>NC_067406.1:117668057-118918057 GCF_009764475.1 Pristis pectinata
CAGTTCCCTCCTTCCAAAAAATCAACAACTGTAGTCTGGTCAGGCTGTGGTAGAGCAACAGGAAGAGAGTAAAGATGAAGACACAATGTCATTTCATTTAATACCGATAGCCACCAATTCATATATCAAATGTAATTTAGCGGTCAGTTTCATGGTGGGATGTACATGATGTGTCTCCACATATGAGTGGCTAGCAGCCAACACATTGGGTAAGAGTAGCACAGGTGCCACCTCACCAGCCTGCAAGGCCACGCATGAGTTGTATTGCTCAGGACTCATAAGAGGACTTTGGGGCACTTCCAGGAGAACTCTCAGGAGAATGCGAAATGATGTGGATGGTACCTTGGCAACATTGCCAGAAATCTTGCATGCAGTGCCAAGGAGCACTGGGAAGTCTAGAGCAACCTTTCACAAATGTTTGTACAGAGCTTGGTAGCACGGGTTGAGAAGCTGCATTTTCCAAGTCCAAAGGTACTTGAGCTTGTCCCCCAAAGTTATCTGCCAACTCTTCCACTAAAATTCAGCAGACTTCTGCTATCATGCTTCACTTACTAGGATAACAAGAGCACTAAGACAAGTAAAAGCACATAAAAGACAGACACTACGGGAAATCATAAGGATGATGAGACAACATCTGTATTTTATTGGGCATGACAATTTATAAGTTTGGATTGAAATTATTTTTTTGTTTGCTTTTATTTGAAGATTGTGGCCAGGTGGATAATGTGATCACCAGCAATATATGTCAGGTCAGTTGACAAGAAAATGCCATTTTAAGGGATGTAATAGCGGGTCACCTGGAAAAGCATAATATGATTAGACAGAGCCAACATTGTATTATGAAGGGGAAAGGTTGTTTGACAAATTTATTGGGGTTTTGTGAAGATATCGACAGCAGGGTAGATAAAGGAAAACCAATGTATGTGATATAATTAAATGTTCAAAATTGCCACATTATAAGATGTTACACAGGATAAGTGTGATAGGGGTACAGGTGATAAATTAGCTTGGACACAGGATTAGATAATGGATAGTAAACAAATTACTTTAAAGCTGATGAGTTGTAACTGGGGGGTACTACAAGGATCCTATGAAAGGGACAGAGTAAAATGGGTCTTTATTCTCTGGAGTTCAGAAAATTGTTTTTCTTCTTAGTGTGTCCCTCAGGGTTGAGGATAACTTGTTTTCTTGTGTGGGCTCTGAGGTGACTAACGAGGCCAAAGTGAGAAATGACATGTTGGGTGGGTGAGTAGTGTGTGAGGTGGTCTGCTCCTTCTACCATTTATGCTGGATTTGTATGTACAGTCATTGCATAGAATTGAAGTTCTTAATTTCAACCTGAATGTTTCTTCTTCACTTTTAGCAGTCATGGATCAGGGATTCCTAAGATTCAGTGGGGATGCTGCATGTTTTCAAGGAGGCTTTGAGCACTTCCTTGAATTTTTCCTCTGTCTGCCTGGTGATCTCTTCCTGTTAGTGGGGATCTCATTTGTGAGGTATAAAATCCCAAAAGGGCTTGACAAAATGGAAGATGAGAATCTAAAACTAAAGGGCATAGTCTCAGGCCATTTACAACAAAGCTCAGAAGGTTGGGAATCTTCACGGTTCCTTAACTCGGGGAGTTGCATATGCTTAGACTATCTATCCATGGGAATCAAAAGGATACGCAGGCTGAACAGGAAAATTGGGTTAGAAAATCATGTGATTTACTCTTTCTCCTATTTCTTATGTGTTAGGAAAGGTATGACATGAGATTACTGGTGGTTGGGGAATTGGGGACGCGTTGGTCCTAGACATCTGGTGCAGGATGACTTCCAGCTGTGGTACAACTTTGAGTTGACATATGGTTCCTTCAATTAACAGCAACTTTCAAGCTGAGGAAGCCGACAATCCTCACCAAGCCATGTGCTTGCTCTGCCTGTTACTCTTCAGGAAAAGAAGAGTAACAGGCAGAGCAACTGGAGTACAGAACAGTTGTGACCTTTTTTTTAATTAAACATTGAATGGCAAGTCACAAGCAGTTGCAAAAATCTTCTTTTCTAATTTGGTCACCTCCCAATGCACAAAGTTTATGGCTTTGGTTACTATGGTAGCTGCTGGCTATGTGCTGCTTGTCCTATTGTGTGGGAGTTGTGTTTGGAGAAGGTGGCATATTTCTGTGGGGACGTGAAGTGCAGGTGCTTTACATTCTGTTCCTTGCTGATGTTCAGGCAGGCCAATTGCATTCAGAACATCTTGGTTGGAGATGGCCTCCTGCTGTGAGACCTTCTTGCCCCCATTCTCACTCTTCATGAAGCTTCTTCTGGTTAAGCTGCACTCCAATGGAAATGCCTTCCAATGCACCCACGTGTGGGAATAGCTGGTTCATGCAGAAGTGAAGAAGCTAAGACAAGATCCTTCAGCACTTAGTACAGCAGTTCCAATGGACGTTAGCAGCTTCAAACAAATCAAGAGAGCATGAAACCCTTGCAGAAGCATAGCAACAACCATCAGAAGTTAACCATTTTCTCACTTGCAAGCAGTTAATCATTTTAAATAGTGTTTTTGCAGGGGTGCCTCACACTGCTGAACTTGTGTTGGGATAAGCTAGCAGAAGGTGTTAGCTAGAGTGAGGAGCTCTATTTCGGCAGTACAGGCATCAAATCAGCATTTGCCCTTTCCACCATCTCCCCTGGATCTCCCCTTGATCTGATTGTTGTTCCTACCGCTCCAACTGTTGCTCCTACAGTCTTCCTAATCATTGCTTTTAATCACCCCAATCATTGTGCCCATTGCACCCACACCAGGTGTTGCTAGAACATCCTCTCCAATCAATGCTCCAATATTATCATTGTTCCTATCTGTTCTCCCAATTATTGCTCTATCCTTCCCCAACTGTTGCTCTCCATTATTCTTCCTACCTTTGTCCCAGTAGTTGTTTGTTCCTACTTCTCTCCAAATTACTTCCCCCCACTCCACTCCACCATTGTTCCTTCATCACCCCTCTGGCCCCACCCCTCCTCTTCACCTCACTACCTTACTCCCGATCAATTTTCCAGGGAAAGAATCTGTGTTATGCAGCCTTGTAGCCATGTTCGTGGTCTGGTCTTTTTCATTTGTTGGGTCTAATTGGAAAGGTAACAAAAAAGGCATCTGGGGACTACTCTGAAAACTTTGCACTATGGCTATAATCTCCACCCTTTACCTCCCCCCTCCTGCCCCCATAGGTAGGTTTGGGATGTTTCAAAACTATTTTGCTTACAATTCCAACTGGCAAAAGCAATAGGCAGTGCACTAACTTCATTAAGAATATATTAAAAATTGCAGATGCTGGAAATCTGAGATAAAATCTAAATACCCTGAAAACACTCAGCAGTTAAGGTAAAACCAGTGGAAAGAGAAACAGAATTACTGTTTTAGGTCAAAGACTCTTCTTCACCCTGAAACTTATAAAACTGTTTGCAAGACTTTTTCAGGTTACGGTCCTCATATATCTGAGGAAGGATATTGCTTGATAGTGGTGCCAAGCAGCTACTTCAGTCTGGTGTCGCTTTACAGCAGCTGTCTGGAGACATAATGTTTTCTGCATGTACTTTGCATTTTGATTCATTTCCTATAGTTTGAAAATTGACATACACAGATCTTATCGATAAAATAAACATTTAGGTTCTCGTGTTATAAGCTGAGTTGAGTAATCCTGCTAATATGTAACTACCTACAACTTTGTTCATAGAATCATAGAGTTATGCAGCATGGAAACAGGCCCTTCGGCCCAACTCATCCATGCCGAACAAAGTGCCTTCCTGAGCTAGTTCCGTTTACCTGCATTTGGCCCATGTCCCTCTAAACTTTTCCTATCCATGTTGGACTCTGATTCTGCAACAAGTGCACAAGCTTTGTTTGAAAGTTGCTTTGTTCTAGCCTTAAATGTATTGCTCATTTTCACACTTAACTACACCATGAGTCCTCTCTGCCTCTCCAGAGATGGCTCATAGGACTAAATATTTTTCATTTCTTTAGTAGAAAGCAAAGGCTTCAAAGTTTGTCATGCTATTATTGACTGGGCAAAAATGGCATCCACTTGATAAACCAAGTATTAATAACAACTAACTTCTGAAATAATTATGGACATTGAAAAATGGCCATACTGCACTTATTTCTCAGCTATTACATGGACATTCAAAGACACAAAGTTTCATGAAGCATTCTTATACACCTCTGGCTGGAGGTAATGCTAATATGAGGAATTTATGCCAGCAGATTTAACATTGCTTAGTGTCAAGAGCAGTCAGAAGTATTTGCTTTCCGGCTTCATCAGTTATCTGTCTCCTATATGCTGACCTTGATCAACACAATTAAGCAGCAAACAATATGAAGATCTTTAGCTGCCAATATATGAAGGAATCATGTGGTACTTGGTCATTCAAAACAAAATACACAGATGCTAGAAATATGAAATAAAACAGAACTTTTTTGGAAAGTAAACATCTTTCAAGTTGAAACATGTGAAATCAGTAACATTTCACATCTGGCAGTCTGTGGGCACTGAGATCCCCTTCCCCACGATAAGCACATAACTCCCTACAACTACTGAGAAACAAGACAGGTCAAGAGAGCACAGAGCTTTTCCTGGATATTACACCTTTACCTTTACAAAATATTTCGTTTCCATATTCTTTGGGTACAAGAAGAGGAAGAAATTAATACATTTCCTGCTGCCCGTCACCATCTTGGGACTGGCACCATGCGCTGTAAAAGAATAGGCGAAGCCTTTTACCCATGTTGGTCTTCTCAATGTCTAGGTTGCTAAAGTCATTTCTCATTTCAATCATAGGCAGCTAATTGGCCATCGGAAGCCCTTCGTGCCCTAGGGCTTAGCTGAGCAACTTATTGGGATTTATTTTGCTTCCTCCTTCTGCTTCTCCACTTGTGGCCTATTCTGGAACACAAAAATGATTGACCTGCCCATCTATTCTCCACCTCCGTCCCTTTATTCCATGATCCACTGCCCTCTCCTACTGGATTCCTTCTTCTTCAGCCCTTTGCCTCTTCTATCACCTCTCATCTTCTTACATCTCCCCCCTCCCCTACCCACCTACCTTCCCCCTCTCACCTGGACTCACCTATCACCTGCCTGCGTGTGCTCCTCCCCCTCCCCCTAACTTCTTACTCTGGCTTCTGCCCTCTTCCTTTCCAGTCCTGATGAAGGGTCTTGACCCGAAATGTCGGCTGTTTATTTCTCTCCATAGATGCTGCCTGACCTGCCGAATTCCTCCAGCACTTTTGTGTGTGTGTTGTCATTGTTAGCCACAGGCTGTTGCATTTGGTAATCGTTTGATAATTCCAGTTATTTCTCTTATGAGCTTCCCATTGAAGAGGTGAGGCATCAGTAGGTTGTGTATGCATTAATTATAACCTTACATTTGTAGATCTGTTATAGAAACCTTTTATTTGTGTGAAGTTATCATAAACACAGAGCCACTATCTGAAATGTATACTTGGTGGTAGCTTGCTTACTAAAATGCTTACTATTGTTTGCTATATTAGATTATGAACAGCAGGCTGCATTGGACTGGAATCTTGGAGCCACCTTCTACCTGTATCTCTTAATATTCACTCACTCTTCAACATCTGGTGTAACTAATTTCAGAAGCAATCATATTTACATCAAGCTACATGAGCTGCCATGGTCTCTTTCCCTTTTCATTCAAATTGCATCATAATTCACTTTGATGCAATTTGAATCGAAAAGGAAAGAAGAATGCAATGGGATTAACTATTAGTGCTACACATCTTTTGAATTTCACATCCATTTGGCTCTGAGTTTCCTCTTTAGGCATGCTTTTAAATTACTACTTTCTGGTATTGCACAGAGTTAAGGGAACTTATTTCCAACATAGCATCAGTTAACAAGGGAAGAAAAATAATTAGCATAATTAAAAAGTAATTAAATCAGACTTGGAACAGATGGCACAGAACATTAACAACATAATGGCAAGAGTGCATTCTAAATCTGGGGTTTACAAAGCAACTAATCTAAATTTCTAAACTGGGATTAAGAATGGATGTAAGTAACTTCCAAAGTCTGATATTAAGGTTACCATCATTTGCGGAAAAGGAAATAACCATGCAACTCAAACAAACGGTGTAAGATAAAGAAATAAAGGACTGCAGATGCTGGAATATCTAGATGAAAAGCACTGTGATGCTGGATGAACTCAGCAGGCCAGGCATATACAGTATCAGATTTTAATCCACTTGATAACTATTTTTACTTAATATCATGATTCTGGTAAAGTAAGCTTACATTCACATCAAATACACACTGAGCTATTGCCTTGATGCATAATGCCAAACTATCCCAGCAACAACAAGATTACTTCCAAATAATGCAGAAGCAATTCTCAGTGAACTGTGCCAGCATAGCCTGCCAAATACTCAAGTCACTGAAATTCTGATTTCTATAGCAGCTCGGTTACACAATTCTCTAAGGAATTTATCAAATCCACTATCTTTACTCATTGACCTGGCTTTCAGATAAGAAAGGAAAACCACACCTTATGGCCAAGCTCCACTTCCTGCTATTTCCTGTAATCCTTTCTTTGAAAAGAAACACATTATAACCCCTTTAATTTATTTTCCTTTTAAGCTTCAATGGGCGTTTTAAAATAATGTTCCCATAGTCCTTTGGTTTTACATGTTCGCAATGATATACTGGCTCCAAATCTAAGTAGGGCATACGTGCAGGGTGTACAGTGATGGTGGATGATGAATGTGGAATTTTGGGAGCTATTAATTTTTATAGCTGGGTCTGATTTATGTAAAAACATTGAGTTTTTTGGACAAGTGACTCATTTGCCAGTGTTCCATTTAATAACATGACATAATCTGTAATGGAAGCCCTACCTACTACTGAAAGTTCCAGTGCACCTCTTCAAGATATTGTGCAATTATTCAGGGCTTAATCGTAAGTACTAAGTAAATTGCTGGTGAAATTTCTCTATGTTTTTGTGGTTGTGTTTTCTGAGCACCTATACTGGCTGAAGCTAGTTTGTCCAACTTGGAATTTTCAGCTAGTTTATATGGGATGGTGGAGGAATCAGTTATGCTCATTCATGATGTAGGAATGAAGAAAGAGAGCTTCAGACTATTGACTTAATGAAGGAAAATTATTGACACATTCTCATGCATGGTTATAATATGAAAAAATGGCTCTGGTTTTCTTTCCTTTATCCTGACCTCAAATCTCTCTACTGTGGGAAATTCATTAGCAGCAATATTTATCACAGCTAATATTGTGAGTTAGGGACAGGATCGTCTTTTAACACCTTGCTTGACCCCTTCCTGCCAACAGTAGTGCATATGAAGTCAAAGCCATTGTTTCAAATTTTCTTCCCTCATTTTTGTCTTGTGTTCCCTAAGGTCTTCAATGCATCATCATAGTGAATGTTTATTACATCTAGTCTGTTACTGTTATGGGTATGGGTTGGACTTAGTGCTGGCATGCCTGACTGCTTCCTAATGACCTGTTACTCTCACTTTTGCATCATATGTTCTGTTCAAGCCAGAGTCTTGAGAAAATAATCTTGGCTGATATTTCAGTGCCATACTGAAAGGGTGTTGCATTGCCGAGGAACTATATTTTATTTGAGATATTAAACCCGGACTGCATCTGCTTTCTCAGGCAGATATAAGAGTTCCAATGAACGAAGAGGTATTCTCTTACGTCCCGGCCAACATATATCATTCAAACAGTGCCTAAATTAAATGATTGATAACTTTCATAAAAATGTAATTATAAAAAATGACTTGTATTCATCAAGTGTGTTTATGCTCTTGTTAATAATAATTCAAAACAAAAGATATATTTTTATGTATTTCATTGAAAACATCCATGCAATAATTCCTTTGTTTACTTTGGGTGAATAGTATTCTATTCCCAGCCCTACTATTTCTAATATTAGGTATTGACTATTTTTTCACTACTTTAATTGGAGTCAGTACCAATGAGTGAGAATGAGTTGGGGATCTGAGGAAGAATTAGCTCACCCATAAGGTGATGCACTTGGGAGCTGACTGCCTTAGAAGATGATGGAAGCAAGTACTCCCACAACATTTAAGAACCATCTGGACGAGCGATTGAGTCACAAGGCATAGTAGGCAACTGATCAAATGCTGGTAAATGGGATCAGAATAAATAGGTTGGCATGGATGGTTGAAGGGTCTGTTTCTGTGCTATATGACTATGACTCCATTTGCATTACTAAAATGAGGCTCATCGGTGTTACACTTTCTTGTGGGTTTTTCAACATAAGATAGGAATCCTGACTGTTATTGACAGGGTGGACATGGAGAGGATGTTTATGAAAAAAATCTAGTAGTAGGGATCACGATTTAAAAATAATGGGCCATCCATTTAAGACAGAGGTGAGGCACTTCTTTTTTCTTTCAGTGGGCTACAAGTCTTTGGAAGTCTTCCTCACAGGGCAGTGGAAATAGAATCTTTGAAAATTTTTAAGGCATCGATATATTGTAATAAAACAAGGGAGTGAAAGGCTATTGGGGTAGGTGGAAATGTGGACTTGTGGTTACATTCAGATCATTCACGGCCTTATTAAATGGCAGAGCAGGCTTGGGGGACAGAGCAAACTAACCCTGCTCCTAATTTGAAAGTATATATGTTGGGGTGTGGCTTCCTCCTGTGGCCAATGAAACATGCAGAGCTGGCTCAGTCTCCAGCGTATGCTCAGAAAATTGGAACCAAACCATTGGCTAACTTATGCCAAAATGCCAATGTCATGATACAATTATACTTTTATCTGTCATTAACTTAATGTCAACACCTTGGCTCAGTATTTCAATTTCTTGTGGAATTTCAAACAAACAAAAGAAATAGAATTTGCATTTTTCTTGTTTTCAATTTTTCTGTAGATCTTTAAATATTGAGTAGGCGGAAAACAGACCTAATCTTCCAAACATATAAGCATCTACTTTAACCACCTTTTCTTGGTTGTAACGTAAAGGTAAAGGCAATAACAAATGTGATGGGTCTAACTTCCAATCTTCCTTAACTGGTACTGGGGAACACCAGGATTCATCTCTTCAGGCAGGATCCTCATAAACTGATGCAAGTTGGCATCCTATAATGTGTGCAGAACATCAATGTAGTTTCAAAGTCAACTAGGGGAGTAACCCATGGATGCTCGGATCAATGAAACCTGAAGGAGAAAAGGAAGAAGGCCAAAGTGTAAGTCTAAAGTTGTTTATCATAAGAAGAATGTGACTACTGCAGCTTTGGGTTTGCCCACCTGTGATCAGTTTCTTCTCTGTATGCCCATCCTCTTGTTGATGCATCTGCTTCCAAGATGCTCACTTGAAGGGTGGCACTGTGGCACAGCTGGTAGAGCTGCTGCCTCACAGCTCCAGTGACATGAGTTCGACTCTGACCTCTGGCACTCTCTGTGTGGAGTTTGCACAATCCAGATAAGGTAAGATATCTTTATTAGTCACATGTACATTGAAACACACAGTGAAATGCATCTTTTGCGTAGAGTATTCTTGGGGCAGCCTGCAAGTGTCACCACGCTTCCAGCACCAACATAGCATGCCCACAACTTCCTAACCTGTACGTTTTTGGAATGCGGAAGGAAACCGGAGCACCCGGAGGAAATCCATGCATTCACGGGGAGAACGTACAAACTCCTTACAGACAGAAGCCGGAATTGAACCCGAGTCGCTGGCACTGTAATAGCATTACAGTAACCGCTACACTACTGTGCCTGCCCTACTATCTCTCTGTGACTACATGGGTTTCTTCCTAAATCCTAAAGCGATGCAGTTTGGTGGGTTCATTGACCACTGTAAATTGCCTCCAGTGTGCAGGTGAGTAGTAGAATCTAGGAGGAAATGTGGAGAAAATAAAAAATAACTAGGATTACTGTAGGTTTGGTGGGTGTGATGGTCATCACTCACACTCACAGAGTAGGCCATAGGGCCTGTTCTCCTTGCTGAATCTATGATTATAAGGATGGTGATATTAATACGGCAATCTTGGATGGAGAAGACTTTCTGCTGCAATTACTAGGTGGCTGGTTTTTATTTTCTCTGGCTGTCTCCCCAAAGGTTGCTTAGAAATTTGGTTAGGAGCACCAAGTATGCTGTATAGTCTCGTCAGTGTGATGCACACTGTAGAGTACAATATGCTGATGCAATTATGTAGCATGTTTAGTTCTTCTGATTAGGGATGAACGTCTAGGCAAAGGTTAGCCATTCTCTCAATTTTTCAAATTGGCCTCAAATGAATCAACAGGGGAGTAAGGGCAAAGAACATGTGTCAATGAGTGGAACAGGTTTGTCTTTGTTCTAACAAGAACCAGGAAATTTTATGGGTTAATCTTCGTCAACAGAGCTCCAGAAATCTGTCTTTGTTAGCAGTACAAGAAATGTGATAACATATCAGCAGTAGGAATTCAATGGTAAATTATATTGGAGAGATGTTAAACAGGCTTCTCATTCATTATCCCAATTTCAACCTACTGCCAAAGATTGATCCAATTCCCTCCTTTCTGTTCCTCACCCCTCCCTCCATTAACTGCTTTCAGGATGTAGATTTAAGAATTGGGTGGATGGGAAATAAGTATTTAAAGATAGTTTGTGAATTTTGTTATGCTCAGAATCAGAATCAGGTTTATTATCACTGTCTTATATGTCAAATTTATTATTTTGAGGCAACAGTACAGTGCAAAGATACAAAAAACTATGAATTACAAAATAAATAAATAGTGCAAAAAAGAAGGAACAATGAGGTAGTGTTCATGGACTGTTCAGAAATCTGATGGTGGGGGGGATGAAGCTGTTTCTGAATCATTGACTATGGGTCTTCAGGTTCCTGTACCTCCTCCTCAATGGTAGTAGTGAGAAGAGGGCATGTCCCGGATGGTGGATGCCGCCTTCTTGAGGCACCGTCTCTTGAAGATATCCTTGATGGTGGGGAGGGTTGTGCCCGTGATGGAGCTGGCTGAGTCTACAATCCTCTGCTCAGTTATGTTTCACACAAGCCTATTATAATGAGTTTCTAATTCAAATAAGAAATTTTAGTGGGTATTTTTTATATGAGAAGGTGCCTGGGCTAACTGTACTCTGACCAGAGCAACTAGTTTCTTGGCAAGGAAAGGATGTATTTATCAGATTGAACAACAATTTGATAGACTTAATGCAACGGAATACTTGATCAGCTGATTACCTTCATGTCATTTACCTGATGCAGTGTCCCAACCTGAAACATTGACCATTCCCTTGCCACCACAGATGCTGCTTAACCCGTTGAGTTCCTCCAGTAGTTTGCTTTTTTGCTGAAGAAAGATAGATTGGTCTCAAATTATGTAAGTGTAGGAGCAAAAGTCGGCTGAGAATTCTCTTGGAAAATGAATTTTGCTAATCTTTAATATTAAACCCAGAAGAAAAATATAATTGAGCTGGAATCAGTTTTGCTGACAAAGGAAAAGCAGACCACCTGAACAAAATCACTAATGCTGCGGCCGGCTAAAGCAATCATTTGCTAAGAGTTATTGCTTGGAGGGATTGAGCAACTGTTCTATTGTGTACGGTAAACTGGTTTACTGAACACCTTTAGGCAATCCCATGAAGTTTGCTGACTTCCAGCTACAAACTTTCCTACACAGGATGTGGTCAGTGCAGGTGTCCCAAGCCACATGTTAACTTGCTAAACAGAGAAAGGTTCATGCAAACCTGTTTATTTGTTCAGGGAATTAATAAAAGAGACTACCATAATATTCCAGGTGCATTAAAGAGTGTTCTGTCATGTGGTAAGAGCAGCACTTTGAGTCGAGCCTGAAGAGATGAGCTACAGAATGCTGTCAACTCAATGTAACCTGAGTGTTTAGATTGAATTCTTCTCATATGTTTTCTCACACTTTGTTGTACACATGGTGAATTTATGATTCATAAGACATTTAGACAATGGGGCAAACCTTGCTGACTCATGTTGGCATCTCCAATCTGGTTGAAACTTTACTTTCAACACACATGCATGGAAGACTGAGAGTTACAGGAGTTTCAGACGCTAACAACAGCTGTTCTGATTAGAGAGATCATGGCATTTAAAATATCATTTTCCATACTTCAGTGTCTGCTCTGTGATATCTTGGATGATCAGATTGGTTTGGTTGTCGGGCTCCTACGCTTCATTCATTGACATTCTCGGTAACATGATGTGCCTTCATCTCCATTTTGTTAGACGCTAAGGTTTGCTGAGAGGATTTAATGTAAGGTGTAATACCACATGAAGGAATCAAGGCAATTGCTCAGAATTCTTGCAGGGACCTGGAGGAAAGTCCTCTACGTGAGCAGACTGGATGAAATTTAACTGCATTGATGGAATGGAATCCTTTCTTTTTTTATGAAAACTTTAGGCTGTCCTGAGGATGTCATGATTGACAAATGATCCCAGTCTATCAACTCCTGCAACTGCATTTCTACATGTCCTCTCATTCTGGCTGGAGTTTTCCATGGGGAAATGTTATACCTAAGAAACCTCCCAATCAAACAGGCAGCTCCAAAGGTAAACAGTTGGTTAGCACAACTTCTCTTAAATATTTCTCCAAAGTTGACTAAGAAAATGACCAATGTGGCTCCTGTGAAGGTAAACTTTTACAGAGTCATTCAAGAGAAATGGCAGAAGACTGCTGTATTTATGGTGAGGTTTCATTCTTAGCTCTTTAACTCTCATCTAGTATTGCTCTGCTCTTATTGATATCTCAGTTGGATTTCAGGGAATTTGGGAAACCTACGCAACTGGATTAAGTTTCAGATCTGCAGATAAAATTGCTCTTGTTGTTTGATTAACGTAATTAAATATAAAAAATTCATGTCTCTCTTGGGGTTCGTCCAATTGCTACAAAATGCATTTTGGTCAAATCTTGAGGTCAACAGGTCCATGTCAGGTTCCTGTCCTGCAACTGTTTTTCCCTCTATAATCCTTCCTAGAGCAAAAGCTCCATACATTCAGTGGTGAAACTCCTCTCCAAGTCACCACTGAACTGAAGATTTAGGTAATTGATTTACTTTCAAATGTATTGAATATTGATTTACTCATCCTATCACTGCAATTTTTGTATTACCAAGGATAGAGTCTGGCCATCTACCTGCCTCCGCTAACCGTATGATTGCCTTTGTTATCTTAATGGCCAAACGATCCATTTTGCTTAAATGGAAGGATCCAATACCCCCTACTACTTTTCAATGGTTCTCTCAAACTATATCATGTTTAAACTTGGAAAAAATTAGGAGTGGTACTGTTGATCCTTCGCTTAAATTTGAGGAAGCTTGGAGTCCATTTATTCAATATTTTCACGTGATATAGATCCCCTTGTAATAACCTTTCAACTTAGAGGAATGGAGTTGATGACATAATATTGTTCTGTTTCTACTGAGAAATTTTAGTGCAGTTTTTTTTTCTTTAGCTTAGTTTGGTTTGATGTACTGTTTATAAATTTTCTTATTGTTTTGGGGATTTTTTTTCTTTTATATTTTATAATAA
This sequence comes from Pristis pectinata, assembly GCF_009764475.1. Lineage (NCBI taxonomy): Eukaryota > Metazoa > Chordata > Chondrichthyes > Rhinopristiformes > Pristidae > Pristis > Pristis pectinata. Next base: position 117,681,595 of record NC_067406.1, read on the forward strand.
ATCTTTTTCTTTCCTTTCTTTTATACTATATTCATTCATTAAGAGATCATTGGATCTACAGATTTTTTAATATACTTTATTGCTTTTTTATGATTATCCATGCCATGATTGTTCTTCCGATCTCTTTGTATTACATGTACAAACATTGATGTTATATATTAATCTGTATTAATTTGAAAACTAATAAAAAGATTGAAAAAGAAAGATTTACTTTAGGCCACTGATGTTGATATTTGTCAAATAGGTTGTAATCTATAACGCCAGTGAATCCAACAACTCAATGCAGTTTGTTGGGCAGATGTAATAGACTAGGATGACTAGAGAACAATAAAATGGGATTAGAATGGATGGGTCCTTGATGGTTGGTGTGGACTTGGTGGGCTGAGGGGCCTGTTTCTGTGGAATATGATTCCATGATTCTATATGGGGAGTGATCCACATTTTCCAGTGTCTTGCTGTTGATCTTTATTGTCTATGAGCAGTGGGGGCAGGATGGTAGAGGACCATTATATTGTGGATGTTGAGCTTTGGAAATGATGCTGAGCTTGGGCTCCATGTGTCAGCACAACTATGTGTAAAAGACTCAGTGCCACTTTTTGAATAAGAGCATGAAACTCTCTTAGTGTCACAACCAAATATCTTTTTCAATAGATGCTGCAAAATGCAGATTGGCTTATAATATAATTGAAACCTGTTTCCATCTTTAATTAGTGGGAGCACCCGGTTCCACATGAAATGAAGTAAAACAAAGACTTCAATTTTTCCAGTAGTGCCAGTATAAAAGGCGGATTGGGCTTCATTCTGACCAATTAATCTTGACCAGGAGCAGGATTGATAAATACTTGATCAATTTTCCCAATTTCCTGAAATGACCCTTCCATGGATGTAACACCACTTGCTGGCATTTGTAAGATGTTAATGTAAGCATCTGTTAATGGCAATTGCCACAGATGCTTGAAAAACAGACATTTATGCCGTAGTAGTACTGTGATGTGGGTGGAGATTAGGTGCAGGATGTTGCACACTGGAATTAGTCCATATTTCTTTGAATTTGTGTTCAGAAAATGAGTGCAATGTGATCCCCCAATTTCCAATTATTCATTAGTACTGCTAATTACAGCCTCTAGCTAAGTGATGAACTTCTGTCATTGACAAAATTGCACATTATATCAGTAATTATTTTGAAATAAATGTTTTAAAAAATGTTAAATTATTTTTTACCTTTCTAATATCTCTTTTTCCTTTTCATTGATGACATTAATAAGGGTATCTTAATTTAGGTACTTTGGTTGCACATTGCTTGCTCGATTGTTTGCAAGGATAGACAAACAATGAGTTCAGGGCACATCTATGGTATCTTTCATATTCCCTGACCAACTGTATCCTGGCCACAGCAAAGTGCATTCTATAAAATGCACTGCAGAAATGGACCAAGACTCCTCCAAAAGCATCTTCCAAAGCCTTGATCTGTAGAAGAAGAAGGTCATTAGGAATACAAGGAGTGTTGTCTCTTCGCTACCCTCACTGACAACTTCAAGTAACACATTAGCTTGACCTGGAAATATATTACCATTCTTTCAGTCTTGCTAGGTCACGATTCTGAAAATCCTTACTTGTCAACATTTTGGAAGTACTTACACCATTACAGTGGCCAAAGAAGCTGGCTCGCTCTCAACTTCTGAGGGGAAAGTAAGCACAGACAAGAAATATTGTCTGTCCTTGCTGATATAGAACAAAAAAGTTAGCTCTTGAGATTTCTGCTAATGTGTGGATAAATAGCAATGCTGCAAAATTATCAGGAATGGAAATAAGCAATCAATAGTGCTCTGTTTTAAATATTTTTATGAACTTAGTGAAGAAATTAATTGGAACTTAAAGGAAAGTATGGACAAGACTACAGAGAGACTTGAGACATCCAATTAACAATAATTTGGTATTAATTTTACCTGTTTTGTTTATCTGTAGATTTTCTCTTTAAGTGAACACTTGAAACAGGAACTGATAAATAATCTTGTGTAAATGACTTGTTATATTAAGAATAAAAAAAACTATAAGGGAGTACATTAAAGGTTTTTAGAGCATGTCTGTACTGTTCTGACTTTGAACATCATACTTAATTGTAAAAGTAAAAATTAAAGTGAGAGGATTTAACATTACAAATACCACATGAGAAAGTAAAATCATTGCTTTCTTCTTTGACTTACACAGATTGAATTTCAATCTTCAAGAGTAAAATGGTGGAACAATGTAGAAACTTGCCCACATGTAAGATCAGCTTTAATCTGTGTGAGGTCCCTTTTTAACATGCACTATATAGATAAATGCATGTATGCAGAGTTCGAACACAGTTATAAACAGTTGCCTAATTACAAAAAAAAACTCTTTGGCTCATTAAACCTGACTATTCCACACACTTTATATGACACATAAACCATCTATTTGAATCATCAATTTTAAAATGGGCAATTACTAAGGTCTGAAACAAAAAGTGAAAACATTAACATCAGTTTAAAATTGTGGATTACTCCACGTTTGGTATTCTGTTTGTTTCAGGCAGAAACAGCTAAATGATTGTACTTTACTGGAAATTAAACCTTAATTGATATTACTTTGGTGCGTTCCTATGGGCAGGTTATTCTGGGTGCAAGTGGATTTTCTCTCCCTCTCTCTCTATCTGAGGGCTTTATTACCTGTCAATAACCAGTTTACCTGGAATCAGAGCTGTAGCCACATACCTCTCCTCCTACCTCAGGTTGAACTTTATTGTTACAGCACTTCTCCTTGGAAACTCTTTAAGGAGGATGCCATATTCGTAGTCTACTGTGGGTGACTGGCTGAAATGGATATGCCCAGTAAGGACAACAAAGAGTTAAATACTATATCCAAGAGACAAGTTTGGTTGAGCATGGGAAGATTGTAGTACTGGACAACTCATATATAAAGAGATTGTATTCATTCATGAGCCTTTGTTGTAAGTATTGGGGATTGTACATAATAACATTGGATCAGATGTGGGATTGTTACAACGGAGTCAGAATTTCTGTTTCTAAGCATAACCCTGTGACATTAAATGGTGCAGATGTTTCTAGAATGGGGCATCTTGTGGTAGGACTCATTCTCTAATTCTACTTAATTTTTAAGCTTGAAAAATAAATATCATGCAGCAATATGCTGGAATTGAAAGCTAATAGCAAAGGCATTGGGGCATCTGGGAACTTGGTGAACAAAGAAACCAGTATTCTATTTCCTTAACCCATGAAATTCAAAGGTTTAGAAACAGACAGAGGAACAAGGCAAAATTAATGGAATGAACTGGAGTCAGTTCAGTTCCAGAAAGAAAAATAGAGGAAGAAGGACGGGGTAAAAGAGATAAAAATAAAAGAAAAATGAAAGGGAACAAAGGGAAAAACTTAAATAAGAAAAAGTCATAGTCATAGAATTTTCCAGCACAGAAACAGGCCCTTTGGCCTAACTCATCCATGCCGACTAAGTTGTCTCCTTGAGCTAGTTCCATTTACTTGCATTTGGCCCATATCCCCCTAAACCTTTCCTATCCATGTACCTGTCTATGTGCCTTTTAAACTAGCAATATTTTAGTATCTGCAACAAAGAGACACTAAAATTATTTATTTTAATGGTTGGAGGCAATTTGCGAGAAATTCATTCTTGTTCAGTATAGCTAAATGCACAACATACTAGTTGCAATACATTATACTCAGCTTTTAAAATTTGCTTAGATTGAAAACAATGGAACTGAATTTCAGAAGTATGTGGCTTCTGGCATCTTGTACATCCGGTGCTACTGAGCAAGGAAAAATTTGAGTGGTATTGCAGGAGCATAAATTAAGGCTTTGAATAGATCTTTAAGCTGGAAAGTGCCTGCTGTTTCATTTTTGGCAAACTTATTTGGCTGTTATTGTGCAAATACAGCCATTTCTTAAATTCAAAGAAAGATTGAAGACATTCCTATTATCACGATGCTGATGGTGAGTAAATCATCCAGCAATTTATGGCAAGTTACAACTCATGAGGTCTTTCTTCCTCACCACAGATTGCTAGATGAGTTACCCATTTGTAAAGGCAGGCACGTTAAACATAATTTTCCCCCAACTATTTTTGCCTCACCATTGTTATTTTGTCAGTTTTCTGCTAGGATGTCATCCCTCATTCATTGTGATTCACATTAAGTATTGTCTCCACAAAAGGAGGATCTAAACTACGGCTTCCCTTATATGTTTTCCTATCCCCTAAAAAGAGTTGGAATTTCCCCAAATTATTAATGAGTTATAATATCAAGTCCCAGGAGAGAGGAGGTCTGTAATTGGTGGCTGATCCTGGAAGACAACCATAATTTTCTAGTAGTCAAAGTCAGTAAAAGAAGGCATAAATCAGATCACTACAAGAAGAGTAAGGACTGGGTGATATTTTATGATGCAGAGATTGCAGAGAACCCTGTCACAAACAGTGATGGAAAAGGTTAATATTTGAAACTGAAAAATTAAGAACAACTTAAAAAAGCAAGTGAATCAAAGTTAGACCAAACAAAGATAGACCACACAAGCAAAGAAATGACGGGCCAAATGGCCTCTTTCTATTTTGTAAATTTCCATAATTCCCGACCTCTGAATTGGAAAGGTTACTCAGATCTTTACCTCTTGTGCAAAGAGGCATTTAAAACAGGACAACTTCTGGGACTGCATGTAGCCATTTAATATTAATTCATATCTTCAGTCAAGTGCTATCTACTCAGGAATATTATTTCTACAATTCTACACGTGATTTTAAGTTTAAAAAGAAGAAAATGGAATAACCTTCAAATCCACTGGTGACTATTGTCCTTGTGTTTCACCAGGTCTTCCAGACTGTCAGGATAAATTGTGTGGCCTGTTAGTTGTCATTGTGCATTCTTGAAGGATGTTGCATACTGTTAAAGACACTGCAATAAGGCTTATGAGGGGAATACTGTGATCCTTTGTATTTAGCACGTCTTCTACCAAAGTACAAGACCCATATTTCATTATTCAGAAGTGGTTGTGGAAATGTTTTCACTTGTAACCAAAAGTGAAATTAGGGGAGTTTTTATGCTTCCTGTAGAATTAATTTCTCCACTCCACTCTTCATTCAAGTCAGCTTTAAAAAAATGAATGGCCTAGGTAGACCCACATTAGCACTGGTGCTGCTTTACATCACTGCATATTGTGATTCAATTCAAATCAAATTACAACTTTTAATCACCATTAGTTCCACAGCAGTACTTAAAAGCCATTCTTGCTCAAAAGTTCAGCAGACTGTAGCTAACAAGTTGACATTCAGGCTACATTAGCCACCAATGGCTGGTTGCATAAGCGCCTTGTTAATGATTTATGAAATGTCTACACAGGCAACCCAGAATCGTCTCATGCAAACAGTTGGTTACTTATTACCAAATACATTCAATAGTTATGCTTTGGGTCCTTTTAAAAAAAGAGCCTAGATAATCTGGAAGTTGGCACTGCATGACTTGATTTTTGGCACTATGTTTTATTATTCTGTGTCCCCTTGGACCCCTAATGGTGGTCTCAGACATGGGTTGCAATTTCTTGTGAAAATTAATAAGAAAATGAAAAGAAATCTTGATTGTCATGTTACCCTGTGGCTTATGAGCCATTACATGCCTAATCTGGAGCTTGGAGGACTTTGGTAATTGGCTCCTGCACAATAAGGTCATTGTGCAGTCTGATTTTCGGAAGTAAACCTAAAACTTGCATGATAAGTAAACAGAGGGAAGGAAATAATCAATTTAGAGCTTTTACTGAACAAGTTCTTATCTTGATCTTGCTTCAGTATTGCGCTGCTGGTTAAATATTATGTGGTAATGTGTTCCAAAATGTTTAAAGAGATAATGTTGTTCTACTAATATAAATGCTCTGAAAGAGGCAACCGGGCAATTATAATGGAGAGTGGGATCTGTGTTGCTGGGAGCAGGGGGTGGTGTGGGCAAAACATCTGAACCATATTATTGGCACAGAGCCTGGCTGCTTTTATTAGCCAGGCCTCATTGTCACATCCCTGGCTCATCATGTTAAACAATTTCCAGCAGGACTCTCAAGGTAGCAAATTAAAAGATGATTTCACCTCCTAAAAATAAAAGTTTGTATTCAATGAACAGAATCAGCATTAGGCTCATAAGTTGAAGAATGCTGCAACGAGAAGAAAGGTTGCCACTGGTACTCAGACAGCCCCTGAAAGGTGTTGGCAGAGGTGAGGACCGTCAGGGGAAAGCACCACCCCCCCACCCCCCAATGTGGCAGGAAGCTGCCCAATTACCTCATTTGAGATTACTAGTGAGACTGAGTTCCACTAGGAAAATTGGAATTGACACAGGAAGTGATAAGATCAGTCGTCCACTACACGTTGGGTTGCCTCAGACCAATGGGAGTAATGAGCTGCAGTCCCACTGAGGTGACTTGTGTTACTGAGTAAATTGTTGCTGTTTCAGGGTGGCAACATGTCTACTCCCTCACCACCATTTAGCTACTACCTGTCCTGGGACAGACTGTAGAATTATCCTCAAGGCTTGAGCTGCTGGAAGTTACAGCTTATCACCTGAACCTCCTGAGGAAATTCTTGTAGATAAGTCATTGGATTGAAATTCAGGGGAATGAATGATTCGAAGATTTGGGTGAATATTAAAATCATCATCACTGTAGGCATTTGTTCTAGAGTCTGGATTGTGAGTTCACTAAAATTTAACTGCATGATTTTGATGTAGTAATTGAGAAAGTGGTCATTAAGATTACTAGATTGTTAGGATAGTAGGGGTTTGGCTGCTTTCAGGGATTGAGTAATGTACTGATACACTAAATAATTAATTAATACTTTGTAATGCTGGCGGCAAAGAATTTTAGTGTCTCTCCTCCCCTGGCTTTGCATAACAGTTGGTATTAGTATTGGTATTGGTTTATTATTGTCACTTATACCGAGGTACAGTGAAAAACTTGTCCTGCATACCATTCGTACAGATCAATTCATTACACAGTGCGTTGAGGTAGTACAGAGAGCATTGATGAGTTCCTCATCAGATGATGTCCAGGTATGGACCTTCCTCCCCCAGCAATAATACTCTCTATATACCCTAACAGTAGGTGAAATGCAGCAGATGGAAAGCCCCTGGTCCCATGCAATCACATGAACATTTACATCACAAGCATTGCAGGGGCCATAGTGGATTCCATGGCCCCAGCTGTCTATCTATCTCTACCTCTACCTCTACCTCTACCTCTACCTCTACCTCTACCTCTACCTCTACCTCTATCTCTATCTCTATCTCTACCTCTATCTCTATCTGTCATCATTCACTGTGCCTACAAATGCATAAACATTCAGTGAAAATGGACCCTATACAAGGTTGAGACTTTCATCTGGGGGTCTGCTGGAATGCAGAATGCATTAAGGAAAATAAATCAAGTCTGGGGATGGATCAAAATCAATGTTTGTGGGGGAGAGGGGCCAGGAAATGTGGCTCTGGGGGAGATTTGGCAGTGGAAGGGAGCATTGGGATGAGGGTTGGTTTCCAGTTAGGCCTATTGTCACAGATAGATGGACATTGCTGAGTCAAAGAGGACAGGTACATCTCGAGTCTGGGGTGCAGTGAGGTGTGCTGACTTAGGCCTGCGATCACAGGTTAAATCAGGAGGGGTGAAAATTAAAAAATTGCAGATGTTGGGAATTTGAAATAAAAACAGAAATTGCTGGAAAACTCAGTAGGTCAGGCAGCAACTGAGTTTTTCCACGGTTTTCTGTTTTTGGACCAGGAAGGGTTGTTGCCAGGAGGTGATTGTTGGGGATTAGCTAGCAGGGCAATTGGCATGCGGGATGCAACTGGAAGTGACCATCGAGTCAGATGAATGTTGCCGAGTCGGGTGGGAGCTGGGCTGAGTTGGATGGAAGTCAGTGAATGAGACCGTAGGGATTTCTGAACTGGTTACTTGTGATTGACAATTTGGAGGTCAGGCCAAAGGTTGGGGCCGGGGCAAAGGCATTGCGAGAGTAGTAGGTGAGTGAAGTGAATGTTGTGAGCTTAAGGATGGAGCTGAAAACCATGTGGAGAGAGGTTTGGAGTTGAAAGCAATGCAGGTAAGTGAATCAGGTTCTAAAAGCTGGACTAGGCCCTGCTAAATTGCATAGTCACGAGAAAGCAGTGTGACTAAAACCTAGTCTGGTCAATAGTGTCCAATAACATAGGTGCTTAAATCTAGATGGATCAGTTTGTCCCAAGAACACTCTAAATACATGTTACATATGGAATGACATAAACGTTCATGTACTTGATTTGGAAAACATGTCACGCTTGTAACCAGAAAATGTGCCTGGAAGTGTTAAGTCAAATTCTGGACTGGGCCAATTTAACCCAGTTACAACTGTAATAATGCTCCACTCCAGAAACAAATTGATTTCCATTCATCAAGCACTGAAGCAAAACATTCCTAAGCCAGCAAATTTCTCGGCAACTATCTCTGTGGCCAGCTGCTTTAGAACATGAGAATTGAGCTCTCAAGTCCAAGGGATTTATTGGCTTTTTTCCCCCTAACTGTCTCTGTTATTTTTTGCTAATATTAATTGATTCATATTTTTCACCTCTGGATCCACTTGAATCCCACTAATTCTTGTATGTTTAAGCTGCAAAGATCTAAGCTGCAAAATATTTATTTAGCTACATTCATTTCTTTGTTTCCTTTTATAATTTTTCCTCTCCTTTCTCCCTTCTGAAGAAATTCTGCAAAATACTGCAGATACTTGAAGTAAGAATCAAAAATAGAGGAAATACTCACTTAGTGAAGCAGCAGATGTGGGGAGAGAAGCAGAGTTAATGCTTCAGTTTTTTCCGATCTGTCACCAGATGACCTTTTATCAGAATGAAGATCATCGGTTGATATGTCAGTCACCAGAAGTATTAACTGTGTTTCCACAGTTGCTGCCTAATTTGCTAAGTATTTCTCAGAATTTTTCTCTTTATTTCTGTATGCTTTTTGCTACCTTTTTCCTCCCTTTTTATAATTTTTTTGCCAATTTATTGCTGCTTTCTAAAACTTTCCAAATCCACAGGATTACTATCCTTCTTTGCAACTTAATAAACCTATTCCTTTATTCTAATACAATCCTTAACCCTTATAGTCAGCCCTAAATCGATTGCTTTCCCATGGAGACCATATTTCTCAATGGAATGCATATTCATTAGTAAATATTTCCATTGTTTATCTTTGTTTATCTAGCATCATATTTTGTCCTCTAATTTCCCAACCTACTATAGCCAACCCACTCCTCATTCCTATCTAATTATCTTCATTTAAGTTAAGATTCTGATCTCAGACAAGACACTTCTCTCTCGACTCAGTGTAAAATTCTATTATGTTATGATCATTCTTCCCTATGGTATCCTTTACCATGAAAATACTAAATAATTCTCATTCCATAAGACAAGATATAAAAGTCCTATTCACTGGTAAGTTCCATGACACTTTGGTCCAGTGAATTGACCTGAATGTATTGCATAAACCTGTTCTACTTAATAATTTTTCCAGTTTGATTCGTCCAGTCTAATTCTAAATTACAAATACCTCACAATCACTGTATTACTTTGGTTATAAGCTCTTTTACATTAATGTTCTGTTCTACAGTATTGCACTGTTGGGAGGGGTAGGAGGGCAGAGTCCACAATCAGCTCCATCCATGTTGATTTTACATACTGATCATTACAGATCATGCCTCACTTCTGTCATTCTTTGTTATCAAGCTCATTTCCCAATTTGCCTGTACTTTTAATTTCCTCAAAATAGTTCTTTCTCAGTCTTTGTCACAATGGACCCACTTCATTTCCACATGCCACTCCCATACTGACATGTCTATCCATGGCCTCCTCTACTGCCACGTTGAGGCCATATGCAAGCTGGAGGAACAACACCTCATTTTCCGCCTTGGGGATATCCAAGCTGATGCCTCGACATTGATTTCTGTAACTTCCAGTAACCCCACCCCTTCTTTTTCTTCCCCCCCCAACTCGTTTGTCTTCCCTTATTCCTGTGGCTCCCTTCCCCCACCTTGATGACCTGCCCATCTCCCATCCTCCCCTCCTCCATCCTTTATCCCATGGTCCACTGTCCTCTCCGACCGGATTCCTTCTTCTTCATCCATTTGCCTCTTCTACCTATCACCTCTCAGCTTATTACATCTTCTCCCCCTCCCCCACCCACCTACCTTCCCCCCCTCATCTGGACTTGCCTATCACCTGAACTCACCTATCTCCTACCTGCGTGTGCTCCTCCCCCTCCCCCCACCTTCTTATTCTGGTTTCTGCCCTGATGAAGGGTCCTGATGAAGGGTCTTGACCCAAAACATTGACTGTTTATTTCCCTCCATGGATGCTGCCTGACCTGCTGAGTTCCTCCAGCACTTTTTGTGTATTCCTCCAGATTCCAGTATCTGCAGAATTTCTTGTGTCTTAATAATAGAGATGTAATACTTGTCTCCATTTGGATATTAAATCATATTACTTTACCTCTCTTCATGTGGTAATTATTCTAGCTTACTACAAATGTTTCTTATATTTACATAAAACACGTTTATTCTTAACTTTCTATTTTATTCACAGTACACAACTATCCCAATGTCCCTTCCTACAACATTCTTATTCTCATTACCCAAATTTCTATACTTTTCTACAGCCTTGACTTTTTTCTTCAACTTTTTACTCTTGCTCTGAATTCTTTGTCCAGTTTTTAATTCAACAGAACACTGGTCTTATCCTGGTTTAATTAAAGCCACTGAATTGAAAATCCTGTCATCCTTGTGCTCTTCGAGCCTTGCACCTAACTCCTCGAAATAAAAACAGAAAGTGCTGGAAAATTCGGCAGATCTGGCAGCATATGTAGAGAAAGAAACAGTTAATGTTTCAGGTTTGAGAGCCCATCAGAACTGAGAATAAAACAAGCTAGTTTAGGTTCCAGAGAAGGCGGGGAGGGCAATGAATGGAACAAAGGGAACTTCTCGGTTAGCTTGTAAAAATGCGACCTGATTCCCTGAACTGTCCAACCCTTCCCCAATTTGCATGTGGCTTAGGTAGCAAGACTATTTCTAGACATTACTCCCTTTGAATTACCCATTTTAGTTTTGATCCTAGCTACCGTACTCAGACCCTTAACAGAATCCCATTCCTAGCTCCACCTTAGATATTACTGCCAGGGGTGGTAGTGGAAGCAGATATGATAGAGACGTTTAAGAGGTATTTAGACAGACACATGAACAGGAAGGGGATGGAGGGATCTGAATCCTGTGCAGGCAGATGGGATTCGTTTCATTTGGCATCATGGTTGGCAAATACATTGTGGGCCAAAGGGCCTGTGCTGTACTGTTCTCTGTTCTATATGAATGCATGAATTAGGGGCAGGAGCAAACCTATCAGTCCCTCAGGCTCACACTGCCATTTATTATGTGTCTCAGAGTTATGCAGCAGAGCAATAGATCCTTTGTCCACTGTGTCCATGCCCACCTTTTTGCCCATCTATACTAATCCCATTTGCCTGCATTGGACCTGTATTGTTCCTGCCCTGCCTATTCAAGTGCTTGTCTAAATGTCTCTTAAATGTGGTGATTCCAGTGCCACTTCCTCTGGCACTGAATTCTGGATATCAACCATGCCCTGTGTAAAAAAACTTTACCCTCAGATCCCCTTTAAAACTCCTTCCCCTTACCTGAAACCTCTGTTATCTTTTTGATACCCCTATCATGGGAAAAGAATTCTGATTATCTATTATGCATGCCTCCTAGAAACTTTACATACATCGATCAGGTCGCCCCTCAGTCTCCTTTACTTCAGGGAAAACAAGCCCAGCCTATCCACTCTCTCTCCATAATTAAAGTCCTCCAATTCAGGCAACATTCTGGTGAATATCCTTTTCATTCTATCCACCACAACCACATCCTTCCTACAGTGTGGTGACCAGAACTGCATACAATACTCCAGATGAGGTCTAGCCAGTGTTTCGCAAAGTTGCAAGATAATATCCCAACTTTTATATACTATGCCCTGACCTATGAAAACAACTATGCCATGTGCCTTCTTCAATGCCCTATCTACCTATGTTGACACTTTCAGGGGACAATGGATTTGAAACCATAGGTCCCTCTGTTCACCAACATTTCTTAGTGCTCTACCATTTACTCTATATGTCCTACTTCCAAAACTGCATCATCTTGCACTTGTCAGGATTAAATTCCATCTGCCAACACTCTGCCAACTTTCCAAATCAGAATCAGGTTTATTATCGCTGTCTTTCTATGATGTGAAACTTGTTGTTTTGCAGTAGCAGTACAGTGCAAAGACATAAAAATCTATAAATTACAAAAATAAATAAATAGTGCAAAAAAAAGGAACAATGAGGTAGTGTTCATGCGTTCATGAACCATTCAGAAATCTGATGATGGAGGGGAAGGAGCTGCTCATGATTCATTGAGTGTGGGTCTTCAGGCTCCTGTACCTCCTCCCTGATGGTAGTAACGAGAAGAGGGCAGGTCCTGGATGGTGAGGGTACTTAATGATGGCTACTGCCTTCTTGAGGCACCGCATCTTGAAGATATCCTTGCTAGTGGGGAGGGTTGTGCCCTTGATGGAGCTGGCTGAGTCTACAACCCTCTGCAGCCTCTTGTGATCCTGCACATTTGAGCCTCCGTACCAGGCGGTGATGCAACCAGTCAGAACACTCTCCACCGTACATCTATAGAAATTTGCAGAAGTCTTTGGTGACATACCAAATCTTCTCAAACTCCTAACAAAGTAGAGCTGCTGGTGTGCCTTCTTTGTGATTGCATCAATATGTTGGGCTCAGGACAGATCCTCGGAGATGTTGACACCCAGGAACTTAAAGCTGCTCACCCTTTCCACCACGACCCCTCAATGAGGGCTGGTGCATGTTCTCCCGACTTCCCCTTCCTGAAGTCCACTATCAATTCCTTGGTCTTGCTGACATTGAGTGTGAGGTTGTTATTACAACACCATTCAACCAGCTGATTGATCTCACTCCTGTACGCCTTCTCATTACCATCTGAGGTTTTACCAACAAGTGGTGTCATCTGCGAATTTATAAATGGCATTTGAACTGTGCTTAGCCACACAGTCATGAGTGTAGAGAGTGGAGAGCAGTGGGCTAAGCGCGCAGCCTTGAGGTGCGCCTGTGTTGATTGTCAGGCTGCCATAGCCTTAGACAACCTTCCTCGCTAATGTGGCTGATTTGATTGTGACCTCAATTCCACGTTCCCACCTCCCCTTAGTGACATTTTACCTGTCTATACCTACTTTATAGATATTCAACACCCATTGAGGAAGAGAGTTCCAAAAATTCATGATACTCTGAGAGAAAAAAAATGCCTTATCTCTGTCTTAAATGGGTGACCTCCTATTTTTAAACAGTGATTCTTGGTTCTATATTTTCTCACAAGATGGAACATTCTTTCTACATCTATCTTGTGAAGAACTCACAGGATCCCATATGTTTCAATCAAGTCCCCCACCACTCTTCTGTGATTGAATGGATAGAAGCCAATTTGATTTGTCCAGTCTATAAACAGATCAAAGAAACAATGTGAGAGATTCTCTGGCTATGTACTTCTACTTGAATAACAAAGGTTGGATCCTCTCCATCTCATTGCGGATTTTTTTCTCCAACCAAGAGGAAACTGCAGAGGGGGTAATTTCTGAGGGTCGCCTTTAAAAAGACAGCAACAATTAGAAAAAAACCAAAAGATCACCCTTGTCACTTAACTAGGTCCTGCCTTTCCTGATGCATCAAAATCAAAATGTCTGCAGCTCAATCTCTGGCTCAACATCTTTTGAACTGCCTGCAGTCTTTTGAGATCCACCACTTATTGCAGATTATTCAGGTATCTGCCAGCTTATAGTGATACTTCCCAAGTAATTTTCTTAAATGCTATATTACCACAAGATACATAAAAAGTGATACTGGCCAACCAATATAACTTCCCTGCTATTCTGTGACATCACTCATTCATTTTTTTTTGTTATTTTTGGGTAGATTACCTCACAGCTTTTCATAAACATATTCTGCTCTTGCCTAATGCCTGCTCTCTCACTGTTCTCTATGTGCATGCTCATGTCTTGCTCAGCTCCTTCCAACTCTCCCATTCCTCCTTGTATAATCACTCTGCTTTTGCACAGCCCTTGCTCTCTCACAGCTCTTTATATATACACTGCATATGCCCAACCTTGCTGATAATTAAATGACTTTTCTTGTGAGCTTGTGTGTGTGTGTATGCATGTACATTCATACAAGATGCAAGGTGAATGATGAAGAATTAAAAAGTAGTTTTATCAAACACTGATATGAATGCACTGGACAAAAAGTGGTTGTTTTGACGTTGCAATTGCTAACAGGATTACAAATAGTTTACACTCAAAAAGACAACTCCTTCATAGTGCCTGGTATTACTTATAGTTCTGGGAAAAAATTATTTTCCTTTTTAAGTATTCCTAGTTTAGTTTCTTTTTATCCAGCAGGGCTTATGATAATAGTTTTCTGGAGTTTCCCTTTTGAGTGATTAAGGGAGCTTTCACCAGTTGAACAACAAGAGTACATTCCTCCAGGCCATCTTTAATCAGAAAATTCCTGATGGATATGAATCAAGTTCCTGCAAGTAAGAGCAGTCTGTACAAGGTAAGAGAAAGGCAAAGAGAATGTAATGAGAGTGACAGTAAGTTACTAAGAATGGTTCATTTTTAATTTAGGCAAAATTGAATACAACAGATAAAGTTTACATGGCTAATATATCTGAATAACTCCACAATAATGGCTTTACTTACTGTTTAACTTAGGCCCCTCTCTTTTTAAAGGTTCCTCCATGGCTTACAAGTTCAATTAGGGGGTGTAAATTTCTGTTGTGGTTTTTCAAATCCTCTACTGTATCTTTTGAGGTGAGGCTTAGAAATCACCCCATGTGGAGTTTCCTGCAGATATCTAACCAAAATTTTCAAGAATGATTTGGAGAATCCTGAACAAATTTAAGCTCATGATTTTTTACATAAATGTGAGAACTGGACTTCTCAATCACAGAGGAACTACTTTATGCTACAACTCTGAATGATTCCTTGAGCCAAGCTATTTTTTTTTGAATTTATCACAAAGTTCTGCACTCTTAAATTGAATAGGTGAGATTACTGAAGTACAAAGAAAAGCATGGTGCCATCTGGTCTAGCAGAGTATGTGTACACAAAATGTTAAACTATCTTTTTGAATGACCTGTTGTACACTTCCAGTTTTTTTTCTGTTGTTTGAGCAACAATGTTATTTTCTCAAAAGCCCCGGACTGTTGAAATGAGTCTAATTTACACAATACCAAGCATACATGTATGTAAAATTCGTGCCAATTTTTCAGTCTTAGGGGATAATTAGTTTAATTACTGTGCATGCATTTATACCCTCTGACAATTCCTGGTGTGGTGTTGTGTCTTGCAAAATATTTTCACTCTTTAATACAATGGGGATGGCATAGACATGACAAATGGGAGCTTTTATATTTATTCAAATTATTAAAATGAATTCTTTTTTATAATAATACAAGTATTACAATTATTTCATTGGAAGTGTTTGCATTTTGACAGATCCACAATGCTATTGTGGCAGTTGAATATACAGTATTCCTTAATATGAGTATATTCCTCAATCATAAATCAAACTGTTTACTCTAGAAATTGCCTTTGATGTTCATTACTCCAATATTTTAGTGCCAACTAAGTAGTTTGCTAAATATCCACCAGTTATTCTGAAAAGGTAAAGTTTTCTATGTTCTAGATGATTATGGGAACTGATATTTCTGTATTTATATAGGAATGATACTATAGCAAAATATTGCAGTTGCTAGGAATCCAAACTAAACTAAAATCAGTAAATGCAGCAGGCCAAGAACCTCTGTGCAGAGCAAAGAAGAGTTAACATTTCAGACTAACAAGCTTTTAATCCAAGGTGGTGAGAATGAGCCAGATTTTGTGGGCCAATTCCCTTGACTCCCGAATCATTGTCCATGGATCTCCCTATCTGGAACATCCTTGGACCAGATGTGGAAGCCAGTCTTACTGGGCCTTCAGATCCTGGAGTTCAGTTGTATACTCTCAGTGGTGACAGTGGTGAGGAAACCTTGCTTCCACAAGAGCTTCTGATAGCTAGCAACGTTGTGGGCCGAAGGGCCTGTACCGTGCTGTAGTGTTCTATGTTCTAAAACTGGGGAGGGACTTTGCCGGCTGCAAATGCTGCACTTGTTTTTAATGATTTTCAAATATATTTAATATTCAGAAATAGTTAAAACTATTGAAATTGAAATCAAAGTGTTATACCTGATTAAGAACTGAACTTCCAGCTCCATATTCATACGGTTACCGACACTGCTGGCTTCCACCTTTGTAATGAGACCTGACTCTGTCCCTGCCTCAACCCTTCTGCTGCAGAAACTCACAGCTTTGTCTTTTCTAGCTTCTCTCTTAACTTCTGTCTTTCAAAAACATGAGTTCGTCCAAAGCTCCAGTGCCTGTGTGTTCTTCTTGCCCTTCTTAGGCAGTGCCTTGGTGTTGAGGATGACTTATTTGCATGCACTTTGGTTTTGTGGGTTCTGAGGTAATTGACTATGTCAGTGTGGGAACTATAGACTCTTCCTCAAATTGGGCTAGAGGTACTGATGGGATAGGCAAATGGGCTTAGAATATTCACTCATCTCCCCTCTGCTAGCTGACCTACATTGGCTTCTGATCCAGCAACTTCTCACCTTTGTTTTATCGCATCCAATTTCCATAGTCTCTTTGAGCCCAACACAGATTCTGTGACTGCTTTGCAAAATACCTCAGTTTGGTCTGCAAGTTAGAATATAGAAGATAGAAAAGTACAGCAAAGAAACAGGCCCTTCAGCCCACAATGTTGTGCCAAACTAATTAAGCTAATGATGCCTTATTAAATGAATCCTTTCTGCCTGCACACGGTCCATATCCCTTCAGTCTCTGTATATTCATGTGCCAATCTAAGACCCTCTGAAACACCTCTATTGTATTTGGCTCCACCACCACTCCTGGCAGTGCATTCCAGGCACCCATCACTCTCTGTGTAAAAAAAACTTGCCATGGATGTCTTTGAAGTTTCCCCCTTTCACCTTAAGTGCATGCCCTCTAGTATTAGACATTTTGGTCCTGGGAAAAAGATACCGGCTGTCAACTCTATCTATGCTCTCATAATTTTATTAATTTATAAACTTCAGTCAGGTCTTCCCTCAGCCTCCACTCATCCAGAGAAAACAATCCTAGTTTGTCCAACCTCTCCTTATAGCACCTGCCCTCCAACCCAGGCAGCATCCTGGTAAACCTCTTCTGCACCCTCCCCAAAGCCTCCATATCCTTCTTATAATGGGGGAACCACAACTGAATGCAATACTCCAGATGCGACCTAACCAGAGTTTTATAGAGCTGTAACATAACTTCCTGACTCTTGAACTCAGTGCCTCGACTTATAAAGGCAAACATGCCATATGCCTTCTTTACCACCCTGTCAATGTGCGGCCACTTTCAGGGTTTGACCCCAGCTTCTGGTCATTTGCCACATTAATTCTCCATTCCATTCCCAAATGTTAACTCTGTCTCCTCAGCCTCCTACAGTATTCCAAGAGAGCCCAAAGCAATGGAAGGAACTCATCTATTGACTTGTTGCATTAGAGCCTTATGAATTTGATTCCAACAATTTCAGATAATGATTGTGCTATTCCTATTTCCATTTCTTCAGGAGCTATATTGTATTTCTCTGTTTGCCCAACTGCTATTTTCCTTTGACTTGTATCTTCACCTTTTTGTCATTTAATCTTTCCTGCCTTTCATATTATCACAGGATTCTTTCCTCCATTCTATTTCTAACTTTTTCCAGTTTTGATGAAATTACATCAACCCGAAGAGATAACTGTTTTGCTCTCTCCACAGATGCTGCAGAACACTTCCAGCATTGCCTTTTTTTCATACTGAAGTGCATAAATTATCTCATGAGACAAGTAGCAGTTAAATAATGTCATATCAGTATTCATTCAGGGTTGTATTGTTTCCTAACCCTGAAATCCAAAAGCAATGGTATCTTGCCATGCAATTATGATTGCTACTGGATTCCAGAGAAATAACTTCAAACAAACTATCAACCATGGATCCCAGCCTCAATGATCCTTAAGACAAATGAGTTGCAAGCAGAAGTAGGCCACTCAGCCCTTGAGCCTATCCTGTTTTCTAATTGTAACCTGAGCTTTGTCAAACACTGATAACCTTTCATCCATTTGCTTATCAAGATTATATCCGTCTCTGCCTTTGAAATACTGCCCTTTGAGGAGACAAATACCGAGGATTCGCAGTTCTAGAATGTGCATCCCCTTGTTGTTAATCAGTGACCTCTAATTCTAGATTCTCCCACAAAAAGAACGATCCTCCCCACAACCAACCAGTGAAGACCCCTCAGGATCTTATATCTTCTGCTTTTCTAAACTCCAGCAGATACAAGGTTCCCATGTCTTCTGAAGACTCTCTGGCAGTACGAGCTTGACAAATGGGTGTCTCTTTGTCTCAAGTGCCAGGGTCCTCTTTTCACCCTGCGTGGCCAGTCATTGTCAAAGTTATGCCTCTAATGATACATTGCTGTCACCAGCATTACCACTGCAGTACTCTTTGGATGAGTACTGGAACAGTCAAATGCTGCAAAAAGTACACAGTTACCGTGAAACATGGAGCATGTTTGAGCACATGTGATACTTTCATCCTTAGGGAATCCAAACTCTCCAATATTTTCCGTGGTCATGGGTGGATCCTTGTGGTCAAGGGCTACCTTCTTAATCCTTGGCTCCTGACATCAATTTGCAGTCTTATTCCTGCTTAGCTTTACTACATTGAGAGCCAAACAAGCAACAGATCATCGTGGAAATCACTGTTGGTCTTCTGGGAATGAGATTCCAATGCCTTCATCAGCCTAGAGGGCCTGCAGTACACATCCAGCAGGTGCAGAGGCTTCATTGTTGTGCTGTACGTTACACAACCTATTGATGCAAGTCAGCAGTCAGTGCTGGAAAAAGAGTAGTATGTGACACGCTTCCATAGAGACATGACGTGTAGGCTAAGGTTGAGGAGCAGATGGACAAGGAAGGCTGCTGGGGTAAGTTTGATCGGATCACCACCAACATTGATTTCATGGGCGTTAAGGGACTCCTTGAAATTGGATTATTTAAAGATCTTCCCAAATCATAGTCCCCAGTCCAGGCAAAATGGCCCTATCCACTATCTGATATTTAACACCATTACAGTTCACCAATAATCAGGCAAGACAACCCAGATGACACAAAATAATCCATCACATCCTGCTTTGCAGGGCCAGCTACACCGATTATAACACATCAATAGATGAATCTCTAATCCAGTTTCTGAAATAGCTTGCTGCAAGTGTTTGCAGTAGTGGCCAGCTCTTGTGACATACCTTAGGGCCACATGAAATTTAGTGGGGAGGAGGCAGCAGAGCCATCTTCCTCTAGGCTTCTCCTAGTGTGTTATAGAGTCATGGAAGCATACAGCATAGGACAGGCCCATCTGTGCCAACCAACAATCACCCATTTATACCCTACATTAATCCTAGTGGCTCTGGCTGGTCTCCTGCACCCAGGACATTTCACTTAACATTTATCTCAAAAGAGAATATTAGGTCTCTGTCACTAAATCTTAGGGATTCTCTCCACCTCCCTTCCTCTATGGTAGCAATAGTGTATGTTGCTGGTATCTCCTGTTCCCCAGGGAGAATGTTCCTTTAAGGGTTTATGCCCTTCTCAGGTGGGTGTGGAGCAAGTTGTCAGAAGCTATGTTCAATCAAGCTTGGTTCCAGCAAGAATCAACAGATCTTGTTTTGTTCATGATTCTGGCTGTAAACCACCATGGCACTGTATCTAACCTACTTTCGGTCATTTTGCAAGGAATTCAATAAGACATACTGTTAAATACAACATATATTTAGCATACTGTAAATGGGTAAAATCTTTGAATGTACAGTATAAACATTTTAAATCCTTTTAGTGCAAGTATCAAGTGAGGGAAATGCCAAACAAAATGGGCAATCTCCAATATAATCTTCAAAGAGGCAAATAAAAACAGAGAAATAAAGGACTGCAGATGCTGGAATCTAGATGAAAAACACCATGATGCTGGAGGAACTCCACAGGCCAGGCAGCATCCGTGGAGAAAAGTAGGTGGTCAATGTTTCGGGTCAGGACCCTTCTTCAGGACTGAAGATAGGAAAAGAGGAAGCCCAATATATAGGAGGGAAAAGCAGAACAGTGATAGGTGGACAAAAGAGGGGAGGCGGGGTGGGCACAAGGTGGTAATAGGTAGATGCAGGTAAGAGGTAGTGATAGGCAGGTGTGGGGGAGGAGGGGAGGGCAGATCCACTGGGGGATGGGTCAAAGGAAAGGAGAGAGGGAAAAAGGGGGGTAGAAAAAAGAGAGATAGGCCAGGAAAGGGAAGAAAAGAAGAAGCATTGTCGGGGGAGATGTGGGGAAGGGGTTTGGGAATTACTTAAAGTGGAAGAATTCAATGTCCAGTGGGAGAATTTCATGTTCAATAAAAACAGAGCTTCTGTTTAAGCATGTGAGGTTCATGTAAAAATACATCTTAAAAAACTTGCATCTGCCATATCTGATTGGCTAGGTGTGTGTTTTTAGAGAATGACTTATTGTGACAGCCAGGATGTCTTGAAGTAATTTTCTGCCTTCTAAATCTCAGTGGTACTGTAAGATTTAAATGAGTTCAGGATGCAGTTTGGTGGTAGATTGTTGCCTCCAGCGTTGTCCTACAGCCAGCTGGGAACACCTGTTACAGGTGGAACAAGTGGGATTTCTTTCATACTGCAATGCAGGTGATCATTTAGTGATTCACTTTTGTCTCCCTTGAGGTGAAATCTTTATCAAAGAATTAAACTTCAGCAAAACATTGCGCTCAATATCAAAGAGTGTTTCAATAAGGTTTTTTAAAAATCTTTTTAATTACTTTGACATTTAAATTCCATTTTAGTAGTATGTAAGAGGTTACAGCTCACAATAGCTCAGAATCTGGATTAGTTTGGCACATTCATCTGTTTGTTTTACAAAATAGTCTTTCTTTCTTAACATGTATTAGTTGGGTAAATAAAAATATACATTAACTTTTAAAATTTACAACCCGTTCTGCAGAATATGGGCTCAGATCAGAAATTACTTTCTTCTAACCTAGTTTCAGAGGCTAAAGCATAAGGGTAGATATTAAGAGTAAGATACAAAAGACTGAATTCTGTGTGAATTAATCTGATCCAAGTCGAATTCTGTCAAGTTGTGAATTAGGAACCACTAAAAATATCCTTGTTTGTTACTGTCATTAGTGAGATTCTAAACTAGCCTGGCAGGGGAATGGGAATCTGAGAATTATTTCAGAGGGAGAGGGAAAAATTTGGATGTGGAAGGCAAAGGATTAGTGAATTTGAAAGACTGAGAAGACAAGGGCTGGAATAAAGGCAGTGCTTAATGTATATTTTAATACTTGCAGTCTAAGAAATAAAACTAATGAACTGAGGGCACAGAACAGTAGTTGGTTAATGATATTGGTATTATAGAAGTTATTATTGGTTTAAAGAAGGGCATAAACAAAGCCTCACAATTCCTGTTTACATTCCAAAGACGTACGGGTTAGTGGGTGTAATTGGTCGGTGTGGGCTTGTTGGGCCGGAAGGGCCTGTTACCGTGCTGTATAAATAAAGTTTAAAGTATTTTCAGACAAGGTAAAGAGCAATATAATAAATGAGCTGGGTAGGAATATTGGTAAAGAAAACAATTACAATTGTGGGAAGGGAAAGACTAGAAGAATCAATAAATGAGACCATTTGGATTCAAACTGCAAAATTATAAAAGGAGTAATCAATCACATTGATGGGAGTGTACTATAGACCTTCAAACAGAGTGAGATAGAAGAGCAAAAATACAGGCAAACTTCTGAAATGAAAAAGTAATAAAGTAGGAAAAATAGGGGATTTCAACAATGTTATTGTTAACTGGAACAGAAATAATGTTAGGCAGACATTCACAAACATTCAACCTCCTGGCAATTCTGAAGGCAGGGCCTACCAATTATGATTGGAAAGCCCCAGGGTTGTACATGGCCTTGGCCATGAAGTAGGATTCCCAGAGAAAGATTGTGCTCAGGGCCCTGCTCCAGACGTGGTTTCTAGGGCTGGTGACTGGGGAGCTTGACAGCCTGCTGGTCAGTACATGTGGAGTTGGGCCTCACATGGATGGTTCTAAATGAATATTTTAGTTTAGAACTTCATCTGCATTATGCTTCTCTCATTAAAATGACAACCGGAACCTCCCTATCATTGTTTAACATCTCTACAAAAGAATTGAGAAATTCAATAACAGCACTGCCAAACCAAAACACTACTCTATTTGAGGAAATTAGGAGTCAAATTTCCCCTTTCAGTAGCATCTTTTCTCGCAGCTTTTGTCCTCAGGAAGTAGCCTTCAAAGAGTTGTACCGCAATGGATTCTGCACTCTTTCAACTAATAGGAGAGAAATGATTGGATGCTGAGGTGTTTGAAGGGAAGTAGCAGAGCCTTCCAGGGGGGCAGGGATAGGCTTCTGAAGAAATGTGCACGAAGGAGGCAGGCAGCTTGTGCAAAGGGCAATTATGGCCGGTGGTTGCAAAAGAGGTGCCCTCTCTGAATGTCTCTACTTTTTAGGAGCCCTACAGTGCTTCTACATGTCTATTCCATGCATGAATGAATGTAGACCAACAATTAAAAGCTTGACTTTTAAAGTGAAGCAGTGAGCAGCAAAATATTATATATGGCCCATCGAGTTTTTGAAGGCTCTTAGAACTATTCCATCAATCCCACTGTCTCCAGATATGGTTCTCTTAAATTTCCTCTCTCACACGTCTGGCAAATCCCCACCCACCTATTGTGGGGATAATTTACAGAGGCCAATTAACCTCCCAACCAGCACATCTTTGGGATGTGAGAGGAAACTGGAACACACAGTCATAAGAAGAACATACGAACTCCAGCATATGAGGTCAGGATCCAACTTCAGTTGCTGGAACCATGAACAAAGATAGACTGGAAGAATCCTGAGACAATGTTTCCGTGAATGAGGGTGACCTTGACTGTGAGAGCAGTGCTGTCCCTTGAATGAGTTTGTACTTGAGTTTTCCAGAAGTCACAGATGTGGGTGAAGACTATCTTGTGAATAGATAAGGCCCCTGCAAATCCAGGGTGCAGAATGTTCTGGTGCCACCTCAATAGAAGTCTTTCTGCTGTGATTCACTCATTTCTCTCTAACGAACATCTTTCTACAGGATTTCTTCTCACACTAAATCTTTAAATTGCTGAGACCACCAATACAGGTGTGGTGACTGGGAACGCATTAAGGGTCAGATTACACAGGGTTTGTTTTGTGTAGTGTTGAGCAGCACTCTGCCTATGACTGCAGGAGAGATGTGTCTGATCCTTGCCTAAGATCTGTTCTTCTGTGATGCAGAGTGCTGGTTGCTCTTAAGATCATTGTAACGTGGTAACTAATATTCACTGATAATGAGTATGCAGCAAAGTTAGGCTATTATCTAAACTTACCCAGGAAGAAAAGCCAATCACATGAGGCACCAGGGTATCGGTGATGCCTGTGACTGCAAATCCTGGAAGCAGTCAGTGCCTTCAGAAAAGAAGAATGAGAAAAATGATGGAAGAGAAATGGGAGTACATGAAGGAATTTGTGTTAGGTGTAAGTAACTGCCAGAAAGAACATGCATCCTGCCTAATGATACAAGTAAGTAGGAGTGTTAGGTTGGTAGTGAGCCTGTATATTTCTGCCATGTGCTTTCAGCCTTCAGAATTGTGCTCATGGGTACTAGGTAGTCAGGAGTTTGGGAACTAGAGAACTATTCAGAATATTTCTAAATGGCTTAGATAATGACATAGACAACCATGCATTATAGTTTGCCAATGACCCAAAGATAGCAACAGTGTGGGTGAAAGCATTAACTTACAATGGGATACTAATAAAGTAAATTAAAATACAAATGGATTTAAATGTAGGCAACTGTGAAGACATCCACTTTGGACTTTAAAAGGGTTGAAAACATTACTTTCTAAATGGAGGAAAGCTAAAAGCAGAGGAAGTCCATTAAGATGGATCATTAAAATGGCATTGACAGCTACAGATAATAACCAAAAATGCCTATGGCAATTGGCCTTTACTTCAAGACAACAGCAGTACAAAATGGGCACACTCAAAACTCTGGTTTGACCACATTTTAAAATCTGTTTCTAGGATCCATACCTCTGCAAATATTTGGAGGGAGTGCAACATACTAGAGCAGTACTTGGACTTCGATGGTTTTATTACAAAGAAAGATTGCAAAACCAGTGTTGATTCCATGGAATCAGAAGGTCCAGGAATAATTTGATTAAAATTTTCAAGATATCAAAATTAATCAACAACCACAGCAAAAATGGAGTGAAGCTATTTATGTCTATTAGGAGTCTAGAATAAGGGGTGAGGGGGTGTGGGGCTTAACCTAAAATTAGAGCCCAAGCTAAATTAGGAATCACAAGTTTGGGACAAAGGTGGAGACGCATGGAGTTAAAGTCACAGATTTGTTGTGGTCTCATTGAGGTGCTAAATAGTATATATCTCTTCATATGTTCTTCCCGAGTTCCTACGAAGACTTAGATCCTACTTTATGTTTTATACTAATTTCCTTCCATTGCTACCTGGTGATTCAAGTACAGTGGTATTTACCTGTTAGTGGTGGAGCTGATTTAAAATAGGCATTCAATGCAAGTAAGGTTCTCAGCAGCTAAAGAGAGCCACAAGTTTATTTCCTTTTGCTTCCAATCAGTTGTGAGCTATGAGAATTGGTCTGGCTGACCCACTCACTATAATTGCCATAAATGATTGAAAGAACAAAGAAGAGAAACCAGAGTATCAGATGATGCTAAAAGTGAATTAGCTGCTTGTGTCATCTTCCCTAATACGATAGAGGAAGAAGTGTCTCTATGTGTTCAGTATCACAAGTTAATAGCTTAAGAGAGAGCTGCAGACATCATCAATAATAACCAAGATCACAATGGCTTTTAACATTAAGGTGTTTGGCTTCTTCCAGGATAACATCAGAGCATTTCCAGTATCAGTCAGTTTTCTCTTAAGCAGATGATGGATTGTTAATAGTTTCTATCTTACACCTAACAAAAAATAACAGCAATTGCAAGAAGCTGCCTCAATGCTAGAGATGGTTTCTCGTACCTGTGTAGCGATCCAGAGCCCAATACACAATGAATTGGAAGGTGTGGATGATTGGTGACTGTTCATCCGGTGCTCATTCTCCTTCTCTCTTCTTCTTATCGGTCCTTCCAATTCATCTTGTACTAATTTCATAACATTTATACATCTTGATTAGATTCTCTTCAGGCTCCTTTGTTCAGAAGTAGACAATCCCAGTCTAGTCAACCTCTCCTCATCAGTAAAAAATTTCTGGCTCTGGAAACATCCCCATAAACCTCCTTTGCACCCCACTAAGGCTATCATATTCTCCCTGTAAAAGTGTCCTCAAAAGTATAGTTTGCTGTCAAAAATTCTCAAATTCTATAGTCCATGCAGATTGGAGATGGCAAGTGTGACTATACTGTTTAAAAAAGAAGGCAAAGAGAAAAATGGAAACTAAAGACTGATTAGTCTAATTAGGATCGGTAGTCGGAAAAGTGCTAAAATCTGTAAGAAAGGACGTGATAACAGAACACTTAGAATATATCGGCAGGATTAGACAAAGTCAACAAGATTTTATGTAATATACTAGTATGGACTGAAAACTGGTTAACAGGATTTTCTCAGATTGGCAAGGTGGCAACAAGTGGGGTACTGCAAGAATTAATGCATGGGCCTCAGCTATTCACCATAGACATCAAGGATTTGGATGAAGGAAGTAAATGCAGTCTTTCTTAGTTTGACAATGACACAAAACTGGGTGGGATGGTTGAGTTGTGAAAGAAGCTTCAAGGTAATTTAGGCAGGTTGAGTGAGTACGAAAATACATGACAGATGCAGTATAATGTGAATAAAGGTGCATCCACTTCAGTAGGAAAAACAGAAAGGCTAAACATAATGATAGATTTGGAAATGTGTAAATGGTCTGGATGTCCTTCACACCAATCACTGAAAGCAAACATACAGGTGCAGCAATGGTAAGTTAAAAAGGCAAATGGTATATTTGCTTTCAACCCAAGAGGTTTTATGTACCACAAGAAGGATATCTTACTTCAATTATACATCACACCTGGAGTATTGTATGCAGTTATGGTTTCAACCTAGGAATATGTGTGGAAAACTTTGCTTCATTTCCTCTCTAGCACGTACTCAGATTTCCTCCTCCTTCCCAAAGGTATGTCAGTAGGCTTATCGGTGACTGTAAATAAGTATGGGTGGCTGGCGGGAGTTAATGGGTGTGCGAGAGACAAGAATTTACAGGGATATAAGTGTGGCGATGGGACTGATGGGATTGTTCTGAGAGATGGCATGGACTTGATGACCTAAGTAGCCTACTTCAATGTTGTAAGGAAATCTGAGAAATTTAACATGGAACATTTCAAATATACAAAATACTGACAGGGCTAGATTGACTGGATGTGGGGAGAATCTTTCTTCTGGATGGGAAGTCTGGAATGAGTGAATACTTAGACAGGAAAGGCATAGCAAGATACAGGCCTACTGCAGACAAATGAGATTGGTGACATCTTGGTCAGCATGGAGGAGATGGGCAAAAGGGCCCATATCTGTGCTGTACGATTTTGATTCTATGAGGGGTCAATCTCAGGATACAGGGTGAAACATTTAGCATTGAGATGAAGAGAAATTTCTTCACTCAGAGGGCGGTGAACCTGTGGAATTCTCTACCATAGAAGGTGGTGGAGGCCAAGTTGCTGAATATGTTTAAGAAGAAACTGGATTGATTTCTAGACATGGACCTGCCATGGTTAGTGACATCGTGTCACTCATTTGTTGTTCAGCCCACTTCAGCTGCCTTTACTTGTTTCCACTCCTACACATGCGTTCACAGCCAAAGCATCTCCAGGAGTATATTTTAGAGTCATAGAGTCATTGAGCAATGCAGCACGGATACAGGCCCTTCAGCCCAACGAGTCCATGCCGACCACGATGCCCACCCACCTAGTCGCAATTTCCTGCGTTTGGCCAATATCCCTCTAAGCCCCGCCCCTGCATGTACCTTTTCTTCCATTTCTCCATTCTTCCCTCTTCTATCTACTGTGGTCACTCATAGGCCTCTCTTCTTCCTTTGCTCCATGTTGTCCACGATCAAAGAGCAGCAATCTCTGTTCCTTTTTTACATAATTAGAGCAAGTGATTTTGTAATATTTAAAACCCATGGCAAATGTTTCTATTTTCCACATTCAAAAGTGAAGCAATATTTGTATAAAAACAGCTAGCAATTGTGTGATGCCTTTAAAGCAGTAAAACGTCCCAGAAAGAAAAAGAAAGCATATGTAAGGTTTAGGAAGCTGAAGTGGGATAGGGAGGAATATAACAGAAGCAAAAGAGAACAAGGAGGGCTGAAAGGGGTCATGAAATGTCCTTGGCGAGTAGGATTAAAAAGAATCCCAAGACATTTTAAACATTAAAAACAAGAGGGTAACTAGGGAGAGGGTAGGACCAAGTGTGAGTTGTTGTACTTTGGGAGATCAAATGCAAAAGGACAGTACACAGTTAATGGCAAGATTTTTAACTAAGTTGAAGTACAGAGGGATCTTGAGGTCTAAATCCATTGCTCCCTGAAAGTGGCTGCACAGGCTGATTGGGTGGTAAAGAAGGCATATGACATGCTTGACCTTATTAGTTGAGACACTGAGTTCAAGAATCAGGAAGTTATGTTGCAGCTTTCTAAAACTCTGGTTAGGCCGCATCTGGAGTATTGCATTCAATTCTGGTTGCCACATTATAGGAAGAATGTGGAGGCTTTGGAGAGGGCACAGAAGTGGTTCACCAGAATGTTGCTTGGATTAGAGTGGATTAGCTATAAGGAGAGGTTGGACAAAATTGGATTGTTTTCTCTGGAGTGTCAGAGGCTGAGGGGCGACCTGATAGAAGTATATAAAATTATGAATGGCATAGATAGGGTAGATGGTCAGAGTCTTTTTCCCAGTGTGGAAATGTCAAATACTAGAGGACATAGCTTTAAGGTGAGAGGGGGAAAGTTTAAAGGAGATTTATAAGGTAAGTTTTTTTACACAGAGGCTGGTCGGTACCTGTAATGTGATGTCAGGGCAAGTGGTGGAAGCAGATACAATAGCAATGTTTAAGAAGCATTTAGACAGGCACATGGACAGGCAGAGAACAGAGGGATATAGTCCATGTACAGACAGATGGGATTAGTTTGCATTGGCATCATGGTTGGCACAGACATCGTGGGCTGAAGGACCTGTTCCTGCACTGTACTGTTCTATGTTCTACATTCTTTGATACAATGGAATATACAGGAATAATAAAACAGCTGGTCATAGTTTGATTAAAGAAATAGGTTTTAATGAGCATTGTAAAGGCTAAAGAGTGAACATGGAAAGGTGGTGGCATGGTAGCGTAGTGGTTAGTGCGACACTATTACAGCGCCAGTGATCAGGGTTCGATTCTCATCACTGTCTGAAAGGAGTTTGTACATCCTCCCTGTGTCTGTGTGGGTTTCCTCTGGGTGCTCTAGTTTCCTCCCACATTCTAAAGACATACGGGTAGGTTAACATGGGTTTAAATGGGCAGCGCGGACTCGTTGGACCAGAAAGGCCTGTTATTGTGCTGTATAAATAAAGTTTTAAAGTAAAGTTTTTAAAGTTTAGGAAAGAAATTAGGGATTAATTTCCACCTTGACACTGGTGACATCCAACTCATTTTGATGGAAGGTCATCAGCCTGAAATGTTAACTCTTTTTTTCAGTACCTGCTGAATATTTCCAGCACTTTCTGTTTTTATTTCTGATTACCAGCATCTATAATATTTTGTGGTGTTTTGCACTCTTTAACCCATCTTGCCTTTGTATTGTTATCCTCCTTATCTGTGGACGCATCTTCAATTGTAAATTTTTGAATCCAGTTGAACATTGGAAAGGGCTGAAGAGCTAGTCTTTGATTCTGCCAAATGCCCTGTTACCACTGATTCATTCCACTTCTTCAGCCTCAGGTTGACCAAGACTGTTATCTCTGTTGGTGTTCTGCTTAACCACAAGTAAAACTTCCAGCCTCATATTCTCTCTGTTGCAAAGACTGATTACCTCCATCTTCATAATATTGCACATCTGTACCTTCTACCTTACCCCAACCGACGCTGAACCTTACATCCACGCTGGTGTTAGTAAGTTAATTGGTGACAACAAATTCCAATGCCTTTGTTTCTCCACCCTCTGTAAACTACAGATAACCCAGTTGTTTGGAGTTTTCCCTGCACCTCGTCATGTTGATCCATCACTCCTGTCCCCCCTGATTTTACTGACCTACACTAGGTCCTGATTCCCCCATTTGTAAATTCTCATCCTCATGTTTAAATCCCTTCACGGTCATGGTGCTCCCCTCTTCTGCAACCCTATCCTCAAGTTCCAAACACTTTTGCATCATTTTAAACTTATGGGGAATGTTTCAATTTTCAACAGCTAGCAATAGTGCAGTGCCTTTAAAAAAATAAAATGTCGCAGAATGCCTTGCAGGAGTATTTACACAACTTGACATCATGGATATTAAAATAGCTGTTCAAAGTTGGTTGAAGAAATAAATTTTAGGGAGCTTTGTAACCACTAGAAGGAAGGCACATGGAGAGGTTCATTAAAGGAATTCCAATTACAAAGGACTCAGCAGAAAGCATAGCCATCAATAGTGAATGGAAGAAAATGGAGGATATGCCAGAGAGCTGATGTTTATGAATATCAATGCCTTGATTAGATATATAACTAAAGAAGAATAAATAGAAAGATTCATATAAATATGGCACTTTTTATGGCCTCCGATCATCACACAGTGCAGTATAGGCAATCTATTGTTTTGGAGTGTGGTCACTGTTGTAACTCAGGAAGTGTTGCAGCCAAATGACAAGTATCACGTTCCCACAAACACCAATGTGATATTGACTAGACCATCTATGTTTCTGTGGTTGGTTGGAGATGACTTTTGTGGAGGAAAGGAGGGGGAGGCTTGGAGAGGCCTGATCATCCTCTCATCACAGATAATTTTAATTGTTATCACTGGGTGAAAATTGAGTGTGTTGCAATTGTCACCCGGATTTTTGCTGCTGAGAAAGTTAATCTGATTCCCAATGTTTTTTTTGTTTAGCTTTAGCTGAACTGAGATAAACCTCTGAACTAATGCCAGATCACTCAAGCCCAGTCAACACCGAAAACATGAGCTATGCCTAA
Source organism: Pristis pectinata (assembly GCF_009764475.1). Classification (NCBI taxonomy): domain Eukaryota; kingdom Metazoa; phylum Chordata; class Chondrichthyes; order Rhinopristiformes; family Pristidae; genus Pristis; species Pristis pectinata. The sequence goes on from NC_067406.1 coordinate 117,712,107, forward strand.
AAGCTCCATTCATAGCCAGAGGATTCATTCCAATAATGTTCAAAGGCTTCCAACTAAATCAAGAGAGTTGTGGGTTAGGCATTAACTCTGCACAGGTTAGCTTGTCCTCTTTATCTTCTCTCTCTCTTTTATGTCAGCGTTTCCTTTCATGCTACACTTGTTAGATCTAGATTTTTCTGTACTTTAATATGGCACTAATTTCAAATTAAAAATAATTGTTTTTGTTATTCAGAATTTTACTTTAAAAATATGCTCTCAGTGTTATGAAAATTGGGACAAAGCCTTGCTTGTTCAAAGCTTCATTTTGCAACATTGACTTTGAATGTTATGTATTTGGATTGTGGTGCCAAATGAAAGTGTATTGCCCAACATCTTGAACAGGAAGCATTCCTGAAGGATGTAACTGCTTATTTATACAATGATAAAGTTGTGAAACTTCTTGATAACAGCGAACATGAGTTGTGACAGCCAGCAACTCTTTTGGCATTCAAGCTTTACATTTAGGAAGTGAACCAGCTGGCAATAGCCTTGAGATAAGAGGTAATCGGGCATGGAGGTATGAAGGAGGAGATAATCAGCAAGAAGCTCCCTTGTAACAGAAAGACGGTGAGCTGAGAAAAAGTATTTTGGAATAGCTTATTTCTTTATCATACTGTTTAATTTAATACAGACAAATGGATAGAGGTCTTCCAGTGAAGAAGTCATGAGCCACCATGATTGTGGATCAATTCAGCACACAGTGGATATTTTTGATAATATAGGAATACATAGGACATGTAAATGGCTATTCTGGCCAATTAACCCATACTATTCTTTATCTTCCATTCCATCCTCTCTCGTCTTTCCTCAGCTAAATCAGCTTAACCTTCCATTCCTTTCTCTCTCATATACTTGTTCAACCTCCTTTTAAATGCATCCATACTATTGACTTCCAATACCGCCTGTGCTAGTGAGTTGCATATTCTCATTACTATTGAGCTGTCTTCTACCTTTAAATGTCCATGCAGATGCATTCCAAGGCCCCTCTATTTCTCATCACTTTAAAAATTTCTATTAAGTCATTTTATTGTATATTCCCTTGCCTTGGAACACCTCTCCAAATACTTTACTTCACATTTCTCTGGATTAAATTCCATTCATCATTTTTTGCCCAATCAACTAGACCATCTAAGTCTTGCAGACTAAAACTTTCCTCCTCATGGAAACCACGGGGCCCATTTTAGTAACATCTGCAAATTTCTCTAGCATGTCCACCACAATTAGGTCTATGTCATTAATATGTATTAAAATAAAAGCGAGGGACCAAATACAGCCCTTTTGAACTCTACTAGTAGGGGCATACCAGTCAGAAAACAACCCACTAACCATTACCATTTCTGTTTTGATACTGAGCCATTTTTGGATCCAATTTGTCACTCTCCCTTGGATTCCATGGGCCTTTACTTTTAAGATCAGCCTGCCTTGTGAGACCTTTTCAAAAGCCTTGTTAATATCCCTATAACTTACATCACTATCTTCATTGACTTTCTTTATTACCTCCTTAAGTTATCGAATCAAGGTAGTCGGACACTATCTTCCCTTCACAAATCCATACTGAGTGTCTCTGTTGATGCGTGCCTTACTATATGAAGGTTTATTCTGCCCATCAGAATGAATTCCACTAATCTGCCCAGCACTAGTTGGCCTGTAATTACTTGCTTTATCCCTTCCCGTTTTAAACACTAGAGGAAACATTCTCTCTGCTTCCATTCTATTAAAACCTTTCATCATTTTAAAGCTCTCAATTAAATCATACCTCAGCTATCATTTCTCAGGGGAAGAGAGACACAGTCTGTTCTGTTGCTGACATGCATACTGTTGCAGAAGAAAGTGCAGATGCTGGAATCTGGAGCAACACACACAAAATGCTGGGGGAACTCAGCAGGTCAGCATCTATGGAGGGAAATAAACAGTTGACATTTTGGGTCGAGACCCTTCATCAGGACTGGAAAGGAAAAGGGCAGAAGCCAGAATAAAAAGGTCGGGGGAGGGGGAGGAGCGCAAGCTGGCAAGTGATAGGTGAATCCAGGTGAGAGGGGGAAGGTAGGTGGGGGAGGGGGATGAAAAGGAGTGATGTAAGAAGCTGAGAAGTGATAGGTAGAAGAGGCAAAGGGCTGAAGAAGGAATCTGGTGGGAGAGGACAGTAGACCATAGGATAAAGGGAAGGAAGTGGGAATAGGTGGGCAGGTCATGAGGGCAGGGGAGGGGAAGAGAAAGGGTGAGGGGGCCACAGGAATGCTGGAAAACAAAGGAGGGGAAGGGAAAAAAGGGGGTAAGAGGGGAGAGGTGCATACTGTTGGATTTTTAGTTTTGCCTTGTATATCTCTGTACGTTCCCTCTATTTCCTTTTGATAATACAGCATCCAGAAACTGTACATGGTACATGGTCTCATGAAGATTTGAAACAGGTTTAGCATTATTTCTCTCCTTTTCAGTTTTATCCCTCCAAATATAAGCCCTGGTGCTTGGTTTGCCATTTTAATGTTCTCTTGTAATTTGTTTCAGACCTCCTCATTGTCCTGCTCAGCAATTTGATGGTATCCTTTCTTTCAATTCATTTCAGCATCTGGGTGTTGCTGGCAAGGCTAACATTTATTGTCCATCCCTAATTGTCCTTAATAAAGGGGTGGTAAGCCATCTTCTTGAACCACTGCATTCCTTCTGGTGAAGGTAATCCCACCATGTTGTTGGGAAATGAGTTCTAGGATTTAGAGCTAGCGATGATGATGAATGAAGATGTATTCCAAGTCAGGATAACATGCATTTTGTAGATGGTGCACTCTTTGGCCACTGTTTGCTGGTGAGGGAGGGAATAAATGTTTATAAGGTGATTGATAGGATACTAATCAAGCAGGTTATTTTGTCCTGGCTGGTGTTGAGATTCTTTAGAGTTATTGGTGCTGCAGTCATCTAGACATGGAGTAATTTCAATTTCCATTTACAAATTGAATTATGAGTTACTTTTAGTAATTCTAAGTTAGCCTATTGCAATGGAAGGAAAAGTAACATCAGATTTTGGAATAGCTGGTCTGACTCAAATTACTGTTGCAGTTCATATTAATATTTGGGGCATTTACCAATGGGCTTTAGTTAACTAACAAGGGTAAATGTGTCAGTTTAATGTTGGAGAAACAAAGGACTGCAGATGCTGGAATCTAGATGAAAAACGCGATGATGCTGAAGGAACTCAGCAGGCCAGGCAGTATCCGTGGAGAAAAGCAGGCAGTCAACATTTTGGGTCAGTCCTGAAGTTTACTGTTGTTTGTTGTGAGTATGGAGTAACTTGGTAAAATTATACCAAGCAACTCAGAGACTTTTCATTGTGGTTCATTCACAACAAATGGTTGCATTTAAAATGTTCTTAGGAACATACGGGAATGTTACCACACAAAATTTGACACCAAACGATATATGAACTGGAGTAATAAAATTTTACAAATCTTATTAAAAGAAGTAAAAGGGCAGAAAGATATAGGAAAATTACTGCAGAGCTTAGGGTGGCTGAAGAGGGTGCAAAGAGATTCAAGGATGCACAAAAAAGCCAAAATTGGAAAAATTCAGTAATATTTGAAGATTACGGAAATTGGATTTGTTATGGGGAAGGTGGGGGTGGGGTGATTGATGATGGGTGGATGGGTTGTAGAATGGGTTAAAGGCTTTGTGTGAACTTCAAAAAAGAGAATGAAAATTTTAAATTGGAGCCATTGTAGCTCTGAGACCACAGGGAAGTGATTGGACAGGATTAGCATCATAGCAGTAGAGTCATGGCTAACTTTCTCCTGTACACAAGAGACATAATGTTAAATAATGGAAAGGGTCAATGAGTAGACAAGGCTTTTCGCAGATATTCTTGCAGACTGATGAAGAATATTGAGTGTGGCAACAAATGTACCTGCTTTGAACGTGGAGTTGGGCTTGATGGCTAGGTCCTGCTCTGAATGACTCTCATTCAATTGATGCTGACCTCTGCTGTTGTCTGTGTGGAGTTTACACGTTCTCCCAGTGATCATATGGGTTTCTCCCAGGTGTTTCTGTTTCTTCCCACATCTCAAAGACATGTGGGTTGGTTGGTTAATTGACTGTAAATTGCCTATGGTGTGAAGGTGAGTGGTAGAATCTGGACATAGATGATAGGAATGTGCAGAGAATAGGTACCAGGGAGAATCAAAGGATTAAGATTGATGGCATAGACTTAATGGGCTGAAACAGCCTCCTTCTATTTCATAAGGAAATACGGAATATGATCTGTGGAAGGATTAAGCATATTTGTCAAATTTTATTGTTTGATATTTTCTTATTATTATTTTGGAAATTTATTGTAAGTTTGATAGAACCAATGGTAACATACAGAACTAAGGTTTCCTAAGCATTTCTACTTCTCTGTCTGTTTTGTTGGCCAACTTCTCCTCATTGCCCCAAATCAGAAGAAAGGGTGCTGAAAGTTTGTAAATGAAGGTTAATTACAACATTTCTAGAGCTGAGTTGAATGGGCCATTTGTGGCCTTCATCACTCTTATTGAGTCAGATCTAAGATAATCCACCACTTGTATACCTTCTGTTTAATTCCATCTGCTGGTAATGACTTGGTTATTGCCTGTTAAACTCTATGCACAAGATTAGTGACAAAGGCAATAACATCTCCTATGACAGATTCAACATTGATGTAGTTGAGAAACAGAATTAAAGCAATCACCCTGCCCAGAACTGAGGGCCTTTAATGATGATAATTTATTTTTTATGAAGCGATGACTGTGCCTCTGAGAAAACAACATATCCATTTCAACGGTTTATCAGATACAGCTTAAGCATCAGCCTCCCAGTGAATTGCTGCTCCTGTACCTTAACTGAAGCCTCCAATCATGTTATAGGTTTCTAGACACAACACAAATTGAATTTTATATTTCTGTTCAGGCTCTTGAGAGTGCAACATTATCGTCATTTGTTTTTGTAGTAAAGCATACCTTTTAAAAGTTCTTAATTAATGATATTCTTCATTATTGTGATCTGATTTTGCTTCCCTTTTGTCTCATGGAATGATTAATGACCAACAACAAGGTTCAAAGTAGATGATGCAGGAGATATTCAGGAGAATGCAAGAAAATAATAAGCTTTAATTAATGTTGTTATGTGTTTTATAAATATATTGTTTTTATTTGTTGATGGAGATAAATTTAATGGACATTAGCAAAGAAAATATAAATAAATGACTTAAACGAGGTAAAATGAAAAGTAGAAAAAGAAAACAGTTTGAAATTCATTCATTGCCCATTCATTCAAAGTGTCTGCCAGACCAAGGACAATAAATTACTTTATGGTTCAAGGGCATTTGATTATAAATTTGGATCCATTATTGTAATAATCATTGATGAGAGCATAAATAGATAAATATGGAGAAGTTTGCACAGCCACCCTTAAAAACAACATTGATATATGGGAAGGAGTTACTGGGAAACAAAAGGAACAGTGTAGCTTTTCATTTTGGATGGGCAATGGGAGGGGTAATTGTAATGTCCCTGATGACTTTACCAGAAAACCCGGGCTATCTTTGGCACAGAGGCACAGCAGTGGGTGCCTCATAGCTCCAGCAACTAGGGTTCAATCCTATGCAGATTTCTTCCCTGTTCTCCTTGTGACTGTGTGGATTTCCTCCTGATGCTCTGGGTTCTTCCCACATCCCAAGGATATGCAGGTTGGTAAGTTAAACTGTCCACTGTAAATTGCCCCTCATGTGTAGGTGAGTGGTAGAAACTGGGGTGTGTAGTTGATGGGAATGTGAGGAGAGTAGAATGGAATTAGTCTAGGATTGGATGTAAATGGTTGCCTGATGGTCAGTGTGGATTCAACGGGATGAAGGGTCTGTTTATGAGCTGTATACTCTGACTCAATGACTGTTTAAAAACTGAACAGAAAGATATTTTCAAAAGTATTGACGGTTTTATAAAACAAGCTAAGACTCATTTATTGGAAAGGAGAGTAAAAAAGACCAAATATGATGACACATTTTCAGCTTAAATGGAGCAAAAGAGAGAAATGCAAATAAGCAGTATTCATTGTGAATTTGCTGAATAGGCAAAAATATTGAGACAAATATTGTAGAGGGAACAAAGAAAGACTGCCTATCAGATCAGAGTTTCTTAGAAGTTTCTGCCCAAGTTTAAAGAATCTTTTGTGTCCATATGAAAAATCTCATATTAGAAGCACAAAAGTAGCTATGCCTTCAGGATGCAATCAGGGGAAACTCAGTGAGAGCTTCCCCTGATTGGTCCTATTTGCTTGTCTTCAAAAAGTCTCCAAAAATTAAATTGGTTCTTATGTGGGCAAAAACATGAAATGCAATTAAAGAACAATGTACCAAGGAAATGACACTGTACCCAAATTAATGGAGAATTGCCTCCTATGTACTGGACTCTCCCCTCCTCCCCTGCACCTGCTTGTCACTATCTCTCATCTGCATCTACCTATCACCACCTTATGCCCACCCCACCTCCCCTCTTTTGTTCACCTATCACTGCTCTGCTTTTCCCTTCTATATATTGGGCTTCCCCTTCTCCTCTCTTCAGTCCTGAAGAAGGGTCCTGACCCAAAATGTTGACGGCCTGCTTTTCTCCATGGATACTGCCTGGCCTGCTGAGTTCCAGCATCTGCAGTCCTTTGTTTCTCGAGAATTCTTTGTATACTTTTTCAAACTCACAGGGGTTTGATTAAAATTGGGGCTAGGAATTTAATCGTGTCTACCGTTTTTAAGGAATTATTGGATCCAGCTGGGCGAAGTAATGCTACTAATTCCATATGTCCATGAGCAATCTTGTTGGAGTCTAAGATTTTCAATCCAGTTGTTCTGTGATATCTACCACCTGCAACAGACAGAGCTCCAGTCATGCACTCATGCCTGAAGTGCTCTGCTTGTGGCAGAAAGGTCGCATTGACCATGGAATTTTTATTTCTGGATTGTTCCAGGCAGTAATTGAAAATCAAAGAACTACAGATGTTGGAAATCTGAAAGGAAAACAGGAAATGCTGGAGACTCTCAGCAGGTCAGGCAGCACTTATGGAAAGAGAAGCAGAGTTAACGTTTTAGATCAAAGTTCTTCCTTCAGATCTTTAAAACCAAGGGAACAAGTAAGTTTTAAGTTGAAGAGAGGATGGGGGAGGGACGGATAGTCAAAAGAAATACCACTGATAGGGTGGGACTAGGTTTCCCTGGAGATGCACTATTTCCAAGGTCATATGGTTGATAGACTGATAAGGGAAGTTAGAGAGAGAAAAAAAACTAGAGGTATACGTAAAAGCTGTGAAATGCAGGTCAGAGCTGTTGGAGAGAACTGAAACCAAAAATTGGAAATGCCCATCCATCCATGTGATTCAAGAATAGCTTGTGGGTTGACAGCAACGCTGAATGTGAGAAAAATGCTCAGATATGAGCATGTCTTTAAATTCTGTGATTTTTATGTTAATTTGTGGGGAGCCCCCGACCCCTAGTAGCAAGCCCCACTCCTCAACTTCACCTGACTGTTGCTTGGTGAACAGGTCTTTCCCACCTTCTCCTGCAAAGATGATATCACATCCGTGTGATGTGCCTGCCATGTATGAATAGCTGGAAATGTCTGTAGATCTGAGATGTGTGGGGGCTAGAGCACTGATAAGTATGTGTATGTGTTTTGGGACATTTGAGTGTTAGGACAAGTAACCGTAGCTGTAACTGACTATTGGAAGAGTGGACCATGGAGCAGTGTGTGAGCTGCACTAGTTGTTGGTAGATGGGCTTTGGTGATGTGTTCACTGGCTCTAAACATATCTGTGAGTCTTTAAGACTTCTTGCTAAACTGCATCATTCTAGGCATCCAAATCTCCGGCAACCTTCTCACAATGGAGTTTCATTGGGACCTAGAGGGATTTTTAGGCCCCCAAGCGTTAGGGATTTCTCACCTAGTATCCTCCTTTTCCAAGGATTTTGCTCACCATGGCTACTCTGAATGCTCCCCAGGCTATGCAGTGACATCATGAAGTGGCTGCTGGCTGTGGGCATGTCCTCTTTAAGAGCCTCAGGCATGTCTTCAATCAGCACAAGTTGGTTTCAGCTGGTGCGTGGGACTCATGAAATGACTCCCTGTTATTCTCTGCTCAATTTAAAAAAAGTGTGATTAGCATTGCTTAAAGAAATTGTTTTGCATTCTCCAATTTCTTCCTCTGTGATTTAAGGTACCTGGTCCAGAAAATCGATTGTCTCAAGCAAAATTCTTTTAAGTGCTAAGTGATAAGAATTTTTAACAAATCTTATTGCTAAATGTGATCAGTTACTTTGTGTTGCTGTGGAGCAGTTCTGGATTTTCAATCCAGGTGCTCAGATATGGAAATTATTCTTTGCATATGAAGTCTGTGAATGGTGCATTCCTTGAACATTGAAGCAAGTTTAATGCCCACAGCAAAAAACAATCCGCTGGGTGAACTTAGTGGGTCAGGCAACATCTGTGGAAAGAAATGGACCATCGACCTTTTGGGTCGAGACCTTTCATCTGGACTGCTCAGGATCAGTTATCAGGTCGAATTCTTCCCAAGTCACTCTCAACTCAGTCAGGAATACTTATCTTCCTCCAAAGAGGTACCTTCTCTAATTTTTACTGTCAATTATCATGCCCATCTTCCCTGTCAAGATCTTTAGGCTGCCCTAATTGTCTCCTCAGCCCTGAGATATCATTTCCATGGCAGCACCAATCATCTCCTTTACATCCACCACAACTGCAATCATTTCCACTGAACCAGTGTGGAGTCCTCTCCAAAGGACCCACTCCCTGGGATCCTCTCCCCTCTCACCCCATCCAATTCTCAATCCAATCTGAAAACCTTTCTCTAACCTCTCAATCTACCCCACTGATCATCACCTCAACCCAATTCCAGGCTAGTCCTTAGCATACTTCCTTCATAATCTGTTATCTCTGCAAAGGAGGGAAACTATAGAAGAAAGGACTTTGTGCACCATGCACTTAGAGCCATAGAGCCATACTGCATGGAAACAGACTGATTCCATGCTGACAATCAAGCACTCATTTACAGAAATAGTATATTAATCCTAGTTTCTTCTCCCCATATTTCCATCAACTTTCGTCAGATTCTACCACTCACCCGCGCACACTATGGGGAATTTGCAGTGGCCACGTGTCTTGGGATGTGGGAGGAAAGCAGAGCACCTGGAGGAAACCCATGCAGTCACAGGAAGAATGTGCAAACTCCACACAGACAGCACCAGAGTAAGCCCATGTCACTGGAGCTGTGAGGCAACAGCTGTAGTAGCTGCACCACTGTTCTGCCCCATTATACAGGTCTACCACACCCCAGGCTTCATCCATGGTATAAAATCATAGCCAGCTGGCCTTGTACAAACTGGCAGAGTCTCCATTTTTATGCACAGAAGAATTCCTAATCCTGTGTGTTTTAAGCATGAGCAGATAATAATGTTGGGCAATCAGCCAAACAGCACTCCTTGCTCTCCTTAACTTCTCTCTTTGCTGTGCTTACATGTAGAATATGCTATTTTACTTGCAACAATGTCTGTTCAATAATGTGTGTATTAAGTTTCACCCTGCTGCTCTTTCATTCATTTATGTATTCTATCAAACTCATTTTCTGGGTCCCCAGACACATCATCACATTTAGGTGGTCAATTATTTGTTCTTTTCAACAAATTAGCAACTTTCCATTCAGCTTCCAAATTTGTTTTCTTCCAATCATCCCATCATTGATGTTTCACCGCTTATTTCGTGATGACCTATGAGCTTTGATTTTGTCTCAGTTTTTTTTTCACCTCAGTTCCTTATGGAAATGTTAAACGTTATAATAAAATCACAGAGAAATTGGAGAAGTGCCTGTTTGCAAACAGAATCTGATTTTCTTTTCATCTTATGTTACCACTGAGATTTAGGAAGGTTTGGGAGCAAGGGCTGCCAGTGATGGCTCAGGTGGTGCAAAAGGAGTTCTCAGTGGCAATCAACACATCCTGATCATTTTTAATGATATGAAATTGCTAGAGGTTGTCTTAGAACATAGAACACTACAGCACAGTACAGGCCCTTTGGCCCACAATGTTGTGCTGACATTTTATCCTGCTCTAAGATCTATCTAACCCTTCCCTCCCACATAACCCCCTATTTTTCTATCATTCACATGTGTTTATCTAAGAGTCTCTTAAATGTCCCTAATGTATCTGCCCCCCACCCCCCACCACTTCTGTTGTCAACAACTAGGAATGGGAGAAGACGTCTACTCTCTGCAAATTTGAAATGAATACCTGATATCTTTAAGCCTTCTTGTTCATTGGTTGTTCTATGGTGTTTACATCTTCTGCACTTACACTCCCATACCCTTAACATTTAATTTGTAGGATTGGTTTCAAACCAGCCCATAATATTAACATTATTGAAGACTGCTGTCTTCATGTACACTGAGAAAACCTCAAGCACCATCTGACCCTTGATGGTAGCCCATGCTCCCAGAACTTTCATTGGGAGCTTAGATATCAGTGTGGATGCAAGACTTAAAAAAAATCAGATACTGTTTCCAAACAGGCACTTCTCCAGTTTCTCAGTGATTTTATTATAATCTCTTTAAGTGGCAGGCTCTAAAGAAACAATGCCAGATTATCACTGCCAGTAAAATGCAGCTGACTTGTTTACTCAGTTCCTGTGAAAATAATGAATAATACCGCTTTTGCAGAATTGCTTCTGCTTATATATGATGGTTCTCTCACATGGTGTAACTCATGTTGTGCTTCACTTTACTCAGAAACCCTGTCATGGATTTGACATTTAGCTTTCTGTATTATCCAAAACCAACAATGTGTCTTTTAAAATATTTTGTATGTGATGGCAGAAAGTATGGAACTAATTGTACTTAGTCACTAAAACCTGGCAAAAGTTTTAGCTGTTTATAGAATATGAGGTAATAATTGCAACAAATTGATCATGTGAAAAGTACAAACCAGCTTGATGTTTAATTTCAAGATTGTCTTTGTGACGTGCCATGGTTGTGAAACAAATGCATATTGTAGTTTTTCTCTCCCTCACTCATGCTGAAATTCAGGAAAGTCTGCAAGAGAAAATTAACAGGACATCCTTCAGCTGTTGGCTGCCTTAACCGGGCTTCAAAATGGGTGGACTGCACCCCTGTCTGAAAATAATGTGAGACTTCTTTTAATTAAAACAGTATTACTGGGACCCGAAAACCATCCTTGTGTATCCATGGATAAAGCAGGTACTTCCTGTGTTTCTTCTATGCTTCAAGGCACTTTTCAGACCACTCAGATTTCAGGATGACATCCATATACAAAACCAACAAAAGTGCATTTCTTGGAAAATTTATCTGGAGCTGGGAGGAGTATAGGAGCACATGTCTTTTTGCTTTTAACATTTTATTTATATTCCAGTTCCTTGGAATACCTAGGAAGCAGCACTTCACATTTTTTTGTGGGCTTAAAACATAATGTATAAAAGAAGGAGATTGTGTGGCTTTCTGACCTTCTCCACCATTCAATAAGGTAATGGCTGATAACCTGTTTCAATTCTACTTTGCCATCTGATCCCCAGATTCTCCGAGTTCCTTCATGTTCAAAAATCTATTGCTCTTAGCCTTGAATATACTCAACGATAGCATCTCCAGGCCTTTGAGGTAGAGTGTGGAATTGAAGTCAACCGAGTACAAATATAAGTCTGACTTTCAATAAGTCACTCTGAAGCCAACATTATAAATTGTTTCTCTCTGAGGTAATTTCCTGTGGGTCTATTGCTTTCTCACTGTGGGTCTTGGACTTAAATATTGGATGGGCCACTAAATCCTACATAGACTTTACAATGCATATAGCATTCATATTGCTGTTGTCCTTATTTAATGGATTCATAAGCAAGGAAATACCTGCCAGGAAAGAAAAGAAAGGCATCCATTTTGAACTAGTCTTTGTTTATGATTTTGAGCTGGAACTGATTTTTTTTTCTAATTGTTTCTGGGGGTGGTAGGTTATTTCAGGTGCAACTTAAATTGGGTCCATGAGAATGGATTTCCACAGAGGTCATCTCCCTTATCTGCATCAACTCAGGATGAAGAGTGCAAACCCCAGAAGAACAGCACATACATTTATAGGTTCCTTGCAGATCTTCTGCTGAGGTTATGGTGGGTAAGCTGAGAACCTCTTGTAATTCACCTACAGCCCTTCCATAGCTCCTCACTGTTCAGCAGCAAATGGATGTGAGCCTCCCATAGAGAGAAAAATCTGAGGAATATCTACATTTGGTAGGAAACCAGGAGAAATCTTTTCAGAGTTACATATTCTAGCAGAGATAAATTCTAAGAGTTACCGTATTCCTTTATGCTTTCTTAATTAGAATAGGGGCAGAGTTGGCTGATAACATATATATCTATTATTTCTACAAAAGTCAGCATCAGCTATTTGTTCACTGTGCAGCAGGTATCAAATTTCAAAATGTCACAGTTTGTTGCAAGCACAAGGAGAAAACCCGATTTCACCATGATGGTCTATTTTGGAAATAAACCAGAAATTTTCAAGCAGCTACAGTGACCTTCTCACTGACTTCCAGAAGGGAGTGGACAGGCAGTTACAATTTGGACTTGCGTATTTAGACATTATAGTTTTAAGCAATGGCTCAAAGGAGATGGGCTTGATTGACAATTGTGTGCAGAGTCCATAATTCCTCATTGGGTTCTTCTTGTAACTGTACTGTGGTGTATAAGATTAACATCACTTAGAATTGTGGCTTCATTGTGGCAGTCACCACAACTGAACAGAAGCATATGAACATAGAAACATAAGAAAATAGGAGCAGGAATAGACCCCTCAGCCCTTCAAGCCTGCCCTGGCATTCAATATGATATAGCTGATCAGCTCAAAGGCTCAACTCCCAATTCCCTATGGCCTTCAATGCCCTGATCTTTCAAAAATTATCTATCTCCTCTTTAACTACCTCCAATAATCTTGCTCTCACAAGCCTCTGGGATGGAGAACTCCAGAGATTCACCACCCTCTGTGCACAGAAGTTCCTATGCACCTCAATTTTAAGTGACCGTCTCTAATCTTGTAACTGTGTTCCCTCATTCAAAGTTCTCCCACTAGTGGAAACATCTTGATATCTACCCTATCATGCCTCCAAAGACTGCTTACATTTTCATCCAAGTCATTACCAACTACCATGAGGGACCATGTCAAATGCTTTACTAAAGTCCACGTAGAAAATACTTACTGCCCTACCCACATAAATCATCTTCATATGCTCCTCAAAAAACTCACTCAAGTTTGTGAGTCATGACCTCTCCCACAACACCCCATGATGACTAACCCAAATACGTCCATCCTTTTCCAAATGTGAGTAAATTTCCAAAGTCTTCCAATAATCTCCCTATCACTAATGTAAAGACTCACCAGCCTATAATATCCTGTTTTTTTCCCTGTTGCCCTTCTTAAACAAAGAAGAACGTTACCTATTCTCCAATCTTCTGGGACCTTGCCTGTGGCTAAAGAGGATATGAAGATCAAGGCATCAGCCATGTCCTTCCTTGCTTCCCTCAGTATCCTGGTATAGATTCCATCAGGCACTGGGAACATCCACCTTAATGTTTTTCAAGACACCAAACATCTCTTCTTTCTTAGTATTGACATGTCCTGGAATATCAACATACCCCTCTCTGATCTCACCATCATCCATGTCCTTCTCCTTGTTGAATACCAAAGTGTAGTACTCATTTAGGACATTGCCCACTCCTTCTGGCTCCACAGAAGCAGATGGGAATCAGATTATGGGAAACAGGTTCTGGCTATCTTCCTTATCTATACCTCTCATAATTTTATATACCTCTATGCTGTCACTTCTCAGCCTTCGTTGCTCTGGAGTAAATGGTTCGTGCCTATCCAATCTCTCCTTATAACTGAAGCCCTCCAGTTTTATTATCAGAATTTTCTGCCCCAATCTTTAAAGCTATAGCAGACATCAGAAGGCAAGGATGGACATATTACCTTTACCTACAGCTTTGTCTGGATGCCACAGTGGCTCAGCAGTATTGGTATTGGTATTGGTTTATTATTGTCACTTGTACTGAGGTACAGTGAAAAGCTTGTCTTACAAACCGATCGTACAGGTCAATTCATTACACAGTGCAGTTACATTGAGTTAGTACAAAGTGCATTGATGTAGTACAGGTAAAAACAGTAACAGTAGAGTAAAGTGTCACAGCTACAGAGAAAGTGCAGTGCAATAAGGTGCAAACTCACAACAAGTGACATGAGGTCATAGTCCATCTCATTGTATAAAGGAACCGTTCAATAGTCTTATCACAGTGGAGTAGAAGCTGTCCTTAAGTCTGGTGGTACATGGCCTCAGGCACCTGTATCTTCTACCCAATGGAAGAGGGGAGAAGAGAGAATGTCCTGGGTGGGTGGGGTCTTTGATTATGCTGGCTGCTTCACCAAGACAACGAGAGGTAAAGATAGAGTCCAAGGAGGGGAGGCTGGTGTCTGTGATGCGCTGGGCTGTGTCCACAACTCTCTGCAGCTTCTTGCGGTCTTGGGCAGAGCAGTTGCCATACCAAGCTGTGATACATCCAGATAGGATGCTTTCTATGGTGTATCGGTAAAAGTTGGTGAGTGTCAAAGGGGACAAGCCAAATTTCTTTAGACTCCTGAAGACGTAGAGGCGCTGGTGAGCTTTCTTGGCCATGGCATCTACGTGATTTGACCAGGACAGGCTGTTGGTGATGTTCAGCCCCAGGAACTTGAAGCTCTCAACCCTCTCAACCTCAGCACCATTGATGCAGACAGGTGCATGTACACCGCCCCCTTTCCTGAAGTCAATGACCAGCTCTTTTGTTTCGTTGACATTGAGGGAAAGGTTATTGTCATGACACCATTCCACTAAGCTCTCTATCTCCTTCCTGTACTCCGACTCATTGCTGTTTGAGATATGGCCTACAACAGTGGTATCATCTGCAAACTTGTAGATGGAGTTAGAGCAGAATCGGGCCATACGGTCGTGAGTGTATGGGGAGAAGCATAGAGGACTGAGGACGCAGCCTTGTGGGGCACCAGTGTTGAGAATAATCGTGCTGGAGGTATTGCTGCCTATCCTCACTGATTGTGGTCTATTTGTTAGAAAGTCAAGGATCCAGTTACAGACGGAGGTGTTGAGTCCTAGGTCTCGGAGTTTGGTGACAAACCTGCTTGGAATTATTGTATTGAAGGCAGAGCTGTAGTCAATAAACAATAGTCTAACATATGTGGCTTTACTGTCCAGATGCTCCAGAGCTGAGTGTAGGGCCAGGGAGATGGCATCCGCTGTAGACCTGTTTTGCCGATAGGTGAATTGCAATGGGTCCAGGTTGTCTGGGAGGCTGGAGTTGATGCGTGCCATGACCAACCTCTCAAAGCACTTCATGATGGTGGATGTCAGAGCCACTGGTCGGTAGTCATTGAGGCATGTTACCTTGCTTTTCTTTGGTACCGGGATGATAGTAGTCTTCTTAAAACAGGAGGTTGAAGCAGGGAGAGGTTGAATATGTCTGAAAATACTTCTGCCAGCTGATCAGCACAAGATCTGAGCATGCGGCCCGGGACACCATCTGGGCAGGTGCTTTCCTCGTGTTCACTCTCTGGAAGACTGATCTTACGTCCTCCACTGTGATCATAGGTTCAGCTGCGTTGGTGGCTGTCAGGGTGGATGGTGACAATCCACTTCCCTTTTGTTCAAAACGCGCACAGAATGCGTTAAGTTCATCAGGAAGGGATGCGCTGTTGTTAGCTATGCAGCCCGACTTTGTCTCGTAGCCTGTTATGGCATGTAAACCCTGCCATAACTGGCGGCTGGTCAGGGATTTTGAGTTGGTATTGCCTCTTGGCATCCCTGATAGCTTTCCGAAGTTCATACCTCGATTTCTTGTACAGATCAGGATCACCAGATATGTGTGCAGCAGTCCTCTCCTTCAGTAGGGAGTGGATCTCCCAGTTCATCCATGGTTTCCTGTTTGGGAACACAGTCCGTGATGGTGGTGACATACTCATCAAGCTACTATCAAGGCAGTATCAGTAGTGCTACTGCCTCACAACTCCAGCAAAGGTAGGTTTGCTCCTGACCTTCGATCCTGTCTATGTGGAGTTTGCACATTCTCCCTGTGATCACAGAAGTTTGCCCTGGGTGCTCTGGTGTCCTCCCACATCCCAAAAAGAAGTTCTGGTTGGTAGGTTATTTTTCTGCTATGGTGTGGGTGGGAGGTGGGAAAATCAGGGCGGAATTAATGGGCATATGAGAAACAGCAAAATGTCACACAGAAATAAGGCGGCAAGGGGTGGGATTGATAAGAATGCTCTGAGAGCCAATATAGATTAAATGGGCCAAAGGGCCTCCTTCAGTCTCTTGAAAGAAACTATGAGAAAACAAAATATAACATGAAATTTTAAAAAAATGCAAAGTAAGGAACCTCCTTGGAATTTGAAAGGCAGTTTTTTTAAAGTCATTGAACTGCTTAGTGTTAAAATCAACATTAATGCTACTAATGGAACGGAGAAAAGCGGTTCAAGAGCTTAAGCTTCTCCCCTTATCATTTTCCACTTGACTTTAATCCCTGTGATATGTAAATTCATGCTTCTTAAAGTTAGGAAGTGATAAAGTTGATGTAAAGACCCTTCAGTTTTAGCTAATTTGTAGAACAAATTTCTTCATGTCCAGAAGCCTACAGTTTTAAGCAACACTTAAGAAATATGTTTCCAGTTGTGCCAAGAACTTATAATATTCTGGTTAATATCCTACATTTAGATCCTCTGTCAGAACTGACAAATGGCCTCAAGTCTGAAGCATGAACTTTACAACTGTAGATGAAGATGAACTGTAGATGAATTTACAGTTTGTTTCTATACTGACTTCATGTTTTTAGTGTTTGCAGTTTTATTGGTTGCAATCTTGCTATTGCCTTTATTATCAGTCATGCATCCTACGTCAGACAAAGCCTTCAGTTAGCTGAGGAGTGATAGAAGATGATAGAAGAGCATGAATGCTCACTGGTAATCTTTAAATACTGATACAACATTGTTACCAATTTGGTATTGAGTTAGCATGAGTCAATGTGAATCAATTAGAAATAAAATGACTGAATTTTAGCCCACCATGCTGCCTCTGTGATGACAATAAAGACATCATAGTAAAAGATTAAAATCCCATTGTGATTTGCCATGGTGTATGTTTATTCCCATCATCAAAGGGTGAATTGCAATGTTAATTTTGATTGCTACTAAATAGTGTTAGCAACGCAAGTTAGGTTTGGTTGGTTTGATGCAGATGGTCATAATGTCAATGAATAGAGCAGGCCTTTGCTCACATTGACCTGATCTCAGAGATAAAATGTACAACACAGCAGTGATTATGTTAAGAGTGTGTCACAATGCTGACAGAAAAAGCAAAGATATGAAATGTTTGTGGGAAACTGCTGTGAATTCTTGTAGAACAGCATGATGCAGGTTCAGCCCATTTAATCTTATCCTTCTAGAATATTAACCCCACTGTTTACTTTGTAACATTTCTGTTTAACAAGACAACATTTCTAGAATACAAATTTGGAATGTCAGGTTCATTTATGAGCTCAATTATTGGTTATATTCTACTGATACAGGTGTAAACATATAACCCAACCAAACCACAATAAAACCAATGCACATAGATTAGAAAATCAAAAAAGCTGCAGATGCTGGAAATCTGAAATAAAAACAAAAAATGTTGAAAGCACTTAGTGGGTCAGGCAGCATCTGTGGAAAAAGAACCAGAGTTAACACCTCAAGTTGAAGATCCTTCAACAGACTTGGGAAATAGAGAATAAAAATGAAAACTAAATTGCACAGAAGGTTGGAGAGGGATGGATAGGAGAAAGGGAATATCTGTGATAGGTTGAGGCTGGTGTAGCTGTGGGAATGAGTTGTTAATGGGTCATTTAGAGAATGACAAAGAAGCGTGAAGCTTTGAAAATAGTGGGGAAGGTAAAAACAAGCAAAAAAGTCTGACTTAATATATCAGATAGATGACTGACAGGAAAAATCACTCGCATTGATGTAAACAGCAAACGCCAGTTATCAGAAATTGGAGATTTTGATATTGAGGAAATGTTTCTTCTCGTGGGTTAATCCAGAACTGCAGGGCATAAGCTAGGAACAAGCGGGCACCCATTTAATACTGATCTAGAACATAGAACAGTATAGCACAGAATGGGCCCTTCAGCCCACAATGTTGTGCCAACCTATATAAACCTACTCCATGAACAATCTAACCCTTCCCTCCTACACAGCCTATAACCCTCCATTTTTCTTTCATCCAGGAGTGAGATAAGTGAGGAAGAATTTTGTTCTCTGAGGGCTGAGAGTTTTTAGAACTCCTTGCCACAGAGAGCTGTGAGGTGGAACCCTTGTGATATGCAACGCTGAGATAGACAGGTTTCTGATGAGTAAGGGAATCAAGTAATATTGGGAAAGAGCAGGGCAGTGGATGTAAGGAGTTTTGGATCAGCCTATTGAATGATGAGCAGGCCAGCTGAAAGGCTGATTGTCCTGCTTCTGTTCCTATTTCTAATGGTCATATTATTTTACTCCATATGTGGAATCACTAATGCCCTAGAGCACTGAAGCATAACTCCCTACTTTTGTATTCAATTCACCCAATAATGTTCGGTTACATCTCCTAATTATCTGTTGTTCCTACATGCAAGCCTGTTGCAAATCATGCACGAGGACCAAGAACCCTCTGTACCTGATAGCTCTGCAATGTCTCAGCATTTATATCATGTGCTTCTTTTACTTTTCTTGACAAATAGACAATTTCATATTTTCCCATATTATGCTCAGAGTGCAAGATCTTTTCCCATTCACTTGACCTGGCTATATCCCTCTGTAGTCTCTTTAAGTCATCTTCACAACCTACCCTCTTACTTGTGTCACCAGAAAATTTGGCAACCACTACTTTGGTGCCTTCATCCATGGTATTTATGTAAATTGTAAAAGATGAGGGTCCCCCACCAATCCTTGTGGTTCATCCTTTATTATACATAGTGCTTAGATGAGACAGTGCCTGGACATTGTGTACCGTTTTAGTGCCTCACCTAAAGTAGAATATATTTACAATCGAGGGAATGCAACGAAGATTCACTGACTGATGTTCTTATGTTCTTACCTTGCCATCAGAACCTGCAGAGAGTGGTAAACACTGCCCAATCTATCACAAGTTCATCAAATCTTTCCATCCAGTCCATCTTCACTGTGCTATGCATCAGGAAGGCTAAAAGTATCATCATGGATGCCTGCCATCCTGGTCATTCCCTGTTCTCTCTTCAACCTTCTAAAAGAAGATACAGGAACTTGAAAGCCCAGACAACCAAACACAACAGCTTCTTCCCCACTGCTATCAGACTTCTGAATCAATCACCTCCTTCACATCGCCTTCCCGGTGGTGCTGTTCTGAAACCCCTAATTCCACCTTTTCTGTTATTGTTACTTTAGCATTTCTTTTTGCACTACCTCAGTTTGCACTACAATGCTTTGCACCATTCAGTTGTTTTTGCATTCATTGCTGTATTTATTGTCGGATTTATTATTATCGTGTATACTATTTACTCTGCGAGCTTCGCAAGAGCAATGAATTTCATTGGATCCTGCTGGATATGACAATAAATTAATCTCATCTAATCTAACTGGAAAAGGGCACACAAATCCCTTCCAGTTTCTTCAGCAAGCCAATCATCTCCTTCCCCATCATGGGCTTTTACTTTCCTTCATAACCTTTGATGCTGCATCTTATCAAATGTCTTCTAAAATTCAACTATAGTACATTCAATGTTTTTTTTCTTTCTCAAAAGCACACTTGCTTCTTCAAAGAACACCAGTAATTTGGTGAAACACGATTTTCCTCATTTTTTTCTGTGTCCTGCTATAATATCCTCAGTAATAGTTGCTAACATTTTCCCAACTTCATGATATTTAGTCAACTTTTGTGAAAATTTCATTCATTCTGTATTGATGCTGTAAAGAAGCAGGAAAAGCAATACATTCCTGAACCTTGTTGCAACGTTGCAAAATTTAAACTGTTCTAGTTTTGAAATTGTTAATTTTGTTACTTTGGAAAGAGCCCCTCTTAAAAAAAATCTCAAGTATTGCCAGCACAAACCTATTGCTTGGCAAATATAAACCCATTTTGTAAAAAATACACTTATATTTATTTATTTTTACAAGGGAGAATTTTGTATTATGAAAGTAAAATAGAGCAGACCTGGGTAATGGAGCATTTTCTTATTTTTTTAACACCATACCAGTGCCAGCCATTGATATATCAGCTGATCCTGGGTTAAATTTAAGGGTAAATTCACCAATTCTACATTCTCAACAGGAGTCACACCCGAAAGGACTGCAGGTCAGTTAATTGAAGATAGTTTTGTAAGTTCATCAATAACCTTTTAAACACAATTCTACACTGGGAACATGTATGCACTGAACTCATCATCAAGGTTAAAATTGCTACTCCAACAACATTTCAGTTTATTACACCAGCTGTCTTGTGCGTTTTCCAAATATGCAACTTAACTTGTGTTACTTCCTGACCAGCTTTGGGATGTGAATTTTCATTGACTATTTATAGTCTGAAATTTCTCTATACATTCTGGATGCTTAAATTTTTTAATACTGTCTTGAAAGATGTTGGAATGAGGCAAAACATTCAAAATTTAACTGCTCAATTTTAAAATTTAAGCATAATGCTTTTTTTTCTGATTTTTATTTAATTTTGAAGTAATGAGTTTCCGAGATAAGTATTTCAGCTGATGGTAAGCATAGGTCCTAACAGCTGGGAGTGATATATTTGGCTTAATGCTAAAGCTACCAATCAGCAGAGTTGAATTTCTAACAGTCCTAATTTCTTGTGCTTGTCCACAATGTGAAATTGGTCTCAGTGTTTAGTTAAAACATTGGTTCTGGACTGAAACCCCAACTTGGAATGTTCACATTGGCATAAACTGAACTAAACTGCAATTCTTTGGCTTCTCATATACTTCTACTCAGTTTGGCTTTGCCCAAGAGGCCAATGAACTGAAATTATACAGCTTTATGTATTATTGCTATTTCATTCTGGCGGGTGAGAAAATATCATATTGTAAACCACTACACGACTGGCCTGCCTTTCGCACTACAAAGATCTTTTCCATAACCCCTGTGGGAATGTTATTGGAGTCATTCCTATTCCCCGACGTACTACACTGAGGAATTTTCAAGCTAACCTTGTTTGATTATGAGCAGAGGCCACAGAAAATGTCTGTAGAATCACCTTAATGTTATGTTAATTTTATTGGTGTTACAAACATACATGGGGGAGAAATTGGATAGTGCAGGAAAAGATGCACTGGGATCAGGGTTTGCAATTAACCTGTGTCTATTTGACTCATGAAATGTGCACATCTGCCTCATTACCATGATTGTAGCGTCCAGCCAACATTAACCATGTTGTTTGTTGCCTGACTTTATATCCATGTGGACCTAGTACATGATCAGCCATCACCACTTGAAGCTAGTTAGTGCTAACTGATGTTATGTCTTTAAGGGGGAATGCTTGGTCATTCTATATATATGGGTAGGTAAAACTATGATTAAGGATAGAGGAAAGGAGACACTCTAATTTGCAGGTGTAGTTCTTTGTGCTTTGGTGGAGGAGACGGGGTAGAAGCAGCATGTCCCCAACATTCAGGGACCCAAGAAGTCAACCAGGCCCTACTGAAATGGAGCTGGGAGAAGGTCAGACTTAGATCATAGGAGCATAAACACATAAGAAGTAAGAGCAGGAATAGACCAGATGTCCCTTCAGACCTGATCCACCATCCAGTAGGATTATCGCTAATCTGTACCTCAGTACTATTTTACAGCACCATCACAGCAACCCTTAATTGTTTTCATTCAAAACAGAGATCAATAGATATCCAGAAATCTATCAATCGGTGTTCTGAATGAATACAGTGACTGAGCCTCCACAGTACTCCAGGGTAGAAGACTGAAAAGGTTCACCACTGTCTGAGTGAAGAGATTTCCCTTTATCTTAGCCTTAAATAGCCTTCTCCTCATTCTCAAACTGTGTCTCTTGTTCCAAGACTCCTCACCCATAGGAAACATCCTCCCTGCATTTGGCCTGTCATCACCTTCAACAATTGTTTATCTTTCAGTGAGATCTCCTCTCATTCTTCTAAACTTTAGAGAATACAGTCCCAGTCTACTCAATCTCTCCTCATGTCCAAACCCATCATCTCTGAAAGCAGTCTATGAAATTTCTCTGCACTCCATCTACATCCTTTCTACTGGCAAAAGTTGATGGGCATGCAAAATTGGTGCCCAGGGCATTGGCAGCTCCACTCAAAAGTCTACATGAAATGTCAAGGAGCATTTAGGAAATGCAGCTCCAAACTTGCACATGGCTTTACTGTGCGCCCTGGATCTTAAACAGGATGAAAGTGGAGGCAGCTCAACTTCAAGATTTGCACACCTTTAACATGTGTCTGATGGATAAGCTTTCAGCTTCCATAACAGTATTAGCAGACTCTAACCAAAGTCTGAGTCCTGCAGGCAAATTAGATGCCTACCATGAAAGTTCAGATTGTTGACATCATGGTTGAGTACTACTGTTGAATGGGGCTTTGAGGGCATCAGGGAACTTTGTCAGTCCCCCTTAAATGGATAATTAGATTTGCTGTAACTCTGTAGAGTATTGTGTGCAGTTCTGGTCACCTACCTACAGGAAAGATATCAATAAGCTTGAAAGAGTGCAGAGAAAATTTACAAGGATGTTGCTGGGACTTGAGGACCTGAATTACAGGGAAAGGCTGAATAGGTTAGGACTTTATTCCCTGGAGCACAGGAGAATGAGGGGAGATCTTATAGAGGTCTACAAATTTCAGGGCTATAGATGGGGTGAATGCATGCAGGCATTTCCCCTTAAGGTTGGGTGAGATTAGAACTAGAGGATATAGGTTTAGGGTGAAAGGTGAAATATTTAAGGAGAACCTGAGGGGAAACTTCTTCACTCAGAGGGTGGTGCAAGTGTGGAACGAGCTGCCAGTGGAAGTGGTAGATGCAGGTTCAATTGTAATATTTAAGAGACTTTTGGATAGGTACATGGATGAGAGGGATTTGGAGGGATATAGTCTGGCTGCAGTTAGATGGGACTAGGCAGAAGATCAAGCACAATGGACTAGATGGGCGGAAGGGCCTGTTTCTGTGCTGTAGTACTCTATGACACCATGACTCCATGACCCCATTCTGGAGACCTGGTAATCTAGCAGTGGCCTAGCTGTAGCTTGCTATTCAGTTAACACACACAAGCGGCATGGTAGTGTAGCAGTTAGCATAACACTATTACAGTGCCAGCAACCCAGGTTCAATTTCAACTGCTGTCTGTAAGGAGTTTGTACGTTTTCCCCGTGTCTGCGTGAGCTTCCTCTGGGTGCTCCAGTTTCCTCCCACATTCCAAAGATGTACAGGTTAGGAGCTGGGGGCATGCTATGTTGGCGCTGGAAGAGTGGCAACGCTTGCAGGCTGCCGCCCAGCACATTCTCAGTAATGCAAAAAGATGCATTTCACTGTGTGTTTCGGTGTACATGTGACAAATAAATATATCTTATCTTACTGCAGCTTACATTGAGATGGTGCAGTCTGGAGGCAGAACTTCTGGGCCAGAATTGCTTCAACTCATACTTCATGGCCACCTGTAACCTCCTCCACTGCAAGTCAGTGCCCTTCCATCAGGAGGACTGGCAAAGGCATGCAGTAAGAGAATGTACAACAGGGATTATTCATTGTGCATATGGTTTTGGTCTTGATTTATAAGTACGGCTTTAAATGATAATTTGGTTTCATCTTCTATTCTTGAATTATACGAAAGTAAATCCTGAGACAATCAGCGTCAGAAGGAAAGGTGACCATGGTGAAATGAGAAATACCTGCTTTGCTGCATTCACTCATGGGTTCGTATCAGCAGCAGTGCAACATTTATTGTACACCCCTAGTTATCCTGGAGAAGGTGGTTGGGAAGTTTTTACTTGAATTGCTGCCTGTGTAAACTGAAGGAACTCCCACAGTGTTGTCAGATTGGTAGGACTTGGAACAAATAATAATGGAAAAGTGCAGATATACCTGTATTGTCAAGTCATCACAATGTGTGAATTGGAGGAGAATTTGCAGGCGATGCTGTACCCATGCGATTGCTGCCCTCTTCCTTCTAAGTTGTAGAGGTTGTGGGCTTTTTCGGTGCTGTTGAGGAAGCCCTGGCAAGGTGCAGCAGTAAATCTTGTGGATGCACACTGCTCAGCCTCTAGCAGGCATTAGTGGGAGTGAATTGGATGGATGGAGTGCCAGTGAAGTACACTGCTTTCTCCTACTGATGCCAAGCTTCTTGTTGTGGCTGCACCCATCCAGACAAGTGGAAAATATTTCATCACACTCCTGACTGGTGACTTTCAGACTGGTGGAATTGCTTTGAGGAATCAGGAGCCTCCATCTGAAGAATACCCAGCCTTTGA
This sequence comes from Pristis pectinata, assembly GCF_009764475.1. NCBI lineage: Eukaryota > Metazoa > Chordata > Chondrichthyes > Rhinopristiformes > Pristidae > Pristis > Pristis pectinata. Next base: position 117,736,713 of record NC_067406.1, read on the forward strand.
CTTTCTCGTGTAGCAACAGTAATTATGTACCTGGTCAAGGTATGTTTGTCATTGGTGAACCACAGGGTGTGGATGATGGGATAATGTCATGCTCTTGTTGACTGCTGCAGCATAAAGTAATCAGGTGAATTACCTATTTGCAATTACAACTTTATGATTGTGGGCTCACATAGTTTGTATATTTGCAGTGTGAAAAACTTCTTTTCTTCATGTACAATTCTGTGCCTAGTAGACTCTCCAATCTGATGTGGGCACAATCTGTCAGCTCATGCACCATAAGAATCCCATTTCACCCCCAAAGTCCCACGCCTGTGCTTCCTGCTGTTCTCTACTCAAGGAGAAAATTAATCCTTTTCTCCTTGAGTGGAGAACCTCTGTCACCTCCCTAATAAAATGGTGGGCAGCCAATTGGGAAACTTTACAAAATTCTCTGGCCTAACTATTTTTTTGCTGCAATTTGGAGAAAACAGAAAGATGCTGTATGCTAAAGGTCAGTGGAAATGGTCTGGAATTGTCCTGAAGCCAGGTAGTTGAGAATGGCCACGATCTTGACCAAATGTGTGTCTGTGAGCCTTTGTTAGAGGTCTCAGTGAGGACTGGCTTGATGATGCATAACCTATGTATTCCTCCTCAAAGAAGGCTAGCTATGAGGATGGTTCTTTGTAAACCCTGATGGATAAGGCCTCCAGTGATGTGCCCAACTATGGCTCCTTCCATGTGACCCTTGAGGCTGCATGTGGTGCCTCTGATACCTATGTTCCATATCTATGTCATTCACCAAAAGCAGTGCTGGTGTAGGGAAACACCCATTGGAAGGAAGCTTGTGTGCTGGAAACAGTTGATGGGGAAGTGTGTAGATAAGCATTGAGGTCACAGAATGTTATGGGCCCTGGCAAGGAATGCAGTTTAGGTATGATTTGCCTTTTACAGAACATGGTGGCAGTAAAAGCTAGTCATTCTGTGAGTGAAAAAGGCCTGTTGTGTTAATGACTGGTGAAACTGAAAATCATGCTGGAGGTTTAAGCAGGCATTGCATTATTGCTGACAGCACAGGGACAAATTTGACATTAAAACAATATTTCTAGCCTTAACAAAACAAAACAATGGAGTATCGAGGGTCATATTTCCCACTGGACACAAAGAGGCCTGGAAATGAGCACAATTTTGCTCTATTCCAGGTTAACTTTGTTTTCTTACTGCACAACACTTTTTTCAGTGACGTGACAATGAAGTCCCAGACCAAACAAGGAGCCTGTCATAAAACAAACTAAGGCTCAGTGTGACCATTATTGCCATCACGCCCACGGTAGTGTAGTGGTTAACATAACACTATTACAGCACCAGCGACCCGGGTTCAATTCCGGCCTCTGTCTGTAAGGAGTTTGTACATTCTCTCTGTGTCTGCGTGGGTTTCCTCCGGGTGCTCTGGTTTCCTCCCTCATTCCAAAGACGTATGGGTTAGGAAGTTGTGGGCATGCTATGTTGGTGCCGGAAGAGTGGCGACACTTGCGGGCTGCCCCCAGAAGATTCTATGCAAAAGATGCATTTCACTGTGTGTTTCGATGTACATGTGACTAATAGAGATATCTTATCTTATGACCTCAATTTCTTTGCTCCTCAGGGCCTACCTGTAGACTGTTACTTGTATCTGATTCACCTGACCTTAATCTGGGCATGACCCAGCAAAATGCATCAGGATTCCCAACTGACATCGATAAACTTCCACATACAAACAAAATACCATTTCTGCAAAATGAATAATGCATGTCTTCTGATATTATGCCAATCAACAGTCTGACGAAGAACTACATCAATGAGCATTAGGGTTTTAACTCTAATGCCACTGTAAGGATTTAAAGATGCTGGAAGTCATGGATTCTGGATGATTTGTAAATGCGCATTAACACTAATTCTCATCAAACAGGGTCAAGAAGTTTTTTTTATAGGCTGGGAGATTTGTTTATATCACAATGGTATAACCAAATGAATGAAATGAACAGGGCAGTGTTATTCAACAAAGCATAAAGTAGAATGAAAGAACCTGTTGTTTCATTTAACTGAAGGAGCAAACCAAACAAAAGATAGAAGCAGTTGCCAGCAACAACAGCAAATGCACAATGCATTCACAGCAAATAAGAGCTGTCTAGCAGAAAGGGAATGTCAGACTGATTCATCAGAAAAAATATAACGACTACTCCAGTGAACACAATGGATCTTTCAGAACATCATAGGTCCAAAATAAGAGAGTGCTTTGCCCTGGCATCACATATCTCAAGCTCCTTTACAAAGAGTAAGCTATCGTTCTTTATCTTCTATTGGATGCTGTTGTCACATCCACAAAGATATTACATATGTAATTGGTTCTCAACATTTTATGCTTACTTCTTTCATACTTACCACAGGAAGCTCACTAATAATAAAAAGCTACAAATTAATTAATATTAATGAAAGAGCATTTAATGTGTTCATATGTTGCCTCTCGTTCAATATTTCAGTGGAATCTTAACATTATTCTAAATGAACAGTGAACTCCTCTGTTTAAAATATTAGATGTAAGAACAGTATATAAATATGTCTGTCCACTAAAATTACAGAACAAAGTGGTCAATGAGGTTTGATTTATATTTTTCCTTTGGGGTTTCTTACTTTGCCAGGGCCACTAAAGGTATACATATTAATTATCTTTCCTTAGCTAATGCAACTCTGTTTGGAAAACCCCATTTGGTTATAACTTATAGTTAACAATTGAAGAAACTTTCTGAAACATTCAATATCAAGATATGTTATCATTTCCAATGTCATAGAAATATTGGGAAATAACAATGTCCAGCTAAATCTGTTGTGTAAGGAAACAGAGTAGCTTCTAAAGAATGGGCTTCTATTATGAAGGATCTTTCCCCGTATATAGTATATATACTCCTTGGTCACTTATGACTTCTTCCAATGGGAAGACTACGGATTATGAAATTGGGAGATAATTTATATTGTGGTACTTTTACTTCCAACCCTCTTCCTGGATAGATTGGGTTCTAATGGTTCTGCTAGTTTGGAGGAGGAAGAGATGTTCCTAAGGGGACAGACAATCTGTTGTGACTGTAGTTGCCGAATCAGACTACTAACTCTGCGGCATAAAGTTAGACCTGAAAATACCTTTCAATCATGCAAATCTTGGGAGATGAGGCCTCATAATTCACTGAAGCCAGGATCCATTATCTCTTGACAATCCCTCCCATAGCTCTGTAAGTATTGTGTTGATGTGGAAGTCACTTACTGGTCTGATAGGTTCCATATTAGGAAGGAGATAGACACCGATATTTTAGGTACTGTCACTAAACAGAAAAGTAGAGCTAAAAACAGATTGTTGAGACATGAGGACAGGAGAGAAGATCCTGCAAAAATGTCTAATTTCCACATTTTCAGGCATTTGCTTTAGTTTTGGAAATATTTTACTGGATTTGCTGTTTTTTCCTTTGTATTTCCTTTTGGAATGGGGCATTTGAGATGCATGAACCCTGATACAGTATCATTATTGTTGTACTTGGAAGATGTTTACACAACAAGGCTATTTTTAGGCACTTGTTCCATATTCCTGAAGTTTTATAAGTTAATTTATGTATAAATGAATTTTTAAAAAAGTTTTACTTTCAAGTTTACAAATGATGAAATGAAGCATACCAGGGAGTTCAGATTCGGATTGCAATTGAGATTGTGATTCAGATTAGTTTATCGTCATAAACACTAGGGTGCTATGAAATTCCTTGCTCGCGTGAAGCTCACAGAGTAAACTCTATACATGTTAATAATAAATGCAACAATGAATACAGTGACAAGCACAAAACAACAAAATGGTGCAAAGATTGTAGACATCTAGCCATATCTGTAAACTCTGGTAGATTACCCGCCATTGATTGAAGACAACCTTCTTCAGCTTTGTGTCAAGCCAAGATAGCAGTGCAATTTCGGCTAATGTGCTGCCTGCATGCAGTTCTCCTTCCACATATAAACCAATGGAAAATATGAATGAAGCAAGATCTTGAAGTCCTTGATGCATCTTACCTGCATATATTGCTTTGGTACAAATGTTCGTGCAATAAAATCAATATCAAAATGACTGCTTGTCGTACAACCTGAAGTCACTTACCCCGTAAATAATATTGTTGGATAGTCTTATACAATCAGATTTCTTGAAAGTATGCCATTTTCCCTGGTATCCATTTTCAATAATTTCAGGTAGTACAGACAACGCTTTGTTTAAACTTCTTGTTGTGGATAACATACCTGTCTAATCTGGGTTGTGGGGGTATTTTAATTATCAAGGACTGCTAAAGCTCGATGATGAATTATTGAGCAATCCATTGTCAGATAATATATTCTCTGTATAAACAATCCAAATTCAAGCAGCCATCAAGTATATTTCCGCTAATTCCTGTTCATTGGAACCCATGTGTTCTGCTCAATTAATGTCTCCGTTCCACAAGGAGCAGGAATGAAGGTTCAACCTGTTATTGCAAGTGTTGTGATTGTACCTCTAGTGAATGTACACAAACTTTCTGATATGTCTTAGGATAGTTTAGGAGAAAATGGTAGAAAGAAGGCATCATGATGTGGTAATCAACAGTGGAAAAAATTCTCTCTGATCTCTCAAAAAAATTTGAAGATCGTTATGCAAAATGATGATGAAGCTCTATGCTGCATTTATTTTATGGAGCAGGAGGATTAGGACTGGAGTCCTTTAATCTATCTTGGGGTTGATTTTGAACTTGTTTCCTGGGAATAAAATTGGCATTGTTGATCAACTATCAGTACTGAAATTCATTGTTTTTGTTTCTTCTGTAATGAATGGAAACGATAAAGGGACACCCAAACTTTAATGACTGGTGGTCTACAACACCCAGATCTGTTAACATTCTCCCAACCATTTTGTAATAAGCTCAACATTTCTGTAAAGCTTGTGAGTAAGCATTACTTTCAACATGTAACCCACTCCGTTCTCTTGATGAATTTCTGGTGTGCTTACACAAGTTTTAAAGGATAAAATTAAGCAGAAGCTAATTTGAACTGTGCTGAAGCTGGGAAGTCTGGGTCTGAACTTCTTGGTTTCAAAGGGGAAAAAATGTAATAAAAAGTAATCAAGAAAAATATTTATCTCTATTTAAGACCTTCATTACAACAAATGATTCAGATCTGTCTTTGATTCAGTAGTTCTATTATGGATGACCAAAACCAATAGCAAACTGTTTATCCCTCCTCGAAGTCTTTAATATGTTGAAGTGAGCTGTTAGTACAGCAGTAGAGGTCATGGAAGTCATATTCTCAGGCTGCCTGAAACTTGAATCTGTAAGTTTTAGTGCTAATAAATTTCAGCAGCCTTGCCAGGTCCACAAATGTCAGGTCATCCTTTTAACTGCCTTGTGTTGGTCCCACTTAAGGATATTGATGCAAAAGAAGGAAACAGGCTTTCTTAAACACTCAGAATTAAGGACTTCTATTTCAAACAATGCCTGCTTATAATCAGTGTAATTTCATAAAAATTAGTTTGACATATATATATATATATATATATATATATATATATATATATATATATATATATATATAAGGATATATCGATGAGAGTATAGGGCTGCTGAGGAACGAAGGGTGTGAGATGCCAATGGTGCTGGAGGGTGTGAAGTAAAATAGGGCATGGACTAATTGTGAGAAGTAACTGATAGAAAGAAATAGTTATTGAAAATATAAGTACAGGTAACAGTGGGGAAGTGACCAAAGTTTTGATGGCAGCACAGTAATCAGGTAAAGCAGTTTCTGTTCACTATTTATGAATCCTCCTTAAAATACAATTTGTATTAGAAGTTGCCTACTGTCCAATGTAAATTCCACTGTAGTAGAATGCCGATTTAGCTCTGCTTCCCAAACTCTGGGAAGCTAGCAATGAAGCAAACCTGAATTGTGAAGTAAACTAGGAATTCCTGAAGACCTATGGAGGGGGTTAAGAAAGGGAAAAACTTCAGAACCAGAATCAGAATCAGGTTTATAATCACTGACCAATGTTGTGAAATTTGTTGTTTTGTGGCAGCAATACAGTGCAAGACATAAAGACATAAAAATTACCGTAAGTTACAAAAATAAATAAATAGTGCAAAAGAGGAATAATGAGGTAGTGTTCATGGGTTCATGGACCATTCAGAAATGTGATGGCAGAGGGGAAGAAGCTGTTCCTGAAATGTTGAGTGTGGGTCTTCAGGCTCCTGTACCTCCTCCTCGATAGTAGTAATGTGAAGAGGGCATGTCCTGGGTGGTGAGGGTCCTTCGTGATGGATGCCGCCTTCTTGAGGCACCGACTCTTGAAGATGTCCTCAATAGTCGGGAGGGTTGTGTCCATGATTCAGCTGGCTGAATCTATGACCCTCTGCATCCTCATTCGATCCTGCACATCGGAGCCTCCATACCAGGCAGTGATGCAACCAGACAGAATGCTCTCCATTGTATATTTGTAGAAATTTGAAAAGAGTCTTTGGTGACATACCAAATCTTCTCAAATTCCTAATGAAGTGGAGCAGCTGGCATGCCTTCTTTGTGCATCAATGTGTTGGGCCCAAGGTAGATCCTCTGAGACGTTGACACCCAGGATCTTGAAGCTGCTCACCCTTTCCACCACTGACCTCTCAATGAAGACTTAGAGTCTGTACAGCAGAGGGCTAAATTTTTGAGTGTGCTCATCTGTCAGCCTTGTACGTTGGAACTTTGCAAATTCCTGCAGAAATTCTTCTCCTATGACTCTGTGCTGCAGAAAATGGTAAGTGCTGGTACAAAGAAAAACAGTGCAATTGATTATCAAAATGTATTAGTTTACAATTTTTAGGCAAATTAAGATAAATAAGAAAATGTAGTGAAGAATAAATAGACAAGAATTTGAGCCACTAGATATTGAAAAGAATGGTACAATTATGGAGAAAAGACAGTTGAGTGTAAGGGAACCGATTGGCATTGGATTAAAAGATGACTTGCATTTTATAGCACCCATTGGTATCTCAGGACATTCATGTTTTACTGTCAAGGAAATACTTTGGAAGTATAAGTGCTATTGTAATGTTGGATATGTGGCAGGCGGTTTGTACACAGGAAGATCCCACAACAGCAATGTGATAATAACTAAAAGATCTGTCTTTAGTAATGTTAATTCAGTTTTAATTACTGGCCAGAACTATGGAGAAGTAGATCCAAAAAACAGCATATGCTGATTTCTGAAAGCAAACCACTAGTCACTGGCCTGCTGAGTTCCTCCAGTGACATGTGGTCCACTATAGAGAAGTAAATGTTCTGAGTTAATTAAAATGCAACCCCTATTAAAAGAAATTAGCCAGGAGCCATTCAGGTCTTGCAAAAATATTCACACTTTATAGCAAAATTGTGTCCCAGGGTATGTTAAATCTTGAGACTCATTGAATACTTCCCACTCAATCACTGAAAATCATTATCAGCTAAATATGGATTGTTTGCCGATGTGGTGAGATAAATAGGAAATGCATTTTAACTTTGTACAGGTATACAGTGTGTGTGTATAGGTAATTAATAAGCAGAAGAAATTCAGGAATTACAGGCAAATAATGAGAATATAAATCAGGAGAGAGTACCACCAGTTACAGTAGCTAGATCACTCAAGGCGACAATGTCTGGCTGATGTCGAGAAGAAAGCAGGCAGGATTGCAGACTTTAAAAAAGCCAAACCAGGGTATTGATAGAGGAACGTTATTCTGCCACAGAATCAAGCATTGGTCAGCTTGCATCTGGATTAGTGTGTGGTTCTGGAATGCTATGTGCAGCAAAGATAGAGTTGAATTGGAAGGGATACAGTAAGAAGCTGTGATTATGCATAGGAGACCAGATACTGAGAACTTCTATTTCTAAAAGCGCCTGCCCCTTTGACATGCCTCAGACCCCAAGCATAAGTTCATACTGCCAGAAGCTTCGCATTAGCACATAACTTGGCTGGAACAGAGAATACTTTGTCATAATCAAAGACCCCATCCATCCTGGATAGTCCCCCTTCTCCCCTCTCCCATCGGGCAGAAGATGCAAAACCTGAAAGTATGTACCATCAGACTCAAGAACAGCTGTTATAAAACTATTGAATGGTTCTCTAGTACGAAAAGGTGGACTCTTGACTCTTGCACTTTCTCTGTAGTTGTGACACTTCACTCTGCATTTTGCATTGTTTTACCTTGTACTACCTCAATGCACTGTGTAATGAATTGATCTGCATGAATGACATGCAAGACAAGTTTTTCACTGTACCTCAGAACAAGTGACAATAATAAACCAATTCCAATTCCATTCTAATGGGTAAAATCCCATTCACTTTCATTTGTGCCCATTCCTCGAAGGTAAATGAGAATTATATTGCTAACTAGTCACTAATTATTACCAATGTACAATAATTTTCCAAATGCTATGAAACACCAGTATTTGTGTAAAGATGTGGTTTATACTCACGAGGTGAATTTCATTGCTGCTTCATTGCTATCATCTCAGGTCTGAAGGAATTCACCTCCTCCCTTGTTTTTAAGAGGAGTTAAAAAGAAGCAAATTTTCCTTTTGCTTATGACAATGAAACCTTGTCTCTCTTCCACAGTACCTGGTGTGGGAGAAATAAAGTCAATAAATGCATTAAAATATTAATAAAAAGCAAACTTAATAAGCTTTTTTGCCATTAATTCATAAATAACCAACAAAGCTTTGCCTGGTGACTCCTCTAAGCTCCCTGTGGCAGAACCTTTAACCTATATGACTTTTCTCAATGACCATTCTTTGATTATTAAGGTGAAATGTTATCACAGTACAAACTACTACTTCACAGTAAGTATTAGCAGAACAGTAGGAAATTGAGATGCTCCAGATAGCCTGTTTAACAGCAGTCCAGTCCAGATCATGATTGAATGTGCTCAATGTTACATGCACATTACTTGCCTTAATTATAGGCTGCATGATGCCTGCTTCTTTTTACATCACAGGTCACCAATCTCTCCCTGACAGCAATCTTTAAAATTCTTCCTATTGACACAGTTCACAGTAATGCTGCTTGCCTGGTGTTCCTCACACAGTTGGACATTTTAAAAGAGCTGCTACATTTACCCTTATGACCAGTTATCTGACCTGGATTAGCCATCTTCCCCTTCCAAAATAAAGAACTTATGTATTTCCGTTCTAGTTCAATTTTTCATTCTAAATAACTAAGACTAGAAGATTGATTAAGTGGAAAGCTGTGATGAGCTGAGAGCATATTTATTGATAGGTAGTAAAACTGCAAGAGTGTGAAAAGTAGTATTGGATAAATTTCTTTTAAGGGTATTGTCGTAACCAAGAGAATGAAAAGGCCCGGAAAAGCACATCCCATCTTCTGTAGTGTAGTGGTTAGCGTAACACTCTTACACCGCCAGTGACCCGGGTTCAATTCCAACCACTCTCTGTAAGGAGTTTGTATGTTCTCCCTGTGTTTGTCTCAGTTTCCTCCGGGTGCTCCGGTTTCCTCCCACCTTCTAAAGATGTACGGGTTAGGAAGTTGTGGGCATGATATGTTGGCACCGGAAGTGTGATGACACTTGCGGGCTGCCCCCAGAACTCTCCACGCAAAAGATGCATTTCACTGTGTGTTTCAATGTACATGTGACTCATAAAGATATCTATCTAAAAAAAATTCCTTCACACTAAAATTCTGAGAATTTTTTTATTAGCTATTTTGGATGTGTACATTATCATTGCTTTCTTCTAGCCGAGTTCATAAGAACAAATCTGCATATTCTTCAGTACGATATTGCCAATTTGAAGGTTTGCACTAAAGGCCAAAGTCACTTTGCCATTTTAGCTGGTTCTAATTCTTAAATGGTGCAAAGTGCTTGAAATGGTTTTAAGAAGAAAACAGTAAAGTTAAACAAACATACACCTTTGGCTAACTTGCATTTGTGAGCAAGCAGTAAATATGGAAGGACATTCTTCAAAGACGGTGCTCCCAACCTAGGGAATTGGGCAGAGAGATCAGTTTACACTCTCTGATTTTATGATCACTAAAATTAAATAACACGAAAATCAGGAGTGCCATGAAATAGGCGTGCTGACCTCTTCACCACGCTCTCACATCCTGGTAAGGAGATGCTGTGCTAGCAGCAAGGTCTACAATATTTAACCCTGTGAAAATTAATGGAAATTAACAGTAATACACTGGAAATGCTATGTAAATTGGAGTCAGTATCTACTTTGCTTAAAGTCTGGAAAAGGCTTTACAAAAAATATTGAAGGCAGAATTTCTGTGGGAGATTTATATAATCTCTTTTTGTAACTTCAGGGCAAATTTGCAGAAAAAAAATCGAGGAACTATGTATATATTTATATCACGTTTGCAGGTCTCTACTAATATCTCACTAGTGATAAGGTATGAGTTCTGCGGGATCTCTTTTTCATGGTGGGGAACCAACTTGTCATTGTAGAAGTTGCCCATTCAAGACCAAATACAGGCAAAAAACTTCCCTAGGAGTTTCTCTGAGCATCTATTAACTCTGCCCGAAGTGCTCATGCCAGAATGGAGTTTTGTATCAGAAGCACCATGTAACCATTTTACAGAGGTTACTAATTTGTCTGAGATTTAGATCAACATGGCATGGCCTGGGTGGTGGATGATGCCTTCTTGAGGCAGTGCCTCCTGTAGATACTGCATCACATTATCAAACACATCAGTCATATCAAAGGCAAGTTTTGCAGAAAACCTGTAAAGTACTTCTGGGCTAGGTTGGGGAGAAGGGAAAAAAAAACAATTATAAAGAAATTCAAGAGATTCTCCATCTCAGTGCTCTGGGCAACTACCAAACCTAATCAAGAGATTACACCTTTCAGGGTTTATTTTCCAAACATTAATTTCAATGGATGGAAATTATGGGCAGAGACTTTCTGACATGTGCTGAATGGCATGCTGAAGTGAAATATCACAGCATAGCATTTATCTCACAGAGAAATCATGAGTGAGTTTTCCATGAATGCATAGTACAAGCAGGTAATGATGAAGTCAATCAGAGAGATCTGTGGTTGGCTGCCTTCTTGAACTACTGCAGTCCCTATCTTGTGGACTTCCCTGCAATAAGAGAGTTCTAATAATGAATGAATGGCAAGGAAGGAATAGGAAAACCTTTTTGCAAAGACGATGTGTTCCCATGATCTCTATTTTCCTCCCAGAGGTCATAGGGAGAGGAGGGGGCATGGAAAGAATTGGACACAGTATCTTGTCCCATGGGTAACATGGGCTACTGATGGTGAAGTTAGATATTAATTTAACTGCTAGAGAATTAATCAAATGGTGAAGACAGTTGGTACACCTGGCCTCCATCGCTGAGGCTAAGATGGACTCTGGAGGTTATATAATACACTTCACCTGGCATAGCAACATGTACCACCTTCTGTGGCCAGAACAAGGAACTTGAGTCTTAAGAATACTGTCTAAAGCCAATCATTTTCCTTTCAGTAGGCGGACAGAAATTTTGCTCCTTTCATGGCTTTTTTATAGATCCCAGAAAGGTTGAACACCCTATTTGAGTGCGTCAATACAATTTTCACAGGAGTTTCGAAAATCAAAGTTACTTCTGACCACACTGTTAATCCATGGGGAGAATTATAGTTCAATCATGGGGAGATCTGAATACACACAGTGGAATTTTAAACCTGAGGCATTACTGAACCTCAACCAAGTGTAGGTTGATTAGCACAGAGGTGATAGGTCATTGATGGAAACTTGCTACTTATTATTTTTCACAGTGTACTGGCTCAATGATTAGGTAAAGGTCAAATCCTGGAATTTGGTTGGCCAAGCACACAGAATGAGTAACAGTGGGGTGCCTTCACACCATCCCCTGAATGACCTCTATTGTTTGGAGTAACAAGAGAAAATGGAAGGTAGACTCTAATGCTGTTCTCACCTTACACTTACACTGTCAAAACTGGAGTCACTTTAAGATGAAGACCTCAGTTGGAGACTCCAGAGGTGAGTTTTTTTCCCCAGACAAATGACCTTTAGTAAATCGTTTGCACCATAGCATATAAGCCAGAGTTAAGTCAACTCTGGAAGGAAAGCAGTAACATAAAATGAGACGATAGAGATAACAACTCAGAGATTTACATAACAGCAGAAAGGCTATGGATTTCCTCTGACATGTATCAGAAGGCCAGCTGATAAAATTTATATAGCTTTTAATGGATTACTGAAATATGAGGTGAATGTATGGGTAGGTATGCAGAGGAGGACAAACTGACTGAACAGCTATTTGGCTCTTAGTAACACAGGGCAGAGACCATTCTAAAGGTAACTGAACTACCACTCTGTACCATTACATAGTCATTTTGTATTTGAAACAGAAAGAGAGTTTTATAAATGATTATTGAAGGGCTGTCCACATTAATTTGATTCATCAGCAAATAAAGTCCATTTAAATCAATATGATGCTCATGAACTTTAGAATACCTCCAGGTCTCAATCCCTGGTAAACATAATTTTCTGCTGTTGCACTTTATCAGTGACATTGATCTGTAATGCCTGCACAACTTTACTGAAGGAACATAGCTCAGGTTCATCAAAACTGAATAGAAGCATGCACATGAGCAAAGTTTACTCTTGTTTGTGCATTGAGACTAATACAGAGGGGTTTGCACAGTTGAAGGTTTGGAAACTGACTCCACATAGCATACAAATGAAACTAAGCCTTATCATTTACAGGCAGTTTTGACAGCACTGTTTAACCCACATTCATATGTTCATCTTGTTTCAGAATATGCAAACTAGCTACTTTGAAAGCAGCAGTGAAGGGCTTAGTAATTCGTTGGTGTCACAGACCCTTTGCATCAAAATAGCTCACTGACAGCCTCATACTTTTCAATCTATTATTTTGGTTAACGTTTGATATGATCCTTTATCATACGTTTAGCGTTTGAGATCATCCTTTATCTACTTCATAGCTATTGATATTGATATTTTTCCCTCCCCTTTTCTTATCTTGCCTCCAATTGTCTTGAAGTTGTTGACTCATTCTTAGATACATGTTCACCAATAATGTACTAGTTTCAAATGGAAGTCAAATGTGCTTTCTTTGTGTATGAATGTGCATTATAAATACTGACCCCCTTGTTCTTGCAAAGACCTATCCTGTACATATGGATACAGATGCCCTTCAAATAGACATCATTAACCTTATGCATATGAAGACGTAGAAGGAGGTTATTTGGCCCATTGTGTCCATGCCAGCTCACAGAGCAGGAATCCCATTGATCCATTCTCCCTCCCTCTTATATCCCTGTATCTCTGCAACTTATTCTCTCTCACACATACTCATTAAGTAACCTTTGACTATTTTTGCCATTAACCTACACCAATAAGTAATTTACTGTAGCCAGTTAACCTCTCAGCACACTTTGGGATGTGTAAGGAAACCAAAGCACCTGAAGGAAATCCATACAGTCATGGATCATTGGAATTGTGAGACAGCAGCACCAACTAGAGTATCAACGAGTAACCAAGAGCAAAAGAACTTGCAGGTACCTTTCTTTTCTTGCCCCTGAATGCTGTCATCACTTGTTTCTCCTGCAGTGGTATCCTGACCAGCTGCTCACAAAATTGATAGTAGATATATGCTGAGTCAGCAACTGTATATTCACTGAAATCACGAAAGTGAGGTGATAGCCCAAATTTTGTGCAAGTCCCATGTCAGGTGAAATTGGTGGGGTAAATCACACCACTTCATTCCAGTGCCTTTCCTTTCTTTCAAGTTCACCCCACTATATTGTTTCTGTAGGCTTGTTTTACACAGGTACATCTGGTAACTTGATTTCTTTTTCAGCTCTATTTCCTCACTTTGGCAGTATGAGGTATTGTTTTTAAGGCTTTTCCTATTACTTTTTGTTACATTCAGATGTTGCTTTTTTATTACATTTTTTTTGTGTTCATCTGAATTTTATTCTCAATTCAAATTGATGAGTACACTTTCAGGAGTTCCTTGTGATTTCAGGAAGTTGTAGAGGACTCCCAGAAGGGTGATCAGAGAAAGGTCTGTCAGCATCTGAGATAAGATTGTATACACCCATCACTATCCAAGCATGATGATTCACAGGCATTACCAGAGGAGATACTCATTTGATAACAATGCTTCACCAGGGAGGCCTCTCTGCAGGCTGGGCAGATGTCCTTGATCTGTTATCTGCCTATACAAACAGGAAAGAAATCTTGAAATGCAAGAAACTAATGAAATAAATGCACATTGGCAGACATAAGTACAACTTACATATCAACCCAGTGCCAATGTATAGCCAGGTTTTAATTATAACTTCAGATATTATGCACTGGGACATTGAAAATAGGTTTTCAAATTTCACATTATATTCTGAATGTGTGCCTGTTGAGATATGGACACAGATGAAATGCAACAAAGGAGGTGTGTGTTTCTGTAAGAACTTTTTGTGTAAGCTTAAAATGGAATAGTTTGACAGTCAATACTTCAAGGCATACATTATAAGGTCATGTACAAAGTGCTTGCATTGAAGTGTGGTTATATCTTGCCAAACTCTCTAGAATGTGTTGCCTTCTACAGCATTCGCTTCCATGTTCTGCAGGCCAGGTAGTTAGGACTCAGCCTGGCCATTGTCTGGCATTATCTCTGGAAAGTGTCCCCTGAGGTGGCAAGCAGGAAAACATTCTCTCAGATGCCTCATAGGACGGCATGTCCATCTTACCAGCTGCCAGGTAGAGGCACAAAACGTCTCTGTCATATGCTTTCACAATGGGCTTCCTTGAGTTTGATTTTTGCCTGGTATTTCTTATCCTTCCCTTTTCATACCAACCTTATAAAGGCTGACACACAAGTAGAATTCAACAGCTTCTGAAATGTTCCTGCCTTGTATCGCTATTCTTAATCACTATTGGAAGTGCATGTACGTGAACAACATGATCAAGTTTGTTTGTGAAGTCTATCACAGCTGAATACCTTATGGTATTCAAGGTTTGTTTACATAAATCATTGCTCTTCAAAATGAAATTAGTGTAAACTAATTAGAATTATTTCAACATGAGCAGCATTTTTGTATTAGCGTTTTTTATTAAATGTCGCCCGAGCTTTCATTTTTTTTCACATCAATCTTCAATCAACTAACCTAATTATTCTCCTGCCTCTTCTCAACATCCAGTTTTCATCCCTGTGATGTATATGAACTACATTAAGGATGCTTTTATGAAGGGAAGTTTCTGCTGCCACAAATAGATTGGCAGAGGCCTTGAAACAAACTCCAGGCCTGCCTACCCTCTTGTCGACAATGATATGAGTCCAGGTGGATTTAATGAACATGGCGATAAATTACACTGAAAACTGCTTAAAAAATCTAACTAACTTGGCTTGATGGATCAGGAGTGAAACTAAATTCCTCTGCTAAGTGCATACAGAGTGTGATGACTGTATCTCCATTAGGATTGCTTGCTGTTACTCCCTGAAAACATAAGACATAAAGCAAGGCATGCTCAAGATGTTTGATGATTTACATGTCAACATTTCAAAAGCACATTTCAAAGTGGAAATAGAAATTGTGTTTTGTATCAGTATCACTCTTGAAAATACTGAACATACGGTAAGTTAAACAAACAAGGTGCTTTATCAAACAAAGGAACTTGTAGAGAGAGAGAAAGGGAGAAAGAGATAAAAGTTTTAACCAGGGTACCTATCTACCAGACAAACAGTACCAGCAGTACATACATCACAAGCTGTTGTTCACAAGTCTCAAAGAAGTGCACACCTGAAGAACATAAGCCACAAAAGTTACATCATTTCTTAAATAATGAAGGATAATAAAAGACATTCAAAATAACTCTCCAGTCTCTGTGTACTTTGACACAAAATTGACCAGATACTTCTGTTGACAGATCTGGTCCCAAATGGTTGCAATTCTCCTGGTGCCTGTTAATTAGCTGTAGTATTCTCACCCTGCAGGGCTAGTGAAACACCTTCTGGTATCCCCAAATCTGATGCTTTGAAGCAAGCTTCTTTGGTGATCTGCCTGAGTTGGCACCTGTTCCTCTGGTATGAGATGCTCTCTTGCATTGAGATCTCAGATGATCTGTGGTATGGTATGCATCCAGTCATCTTTGTATTTTGCCACATCTGGTGTCTGTCTGATGTGGATTTCATCCTCATAGGATCCCAGGAGTGAATGGGTTTGGTCACATCCTTCTGTTGTAGGTTGGAGACAATGACACTTTTGCCTTTGGTCTGAGTCATCTTGAGTGCCCAATTAATCCCTCTCATGGAAGTATTGGTTCAATCTCACACTGTCACTTTCTATCCTGTCTGAATCATTCACATTAGGCATTGCATCATATCAGTCTTCTGGCTCAATGTGTAAGAGATTGCAAGATGTATTACCATGTTGTTAGCATCAAACTCATAATGTTTGGCATCCATTGTATCTTTGAGATATGCTAGGCCAAGGGTGTTGGTTACATGCATGGCTTTGCCTGGACATAATTGAATCATTACATTATATGCCAGCGTCCCCACAAGCATTTTCTGCAGTCTTTTTGATACTCCATGGAGGAGCTTAACAGCAATGATCTCAGGAACTTTGTCATTACTTTGCATCTACATGGCTCTCTAATTTGTGTATTGGTGAAACTTTTCCAGCCTGAAAGCCACAGCAAGTAGCTCCTTCTCAAGTTGGGCCTAGCTCATTTCTGTGTCAGAGCTCTGCTTATATATGCTGTTGGCTAACACACCTGCAAGATTATCACATTGAGATCCTTTTCTGAGCTGTCTGCTTAGAGTAAAAGCTCCTTTTTATCATCAACATATAGAACATAGAACAGTACAGCACAGGAACAGGCCCTTTGGTCCACAATATTGTGCCAAACTAATTAAACACCTAACTACACTAATCCCTTCTGCCTACACAATGATCATATCCCTCCATTCTCTGTACATTCATCTGTCTATCTAAGAGCCTCTTAAACACCTCTATTGTATTTTCCTCCCCTACCACCCTCTGGCAACACATTCTGAGCACGCACCACTCTCAGTGTAAAAAACTTGCCCTGAACAACTCCTTTGAACTTACCCCCTCTCACCTTAAATGCATGCTCTCTAGTATTAGACATTTCAACCCTGGGAGGAAGATACTGGCTGTAATCTGGCTGTGATCTGGGTGTGATAGGGTTGTATATTGCAACACAGGTTCTGCTGTTATCCTTTCCTTGAATTGTTTGCCCATTTGCTCATGAGTATCCAATCAAGACCATTCCATATCTTCCTTAGTCAGTTTCCTGAGTGGGACACACATCTCACTGAGATGGGCCAGGGACTTGATCAGATATTGGCAAACCTCCTGCAGCATTCATCACGCTCAGCATTGCCTTTTACTGGATTCACTTCTGCTGCGTCAGGCTTCAAACCATCTCTGGTTATCAAGTAACCCATGAAGGAGAGTTCCTTTATTTTGAACTTCAACTTCTGCTCATTCATCTCTGCTCTCAGCTCCGGGTCACGGTCTGGCTCTGCCTCTTCCATTGTTTTCCCTTCTCCAAATACCAACATATCATTTACTCTGGTCTTAACTGCATTGAGGCTTCAAATGAAGCATTCAGTTTTCTGTTCATGCTATATTCATTACAAATGACATTTTTGTCCAATGTTATCTATTGAATGAGTAGAAGATGTGGTCTCCTCATCAAGCTCTACATGCCACATCCCATTCTTTAATTTAGCACAGAGAAAAATTTTCCCCTGCTCAGGTTCAGTATAAATTTTTTATCATCTTGTTAGGGTAGAGATTCCTCTTTAGAGATTCATAAAGGTATCTTGCGTTTTGGCAAATTCTCAGCTTTCCACTTGATTTCTCAACGCAGACCAGGCTGTCTACCCAGAATGTAGGTGTCTTTGGGGCTACGTTCCCAGCCTTTCACTCAAGCCTTTGTCTCTCTATCTCAGCTTTAAGTTTTCCCTTGAGAACCACCCGTTGGTGGCTGTTCTCTCATCTAGGATTAAGTGGCCTTTCCCTTATACTTTCCTATGCCATGAAAAGATCTGTATCAGCTTCTGTGGGTTACACAACTGAAGTGCTCATGTTGAAATAATCTTCATGAACCTGTACATACAAAGTGCTGGAGGAACTCAACAGGTCAGGCAGCATCTATGGAGGGAAATAAACAGTCGATGTTTCAGGTCGAGACCCTTCATCAGGATTAATAAACAGATGACATTTCGGATCGAGATCCTTCATCAGAACTCAATAAACAGTCGACTTTCGGGTCGAGAGTCTTCACCAGGACCTGAAATGTTGACTGTTTATTTCCCTCCATTGACGCTGCCTGATCTGCTGAATTCCTCCAGCACTTTGCATGTGTTGCTCCAGATTCCAGCATCTGCAGAATCTCTTGTGTCTTCATGAACCTGTCATGATTTATGTTTATCAGTCTCATCAGATGTGCTGCATTATTGCACTAGGTGTGATATGCTCCAAAATGATAATTTCAACATCACAACTCTCTAGATCCTTTGACTTCACTAACCTCAGAGAGCGTCTGTCAACCAGCTTCAGTGTAGTCTTGATAGCACATGACTCGTTGACTTTAATAGTACTGCTTTGAGATCGGTGGCTTGTAGGACATTATACATTGCTCACAAATCAGGTTGAGATCAAGTCATAGAATCATACAACACGGAAACAGGGCCTCTGATTCCCCACTGACTATAAAGCACTCATTTAAACTCTTCCCTTGCTAATCCCACTTTATTACCCCCCCCCCATCCCCTCACATTCCCATCAACTCATCCCCAGGTTCTACCACTCACCCAAACACTAGTATCAGTTTGCAGTGATCATTTAGCCTACCATCCTGAACGTCTTTGGCATATGAGAGGAGACCAGAACTCCTAGGGAAAATCTACACAGTCACGGACAGAATGCGCAAACTGTACACAGACAGCGCTGGAGGTCAGGATTGAACCTGGGTCACAGGAGCTGTGAGGCTGATGTCGCTGGTTGTCCTGACACTAGTGTCTTGGCAAAGGTTCATCTACAGAACTGCTTTTTATTTGTTACTGTGCATCATGTTTAACTTGCACTCTGAATCTATCCCTATCCCTGTTTCCACATGGGTCATCTCAGTCAGAGAAGTCACCTCATGGACTTCCATTGCCCTCTTCATCAGGTACTGTCTGTAAAAATTATTTTCCAATCCACATCACATGCACTTTTTCTGCATAATCAGGATATTCCTTTGTCAGTCACTCATGTGACAGCCCATGATATCTGCAATGTATTTTCCCTTTCTGCCTTCCCTCTCACCGATTACCGAATGTACTTCTTTCTGTTGGCCATCCAACATTCCTAGCCTGGCTTTGTAAATCTCCACAGCTTTGCACATCTACAAGCATGTTTCTAGAGTTAACTCTGTCTCACTTCGTAACCCTTCCCTTAGGATGGATGCATGGATTCTGCAAACAATCTGATTTCTGATAGGTGAGTGCTTCAAATCTGCAAAGCTACAATTCTTTCTTTTTTTTCCAATCTTTTTATTAATTTTCAAATTAATACAGAATAATACATATAACATCGGTAATTATACATGTAATACAAAGAGATCGGGAGGACAATCATGACATGTATAGTCATAAAGAATAAAAAAAGATATTCTAAGCCCCACGGTTTCTTAGGAAACAAACATATTACAAAAAAATCAAAACAAGAAAGAAAAAGATTTATTATATATAAAAAAAACAAAATTGAAAAAAAATTATAAGTAATAAAACGAAACAAACTAGAAATAAATTTCAGAAGAAAAAAAAGCTGGACTGACATTTCTTGATAAACAAGGAGCATTATTATGTCATCAACTCCGCTCCTTTAAGTTCAAAGATTATTGAAAAGGGATCTATATCATATGAAAATATTGAATGAATGGACTCCAAACTTCCTCAAATTTAAGCGAAGAATTCACAATGCCAATCCTAATTTTTTCTAAGTTTAAACATGACATATTTTGAGAAAACCATTGAAAAGTAGTGGGAGGTATTGGATCCTTCCAGTTAAACAAATTGGATCGCTTGGCCATTAATGTAACAAAGGCAATCATACGACAAGCAGCAGCAGATAAGTGGCCAGATTCCATCACTGGTAGCCCAAAGATTGCAGTGATTGGGTGAGGTTGTAAATCAGTATTCAATACAGTTGAAATAATATTAAAAATGTATTTCCAATATTTTTCCGGAAGAGGACAGGACCAAAACATATGCGTCAGGGAAGCCACCTGAAGCTGCAATTTTTTGCTCGTAGTCTTTGCTCCATTAAGTATCAATGAATTCTCTTTGCTCCCTACTGTGAGTAAAGAACAAATTAGCAGTAGACTGTTTCATTTCTAGGCAGCTTGCAATATGCTTGTAATGCATCTAATGTATTCTCCAGAGTTTCATTTCATTCATATGGTCTGTTACAATTCTCTGAATTCGTCGACACTGAGGTATAACAGCATCATTACTTTCATCTGCTCAGCTTTATCTTACAATGTCGGTTCAATATATAAAGTTTTCTCTTCACTCCTTCCATTATTTAGACCAGTACTCACTTAGAAATCCAACAGCTTTGGCATCTTTATTTTTTGCCATCATCCACGACCTAACTAGTCACCTCACCATAGGAAGGATGTTGAGGCTTTAGAGAGGGTGCAGAGGAGGTTTACTAGGATGCTGCCTGGATTAGAGGGCCTGTGCTATCAGGAGAGGCTGGACAAACTCGGGCTCTTTATTCTGGAGCGGTGGAGGCTGAGGGGTGATCTGTTGGAGGTGTATAAAATTATGAGGGGCATAGATAGGGTGAATAAGCAATATCTTTTTCCCATTACTGAGTGATCCAATACCAGAGGGCATGCACTTAAGATGAGAGGGGGTAGGTTCAGAACAGACGTGAGGGGTACGTTTTTTACTGAGAGAGTGGTGGATGCCTAGAATGCATTGCCTGATGGGGTGGTGGAGGCAAACTTATTGGGGGCTTTCAAGAAGGGCTTGGATGGGCACATGAATGAGAGGAAAACAGAGAGATATGGGCATCCTGTAGGCAGGAGGGAATAGCGGTGTCAGCACAACATTGTGGGCCAAAGGGCCTGTTCTGTGCTGTACTGTTCTTTGTTCTATGTTCTATGTCCTAACCTGAATCACACAGTTCCCTGTGTTTCAGTACATGTCAATGTGTTCTATTCAGCGATACTTAACGGAAAGGGTCTTTTAGATAGCAGTGGCCTGGCCCATTTCATTCCTTTCCCTTATGCGCATTTCTTCCAGGCAGATCATCCCCTGTCACTGCTACCTCACTTATGTCATTCAGTCTCACTTGGTTTTCACCCCGTCACAAATGTCCCCCTTTGTCGTTTCCACCCTTTCCCCTTCACTGCAACTTAAAACGTCTAATTTTCAATGTTTCCTAGCTCTGATGAAAAGCTTTCAGGCTGAAATTTTAACTCTGCTTCTCTCCCCACAGTTGCTGCCTGACCTGCTTAGTGTTCCGAGCAATTTCTATCAGCAAATTACACTTACTTTGGAAGGCCCCTTCTTTGAATTTTCATAGCTACTTTTTTGCTCCTGACAACTGGCAGGGATGGGCTGAAATGGCCTACAGTAGCAGCACACAAATGGCGGTTCAACAAAGGACAGACTGACCATCTCTACTTACAGGGTGACTTCTCACCTGGTGAATTATTGTTCACTGTTTGAACTAAGAGTTTTCATAGAATGGGAGAGATCTATAATTAGAGAAAAAAAATGGAGAAAAATGAATTTTAAAAAACGGAGCACCTTTCCATGTAATGTTTGAATTCCAATATACTAATAACTAATAAATGGAGATGGAAATTAAAAATCCATACATAAGATTGTGCCTGCTTAAGATTAGTTCTTAGTTTGTACATTGGCATCCTTCTTGTTTTCAACATACTAAGGAGTATTGAAATAAAGATGAAGAGAACCATTTCTGCTGGTTGGATGGGTGGGGGGATGTCTAGGGCAAGGACACGGTCAAAAAATAGGAACCAGGCCTTTCAGGATCGAAGTTAAGAAATAATTTCACTTCCCAAGGGTGGTGGGTGTTAAGAATTCACTTTGCAGGCAGCATCTGGTAAGTCAAATTTTAAATTTCAGATCAATAGATTCCTGTTAATGAAAGCTGCAAAGGAATATAGGGAAAATGTTGGATCAAATCAGTCACCGGCTTCAATAACAGAACAGCTTTGAACAGCTGAATAGTGTGTTCCTTTTCCCATGTTCCAATGTTGTTTTGTTTAACATTTCTCCTTTAAATGCATGATGGCCCTGATTACATCAATTATTCCTCATCTTTGTTCCATGGAATGAGAAGAACGGAACACTCCTTACGACATCCCCTACCCCTGGTCTGGTTTTGATTTTGGATTTTCTCACGGAATAGTTGTTACGCATCTGTATGTCAGTTGTTCCAGGTCACTTCCTTGAGTTCTCAAACACAAGGAAGCTAAGGTGCAGAGTAATGTCAAGTATACCATGTCAGAACAAACTTTGCAAATTCCAGGCTTTGAAAAAGGAGCTGAGTGACAAACATTCCAAAGCAACTTCATTATGAAAAGCAACCTACTAGACATTTTTTGCAAAACTGTTATCACAACAGAAAAAATATTTTTTGAAGATTCAGTTCCATATTAATGCATAACATTGAGCCCATAGCAAGACAGTTTTGGAAATATATGTGCTTGTCTTCAGTGACAACGGTAACTCTCTACAATAGAGGACAATAGTTCAAAGACTTGAGAGGAAGAGATGGCATTGTTTCACTGTGAGTGGAAGTTGATGTCCTACTCACCAACAATTGTTGAGAGCTGTGAAAGAATGCAAGAAAAACTAGGCATTAATTTAGTTAGTGTCTTAATACAATACTTAGCTGCATCTTATGTTGAACCAACAAGATTGCTATTAATCGCAATGACAACCATTGGGTTAATAAATGTCTGAATAATTTTGCAAAGAGCAATATCCCACAAAATGTATTGAAACAAATGCTCAGTTCATCAGTTTTGTGCTGTTGATTGAGGTGCACAGGTGAATGGCCCCTTGTTTTCCTTTAAATAATCCCACAGGATCTTTCAATTCATTTTAAGAAACTAAAATAAGTTGATGAAGTTGAGGTCTTCGCTTTGTATTCATCTGAAGGAGGATGCCTCTAACAATGACGACTCTCTCTGGACTAAGTATTATGTACTTATGACCTGGAATGGAATCCGGGTTAAATCTTGACAGCTGGTTCCAGCACCAAGGCTGATAATAAATTTAGAATTACGCAGCGGGCCAATGACAGTTTTGTTTCCTGCTTGGAGTAACAGCTGTGGTCTCTGGATTGTGAGAAAAGCAAATTACTGAGGAATGACTATGCTGATTCCACAGAGATCTTGTTTACATGTCAGACTTTATCCTGAGATAGTTACAGCAAAGGTCAGAAAGGACTTGATTCCTGGGTCCAGACAGGTGCAAATAGCACGGACTGTCTGGAATTTAGACCTCAGTTGGGTCTCAGCTTCTTTTTATGTCAATAAATTCCATCAGAAATGGGGTGTTTCTTTTCTTCAATCCTCTCCTTCCTCTTCCGTGCAGATGTCATTAAAAGAGAGGAGATAGACAGGATAATATCGATTGGAAATGCTGCAATTCTGCAACATCTGCCCTTGTTGTTTTCTGAGCTGCTAAGCACTTACAGCAATTCTGCTTTTATTTCAGATGCCTTGCATTAGCAGTTTTTTTTGCTCTCAGAATATATCTCTTGTCTTTCTCCATTGGTGAGTTTAAATCCTAGAACTCCCCATTCATCAACACTGTGGAAAAACCCTCAATAGAAGGAGCCAAGGGATCAAGAAGGCAGCTCACCATTAGAGGTGGGCAATAAATGCTGACTTAGCCTGTGACATCCACATCTCAAAAAATGGATAAAAATCAATAGAAACTTCAAGTAAATTCTGCTCCATGGCTATTTCAGATAGCACCTCAGAAATGGACATTGTGTATGCGAAAAGGGTTAGGAATAGAATAAACACCATGCTCAGTTGGTTCAGATCCATAGCAAGTACATTTTGGGCTTCTGTCCCCTAGTGCAGAATCGGTATTGCACATGAGTCACGTGCATGAACTTGTGAGGAGCATTATCTTGTGGAGGGCCCATGCTTTCACAGAGCCGTGGAGCCAGATATTCCTGCAGACTTGTGACATTTTAATGGCATGTAGAACCTTGGATGGCCAAAAAAAAATTAAAAAGAAATGTGTTGAATAAGTTCTTAGAATCATGTAACTCCATACTTTTGTAAGGTCTTTTGTGCTGTTCTGTCGTTACCCTGGCCTGAAGTGGTGAGAAGATAATTACAACATATCAGTGTTGATAATGATTTTCTACATTTTTATGCTCCTGCACTTAAAGCTTAAAAACTTAAAACCCGGAAGTTCCACGGTTTATTGCTCCCAAATCACCGTGGAAAACATAACTCTCTTTAATTGGAGAGTCTCACTTGACCTGAACTGTCAGCTGCAACAAATATTAGGTTTCTGTCCTAATCTAATGGAACATTTACATGACTGATTTCATTACTGCAGGAGAAACTGGGCCATGATGTCCAAGCTGGGTCAATCTAACTGTACTCTCAGTAGAAGAGAAAGTAATTAGTGCCCTCTACCTTTGCATTTCAGTGCTTTGAGACATCACTTGCATCATTCAGAATGCCATTCACTCTTATACTTCATTAGGTATCCACTGCTTTCTTTAACTGAGGTTTACAGCAGATGCAATTTCACTGGCTCTCCACTCTGCTTTGGAGCACCTAGGCAGCAACAAAACACACATCAGGCTGCTGTTTATTGATTGAATCTCGGCGTTCAACACCATCGTTCCCTCAGTACTAATAACCAACCTTCAAAACCTGGGACTCTGTACCTCCCTCTGCAACTGGATCCTTGACTTCCTTATAGGGAGATCACAGTCAGTGCAGATCAGTAATAACATCTCTTTCTCGCTGACTATCAACACAGGTGCACCTCAAAGATATGTGCTTAGCCCACTGCTCTACTCTGTCTACACTCATGACTGTGTGGCTAAGCACAGCTCAAACACCATTTATAAATTTACTGAATTTATAATGTGTTATTGGTAGAATCTCAGATAACAATGAGGAGCCTTACAGGAGTGAGATAAATTGGCTAGTTGAGTGGTGTCACAACAACCTCACACTCAACGTCAGCAAGATCAAGGAATTGATTGTGGACTTCAGGAAGGGGAAGTCAGGAGAACACACACAAGTCCTCATTGTGGGGTCAGTGATGGAAAGGGTGAGCACCTTCAAGCTCCTGGGCATTAACATCTCAGAGGATCTATCCTGGGCCCACCAAAGACTCTTACAAATTTCTGTAGATGTATGGTGGAGAGCATTCTGACTGGTTGCATCACTGCCTAATATGGAGGCTCCAATGTGCAGGATCGCAAGAGGCTGCAGGGGGTTGTAAACTCAGTCAGCTCCATCATGGGCACAACCCTCCCCACCATCGAGGACATCTTCAAGAGGTGGTACCTCAAGAAGGTGGCATCCATCTCTAAGGACCCTCACTACCCGGGACATGTCCTCTTCTCTTTTCTACCATCAGGGAGGAGGCACAGGAGCCTGAAGACCCACACTCAATGATTCAGGAACATTTCTTCCCCTCCACCATCAGATTTCTAAACGATCCGTGAACACTACCTCATTATTCATTTTTTTGCACTATTTATTTATTTTTGTAATTTATAGATTTTTATGTCTTTGCACTGTACTCTGCCAAAAAACAACAAATTTCATGTCATGTGTCAGTGATAATAAATCTGTTCTCATTCTGATTCTGATCATATACAACCCCATCACACTAGAAGAGCAAACTCATTTCTTGCAGTGTTATTTGTGATGTTCCAGGCATCACCATCTCTTTTATCATTAAAAAAGTGTCACTGATCCATCTCAATTGCATGACAATTGGCCACTCAAAAATGAAACAACTTTATGTTTTAGAGATTGCTTGTGACACGTACATTTTGTGAGAGTCGATGTTTCCCAAGAGGGAACACAGAAAGCATGGTGAGTCCCCAGAAGATTAATACAGGAGACCTCTGCATTATGGCAGTTCAGGCAGCAGAAATTTGCCCTTACAGATTTCACAAATCACTACCCAAAAATTTGAGAAATGGAATAAAATTCACCCTTACAGAATTTATGTGAAAAAGGTAACTAATTAAATGCAAATTTTCTTTCAACTCATGTTTCGTGACATGTGCACAGATGACATGGTTTTACCTTATGGAAAATCATGATACAAACTGTTTTCTAGGAATGCAACCCCACCTCACCCATCTGTAACACAGGGGTTGCCTGTAACTTCCTAATGGGTGACATATCTAAAAATCTACATGCATGTTCCTATAAATATATTCTTGAATTAGAAATACAAGAGGACAAGGTTATGTGGTTATATGATAGAAGTTCTATTGGGCAGTGTAATGATTTTGCATTCTACCTGGGTTAATCTTGGTGTTTATCTGATTAAAAAAACTATCTCAAATACTCACAAGGAACGAATGTCTAGAAACTAGATAGCACAGCACTATGTTTTTCTGAGCTACCCAATTGTACGAGAGTGTAGTAAAAGGAGGTATGCCCCATAAGAAGCTAATTTTAAATTTTACAATGATATAAATTGGCCAATGTCATTCTGTTGACCTCAATGGGAAGAAAATTCTGACAAGCTGTCTAATGCACAGACTATTCAAAATTATGCATTTTACCATATTGATTAGAGTTGAACTTCCCTCCAAAGTGAATTACTTCTCTTTTCTACACAGAAATCTAGAAAATAAGAACAAGTATAGGTCAATTGGCACTTTGACCTTAACTCCACCATTCAATATGATCATGGCTGTTCATCCAAATTCATCTCTGTTCCTGTATCCCTTGATTTCTTTGAACTTTAAAACTATATACAATTCTGTTTTGAGCATATTTAATGATTTGGCTTTAACTGCCTTCTGTAGTAGAGGATCCCACAGATTCATCACTCTTTAGGTGAAGAAATATCTTCTCATCCCAGTCCTAAATGGCTAATGTATATCCTTAGCTGTGACCCCTGGACTTCTCAATCATTGGGAACATCCTTCCTGCACTTAGTCTGTGCAGATCTGTCAGGTTTTGATATGTGTCAGTGAGGCCCCTTTCATTCTACTAAGTCCTAGTGAATATAAACCCAGTCATCCCAACCCTCCCTTCATATGTCTGCCCTGGCATCCAAGGAATCAGTGTGGTGAACCTATGCTGCACTCCTTTCACAGTAAGAACAGTGTGCATCAAGTAGTATTGAGTGACATAAAAAAAGTTCAAATTATGTGATGTTTTTGAAAATATCAGAGGTGCTTAATCGTAGCCTAGAAATTCTTTGATGCTTGGAATCATGCTATAAACATACAGTGCACAATGATGGAGTGTTTTAAGTGTGTGGTTTGTTCTATAGTGCGCAATGCCTTGGGCTACACATGAAATAGGTTTGTGGAGTAAGTGAAGAGTCAAAAACAGGAAGGTGTCAGTTCTGGATTATAGCTCAAGAGGCGGGAGGTAATTGAGGAAAAGAGGCTCAGGGAGGGAAATGTGATCAGTCAGAGGGGTTTTTGAAAAGAGTCATATTGGAGCACTGGAGTGGAGGGAAGTTGTGAATAGATGCTGTGGTGAGGTTAGGTCACAATCAGATTGGATCTTCAATCAGGTTGTTTGGAGATACCAATGGAGAGCTGTGACAAGGGTTAGGTTCTTCATTTAAACTGCAACTGAGGATATTCCCAGTGCCAGGATCTTTGGACTGGACCTGGCTCAGATAGGTCCCCTTAAAGTGAAGGCCTGCTTCTACTTTTAATGGCCTGTGCCACCTGTCAGTCACACAAGCTCCAATGAAATTTACCCAATTAGCATCCAGATCTGTGTGTTTCCAGGAATCTCTCCTGTATATTGTATCCATGGAGGATTTGGAAGAAAACTTGCAGACTTCACAGACTAGGTTATAAGTACCCATGAGCATTCTGCTATTGGCTTTCTGAAGAAATTTTATCACTTAGCACACATAAAATGTAGTTTAATGCAATGAAATTTCTGGCTAACATGTCTGCTGATTTTTGTGAAATATAAATGTTGTCCAGGCAGGAGTTTTCCAAGCCATTATTTGAGAGATAGCATTTGGATTATGAGGTAGGAATGCTCTGCATTCCACCAGATTACTTAATCTGTCTTTCCAATTGTACACCTAAAGGCCTCAATCATACTTTACCATTCTTTTTAATGTCTTTCATAAGCATTGGGATGTTGTCCAATGAGTCGATGAGAAATATAAATACAATGAAATATAACTACAATATACCATGCAACAGGTGGCACGGTAGTGTAGCGGTGAGCATAACACCATTACAGCGCCAGCGACCCGGGTTCAATTCCGGCTGCTATCCGTAAGGAGTTTGTACGTTCTCCCTGTGTCTGTGTGAGTTTCCTCCAGCTGCTCTGGTTTCCTCCCACATTCCAAAGACGTACAGGTTAGGAGCTGCGGGCATGCTACGTTGGTGCCGGAAGAGTGGTGACACTTGCGGGCTGCCCCCAGCACATTCTCAGTAACACAAAAAGACGCATTTCACTGTGTGTTTCAATGTACATGTGACTAATAAATAAATATCTGCTAAATATCTTATCTTATGAAAAGAAAAACAAAACAGATTACCTTTTTTATAGTGTACCTGAAGTAACAAAATGTATAATTTTTTCTGAACTTCATTTAATTGTGGACCTATTTAGATTGTTGCGTTATAAATAGAAATTTTGTAAGGAAGGGAACAGTGGCTCAAATATGATAGCTTAGATACTAATGGCATTGTGTATTGAGTCTTAGAATATGTGACGACATCTGCGGCTTCTCAACTGGGTTGGTAGGTAGGGTCTTCCCTTTTAAAGCTAAAAAGAAATAGCTTGGCTGTAATATTTTCCAATCTAGAAAATCCTAACCACCATTGTAGATATGAACATACAACAAAATAAAATCTAGTAAATATATAGCCAATTTGCCAAAGAATATCATGGTGAAATGTGGAAATATACAAATAGAATATGGATCATTCAATCCATCATTTTCTAATTGCTTAATTATTCATACAGGAATTCAGTTCAAATGAAACAATCTATTGAACACAAATTAATGACTTGCATGATGTGTATGCTGGAAAGGTGTGCATGTGAGTGTTGCAAGCCAGTGGGACAGGAAGAGAACCAGTAAGAGGAAAAGGATGGAACAAGTTCAGAACTTTGATGAATCCTTCTTCTCACTGATCTCCTCCATGCCTTTAGGCTCTATGATGTGCAGAATTTAAACTGACAGATATGAATCCCTTCCCACTTGGCTTTGTTTCTTTCCTGTTGTTCGCTGTTTTGTCTTGCAAGCAAGAATGTAGTACAGAGAATGAAGCTTGAACAGTGCATTGAGAAATCAAAATGTATTAGCTTCTGTGTGATAGTTATTGCACAGATAGGTAACAATATAAGAATGCTTTGAGTGCTCACATTTTTGAATAGTATCATTATGAATGTTCCATTGGCAATAATGCATCTGTTGTCCTGGAGTATGAGTTTGCATATAACTTTGGAAGAAGCTGTTTTTGAGATCACAGTGTGTAGCTTTAGACAGGGTTTAATTCTGTTATATGCATTCTTTGTCCATATGATGAAAAAAAGTTAAATTGCCTCATATTATGAGACATTTGAACATATTTACCGGCTGTTTGCTACAGCATTTATGCTGCAGGCAATCTCTTGCAAAGATGATTGACAATTATTTTCTTGTTAGCAGGTTGCCTTGAGGTTTCCTTAGCTGTGACTCTTCCAGGAGCACCTCCAAAACATCTAATAATAATGGTGATCCTTTGTTGTTCAGCTGGTTCCAGCTTTCAGCCTTCATCCTCGAACTAATGAATCATTCCCCATAAAAGCAGCATCTACCACGACTATCTTCTTATACTAAGCCTCTGTCAGCAAGTCTAGTGTAGGTCAACAACTTGCCATATGTAGATAATAAGGTTATTTCAGAAAATCCCATGAGATTGGTTTGGCAAGATGTTGACAAGCTTGAATTATGTTGTGCCAGTCATGCCACCTCAGTAGCATGTGTAGTATTTTATACCCCTCTGAAATGTTAATATTGCAGGCTTGCTATGTCATTATTCACAATACATTAAAAGAATATTATTCCCATATGTTAACTCCCAATGTTTTAGAAGAATAGATTGAACCAAGACAGAGTGGGGCCAGGTTTATAAGACTGCAGCACTTAACTCTCAAACCAGTGGGTTGTGAGCTTGACTCTTCTTAATCTGAGTCTCTGCAAAGAGGGCAAATGGAATGGTTTTGCACAAACATACTTCCAGGTTGCAAGTTGTGGAGTTTAAACAAATGTTTTTGCTTTCCTAAGCCTAAACCTCCTTAAAATTTATGCCTTGTCCTTCTCCTTTTAGGAGTCTACCGTAAAAATACCTTTTTAAGTAAGCTTTTAATCAGCTGCTCTAATACCTCCTTACATCAGGCTTTGTTTGATGCTGGTTCTGCTTAGTGTCTCAGTAAGTTTTACTACATTAAGGATGCCACACCAATGAAAGTTTTATTCTTGTTATTCTTGGTTTCCCACTCAGATGAATGTGGTGTCGATGAATGCAGGGGCAGGTTGATGAACTACTTTCACTTTCATGAAGTACAGTCACTGACAAAATCCAAACCAATTACAATGTTAATAAAGTTTTAGATCCACATAGTTCAGTTCTATACAATTCAGAGTGGCAACAAGTACATTTATATATTCATGGAGTGCATTTTTTTTGTTAGAAGCTCTTTAAGTTAGTAGGATGAGCATTGAGCAATGCCCTTGAAGGTGCAACATTACAAGTGCAATTAGTTCACGTTATTAACTTAAAGCACCTTCACATTTCACAAGAACCTTTCCTATTTATGGAGAAATGATTCTGTTTGTTTTGCTTTGTCTCCAAAAATGCGACATTCTAAAGTTAGAAATCATCCACATCTGTGTTCTCATTGTTGTGCAGTCTAAGTTGCATCCCGTGGTTACACTCGTCAGGGTCCAGGAACAGTGTTTTGAGTTTTTATTCATCCTTCACTTGGTGCTGCTTCTTTCCATTGGTACTCATGCATGGCTGGAGAGACATAAGCATTTGGTGAAATGAAGCAAGGACAAAAGTATGAACCAATAATCTCTCTGCTCCTGTTATGTGACAGATTCTCCTTCCCCAAACACCTCCTCACAAAGTCCCCCACATGCAATACATAATTTCCTTAGCAAATAAAACTTACCAGGAGGTTTCACAGCTGACTCAGCTGCTGCTTGTTCAGCTGGAACTCCCTGCTCCAGTATGGCCTTGCAGATTTTGATATCAAAGGTCCCCCAAAAGCCTGGAGGCTCCGTGTCAAATCACCCAGTGGGAGTGAGGCAGAATGTGGAGCTGACAGCTCCTGTCTCCAGAGGCCATGGATTAGCATAGACTAACATCTGGAACCTGCACACCAGTGTTCACCATGTAAATAAGTAATAATTTCAATCTCATTTATTTCTTTACTCTTGTGGCATTGAGAGTTCACTCAAGTAAATTAAAATCTTTCTCAAATATAATTCAACTATAAATTTCCTAAATATAAAAATAATGAAATATTCTGAATTTTTCAGCATTAAGAAGCTTAGTGTGTGACAGTCCAGAATGATGTTCAGGAATGTCCATCTCAAATTCCTCTCTGCTATTTTAATGGTAGATACTAACCAACTCTCTTTAAATGGTTTACACCTCCTTTAAAATAGAAGAGGGAGGACTTTTATGTGGCATTAAGTGCTCAGGCAATAATATTGCTGAAAATGGATTTTCTTGGAATTTGGAATTCCATGGTGATTTGGAAATACTATGTCTATAAAATCAATTGCAATTTCTAATTTAAATGAATGGATATATGAAATTGATTGAGTGTAAGATAATATTTATGTTTACTCAACATACCTTGGAATTGTTTTACTCTCCCACTTTTCATGGTGATTGTTCTTAAAATCGAAATTAATATCATTGGAGATGACTGATGTTTCCTTACAACACAGAAGAATGCTCTTCAACCCATTAATCCTATGCTCGCTCTCAGAGCACATACATCAGTCCCACTCCCCCACTTATCTCCCTGCAATCTATTCTCTCTCCTTGATTCTCCTGCCACTCACCAAGAATAGGGGTAATGTACAGTAGACAATTAACCTACCAACATATCTTTGGGATGTGGAGGAAACCCAAGCACCAAGAAGTCTATGCAATCACAGATTAATGTTCAAACTCCACACAGACTGCACCCGATGTGAGGATTGAATCCAGCTTGCCAGTGCTGTGAGGCACCATTTCCACCTGTTACGCCACTGTGCTGCCCTTGCATAATATTCCTCTGTTTCAGGAACAGTGGGCATTAGGGGGTGAATTCCCCATGTTGGTTGCACCTTTCCTGACAGCTCTGATTCAGGAAATAGCAGTTAAAGAGTCCCAAAACAACACAACCAGCACTCTTTCAGCTACTGAGAGTGTTGGCAAGGAATGAGTGCATGCTACTGTGGTGGGAGGGATGTGATAGAGTCCTTCTCAGAGGAAGGGGGACATGTATGGACTTCTGGAGAATATTGCATGCAAGAGGAAGTTTCCTTGTTAAAAAAGGCATTCTTGGCTAGACGTCAATAGGGAGGTGTCTATTAAGGAATGAGTGGTTGCTATGAATGTCTGCAATGGTAAGAGTATAAAATTGGTAAATTAATTTATTATTGTCACATGGACTGAGGTACAGTGAAAAACTTGTCTTGAATACTGTCCACACAGATCAATTCATTACAACAGAGTATTGAGGTAGTACAAGGTAAAACAATAAGAGAGTGCAGAATAAAGTGTTACAGTTACAGAGAAAGTGCAGTACAGGGAGACAATAAGGTACAAGGCCATAACGAGGTAGATTGTGAGGTCAAGAGTCCACTTTATTGTACTAGGGGACCTTTCAATCATCTATTAACAGTGGGTTAGAAGCTGTCCTTGAGCCTGGTTTTACACACTTTCAGGCTTTTGTATCTTCTGCCCGAAGGGAGGGGGGAGATTACATTGGCTGTTTTATCAAGGCAGTGAGAAGTGTAGACAGAGTCCATGGAAGGGAGGCTGGTTTCTGTGGATGTGCAGAGCTGTGTCCACAGTTTCTTGTAGTTCCTTGTGGTCACGGGCAGAGCAGTTGCCATACCAAGCTCTGATGCATACGGATAGGATACTTTGATAAAAATTGGTGAGGGTCAAAGGGGACATGCCAAATTTCTTTAGCCTCCTGAGGAAGCAGAGGTGCTGATGAGCTTTCATGGCCATGGCATTTACGTGGTTGGACCAGGACAGGCTATTGGTGATGTTCACTCCTGGGAACTTGAAACTCTCAACCCTCTCGACCTCAGCACTGTTGATGTAGACAGGACCATGTGTACCACCCCTCTTCCTGAAGTCAATGCTGAGGATAATTCTCCACATACCTGGTCACAGTGCCGGAAAAAGTTTAATGATCTCACTTGTCTCGTTGACATTAAGGGAAAGATTATCGTCATGACGTCATGACACCATGCCACAAGGCTCTCTATCTCCTTCCTGTACTCCGACTCATCATTATTTGAGATCCGACCCACTACGGTGGTATCATCTGCAAACTTGTAGATGGAGTTAGAGCAGAATCTGACCACACAGTATAAAGTCATTAAGTTGGTGAGGGGCAGGGTGCAAAGATAGTGAGGTGAAGGAGAGTGGGTGAGAGGGATGATAGCATAATACATATTGCCAGGACGAATTATCCCTACCTCTCCACAGATCACTGGCTACATGGCCAGATTGGAAATGCTCCTCTAGGTACATCAGGCTTTAGGATAGGAAGCAGGCCTTCAGTCAAGTTCAAGTTCAAGTTTATTGTCATCTGCATACATACTCAAGATATAAATGTCATGAAAATGAGCTTTTTGCAGCAGCAGCACAGTACGTTACAAACATGACAAACGTTAATTACATAAACTTAAATTAGCATAAATGATATATAACTTACACAACAAAATAAACAAAAGTAACATAACGACATATGTGCACTTATTCTGAGCTACTTTTTCCTACTGTAGGGAGAGAAATGTGTCATAGGGTGTATCTCACTATGTGTGCAGGCACTGGCTGCCATGTTGGGACAGCTGTGTCTAGTTCTGAGCTGTAGGATGGTTCGAAGCATTGCAGCTTTGCTAATGTACGATAGCACTTGGGGTGTCTGCATGCTAGTCTTGACAAGACAAGTGAGATCATTAAACTTTTTCCGGCACTGTGACCAGGTATATGGAGAATTATCCTCAGCATTGAGTTCTATGGCCAGATCTTTCCACTGCTGCTTATCTCTGTTTAGGCAGCCCAGTAGAAACCTGCTTGAAGCTTATCCTGTCGCTCTCCTACCAGGATCTTTAGCTGTGCATCTGAAAATCTGGAGCCTGCTTCCTGCCCACTGCCACCTCCCTTAATTATCTTGCAGTTCAAAACAACGGCAGTGGAATGACTTACAGCAGTGGTGAAAATGATTGGTCAGCTGCCTGGAGTCGTGATATCACCCACTGCTCAATTCAGTTTCACAGATGTACAATATTGCTGTGATTGTAAACAATTACAGAGAAATTAAAGCACCACACAAATTTAATGTACACAGCTACTGCACAAGTAGTGCTCTGGGACTGGGACAAATAGGCTTGACCCTGCCATACTACACCACTTTTTGGAGGAAGCCTTAGTATTTAGCTTCAGAAGCCAATCTCCCTCACACACCCATCTGCATGTGCTATTTCAGGGGCTCTTCTGTTTGCTAATTAGTATGGCTGTTTGGAGAGAACTACAATAATTGCTTAAGTGGAAGAACTAAGATTCTCTGAACTCCAGGGAGGTCTGTGGTGAAATCTTCTGCCTATGTGAAATGGGTACGAGAATGTCCATTACAGCAGCCTTCCAACATCACAGAGAAGTGGAAGAGAGGGCTTGTGGAGCAGGGCAACCTGGAAGACGGTGCTGGGGAAGAAGGTTAGAAGGACCCAGAAGAGGACTTTGTTGGCAACGTATCTGCATCTGGCAGTTGTTCAATGTGCATCTGTGCAAGGGATAATGCCTGAGATGATAGCCAACAGAAGATTTTGAAAAATGTTTCATTAATTTTCATTGAATATGCATTCTGTTGTGAAATTAAAAATGCCACAAAGAAAGCAACCCATCTGTGGTTTACTAAGGAAGTTAAGAATAGCATTATGTTAAAAAGAGGAAGCTTTTAATTTTGCATGAAGCAAGCAAGAGGATTAGGAGAGTTTTAGGAAGTAACAACAGATCACTAAAAATTTGAAAGAGGAGGAGATAGAAAATGAGAGCAAACGAGCTAAAATAGATTGTTCTATAACAAAGGACAGATGAAGGGAGTAGCAAAAATAACTGTGGGCACTTAAAGGGAAGGGTTAGGAGAAATTATAATGGAGAATAAAGAAATTCTTTCTGTCTTCATTGCAGAAGACACAAAATGTAGCACAAATAGTTGGTAACCAACATTCTAGTAATGAACAGAAAATAAGTGATATAACTAAAGATATTGGACAAAATTCAGTGAATGAAGAGTCTGCACATATTCTGGAACTGATACTCTGCAATCTTAGGATTCTAAAAAATGCAGCTGCAGAGAAGCATTAGTTCCCTAAACTTTAGAAGTTAGGCTGAAAAGTAGCAAATGTAAAACAAGGGAGAAGGAAATTAGTGAACCATAGACCAATCAATCTGACATCTATTATTGGTAAAACGCTGAAAATCATATTAAGGATGTGGTAACAGGCCATTTAGAAAGTCATAATATGATTAGGCAACATAGTTTTATGAAAGGAAAACCATTTTTGCGAAATGTTATTTGCACGGATCTAACCAGCAGGATATGTAACAGGGAACGGACTGACATAGTATACACGAGTGTTCAAAAGGACTTGGTAAGATATCACAAAAAAGGTTGTTTCATAAAATAAGGACTCATGAAATCGGGTATATTATATTGATTGAATAGAGGCATCAGTTAGGGGAAAGAAAAAGACAGAGTGTGGATGTGCAACTTATGTCACAGAATAAATAGCTGTCAGCTATTTATAATCTATATTAATAATTTAAATATATCTATGTTTCCTAAGATACAAGGCCAGGTGGGATATTGAGCTGTGAGGAGCTCACAGAGGTGTCTGCAAAGTGAATGGGCAGATAGAATATGGTATGTGAAAATGAGAGATTCAACATGTTTCTGCATAGTTTCAGATCCTACATCATGCATCCTCTCAACCTTTCTTCATCCAGAGTGAGTGCACCTCTGTCAGACAATCCTTGTAATTTAATATTTTATTGTCCAGAATCATTCTTACCAGTCTTACTTGAGCCATTTACTTGCAGTTGGTCTGCAACATGCAGCTGCCAGATCTTTATTATAAGCCTGTTGATCTGAGTATAACTGGTGCTCAGTGACGCTGGTTCTCTGTGCTCTAATGCTCACCCCACAGTTTACTTTTAACACAAAAAGAAAGTGGAATTCACAATTACTTTTGGTCAACATTTAAAACATTTCATGCAAAGTTTTGAACCTCCTTCAAAAGCACTGCTGGTGCACCTTCACCAGAAGAAAACTGACTATCACTTTCTCAAGAGCAATAAGTGATAACAATAAATGATGGCCTTATTAGTGACACCCAGACCCCAGAAAATGAATAAAATATTGTTATCCAAATTCCCTTTGTCTTCTTCCAACTTCCCTCTTCTCTGAACCCTAAAGCACTTAATTTCTAACTTTTCTCAGCTGATGAAAGGTTATTAAGCTGAAACAGTAACTCTGTTTCTCTTTCCACAGTTGATGCCTGACATATTAAGTGTTTCTAGCATTCTCTCTTTTTTTTACATTAGATTTCTAACATCTTTTAAACTTTAAAATTTAAAAGAAATTACATTTATAAAATCTCCCTGAAGAATTCAAAACCTGATGGAATGACACTACAGACATATGGGAGTTATTCTTTTTGTGGCCTGAGAAATTAACTGGCTATCTTTCACATATATCATTCTATTTATGATATTTAATGGATAACTAATGGAAAAAGATAAGTTCCTGAAAAAATGACTGGTTAAGGGTGTGATTCCATTTATGTGAAGTTGATAACAGAGCAGTATAGAATGGATATCTTTTGGGTCTCCACAGTTAATTATGCTTCTACTTCTCGCTGTACCACTTACCTATAAATAAGAACAAGAATCATTAATAGCTCAGAATGATTTTGATAGTAGATTCTGCGCTAATACTTCATGAATTACTGGGATCAATTTTCTTTTAAAGAAAAGTGCCCGAGTGTTTCTAAATATAGCTCTACAAGTGAATGATTGATCGAATAACCCTTACAACCAATAATCAATTTTCCTTTAGCTACATTCTGGTTCCTTATTGGATTTCTGATAATCTTCAGTACTTATTGACATATCCCCAAATCCTGCACAGGGTACAATCTGCAACACTCCCACCATTTATAAATCATCAATGGCAACAGTAATGATAAAACAAGAATGAGAGCAATCATCAAAGTTTACATTGGTGAAAAAGGCATTATAAATCAATTACAATTGAAGCCAATGGATGTGTAACATACCAGCCTATGATT
Source organism: Pristis pectinata (assembly GCF_009764475.1). Classification (NCBI taxonomy): domain Eukaryota; kingdom Metazoa; phylum Chordata; class Chondrichthyes; order Rhinopristiformes; family Pristidae; genus Pristis; species Pristis pectinata. Next base: position 117,774,587 of record NC_067406.1, read on the forward strand.
ATACTTCATCAGAAGTATATGTATCAAAGAATAATGTTTTTATTACCAATCTGGTCCACAATCGTGATGAATAACATTCAGCTATGTGACTGCTTTATATAATATAAATGTCATCTTATCTCTAATAAATATCAGACTCCAAGTTTGGCTAAAGTTACAGGAGAAATAAAATACGTTTATGGTTGTCAGGATTAATTCTGAACTTTATTAACCATTCAGGAGTAGATCAATATATGGCTATTTCTGCAGTAAATGAGCACACAACTCACAATCGTAAAACTAATAGGGTATGTTATTTTCTTGGTAATACCAGTCTTTGCTATACAGCATAATGGGAGGCTGACTGAATGTAGCCTGATCTGACATACCAGCTGCAAAGATTCACTTTTTAAAATATAATTGGCCCAAATCGTGCCTCTGATTTTGAGTACAGCATAGTTTATTTGTTGCTACAGGTAGGTCATATGACATGAAACTCACACGCAAAGAACTCTTGATGCTGACTGTAATTTATCTGCTGTCCAAATGATTTTGAAGTGGACATTATTTCTATTACTTAAACTCTTTGGTTCCTTCCTCATGGCACATCAGCCTGTATTTCAAGAGTTTTTATAACAATTATTGTAATTGTGGTTTAATGTTGATTTGACAGATGGTGTCATAATGCCATCTCATTATCAATTTTGCTCTTCTGCTTCTCTCTCAACAAAGCATGAAGCATGAACGACAATGTCATTTTAGACGTTTAGTCAATGACATAATCACTTCAGGAAAGGTAACCATTTCATAACTAACATTAATGTAAACTAAACTAACAGTGAGCTGCTGAACCTTGAGAGTTTGCAGATGTTGTAGCTGTTCAAGGGTAAACCTATCCACATAGCCAGTATAACTGCTCCAAGCAAATGAGAATGAATTATTGCCCCCTGAGATGATGGCTATTGAAATGGGTGCTTGGGTTTTTTGATACATAATGTCAAAAGTTTCTTAATTCAAGGGGGCATTTTGTTTTCTTTACACACCCATCTGATTTTCACTGAGCCTGTGGAATGACAAACTACATGGATAGGCGTGGTGGAAAAGGTCTACTAAGGTTGGACACTCTGCTCTACCAGGTGACTGTCCAGATAGTGAAAGCAATAAATATCTACTGCAGATTGTATATTTTAGATTATATCTTGGAATTTCATTTCAAATTAAGTAAAATGGAAAAAGGAGAATTTTGCATGCAAATGATTTAATCATTGTCATTGAGTCGTAGAACTATACGGCACGGAAGCAGGCTCTTTGGCCCATTAAGTCCTTGCTGACCATCAAGCACCCATAATATTAAAGGTCTCCAGGATAACTTTCTACTCTGTCAGATTACGGTTTAGATAATGAAGACTGTTTAGAAAATATGTCCTCTGTCGTTAAATGGAGACACAAGAGAGACTGCAAATGCTAGAAATCTGGAGCGACGCACAAAGCGCTGGAGGAACTCAGCAGGTCAGGCAGCATCTATGGAGGGAAATGGACAGTTGATGTTTCAGGAGACCAGCTGAGTTCTTCCAGTGCTCTGTGTGTGTTGTTCTGTAGTTAAATAATACTTAAATATTAAACCCACTCTAACTCACTGTCAGTGGTAACCACTGTGCACCGATATCTGGCTATTCTTAGACCTGCGCTACTGATCTACACTACTAACTACAACAATGTCAGGAGTCCAATTTCTCCTTATGTATGGTTATGCAAAAGAAAATTGCTGAGTTGTTGTAGTGTGCTTATTATAAGATTCAGAGAGATAAACATAAAAAAAGACAGCAGATTGAATAAGCAAATTTACATTGCTCCAGTTCCATCCTGAACTTTAATATTCAGCAGCAGAGAAGTCTCTTCAGTTGGTATTGACTGGATCTGAAAAATATGCTTCAACAAGCATACCTTACCTTGTTCAATAAACATGTTTTTCTTCTGCATTTTTTGAATATTGAGCGATGTTAACAGTTAATACCAGGGAGTCTGTGATACTAAGCAGATAACTGACACAAAGGTATGAACTTTGATCTGTTTTCCCTCATTGCTTCTCTCTTGAAGTCAGTGGGTTATGCTGGTCCATTGTTTTACATGTGAAAATGTCTTCCCCAAGTGTGCATAATTAACCCTTGTGTTTGGACAATTAGTCTCAGAAGTACAATAGAGCCAGTATAGCTGAATATTTTCTCACATGTTATCTCCAGGCACTTAAAATATAGTGACTCGCTTTGGGACCCTTCGATGACTTAGAATCACATCCAGACTACATCTCACAAATGAACTGTATAGCTGTTAACTTCTGTTTGTGCCCATCATTAATTTTGTCCGTTAAAGTTATAAAAAAAACAAAAACCACATCAACGGTATTACACTGTCTGTATGTCTTACATTGTGTTGGGGGATAGTTTAATAAAGTAATGGGGTGTTATTTATTTTGTTCTTAATTAAGCTTCCACAAACCACTATTTTAACTGTCTGCATTCTAAGTAAAATGAAGTTGACTTTATTTTCAACCTCCATTTTACTCCAATTTAAAATCACTTTGTGTGTCGTCATTTGTGACTAGGTATGTGCCACATTTCCCTGTGAACTCAGCACATGTGAATGTAATCGTTTAGCGAATGCAACTGGCGCTCATATAGTTGTATTTGTGACCAATAACTGGATATTTCATGTGACCTAGAAATAAGATATTTTAAGACTATTCTCATTGTGCTTCTGAGCAGGCAGTTCCATGTTTAAAGACTTTCTACTACTGTACTCTGTGGCTTGTTGCTTATTTGAATACCTCCCTGAATCAATCATATGACACTACATTGAATAATGACAGCTGCCATTACTATTTTTCATTGGTATTAAGAATATAGTAGTTGTCTACTTTTTCAAAGCATTTGTACATTTGCCATCAGTTCAATTTAATATATGTCATATTCTGTATGGGTTAAAGATCAGAATCCAAAATGCCATGCACTCATAGAGCTACAGATCAATCTGACCAAAGAAACTCACTTGCATAGCTCCTAAGAAAAGCAGTGTACTGTTGATAATTGGGCTAACTCAGAGTAGAGCAACTTTACGCAGCTTAATCTAGAAATTCAACACATTTATGCTCATTTTAGATGTGCAATTTGTGGATAAATGCTGTTTGACCCATGTTTTAATGCAACAGCAGAACTTTCCTGTTGAAATCCCAGCCATCACAAGACTGTACTGAGCACTTCAGGGCATGATTCAGCTTAGTGTGGCTAACATTTTCCAGCATCATTTGCACATGTAGTGATGTCATCAACATGCATGACACTCATCTTTGTGTTATTGACAAAAATTGGAGCCATAATGTGCAACCTACTACTTTCATTCTCATCTCCCATTTAAACAAGGAACAAATCCTGCAGCAAGTTTGCAAGGATACGTGAAACAAAGGGACCTTATCAGGGCAGGGATCAGTAGTTGTCTGCATCTGCCTGCATGTGTTTTCTTTAATATTCAGCATAACTTATATATTGTTGGTGGGTCTTACAGTCCATGTTATAGCTCTGCTCAGCAAAGATATATGCTGCAGTCTCTGCAGAATGGTGAGGCATTACTGGTGGCAGTACAAGACTTGACCTGTGGCAACAAGGGTGGGGTGAGGTGGCTACAAACACTGAAGGTATGTTCCACTCCTCCTGTATTTTCTCCCACCTCCACAGCAGACGTTTATGCTGCTATACTGTGGCTGCATCTATTTAGTGTTCCAAAAGAAACTCCAGTTACTACGTTATTTTTTGTTATCTAAGCACGTGTTCAGGAAACTTGTCTCCTTAATTCTTGGCAGGAGCTTTTTCTCCCTTGCACTTTTTTTCCGCCCATGTGATGCCAACAAAAGTGCAACACAAAGTTCATCTGTAGTTAAATTATCAAACTCACCGATTTGAAAAATAAGAATTCTTATTTTCTCACAGAACAACCAGGTTTTACAAACCTTGTTTCCCCTGAAAAGGGGCTATTTGAAGGACTAACATTCAATCTGCATTCTTTGTTCTCACTGAGATCTGAGACCTGTCATGACTTTTCATACATTTTTGTATCATCTGCATACTCACTGTTCACACCTTCTACATTCATATCCAAATCTTTAACATATATGACAAAATCTTGCTATAACTGCAGATGAGACCATACTTGGAGTACAGCATAAAATGTTGTTCTCTTTATTTAAGGAAGGATGTATATGAACTAGAGTAGTTGAGAGGTTCAAGTGGTTGATTCCTGGGAGAAAGAGATTGTCTTATGAGAAAAAGTTGAGCAAGTTGGGATGTACTTACTGGAGGTCAGAAGATTGAGAGGTGATCTTATTCAAATATATACAATGCTTGATAATCAGATACTGGGATAATGTATCCCCTCAAGGGTGAATCTAAAACTAGGGGGCATAGTTTCAGAGTAAAGAGTTGCCTATTTAAATCAGAGATGAGGAGGAATTTCCTCTCTCACAGGGATGAGGATCTTTGGAAATCTCTATCCCAGAGAGCAATGAAGGCTGAGTTGTTAAATATATTCAAGAGTGAAATAGACAGATCTTTGTCATTCAGGGAAGTTAAGGATTATGTGAGACAAGCAGGTAAGAGGAACTGAGCTAAGATTAACTCAGTCATGATCTTTTTGAACAGTGGAGCAGGCTTGAAGAAGGAAAATGACCGACTCCTGTTCTTTTTTCTTATGTTCTTAATTGTATTGAAAAGATGATGGTCAGTAACCTTCTTGAGTTGCTGCAGTATTTCTGGTAAAGGTAGTCCCCCAGTGTTGTTTGGTAGAGTTCCAGGATTAGATCTAGTGACACTCTGAAGAGACAAAGTGGAAGGGTAATTGGTATGGCTGCACAGTTTAAAATTTGACTCATGTTTCAAGTTTCTACAAGCTACAAATTATTGAAATTAAACCTTATTTAGGATGATGTTCTATCATTGATTTGTCAGGTATTGCTCTTGCTGTATGACTGCATGCTGTCACTGTCATGGCATTTCATTGTGCCTTAGGCATAGAGCACTGCTATCAGTAACCTTAGGTATCTGGTAGAGAACGTAGGTCTTCATTCCCACACTTCAGGGTTAACACAGGCTGTCGAGGCAATGGGTCTAGTGAGGGGCAGTCCAGCACATGGAGAGTGATCCAACAGTGTGTCCAGTGTCTGAGATAACACAGCATGCTGAATGTGGCCAGAACATTATGATCAATCTGCTGATGATACAACCCCATTGTGTGTCATTACCCAGAGGTTGCGAAGGCCTGCTGTAGGAACCAAAGTTTACAGTGCAGAAGACCATTCAGTTCATTGTGTGCGTGCTGGCTCTATTCCCTTAATATCACAATACATTCCCCTGTTAAAAATTCTTACCAACTACTCAACTAGAGTGAATCGTCTTTCCTAATTCATTGAATAAAATCCTCAAGGGCTCACTGTGTGGCCATGTGCCAACCTTTGAGTGGATTTCAACTCAGTAGAAGTTATCCTGAAGGAAGTAGCTGCTGCAGATTTCCCCTACTTGACAGGAGATGGAGACAAGTGAATTCATTCAATGCAGAGATTCTGAGTAAAGGATTCCAAGTCTTGAGTGACCATTTGAGGAGGTTCCTATCAACCAAGAATGGAGTCTACTTTTTATTCACTTCAGGAATCTGTGGATCGCTCTGATATTTTTGAAGGCAGCCCTCACATTAATGATTAATAACTAGTAATTCAGTGTCAATGAAAAAGCTGCTGTGCATTTTTGAGGCTGCTTCCTTTCACACTGCAGCAGGGTTCTCTGTCAGCATCAGTGGGAGCTCTCAGTTTTAATGAATGAGCTGCCAAGGAAACAGTAACAAGACATAGCCTAAGAAGAGACACTTCCAGTTCAAGGCTCTTCTGGCAGTTAGGGATTTGACCAGGATTTAGAGAAAGGTCATGTTCCAGCAGTTTGCAAGAATAAGTAATATGTCTTGATAGCTGTAAGATATCAACGGAATACACTTGGTAAAGCTACTGGTATTTAGTTCTCTTGTACAAAGAAGATCAAGTAATGTGCTGATGTTGGGAATAAGCTGAAACAAGGATTTTACTTAAACAGGAGGGAAGCTGAGAAAGGGAAACAGTTCAATTAAAATGTTCCAAAATAAATTACGCTATTAATTGAAGCTGCTGTCCTAAATGAGTTTAATTGGCAAATGTTATTTTCTATTTGCTCTTCAGAGATGTTGTTTTCAGAACCAGGAATATCATCCTCAGCTCTGAGACCTTTACCATGAAGTTCTTTCCTGATTGCAAAGCTCTGACATACACAATATGTGACCAAGATTCATCAAACAGAGCTGGGTACATTCTGCAAGTCATACCTTCCCTAAACAATCCCAAGAAATGTTGAATTCTGAACCTCGTATGCATGCGTGCTTCACTGCAGTGCATGTCCTCAGCACAAGTGATCCCCTGAGATACGGAGTGAGCCTTAAGAGCCTTCTGGCTCTCCTCATCCTCAAATCCCCCCCTCCTAATCTGTCACCAATCTATCCAATCAGGGAACACAACAGTTTTAAAATTCTCACCCTTCTTTACAGAAGCTCCACGATCTCATCCTTCTCCATCTCCTTAATCCCCTCCAGCCCTACAAATCTCCAGAATAGCTGGGCTTAAAACTAAGATAGGCAAGAGGACAGAATTAGAGCTCAGTTTTAATTGCTCGCAATGCCCATGACTATCTAGGCTGAGAGTTCAAGAATACATGTCAAGGCATATAGACTTGGAGCAGGTACTTAACAAGTAAGGTTCAACTGTATCTTTACTTCAGAGATTTTCATCAGTTGGTTATCTACCTCCTGATCTAAATTTGAATCTGCTGTCCTGCAAGATGATATTAATTCAGTCTTGGTTCCATATTTGATGAATCAGCTATTTATTTCTGTTTGATATCCACCTTGCAGGAATTTTGCAAAGGTCGTTGTGATGCAGGGTTTCAACCCAAAATGTTGACAATTCCTTTCCCTCCACAGATGCTGCCTGAACCTTAGAGGAACAACACCTCATATTCCGTCTTGGTAGTCTCCAACCTGATGGTATCAGCATCGATTTCTCTAACTTCCAGTAACCACTCCACTCTGTCCCCAACCCTTTGTTTTCCCTTATCCCTCTCACCCCATTACCCCTTCTCTTTCCCCTCCCTACCCCTCACGACCTGCCCGTCACTCACACCTTCCTTCCTCTGGTTCCCCACCTCCTTCCTTCTATTCCATGGTCCACTTTCCTCTTCTATCAGATTCTATCTTCTTCTGCCCTTTGCCTCTTCCACCTATCTCCTCCCAGCTTCTCACATCATTCCCACTTCCCCCCTCCCCCACCTACGTATCTTCCCCCCTCATCTGGATTCATCTATCACCCACCAGCTGTGCTCCTCCCCATTCCCCCCCACCCCCCCCCCCCCACCATTTTATTCTGGCCTCTGGCCTTTTTCATTCCAGTCCTGATGAAGGGTCTCGGCCCAAAACGTCGACTGTTCACTTCCCTCCATAGATGCTACCTGACCTGCTGAGTTCCTCCAACATTTTGTGTGTGTTTCTGCCTGACCTGCTGAGTTTGTCCAGCAGATTGCTTGTTGTTGTGCTCCTTAACTGCTTTTGTTTAAACGTCTCTTTAATCCATTCCCAAAATTGCTATTGTAATTGGTTATGAGTTCTGACCATTGGTCAATTCATAATATCAATGTGTGCAATGAATATTGGAGATCAGATTATCTCCTTCAAGTTTACAGCACCTATAATCAACCTGAATACAGCACCAACTGCAAATTCTAAAGTATGCCCATTTACAGAAATAAAGAAACCTTAATATATAGTCACGCACAATACATTTAATGGCTGAGAATCCTGCAAAAATGAACACATCCAAGATCAAGTCTCATTTAAGAATAATCCCTTGTTAAAAATCAGTACTTATGTTTACTACGTTGTGCAGTAAGTACCTGACTATTTATCAAGATTTCCTTGCTTTTGTGAAATATTACTGAGATTCAAAAGCAGATTCACACAAGCAGGTGAGGTGATGTTGCAGATAAAAGCCTCTGTCAGTGAAGGATTTCTAAAATTCCACCAGTGATTTACTTTTTTGCTTCTGCTGGCTTATTTTGTATTTTCCCACTCCTTGGGTTAGAGAAAACAGCCAGCACACAATTGCAAAGAATTTGAGTCAGTAAGGGAATGCAATAAAGGGCAAAGTGCTTGTGCTGAGTGACATGAGGTCAGGAGAGAAGGAGGAACTATCCTGTCATCAGCAGGAAGTCAGCAAAGAATGAGAGCTGCCTCCGGGGAGGTGGGAGCAGAGCAGATGGCACTAATTGCAAGACACACAGTGACAACTGACAGGAGCAGTTCTCCATCCTGACACTTCACACATGTCAAAAAACACAAGCCAGCACATTCCACAATTCTTCAAGGACATCCATATCAACAACACCTCCTCCCTTTTTCTCTACTTGTGATTAAACCTCTTTGCCCTAAATCTTATGACAGGCAAACATTCAAATAATTAGCAAGGGCGTTGACAAACAGTTAAGAAGACAGAAATCAATTCCAATTAAAATGACAAAGTTTCTTTTCCTTCTTCTGGGTTGGAGAACTTAGATTGTGAAAAGAAATCTTCGTTCTTGCTGACCTGCCTAGTTACAAAAGGTTCATGTAAATACTTAATTTAGATGAACTTTTACTACAAAATTATCTTGGATGTAGAACTGCAGATCATTTTTGAGATCTTTGCTTACTTCTGGTGTATTCTTCTGAATTCATGCTGTAGTTAAGCAGTGAAAATACTACTTGATGTTACACTCCCACAACCTACCTGGTCAAAGATTTCTCTATGTGGTAAAAATGTACCAATTCATTTAATTATGATATTTTTTCATATTTTATTTTAATATTAATTAATATTTGTATGCCTTTGTGTTGTCTATAAATTTAATTCAGTTATTTTATATACCTTTCATGTTTGCATAAGGTTAAGTCAGTCATATACATATTTAATAGAAATAAATGCTTGCTTGATGTACATGTGAAACAAAGAACCCCCATATATTAATGAATCTCTTCATGATCTGTAAATGTGTGAGAATGAATTTCCTAAGTGTTCTCAGACTGTCTCCCATAACTATGGCCACAGTGAACTTCAGAACAAAATAGACAAGAACATTTATCCTGTTGCAATTTAACTCTTTTTAAAAAATGTTTGTGTGGACAGTCAAAGAAAGTTGAACTTAGCAGCTTAGTGAACCTTTTATTATGAGGAGCCCTGAGAGCTTTTTGTAATCTTTATGTGGACTGGAAGCAACATAACTTTGAGAAAGTGACTGGGTGACCACATTAAAACAAAGAGGAAATTACTTTTGTGATCTTCTTAGGACATACTGCCACCTGATGCATAGTGGTCAGTACACACAAACACACTTGCTTGGCTTAGTTCAAAATTATGAATAGCACTGTCACAGAACCTCATTATCTGACTCAGTCAGCTGCTTCCAGTGTTGTGTGCTAAACCCAGTGAGATTTAACCATAGCCCTAAAACAGTGGCAGTGGTGCAGTAGTAATTGCCCACAGCTTTTAGGCACTATTACTTCATTTCCAGCAAGAGTCCTGAGGCACAAAATAAGGTTGAGGTTTAAGTACAAACAGAGCTGAATGAATCCATCATGTAAACTGATGGGTCCTGAAATCATTAAGGTAGATTTTACAGTAGATTTGTTCTCCTAGTGTATATAATGTGAGCTCATATCAGGAATGCTGGTCTGGCGGGGAGCACACCCACTAAGAATACCACCCAGTCATTTATAATGTGTGGAATATTGCACAGGATGTGCCGAACTTTTATGCCTGGATTCTTGATCTGGGTTGCCTTTTTGGGATCTCTGTGCCAGGAGTGAGGGTTCCCAGATCCAACTTATCAGGTCAAGAAAGATAACATTATTTATGAGTATGTAAGATGAGTACTCTCCAATATTGCTTGATTTATGTTTATGGAGAGGGTAGGGAAATTTTTTTCATTGCTTGTGTTATTCCTTGATCGAACAGCTTGTGCACCATCTGTTCAAGGAATGCTTGTTGCTCTTTCTATGACTTGAGTGTTCTTATATTTCTGCCATCTTGCTGCTATTTCTTTGAAGCTCCTCAAACCAATGCTATCTCCGGCTCCTCAAACATGTGCTCATTGCGAAGTCTCTTCAAGGATGCTCACTTTGAAGAAGTTTTCTTCCTCTCTTCAATGGGAGTTTCGTGAGTCCCTCTCTCACTGTTCCCTCTCTGTGATCTCCTCTGATCTCCTTCTCCTCAACCGTGTGCTCTCACCCTGCCTCCCCTCTTTTGTCCACCCATCACTGCTCTGTTTTCCCCCCTATATATTAGGATTCCCCTTTTCCTATCTTCAGTCCTGAAGCAGGGGCCTGACCTGAAACGTTGACCACCTGCTTTTCTCCACGGATGCTGCCTGGCCTGCTGAGTTCCTCCATCATCTTGTTGTTTTTTCATCTAGATTCCGGCATCTGCAGTCCTATGTTTCTCCCTCCATTTTTGTTCCCAAAGTTTCCTCTAATTGTTGCTTCTTCACTTTTAATTTCTTCCTCGGGATATCTGAAGGCTTCTCATTTCTAAGGTGCCACAACTACTTCTAGTCCACCCCAAGGCAGTTTCCTCCTCAAAGTATCCCTAAACCTTCCAGTTTTCTGTTGGTAAAATAGTATAAGTTGTTACAAAATTATTGTTGAGCATGAAGAAAGTTCTGAATTGCAAAAAGTTGAAGGAAAATGAAAACATTAGTGGAAGAAAAGGCATTCTCACATTCTGCCTGTTAGGCCCTTTAAGAATTCTGTAAATTTCAATGAGATCTCTCCTAATTACTCTAAACTCTGGAGAATGCAATCCCTGTCTACCCAATCTTATCACAAAGGGCAAAAGTGTCATCCTGTAACTAGTCGAGTGAATCTTTACTGCACTCCATCTATGGCAAGTATAGTAGTTTTACGCAGGGAAAACTAAACTGTATACAATACTGCAGAGGCAGTCCCACCAAGGCCCAGTACAATTCCAGCATTTTTGGTTCTTATTCCATCTCAGCTAACTCTTGTTTCAGTTGAGGCATTTTCATCCATAAGTGGTGTTTTATCATCCAAGGACACAGGGTCATCAGTTTCATGCAAGTTTTTATACCAACTTCTATGCTTCTCCCACCAAGCTTCACTTATGATTAATGCAATCTATCAGTCCACCTATAGCAAACGAGAATTTGAGGTTCAGTCCAAAAATTGTTCCCTACATTCCAATTCTAACCGCATCATTAAAAGACCAAATAACTGCGCCCAATCTCAACTATTCCTTTGATCTCAGCCTGAGTTTAGCTTCAAACTAACATAAAGGAAGGATGTGGAGGCTATGGAGAGGGTTCAGAAGAGGTTTACTAGGATGCTGCCTAGATCTGACTAGCGGCAGAGGCTGAGGGGCGACTTGATTGAAGTTTATAAAATTATGAGAGGCACAGGTGGAATAAATAGCCAGTATCATTCTCCTGGAGTCGAAAGAATATGCATTTATATTTAGCAAAAATGTTTCTTACATGTATGTCAAATTGTCATTTAATTTTCTGTAAATTGTTAGCTAATTAGTTTAAAGTTGTTTTTTTATTTATTAAGCTTTTGATGGCAGTAAGAATTCAACAATGCAATTGGTTGGTTTGTACCAAAAAAGGTATTATAACATCACTTTCTCTTAGGTCAGGGATGCTTGGTAACAACCTTTGTTGAAAGGACTAGACCAGAACACCTTGTGGGTGGCTTATTTCAAATAATTAAATAACCATTAATTAGGAAATAATTAGTTTCTCATTTCAATGGCAATAGGAGTGTTCAAACTGAAAGCACCAATGTTACATGTGCAGTAACATAGGCAGAGATAGTAGAAGCTGACTGTGGATTTTGAAGCAATAACTTGATAATACTGCAGACTTGAGGAAAGGAATACATTCACTTAGTTCTTACTGTTAGATACTACTCTCTTCTAACATCTTATCTGTATTGCAAAATAACATCTATCACAAGGAGTTGTGCAACATATCAGAACAAATGGAGATGTAGAACCATGCCATGTCTTTGTTGGTTTTGGAACCCTTCCCAATGATGTGTTTGGGTGGATTTCAAAACACTGGTGAACAGGCAAAAGAATGTGCGATTGTTAAAAGAGCACAATCGTCACTTCTTACTTTATCACTGTGACAAGTACCAAAAGGGAGAGTATATTCAAACTTGATTAGGGTTCCTGGGCATGTCACCACTGGAAGAAGCATGGAAGAGGTAGGGCTCTGAGCTGGGATAGCTGACAAAAATTCAATACCCAGCCCATCATCCTGTCCAAGACCATTACCCGCCAGAGAGTATCCAACAAGAGAGGGGAAAATTCCTAGAAACTTGCAACAAGAAGTCCTGTTGAACTGAGGCCAGGAGCAGAGACTTTTTTAAAGGTTGAAGCTAGAAATGATGGGCTTGATTTTCACAGAGGGGAGACCAGTAATAAGGACTGAACCCTGCAAGGTCACGGACATGGAAGCCCACAATATTAAAAGTAGCAGCAGATTTGAGTAAATATTTGCAAAGAGCCACCTGATACCCTGAGATATTAACCACCTGGCCAGCCAGCAGAAGGGAGAATACTGCAACATGAGGTCATGGCCTGAGTCTTGTAGAAATGATATGTAGCAGTCAGGCTGTGGAAGGGATTCCTTGTACTCTGCTGGGAGAGGAAGAGCTGGCAGGCCTGGGTTTCCTTTCAATGAAGATTAGAAGAATAATGGGCTAAGGGAATCCCGAATACTCTTTGAAGGGGCTCGGTGGAGCAATTCTTGATACTAAGACAGACAAAATTTTTACACAACTTCAGCTAGTTAGTCAGTGAACATTGCCATCTTACTGTAGTTGGATAACAAACTGCGAAATAGAAGCCCGTATTGGTCTTTAAAAAAATTGTTTTGGCATTGATGAAATTATTAAGCCTTGATTTTTGAACATAACGAAGGCCCTCACCTGATTTTAGTGAGAACCTCATCTTGGACCTGATTCTACATTGTAAATATTATGATGGACTTGTGTGGAATGTACTGTATATCAGTGTAAGTGTACCTTTGAGAACTGAACATACCATGTGGTATGATATTTGATATATTGTTGTACCAGACAGCACATTAGTTGAGAGTTAAGACATTTGATAAAGATGTTCTGTTGATAGTCTTTTCACTGATATTTGCATTTTCAAGCAGCAAGACAAATGAACAGGAAAGAGCTGCGGTCTGTAGAGTAACATTGGGTTTGGGATATTTGTAGTTGTAGAAGTAGCAGAAGAATAATCCATTACAATAAAAATAGAATATTATGTTCTCTACAGGGAGCAGAGATAGTGGTAGGCAGTAGGCATAATCAGAATCAGATTTGTTATCACTGACTTATATGATGTGAAATTTGTTGTATTGTGGCAGCAGTACAGTGCAAAGACATAAAATTACTATAAATTACAAAAATAAATAAACAGCACAAAAAATAATGAGGTCATGTTCATGGGTTCATTGACCATTCAGACGTCTGATGGAGGAGGGGAAGAAGCTGACAAATTGGTGACATATAGTGGACATATCAGTGAGCTCAAGAGGTACAAGTGATCACAGCCATTTGCCTTTTACATGCAATGAATGGAAATGCTTCTGAGGGTGAAGGATATTATTGAAGTCCAGAGGGAGGAGATAATCAGGCAAGTATGTGAGAAGGGGAAATTGATATTTTTTCTGTGGTGGGACTGAAAATTTGGAGATATTGATGAGTCTACCAGCAGCACAAACCACAATTACAGTTTCCAGAATCTCATAGACAAGGCATTGTGGGATTGCTCAATGTATAGACTGGTGAATGAAAGAATGCAGGGGATTCGATTTAATATGGTGAGGTTAATATTGAGAGAGCATGTTGAATAGTCACCTGAATGCAAATGGTACTTAACAGTGGATTTGACAAGAAACCTGTAGGTCACATGCTGCGAAACATGGGAAGGCAGCAAGTCCTGTGAGTACAAAAGCAGGAGCCATTGCCATGGTTGTTACATGAACCGCCTAACCTCAGAATCTCATTCAAGATAGGTCTGTGGCATAACTGTCATTAGGAGAGGGCATATTGTACAGGCATGCAAACTCCTGAAGGTGGTGCTTAGCAATAAAGATGGTAGTCCCCATTTGCCTTGGATGCAAGGGGGTAAGGGTGAGGAACAGACCCATGCTGAACACATGGTAGATTTGCTTGAGGACATGGAAATATGAATGCTGAATGACATCTATTGCACACCTGAGATGCAAACAGTACAGTCAAGGTCACCGTGTTGATTGAGGAAGCAATCAAAAGTACTAGCATTGATACTGCAGTAAGTGGGTCTGTCATAGGCCAGGCCATGTATCCAAAATATCTCAACCACTTTGTGTAAAGGTGGAGCAAAACAGTGTTGGGCACATTTAGAGGAGGGGCCCTCTGAGTTATGAGGACGATGCCAATGGAGATAAATGGATTTATTGTCTATCATAGATATGGGCCATGAGTGTGCACCAGCAATCATGGACATATCACTCGGCTTGAGGTATTATGTTTCTGAGGGGATTGTAGCATTGGGCAGTGAAGCAATCCAGGAGCCACTCATACATATCACTGGTGCTGTACAAACAAACCAATCAAACTAGTCTGGATGAATCTTTGCCACACTCAGTCTTTAGCAAGTATGTTCTTTTTTAGGTGAGGAGACCAAAATTGTACACAGTACTCCAAATGTGGTCTCGCCAAGGCCTTATGTAACTTTAGAAAGAGATCTTCATCCTTGTACTCAAACTAGCGTATTATGTGCCCACGTCATTGTATACTGCATCTGCAAGTTAGCTTGCAGTGAATTGTGTACAAGGACATCAAGGTCACGTTTCCTAATCTGTTCAAAAATGCTTAGCATCTTTGTTTATTTTCTACCGAAGGGAATAACCCCACATTTTTCCACATTGTACTCAAGTTATAAGTAGCTGAACTTACAAATGTTTACTTGCATACGTAGTCAACTGAATATATAATTTCTAGTGGGATACCATTTTCTTCGACTCTTCATATAATCTACAGCAATGATTTGACTGAGGGGAAAAAAAGTAGTATTTCTTCCATCTGCCATGTTGTTACCCACCCACTTAACTTGTGTAGATCCCTTGAAACCTCTTTCCATTCTTATTATTGCTCACATTTTCACATTTGTGTCATCAGTGCACTTGAAAATACTACTTTTGTTCCCCTCAATCAAATCGTTGATGTAGATTATGAAGAGTTGGGGCTTTAGCGCTGAACATATGGTATCAGACAAGAAATTATATATTTGGTTAATGACTTACACAAAAAAAATTTGTAAGTTCAACTAGTTATTAGTTGAAAAGGACCTATATATCTCAATCCACTTTAACATCCAATTCCTTGTGTTCTAAACTCATTCAGCCATCTCTAGTGTGGGTTCTTATCAAAAATTCTGTCTGAAAATTCAAATACACCAAATTCACTGGTTCCCCTTTACCTAAGATAAGATCAGATCTTTATTAGTCACGTGTACATTGAAACGCACAGTGAAATACATCTTTTGCGTAGAGTGTTCTGGGGGCAGCCTGCAAGTGTCGCCACGCTTCCGGCACCAACATAGCATGCCCACAACTTCTTAACCCGTACATTTCTGGAATGTAGGAGGAAACTGGACCACCCGGAGGAAACCCACGTAGACACAGGGAGAACGTACAAGCTCCTTACAGACAGTGGCCGGAATTGAACCCCGGTCTATGGCGCTGCAAAGTGTTACGCTAACCGCTACACTACCGTGCTTGCCTACTTGTCTAGACACATTCTCAAAGTATGCCAGTAGATTAGTCAAGAATGTCTTCCTGTTACTCAGAAATCCCTGTTCACTCTGCTCGATCATATTATCATATTTTAAGTGCCTTGAAGTCATATCTTTTATTATAGATTTCAACATTTCCCTTCTAACAATGTTAGGCAATGTCAATTATTTCATGTTTTCTCTTTCTCTCGTTTCTTAAATAGTGGAGTCACATTTACTTTCTAATCTGCAGGAACTATTCATGTTTGTAAATAGTTAATGATTTGGGTTTATTACTTTATGTAAAGGGGAAGGAGTGTAAGTGTACCTCTAAGGACTGTGTTTACCATGTTGTATGATTTTGCACACATCATTGTACCAGGCACTGCCATAATTTGAGTGTAACTGCTTTCAGTAAAGGTTATTCTGTTTATAACTTGGCCTCTGTTTTTTGTACTTCATAAGCAGCAACACAAATCAGCCTATAGGAATGTAGTCACTTGACAATAAAGTCTCATTTTTGTCTATATGTCTGATTCTTTTTATGTTTAGACATTCTGGTGCTGGGAACTGAAAGCAAGTTTGGAACTGCATTTCCTTTTGTTGAGGAAGAGAATGGGGAATGCAGCAAAAGTTAATTCTGCATGATGTAACATAACCTGAACCATTATTGCAATACCATCTGTTGTCCCTTCTTATCGATAATTTTTTTGAAGAAGTTTTCTCCTATCAGTTATACTTAAGATATAATTCATAATTTCTGCTTGAAGCATGGTCCAGAGTATGTTTTAATCCACTTTCTGGTTTTTTACTCTGGAATTAGCACCTGACTTCTGGACACATTTTTTTGAATCGGCTTCTCAGAACTTAGTGCTGGTAATCCTTTTGCATCACCAGGAGATACAGGACTTGGCTCAAATTCTGACTTCTTATTTGGCATTGACTTGGGCAACATGTATTGGACCCTGTGAATGATTCTTGTATATAGTTGGAACCTACTGATGCTGATGGCTTCTGGTAATTGCTTGATGCCAGCATGTTATATTTTATTGGCCATTGTTCCAAAGTTAGAGGTGTACATCAGCACATACCTATCTTCTTCTTCTTAGGTAGTCCCTTGAGATTGAGGATGATTTACTTCCATTCTGATATTGTGGCTTCCAAGGTGGTGATGAGGCCACCTTGGCAGCTGTAGACTCTTTTACAGTGGAGCTAACTGATGGAGTGGCTGGGTGATTAGCTTATGAGCCCTAATGCAGGGCATCTCTGTGCTCTTGATGCATGGACTTGAGATTCTCAATTCCATTCCCAGTGCTTCTTCTCTACTTTAAGCAGTCACAGGCCAGAGATTTGCAGGAGCCAAGGGGATATTGAACCTTTTCAAGGAAGCTTTGTTCATATCCTTGAATCTTTTTCTCTATCTACCTGGTGATTTCTTCCCACAACAGAGCTCAGGACTACACCTCTGTTCATTACAGTTTGTTCTTATTGTTGTGTTTTGGGCTTCTTCTCAATATTGTCCACTCTGCTCATTATCAAATGATGGTTTCCATAATCACTTTAAATCTCATGTGAGCCAAAATGTTATACTTGCTGTGCCATTACCAATATGAATGAGTACTGTTTTACTATGATGTAGACCATTACAGATTCCCGCCAAAGTCTCCAATAAATACCACAGCATCAGACTAATCCATAAAATCCAAAACTAACAGACAACTTAATGTACATTTTAAGGCACAGAAGCAAATTTCTAGAGTGCTTAATAAAAATCAAATAAACTTGTAAATGGTTAAAATATTTTAGAATGTGCCTTATGCAAAGCTTGATCAGTAGCAATCCTTTACATTCATGATGAAAACTTGTACTTGAAATAGATCCAGGAGTTTCTGATTATGTAGACTGTGACATAGATGTGTATTTTTAATGTCAAATAGGGAACGCTACAAGATACTCAGACCTTTGACATCCACAGACAATCCGAAATTTGCATTGTTACTTGGACTCACATAACGAATAATGTTATTGTTGGGATTTTACTAGCAGCTTAAAAATACTTCCTCCTCCATCAGAATATTGAAACTTGAACTTTCTGTGTTGGGGGACCAGCTGACATTAACATATTATGTTGCACATTGGGCAGATTGATTTCAGACGAACTGTTAAAAAGAAACACGTAATACATCTATAGAGGAAGGAAAGGAGAAAATTACCTGTGTTTTTCCAAGTCTAGGCAGTATTGTTGGCCAGGAGAACTCAAGGCTCAGCCCCTTCTTTTTGTCCATACATGAGAAGCATGCAAGAGTTCTGTCTGCAGCTGCACTGGGAGTTGGCCTTTGGCCATTACTGAAGGTAGAAGTCCATTGGTTTGAAATCAACAGGTCCTTGCACCATGATTCTTCAAGCACAACAAAAATGCAAACTCTCACTGGTCCCACAAACTCCAGAAGGCTGCTGAAGGCCTCAATCTATCCCCTTCCTGTGTGCCCACCCTCACCTCTGAGGTACAGAATACTGCCTTTTGGTCACCTCCAGTGGATCTCTCCTGCCTGTTCTTTGCTCAGTACCAGCTGAAACATTCACCTTTTTTTTCTTATTATGGATTTTCATAGTAATTTTGATCTATCTGAATGGCTTGCTAGATGATTTTTAGCAAGTTAAGAGTTAATCTAATGAAAGTTCCATTTAGACCAGAATAGGTAAGAACAGATTTCCTTCAATAAATAATATTGCTGGACCAGATGGGACTTCTCAGATAATCTAGTAGTTACATCTTTATTAAGAAGAAGGTTTTACTTCTGATTTTTATTCTGTTAATTATCCATCTGTCATAGTGGAATTTGAACTTTAGGAGACCAGGAGTGGGAGCTGTAGGGAGGGAGTGATATGAGATAAGAGGCTATAGCTGAATAAGAGCAGAGGTTGGAAAGTAAAAACACTGCTCTGCATCAGTCCTGAGGGCAGAAGAGAGAGAGGAACAAGACCAGGAAGGGGAGCAATGACATAAGGAGTAAGGTCATCACCAATCACCAACAAGAAAGATTCTCCTGACTTCCCATTGGCATTCTTTAGCATTGTCATTGTTGAGTTCTCCACGATCAACATCTTTGAGGGCATCGTTGACCTGAAATGTAACTGGACCACCTACTTAAATACTCTCAGAGTTATAGGCTGGATATTCTTGGTGAATGACTCACCTCCACATAATGATGTGGTTGTTATGCCATGATAGTACATGTCTTACTAACTGCAGTTTGCAGTCCTGATTCCCAAAAGCCCTTCTATAATTCACAAATCATGTGTAATAGAATTGTCTCCATGTTCCAAGATGAGTGCATTTTCAACAACAATCAAGAAGCTTGACGTCATCCAGGATAACAGAGGCCATTTGCTGTTTCCTATTCATTATCTGAACATTCATTCTCTCTACCACAAGCACACAGTAACTGTCATGTGTATCACCTTGAAGATGCCTTACAGCATCTTGTCAGGGCTTCTGCAACAGCATTCCCAAATCCATGACCTCTACTACCAAGAAGGGCAGTAGCAGCAGGCTCATAGGAGTCTTCCACAACATCTAAGCCACACACCATCCTGATTTGGAGATATATTTACGATTAAGATGATGGAACTCACTACCTGAGAGTACTGTGGGAGTACCTCCACCACTCAAGTTGCTCAGGAATTCTATTGATTACCTTCATGACACAAGTTATTCAAGAATCAATAGAATGCCATTAGGAATGGTCTTTAAATGTCATTAATGCCTGAAACCCTAGAGCAAATCAAGAGAAAAGGTATTTATGGTCTGAAATGGAAGAAAAAGAGTAAGAAATGTGAACAGGAGCAAAGGAGAGTTCTTCACCACTTGATAATGTTACATTTATCAAGTTTCACCACCCCATACAGACAGCGCAGAATGTTTGTGAATCTTCCTGTGGCCTTGAATCTATATAGAGTGCTCTTCATCAAAGAGGCAATTGAGTTTATCATTAGGCCACTGCTTGCACCATTCTCACACCAGCTATAAAGATGATCAGCATTCTCAACTATTATAGCACATGATCACTTCACTGAGCAATAGAGAAATCTCTGTTACTTTAGCAAAGGGCCATTGCAAGCACACATTTATCAGTTTGCCAATGCCTTTTTTGGAAGAGCAGAACAACACTCATGACTGTGTGGCCAGATTCTGCTCTAACTCCATCTACAAGTTTGCAGATGATACCACTGTTGTAGGCCATATCTCAAACAGTGATGAGTCGGAGTACAGGAAGGAGATAGAGAGCTTAGTGGAATGGTGTCATGACAACAACCTTTCCCTCAATGTCAGCAAAACAAAAGAGCTGGTCATTGACTTTGGGAAAGGGGGTGGTGTACATGCACCTGTCTACATCAACGGTGCTGAGGTCGAGAGGGTTGAGAGCTTACAAGTTCCTGGGGGTGAACATCACCAACAGCCTGTCCTGGTCAAATCACGTAGATGCCACGGCCAAGAAAAAGCTCACCAGTGCCTCTACTTCCTCAGGAGGCTAAAGAAATTTGGTTTGTCCCCCTTGAAACTCACCAACTTTTATTGATGCACCATAGAAAGCATCCTATCTGGATGCATCATGGCTTGGTATGGGAACGGCTTTGCCCAGGACCGCAAGAAACTGCAGAGAGTTGTGGACTTAGCCCAGCTCATTACGGACACCAGCCTCCGCTCCTTGGACTCTGTCTTTACCTCTCGCTGTCTTGGTGAAGCAGCCAGCATAATCAAAGACCACACCCACCTGGGTCATTCGCTCTTCTCTCCTCTTCCATCAGGTAGAAGATACAGGAGCCTGAGGGCACGTACCACCAGACTTAAGGACAGCTTCTATCCCACTGTGATAAGACTATTGAACGGTTCTCTTATACGATGAGATGGACTATGACCTCACGATCTATCTTGTTGTGACCTTGCACCTTATTGCACTGCACTTTCTTTGTAGCTGTGACACTTCACTCTGTGCTGTTATTGTTTTTACCTGTACTACATCAATGCACTTTGTACTAGCCCAATGTAACTGCACTGTTTAATGAATTGACCTGTACGATCTGTATGCAAGACAAGTTTTTCACTGTACCTCGGTACAAGTGACAATAATAAACCAATACCAATACCAATACATCAGTTGTGGTGTTATGGTGAGAAAGAAGTGAAATAATCTCATACATTTCTATAACGTTGCAGGCTTTCCCATGATCCAGGGTTCCACTGTTGGTGACAAAGTGGCTTAGAAGCTACTGTTGTCCGAACCAAGGGTGGTATATATCATATATACCTCAGCAACCACTTCATCATCATCACTATTATCATTCTCCTTTTGGTGCAGTGGATTTGGAAGAGGGGAGCCAATAAGTTTTAACCTCTTGAGATTAAGGGAAGAAAGAATGGTTGGAGAATTGTGGATTCTTGAAATTACTAGCATGAAATCTCTGCCAGTAACCTGATTTTGACAAATGCTGCTGAATTCACCACTACCCACAACAATATCTGAATGTTTCCTTGCAGGTTTCCTGCTTATGGGTTGAGGTATTTTGAGCTGGGGCAGCCATCTCTTTCTGTGAAATTAATCACCAAGTCATTGTTTTGTGTTTGTGGTGTAATTCTTACCACAAGCATAGGCTTGTGGTGAAACTAGAATATTGTAGTATTTCATTGAGCAATTGTACATTGCATAACTCGATTGCTATTTATTGGCACTTAGATTAGGTGTTTATTTAGTTACTGTTTAAAGGGTTAAAGTAATAACAAAAATTTGCCTTGATTAAGCATTGTGATGAAAACTTGGTATTGCTCAAAATTTTGCTTACCTTGTTCAGATATGATTTCATTTTGGTTAACCATTTAATTTCAAAATGATGAAAATTTGGCCTGAATTTGAAGTATGGAAGCAAGTTTCAGGAGTAGAATACAATTTTCAGGCACTTCTATCTTTCACATTTAGTACAAGAGACCATGGGCAGTGTTCAAACAGATTTTGTTGGGTAGAATTTCTACCCTGCAAACATAAATGGGGCAATGTCAGAGATAGGGGACATAGATTAAGAGGAGGCTCCATTAGACTACTGCCCCTTACCAGTTTCAACAATCAGGGCAGACATTGGTGACTTTTTTTTTGTTTGTAGATATGAGAATATGGGAACTGCAGATTCTTCCATGGAAGGGGTAGGAGGTGGTTAACAGGGAGGGCAGGTGAGGTGCTGCACTCCTTCCACTGCTTACACAGGGTTTCTCTGTGCTTCCAATGCATGACCTCGACGTTGTCAATATAATCTGAATGCTTCTTCTCCACGGTCATGGAGAGAGATTCCTGGGAGTGAATGGGAACATTACAATTCTTCATGGAAATACTGAGTACATCTTTGAATCTTTTCCTCTGTCTGCCTGGTAATCTCTTCCTATAATAGAGTTCAGAATAGTCTGTCTGTTTCAGGAGTCTGGTTTTGGGCTTGTAAACCATGTGGCCAGCCCAATGCAACTGTCTGAATGTAACCAGGGCATCGATGAAGGGATGTTTGGCCTGAATGAGGATGCTGATGTTGATTTTTTATTCTTCCAGTGAATTTCAAGGAAGTTGCAGAAACAGCATTGGGGGTATTTTCCAGTATCTTAAGAAGGGCAAATTCATCAGGAACGGAGAGGCAGTCAACACATGTTCAAAAGTACACTTTGAAGACCACAACTCTGTTCTTGACATGAGAGCCCTTGATCTCATCTCACAGCACCCTAACCAGGCGAGCCTTACTGTCAATTCTGCCGATAAGAGCTTAAGAAGGCAATACCCCAACTCAAAAATAACAATGCATCAGAAGCGGTGGCATCCCCACTGAAATCCTAAGACTCGGTAGTGAGGATCTGCAGTTACAAATCTGCAATCTCACCATCCATATCTGGGAAGAGGAGGATAAACCAGGGGATCTCAGAAATGCTGTAATCATGACCATCGTCAAGAAAGGAGACATGTGCAATTGTGGTAACTATACAGGGGTCTCTCTGTTGTCTCCTACAGGCAGAGTCTTTTCCAGGGTCCTCCTCAACCACCTCCTCCCAGTGGCTGAAGAACTGTTCCCTGAATCCTAGTGTGGATTCTGGCACAGTGGACATGATCTTCATCATAAAACAACTTGAAGAAAATGCGGGGAGCAGCATCAACCACAATCTTCTTTGATCTCGCTAAAGCTTTTGACTCAGTTAATCAGAGGAGACTGTGGAACACCCTGCTCAAATTCGGTTGCCCACAGAAATTCACTTCCACCTTACTTTTGCTCTATAACAACATAGAAACCATATTCCTAATGAACAGAACTGGTGATGAGGACTGGTGTCAAACAAGGCTGCATCATTGCCCCAGCTTTTTTCACAGTCCTTGTCACCACAATGTTGTAACTGAACTCCAATGAACTTCCTGTGGCAGTGGAACAATCTTTAGAATTAGTGGGAAATTGTGCAACATACACTGAGGCCCTTTAAATCATGGGTCACCTCTCACATGTTAGGAGCTACTTTCCCGTGAAGGCAAAAATTGATGATAAAATTTTTCACTGCCTCAAATGCATCGGCACAGCCTGATATTTGAAGATCAAGACCTCAGATCTGGTGCAAAACTCATGGTCTACTGGGCAGCAGTGAATCTTGCCCTCCTAAATGCTTCTTAGACAGGACTACCTCAAGGCACTGGGAAAATACCAGCAGCACTATCTTGGCAAAATGCTCCAAATTCACTGAAAGGATAAGCAAATTAATGTCAATTTCCTCTCCTAAGTCAACGTTCCCAGTGTTGAGGCCCTAGTTAAACTCTGCTGGCATTGAATATATATAATGATTAAGCATCTACTGATCTCTGGGGTGGAGAATTTCAATGACTTGCAACCCTTCAAGAGAAGAAATTCTTCCTCATTTTAGTCTTAAATGGGTGTCCTCTTATCCTGAAACACTGCTCCCTCTGTCTAGAGTCGCCAACTGGAGAAATAGCCACTCAGTTTCTAACCTGTGAATCTTTCTTCAAGTCTTATTTATTTCAATGAGATCATGTCTTATTCTTACAAACTCCAGACAGTATATGACCATGCTACTCAAATTTTTTCATCAGAAGATCTTTTCACATCTGGAATCAATGCAGTGAATTTTCTCTGCACCTTCTTCAAGTCAAGTATATTCTTCCTTGAATGCACTAGAACGGCCTGATATTTGAAAGTCAAGCCCTCAGATCTGGTGAAAAACACATGGTCTACTGGAAATCAGTGAACCTTATATCAAAACTATAACAAAAACAGAAAATTCTGGAACTACCCAGCAGGTCAGGCCACGTCCATGGGAAGAGAAACAGAGTCAGTATTTCAGGTCAGACACCCTTGATCAGAACTGAAAAGGAGACAAAAGAAGCTCTTAAAACTGCAGGGAGGGTGGGGGACTGGGGTGTCACTGATAGGGTAAAGCCAGGGTGATCATGGGGATAAACTGAAAAACAAGGTTACCAGTTGATGAGTGAATGGGAGCAGTTAGAATGTGAGAACATGGACAGAAGAGTGAAAATCAAAAATGTTCACAACCAGAACTGTGTGCTGTTCTCCAGATGTAATTTAACCAAAGCCCTGTACAGTTGTAGAAAGCTTTCCGAATTTTGTGCTCCATTTCTCTTGCTATAAAGGCCAGTTTCCAACCTGTCTTCATATTTACCTGTGGTAAATCTGTGAAATTCTATATGAGTGCTCAATATGTTTGTGCTGTGTTCTGGTTTACATTACTTTAAAACGTGTCTTGACCAACTATTTTAATAAGCAAGCAACCTGTGCAATTTGAGGAGAGTGATCCACAATCCCTACCAATTGATGGATCAAAGACTTTAGTGAGGTCAAAGAAGGTCATGTTTTATGGTTGGTCTTGGTCCCTGCATTATTCTAGTTGTCATGCAGTGAAGATTATGTTCACTGTGCCTTTGGATGGCTGGAACCCACACTACTTCATTTGCATATCGAACACCAGACTCCTGCAACAGACAATCTCTTCCAGGCTTTGTCATTGGAAAAGACTATCAGATAGATAGAGGAAAAGATTCAAGGTTGCGCTCAAAGTATCCTTGAAAGAAAAGGACATTCCCACTGACTCTTGGGAATACCTGATGCATGGTCACTCAAAATGGGATAAGAAGCATTTGGGATGGTACTAAAAATCTTGAATTCATGTTCCAAGAGCATAATGAAGCCCTACATAAATGGCAGAAGGAGTGCACTTCACATACAGTAACGAGCTGCTGGAGGAAGTGGTTGCGGCACGGACAATAACAACACTTAAAAGACATTTGGACAGGTACATGGATAAGAAAGTTTGGAGGGATATGGGTCAAACACAGGCAAATGTGACTAGCTTAGATGGGCATCTTGGTCAGCATGGATGAATTGGGCCAAAGTGCCTACTTCTGTGGGGTATGACTCTATGACTCTACTATCCACCTGCCCAACTAATGGGCACCTCTTGCTCCATCTGTGGAAGAGTTTCTAGACATCAGTCACCTCAGAACCCACAAACCCTGATCAGAAGCAAGATATCCTCAATTCTGAGGGACTGTTGAAGGAAAAGAGTATAACATTGAAGTAAGTTGTCTATATAGTTACAGTCAAGTCCCCTTGCAGAACTACACATTAACTTTCAGTGATTTGTGTACGAGGACACCCAACCTCCTTGGAATATCAATGTGTTTCAATCTCTAGCAAAAATCAAACTGCTGGAAGAACTCAGTGGCTCAAACAACATCTGTGGAGTCAATAGGATGGTCGATGTTTCTGCTTTGGCGGCCTTACCATCTTATAATCCCATTAATTTCTCTAATACCCATTTGTCACTAGTGCTAATTTCTTTGAGCTCCTTATTCATTCTGGATCTGTATAGACCTCCACAGGTTCCAAAAGCGTTTCCATGTCTTCTTCCATGCTGGGATGGTGGAAGTGGATTCACCAACGGTAAGTTTCAAAAGCTAATTGGATGTTTACATTAAAAAAGAAGAAATAAAGATTGGCCTCCAGTATATGATACCATGATTCTAACTGAGACACAGGTGCTGACATGCTCCTTTTGTATTGCTCTTTTCCCTTTTTACTGAGGGGCAAATGCCATAGTTGCTTCTATCATTGTAAAGATGTACATTGATATTGCATCATTCTGTCATGATCCATTTTATTGACAGTTTGTTTTTGTAGTGAACATAGTCATCAGTATATGCACAGGGAAGTTCTACAAACTGCAATGAGGTAAAGACGCAAAAAACTATTTTTGTATTTTTGGGTGGAGATTAGGTAGAATTTCTCCAATCTTCTTTGAATAGCATCTTACTGTGTGCCCACCTACAAGGCCAGGCAAAATCTTGGTTTAATACTTCATCTGACATGCAGCGCCTCTGATATTGCAGCAGTCCTTTAGTGGTGTTCTGAATTGTCAACTTGGGTCACATGCTCAAGTATTTGGAGTGGGAATTTTCACCAATTAGAACAACGCCTGAAGGTATGATCAGTTAGTCCAGTCAGTTAGAACCTTCTGACTCAGAGACAAAATTGAAATGCTGCTGAGATTCTGTGAGGATTGTCCTGTTTGCCCCTTGTAACTTTGACAGAAATTGACTGCATCAGAAGCCACTGAAATACAGCACAACTACTTTACACTGAGGTTGCATACATTTTCTGCCTTCCACCCAAGTTATGATTAGTTCCAAGAGAACCTTCAAGGAGTTAAAGTGCCTATTTCTCCCTACTAGGGAGAAGCAGATACAGTATAATCAGGAGTGAGAGTGTAATAACCATTAATAAAAAAAGAGAACCAGCCTTCAACCTGTCTTCAGATGTAAAGTACAAGAAGTAATCTCTTCTGAAATTACAAAGACAACTGTGTAACAGATAGCACTGTCTGTGAAGAGAGCAGACCACTGGCTCACAGAGGGAGGCCACTTAAGAGATATAGTTTGGAAACTGACATGACCATGAGACATTCTTATACACATTGGCCAAATGCATGGACAATAAGACTATCTTAATTGTCCTACATCAAATGAAGCACCAGATATCTTAAGCTAAGATATTTTGTACCATTGTGACAAAGATGAAAAAGTTTTCAGACTGGCTATCTTGCCACTATATTCATGGGCATATTTGTTCAATACTTGGGATATTTATGTACTCAGTGAGTTAGCACTCACAATACTGTGATAAGAAAAGTATATTAGGAGTGTGTGAGGTTTTGTGCTCAGAAGCTTTTAGACCATCCAGGTGAACTCATTTGTACAAACAAAGGAGTTGGAAATACTTAGAGTTGGTCTTGCCAGTTAAGATGTGCTCCCATTCTAAATATATATTTCTATTGTACTATTTGTCCACCCCTATAATATTGAAATGAACTATGGAATTGTAACTACTGAAATTGTATTCAGTCACCTGCTGCCACCCTTGTACGTAAAGTGTATAAAATTCAATGTACTATGAATTCAGGGTGATTCTCACAACATATTCTCCCAGTAGGTTTTTTCTGCATGTCGGTTTGTACTGAATAAAGACCTACTACATCTACAGTTCTGGTCTTTGCATGGCTCATTCAAAATTACAACACCCATCAGCAAATAAATGTGAAAGAGAATAAGGTACATGAAATAAATGGGTGAATGGGATTGATAAGTTTGTTCTGTGGCTCGATGGGCCAAATAGCCTCTAACAACATTATAAGAATAAAATATGAAAACATAATATAAAAAGATAACATAAGAAGCTTTCATGACTGCATTTGCCAGTTACATATTACCGTTGTTCCCAGTACTGTCACTGATAGTAGTGGGGGTCCATAAATCTCCATCTCATAAGATCGGATGAAAAGAGGAAATACTTACAGACTAATACCAGGTCATAGGAGATTCATTGAGTGCACCACTGGTATCTGATATTCATTTCTGAGGCCAGCGTAAAGACCCACATTAAAAGAAAGGAGAGGCTGAGAAGATCCACGTGGGACTTCTCAGCCCCTTCCAATCTTGAGAAACATAAAACATGTTTGATGCCTAACTTTTCCTAGCTCTAATGAAAGGTCATTGACCTGAAACACTAACTCTGTTTCTCCTTCTACAGATGCTGCCGGCCTGCTGAGTGTTAACAGCATTTTCTGTATTTATTGAAATTCCTAGTTCTGCAGCATCTTTCCTTTCCATGGCACCTCAATGCTTGATTCACCACACGCTCACCTTATGGAGGGGAGTCTGTTTGAACATTTTGCTCAAGGCTAGGCCTGGTGTAGCTGCTCCACTGATGTCAGCGGAACAGAACAGTTGAGGAGATAACATTTCAGTTTTCATTTTTATTACAATTTATCTAATAGCCTTTTCTAATTTTTGAAGTACTTTTGGAAGTTTTAAAGTTCTTCATTTGTTTTTTATAAAAAGAATATGAAAAATTATTCAGATATTTTCATTGATGATGGAGGGGATTGGGCCAGGGTCAGATTTGGTTAGAGAGGGCATGGGATGGAATTAATGTCAGTTGCAGAGGTGATTGGGTCAGAGTTGGTGTTGGACTCGGCCGGAGTCACTGTGGGTTGAAGGGATTAGCATTAGTTGGACAGGGGATAGGGCTGGGGGCAGTAATAGTTGGAGGGGGGATTAGGTCATTCTCCTTGTTGGTTGGGGAGGCGATTCCAGGGTTTGTGATAGTTGGAGAGGGAATTGGGTCAATATCAATGCTAAAGCCTCTCGAGCCAAAGCCTCAGAGCTCCACTCCTACCCTGAGCCACTCACACACTGGCCGCTCCTCACTGGCCACTCCTCTTCAGTTACCCCTCCTTATATTTGTCCCTGTTGATTATCCCAAGTACTCACTCCCTCTAATTAACCAACCAACACTCTGTTTTAAATAATCAGCCCCTACATGCTAGAGACACGCTGTCAAACGGCTCCCGGGCCGATCCTGTAAGGGAAAAGCCCGCGCAAAAACTGTTTAAATAATCAGCCCCTACCTGCTAGAGACCCGCTGCTCCAACGGCTCCCGGGCCGATCCTGTAAGGGAAAAGCCCGCACAAAAACTGTTTAAATAATCACGTGGGATTACGACATTATTGTTATTAGTGAGACCTGGTTGCAGGAGGAGTAGGACTGGCAGCTTAATGTTCTGGGATTCCGTTGTTTCAGACGTGACAGAGGGGAAGGGATGAAAGGGGGAGGGGTGGCATTACTAGTCAGGGAAAATATCACAGCTGTGCGTAGACAGGATGGTCCTGAGGTCTCGTCTACAGAGACCATATGGGTGGAGCTGAGGAACAGTAAAGGTGTGGCCACACTAATAGGGTTGTATTATAGACCGCCCAATAGTCAGAGAGAATTGGAGGAACAAATCTGTCGTGAGATAGCAGACTGATGTGAGAAACAGAAAGTTGTAATAGTAGGGGATTTTAACTTTCCACATATTGACTGGGACTCCCACACTGTGAAAGGGCTGGATGGCTTAGAATTTGTCAAATGTGTTCAGGAAAGTTTTCTAAATCAATATATAGAGGTACCAACGAGAGAGAATGCAATACTTGATCTCTTATTAGGGAACCAGACAGGTCAGGTGACAGATGTATGCGTAGGTGAGCATTTTGGGTCCAGTGACCATAATGTCATTAGTTTCAAGTTAATTATGGATAAGGATAGGTCTGGTCCTTGAGTTGAGGTTCTAAATTGGAGGAAGGCCAATTTTGTGGAAATGAGAAAGGATCTAGGAAAAGTGGATTGGGATAAGTTGTTTTCTGGCAAGGCTGTGTTCAGTCAGTGGAAAGTCTTCAAAGGCGAAATTTTGAGAACGCAGAGTTCGCATGTTCCTGCCAGGATTAAAGGCAAAGTTAGCAAGCATAGGGAACCTTGGTTTTCAAAAGATATTGGTGCTCTGGTTAAGAAAAAGAGAGAGGTGTATAGCAGGTATAGGCAACTAGGAACAAATGAGGTACTTGAAGAGTATAAAAAATGTAAGAAAATACTAAAAAAGGAAATCAGGAAGGCATAAAGATGACATAAGGCTGCTTTGGCAGATAACGTGAAGGTAAACCCAAAGGGTTTCTACAAGTATATTAAGAGTAAAAAGATAGTAAGGGACAAAATTGGTCCACTAGAAGATCAGAGTGGATGTCTATGTGTGGAGTCTCAGGAGATGGGGGAGATCTTAAACAGTTTTTTTGCATCAGTATTTACTCAGGAAAAGGGCATAGAGGATATGAAAGGAAGGGAAACAAGCAGTAGGGTTATGGAAAATATAGATATTAAAGAGAAGGAGGTGCTTGCTGCTTTACAGCGAATAAAGGTAGATAAATCCTCCAGGCCTGACAAGATATTTCCTCGGACCTTGAGAGAGACTAGTGTAGAAATTGCAGGGGCCCTGGCAGATATATTTAAAATGTCCTTAGCCACGGGTGCAGTGCCGGAGGACTGGAGGGTAGCTCATGTTGTTCCGTTGTTTAAAAAAGGCTCTAAAAGTAAACCAGGTAATTACAGGTCAGTGAGCCTGACATCAGTAGTAGGTAAGTTATTGGAAGGTGTTCTGAGAGATTGGATATACAAGTATTTGGACAGCCAAGGGCTGATTAAGGATAGTCAGCTGAGGCCTGTGACTAGTGGTGTGCCTCAGGGATCGGTGCTGGGGCCATTGTTGTTTGTTGTCTATATCAATGATCTAGATGATAATGTGGTAAATTGGATCAGCAAGTTTGCTGATGACACTAAGAGTGGAGGCATAGTGGACAGCGAGGAAGGATTTCAAAGCTTGCAGAGGGATCTGAACCAACTGGAAGAATGGGCCAGAAAATGGCAGATAGAATTTAATGCAGACAAGTGTGAGGTGTTGCATTTTGGAAGGACAAATCAAGGTAGCGTATACACAGTAAATGGTAGGGCACTGAGGAGTGCGGAGGAACAAAGGGATTTGGGAGTTCAGATACATAATTCCCTGAAAGTGGCGTCATGGGTAGACAGGGTTGTAAAAAAGGCTTTTGACATCCTGGCATTCATTGAGTATAGAAGTTGGGATGTTACGGTAAGGTTGTATAAGTCACTGGTGAGGCCAAATTTGGAGTATTGTGTGCAGTTCTGGTCACCTAACTATAGGAAGGATATCAGTAAGATTGAAAGAATGCAGAGGAGATTTACTAGAATGTTGCCAGGTCTTCAGGAGTTGAGTTACAGAGAAAGATTGAACAGGTTAGGACTTTATTCCTTGGAGCGTAGAAGAATGAGAGGAGATTTGATAGAGGTTTACAAAATTATGAGGGGCATAGACAGAGTTAATGTGAGTAGGCTCTTTCCACCTAGATTAGGAAAGATATGTACGAGAGGACATGGCTTTAGGGTGAAAGGGAAAAGGTTTAGGGGAACATTAGGGGGAACTTCTTCACTCAGAGAGTGGTGGGAGTGTGGAACGGGCTGCCATCTGATGTAGTAAATGTGGGGTTCACTCTTAAGCTTTAAGAATAAATTGGATAGCTACATGGACGGGAAAGGTCTGGAGGGTTATGGACTGGGTGCAGGTAAGTGGAACTAGCAGAATAACGTTTTGGCACAGACTAGAAGGGTTGAATGGCCTGTTTTCTGTGCTGTAGTGTTCTATGATTCTAATATCAATGCTAGTTGAAGGAGGTATTGGAGAAGGGACTGGGCCACCTTTTGTTGGAAAGGGGATTGGGATTGGATCAATGAAGATTGGAGAGAAACTGTGATGTGGTCAATATTGTACAGAGAGGGGATTAGGCGATGGTTTGTGTTGGTTGAAAAGTGGATTGGACTGGAATCTGTGTTGGCTGGAGAGGAGATTGGGCAGATGTCAGTGTGAATTAGAAGGGGGTTGGTCTGATGTCCTAGCTGCTTGGGCTATGGTCAGTGCCGGCTTGAGAATGGATTGAATCCAGGTGGATGTTAGTTGAGGAGAGCATTGACAGTCCTTTTGGGGGGAGAAGTGATTGGGGCAGGCTCAGCATTAGTGGGAGAGGAGCCAGTGTGGATTAGAGAGGAAATGGGGCAGGGTTCTTCTTAGAAAGCGGATTTGTCCTGGGTTAATTTGATTGGGGAGGGGATTATGCCAAGGTTGAAGTTACTTTGACAGGGAATTCAGTCAGAGTCAGTGTTGACTGGATGGAGGTTTAGGGGATCAGGGCTGGTTTGAGAAGGTGTTAGATGAAGATCAGCATTGGTTGAGAGGGGTTTGAGGCAGGGTCAATTTTAGCTGGCATTCGGATTGGGCTGTGGTTGGTATTGGATGGAGAGAAGATTGGGGTGGTGTAGATGCAGAGAGGCTTGACCTTGGGTGTGTTAGTTGCAGAGAGGATTTGGCCTTGAGTCAGTGTTTATTGGAGAGGGTATTGGCACAGGGTTGGTGTTGATTGGAGAGAGGATTTGACCAGGATCAGTATTGGTCGTTGAGGGGACTCGATTGGTTCAGTGTTGGTGGAGAGGCGATTGAGACTGGGTCAATGTTGCTTGGAGAACGGATTGGGCTACAGTTAGTTTTGGTTAAAGAACAAATTGAACAGGGTCATTATTAAATGTGGATTATATTGGGCTGGAGTTGGTGTTACTTGGATTGGGTGATTGAGATGGGGTCAGTGTTGGTACAAGGGTGGGGTTGCATTAGTGTTGGTTGGAGACGGGATTGGGGTGAGGTTGAGTTTGGTTTGGACACGGGAGCATTGACAGCTGGGATGGGTAGTGAACAACATGAAAATCACTTAAAGGAGAACTTACCCCGCACACAATAGATGTCCAAACTCCCTGGTAGCAGATCATGTGATGTTGGATTCCTTCAGCCATCTTTCCTCTGGTTGAAGCAGGCTTTATTGTGAAAAAATCTGCACTTCTCGCTGACTTTATATCCACAAAATAGTTTTGTTGAAACATGCATTGGGTGCTACGTTTCAATGCACACCCTTGACTGCCTCCAAGCATATGTGGATTCCACACACACAATACCAAGAACAATAATCAAGAAGTGTGCTGCTGGCACTCTAAATACTCAGTTGTATTTAGCAATTTGATTTTGACAAAATGCCATCAAGTGGTGCTCAGAGGCATTGTGGTGCTTGATGGAATTGACCCTTGCTCCACTGTTCAGAATCAGAATCAGATCTATTATCACTGACATATGTCATGAAATTTGTTTTGTGACAGCAGTACAGTGCAAGACATAAAAATGACTGTGAGTTACAAAAATAAATAAACAGAACAGAAGAGGAATAACGAGGCTGTGTTCATGGGTTCATGGACCATTCAGAAATCTGATGGTGGAGGAGAAGAAGCTGTTCCTGAAACATTGAGTGTGGGTCTTCAGGCTCCTGTACCTCCTCCCTGATGGTAGTAACGTGAAGAAGGCATGTCCCAGATGGTGAGGGTCCTTAATGATGGATGCCACCTTCTTGAGGCACCACCTCTTGAAGATGTCCTCAATGGCAGGGAGGGTTGTGCCCATGATGGAGCTGGCTGAGTCTACAACCCTCTGCAGCCTCGTTCGATCCTGCACATTGGGGCCTCCATAGCAGGTGGTGATGCAACCAGTCAGAATGCTCTCCACCATACATCTGTAGAAATCTGCAAGAATCTTTGGTGACATGCCAAATCTCCTTAAACTCTTAATGAAGTAGAGCCACTGGCATGCCTTCTTCATGATTGTACCAATGTGTCGGGCCCAGGATAGATCCTCTGAGATGTTGATGCCAGGAACTTGAAGCTGCTCACCCTTTCCACCGCTGACCCCTCAATGAAAACTGTTGTGTGTTCTTCCCCCTCTTGTAGTCCACAATCAATTCCTTGGTCTTGCTGCCATTGAGTGCAAGGTTGTTGTTGCGACACCACACTACCAGCTGATCTATCTCACTCCTGTACACCTCTTCATCGCCATCTGAGATTCTGCCAACAACAGTGGTGTCATCGGCGAATTTATAGATGGCATTTGAGCTGTGCCTAGCCACACAGTCATGAGTGTAGAGAGAGTAGAGCAGTGGGCTAAGCATGCATCCTTGAGGTGTGCCTGTGTTGATTGTCAGCGAGGAAGAGATGTTACTACTGATCCGCACTGACTGTGATCTCCCGATAAGGAAGTCAAAGATCCAGTTGCAGAGGGAGGTACAGAGGCCCAGGTTTTGAAGCTTGTTAATTAGTACTGAGTGGGTGATCGGTGTTGAACACCAAGCTGTAATCGATAAACAGCAGCTTGACATACTGTATGTTTTGCTGTTGTCTAGGTGCTCCAAAGCTGAGTAGAGAGCCAGTGAGATTGCATCCGCTGTAGACCTCTTGCGGCGGTAGGCAAATTGCAGTGGGTCCAGGTCCTTGCTCAGGCAGGAGTTAATTCTAGCCATGACCAACTTCTCAAAGCACTTCATCACAGTAGGTGTGAGTGTTACCAGGTGATAGTCATTGAGGCAGCTCACCCTGCTCTTCTTGGGCACCGGTATGATTGATGCCCTTTTGAAGCACGTGGGAACCTCTCACTGCAGCAGTGAGAGGTTGAAGATGTCCTTAAACACTCCAGCCAGTTGGTCGGCACAGATTCTCAGTACCCTACCAGGTACACTGTCGTGGCCTGATGCCTTGCAGGGTTTCACCATCTTGAAGG
The DNA here is from genome assembly GCF_009764475.1 of Pristis pectinata. NCBI lineage: Eukaryota > Metazoa > Chordata > Chondrichthyes > Rhinopristiformes > Pristidae > Pristis > Pristis pectinata. Next base: position 117,809,127 of record NC_067406.1, read on the forward strand.
ATATTCTGATGTTGGCATCCGAGACAGAGATCACAGGGTCGCCAAATGCTGTGGGGATTTGCACAGGTGTAGCGTTATTCTCCCTTTCAAAGTGTGCAGAAAAGGTGTTGAGCTCATCAGGGAGTGAAGCATCACTGCCATTTATGCTGTTAGATTTCGCCTTGTAGGAAGTAATGACATGCAAACCCTGCCACAGCTGTCGTGCATCCAATTGTGACTAACTTCACGTGGAATTGCCTTTTCTTGAAACTAACATGATTTATTCCGGCTATTTGCTTTTGAATAAGGTAATTGATCTTCTACTCCACAAACTTCCTCATCAAGCTTCAATCGATAACTTCAATGATTTAAATTTTTCCTTGACAGATGTGCAAACTATAGTTGTTTTAATAAATAACCTATCATGTTACCCGAAGCCTTTCAGTGGAAAAATTTCCAAAATCCCAAAATGTTGTTTCCTGTAATGGACATACAGATCTGAACTACATCAATAACAACACAGGCTTCTCAATCAGCCTGTTTTGTATATATGTATTCATTTATTGAGGTGTTATATGGTATTTTCTTTATTTTATGTTTTTGAGAATTGTTTTATCTGTGAATAAATTTTGTCCGTTGCTTATCGCTCATAAAATTGGTTTCCAGGAGTTCTAGTGGGCATTCTACATGCTCTGTATGCATGGTTGGGGTTAATTGTCAGCCCTGGTCTCCACTCAGCCTGCTGGGGCAGAGAACAAAAGACACAGGTTTCAAATTAGAAGAGTCACAGTCTGTCATCAAGCCATTTGCAATGAAAAAAGTCTTTGAGAAATCTCAGACCATAACGAATGACCCGTTGTGGTTCATGTAGGTTGGTAATGTATATCAGTTAGTGTGAAGTCATGCTTTGAACATAATGGTTCCAGGTAGTTTTTTTTTCCCTTGCTAAGTATATGAGGAAAAGAAGGAGAAGAAGCCAGACAAAATGAATAATTATTGGGTGCTACTTTTGGGGAACCAGCGTGTTGTGGTACTCCAATGCATTTTGTCTTTTTTTAATATATTTTATAACCCTGAGTTTCTAGATCTACTTCTTAGCTGATGTAGGTAGTGCAGCTTCTATAACTCCATCATTGTTTTAATCTCCTAAAGCAGAGAATGCAGTCTCACTTCCAGGTGTCTTCAATCTACATTATTTGGCTTGGATTATATTGTGGTCTATAATTTGAAATACTCAGCAATTTTGGAAGATATACTGTTGGCGCTCATATAAAAAGCAAAATTTGCTTTATGTAGTATCTTTTGGGGCCCCTAGATGTCTTGAAGTGTTTAAAAGCCAATAAAATTCTTTTGAAGTCTCTTCATTGTGATAGTGTATGAAACATGGTAGTTAATTTTGCACATAGAAAGCTCCCACAAACAACAATCTAACAGTGATCAGATAATCTGCTTTAGTGATATTGGTTGTAGATTAACTATTGGTCAAGACACCAAAAATAACTTCCCCACTCCTCCTTGAAATAAATTTACGGGTTCTTTTTTTACATATCCACTTGATCGAAAGAAGATAGGGTTTTAGATTATAACCTCATCCAAAAGGCAGCACCTATAACAATACAACAGTCGCTCAGTACTGTACAGAATGTTAAGTTAACTGTTGTGCTCAGATCTCTGGAGTGGAATATGAACTCATCTTATCACAGAGATGAACATACTGCCAACTGATCCATGGTTGATAAAATACAGCCTGCAGGAAACCATTTGAATGTGCAGTCCAATAAGCGTATCACAATTATATTGTATCTGCTAGTGTGATCTTTTCAAATTTCAGCCACACTTTGTTGTGAATGCTGAAACCCTAGTCCCAATGTATCTGTCAGACTGATCCACTGTTTTCATTCAACATCTATGAGGAAATCTACATTCATTATAGGGTAAAGATTGAAAATACCCTTGCAAAGACTTGAATTTGAAGACATGAATTCAGTTTTAAAATAAACTATGGATTTTTAAAACAATTATTCATTTTATAGGACGTTTGTGTTATGATAAGGCTGGCATTTGTTGCACATCTCTCACTGCCCTTGAGAAGGCGGTAGTGAGTTGCCTTCCTGAACAACTGCAGTGCTTCTGGTGAAGGTACCCCCACAGTGTTATTGGGTTGAGACTTCCAGGATTTCAACCAGTGATGATGAAGGAACAACAATATATTTCCAAGTCAAGGTGATGTGTGGCTTGGAGAGGCACCTACAGGTGGTGATGTCCCCATGAATCCGCTGCCTTTGTTCATCTTGGTGGTATACATCACAACTTCAGGTAAATGTTGTCTGGGTAGGTTTGGTAAGTAGCTGCAGTGCATTTTGTAGATCATACGTACTCCAACAACTGTGGAGATAATGCATGATTATGATGGTTGATTGGATTCCTATCAAGCATACTGCTTGACCTCAACAATCTTGAGCTTCTTGAGAGTTATTGCAGTTGCACTCATCCAAGCAAGTGGAGACTATTCCATCCAAATACCTGATCTGTGCCTTGAAGGTGGTAAATTGGCTCACTGCAGGATATCTAGCCTCTGACCTGTAACCACAGTATTTAAACTAAAAAGCTGGCAGTTGTAAACCCGACCATGAACTGTTGTAAAAGTCCACATGGTTCACTAGTTTTCTTTGGGAAGGAAATTTATCATCTCACCTGACTTGCCCTTGATGGTAATACAGCAATGCAGGTAACTCCCAACTGCCCTCTGAATTATATATCAAGCCTCTCAGCTGAAGGCACACCACCAGTACACCTGGGCTTGATGGGAAAATCAGGCTTTGCCAACAATGTCACATCCTAAATATGAATTAAATAAAGCAAGGAGAGCAATTAGGAGTCCTTTTTTAGTTGGAAGTGGGACCAGCATCAAACTCAAGAGCTCTAATTGAGCTACCATGAAAGGTGAGTTCATTTTGTTTTTTAAGTTATTGCTTTTTTCTTCTAAATTCAAGGCATTTGGGTGACTTTGAAAGAGAATGTTGGAAATATGCATTGAAAGAAGCCCTAGAGCAAAAAACAAACTGCTGGAGGAACCCAGCGGGTCAGGCAGCATCTGTGGAGGCAAAGGGATGGGGGCGACATTTTGTGTTGAGAACCTGCATCAGGACTGAGAGTGTGGAGGGGAGATAGCCAGTATAAAGAGGTGAGGGGGAGAGGTAAGGTAGGAGCTGGCAGGTATTAGATGGAAAGCTAACTCTTCATCCTACCAGTCTCCACATCCAGCACATCATCATTTCCACTAGCTGCTATGTAATCCCACCTCCAGTCACATCTTCCCCCTCTCCACTCCTTCCTGCTTTCCACCGGGACCACACTCTCTGTGACTCCCTGGTTCATTCATCCCTCCCTTCCCATCCCTCCTCCTGCCCTGGCACATATCCCTGCAACCGTAGGAAGTGCAACACCTGTCCCTACACCTCTTCCCTCACCACCCTCCCAGGGCCCTAAACAGCTCTTCCAGGTGAGGCAGAGATTCACATGCAACTCCTCCAACCTTGTCTATTGTATTTGGTGCTCGTGATGTGACCTCCTCTACAAAGGCGTGACCAAACATAGACTAGAAGACCACTTGCTGATCATCTGCGCTCTGTCTGCAATGACCACCTTGAGCTCCCAGTTGCTTGCCACTTCAATGCCCCTTCCAATTCCCATACCGGCTTCTCTGCACTTGGCCTTCTGCACTGCCAGACACAAACAGAAGAGTAGCACCTCATATTCTGTCTGAGTAGTCTACAACCCAATGGTGATGAACACTGAGTTTTCCAATTTCAGGTAACCTGCTGCCAGTGCTCCTTTCTCTCTCCTTGTGATCCACTTAGTTCTCTCACTCCCCCATGTTTCCAAACCACACGCTCCTATCCCCACCCCAGCCCCCCCTTACCCAGTTTCTTACCCCTCCCCCACCTGGTTCCATCGACCCATCACCCATTCACTTAAACAACTCGGTCTCCTATTTGGTTCCACATCAACTTTCTTGAGGCATAGATCGAGTGGACAGTCAGAAACCTTTTCCCAGGGTGACAATGGCTAACATGAGGGGACATAATTTTTAAGGTGATTGGAGGAAGGTATAAGGGGGATGTCAGGGGTAAGTTTTTTACACAGAGAGTGGTGGGTGTGTGGAACACACTGCTGGCAGAGGTTGTGGGGGCAGATACATTAGGGACATTTAAGAGACTCTTAGGTAGACACACGAATGATAGAGAAATGGGGAGCTATGTGGGAGGAAAGGGTTAGATAGATCTTAGAGCAAGATAAAATGTCGGCACAACATTGTGGGCTGAAGGACCTATACTGTGATGTAATGTTCTATATTCTATGTTCTTACATCAGATTCCCAAATCTGCAGCCCTCTGTTGTCTCCACTCATCACCTCCCAGCCTCTGTCTCTACCTCCATCCTCTCCTTCCCCCACCTGGTTCCATCTGCCCATCATTCCCCCTCCTCACCTGGTTCCGCCTGTCAGCTCCTATCTCACTCCTCCCCTTCCCCTCTTAATGTTGGCTATCTCTCCTCTCCACTCCCAGTCCTGATGCAGGTTCTCGACTGGAAAATTATCCCTTTGCCTCCGTAAATGCTACCTAATCCACTGAGTTCCTCCAGCACTGTTTCTTGCTGCAGATTCCTACAACTGCAGTCTCTAGTGTCTCCAATTGTCTTGTCCATGACAATTAAGGGAGCAAAGTCTTCTTGCAATTGCAATATTAAGTACTATATTACACAGTTAGATGTAGGTACTTACGATTAAATTACTCACCAACATACTAGAGGCAACTTAACTCACCAGCCAACATCCCATTGGGATGTGGGACAAAACCAGAGCATCTGGAGGAAATCTATGTGGTCACAGGGAAAACGTGCAAACTCCACACAGACAACACCAGAGATCAGGATTGAACTCATGTAGCTGGAGCTGTGAAGCAGAGCTTCCATTAGCTGTGCAACTTCATATTTACTTAGTTATTTTAATTTAAACAGGGGCAAGATTATCAGTACTGTTTATGTGTTATCATGATGTTTCTCCTGTGGGAGGAAGGTGAACAACTGTGAGATGCCAGAGAGTATGACTTGGACTTTGTACACTCGTACATAATAGTTAACAGAGTATCAACAGCCTGCTTTACTTTTCATGCAATTTTCATTTCCATTGACTTCTGAAAAGTTGAGTTGAACATTAGCTAAATGAAGATGTTTCCTCTAGGATGTCTTTTTCCCAGGGTCAAAATATCTAATACTGGAGGGAATGCATTTAAGGTGAAACGGGGTAAGTTCAGAGGAGACGAGAGGGGCAAGTTTTTTACACAGAGAGTTGTGGGTGCCTGGAATGTGCTATCAGGGATGGTAGTGGAGGTAAATTTGATAGAGGCATTTAAGAGGCTCTTAGACAGTCAGATGAATGTGCAGAGAATGAAGGGATGTAGACATTATGCAGGCAGAAGGGATTAGTTTAGTTTGGCGTTTAATTACGTTTAATTAGTTCAGCACAACATTGTGGGCCAAAGGGCCTGTTTCTGTGCTGTACTATTCTATGTTCTATGTTCTGTCTGATCAGTTGTCCAACTCCTAACAATGCATTCCCTCTTGTTTCAGTTTAGCATTTGAATGATTTGTGCCTTTTCAGAGATGGGCCTTTGATGACTGCCTTTCCTACCCACGATATATTTCTATACAACACATCCTAAATTTCTATCTCATACATTGGAGCTATTCTATCTTTCTGTTAAGTATTTATTCCTTAAGCTATTGATGAATCATTGAGATTATTTCTACCTTTGCAGATGCTACATTGTAAGATTATTTTCACAAAACTGGTTTATGAAGACAACTCTATTAGAAGAAATTCAATCTTCCATTCAAATTTATAGAGTACAGGTACAATAGGACATTGAAAATTGCATTTATTTTGTGGAAATGCTGTATGTAAAGTGATGTAATCCATATCAAGTTAACGTTCAAATTATGTTTTTGATATTTGAACAGAGCAAATGATATGATCTCATGCATATTGTAATTGAGCTTGCCGGAAATAGAAGTCATAATGGCTTTTCCTCTCTTTCCGTGTGTGGAGTATAAGGCACATTCTTTATTAAGAAGGTATCAGGTTCATTTGAGCAGGGGAGAGTAGAAAGAGTCATTGCTATCCTAGTTTTCTATCCATTTGAAGATTACCTTGAAACTAATCAATTTTCTCGACTTTGATTGCCTTGTCGGTTCATTCTTGCCTTGTTGGTTCATTCTTGAGATAACTTTGGTATTCATTACCTCTTCTCTTCCATTTTTCATCTCATACCCCTGATTCATGCTGAGGCACAATTGCATGGGCACAGTTGTGCTTTCCTTTCATTGGTGGCTCTAGACATTGAGTGGCAATAGGTTATTCAATCATTTCATCATACCTGTGATTAAGCCTTTTAGTATTTAATATGCACTTACCTAAATAAAATTCTTATGGCCACTTGTAATCTTTTTGTCATAAGCCTTCAGTTCAAATTTCCCACCAGCTAAGGTTAATAGTTATTCAGAATAGAAGGACTTTCAGAATAAATGTCCAAATTAAATCTAAATATTAACTTTATTGGCATCATAGAATGATGTTAACAGCTGAAGATGGGTCATAGAAATGATGCAATGTAGAATAATTCATCAGGACAGACATTATAAACTGCATAGCATTTAACAAAACTCCTTTACCTGACCCTGTCACTTGGACAGATAAGTATAGATGAAATTTTGAACGAATAATTTCCCTCCAGTGTTTGAATTAGAGTAGTATGGACAGATTTTTTGTTCTCTGTTGTGGGAGAATTTAAAGAGGCTTTGAGCTGAGGGGAAATATCTTGCAAAATACAGCTGTGCAAAAAAGTTAGCTTTGCTTTATAGATTTAGAAACAAAATTTTACAGCTAACTATAAATTTTAAGCTCTAGATTCAAAGGGTTAAACACATGAAAATGTCTTAAAAGTAAGCGACATGAATCAATATTTTATTCTCTTTAGTTTAAAGTGCCCATATACCGAGCATGTGGTCCATACTTGAACACTCCTGCTAATTGGAGGGGTCTACAGGGAAATTACTGTCGTAAGCAGCTGTGGAATAGCATTTCAATATGATGCATACTTCCAATCTGTCAGCAGTACCATGATTGGTCTGACAGTATTAATCCACCCAGATGTTCAGAGTTTTGTGAAAGGGGGCCCAAGACAGCAACTTATTGCCTGTTTTCTGCTGATGGGTCCCTAATCCATTTAATTAGCAAACTCCAAAGAGCTGTCAATAGTTGCCCTGCAGGACTTCATACAGAAATAACAAGGAAACATTTTAGTCAAACCTATTGGTCTCTCAATCCACAATTGGACATTTGCAGTACAAAGTACAAGCAGTAGAAGTTTTTCATTACAGTGCTTGATAAATAGTCACTAGCCTCTGTTAGTGGTAAGAATCATACCTACACCTAAATGAAACACATCTTTTGAAGAAGTGTTTCTGCTGCCTCATATAAACATTTATAACTGCAGCTTAGTTGAAACACAACCCAAGTAAACAAAGTGAATTTATTTATTTAAGCTGAAGGTTAACACTCAAATTATCACTACCTTATTTGAGACGTGGATGAAACTAAATTAGATTTACATTAAGCATTTTAAATGTTGAATGTGAAATTTCAGTGCAACCTTGGTTGAAACAGGAGTGACATATGACAGCTTCCGTGTGAATCTAACACCGGCATTGCTATTAGTACAATGGCTTCTTTCTGTGCTAAAGCACATCATAATATTCAGATGGCTGTACTTCAATTTGGACGGAATCACTTACCAAAGGTTATTATACTAAGCATATTATAATTTAACAGAAAACAAAAAGCGCAGGAGTATTTCACCAAACACATTGGTAAGGTTCTTATTTTAAGTCTTGTTCTGTATTAAGTAAGCTAATCCTACCTTGAGCAGCTAGAGAAGTAATAGATTTGCCCTGAGTGTTTACTTACTACAAGGGGAAATAAATAAGACAAGGATTCACCTTCTAGTTGTTAGAAAGTGATGGCAGCTGGCCAAATGTGTGGCCTTCAAGTGGTGACAGAATCAGACTTATTGTGATGGCTCCTTTGACTGAATATCTTGGTTCACACATGAAGACTGGCCAACTTTAAAAGAAACAAGGGAGCATATTGTTCATCAAATATTGCCATCACCTTCTGGAGAGGAGGAGTAATTTAAAAGAAAAAATTGGAAAGAAAACCAGCTTAATGATCAAAAATAATGCACATTATAATAATGCACATTATAATTTAGTTCTGTGCAGTGATAACGCCATTGCCAGCCAGAGTAGGTCACTGCTTTTGAAGCCTGGTAATTGCATTGCTGAGTATTTCTGTGATTGATTTCAAAGAGTTATTTTGTCATAGAGAGAAACAGGACATAAAATGGCCCTTTGGCCCATCAAATCCACATTGAACACTAATCCTACATTAATCCCACATTCTCATCAGGTTTCCCTCAGATTCTATCACTCACCTACACACCAGAGGCCAAATAACCCACCAGACCACACATCTTCGGGATGTGGAATGAAACTGGAGCACTGTGAGGCAACAACCCTACTAGCTGTGCTACTATCTCCCCAAAGGGGAGGATAGTCTCATATGAATTTTGCACAGCTCGCATGAGACTATATCCCACTCACAGCATTTTTATGGATAACTACCTTACTTTTACTCAGGGAAGTTGCTGCAGTGTGTGTCATGCGTTTTGTCAACCCCACTCTTGAAACTGACTCTGTAAATTGAGTTGTCTGTGATAAGTCCAGACATATATCCAACCCTGTCTCCAATTGAATCAAGGTTATCAATAAACATTTACTTAGAACTTTAATTGCAAAATACAATGACAACTTAATGATGGATTCTGGCACTGAAGACACCTGCCATTCATTTTTAAAAATTAAAATCATGTGATTAAAAGATGTTCTTGTTGATTCAGTATGTGTGGCATAAAACACCAGATGACAGTTTATAGCTTTCAGAAAAAATTTTGATTGACTCTTGGGGGGCAGGTAATTTTCACTTTGCCTTTTTGTGCAGGTCTGTTTCAGCAGTTCAGCACTCATTGTAGGACCTGGTTGATTTTCATTCCACTAGTTTTAGTTCATTTTAGTAGCGATTTGGGAGGCCCATGTTGGACCAGACCAGCTATTTCCTGAGCTATTATACGATAAGAATTCATGGTCCAGGTACTTAAAACCTCTGTTCCATATCTCAACGAACAGATGGAGATCATTTATTGAACAAAATGCACCCTTCCGGAAGCTCATATTCATGAATTAATCAATGCATGAGTCACTGCTGTACTTCCAAATTACAGGATGCGAAAGAATGTCAGGATGATTCTATCAAGTCTGAGAAGAGCATAATGATGAGCCAGGACCTACACCTATAAACAGAAATGAATAGAAGTTGGTGTCGAAGAACTTTCCATCCATATTATGCTTTTCCGAAACAGTTGGAATAAGAAGTTAAGTGACTTAGCAAAACTATGAGTTATTTACATGAATAGACATTTATATACTGTATGGATAACATAGAGGTATACACCAAACTTTAGTGTGTAGAAAAGTTCTAACAAGGACAACATTCCCAGATTTTCCTGATCAGAGGTAATCAGGTGTAGTATAAATGAGGCAAGGCATACTGGCCTGCAGAAAATAGAAATTCCCACTGGGGAAACCCAAGCAAAGGAGTTGTTCTGGCACCTAGAGAGGGGTTGGTCAACTTTTTATGGCGTCATTAAACAGAAAACGTTGGATATTAATCACGTACAGTATCCTACCCTGACAGTTGCCGGAATTTCCAGCATCCTTTAGCTAAACATTAATGAGAATAGCAGTGGGCATCCTGTTCATCCAGAGGCACAGTGGATCTGACCTTCCCCATACAGCTCCAAGAAAAATGCAGGGAGCTGCAGTAGGCATTATACCCGACCTTTTCTGACTCCATCATCAGGAAGGACGAAGGACCACCCTGCCAACAGGAATCTGTCTCCATCTTATGCTTGCTCCACAATGGCACACATGCTGTAATTTTAACCTATAGGTCTACAAACAGAACCACTCTCAGTGAAGACCAGTGCCGACCAAGGCTGTGTCAGGGGAGGGTTATCACGACAGAGCTCCCATGGTCCAGCACCATGATTTTTTTCTACCTTGCATTTTGTACCCAATATCCCTGAACTAGTCTAAGTCTCAAAAGGAAAATACTGCAGAAGCTGGAAATCTGAACTCCTCGGTTCTGAACCTGAGACATTGACTTGAAACATTAACGCTATTTTTCTCTCCACAGTGGCTGCATGTCACTTTCACTATTTCCTATCCTTATTCTAGTCTAAATCTCATTATACCACCACTACCATCTCATCCCAACACCAGCACAACCACACAGAAGTCATAGTAGGTAGCCTATGGAAAATAAGACAGCAAGTACTTCATAAATGTGAAAACCTACCATTCAGAAGTGCTATTCTGCACTACCTGGATATTAAGACTTCATACAGACAGCTTCTTAGAGGAGATCCCTTTCCAAGTAGAACATTCACAGAAGTAATTTATTCTGTGGAACAGAATGAGATGACCATGAAACTGAGCATCTTGTGGAACTGGGCATTTGTAGATGAACATTTTTTTTTCACTACACACAGTCATGGAAGATATAATTGCACCAGTGTTATCTGAAATAAGATCTTTGGTGTATCCAAAATAAATACTTGTTTCGCCATTGGTGTCTAAATTCCAGTGGACATTCAGTGCCTGTTTCAGTTTGATTGGGAACAAACCAAGGACCAGGGAAAATGAAATTTAAAGCTATTCAATATTATTCTTTTGACTGATCAGTGAACATGTTGATAGAATGCAGTAGATGTATGTTAGAACCAAGGATCAGATATTGGATATCTACCACAGTGCCATCACATACTTCTACATATTCAAGATATAAACATAAGGGTAAGCTCTGTGGCAAATTTGATTCCACAATTGGATTGTATGCTTCATGGTGTTTCACTGCTCAAGAGATTAAAACAGATATTGCAGGAAAAACTGGGCTCAAAAGCAAAAGAAAAGGTAGTATGTGTAAAGGTCATACTTTAGGAAAGCTCTAAAACCTTAGAAGACGTAGAGAGGAGATTGATCAGGATACTAGCAAAGGTGAGGAACTTCATTTATGAGCAAAGGTTCGGACAGTTCTACTTGCAACAAAAATGGCTAACAGATGACCTAATGGATGCTTTCAAAAGGTTGAAAAGTTTTAACAAAAGTAGACAGAGGAAAATTATTCCCTCTTGTGTGTTGGCAAGTAATTATGGATTTTAAATTGACAGCAAAGGACAAAGAGAAGAATGGGGAGAATTCTTGCCACACAGAGAAATGTTAGGATCTGAAGCATCCATCTGAAATGGTGATGCAAAAGACTGCAGATGCTGGAATCTGGAACAACACACAAAGGAGCTGGAGGAACTCGGTGGTCAGGCAGCAAACAGTTGACGTTTTGGATTGAAACCCTTCATCTGGACTGGCCAGGTGAGATCCGAAATGTCAGCTGTCCATTTCCTTCCATAGAAACTGCCTGACACACTAAGTTCTTCCAGCTCCTTTGTGTGTTGCTATCATATATGGTGGTGGAAACTAATTCCATACAAAATTTTAAAAGGGACTTGGGCAGATAAGACTGGAGATTGCAGTCAAAATGTGTAGGTTTCAAATTCAATATGAGCTCTCTTTCAATGACTTAGCGTAGGAATGACCAGTTGATTGGCCCCCCTTCTAGATGTTGCCTGACCTGCTAAGTGTTTCCAGTGTTTTCAGTTTTCCTTTTAAATTCCCAGCATTTGCAAGTTTTTTCATGTTAATTCCCCTGTTGGTCTTTGGGTTTCTATGATGCTCAGGGCATTTGTGAGAGGACAATCATACTTTTTCAAGTAATGAATCTATCTGCAGCTCTGGGATTGGCCCAGCTTGTTGTATTAACTCTTCCACATCACTTTCAGCTAATTGCCATGTCATGTTATTGTGTCTTCTGTTGTGTTTCTGCTACAAAGAGACTTCTTAGAGCACAAAATTAGACTATACGACAAATGTAGACCTTTAGATCAGACAAAGTGCTGCATGAAATTTTGTTTGCATGTCATTATTATAATTGCATGTACCAAATTGAATCTGTGTTCCATGAATGGAGCAGAAATATGTGAGTGAAGTGAGTACAATTCTGAGGGAAGTTGTCATCTCTTAGTTCACCAAGGCAATGTTCCTGGATGATCCAAGGGACAGGATTGGCATAACTTATCCTTATCCTGCCCCTGCAACAATAACATCACACCAATATTCACATCAAAAGATATGAGATAGCAATTAAATTTAGAAAGTATGCATAATTTTTAATCTCTGTAAACCAGTGGTAATAAGACTTACTCGCCATTAGGATATGAAGAAAATGAATAATAATATCCAACATAGTTGACATGGCTGGAGGGAAGCAAGCCCATGGCTTATGTAGCAATACAATGGTTATGACAAAAAAATCAAGTTGAAAAGAAAATGAAATTCTAGAAAATATAAAACAATATTTCATTAATAAATACCACCAGCATAAATCTAAAAGGATGTATTGTTGAACTTGGCAGAAACAAAATAAGTGAAGCAAGGAGAAAATTTGAAACAATTTTGAGATAGAGGTGATCTCAAACATGAGATAAAAGTTTTGTGTATTTGATGGATGATGTATCCATTTCACTAGGGGTATGATGATTACATCAAACAATAATAAAAAAGTGATCCCACCAGTAACAACGTATTTCAATGTACTTCATATACTTAATACTAAGCAGTGACAATAATGTATAGTATAGAAATACTCTGAAATAATTAAATACAGGTGAGATAATAATGTTTAACTTTATCATAGTGTTAAGTAATGCATGAAGGCATGTGACAATAATCTGCCAAATTTACCACATAAAAGTTAAAGACATAAATTGTACCTTAAAGTAAGTTTTATTCCTATTTGGGACAATCCAGCCTTTAAGCATTGTTTCTGAATGGTGTTTGCAAACCTGGTGAAAACTTGAACAAATTAGAAAACTGTACTATTTGCTTGTAATTTACAAAATCTGTAACTTCAATTGCATTCATCCAATCTATGTTGGCAAATCAGTGAACCACAGGAAAACATCATTAATGTTTATATGTGTTTTTTTAAAGGAGGTTCCAATGATCTTCTGCTGAGGTTATAGTGAAATGTCAGTTCCCCTGAATGGTAGGTAAATGTCATAGTCAATACTACAAAGTCTGATATTCATCTATTGACACCATAAGTGTGTATCCAGGGTACTCGGAGCATGGCAGCAGGAGTAGGCTATTTAGCCCTTTGAACTATTTTAATTGTTTATTTTTATCAATATCATAGTTGATCTTAAGGAAACATGTGCCACATTCCAAGGTTGCCAAGGTGTGGTGTCCATAAATTTTCACAGTACTCCAGGTGAAAAATAGCCTCAAGTTTGTGTACAGAACATAATTTCCACCCACTTATACTCCTGTTTGCTGAAGCCCACCATTTCATTAGCCTTTTTGATTACTTTCTGCAACTATTTGTGACATTTTAATGATATAGGTAGACAGATTGCACTGGCAACAGGGCTCCAGTGAGTTTAAAGGAAGCATGGAAAACAGAACCTTTTGTGCCAGATGTTGAAACATCGAGATTTCCAAACAATTGGAAAGCAGATTATTGGAGTAACTTGCAAGTTGTTACACTTGTGAACTAATCAGGTAATTAATATCCCAAGAGGCACTGGGAGTTTATTAGGAAGTCACTGGCTAACTACGTGGCCATTATTTGCAAACTGAAAATGCTTAATAACAAATAATCTTGTCAAAGATGTTACCACTGGTGACTAAAGAGAGAAGCAAAATAATTCGGAAGTGGATAAATTACTCTATATTGACACTGAAGAATACAAAAAAAATCAAGAATTAATCTCAACAATGAACAGCCTAATCTGACTTGTATGGACTGATATTAACAGTGAACAGCCTAATCTTACTCATTAGATTGATATTAACCGTGAGCAGCTTAACCTCATTAAAGAGTGGTTGGCTTTTATTGGAGTTTTTCTTTTCTTTTTTGGACTTGATCTTCAAAATAAGGAAAAGGTTGAATGATATTGTGTACAAATAGGCTGATGCATTTGAATTAATATCAAAATGCCCCAAAACCTCATGATATTGTTTTCTTATGGACTTGCTGTTATCATTAACATTTTCCAGAGTTCATATAATTGTCTCCGAGTGATTGTAGAAAAGGAAATTGTAAACAGAAATTTCACTTAGGTCGATTTCCCCCCCACAAATTGATGGAAGTAATTGCATTTTATTGGAAGTGCCCACTCTACAATTGTGCTTGTTTTATTAGATAAGATAAGATATCTTTATTAGTCACATGTACATTGAAACACACAGTTAAATGCATCTTTTTGCATAGTGAGTTCTGGGGGCAGCCTGCAAGTGTTGCCACGCTTCCAGCGCCAACATAGCATGCTCACAACTTCCTAACCCATACGTCTTTGGAATGTGGGAGGAAACTGGAGCACCTGGATGAAACCCATGCAGCCACGGGGAGAACGTACAAACTCCTTACAGACAGTGGCCGGAATTGAACCCGGGTCGCTGCAAAACGTTATGCTAACCGCTACACTACTGTGTCTGCTGTAAATTGGTAAATTGTCACATGTACCGAGAGACACTTTGTTTTGCATGCCATCCATACAGATCATTTCATCACACCAATGCATTGGGGGTAGTACAAGGGAAAAACAATAACAGAATGCAGAATAAAATGTTACAGTTACAGAGAAAGTGCAGTGCAGGCAGACAGTAAGGTGCAAGGTCATAAAGAGGCATCAAGAAGTGTAGACAGAGTCCATGGAGGGGAGGCTGGTTTCTGTTATGTGCTGATCTGTGTCCACAACACTGCAGTTTGTTGTGGTCATGTGCAGAGCAGTTGCCATACCAAGCTGTAAATCAAGGTGTAAATCACAGCATACCTGCAAAGAATGGAAATTATCACAATAAGTATTTTATCTTTGGTGACAGCAGACTCAGTTTTATCATTTGATCACTAATTGTTGCACACACACTTCATACCCATTTCATTACTTATGGATATAGTATGCTTTTTAAAGGAACATCTGTTCATGCACTTAAAAAAAATAAAGGAATTGCCACTTTGTATATTTCACAGCCAAGATGCCTGTTGCCTTGAAAAAAATGAATGGAGAAGTTCAAAGTTACTTTGTTGCTTAGAGGCATCTTTAACCACTATTGAAATGAATCGTGTAGAAGCGGGAAGGGTTCTGATGTGTTTCATTTGGCTTCCCATTTATTTTCAGATTTCATTTACAAATTGTCTTATAAATTTCAAACATGCTGGTACTGCTTAGTGAATGGAACTGTAACTGATCAAGACCACAGACCCAACAGTGAACATCTGTGAATTTGAAGGTTGGAGATTGATTGGTGTGATCCTTCGTTATGAGGGTATTTACAGTGCCAAGCATATTTTTAAAAACTTGCCACCATCAATGAAATTAAATTGCTTTGATTTGACTCATGGACAGCATTGTACGACACACAAAATTTGTTACTAGTGGTTCAAACTATATTTATGAAGCAATGGCCAATGCCTTCATTTTTCTCTCTAAAACTGATGTTAGCAGATATTGTTAGAGAAATTCAGGTGCAATCATATTTGAAAGACCTCGCACACACATTGGCTGTCATCACATAAGTTCAAACATGAAGACTTGCAGAATTGCCAAGATGCAGCACAGAAAGAAAGATCAAGTAGCTTTTGATGTGCATGCACCTTGTACCCTATACAACAACCATGCAGGTGGGCAGATTAGATTAATAAACTATTTTACTGGATGTTATGAAAGAGGAATGACGGTATATAATAAATCTATGTTTGAAAGTGGTGTGAAATGAATTCAATGCTTCACTGAAAAGTAATGATGGAAACAATAATGTTCATCATAATGATATGGATGGAACAATCGCAATACCTTAATTAGATTGGATCTGACTGCATATCCAGAGATAGCCTCTTTCATTGCCATCTGTTGATTTAATTGTCATTTTCCTGCTCCCTCTGTCGTCCCTTCTTCCTCTCTCCTCCTGTAGCCCTCCAGGGCCTCAGACAAAGACTGAATCTTCCTGGCTGTGATGTTATGGAGGACAAAGTGCCCAACAGGTCTCTGGAGAGTACTGCAGGGTATTGCCAGAATTTCACTTCCGCTTGGCTCTTTCTTATTAAGATGGGCTGCTGCACTATCCACAGCATAGACTGGAAGTGGGAGCCAAAGAAGAAGAGCATAGCCCTTATCCACCAAGTTCCTGCACTCTGTGCAGAGTGGAGATTGAAATATGGCAGGCCACATAGATTGCCTAAAAATAAACATGAACTCTCCAAATACATGGTATTAGCCATGAGAAATCTTTTCCCATACTTTACATTTGTGGTACGTATAGATTTGCAAATTCTGAAGGGGAGCCAGTTGAGCTACATGAATGCAATCTTCCACTTCATGAATATTTAGCATCCCTTTTCCTTGAATAGAGACCGCAGATGATTTCCCTAATACTGGATGTGCAGTGTGCTGGGAAATTACAGCACAATTCAGTTATCACTCATGCCTGGAGTAATCCAGAGGCTAGGGAATTTGTAGTGATGCTGAACTTGACTTCCACAGGCAGAGCAATCTAGGTATAGATTGGGTTTAGCTCTTCTCAGACAATCATGGATTTCTGTCACTATTGTCCTCATATTGGAGTGCAGAGACCTGGAGAAAGGACAGTGCATCCCTGAACATCTTTGGTGGGTAGGATTTACAAACATAAGCCCCTCTTCTCCACCCTCAGGGTCCTTGTGGACTTTTGTCCTGCTTCCAATATCTACATCAGCCAGACCACTACAGAGGCACTCAAGGCAGAGTTATTAAGTCAAGAAATGGCATCTGACCCAAGTAAGCATTCAAATTTGTGATGGCCTCCTGGTACCCCAGGCAGCTTAGTGAAGCAGACTGGAAAAGTACATGCCGTGTGGCTGAGTGGCCCTTTAACTAATACAGCTGCAGTGAGTGAAGTACTGTAACAATGTGGTTCTCTGTGAGTGAACAACAGTTTTCCCAAATCACAATAATGCAGCCCAATTTCATCTGCCATAAAAGAGCATTGTACAACTGATACATTTCTCAAATGCTATAATTCACATTGATTGAATTTAAACATTAAATCTGAATCACGGAATACAGCACTACACAATCCAATTTCCAGGCAGTTATTCTAATAAACTCAACAATATAAAACTTTTCTGTTCAATACACATGACCCACTTGCTTGTTTTTGGCCACCAGCAATGAACAGTAAACTGAAATTTGAACCCAAACTGACCCATATGAGTCTTATTTGGGTTCATTGGGAGCATATCCAATTTTGGCTCAGTTTAATATTTGTTTAGCTGTACAAGACATTCATATGACTGCACTTGGAGTATTGTGTACAGTTCTGCTCACCTAGCAATAGGAAGGATATCATCAAGGTGGAATAGGTGCAGAAAAGATTCACAAGGATGTTGCCAGGACTGGAGAGCTTGACTTGATAGGGAAAAATTGGATAGGCTGGGACTATTTCCCCTGGAGCATAGGAGGCTGATGGATGACTTTGTTGTGGTATATAAAATCATGAGGGGCATAGATAAGCTGAATAGACAAAGTCTTTTTCCCAGGGTAGGAGAGTCTAAAACTAGAGGGCATTGGTTTAAGATGGGAGGCGACCTGAGGGGCAAGATTTTGACACAGAGGATGGTGGGTATATGCAATGAGCTGCCAGAGGAAGTGGTAGAGGCAGACACAATTACAATGTTTAAAGGACATTTGGACAGGTACATAGATAGGAAAGGTTTAAAGAGATATGGGCCAAACATAGGTGAATGGGATTAGCTCAAGTAGGTATCTTGATAGGCATGGATGGATTGGGCTGAAGGGCCTGTTTCCATGCTGTATAACTCTATGACTTTATAATGATGATTTGGTGGTTCTCAGAAAACCTTAGCACTACCTCAGACTATATATTTTTCTCTCTCTCTCTCAATCGTGAAGCTAGTGTCATTATGTCCACTTTATTATTTATTTTGCACATGTAAGTTATGTATAATTTATGTTAATTTTATTGTAAATTAACATATTTGTCCTCGTCTTGTAATGTACTGTGCTGCTGCTGTTACAAAAAGCTAACTTCTATGGGATTTATACCTTGTGTATGTTTGTCTTTGACAACAAGGAACTTGAACTTGAGGTGTTTCTGAACATTTGTACAGGAGACTTGAGCATTCCATGTCTGAAGAAAAACTTCATTGATTTCTGGAGGTGGTGTCGAATTATGTTTTGAGGTGTACTTCTAGCTTTAACTAAGGAATACCATGCCAAAAAGAGGTAATATGGCTCAAAAATCTACTTTGGTTATGTCACATACAATCGATAACTCCTGATAAGTCCTGAGCAAACAAGCTAGAGAAGCAATGTTACTAGAATGGAAATGTTAAGCTACCTTTTCCTATTTCTAATAAGCCAGTAAAATCAAAACAAAATGTCAACAGTAAAGAATTCAACAGCATTACTCACCCTGTTTATTCAAACCTGAGTGCTAGATAATTGTAGGAATAAGAAATAGTTAACCTACTTTTGAAGAAACTGCTTGTGTTGAAAGCTTCTTTCTGTACAACCGATAAATTGATCATTTTTCTTAATGCATATTCTCATTTTAGTATTTTAGTACCAGATCTTTTTAAAGCCTTAGGTTGTCAGGTATAGCCTATTACAATAGAAAGCAATTGCTTTAAGTCAATGCAGTTGTCTCCAAGATTCAAATTTACCAAGTCATCTTATTATCTGTGTTAAGGTCTTGCTTTCTCCTCCTCTTCAAATGTTCCCACCTGGAACAAGACCCTGTAACTTATTTCACTCATGGATTTTGAGAAATTTTGCTGCTATAATATCCAGTTTGGTAATTCCTTGTATGAACTAGAGAAGGAGACTTTTAAATTCTGTGGTCCTATTTTATTAGGACCAGATGCTGGGCTTTGGTTGATTGTTGATTTTACAATGAGATGTTCAATATCTTTCAGTCCAGCTGAAGGGTCTTGACCTGAAACGTCGATTGTCCATCTCCCTCCACAAATGCTGCCTGACCTGCTGAGTTCCTCCAGCAGTTTGCTTTTTGCTCCAGATTCCAGCATCTGCAGTCTCTTGTGTCTCCTGTTCAATATCTTTGTCTTGTTTATATATAACTCCATCCTTCTTAAGTGGAAACATTTAAAAAAATCAATACATACATTTGTTTTTTTTATTACCAGTTGCAGGGACCTAATTGAAAATGTTTCAGTTTGGAGCTGATTTTGGATATATTATGCCCGGCCTTCTGCAAGTTTTTGTTGCTTGATTTTCCCATTTATTAAATTGTGGTTGGTAATTGATCCTGCCTTTAATGAAAAAGGGACTATGAGCTCAAGTCCATCCAGAACTACTTGGACTGGAGTTTACTCACTGTTGCGCTTGGCTTGAGCCCAGTTGACAGCAAGAGCCTAGAAATTATTGGAAGGCAATTCCTTAGTCATGTGCGCTGAGAGAGCAAGACCACAACTGAAGCAGAGGGAGTGAAGAACTGGGAAAGGAAGTCTTATGCCAGTTTCTTTTCAAAGCTGCAATTGTACCTATTTCCTGAGCTTGAAGGCAATAAGGAATGTACAATTAAATGAACACTATGCACAACTTATATGTTTCTATACAACATTACGTAAAAATCCTAGGTTTGTTTTTTTTAATCATCTCAGAATACAGCAAGGGAGTACAAAAATATTAATAGCTTTTAGAATGTTATTTTTGTGGTTTAAAGTGTTTTCAGTGTTTTTTGTAAGACTTTTCCATATTTTTAAATGTTATTTCTTTTTGGCTATTATGTTTTTTCCTCAATCTTTGAGTGCACCACAATTTTACAGTACATGTGCCTTAAAATGAAAAGAAGCATTATACAGTGATCAGCCAGCACCAGATCAGTTAGCATATGTATCAGGCTATGGTGCGGCAGGGTAAGATCTCCACTATGAACTCCTATAATGTGGGCAAAGCTTTACCAGCAATTGGCAAGATCAACATTTCCTTCAGTTGTTATTCATATGACTCATTCCCAAACAGCTTTTAAATGTCAGGTACTGTGCTGTTGCAAATGTGTCATAAAGGTGACTGATGCATTTGTCATTATGGCCCACGTTATTACCACCTTCCCCACTGAGCAACATAACTTGCAATCCTAAAGCTTGTGCTTAAGAGTGCACTTCCGAAGGTTTAGTAGGGTACTGATTGCAGCCATGAGTCCAACCGAAAGCCCTTGGAAAATATGAGCGCACTGCATCATAACTATGTGTTTTAATGAATTGCCCCTACCAATTTTTTTACATTATGCTAAACAACTGATTTAACATGGAAGCTTCCACTAAACACCACACTTCACCAGAAATTGTCCAAATGAACACAAAGGTCACAGAATTTAAGTTGATATTATGTCCAACATTAATTGAACTTCAACGGCCTAGGAAGTTTTCTGTGCTTTGTTAATCAATTCTGCTGTGTGATTCTGGACAAATCTTGCAGTTTGCAAAATTCCTGGACACACTAGCGCATATTCAAAGTTTGGCACGTAAGATGTGCATGGAGTCACGCTATCCATTGTGCAGCATCTATCTGGAGTTTTGGCAACTGACATTGTGTTATGTTCTTCTCTTAGAAAGTTCAATAGCCACAGAAAGAACAGTCTTTTTGTGGCACTCTATTCAGCTGTACTATTTACCAAGAATCTTACTCCTGCAGCGCACTTTGGGGGTAGCTGGGACTTGAGAGGCTCCTACACACTGTCAGACTGACTTTGGGCAAGGTACATTTGACTGCCATCTCTCTACTTTATTACATCAATGTTTCAGTGGTTGCATTGCTGGGAACACTGGAGCAACTTAGGAGGCATCAAAAGCAGGGTAGACATGCCCAAGACCCCGTAAGAGAAGGGCTCATTTACACAGAACTAGTCCCCTCAGAGTGTTCATGTTTCTAGTTCTCTCCAGAGCAATGTATTCAGGGATTAAGGTTTCCTCAGTCAGTGGTCAAGAGGTTTATGAACTTCTGCAGTCAGAAATGCAGCTGTGCACCTGCATCTGGATAGCTCAGCCCACTATCATCATTCACCTCCTGGCTAATCTATACCATATATTCCAGTTTACTGCACACCACAACATTAAGGGATAACTGATGCTGTACTCCAAGGAAAGGGACTGTCTCCTTTTATGAAGCAAAGACCTATTAGGCTGCATGAACATACTGATTAGGGAGGATTGCAGGCCTCTTGAATGCTCAGGAATTGATGAGTTGCATTCATGGTGGTTCAGAACTCAGTCCCCTATATGAATCACCAGTGCTATCACTCCTTGGATCCACAACTTAAGATAAAATATCTTTATTTGTCACATGTACATTGAAACACACAGTGAAATGCATTATTTTGCGTAGAGTGTTCTGGGTGCAGCCCGCAAGTGTCACCACGCTTCCGGCACCAACATAGCATGTCCACAACTTCCTAACCCGTACGCCTTTGGAATGTGGGAGGAAACTGGAGCACCTGGATGAAACCCATGCAGCCACGGGGAGAATGTACAAACTCCTTACAGACAGCAGCCGGAATTGAACTTGGGTCAATGGCACTGTAATAACGTTACGCTAACTGCTGCATGACCGTGCCTGCCCTTGTGTGTGACTATTCAAAGAAAATTCTCACAGTCAATGCCATGTATTCAGTGAGTTTTTATATTTATTTTTTATTTTGAGCAGTTGGTATAGCTGGACCATACTTCCACTGTAGCTTTACACAGAGGGCAAAATCTTGGGACATAAAGGCTTTCCTCTCTTTCCATGGCTTCTAACTCCTGCCTAGTACAGCTGAGTACCTTTAATGGTAATTACCATAGGACTATGA
Source organism: Pristis pectinata (assembly GCF_009764475.1). Taxonomy (NCBI): domain Eukaryota; kingdom Metazoa; phylum Chordata; class Chondrichthyes; order Rhinopristiformes; family Pristidae; genus Pristis; species Pristis pectinata. The sequence goes on from NC_067406.1 coordinate 117,831,261, forward strand.
GGAGCCCAGTCAACAAGGCCATTGAGGTTTTCAGATTATGATTCCAGTGCTTGCACCACTCTAGGCAAACCTGCAATACTTTAGTTTCACAATTAGCATTACTGATAGTAGTATTAACTACTTAGCTGAATTTAAATTTCTCAGGTTCATGCGTGGCATTTGAAACAAGACTGTCAGGTTATTACTCTTGGCCTCTGAATTACTTGCTTCATTAAAGCATAAATTTAATATTTTCCTTGTTGCATTCAGTCCCCTGCAGTCTCTATCTTTGTAACCTCCTGGAGCAATCCAACCTTTTGAGAACTCTGCCTACCTCCAATTTGAGCTTCATGCACATCCCACCTTGCTGTGTGTTCAGCTGTCCAAATCCCAAGTTTAGGAATTCCCCTATTAAATCTTAAATTATCTCTCTCCATTTAAAACGTTACTTAAAACCATGCTTTTGATCATCTTTCTTAATGTCTTCTACTTTGGCTCAGTATCAATATCTTTGATTGATTATGCTCCTTGGGAGGTTTTACTACATGAAGGGTGCTATATAAATGAAAATTGTTGCTCTTAGTTATTAAGATACTTTTTGTTTCTTTTCAGTAATTTACATTGATCATTTTAGGAAGGAATACTCAGGCTGTTGCTACTAAAAGAATTATTTGTCTGTCACTGCTTTTTACCAGTTTTGCACACCTTTTGCACATTCTTTCATAACATTTAATGCACAGAAGAAAAATATGGCCCTTGGTAGTAAATATTTGATGGAATTCAGAATGGAGCCATTTGGATGAGGGTTGTGTGACAGTTAAGATATAAACTTGGGATGGTTTACTACCTGAGGGGAGATTAATCTTGTCTAACAATGGTAATATGAGATTGCTAAATGATGCTGGTTTGAGACTGCTGAACAGAGTATTATATCTGATCTTAGATGAAATGAATTTGGCTTCAGCCTGTAACACTGGTGATGGAATGACAGAATTTGTCATATGAAACTTTAATGAGTCTTGAGACAGTTTCCTTATGTTCATCAATGTATAACTTTATGAATTGGACACAATTTTACAAACTATTGCCAAAAAACCATAGCTGATTAGTAATTCTGTTCTTTTCTATTTACCTGACAATAAGAATGTCTATTCCACAATGTTTACAGTGCAGTCTTGGACATTGGAAATACCACAATGAACAGCTTCCATCTGAATGACTGTCTCTCTCAGAAACAATTGGTACTCATGAAAGAAGTGGAAAAGGTAGTAATTTCCTGATAATGATAGTGTACAGGTTAATGTTTATATATGGCTTCTTTGTGGTTAAACTGAATTCTGCTGGAAAACCTCTGCTGTGATTATATGATCACCCTCAGCCAGTTGGGACAGTGCAGAGCGTACACAAAATACAAGCTCCCCCCTCATCATTATGAGAGTAGTATCCAGTCAATGCCAGCCCATGCTTTTACTGACTTTAGTGCACATCCACAGGGCCCAACTTTGTAATTAGTTAATGCCAGTGTAAGATTATAGTCATGCTGGAAGGAGAGATGTTTTGAGACTGTACCCAATGAAGGAAGTTCAATTGCAGGGAATGGGCAAGAGGGGGTACCCTGATCTTCAGATGAGGCCTTGGAGGCTTTGGTTAATGGCGTGGAGAGATCTTCTACCCACAGGGATATAACCCAGCTCACAAGGGTATTGATAACCCTGTACGCATGGGAGGAGGTTATGTTCAAGTTCAATCAACTACCACTGATTTAAGTGTGTAGCATTAACTTGAAACTTCCACTCAGCCTTCTGCCTTTTCTCTTTCAATAGTTATTATTTCCCATCTGATCAAGTGCTGACCAAGCAACAAGATAGTGAAGAAATGCACCAAGTTGTTGAGTTACAAATGTAAATGGCTTCTTTTAATTATTGTGTAGTTGCAATAACTGAAGTGTGGCTCAAAAGAGGTACAGCCTAGACACATAATATTCAAATATGGAGGGTGTTCAGAAAAACAGAGAAGGAAAACAGTACTAATTAAGGAAAACATTTTAGTGTTGGAGGGAAAGAACATCCTTGAGATGTTGAAGCATTTGCTTAGAAGATAGAGCAATCATGCTCTTGGGGTATTTTCAGGGCAGCAAATAGAAGGATAGAAGAGGAGAATATACAAGTAGCCTTGCGTGGTGATATTAGGGAATTTCAAATACACCAATATTGATTAAGTTAAGGTTCGAGCAGAGAACCTAGGAAGAGAGAACTTCCTGAAAATTATTCAGGAGAACTTCCTTGATGGCTATCAACTGGATCTGATTCTGAGCAATGAGGTAGGCTGCCAGACCAAGTGTCAGTGGGACAATACTTAAGAGCAATGCCCATCAGATGGTAGGGCTTAGATTAATTATGAAGAAGGGCAAAGGGAAATCCAAAGAGAAACATCTAAATTGGAGGGGGGCTAAGTTCAATAGGATGAGAAGGGACTAGGCCAGGATAAAGCAGAACCAAAATATGTTTTGTTTTAATTTTATCCACCAATGTGTGATTTTCAAACAGCAAATGCTACAACTTTCTGCTAGGTCAATCCCCAAATGGATGAAAGATAAGGGAACCAAACCAGAACTGTCCAGATAAAAAAGGAGATACAGAAGATGATGATAGAAGAAAAGTATCAAGTGAATAACTTCAGTGAGAACCAGGCTGGATATAGTAAGCTGAGAGAGGAAATGTGAAGAAAAATAAGTTAAGCAAAGAGATACTGTATTATGAGAAGAGAATGTCAGTTTAAAAAACTAAGGGAACCCTGAAGTCCTTTGTCAGCATGCAAGTAGGAGGCAAATAGTAAAGAGGAGAGCTGGGACCAAAGAGGAAAAAAATACTTGATATATACATGGAGATAGATGCTACTTATAGAAAATAATATAAATGCTTTACCAAAATCTCAGCAGAAAGAGGAGTAGCAGAAATGATAGATGAGGTGAAAGTTGATAAGGAGGATGTACTAAAATGGTTGGCTATGCTCAAGGTAAACAAGTCATCAGGTATGGATGTGATCCATTCTAGGTTGCTGAGAGAAGCTGGAGCGAAAGTTGTAGAAGGGCTTATTATAATCTTCCTGCCCTTCTTCACTATGCCACAGGTGGGAATTTGACAAATGTAACACCTTTGTTCAAAAAGGGATGTAAAGACATTTCAGACAACTCCAGGCCTGTCAGTTCAACCTTGGTTGTGAGGAAGTCTTTGTAAGTAGAAATAAGGGAAAACATTAATTGGTACATAGAGAAGTTTGAATTAATAAAGGAGAGCCAGCATGGATTTGTTAAAAGCTAATTATGTTTGCATAACCTGAATTTTTTGATGGGATAACAGGGAAGGTTGATGAAGGGAATGCAGCAGATATTGTCTACATTAATTTTTTTGGTGATGCATATAGATTGATGATAGAATGCACTTAAGAGCAATCTCTAATGCTGAAAGACCTGATCTGAATTTCCGTTAACTTCCTTTTGATTTTACTTCAACTTCCTTTTGATTTTACTTCAGCTTTCCCACAGTAGAGGTTTTGCTTCAAATCACTTCTAAATTTAACATTGGTTCACCAATATTGTTACAATATATTACAAATGAAAAATACTTTTTAATCTTAACCTTGTATTCAAGACTTGGTTAAAATACTACAATTCAAATTACTATTTTGTTCTTTTAATGCACTTTTCTCATTGTTACATTCAGACTCAAGAAGTGACTGAACCTGTGCTGCAGTTGTTTATGTTTTGGGTTCCAGGGACCAGGATTAATAACTAGCCCAATGACTGTGGTATTCTTATATTATTTAACAATCTATATGTATTAAAAGATTTGTTGTGAAGTTATAATAAAGTATAGCTTTGGAATTGGGCCAAAGTAGACTAACAAAAAAGATACTGCTTCTTCAAAAATTCAGAAATGAATTGCAATGCATGGTAACATACTGTACGTCAACTGACAGGTGTGCAAACATGGATTAGAAATGCTCAGCTCCTTAAACCTAGGAAAAAATCCATTACTCAGGAATGAATTCTTACAAAATTCTCAGTTATGTTTATTTTCAAAACAAACATTCAGACAGATTGTGACTTCTTAAAACAGATGGCAAAAGCTACAGTTTTAACATTGCTTCTCTGTTTTTCTTTCAGTTGACACATGGATATTTTCATAGAAAGCTGATGTTTAATACAAATGTTCCATCACTGGGTTGGTTCAACTATGGTTAATGAAGACACACTGCTTTCTGTGTTAATTTGCAAACACTCGTTTGACCTAAGGAAGGTGCCAAAATAAATCTCAGGTCTGATCCTTGACTGCTGAGAATTTCATAACCACTGCTTTCTCAGTTATTTATTCAGGCTCAATGCCAAGAAATGGAAAGGCATTGTTTGAGGTTTGGTGCTAAATGCTACTAATGAAAAATTATGGCTTTAATTCATTCATAACTAATCATACACCTGATAGACTCTGCAACTGTTTTTTCAGCTGGACAATTTTCTGGGGATGTACAATTATGAAATCAGTAAGGTTGGCGGTTTCCCTCCACTGCCTCATTTAACTCTTTGACACAAAACCAGTCACACCGAGCCCAATGTAGTTCCCTCATTTCTATTGATCCACCTCCAGTTCAGCCTCATATAATTGCATGTAGCCCTCTATTGTTGAAAGTTAATCCACAATTTAGAGCATACTTATTCCAGACTTATGACTTGATGCAACATAGAAGTTGAAGTATTAGTGTTAAAATTTCATCTCACCCTCCATTAACCCAAAGGAAATATATGTAGCCTCTAGTCTCAACAGGAGAATGATTTTTATTATATTACTACATCTAGTGCATTATTGCCTGAAACAAAAACAATGGATTAAGCTAAATTTTGCATCATCTCCCTCTTTCATCATCCACTAAAGACTTTTCTAAATGCATGGCATCCTGGTGATCCTGCTTAATGCAGCTCTGGATCCAGCAGAGCTAGGAAAAATACCATCATGACCATTTCCTGTAGAAAATCCAAATGTACTTTTGTTTTTGAGTATAATTCCCAGACACACAAGAAATGCACCTTCAATGTTGTGCCATTATGTTCAGTTCATGTTATGCAACTGCCAACTCACATCACTACTGCTAATGCCCAAACCCTTATCCCAATCCTCTTACACACTAACTCATATACACATACACACTCTCTCTCTCATACACACACTCACTCAAACACACACACAAACTCTCTCTCACTCCCCTACAGACACACACACACACACACACACACACACACACACACACACACACTTATTGGGAATACATGCAAATTAAGTTGGAAAGCTTGTTTTTACATGTCATGTTAGAGGTGTCCTTGAGATGTCAGCTTTATTGAATCTGTTCCTGGTTTACTAGCTTGGGATATACTTATAAGTTCCTGGTCAATAGCCAAATATTTGGTGTGTCATGCTTTGTGGTGCGTTTACACTTGCAGCCAATGTTCACCACAGTGAAAATGTAACCAATGGCAGTTAATGCCCTACACCCCCAGCTCTCCTGCTGTTGCCACTTTACATATGAGGATAGACATTAACTGCAGCACCAGTTGATGCATTGATCTTACTTTTAGCATAAGCTGACTTCCTGCACCTTCATTTTCTGCCACTTGAAGAGTAAGTTAGAACGTTACCACGCCCCAATGTTTTCCGAGGTAGAGGAATTACAGGGTTAGCTAAGGGTTTCTTCTTTCCTGACTCGAGCCCTGGTCTGCCTCACAAGTCTTAAGTAACGCATATTGCAGTGGTTTTCAACATTTTTCATGCTGCGGCCCCCCAGGACATGTCCTTGTTAGATGGCGGACCCCCAAAGCCCACAAAATCAAACAATCGATGATTCGTGCATACAACACTTAAATTACTGCACATAGGCCCTATTGAAATAGTGACTATTTCAATCACCGATAATTACCAGCAGTGTCTTTCAGTGTTCAGTTCAATGTGAAGGTTGTGCCTGTTTTGTACTGCAGAGTTTGTCCAAACGTGGTGGTATGTGCGACAAACATACGCGTATGTCATCCTCAATATTCAGTCTTGATCTGTATTTGGTTTTCATGGCAGTGACTGCAGAAAATGCTATTTTGCACAATTAAGTGGTTGCAAATGGTAACAGAACATTGATGGCTTTGCCGGACAGCAGTGGAAACTTCTGGGGACATGCTATCCAGAATGACAACAGTGACATTCGGTTGAACTGCAAGCGCAAAGTCCTGTCAGATGACAGTTCAGCCAATTCTTCTTGTTCACGTCCAGTTAAATCAGTAAGCATGCATTCAAACAGATTTCGAATCCAATCAAACATGCTCGTGTCATCGTCACTGAAATACTCATGGAAATAATATGACAACTTTGAATATGGTTCAAAACGGTGCTCGCAATGGACTCTGTCTTAGTCTCGTTTACCGTCAGAAAGTCAGCCAGCAACGGAAACATATCATAGATGCCTTGCTCGCATCTTCCCTTCCAGATAAGGAGTTTTTTCTGGAAGGCATTGATTTTGTCATGCGTTTTCAGAACATTTGAGCCAGGTCCTTGCAATGACAAATTTAAGCTATTCAAAATGTTGAAAATATGTGCAAGATAAGCTAATCTGGTAACCCACGTCTCATCTGTCAAGAACTATGCCAATGATCCATTATGCTCATTTAGAAAAACGAGCAGTTCATCTCGCAGTTCACATACACGCTGCACAACGCGGCCTCGTGACAGCCATCTGACTTCAGTATGTAGCAACAAATGTTTATGCTCAGCTTCCATTTCACGGCATACGTTTTCAAACAAATGATGATTGAGCGGCCTGGCTTTGATAAAGTTAACGATTTTAATGCATGTGGAAAACACATCCGCAAGATTTTCATCCATATCCTTTGCAGCCAAAGCCTCACGGTGAATCATGCAGTGAGTTGCTGCTACATGTGGAGCTACTTCTTTCACTCGTGCGACTAGACCCAACTTCTGTCCCGTCATTGCTGCAGCACCATCCGTGCATACTCCAATACACTGTGTCCACGTCAATGCCGATTGTACAAAAGAAGTGTCAAGCATACGGAAAAGTTCTTCACCAGTTGTACACCCTGGGAGCGACTTGCAAAACAAAAAGTCTTCCAAAGCCTCTCCTTCCCTGTAATATCGAACATAAACCAACAACTGCGCAGCACTGGCAACATCAGTACTTTTATCGAGCTGAATCACAAATCTGACTTGCTGAAGACGTGCTAGCTGGCTCTGTATACCTTCTGCCATATCACCAATTCTTCTGCTTACTGTGTTATCAGACAGTGGAATGGCTTTCAGTTTTTGACTGGATTCTTTTCCCAGTACAACTTTGCATATATCTACCGCTGCAGGCAGTATAAGCTCTTCTCCAATTGTGTGAGGCTTTCTGGAACACGCTATTCGTAATGCTACCAAATATGATACGCGAAGAGCCTTCTCATTTACAGTGGCGCAGGCTGTCATTTTGCCTTTCTGCTTGAGGTACAGCTCCTTTTGCCACTCAAAATATTCCTTTGGCTTACTGGCAATATCTGGATGCACTGTTGTTAAATGGCACTTCAATTTCGCTGGCTTCATCACATTGTCGGACAGTATTTGCAAACACACAACACAGAGAGGTTGGTCCACATTTGTCCCCACTGCAGTGCAGCCATATGAAATGTATTCTGGTTCATACTTGCGTTGTTTTCTCTTTCGGTCACCCTTATCCCCTTCGTCATCAGAATCTTCCAGTTTCTGGTCAGCTTTTCTCTTCAGAAATTTCTCCATACTCAGCAATACACGCTGGACAGTTTAATTACTATTACTGATAAAATTATCAAAATTAATCTAAAATTTACATGCTTGCACACTTTTCGTTTAACAGTGATGTCACTGTGGCGTAAATGCACGGTAAGTAAGCAATATTATTAAGGTACACCAACAACGTCACTCAGTCTCGCTAACACTACAGTGCACAACAGAATAGTAGTGAGTAATGAACACTACTGACTACTCTGACTACACAAATCGAATATTAAGCGGCAGCTTACTGGAAGGGAACACCGTCTAAGTCTCTAAGATTGTTGCCTATAACAGATAGAATAGATATGGCCGATTTTCTGAATAGTGGAAAACTGGAGCAAGCAAGTAAGCTTCGTCTTTGTAACAGGTCGCTTTTCCATTTTTTTCTTGGCTTGCTCGCGGACCCCCTGGCAACCTGCTGCGGAGCCCTAAGGGTCCACGGACCACAGGTTGAAAACCTCTGGTATATTGAAGTAACAAAGTGAGCAGCTGGGGCTGGACCTTCCTTGTAATCCTTCTTTTCCCTCCTCTCCCTCCAAAGTCCCAAAGAGGATAGGAACATAAATAGCAGATTTAACTCCTCAATTCAGTTAACATAAAAAGATCAGAAATAGAAGCTCTATGGCACATTGAGCCTGCTTCACCAAACATCAAGACCATGGCTTTCTACCTTAGTGCCATTTTCCAGCAGTATTCTCAAACCTTCTGATTTCCCTAATGCTCAGAAGGTATAATAAACACAATGACTGAGCCTCCATAGCCCTCTGAAGTTGAGAATTCCAAAGGTTCATCTGCATCTGAGTGAAGAGATCTCTGCTCTTATTCCAACAATTAGTCTCCATCTTATTCTAAATTGTTCTGTCTCGATCTAGACCCAACAGGCAAGGTTAATATCCTTCCTGCATCTAGTCTGTCAAGCCCTTCAAGAAGTTTCAATGGATTAGAATCGGAATCATATTTATCATCACTGATTTATATGTCATGAAATTTGTTGCCTTGCGACAGCAGTACAGTACAAAAATATAAAATTACTGTAAGTCACAAAAATAAATAAATAATGCGAAAAAAAAGGAGTAACAAGGTGGTGTTCATGGTTCATGGACAGTTCAGAAATCTGATGGCAGAGGGGAAGAAACTGTTCCTGAATCAATGAGTGTGAGTTTTCAGGCTCCTGTCCCTCCTCCCTGATGGTAGTAACGAGAAGAGGGCATGTCCCGGATGGTGAGGGTCTTTAGTGATGGTCTCATCTTCTCTCATTCTTCTAAATTCCAAAGAATAGAGTCCCAACCCACTCAAACTCTCCTCACATTGCAAACCCACCATCCCTGGAATCTCTCTAGAGAATCTTTACTACAATCTCTCTAAGGCAAGTACATCCTTTCTTAAATAAAGAGACCAAAATAGTATACCATACTCAGTTGCAGTCTCATGAAGGCCTGATAAAATTGCTATAAGACTGCCTTATTACTGTAATCAAATTCTCTCATAATAAAGGCTAACATGCCAGTTATTTTACTAACATTTCCTGCACTTGCATATTTGTCTTCAGTGACTTGTGTACGACACACATCCATCCCTTTAAACATCAGTAATACCCAATCTCTCACTAGTTAACAAATATTCTGTATTTCTTTTATGTGGACCAAAGTGGTTGACTTCACAATTTTTCACATTATATTCAATTTGCCAAATTCTCCACCTTTCATTCAGTTTGTCCACATCCCCTTGATGTCTCTTGAAATCATCCTCCATAACCACAATCCTACCTACTTTATTAGTATCAGCAGAAGACTTGGAAACATGACATTTCCTATCCTCAGCCAAAATGTGATTTTCCCTTCGTAAATTCATGACAGCTCTGCTTAATCATACTATTCTTCTCCAGGTGTTCTTTTATTACATCTTTCAATGTAGATTCCAGCTTTATTCCCCACCACTGACACGAGGCTAATAAGTTGGCCGTTCCCTGTTTTCTCTCTCACTCCCTACTTTCTTAAATAGTGCTACCCTCCAGTCCACAGGAACAATTCCAGAATCTACGAAACCCTGGAAGGTGACAACTAGTAAGTCCATAATCGCCAATTCCACCACTGAAAACTCGGGGAGATCATCATCAGATCCATGGGACTTATCAAACTTCAAGTTCACTAACTTCTCTAGAACTATTTCTTGAGTAATGCTTGGGCCTCCTCTTCCTCATTCTCATTAGACCCTCAATACTCTAATGTACCTGGTAGTTTTATATGTCTTCTTCTGTGAAGACAGAGGCAAATTAATTGTTTAATTCCTCTACCATTTCCTCATTTCCCATTATGTCCACCTGACTTTGTCCATAGGGAACATGCATTTGCCCTTGCTAATCTCTTCCTGTCTGTTCTGTCACTCAAAGAGAATGTGGGTAATTATGTAACCACATTCTTCTTAGCACCTTTCCTCCTTACACATATGTCCCATATCCCTCAACATTCTTGGTGAAAAAAAACATTTATCTCAGATTTAAAATGAATACAAGACTTGACAACAAATGTCTTTTTTTTTGTGAAAGTGTTTCAAACTTCTGCCACCTCTTATAAATTGAAGCATTTATTAACTTCATCTCTGAAAGCTCTGAATCAATGATCCCTAGTCCCATAAGCCTTTGTATTTTGATCAAATAATTGCTTAACTATTTAACTTTCAAGGAATTCAGTACAAGATCAAAGTAACTCTTTTTATACTTTAGCCTCTGAAGTACGAGTATCATTCTGGTGAATCTGCACAGCATTTAGACATTTTTGCAATTGTGACTACACTTTAAAAACTACTGCATTGACAGTGAAGCACTTTGAAAGAAACATAAACAGCAATGCATAAACAAATATCTTTCTTGATTCCTATTTTTTCAAGGCCAAAATCTTCTTCCTAAACTGGTGCTCAGAACTGTTCGCAACACTCCCAATGTTGTGCAGATGAAGCATAATTTCCATCTACTGATATTCTTGTCATCTAGATACAAAGACAAGCATTTCATTAGCCTTAGCGATTACTTTCTGCAACCATCCATGAAATTGTATTGTTCTGTGTACATGGATCCTAAAGTTTCTTTAGACCTTCATGCTCTGTAGCTTTTCATCATTTAGAAAGTACTCTGTGTTATCCTCTTCAGGTCCAAAGTTAATGACTGCACATTTATCTACATTGAAATCTGTCTGCCTCAAAGACAGGCTCTATCCTAAAATTGGCATCAAACCCACTGTTCTTAAGGGAGATTATCCGCTGGTTTCAAAATAAAGTATCTGCATTGGCAAGATTTAGGTTGAAAGCTTTAAACTCTTGGTGATTTTTTATGTTTATAGCTGAATAAAATATGCCAAGTAAGTAGTGCTTAAGTAAGCTAAAGCCAAGTATTAACCCTAGTTTTGTTTCATTTTTATTTGAAAGCACAGTTTCATGGTATTCAAAACATAAATTTACACTATTGTGCAATTTTACACCTTTGCTTGTTCAATCAATAGAACTTCTTTGTGGAAGGAACATTGGAATTAATGATAGGTAACCTTATTTCAGGTGAAGCTTGTTATCATGACCTGCATTTTTGTCATATTTAACATGCCAGTGCATTTCTTTGTGTGACAGTACCTGAACAGAAAGAAAACATCGTTGGCACCAGCTAGAAGGCATAAATATCGGCCAGCTGTCACAGTATAAATGGCCAGTCTGTTTCACTTTAATGAATCAATGTTCATTGAATTCCATCCAGAAAAAGCATTTTTTTTGTACTGCAAAAGAGAAAGAGCTCTGATGTTATTTATTGTTAGCACGGGTGATATACTTCAGAAAGTGTTTATAATAACAGATGTAACTAAGAGGGATAGAGGCTGGCCCAGCCCATTTTCTAGCCTGCAGTAGCTAGTCTGCACGAAAAATGCCCAGGTGTCAAAGGTTTGACCCCTATCTGAAATTGGTTATTGGACCTCAACAGCATGTTGCCAGTGGGTTGTGAACTCCTAAATTCTGGAATAGATGTAAAAGATGCTGTGGTACCTTCTTGCATAAAAGAGCATGGGAGTTACCCCTGGTGTCCTGGCCAATATTTATTCCTCAATCAATATTTTGAATAAGAAAGGGTTACCTTGTCATTATTCCACTGGTCTTTGTGGAAGCTTGATGTGCACATATTGGTTGTTGCGTTTCCTGCAGCATTGCAGATCATTAGTGCTTTGGAATGTGCTGAAGGGGATGGGAAAATGATTGTCTAAATTAAATCTTTGTTTTTTTTGGAGTAAGTATCAGCAGACAATGAACATGGCAATACTGAGGGCAAGGAGAGCTAACTGATCCTTGCAAGCATTTAAATTTAATTTTTTAAAAATAACTGAACTTAAACTCCCACTTGATACCTGACCCATTAGCAGAAGCTTTGGCTGCAGTTGAGGCAGTAGTGGGGTGGGGTAAGGGGAGGGGATGGCTAGTTTTGGCAATGACGTGGGGGAGATGCTATATACCATATTCAGTGGGGCTCGTGGTTTTAGACCATGACTAGGAAGAAGGGGAAACCCTGGACTGAGTTGAAGGAAGCTGAGGCACTTGTCGAAATCATGGAATGTTGGGAAGGTGGCGGGTTGTTCTAAGTTGACCATCATAGGAGTTGAAAGAGGAGAGAGCTCATGCGAAGGATCAAGGATATCCAGCTTCTGGCAACTTTCCTTCTAGGGGAACTGACACAACTCTAATTGCTTCCAACCCAGCCATTTCCCTGGTTGAAATAGAATTTGAACTTTCAGGTCGTGAGCTAGAAGTTCTTTCACCTAACTCAAAATAAAACAGCGTTGTGCTGTTGAAAATCAGCTTAACTCAGTGTGCACTGATTGGAATTTTAGCACCTGTTATGAAATTAGTCTCCTCATTTTTCAGTCAGATTTTCATTTTCCTTAGCATTACTTTTCCTGACTAAAAGTCCTCCAGTTTAGTGGAAGAAACAAAAGTCGTCTTTTCAGTCTCATTCATCTGAAAAACAATTGCTTAGAAACTGAATTTTTCCTTTGGCATGCTAATATGTGTTGCATTAAGTTCTCCTCAAAAAGTCACAAAATTGATCAAAAACATGTTTAAATCAGCATTAGGACGGCTTACGCCCAGAAAGATGAAATGCATGGTTCCTGACAGGATGAACTTCAACTCAGCACAGCTGCTGAGGCATTGTGCAGCAATCAGAGAAAGGCATCAGGCCTTAAAGGCATACTCCATCCAGTAGCTAAACAGCACCAACAACATATTATGGCTGCCATGGAGGAGAGAGAAACTGTAGGGAAGACAGATTCACCACAGCTTTCTGAGTGGAACATGGAAGTCCCAGTCAGTGAAATAAATACTAGCAGGGATATCTTGTGTGTCAGATTTGCAATAGCACTATTTGAAGAGCCTGTTCAGAAGAAGCTAGAGTTGTCTCCATCAGGATTCAGAATAATCACACATGGAACAATATGATCTCACAAGACATGTCAATGTGAGTGCACACCAGCAAAAAGATTTCTTTCTTATCCAGGTCAGAAACACACACTCTTGCAAACTTTTAATCACACATTTACTCTATCCACACCTCCAGATATTCCAGCCTCTCTAACAACCCCACATCCACACTGCTACTGAATTTCAGGATTCTCCACTCCCCAAAAGGAGGTCAACCGTCAAAAGGTAGGAAAATATAAGGGTTACTCAATGTTCTTCATCTCATCCATTTAGGTTAAAGCAGAAAGGAATAGGAATTTGGTTACCTAGACAGAAGGAATGCCAACTCCATCAGATTTGAGATGGCCATCCTCCTCCTCACAGACAGAGAGGCAACAGAGGAGTCAACCATTTGTAGAGCAGAGGCTTTATACAATTTCCCATGTCTATTCATTAACAATGATTCATCATGGTCACTACAGATTGGTTCCCTTCCTACCCCTTCTGCTATTGCAGAATTTAAGTCTGCGCCCCATGGTCTCGGGCCCTGGTTCTGCATGCTGCCCCTTTGGGCAATGGAGCGGTCAATGACTGCCTGTACTCAGGGGAAGCCAGAAATACTGGAAAATCCTGGTGTCTGCACCTTCTCTTCACTGAAATCAAAAGAGGTGAAAACATTCCCTGGGTGGAGAGAGTTTGGGTGACCTCTCCAATGTTGTGGTAAGCATCAAACTGAGCGATATAGCATGGATCTGCTGTGCTGCCTGGAAAAATGCACTGGGTAAGAGTATCACCATCACATTGACTTTCATAGAGAGAGTAATTCAGGCATAAGAGCCTGGAAAATCATCCCATAGGATGTGACATACCCCTGTGAAGATTGCAAAGGAAAACCTGAGCCTGTAAATAAACTGTTCACCTGATAGATTCCAAGAGGATATGATGTTTCAGAAGAAGCTGTGGGAATAGGCACTTCATGGATGAGCTTGCCATTGCCTCTTCTTCTGATGTCTCTAACACTTCCTGAATGGTCTACTGTGCTTTTGCAGAAGCATCCAGCTTGTCACCACTGAGTGAATAGCCCAGAGGGTAAATGCTGGAAGAAAGCACTCACTGTCAGTCATTGTACCATTTCTGCATCAGCCTGCCCTAATCCTTCAGAGTCCCTGGCAGAACTCTCTCTCTCTCTCCCGTTGCATCACTGTGGTGTCAATTGTTTTAATAACGGATCTCATTGAAGTGGAAGTCTGCTTCTTGTACGGTAGGATATCCCTTTAATAGCTGGCTGAAAAGATGGCATCTGCTGGGCTACATATTAACAAGTGTTGGAACTGGCAACACATCAATGGAGAAACAGACAAGATTATAGAAAGCAAATAGGCTTAGTAGTTCAAAAGGAAAATTACTTAAGAGTGCAAATCCAGGTAACTGAAGCCACAGAAAGGCCAATAGGGTTTTGGGTTTTATTACAAGATAATAAAACAGAGAAATAAAGCAACAGATTTGCAGTTGCCCCAAAGTCAACTTTCTGCCTTCTCGGGGTCATGCTGTTTCTTCCATTGTGACCTTGAGTACAACCTTACAACAGAAGCTCAGCTCCCAGCACTTTGTAATGGCTGGGTGCAGTGCCAGGGCTTCCTCAGTGCCAGCAGCTAGCTGTACTCACAGCATAGCTTTGACAGCTGACAAGGCCCTGCTCCATCCCAATCTGAGGCTCCCCTGATACAGACACACCCATACAGTAGACAGAATGGATCATAACTCAGAAAACTGAGAAACAGAATCACTTTGGGGGTTAAGAAACAGCAGGGGGCAGAAATATTGGTAGAAGTTGTTTATGGGTTGACAAACAGAAATGGTAAATGCAGCACATAGTATCCATCGGGAAAATGGAAATGAATGTGACATAGGTGGTAAAACAGTCATGGGGATTTTAATCATCATGTAGATTGGGCAAAACAAATTAGCAGCACACGTGTGGCGAGTAAATTCATGGAATGTATTGGAGATGGTTTGCTAGATCAATGTGTTGAGGAACCAATGAGAGAACAGGTTATTTTAGATCTAGTATTAAACTATGAGAAAGTATTAATCAATAATGCAGTGGTTAAGAGCTTTTAGAGAAGAGTACTGGTAATATAATGGAATTTTATATGAAGATTGACAGTGAATTGGCACACAAAAAGCTGGAGGAACACAACAGGTCAGGTAGCAACTATGGGGAGATGAAGGGTCTCGACCAAAACTTCCATTTCACTCCATAGATGCTGCCTGACCTGTTGAGTTCCTCTAGATTTTTGTGTGCTGCTGCAGATTCCAGCATCTGCAGTCTTTTGTGCCTCTTTGACAGTGAATTAGTTCAATCTGAAATCAAGGTCTTAAATATAATCAAAGCAAATTACAAAGACATGAGATGGGAGTTCTCTGTGGTAGATTGGGAAACTACATTACGAAGTATTACAGGAAGCAATCCATGATTAACTTTTAAAGAACACATGGTTCACAACAAGTGCATAAACCTTTAGGGCACAAAAACCCAACAGGCAAAGTAGTTTGCTAGGGCTGAAAGGAGAAGTGAAAGTTAACATTATAATATTGTCAAAAAGAGCAGTAAGTCTGAGGATTGGGAAAATTTCAGAATTCAACAAAAGAGGTCCAAGACATTGATATGGGAAGGGAAAGTAGATTATGAGAGTTATCCAGCAAGAAATTTAAAAGGTTGCAAAAGAGTCCACAGATATGTTAAAAGGAATTCATTAGCAACAGTTAATGTGAGCCTCCTACAACTATGGACGGGAGAAAATATATTGGAGAAAAAGGAAATGGTAGAAGAATTAAAGAAGTATTTTCTATCTGCCTTCTGGAAGTATTGGAGGTCTTGAATGAATGAGGAGCTGAAAGAAGTCAACATCAATAAAAGCTAGCTTTGGACTATAAGATAATAAATCCCAGAACCTGGTGACCTACAATAACAGATTTTGGAAGAGTTGACTATAGAGATAATGGATGATGTCATTCCATACATTTTAGAATAGTTCTCACCAAATGGAAGGCAGCTAATGTAACACACAATTTGAAAGAGTTGGGAAAACAAGAAGCTACAGACTAATTAGCCTGACATCACAGGTGGGGAAAATGTCTGAAGCTATTTTAAAAGAAATCGAGGCAGGGCATTTAGGGGAGAGTCATCATGGATTTAGGAAAGCGAAGTCACGTTTGATAAATCTGTAAGAGCTTTGCAAGGTTATAACCAGCAAATTAGATAAGGGCCAAACAGTGGATATGGTGTATTTTAACTTTTAGAAACCCTTCAATCAGATGTCACACCAAGATAAGATTAGAGCACACGAGATTGGGTGTGTTACAATGGTGTAGAGGAAGAACTGGTTAATAGTTAGGGAACCAACAGTAGGAATAAATATGTCAGTTTTGGGCTTGTAAAGCTCTATCTGGGGTGTTGCAGGGATAAACAGTTCTGTGGTCCTCCTGAGTTCTAGTGATGTCTGATGACCTACTTACAACAACAATATTTACAACTATATGGTTTCTTTGACATAAAAAAAATTAAATCAGTTTGGTGTAAGATGGATGTTCAGTCAAGGTGAATGAGAATATATGAGAGAAATTGCATGTGTTAGAAGGTAGGCTTTAAAAATTAAAGAATAGGCGAAAGATGTAGATGTGGAAGATATTGTGCAAGAAGATACAGAAGACCATCAAAGATGATAGAAAAAGTGTGATAATGCCTAAGAGTCTGGAATCAGAAGAATTGAGAGTGCAATGGTTCTAGTGCTGGGGCAGGCTGAGGGTTGATGCTTTGTTAATAGCAAGATTTGGAGGTAACCCTGATAATAAGGGGGTGAAAATCTTCCCTTTCATGTCACAATAAAGCTCCAACCTATGACTTTAGAAGGAGAGTGATCCTAGACAGCAGAAAGTTTGGTATTGCAGGCTGTTAGATTGGACAGTTTTGTCTTCTTCACTACAACACACACTGAATAATTCTTCAGCATTGTTGCTGCCTTAGCTCTTTCTGCATAAGGAACAAGTATTTTGTCTCATTGGAGAGGTCTCCATTCTGAGTGAGCTGCCTTCTTGCATATATTTCTCAGTAGCTTATTTTGGACATTCCAGAATTACTTCTGTATAGACCTGGCGCTGTGCTGGAGTTGTAATGAGCAGCTCTGCTGTAAGTGGAAGTGAAAACCTAAAACCAAGCATTCCAACTGGTCACATTCACAATTCCTACAAGTTGTCTTTGGTGTGCTATGCATGTGCAAAAGCTGCAAGTCAGCAACCAACAGAACTGGCACTGAGCTACAGTAATATAAAGCTACTTTAATCATAGTGTTGAGATCTGTATGATTCAGGTACCAACATGCAAAAAAGAGTACTTACCTAACTCCTGAATTTGTTGCTCTTTAGGTAAACAAAATCATCGATCATATTCTTTCTCATTTGTTTTACTTTTCTGTTCAGGATGAACCAGAATATTTGTGGTCTGCTGAGGGCTAGGTCTGTGGTGTTCAAGACCGGCAATCCAGAAGCCTACAAGAAGTCCAAGTACAACCTACGGAAGGCCATCGTAAGAGTGAAAAGGCAATTCCATGTGAAGTTAAAGACCAAATTGATTACACAACAGCATGTTGTAATCTTTCAGCATTTAAATAATAATCTGATCTTCTATTTTTCTTTCCAAAGTGGATAACCTCACATTTACCAGCATTGTATGCCATCTGCCGGATTGTTGCTTACTCAATTAACCTATCTATATCTCTCTGCAGACTCTCCGCATCCTCAGAATGAATTCAACTCCAACCAATGTCAAGAAGCTTGAAACCATCTTGGACAAAACAACCTGTTTGATTGGAATTCCAATTGGCTGCAATGAGTCTCATCTATTAATGCATTGGTTTAATTTGCTAAGGTGACTTTGACAGCAATTCCCAAACCAATGACTGTTATCATGGAAAACGTCAGCAATTGCAGGTTCCCCTCCAAGTTACAAGCCAATCTGGCTTGGAAATGTAGAACCATAGAACAATACAGCCCAATACAGGCCCTTTGGCCCACCATGTTGTGCCAACCTTCAAACCACTCCTAAGACTATCTAACCCCTTCCTCCCACATATCCCTCTATCTTAAATTCCTCCATATGCTTATCTAACAATCTCTTGAACTTGACCAACGTATCAGCCTCCACCACCACCCCAGGCAGCGCATTCCATGCACCAACCACTCTCTGGGTGAAAAACCTCCCTCTGACATCTCCCTTGAACTTCCCACCCATTACCTTAAAGCCATGCCCTCTTGTATTGAGCATTAGTGCCCTGGGAAAGAGGTGCTGGCTGTCCACTCTATCTATTCCTCTTAATATTTTGTATACCTCTATCAAGTCTCCCTTCATCCTCCTTCTCTCCAATGAGTAAAGCCCTAGCTCCTTTAGTCTCTCCTCATAATCCATACTCTCCAATCCAGGCAGCATTCTGGTAAATCTCCCCTGCACCCTCTCCAACGCCTCCACATCCTTCCTATAATGAGGCAACCAGAAATGGACACAGTACTCTAATTGTGGTCTAACCAGAGTTTTGTAAAGCTGCATCATTACTTCGCGGCTATTAAACTCGATCCCATGACTTATGAAAGCTAACATCCCATAAGCTTTCTTAACTACCCTATCCACCTGTGTGGCAACTTTCAGTGTTCTGTGGATATGAACCCCCAGATCCCTCTGCTCCTCTACACTGCCCAGAATCCTGCCATTTACCTTGTACTCCGCCTTGGAGTTTGTCCTTCCAAAGTGTACCACCTCACACTTCTCCGGATTGAACTCCATCTGCCACTTCTCAGCCCAGATCTGCATCCTATCAATATCCTTCTGTAAGCTTCGACAGCCCTCCACACTATCCACAATGCCACCAATCTTTGTGTCATCTGCAAACTTGCTAACCCACCCTTCCACTCCCTCATCTAAGTCATTAATAAATATCACAAAAGGTAGAGGTCCCAGAACCGATCCTTGTGGAACACCACTAGTCACAGCCCTCCAATCCGAATGCACTCCCTCCACCACAACCCTCTCCTTTCTACAGGCAAGCCAATTCTGAATCCACACGGCCAAGCATCCCTGGATCCCATGCCCTCTGACCTTCTGAAGAAGCTTACCATGCGGAACCTTGTCATCCCCTTACTAAAATCCATGTAGACCACATCTACTGCACTACCCTCATCAATCTTCTTGGTCACCTCCTCAAAGCACCCTATCAGGCTTGTGAGGCAAGATCTTCCCTTCACAAAGCCATGCTGGCTGTCCCTATCAGTCCATGATTCTCTAAATGCTCATAGATCCTATCTCTTAGAATCCTTTCTAGCAGCTTACCTACCACAGACGTAAGGCTCACTTGTCTGTAATTCCCTGGACTATCCCTACTACCTTTTTTGAATAAGGGGACAACATTTGCCACCCTCCAATCCTCCGGTACCATCCCCGTGGACAACGAGGACTCACAGATACTAGCCGATGGTTCAGCAATCTCCTCCCTAGCCTCATGAAGCAGTCTGAGGAATATTCCGTCAGGCCCCGGGGACTTATCTGTCCTAATATCATCTGTCCTAACAGCCCCAACACATCCTCTCTCTTGATATCAACATACTCTAGAACATTACCCTTACCAACACTATCCTCAGCGTCATCAAGACCCCTCTCCTTGGTGAATATTGAAGAGAAGTATTCATTGAGAACCTCACCCACTTCCACAGCTTCCAGGCACAGCTTTGTCTTTAATCAGACCTACCTTTAATCTAGCCATCCTTCTGCTCTTCATGTACGAGTAAAAAGCCTTGGGATTCTCCTTAACCCTACTCGTCAAAGCCTTTTCATGTCCCCTTCTTCTCTCCTCAGCCCCTTCTTAAGTCCCTTCCTTGCTACTCTACATTCCTCACGAGCCCTATCTGATCCTTGCGGCTATCTGTATTTTCATTCCTTCATCATCACTGATTTAAATTCTGGAATTCCTAGAACATCATGGAAACAGAGTCACAAGAAGAACTGCAGTGATTCAGGAAGGTAGCTCATCACTAATTTCTCAAGATTATTTAGGTATGGCCTTTTCAAAGATCTCCACATCCAGAAATTGAATAAAAAGAATGGATCTTTTGGCATTGCTAAGAACTTCTCTTCAGGTTCATTAAAAAGTAAAAACAAAATGTTTGCCAGAAGTACAAAGTCAAGCAATGAACAGGCTGACACACCCACTGTGGTTGTGTCACACTGAGGAGCTGTCAGTAACTGTTTTATGTTCTGTCATGTTGAACACACCAGCAATTGTCAATTTATTCCCTGATGGATATAGCAACTTGCAATCTCAAACAGTGGGTTGCTTTGTTTCATTCCTTTAATAATTAAGGTGTTATACTCACTGGATGAAAAAAGCTGTCAAAATAAATAATGGGGAAATAACTTACATTTATACTGAACTTTTCTGAACCTTAGGTTGCTCCGAGGCACTTCACAGCCAAAAGGGTATTTTTTTAGTACAATCAGCATTGTTGACTTGGGAAACACAGCAGCCAATTTGTGCACAACAAGATCCCACAAAGAGATAAATGATCAGAAAGTCTGTTTCATTCATGTGAGTTGTAGAAAGGTATCTACCAGGAAATCAGGAGAATCCCCCTACTTTCCTTCAGATAGTATCCCTGGATCCTTTCTGTTAGCATTTGAAGACAACACCTTTCAAAGAAAGCATCCCTCTCTTAATAAGTGCATTGATACACACACTTATTTCCCATGGGCTTCTGTATATCTAGGTGTAGTTCAGCACAGCTAATATAATGCTGATGTTTTCTTAAAGGACCATGCTATCTATCTGCAAATTATAAATATAATCCATTTTAATAATAAATATCATCAATAAACAGGCACTTTAATTTACATCAGGGTGTAAATACCTGGGTAAGAAGACACCTGCTGGGCATGTTCTATGGCCTTACCATTAGCAGCATATTACACAGACAAAAAAACTTAATCTGATCTCAGTGGCATCTTAACTGCCATATTAAGTCACCTGGTCTCACCCTATTAGATGTAGTCCCTTTGTTCCACCCATTCCTCCCCCCCCCCCCACCTGCTCTGCTACCTGTTTATTTCCCTCCATAGATGCTGCCTGACCTGCCAAGTTCCTCCAGCATTTTGTGTGTGTTGCCCCAGATTCCAGCATCTGCAGAATCTCTTGTGTCTTCTTTTCTCTCTTTCCCTGTTCTGGGCCTGAAACATTAATTGTTTCTTTTTTTTCACTGACGCTTTCTGACCTGCTGCTTCCAGCATTTTTAAATTTTTATTTGTGAATTATTTTGCCTCAATATGGCTGAAATAGTTCCAGCAAAGGAAAGAAAAGTATAGATGATGCTGAGAGAAACATACATTTAACATGTGTGCGTTATCCCCTTACCCCATATAATTACCAGGGATCACACTGATGTATACCAATAGCACAGACTTGTTTTCACTTAAAGGGAGGGTAGCATTTGGAGAGTGGTGCCTGTCACAATGATATTTTGTTTCAGTGAATGGGAGGTAGCATTGACAGCCACACTCTCTCGATCTTTATCAATTGGCAATCAGATGAAAGGATTGTGGTGGTCGCACTTTGAGACTGCTGGATCATGCTGGATTCAATGAAGCTGAATGGAAGCGTGGCAGTGGAAATGCATGGAGTTTGAATGTTGAGGTTTTGCTTAGTTAAAGAGAGAAAGTGAGGGATTGGGATCAGGAATCAATAACTGAAATCCTATGCAGTTGTACAAGGTCTATTGACAAATTCTGATCAGTGACGTTTAAGATCAAACTCTTGCTCACTGGGACAAATGGGAGTTCAGATCAGAATACCAAATTTCAAAAATGGAGTAAAATGATGAATTAACAATTCTAGACTTAGATCAAAACCCTTCGGCTGGGGAATTTGAATTCTGCTCATAAAATAAATCCGGTTAAAAAAAAAATCAATAATAGTGCCTTTGAAAGTCTTCTGACTTATCCAGTATGGAAAATGTGATTTAAGCCCACAGCAATTTAGATTCTTAAATGTCTTCTGATATGGACTAGAAACCTGAAGAGCTCAGGGGAATTTCTGGATAGGTAATAAATGTTAAATATACCAGTGGTAGGCACATCCTATGAATGAATTAAGCAGCCCATAAGTGAGTTGCACTGAAACTATGAGCTATCAACAGCAAAGTAACCTTATTGCCTTGTACAATCCTTACTCTGTCATCTCCATTGAGCTGGCAAATCAATACTGGTGCAATGTACCAGGAGTAACACCAGACATAACTTGAAATGAATAATCAAATTAATAAAATAACAACATACAATAAGCTGATCCAGATGACTGGTCTTGACCCAAAACGTCGACTGTTCATTTCTCTCCAAAGAAGCTGCCTGACCCATTGACTTTCTTCAGCATTTTGTTTGTTGCTCCAGATTCCTGCATCTGTAGTCTCTTGTGTCTCCAATAACCTGTATCCTAATCACCAAGGAAAGAGGTCGATGATCCTATAAGGCAAAACAATGAAGGAAAAACGTGTCAATTATATATCGTAACGGCTAACTACACACTACGAAATGAAGACACAGGGTCGCTGGTTTTGAAATCAGAGATCGAATGCCGACAGGGGCACGGTGCACCTTTAATACCTGAAAACTTCCCACGCTACAGTTCCTGCGCTGACGTCATGCGCGGGTCACCTGACCTTCCTGTGCGCGGGCTTTCCCAGCCCAACGATGGGGAAGAAGGAGGGCCTGGCGCCATCTTGAATCAGGGCCTCCGACGACGTCGCGATGTCAGGAGCCGGTTCGATGCCGGTGCGGTGAGTCACTACAATATCATCTTTCATGCTCACTGGCTGTTCCAAGGGACCTTACAGGTAAATCAGTCTTTTTGAAGTGTAGTTACTGTTTTGTGTGCAGCAATGATGTAATGACTAAGTAGCTTAATTTGGGGATGGTTGTAGAACCTTGTATCTAGAAGCTGAATACTTTGGTGACAATGAGCAGGGATAAGGATTGTCCACCATCTACAAATTTCAAGCTTGAAATAGAATAGATACCATTTACTTTGTTAGATGCTACTGTAACAACATTCAAGAAGTTCAACACTAAATGGTTAAAACAGTCTAAGGAACAATCTACCGATGTACTCTTCTCTCCAAAGGCCTTCACAATGAATACATAATTTTTAAAGTTTAACCAGCATACCTTTGCCATGTAGACCTGCAGTTCTGGTTTCAACAATTAAACCTGAACAAAATTTGTATTTAATCCTGGTGCATTGAGCCTGCAGCTTTTGCTTTCTATGAAAAGAGGATACATTGCAGCAATTTACCAAGCTTACTTCTCACCAATACCCTCCTGCTAAGTGGATCTGAGTACAGAGAAGGTCAAAAGCAATGGTTTCATGTGAGTGCAATCACCTCCAAGTTCCTCTCCATCTCACTCAATCATGGACATTCTTTATCACTCATTTATCTTTGCAGGTTTAATCACCATTGAACAGTGTTGTAGGAACTCCATCAGTGAGTTGTAATAGTTCAGTAAAAGGGATCTTCATTACCTTCTTGGAAATATTTACTTAGGAAATGAATTGGGGTATGCTGGTGTCACCTGCAGCTAGAGAACAAATAAAACAAATTCAAACTTCTCTTGTGACCTTGTGAGTTACAATCATTCTCAAAAAACTTGACTTTGTTATTTTGTCTGTAGACATAGATAAAAGTCATTTGTTTTTCTCTAGTTCCCATAGATGCAGAGGCTGGGGGAAGAGAGGTTGGGGTATGTCACAATGCAAAACCATAAGCTTTGGAAGCATGGAAAACTATTTTGAGCTTTATGTAACTTCATGATGTCTAAACATTTCTGAAGCTGGGCTGTTCTTAGAGTTACAATATCAATGAAAAGTGTTGAAATATCTTCTTTTTATTCATTTATATGTTTTTTAAAATTTTCTCTATAGGAGAAATTCAGAAATCCTCAATGCACATTCTCCTTCTTTTGTCCAGTTTTGCTATTGTATCCATAGAACTGAAAACTGGATGTCTCATTACATACCAATGTCACCCATACAGTTTTACAAAGGCAACCACCAAAAGCATACTTAATAGTTAAAATTCCTCTCTAAAGGCTTTCACAATGAATACATTTTTCAAAAAGCTTAGTCGGGCATACCTTTACCATATGGGCCTGCAGCCCTGGATTCAACAATTAAACCTGTACAAAAGTTGCACTGAAACATTCTCATGACAGCTGTCAGTTTTTGCCCAGACATGTTACACCAGCAAAAGCACTACAGAAACATATTCATGGTCTTGAGAAGCAATATCTGCTGATACCAGGATGTGTACTTAAATCTGAAGTTGTGTCTGCAAAATATTTGATCTGGTTACACCTTCCCATTCACCCTATTTTGGTATGAAAAATAGTGTTCTGAATTTGTAGATCCAGGCATCCGATTTCCCTTATGGAGCAGCACGTGTTGTTTTGCAAATGTGTTCGTCTAATACAAAACTTTGTGTGCAATTACATAAGAGATCTAGATAAATATGCCTAGAAACTGGAATTCTCCCTCTTTTGGTGCACTAACCTTGTGCTGCATAGGATCCCCAGCAAAAACTTTTTAAAATTGAAAACAAGGCGACAATGATTTGCACAACCAATTATGGACAAAAACTGGACCTCTGTCTTGCTGCAACAACCTGTGTTGAGTTTTTCACCTTCCATTACTCCAGTGGATTCTGGCAATGGGATAGCTGTTATCCCAACTATCTGGAGAACTGGCTGTTTTTTTAGTTTAGGGTCAGGACATCAGGATTTATCATCAGGACACATCTTAAAGTTCACTTCTGAACAGCTTACTCTTGAAGACTGCAAATATGCCATTGTCCAAGTAACGAAAGTTCAATGACTACACCATGTCCTAGACTCAAGCTGCTTATTAAGAACTATTTGTCATTCAGGATATCTGACCCTGACCCTGATTTGTATTCCTGGCTGTCGTGTGGTGACCCTTGCAGGCACTCCCACCATAGACACCTGCCCAAGTATCTCATTGCCATTGTACTGCGGTATATGTCCATCACTGATATTCCCAACTTACCACACAACTTCATGTTTGAGAATATCACCTCTTCATGTACTCCCATGCGATTGCACTACAACCCTTGACTCCACACTGTTGGTTTTCACCAATCTCTTGTGCACACAGCTCAACTCTAACTTTGCTCCTCTCAAGAAAATCTTGCATATTTTTCCATTTCCTTCATTTGGTGACCCAAGCCATGCATTTTTCTTCAGCTGAATTCTCCTAAGACTGCCAGTGCATGACTACCCATAATCATCACACTTACTTCCGTGAAGAGAGGTGCCTGTCTTTGCCATGCTGCCTTCTCAGACATAACATCTCACCCCTTCCCTTTCCTTTTAGTGGAACAGTCGCTATCGTTTTACCATTCTCTGTGATCACAGTAGTTTTGTTGAAGCTATTAGTCCAAGTGCGGCCCTGACTCTGAGCCCTTAACTTTCTTGTGCTTCTGGAGTGAAACTGATCAATAGTCTTCTTGACAGGTTAGTACACTGCATAGCATGAGTGGCTGCAGGATCCTGTCGCCATTCAGTGCTGAAATTCTGTGAAACACACAGCCCATCAAATCAGGTGACGCAATCCAATTAATGCCCATGATTGCATGAACATAGTTCTGGTCCATGGCATAGTAGACAACTGGATCCATCTATCTCCAATGGCAACCCAATGATCTACCCTTCCTAGAACCTGAAGAATCCCACATAGGTGCCCAGCAGCAACTTACTCTGCCTGAGTGCCTAAGATGTCTTCAATGCGCATTTTGTTATATATGTTACTGGCATCAAGCAGCATCATTGCATGTGATGATCACAATAGCTTTAATTGTTAAGTAGGCTGCTTCACTATTGTTAATAACTTGTTCTGCAGAAATATAATAGACATATTCCATTTAATGTACAGTTTCGACCCTCATACTTTTCCATTTTGCCAAAATATCCACAATCTATCTCCTGCCATCATTGATAGGCCATCAACAGAACCATGTTCTCTGATCTTTTGCACTTGATTACTGCCTTGCTACTTAATGAGCAAAAACATCCTACCCTCATCGCCAGTAGATGGTCCACTAGGCTGTTATTTAGTAAGGCCAGAAAACAGGTGAGAACCTAGAGCCAATTTTCATTTTTTGT
This sequence comes from Pristis pectinata, assembly GCF_009764475.1. Classification (NCBI taxonomy): domain Eukaryota; kingdom Metazoa; phylum Chordata; class Chondrichthyes; order Rhinopristiformes; family Pristidae; genus Pristis; species Pristis pectinata. Next base: position 117,857,763 of record NC_067406.1, read on the forward strand.
TGGCAAACAACACTCTTTTAACAGTAGTGATTGACACAACAATGCATTCAAGTCATGTTACTTTAATTCCTAAAGGTAAATACACACCTCCTGAGAAGATTTGCAGCTCTTAAAGGCGCAGCCCTCATTTATGACAGACATAAGCAAGATATACCATGGCTAACATGAAGGAAAGAAATACTGTGGAGGATAGAGAGACAGACCCCAGATTTAGTGAAAGAGATTTGAATATTCTCAGCAGTACCATTAGTGCCAGAAGGGAGGTCCTCATAAACTGAATGCAAATAGAAGAGCCATGCAGATCCCTGACTCGTTCTGGCAAATGGTGTTGGTCTTCTGAAAATAGAGTTCTGTTTTCTGCATCAGTCCAAGTGCACTCTCTGTTCAACATCGCCCTGGTGTGGAGACTTCATTGTGGTGCCTGCCGTGCTGCACAACATAGCCAATACTGGAGAAAGGCCAGCAAGGGAACCTAGAACCTGAGGACCATGAGTTGGAGCCTATAGAACAGCATAAATAAGAGGAACAGGGAGAACGCACAGATACCATACAGGCACCACTGAAGGCCAGGATTGAAAGCAGGCCACTGGAGCCGTGTGGCAGCAACTCTACCAGCTGCAGCTCTATGCCCCATATTCAACCCTTCTCTACCTTCACTTTGGTGGTTATTTGAACTATCTTAGCCTGGCCAGATAGGCGACGAAATTAGTACCTAACTTGGGGTCACCCAGACAAGCTATCAGAATCATTTTGTACTTCCGCATGCTGGATCCAAGGGCCATTCACCCTGACAATTCTGTGATGAACAGGATCTGAAAATATGAGGTCCTGAAGGCTAAGTTTCAAAGACCTTTGTAGGTTTTGTGTGATAGAAGGATTAGGTGATCTTTTCCAAGACCCATCAAATCTGAACATCCTTGAATACTTCAATTGATCGATGAAGTTCTGTGAGATGTCATGGCGACCAATCCCTTACATTACTGGTTTGTTGGAAGGGTCAAATGACCACCTCATACCCAACTTTCATGACAGGTCATCGACTTGAAACATTATATTTCCTTCTCTCTCCACAGATGATACTTGACCTGTTAATTATCTCCAGCATTTTATGTTTATGTTTTGCAGATCTCTAGCATCTGCAGTTATTTGCTTTCCAATTCCTTTAATGTCGTCTGGTTGGAAGGATTTAACCGAAGCCGATTTGTTAAAACCAAGTAACCTTGGCACAGACAGGTAGGAAATTTATTTGGTTACTGGCGGAAATGAATTAGTAATTAAAATCTAATCCTTTGTCTCAGTTGCTACTAGACAAAGTATAACTGATTGTTGCTTAAATATTAAAAATTAAAGTATGTATTTTATTGCATTAATATTAGTTGGGTTCACTTTCTCGTGCCATTGCATCTACATCAGAACAACGCAGGCTCAAGTTCAGCTACAGTGGATAGACACTAGATTAGGCTAAAACTGGTGTCCAATATCAAGGGGGCATTGCATTGTCAGAAGTGACCACTTCCGCCTGAGTTACTGGTTCAGCTAGATATAAGAAATCCCACAGCACGAGTGAAAGAAGAGCAAGAAGAAGCACTGTCCAATTCTGTCTTCCAAGCTAGCAGCACCAGACACAATGTCACTTTATGGATGTGGGATTTTGCCATGTATCATTAAACTGGGATGATATGATAAGACACAAAATTAATGTTAATTATTCTTTTATGCATCTAATTACCAAATTACTTGACATACAAAAAACATTGAGACTTCAAGTTTGTTTTATATTACACTGATTTTGAATCGTCAGCAAGTAGTGATTTATTTTAAATCTTGGAGTTTACAGCTAATTTTACTTTGATATCAAAAATATTCTAACTGCACAAAGCTATTGTTTTAAAAAAGACCTTTATTAACACCAGTCATTTTCAGAGTTAGGAGCTCTCATGTAATAAAAGATCTGCATTGTAGTATGTTTTTATGATGCTGACATAAACCTGTGATTATTAATATTGGGTGATTCGACTGTACTTGTCACATCCATCTGCTCTCTACACAACACTGTTCTAAATTCAAGACAATGGCTTACCAAAGTTCTGGCAAACACAATCTGTGATTACCTGCATCTCACTGGCTAATTGAAGTTTGCTTCCAGAAACAAAATCAGATAATCCCTTTATAAAGAGAGTGTGCCTGAACAAGTGTTCCAGATCTTGATTCTGCCCTGGATCATTCTCCTCCATTCTGCACTAGTGAAGTCCATGTGGCAAAATAGAGGCAGTTCCACCTTTACTGACATTCCAATTATTCCACCCATCACCTTCCTCCACTTTCACTGTTACTTAGACTAACTTGCTTTCTCCCTTTTTCAGTTCTAATGAAGGGTCTTCAACCTGAATCATTAACTGGTTTCTCTTTCCATTGATGACACCTGACTTGCTGAGTTCTTGCAGCTTTCTGTTTTAGTTTCAGATTCTAGCATCTGCAATTTTATTTGTTTTCCAGGAGAAACAGATTGGACTTATTCCCCTTAGTAGAGAGGTCAGGAATTAAGGGACATAGATTTAAGTTAACTGGTGGAAGCATTAGAGGGAAATTGAGAGAAAAAGAAATCACTCAATGAGTGGTGGGTGTCTGGAACTCAGTGCCTGAAGGAGCCATGGTAGCAGAAACTCACATCAGTTAAAAGAGTACCTGGAAGAACACCTGAAACACATCTGCACAGCTGTGGACTGAGCTGGGAAGTGGGATGTCCATTTTTGCCAGCATGGATACAATGGGCTAACTGGCCTCCTTTTAGCCCATTTTGATAATTCTATGATTTTCCATGACCTTGGATGCTGCTCAGAGACTAAATTGTACTGTTTCCAAATTTCTGCATTCCACAGTGCTTGCAAATCTAGCCCGCATTATTAGCAAACATGATCATAGTAAATGACTCTGGACTTAAGGACAGAGCTTACAGGACTATGGTGTTTTATATTACCTACCTTTTTTAGCAATAGACAGTCATTGTATACTGTCTTGTTAAAGATAGTCTACTGTCATTTTCAACATTTCCCTATTCCTTGAATGAAACATCTATTCGTTCCAAGTCATTATGTAACATATTCCCACCAAGAACTGGCAGAGCTCATCCAGAAATGATTGATGGGGTTTTAGCCACAGCAAGGAGTGTTGGGGCACAGAAAAGTTGATACTGGCTGAAGAACCAATGTCTTTACTGGAAGGCAATCAAACCAGCCTCACATTTTAGTAAACATATTGATGAAATCAGGACCTGAATCAAAGACTTAGTAGGTTATGTTGGAACTTGGTATATCTCCCATCATTGTGTGAAACAGATGTGACTTTTTGTGCCAGAAGTTTTCTGAATTGCAAACAACTTTCTGTTTTATCTTTCTGAGTAATTCAAGCATACATCAAAACACATGACAAATTCAATAGGCAGCAGCAAGGGGAAAATTCAAAAAGCAAGCAAAAATATGCAAAAATAAATGGAAACTCAAGAAATTCAATGTTGTATAATACATCTCAAATAACCAAAGAGTTATTCAATAATTAGATCAAAGAATTTTTTAAAAATCTGTCCAATGGAAGGAACCTCCTCAGATTGGTTCACCACCCTTGCTCAGTGATTGCCAACACATTAAATTTGCTCTTGACTTGAGTGGGTCCCCAACCACAAATTTCCTCAAACAAGCCAGTTCTGACTTGATCAAGAGACCCTACACACTGGAGTGCCTTCTGATTGGAAACCCTGCTGATTGCCAGTGACACCAGTTGTCAAAACTGTCAAGCAGCTCTGACATTCAAAAACATATCAAAAATATTTAAAAATAGTATAGTTCAAAAATATTCCCAAGGTGTCTCCAGCGTCACCTTCCTTCAACATCCATAGTGGAGTGTAGGGATGACAACTACAATAGAAAGCTGGATCTTGGTGAGCCACAATTAATGACAGTGTGTAAGAGCCTCAAAGTTATGACTTGTGGTGGGTCATGTGCATGCCTGAGATAGCTAATAAAACATTTTAGTCCTCTTAGTGAGAATGCTAGACTATGGTAAGCTTGTGCAAAAAGACCCAGAGCAGAATAAAGGTCGTTTTCACCCTGTACAGGGATGGCGTGGTTCTTGGCATACTGAAGACTATGTGTGGGTGCTTTGCAGACTAGTCATTGTGTAGAAATGACAGGGATTAAAGTGTTGTCAATTCATTCTGTAATGAATGTCAATTCCAGTACTTAGGTGTTTTTCAAAATGGAAACAATGATCATTAGGAAGATGAAGACTAGGCTTGGGTTGGATAATACAACACAGTGAAGGAGCTATAAAATTTTATAAATTTTGGCAGGCATCCAAATCTAGCCTACATTTTCCACAGGGCTTCATGGTTGTTGGAGAAAAATCTTTCATTAAATCAATGAAAGTCCTAGTTTTGATCCCAAAAAATTCATGTGAGTTGTCCTCATGGATGTTCCAAAATTGTTTGACAAATTAATGAGAGCTCATTGAAGAAATAACATGACTGTGGATAAGGAAACCTGTGATTGTTCTATACTTAGATTTCCAGAAAGCACTTGAAAAGTGCCATATCAAATATTATTGCAGGAAATAAAAGGTCATGGTGTAGGAATTAAAGTATTAGTGTTAACTAACTGGAAACAGAGAGTGAGTATAAATGGGTCTTCTTCTGGTTGGTACAATGTGACAAGTGACTTACAGACACTGGTGCATTTTATTTTGTTTTCTTTAGTATCCAAAAATTAATTCATTTCAACCTTGAAAGTACTTAGTTCCTGAATATCTAAAGCTCTTGAGAGGAGAGAATGCCAAAGATTCACAACCCTCTGAGGAAAGAAATGTTTCTTTTAACTCTTTTCAACCTGACTAACCTCTTATTCAAGACTTATTCTAGATTCTAGAGACAGAGAAACAGTCTCACAGCACAGACCCTCTCAGAATCTTTATTTGCTCAAGATTAATTCTCATTTTTTGAAGCTCTGATGGGTATATGCCAATTATTCCCAAACCCTCTCAAGGAATTAATTTGCTGAATTTACACTGTAGCTAAGACCATAAGACATAGGAGCAGAGTTAGGCCATTCTGCCCTTCGAGTCTGCTCTGCGAAACCTACAGCAACTGGTATTCCCAGGCAGTCTCCCATCCAAGTACTAACCAGGCCTGAGCCTGCTTCCGAGATCGGATGAGATTGAGCGTTCTCTGGCTAATATGGTTGAAGGCTAAAACCATTGATTCCATCAGTCAGCAGAGACTGTGGAACACCTTCCACAAATTCAACTGCCCATTCTGACAAAGAGTCTTCAATCTGAAGTGTTAATTCTGTTTCTCTTCCCACAATTTGACCTGACCTGCTGAATAGTTCCAGCATTTCCTGTTTTTATCACAGAAATTCATTTCCATCTTATGATTACTCCACAAACAAACCAATGGGTCTGCCACAGAATCTCATTTAAGGGGAATGTCAAACAAGGCTGTGTGTCAATGCCTTTGCACTTTTCTTGAACTAACCTTCAGAACTAACGGGAAGCCTTTCAGCCCATGGTGACTACACTGCAGAACCAAGGTTACCTCAAGGTCAGCAGTCAAGCTGTGTGTGCCAGTGACACTTGCATTTGTGCATACTTACAGACCAAGCTCCAAGCCAATGTTGACACTTTCACTGAAGCAAATAAGAGGATGGACTTTACACTTATAATCCACAAGGCAAAGATCCCCTACCAACCTGGCCCTGCTGCACCACTCCATCCCCCAGCAAAAACATTCTTGGTGAGATGCTGGAAAACATGGACCACTCTCCATTTCTTGGGGATCATCTCTCAGCAAAGGCAGACATCAATGAAGAAATTCATCCACGCCTTCAAAATGCCAGCAGAACCTTTGCTCAATCGAGGAAATGGATGTTTTGATATCATGACCTCAGACCCATCACAAAACTCACGGTCTACCTGACAGCACTGATCCCTACCCTCCTATATGCTTCTAGACCAAGTTACAGGCAGAAGACACCTCAAGGCACTGGAAAATTATCACCAACACTGGTAAAATCCTCCAAATTCATTTGAAAGATAACCAAACCAATGTCAGTGTCCTTTTCCCAGCCCACTATTGAAGGCGTAAATGCACTCAATTGGTTAGATTGGACACACCTTGTTGTTCATTGGACTCCTGCAGCCAACACTCCATTCTGAGCTTTGTCTAGCGAAGAGATTACCAGGTGAACAGAGGGAACAATTCAAGGATGTGCTCAAAGTTTTCTTGAAGAAATGCAAAATCCCCACTGACTCCCAGGAATCTCAAAGTGGAGAAGGAGTGCACAGGATGGTACTAGGAACTTCAAGGCCTGGCTTTCGGAAGTATCAGAAGAAATGCACCACCTTACAAACTATCCACTCACCCATCCCATTAACCACCACCTGCTCCGTCTGAGAGAGACTGTGGGGTTCCACGGTAGTCTCATTAACCACCTCTGAACCCACAAAACCAGAGTGAAAGTAGGTCATCCTCAATCCTGATGAACTGCCTCAGAAGATATGTTAATTCTTCTATTTCCACATCTTTCAGAATCAGAATCAGAATCAGGTTTATTATCACTGACATATGCCAGGAAATTTGTTGTTTTGCAGCAGCAGTACAGTGCAAGACATAAAAATTACTATTAGTTACAGAAATAAATAATAATGGAAAAGAGGAATAACGAGGTAGTGTTCATGGGTTCATGGACTGTTCAGAAATCATGGCAGAGGGGAAGAAGCTGTTTCTGAAATGTTGAGTGTCTGTTGAATGTGAATTGTTCCCTCTGTTCACCTGGTAATCTCTTCGCTAGGCGAAGCTCAGGATGGAGTGTTGGCTGCAGGAGTCCACTGAACAACAAGGTATGTCCTGTGCCTCCTCCCTGATGGTAGTAACATGAAGAGGACATGTCCCAGATGGTGGGGGTCCTTAATTATGGATGCCACCTTCTTGGGCACCGCCTCTTGAAGATGTCCTTGATGGCAGGGAGGGTTGTGCTCGCAATGGAGCTGGCTGAGTCTACAACCCTCTGCTGCCTCTTTCAATCTTGCACATTGGAGCCTCCATACCAGGCAGTGATGCAACAAATCAGAATTCTCTCCACCATGCATCTGTAGAAATTTGCCAGAGTCTTAGTCACATAGCAAATCTCCTGAAACTCCTAATGAAGTAAAGCTGCTGGCGTGTCTTCTTCGTGATTGCCTCAATGTGTTGGGCCCAAGATAGATCCTCTGAGATGTTGACTCCTGAGAACTTGAAGCTGCTCACCCTTTCCACCGCTGACCTCTCAATGAGGACTGGTGCATGTTCTCCTGACTTCCCCTTCCCGGAGCCCACAATCAATTCCTTGATCTTGCTGACGGTGAGTGCGTGGTTGTTGTCGTGACGCCACTCAACCAGTCGATCTATCTCACTCCTGTATGTCTCCTCCTCGTCATCTGAGATTTTGCCAACAAATTTATAGATGCCGTTTCAGCTGTGCCTAGCCACACAATCAGTAGAGAGAATAGAACAGTGGGCTATGCACGCATCCTTGAGATGATTTATTCCAGCATTCCCAACAACTGAAATCATGTTGATTGGAGAGTAGTTTGCTATTCTTCTCTTTTTCCATTCTTGTTGCCGTAGTGCTACATTTGCACAGAGCTGGATAATTTCAAACTGGAAGTTAAAAGCTTATAAGCACAAAATTGGAATTAAATGTGACAATGCATATAAATAACATTCAGCTTACAAACAGAAGAAAGTTATTGGCATCAGATCAGCCCTGACTTAACAAAAGGCAGAGCAAGCTCAAGGGATAGAGTGGCATATTTCTCCTCCTGATTCATATAATCGTGCAATTGTTCATAAAAATGTTAGCTTGAAGGTTGGACATTTGTCTTTTTATGTTTGAATTTTAAACAAGTGGATAAGAATGCAGTATTTCTAAAATTTCCAAAGTAGCAGGTGATGCAAAAATAGGAAGCATGATATATGATGATGAATGGTATATCTCGATTCAGAAAGGTTAATATCTTCTCAGAAACTAGGACAATATGTAACTGATGCAATTTAATGTGGAAAATGTGAAATAACTAAATAATTGTTTAGAATTAGAAACTAAGTGTAAACTAAAACTAAACTAGGAGATGATACTACACTAGATAGTAATTCCAAATTAGTTGATCTCAATGGATACAAGGCCAGTACAATCAGCCATGCAGGAACTGCAAAATGCTGACATAAGAAAGTAAAAAAGGGCAACATCTGTCCTCCAAGTATGTTACTGGAATAATTACATTCAAGTCCTAAATTCTTCATTACACTTATCTACATAGGAAGGTATAATAACTACATTTAGAAGACACTTGGATAGGTACATGGATAAGAAAGGTTTAGAGGATATGGGCCAAATGCAGACAAATGAGACCAGATTAGATGGGCATCTTGGTCGACATGGATGAATTGGGCCAGAAGTCTGTATTAATCTATGACTCTATGATTCTATACATTGCACTGACGGGACATGACAGTATGCAGAGAATAAAAGGGCTTAGGGTAGGATTCATATAAAAATAGTATTTGATAGTCAACACCGACTTGGTGAGTTGAAGGGCTTGTTTTGATGTGGTATATCTTTATGACTCTATGACTCTTTAACTATCTGATCATTTTCCCATGTTTTAAGCAAGGTGTATATTTTATCATGTTAAAAAGGCAGTTGACATGATTAATAAGGGAAATCCAAGTTATTTGCCTCAAAGAATAAATAATCATCTTTTCAGCTTTCTTAGCTTTTGAAAAACATCTCAAACCCATTGCATTAGAAAATCCTGTAATCACTGTTTTTGAACAGAGAAAGATAAAAAGAGAGAGACTGAAGGCTGACATAAGGGTCAGGCTGGCGCTGGGGAGAAAAAAACGGGAGACTTGGAAGAACTGGTTTTGGTTTGGTTGAATGGGCAAGATGCAAGGTTTCTAATTCTTTTTATCAGTTTTTATACTGAAAAATAATAAGATAATTTTGAAAACATAAATAAGGCAATTTATGAATATTAAATAGCATTGCAGATTTATTACTTTGTTTTTTTTAAACTTTTCTTCTAGCATATGAAGATCATGGACAATTCCAGCATTTATTTACATCCTTAGTTGTCCAATAAAGACGTTGTTTGAGGCGGCATGGTAGCGTAGCGGTTAGTGTAACACTATTACAGCGCCAGTGACCCAGGTTCAATTCCGGCCGCTGTCTGTAAGGAGTTTGTACGTTCTCCACGTGTGTCTGCGTGGGTTTCCTTTGGGTGCTCCAGTTTCCTCCCATATTCCAAAGACGTACGGGTTAGGAATTGTGGGCATGTTATGTTGGCACTGGAAGCATGGCGACACTTACGGGCTGCCCCCAGAACATTCTATGCAAAAATGCATTTCACTGTGTGTTTCGATGTACATGTGACTGATGAAGAAACATTATCTTATCTTATCTTGATACAATTGAACAGCTTCCTGGTAAAATATCAGCCACATTACTGCAAGATTGCAGTCAATTTTAAACCGTACCAGATATGGACAACAGATTTTCTTCCCTAAATGACTTCTGCAAACCAACTGGTTGTTTCAGTCACTTTTACTGACATCTGCAGCAGAATTTCCACCTTGGGGCTCAGTCCACAATCCAGATTCAAATTCTGCTCGACTTCCATGTATTTTCCCCAAAGCAAAATGATTGTTCAAGATATCACTCTTTCTTATTTGCATAATCGCAAATATAAAACTTCCACACATCAGTGTAATCAGACACCATTCTAGAGAGCAATTATTCATATCACTTCCCTTGCATTAAAAAATATTCTTTGATGTATTGAAGTGTTAATCTTATCCAAGTTTATTAGGAAAGCTGAAAGCGATTTTTCCCAAAATACCTTTATGTCTACACCTGCGAGTAAGCACATTTTAAATAACTTAAAATACTAATAAAAAATAAAACAACTACTTTTCATTGGTGTAGACAAGTCATTATTTAAAATTTAAAAGCTTTTCAGAGGTGCATATTAGTGCCCTTGTCCCTAAAAAAGGTGTGGTGTTAAGGTACTTTACAATCAGTTGCCAGTGGGCACAGTTAGTGGAAACTCACTGTGGCAATTTATTCAGTCTGGGGTGGGGCCAGTACCATGAGCAGGAGGCTTCCAGAATTGTCTTCATTAAATAAGGGCAAAAGTTCAAGGAGATATATGATGCTGGAGGAACTCAGCAGGCCAAGCAGCATCCGTGGAGAAAAGCAGGCAGTCAACGTTTCAGGTTCCTATCTTCAGTCCTGAAGAAAGGTCCTTACCCAAAACATTGACTGCCTGCTTTTCTCCACGGATGCTGCCTGGCCTGCTGAGTTCCTCCAGCATCATCGTGTTTTTCATCTAGATTCCAGCATCTGCAGTCTTTTGTTCCTCTTCAAGGAGCTATAAATTGCTTTGGTACAGAAACTTGCGCGTCAAATTACTTGATTATTTGTGGTAGTTTATCTGATTTTGAACAAACTACACAGCTTTTCAAGTGGATATTCTACCCACATCTGTCATTTCCAAATTTGATGTTAAACTGGAATGTTGGAGTTATCAACTCACTTGGATATTAGCTCAGTTCCCAGGATTACTGCTGCAATAACATAGCATAAAATGCCAGAAATACTCAGCAGTTCAGGCAGTGAATTTTACATTCTACTTCTGATTTTCAGCATCTTTGATTTTCAATTGTAACATTGTATTGAATGGAATAAATTAATTTAGATTACAGTCAGTCCTCCAAAATTTCATTGGCTGTCCAAAAATACATATAACCTTAAGATGTAAATTCATAGCTTAGATAACTGCTGATATATTCAAATTAGATATAAGGCAATATGTGTTAATGCTGCTATTGAACCCAACAGATGTATCTTCCACATACCTCAGATTTATAACTAGTGTCTTTCCAATTGAGATCCCTAGGGAATGCTTATTAGAATACTTTGCCAAAATTTAACAAATGCAGCTGCATATCATTTTGAGTATATTTACACGTATCGGTGAATAAAAGATAAAGTCATAAATGAGTACCAGGCAATATAATGAGACACAAAAGTTTTTTTTTCCTCCAGGCTATGTAACTTCAATCCTGTTGTAATGTCTAAAAGAATTAATGTTTCCTTCTAAATCCATCTATCTTCGAGCTACCGCAGTAACAGGTTTAAGACTCTGTTCTGTCCATCTTATGTGTAAATAAAGGAAACATGAAAGAGAAAGGTTCATTGGCAGCACAGTGTCAGCTAGCACCTTAGGCCATGCAATAATTTCCAGCTTTGTTTACTTGTCAACTACTGAGGAATGCTACTGTTTCCTCATAGACCCAGATGGTTGTCTCTGTTGAAAAGGAATGACATCATGTCTAGGTTTTAACTTAACACTTCAAAGAAACCTTGTTTCTCCTTCTGGAGGAGTCCAAGACTCCATTTTTTTTTGCTATGTAAACTTAAATTACACATTTCTGAAAGAAAATATTACATGAAACAAAACTATGGGAAGGGTGTTATCAGCCTTGGGAGGATACAAAAGCAAGTAATGATCAACAAAGATAATCCCAGGTACCAGAAACATAAGCTAACAGGAAAGGTTAAAGAGGTTTCATTTGTTCCCTCTGAGAAAGAGATTTCAAAATGGCTAACTAAAGTCATCAGGACTGTGATTTGAAATCACAAAGATTATCCAGGGAATTTTTTCACAACGACAATAGATTCAAATAGCCAGGGTAGGTTAAAAGCTAGAAAACATAGAATAGTCTAACAGAAAATATTACTTGAGTATTCATGTTAATATAAGAAAGTAACATTTTATATTAGAGATAGGAGAATGAGTATTACGAAATAGGAAAAGAGCTTTAGAAAGGTGACAAAATATTTGGTCCAGCAGATATGGTCTGAATAGATTTTTATTGTCAGAGAACTGGAGGAACTTAGAAAGGAAATTATGGACCAAGAAAGCTAAATGCCTAGAGTCGGAAAACATGGGGTAATGAAAGGGTGGACAAATACTGCAGTGGTAAAGTAGAGTGAGGTTTACTGTGGATTTAAAGATGAAGTTAAGAACTTTAAATGTAATGCATTAGGAAACAGGAAGAAACTTTGAACTCGCAAAAATGAAAGTAATAAGCACAAGGGTGCAAGATGGGATAGTGGACTTCCATTCTGACCAAGGCTGAAGTTGCATTCAAAATGCTTGAGGTACAATAGAACCCTGAAACAGTGGCCTAATGGAAAAGTGTGAGCTTTAAACCCATTCTGGATAAAACAAAATACCATGATTTTATGTGTTCTGGTTCAGCTTGAGCAGAGAAGGGAATGAATTTAATGAAAATAAGGTTCAGTTTCTGATGAAAACTTTATTCTTTACAATGAATTGAAAAGACTTCTGTCTCCTACTTTCTGAAGTTTATGCTGGTATGAGAACAAGGCAAAACACCTCATCCACTACCAACACCAGCAACTATTTTCATTTGCATTCTATCCCTGTGCTAATTGAACAGATTTTTTTAAACTAATTTTACTCTGCAGGTTTCTGTCCGATTATTGTTTTCCATATTGCCACCTAAATTCTTTTCCTAAAATATTTTGTGCTCAGCCTGTCTTTTCAACAAATTTTACTGTGGTTCTTTAATCCAATGCGTACGTTAAACTTAATTTGCCATTTACTGACAGCTTCATAAAAGTGCCACAAATTTTGCTGCGATTAATAAAACAAACATACCTAAGAAGAAATAGAAAAAATTAAACAATAAAGTATTGAGCCAGACCAAGCGACGAGACAAAAATGAACCTTTCATCTCAAGCCTTAGCTTGCTTGCAAACTTTAACAGTAGTCAGAAGGCAAATGCATGAAGAAGAAGATGACAGGTAACTTTTAAACTTAAGACATACTGTCTATTTTGTTTAGCTATATTTTTGAATCCAAATTAATTTTGAAATTAGCTGATAGTTATTCAAGCATATTACTGTTTGGGAAGTAGTTATGTACTGAGGCATTGTAAATATGAGTCAGCTAGAACTTTGGTGATATTAGCATGGCCCCATAATGATGATAGAATATCTGCCTTGTCAAAATTATTGTAACAAATTTTTCATTTCTCATTTTTCCTATGACATGGAAGGAGACCATTCACCCATCGTGCCTATGCCAGCTCTCGGAAAAGTCCCAAAAATCAAATTCTCCCAATTATTTTGCAGTGTCCATTATTGTGGACAGGCATGGTAGTGTGTGGGTAGGCACAGCAGTGTAGCGGTTAGCCTAACACTATTACAGCACCAGCGGACTGGGTTCAATTCCAGCCATTGTCTGCAAGGAGTTTGTACGTTCTCCCCATGTCTGTGTGGGTTTCCTCCGGGTGCTCCAGTTTCTTCCCATATTCCAACAAAAAATGTACAGGTTAGGAGGTTGTGGGCATGCTATGTTGGCGCCAGAAGCATGGCGACACTTGCGGGCTGCCCCGAGAACACTCTGTGCAAAAGATGTATTTCGCTGTGTGTTTTGATGTACATGTGACTAATAAAGATATCTTATCTTATCTTAATCCATTCTCTCTCACATGCCATCATCCCCCCTCAGCCCTCCTGCTACTCACTACATTAGGGGAAATTTACAGAAGCCTGTTAACCACCCGCTCACTTTTGGGATGTGGGAAAAAAATGGAGCATGTGGGGGAAACCCATGTAGTCGAGGGAAGAATGTGTGAATTTATACAGACAGCACCTGAGATCAGGATCAAACCTGGGTCCCTGGAGCTGTGAGACAGCAGGGCTAACTGCTATACCACTAGGCTCCCCTAGGTCAGATTTCTAACATTAGATTACTCTTTCAGTTTGTGACTCCAATTATGTGAATGTTTTACATCCAATAGATCAGCCCTCATTGTTTTAATGTCCAGTCTCTCGTATTTCTTTTATTTTAGATTTATTTGCCCCAATATTAATCTAGAAGTTGGGAGGGGGGCCAGGGTTAAATTTGGCAAGTGTGTAGAAGTTGCAAAGGTAATTGAGAGGGTGGGAATGGTACATGAAAGTCTCAATGCAGGCAGCACAGCTGAGGAGTTCAGGAACATGGGGTCCCAGCTGATAATAATGTGAATGAATTCTCAGAGTTCTGCATTAACCAATCAGATCCACTTGGCTGGTAGACAAGGGAGGAAGAGGTCCATTAAAATGCTCTCTGGCTGTCAGATGAAGCCTGTGGGTCTTCTGACTCTGATTGTTGGGGATTTATCTCATTAATATCAGGAGAAGGGTGGGTGTGAGGGTGGGAGGGACAGCAGATGTGGTGGATCCTGTAGGTTGACGCCAAGGAGGCCCAGAGAGTAGAGCTGCTGGCTCACAGCTCCAATGACACGGGTCTGACCCTGATCTCCAGGGCTGTCTGTGTGGAGTTTGTACATTCTCTCTGTGACTGCATGAGTTTCTTCCAGTGCTTTGATTTCCTCCCACATCTCAAAGACATGTGGGTTGGTAGGTTAATTGGCCACTATGAATTGTGTAGTGGAATGAGTAGGACATGGTAGAATCTGGGGGGATTTGATGGGAAAATGGGAAAAATAAGAAGGCATCAGTATAAATGGTGATTGGTAGCTGGTGTGGATTTGATAGGCCATAGACTGATTGACTTTATGAGCTTATATTTAGCTGGCACTGTCATAAACAATTGCTAGCTCTCTAAAGCCTATGGTTCAGTTCGTCTTGGACTTCAAACCACTGAAAATGCAGACAAGCTGGTGGTTAAATGCCAGTACATGTCTCCTTCTGCTCCACAGGTGAATTTGCCATTGAGCCCCACAGCAGAGCACTGATGTGCTAACACAAGAGTTGCATGCAGTTTGCATCCTGCCATTTAGCTTTATGCCAGGCTGCCTGGTGTAAGAACTGTGGGGCTATCAACCCTTTGAAAAAGGTAAGTGCAGGTATGTGGTTTACTTATCTTACTACATTTTAATGATTTTAGTTATCTGCTATCATTTTAAAGTGTTTTAATTTAATTATTTTTTTAAATTATTTACTCATTTTTATTTTGCTACTTATTTAAATCCATTTCAATAATATTTATGTTTTTGACTGAAAATTCCCAAATTTCTTCACATCAGGATGCTCTGGGAATAGTGTCCCAGAACCTAGTGCCTGGGTCTTGTAATATAGATCCTGCTTCCCTTTGCAAGTTAGCTATTGGTCTTGGGCACAGAGGATCAACTTGATTGGTCATTTGTATCCAGAACAAGCTAGGGTAGATGGGTAGGCATTATCGTCAGTGAGCTTGGACAATGGGTTGGATCCAAGATAACCCAACTCATTGAATATCTGGTAATTTATGAGAATGACCCAGCAGGGATTGTCATATGTGGGAGAAGTCACACCGCCCTCAGTCAAACCTCTGTTTATATTTTGTATCAAAGGACCTTATCAAAAAGATGCTGCTTACCAACACATCAAGATATCCTGGGGAAGTCCAGTTTTCAAACCCTACTTCCTACCTGCTATGCGAAAGAAAGTGGGAAGGAAAGCATAAGTGTGGAATATACTGATGGTTGTTTATTGCAAATTTATTGATATTATGGAACAGGTAATTCATGTCATAAAATATAAAAAAAACATCTTACAACAGCTGGAAAAAATTTTGAAAATTTACAATTCAGGGCAAACTCAGGTTTTAAAGTTTGAGGGATGCAGTCTCCTCAGTTACTACAATACCAACAAATGAAGTCATTTTTACTTTCATGTTTGAATGGTTGATTTGGCAGAGCAGTTTTGAAATGAGTGGAATAATCAGGCAAGTTATGCAATGAGCTCTTACTGCCCAGTTCTATAATATGGCATATTGACCCAGTATTTTTTTTAATTAAAACATTAAAAAATGTGATCTGGAAAATTGTAATTCACTTAACTTTTATTCAACTAATTGGTCGCATGAAATAAGAACAGAATTTTATTTGGAAATTCACATCATATTACTTGGAGTATTGAAAATATTTTCATTATGGGAACATTTCATTTTAAGTATTAAATCCAAAATATTCCAGATACATAACCACTTACTGGGTGAACAAATTCTTCATCGAATGAGTGCTGATTCTTTTGATGATCATATAGAATTTGTGTCCTACATTTTTCAGCCTTTCCCCAATGGAAAGAGATTTTCTTCACTCACTTTGTCGAGAACATTTGTGATCCTGAATTATCTAATGATTTCTTATTTTCATTGGTATGAGAACAATCCCATTTTCTTAAATTTATCCAAGTAAAAGAAATCCTTTATTCCTGAGAGTTTTCTAGTGAATTTATTCTGCAAGCTCTTTAAGTTCTTCACGGACTTTCTCAAGCCCATTGCCCAGATTTGGACACAGTGCTCCAACTGCAGCCAGTTAAATGTTGTATTGACTTTCCTTGGTTGAGTGCTCCATGGTTCTATTGATAAAGCCCACAATCCTACTTACCTGTTTAATTCCTTTCTCGACCTGTCCTGCCATGTGAAAAGATGAATGATCACATATTCTCAGGTCTATCTCTTCCTGAACTCCTTTTAAAATTATATGCTTTATATTACATTGTCACTCCTTGATTATCTTACTAAAATGTTGTTCTCTGTACCAGTACTTTTCATCTGCTATGTGTCTGTCCCATTATGTTTAATACAATTTGCAAGTTTTGTACCTGAAAACTTTGCTATCATGCCCCATATGGAAAGAAAAGCAATGATCTCTACTGACGGCCGGTGAGCACAGCTCCATATCTTCCTCCAACCCTAAAAACAATCATTCACTGTTACCTTCTGTTTCCTTTTCCTAAGTCAATTTAGTCTGCTTCAGTCATTCTCAGAATAAGAATCAGGTTTTTTATCACTGACCTATGTTGTGAAATTTGTTGTTTTGTGGCAGCAGTACAGTGCAAGACATAAAGACAAAAATTACTGTAAGTTACAAAAATACATAAATAGTGCAATAAAGGAATGACGAGGTAGTGTTCATGGGTTCATGGACCATTCAGAAACCTGATGGTGAAGGGAAAGAAGTGGGTCTTCAGGTTCCTGTACATCCTCCCCAATGGTATTAGTGAGAAGAGGGCATGTCCCGGGTCGTGAGGGTCCTTAATGATGGATGCCACCTTCTTGAGGCACCACCTGTTGAAGATGTCCTCAATGGCAGGGAGGGTTGATCCCGTGATGGATCTGGCTGAGTCAGCAACCCTCTTCAGCCTCTTCTGATCCTGCACATTGGAGCCTCCATACCAGGCGGTGATGCAACCAGTCAAAATGCTCTCCACTGTACATCTGTAGAAATTTTCAAGAATCTTTAGTGACATACCAAATCTCCTCAAATTCCCAATGAAGTAGAGCTGTTGGCATGCCTTCTTCATGGTTGCATCAATGTGTTGGGCCCAGGATAGATCTTCTGAGATGTTGACACCTAGATGCTCACCCTTTCCACCATTGACCTCTCAATGAGGACTGGTGTGTAATCTCCTGACCGCCCCTTCCTGAAGTCCACAATCAATTCCTTGGTCTTGAGTGCGAGGTTGTTGTTGCGACACCACTCAACCAGCTGATCTACCTCACTCCTGTATGCCTCCTCATCACCATTTGTGATTCTGCCAACAACATTGGCAAATTCATAGATGGTGTTTGAGCTGTGCCTAGCCACACAGTCCGATATAAGAGAAGTAACTCTGTGTTGTGCAATTAACCTGCTCACCTAAAATAGGTGTGGGACAGCCACAGTACTTGATTGGATTTTTGTGAAAATATCCAAGTGTGTTTTGAATGCACAATGCTTTATTCAAGCTTGAAATGTACAGAACCTGTTTGACACTGCCTTAATACCATGCACTGCTAGCCCATGCCTGATGCTATTCAATGTTAGTCCTCATTGGGCATTCTCCATTAAGCCATTGTGTTGATGGAAACTGTACTATTAAGTGATATAAGTATGTGCATGGGAAGCTGTGCAGCAGGGGGAGTAATGGCTCACTTCCTAGATTCAGAACTTTTCATTTTAGTCAATGAGGTGTCTGAAGAAGTCACGTCCTTCTGTGCCAGGGTGCTCCAGAGTGGAATGTAAGAACATTGAACTGTACCTCACTAATCATATCCCTCAGATGCAGAGTTGGGTGGAGAAGTGGCAGATGGACTTCAATCCGGAAGAGTGCGAAGTGATACACTTTGGAAGAACTAATTTGAAGACGGAGTACAAGGTTAATGGTAGGATTCTTAGCAGTGTGAAGGAACAGAGGGATCTTGAGGTCCAAATCCATAGATCGTTCAAAGTTGCCGTGCAAGTTGATAGGGTGGTTAAGAAGGTGTACGGTGTGCTGGCCTTCATTAGTCGGGCTATTGCATTCAAGAGTAACGAGGTAATGTTGCAGCTCGATAAAACTCTGGTTAGACCTCACTTAGAGTATTGTGTTCAGTTCTGATCACCTCATAATAGGAAGGATGTGGAAGTTTTAGAGAGGGTGCAGAGGAGATTTACCAGGATGCTGCCTGGATTAGAGAACATGTCTTATGAGGAAAGGTTGAGCGAGCTAGTGATTTTCTCTTTGGAGTGACACAGGATGAGAGGTGACTTGATAGAGGTGTATAAAATTATAAGGGGCATAGGTAGAGTGGACAGCCAGCATCTTTTCCCCAGGGCGGCAATGGCCAATACCAGAGGACATCAGTTTAAGGTCAGCGGAGGAAAGTTTAGGGGAGCTGTCAGTGCTATGTTTTTTACATAAAGAGTGGTGGATGCCTGGAACACACTGCTGGGGGTGGTGGTAGAGGCTGATGCAATAGGGGCATTTAAAAGACTCTTAGATAGGCACATGTATTAAATGTAAGAAACATGTAAGAAAAATGGAAGGTTATAGGTTGTGTAGGAGAGAAAGGTTAGATTGATCATGGAGTAGGTTTATATAGGTTGGCACAACATCGTGGGCTGAAGGGCTCATACTGTGCTGTACTGTTCTATGTTCTATGTTCTCAATCCTCAATGCACACCCACAGAAACATTGCCCACTATCGGAGGTATTGCTCCAGCTTCCCTCTCACACTCCTCATTGCCTTACTTTTTCTTCTCAGTCACGTACACAGTTCAAAGAGGACATCACCCACAAAATCACAACTCAACCAGAATAATCATGTCGCTGCAAGAATTGAAATTAACTTTCCTTTTGTCTCCCAGGTGAAAGTTTCACAGTAAGCACCTGAAGCAACAAGCTCAAGAGGCTCTCTTCCACTCACTAGGTTGAAGGAAAGGACCTTGCTCCTGACAGCAATTGATGTTACCCTGCTACAACTGAGGGTCTGAGGGTACAACTAAGGGTACCAGGTCTGAAATGCCTACTGGTTATTCATCATAAGATCATAAGACCATAAGATATAGGAGCAGAATTAGGCCATTCTGCCCAACGAGTCTGCTCTGCTATTCAATCATGACTGATTATTGTTCAACCTCATTCTCCTGCCTTCTCCCCATAACTCTTAATCCCTTTACCAATCATGCCTCTGTTCCTTACAACAATGAATGACTGTGTGTATCCGTATATGTGTTGGCTATTGCATCCTAGCACTCACGTCTACCCTTCTTTTCTTTCTGGCATACTCCATTTTCTTTGGAAGCAGCACACATCTAGTTCCAGGCAGGGTGCATCTTCTCAGCAGACAGTGGCTGTGGAGTAGGTTCCTATGGAGATACCGTCGGACCTATCCAAAGTGCCGTTTCAGTCCAGTGCAACCAGAGCTCTGCTTGATATCACCTGGGAGTAGATTGCTGTGCTGCAATAACAGAGTTGCTAAGCAGGAGATATTGGTGTGCAGATCTACCATGCAGGAGTTGATGGTCTGTGTTGGTATGGAGCCTTTGACAGATGAGATACAATGGATCATAGCAGATGCACAGTTCACTGTAGGAAGTGTTCCACTGGCAATGTTGAGCAGGTAACTGTTGTCCTCTCATAAGTTGTCAGCATTTCTCCTCCTACCACTGGTTGTCAGGAAATATCTTTGCATGAGGTTCCTGCCAGGCACTGCAGCCACAAGCAGGTCCTTTTGTACTTGTTCCAGGGGTGTGGGTGTTATTATAGAGACAGCAATTATTGCTTAAAAATACTTCCCATTTCATTAAGTGAAAGATGAGATTGAAGGTTGATGTTCAAGGGGACTTGTGAGTTCTTGTACCCAAACCGCTGAGAGTTAATGTGCAGGTACAAGGAGTAACTATAAGGCAATTGACATGTTGGGCTTTATTAGAAGAGGACTGAAGTATAGGAGTAAAGCCATCTTACTGCAATAATATTGAATAATATTGAATAGTAACGTTGTAATTGTGCCCGCCTCTGCCACCTCCTCTGGCAGCTCGTTCCATGCACCCACCACCCTCTGTGTGGGAAACCTGCCCCTCAGGACTCCATTGAATCTTTCCCCTCTCACTTTAAACTTATGACCTCTTGTTTTGGACTCCCCTACCCCAGAGAAAAGACTGACCATCTACCCTATCTATTTCCAGGCACAGTAGTGTAGCGGTTAGCATAACGCTATTACAGCGCCAGCGACCCGGGTTCAATCCCAGCCGCTGTCTGTAAGGAGTTTGTATGTTCTCCCCGTGTCTGTGTGGGTTTCCTCCAGTGTCCTCCCACATTCCAAAGACATATGGATTAGGAAGTTGTGGACATGTTATGTTGGCACCAGAAGCGTGATGACACTTGCGGGCTGCCCTCAGAGCGCTCTACACAAAAGATGTATTTCACTGTGTGTTTCAATGTACATGTGACTAATAAATAAATATCTAATCTTGTATCCTGTATTGATGCCACACCTGTAATATTGTCTGATCCTACTAACTAATGAAGAATATTGCTATGATAAAGGGGGTGAAAGAAAGGTTCTTTAGGTTGGTTTTTGGGGTGGGGACGGTTTATTCAATAAGAAGAGACTAAATAGGCCCATACTGTCTTGATTTAGAAGAATTCTTACATGGCTCGACAGGCAAGATGAGGGGGTAATTTCCTCTGGCTGGGGTGTTCAGAACCAGGCTTCACTGTCTCAAAATCAGGGATTAGCTATTTGGGACTGAGGTGGGAAGAAATTTCTTCATCCAAAGAGTAGTGAAAGTTTGGAATTCTCTATCAAAGAGGACAGTGGAGAAGGAGAAAGGGGAAAAACACACTTATTACAAGCTACCTCTGAAAGGAAACTGGGTACAACGGCTGCAAAAATGTCCCAACCACCAAACTCACCTGCCAACTCACAACGTCCCTGTGCTCCATAGAACAGGCAACAAAGAAACCAGTTGTAAGCACCCATTTTTAATATATGCATGTCAGTTCCTGATCACAACAGTGGAACTTGACTGTAGATTTTATCAAGAGACTTGAGTGGGAAACACCTCTGAGTCTTCTACCAGGTCAGCTCAGCAAGGAACTGGGCCAGGAAAGGATTCAAAGGTTAAGATTCAAAGTTTAAATTGTCAGGCAGAGAGAAGCAAGAGCATTCTCTGCCATTCAATGGCCTCCCTAGCCACAATCTCACCCCTCCCTATGGAGGGCACCTCTAATTGATGGGAGGCAAGCCAATTTTAGATTTGTGTTTTGGGTCCTGCAAATTTGCATCATTTCCTACTAAGAGGATGCTGGAATCTGGTTGTTGGATTAGAAAGGTACAAGAGGTGAAAACAGTCCTCGGACTCTTTCCCTCTGGAGTGGATATATTTTGAAATAAATGTAAAAGGAGTCAGTTTACATTGGGGCCTTTAGTGTATTTGACACTTCTGGTTTTTATTCCTTCTCAATCACAAAAATGGTTTGGCAAAGAAAATTTCATAAAAGCAGTTTCTCTTAAATTGTCAGCAGAACTTCTTAGTGAGTTGTGATTACTCTTCACTTGATTAAAGTAGCATCTGTGGTTTACATGGTTAGTCCAGGTGACCTGCAGTCAATTAAAAATGAAACTGACATTATAGGGCGGCACGGTAGTGTAGCGGTTAGCGTAACGCTATTACAGCGCCAGCAACCTGGGTTCTATTCCTGCTGCTGTCTGTAAGAAGTTTGAATGTTCTCCCTGTGCATCAGCGTGGGTTTCCTCCGGGTGCTCTGGTTTCCTCCCACATCTCAAAGGTGTATGGGTTAGGAGCTGTGGGCATGCAATGTTGGCGCCTGAAGAGTGGCGACACTTGCGGGCTGCCCCCAGCACATTCTCAGTAACGCAAGAAGATGCATTTCACTGTGTGTTTCGATGTACATGTGTCTAATAAGTAAATATCTATCTTATCTAAAAGTAATGTTTAATTTTTAATGTAAAAGGCGTTTGGATATTTTCTTCTTGTATGTCCACCCCCCACACCCTGGACCCCCACCTACTCCATTCTCGTTTCTCAGTGTGTGATTTGTCAGAATCTAATTTCAGATCTGATTCCAATTCTCTTCAAACCCTCCATGATAATGACCATGAAAGCAATTTTCTCCATCCTTCCTTTCAAACCATTGTTTGAGTTCAGACTCCAGCTCCCTCTTTGAACTTAACGTACAAAGAGGATTCTTTCAGCTTCATCCCGATTATTTCCTAGGAGCAATCTTCACCATCCTTTTATCTTGTGTTTTTCCCTGAAATTATTTATCCTTCACTGAGCACTGTCATTGGAAGGTCAGTCCCACAGCTGCTGAACCTATTCATGGTCCCTTCTATAAAAACAGATTTCTACTGTGGAAACTGCAGAACATGTACTGAGAATGATTCAAGATCAGGTTCCTCAGCAGCAATTTTAAAAAAACAGCTGGCCTTCTGCTGGGCTATTTTTTGATGAATTTTCATGCTATGATAAGTATCAAAGCCACAAGATATACATACTCTTCGACATTTACCCTTGCTTCAAGGTGCTTTATATGAATGCTGCAACACTGCTTTATTGACTGCTGAATCACTTCAGTATGTATCACTGTACTTTCAGGTTGGAATACTGTGGCAGTGATACAGACTGATATGAATATGATCAAGTGAGGCATTACTGCTAACACTTTGCTGTTTGTCTGCTTCTTATTGTGATAACAGTTAAAAGAAATAGTTGCTGGTAGATTGTTGATAACCAGTCAGATATTAACTACAACAATTATACCATTTGACACTAAAGTTTTCCTCTTTTTTATAACTATGTCATAATACTTGCACTTAAGAAGTAATTAATCTAACTAAAATGGCTCTTATAATCAATGTCTTGTAAATATTCAATATCTTTGCTCACAGAGTAAAGTGACTCTCCCTGTGCAGATGATGCAGCCCTATCATTCTGCTTTCACCAGAGCATGGAGCCACGGAAGTTTACAACACAGAAGTATGCCTTTGACCTAAGGCTCCTGTGTGTTAACTATTCACTGAAGCAATCTAAAACCTTTCTTATCTAGATAAATGCAATTCTCTCATTTCAATCATTCTTTGCAGGAAAGCATTCCATTCTCCATCAACTCTCTGCATCAGGAAACTTCTACTTAGCTCTCTCCTCACTCCCTTAAGTGATAATTTTGAATATATGATTTCTTATCAAGCAAAGAAAATTATCTTTTAGGACTTGCTTTATCAAAGTGCTTCACATATGAAAAGCTAAAGTTAAAGCTCCCATTAATCTTTTCTAGTCCAGTGGAAGTAATCCCAGTACTTCATCTTACCCATTAATTTCTCATCATTTATATCACCCTGACAAATCCACACCTCATATGCTATATAACTTCAATTTACTTTCAGCAATGCTGTGTCCCAAAGTGCCCAGATAATATAACTTCTAAATTTATCATTACTTCTTTACTCTTACTGCTTTTGTTCCTAATTTATAAAATTCAAAATATTAAAACAAAACCTTTCATGGCTTTATCCACCCGCACTCATACTTTCTGGGGATTACATATTTCAAACCTTTGGTTGTTATCACAATCCTTCAGTGCCTTTACATTGATACTCACACTTTTATTATGCTTACAAAATGTGTTGATTCTGACTTATTATTTGTTAAGCTGAATGATGCAGGTCTTCTGGACCAATGCCAGTACTGTCACTGACCTCCATCAGCAGTGGCACATTCCACACATCCCCTGCTGCCTGAACTGTACTGATGGAAGTATGGAGTCCAATGGAATTGTGTGATTATCCACAGGCCTTCAGGCTATCAGGCTGGGATGCCTGTCTGCTGGATTAAGCTTGAGCAAACACAGCAATTCCCATTCAGATCAATGGAGGACGTCAGCTCCTCAGAGAAAGATAAGTAGTTGTGATTTCTTTATTTATTTAATTTCGTTTCAATTATCTTAATTGCTTGTAGTCTGAGGATGTGCTTTTTAGCTTTTTGAATGTAATATATTTTAATGTTCTTACTTTTTTTTTAAATTGCCAATTGTCATTATATGTCCTGCCCATGATCAGCCCCAAAATGTTATACTGAAGTCTTTTATTACCCTTCCCTCATTGAATGAATTTTTGCATTGCTAGCAAGTTGCCCACAGTTGGACTCGAGACGTAAAGTGAACAAAGATGAAGCCAGTATTGAATCTCACAATGCCAATCTGTCTCCAGTCCAAACAACACCCACTTCCTCTTCCTCGACAACAAACTATCCATTCATACCATTACATTTCTTCTCACACCATATACCTATTTTTTTCTGTCAAGCCCATATGATTCAAGTGCAACATGAATATGCATGAACATCCATTACATTCTTTTTATCTATATCAGAACAAAATTAAATTTAATGAATGTCACTGGCTTTTAACAGAGCTATCAGTCCACATTGTTTACCTTTAGCTGTCACTTAAATTCTCCATCCTACTCCACTTTGACCTCTGTCTTTGGCCTCCTACTTTATTTCAATGAAGTCCAGTGTAAGCTCAAGGAACAGCACACCATCTTCTGTCTTAGCATATTGCGACCCTGGAGACTCAATACCGAATTCAGTCATTTCAGTTAACCTGCCTTTCCATTTTGTGTCAGAACTGGCCTGTTCTCATGTAGGCCATCCACCTGTATCATTAACTCATTTCTTTTCTCTCCACATTTCCATATTTCCTTAAGGAACAGAGGGAGGCCTTTCAGCCCATCAAATCTATGGCAGCACACAGAACAATCCCATTCTACCACTGATTTTTCCTGTAGCCTATTCTCCTCAGATTCCCATCAATTCTACCTCCCACCTATACTAGGGCAATTTATAGTGGCTAATTAACCTACGAATCACTACATCAGTTGTGGTCACAAGGAGAACATTGTAAACTCCACTGTGTTGGGTTATTGTGTTATGCATCTTACAGTTCCAGCATGTCTTTTTTTCTAATTGCCTTCATTCATCTTCTTCTTTTAAACCACCTCCAGATGGATCAACTGTGATTAACAAGCAATTTTTCTCTCTTGGATGGCATATAAAATAATTGTGTAACCTAAATAACCTTGGTCTCCACTGAAAACAGGCATCCTCTTTGTTCTCTCCACTTTCCCCCTTCCTGCAATTTCAAACACACTTGTTTCCATTGAACTGAAACATTAATTCTGTTTCTCTGCCAGATCTGATCTTGGAAAATGTGGACCATGTCCCAAATCTCGGGAACAAACTTCTAGCGAAGGCAGACATCAGTGATAATAGTCACATTGCCTTCAATGTGTCAGCACTTGGCTGAAGAAAAGGGTATTTGAAGATCAATACCTCAGACCTGACATAAAACTCCTGGTTGGCTGGGCTGCAGTTTTCCCTGCCCTCCTATATGCTTCTACTATCTGGATTACCTACAGCAGGCAACTCAAGGTATTGGAAAAATATACCAACAATGCTGGCTCTGCAATATCCTCCAAATTCACTGGAAGGATAAGTGAATCACATCACCTCCTTTCCCAACCTAACATCTCCTGCACTGAAGTCAGAGTTACCTCAATTAGCCAACACCATACTCCGGAAACAGACATTCTATTGCAAGCTCAGTCATAGGAGGAGATTACCTGGTGGAAAGAGAAAATGATCCAGGGATTTGCTCAAAGCTTCCCTGAAGAGGTTCAACATTGCCACTGACTCCTGGGGACCTTTTCCCATGGCTATTCAACATGGAGAAGAAAAATGTGGGATGGTATTGAGAACCTAGAGGCCATACTCCAGGAGCACACAGAGGCCCTGCTGAAACGGTGGAAGAAGTTCACCACCTCGCAATCCACCCACCCTCTTGTCCCGACAGCCACCTCCTGCCCCATTTGTGCAATAGTCTACATTTCCCACTTGGCCTCATCAGCCACCTTAGAACCCACAAAACTACAGCGGAAGCAAGTCATCCTTAGTCCCGATGGACTGCCGAAGAAGATGAAGATGAAGGAGAAAAAGAAGACTGTCGGATCTACTGAGTATCCCCAACATTTTCTGTTTTTCTCAGAATTCCAGTATCTGCAGCTACTTGCTGTTCCTGATTAACCAAGGAATTCTAAACTTTCATAAATTTTATCTTTACTTATGAGTTCCAGGACCTTGGCCAAATTGTTGTCAGACTAATTGTAGATAGACCTTCTAACTTCACCTCAAGGACTTGTTTTTTTCTGATTAGTTTATATGTCATCGGTGTCTTATCCATCTTTAAAAACAATTTTTATTCTGCAATTATCTCTAACAATAACGAACCCTTTCTTCGGTCTACTTACATTCTCATTTCCACTATCATTAATAAAAATAAATGTTAAGTAATTAATGGGTACGTTTGCTTTGACGATTAGTTGACAGTTCCATGGGGTACTGTTCAAGGTAGATGTTGGTCCATTTAATCCCTTAGTTAGCCTCTGAACTCACAAATCATATAACTGGAATCACCGACCTTCCACAAAACTAAATTTAGGTGAATTTTTGTTTTTTTCTCTTTATTTCATTATATGTTGGCATTTTTAATTCAGTAATTATAGTTTAGTGTGTTGTGAATATTTTTTAACATTGTTTCCTTAATTGCATAAAACTATTACAATTGTTTTCATAAGCCACCAGGGCTGGGCTGAGGTTAAAGTCTCACAATATGATATCCAGAGATCTGGCTGTCACTCGTGGCCTTCTTTACTTGCAACATGGCCATGGAACTGAGGCCTTGAGGTTGTCAGCAGCCACACAGTTGCAAAAGGTTGCCGTGGCTGTTGCCTTGGTGTAGTGGGTGAACATGAGCAGCAGGGTGGATTGGGCATGATCTGGCCCAATATTTCCTTCCCATTTGAATCTTTGTACTTCTCCTCCTGCTTCTTATGTGCATGGAAAAGTCCTTAGTATTTCCTTTTCTCTGTTATATCCTTGTCCTTCTCAGTCTTTCACTTCCCCACCACATTTTAAATATTTGTACTTATGTTTTTGGCATTGTTAATCTTAACTTTGTCATGTGCTTCCATTTAATTTAGTTATCACTTAGTATTCATCCTCAATGTTGAAACTCTATCCTTTCATGCATCCCTTTTCCACTTTACAAGACTATATTTTCTGAGCCATCCAGCTCATAGTTTTAACTATCAAGCAGCTGATCTGATAACTTGTTTGATAGAATTTCTCTATCCTATGCAAATGTATCATAATGAGTACTCCTGCATTCATGGGCAGATTACTCAATTCTAAACACAATTTTCTGAAGCATTAATCCTTACTTTCTTCCATTACCGGGTGTTCAATCACAAAAGTGTGAAAGATAAAATTAAATTTTCGGTGCATATGTAATCATAACCAAAAAATCAAGAGCTCAGTGGAGATGCAAGAGACTGCAGATGCTGGAATCTGGAGCAACAAACAGAACATTGACAATTCCTTTCCTCCCACAGATGCTGCTTGACCCGCTGAGTTATTCCAGCAGATTGTTTGAAACATGAGCTCAAGATAATCCACACTTATTCCTCAAACGGTCTCCCTGATTATATATTATATTCACATCAATCTTGATTGGTTGCTTTCACAAACCAAGGCAGGTACAATAACAACATTTAAAAGACACTTGGATAGATACATGGATAAGAAAGGTTTTGGAGGGATATGGGCCAAATGTGGGCAAATGGGACTCATTTAGATCGGCATCTGGGTTGGCATGGACCAGATGGCCTGAAGGGTCTTTCTCTGTGCTGTATGACTCTATGACTATATGACTTTAAACCCAGTTCAAGGGATAGTTAAGCTTAAAGATAATCGCTCGCAATAAAAAGTGCTCACCCTTAAAACACCTTGCTAGCCTTAAATATTTTTGCCCCATCACGCATGGGGTAATTCATATATCAATTTGCAGCAATACACTTTAGACTGGGAGAGGAAAATCCCTTGCAGACTTTCTAACCACAATAATCAGGTCCAAGAACAACACTGTTGCCTGACCTGTTGAGTACTTCAAGTATTTTTTTTACATTGATGTGGTAATACTTATGGTTTGTGATTAAAATCTGAAAATTCTTCTTCAATCTTTAAAGAAATAGGTTAAAATCAATCGGTTAAAGAGAAACAAAGCACCTTATATTAGCAATAACATTTATCTACGGGGATGTCTTTTGTTTTAAATCAACAACCATACCACCATTATTCTAGGATGCATTTATGGTTTATCAATTACAGTTGTCCCACTAGAGCTAACTCATTTGGAACGGGCTGAGTGTGCAGAATTTACAAGCCTCCTGTCTGTCTCATTTTAGTAATTACTCTTTCCCCATATCTTTAAAGAGATGTGACATTCTTATTTACCCTGAGTCATGCTTTATTAAGCACCTTCATCTAAAGCAAGGTCCTCTAATACATTGTAACTGAGTTACTGCTTTTATCATCAAAGTGCAAGTTTTATTGTTGGCATTTTTACTACAGTTAGTGGGAGGATGTCTGTGATCTTTAAAGGACAAATATGCTGAGATGAATGTGTTTGTTTGCTCATCTTGACATTTTGTGACACCGTGGCAATTATAATTCCAGGAAATGCTTGTTGGTAGTAACATCTTTTACTTTAAAAGTAGCCACAGTAGCTGGAGGACATGGAGATTACATCACAAGGATATGCTATTTGCATTTTCTTTAAAGTTGTATGGTCTGGATTCAATGAAGATGAAAAGCTCAATTTTAACTTGGGGTGAGAGGTGAGAGGGCCATCCTGGTGAGCAGCCGACATGTTTCAATTCAATGAGGAAAGGCTTAGCTATTTTAATTCCAATAATGCAGGCTTGACTTCTGCCCTAAGTGGGAAATGGTGTGAGGTCAGTGAGCAAGAACAGAGTGAGCATGGCAGGAAGTTGAGAGTCATGTGACCCCCCCCCCCCCCCCTCCAAGGGTACAACTGCCAGTCAGGTAATTTGGTCAGAGTGTGATGGGTAGAGGGTGAAGATCCAATGAGAATAGCACTTGGAGGATGAGGAGCAAGCCCAGTGTTTTCTCATGAGACCGAGAGGGGCGCTACTCTTCCTTCTGCCCCATGTGGAAACTTAAAATGTTTAAGTTAACTCACCTCGCCAGACTCTTTCTGGGTCTAAAGTGAGCAAGCACAAAAACCTTCCTGGAGCAACAAACAGTCTGCTGGCGGAACTCAGCGGGTTGAACGGCATCTGCGGGAAGAAAGGAATTGTCGATGCTTCGGGTCGAAAGTCTGCATCAGGACTGAAGATGAAGCAGTGGGGGCCAGGGAATCAAAAGTTGTCCAAACGGTGGAGGGCATGCAAAGCTTCCCAGATGTAGGTGGGAAGGGACTGGACAAGGGGAGATAGGATGGAGTCCAGGTATGAGGAGATAAGTTCAGTGGGGCAAGAGCAAGCAGAAGCAATGGGCCTACCAGGGCAGTCCTGTTTGTGGATCTTGGGTAAGAGTGATGCACAGCGATGCATCAGGGCTTCGACCCGAAATGTTGACAATTCCTTTCCTCCCACAGATGCTGCTCGACCAGCTGAGTTCCTCCAGCAGATTGTTTGTTACTCCAGATTCCAGCTTCCACAGTTTCTTGTGTGTCCATAAAAACCTTCCTGGTGAGTGTAGTTCCAGCTGTCAAAACCTACTACATTTTAAAATCATTCCTTCTAACGTCATAGGACCTCAATTTTTGAACAGTCTGGTAGTTGTGAGGGGCTCACATGCCTCCCAAACATCTTGAGGACCAACTTCTATCATTCAGTTTAACCCCTACATAATGCAACCTTGTCAGGCATGGTGGGGGTGGGAGGTGGGGGGGAGGAGGTGGGCTGTTAGAATTGACCATAAGGAATTAACTGTTGCAGTTCAGCACATCTTGTAAAAAATACTGTTTTCCCATTCAGAAAGGTGTGTGTTTAAATTTCAGCCCTGACTCACTTAAGTTTAGCCGCTGATGAGTGTCAGATTTTGGGGCATTTGGCTATTTGGCCTAGACTGAGTTTATTGATTTTGGGTACAATGTGGTTCTGATTTAAATCCAGGTTCAAAATAAATTCCCAAAGGGCCAATTTTTTTTATAACTTGACAAGGGAGAAAAAAAAAACTGGTGCCACTGAAGCAAGAGAGGGCCTGGTACTTTAATGAGCTTTCTTGGAAGATAATGTTATCTTTAACAGCTTGCGGCAATAGGATGGATTATTATCACATTGCAGTAAGTGGCAGGCAAGGTATGGTTGGAGAAGCTGTTTTCGTGCTTGCTCAGCATGAGATTGTCTGGTTTCAATCCATTCTTCTGAGAGTGGCAGTTCCAGTGACTAAACCCCAGACATAATGAATTAGGAGAGTCAGAGGTTAAGCTTTTGACTTCCTGTCCAGCTAACAAAAGGAAAAGAAGTGCATGATCAAAATAGTCTAGTTTGAGCTGACAGCAAAGCCAAGGCTAGGAAGTAAAGATTCTGGGTTGACCTGATCCACAAAACAATCTGATTAGTGGGGAGTAGAGAGACCACAGACAACAAAAGTATAACATTATCTGATATCTTCTGTATTATGACGAGTTTTATAGAGAAAAAAATTGAAGATGGTGAGATCGTTTGAATTTTGGTATAGTTGACGAATCTTAACCACTGGTGGAATTGGTTCACGTGAATTTGTAGAGGTTCTCAAATCCAAAACCAACCCACCTCCAACCTGCCAGTCTCTAGACATTACAATGATGAGAGTGGGGGTGGATGACCAACCTGCTCTCTAGAAGAGAATTATTCATTCAAGCATTTTAACGAGGCTGTTGGAATACAAATATATCTGTCTTTCAGACTTAATGCTGACTGGATGATTTTTCTGGGCTTCATGAAATCAGATAGCTAAAGGGAAGCATGGACTAATGTGTGGAAAACTTAAGTGCTTTCCCAGCGCTGTTCCCAGGCCAACAGAGGCAAGAGTGCTTCACCTAGACCCACAAGCAAAGCCATTAATTTCTGCATGATTAACTCCTCACTTGCATGATCACAGATCCTCTCAAAATCATCATTCTCACTTTGTGATGAGCATTTCTTCTCTATCTCCCCATGGATCCCTTTGATCCCTTCTCCATCTCTCCCTCTTAGCAGCTGCCATTCTCTGATCCCTTCCCAAATTCTTACTTCTCCTTCTGATGTCTTCCTGTATGGCTCACCCATCAATAAGAGGGCTCGAGTCAAGAAAATTTTCCTGAGCTCATTTTTGCTAAACAGTATGGATACTGGATTAATGTAAAAATTCTGATCTGCACTGATTCAGTTCCCAACAAAATTCAGTCAAGCTACTAAGCTCCCAGGTTTCTTTCTGCTTTGTAAATATTAATTTGTGTTTAATCAAATGTCTGTGAGACACAAAACATTTATTGAACAACAATGGGGATCATGGGCTTGCTGAACTAGATGCAAGTGGCTAGATGCAAGGCTACAATGCAAAATCCTGCCTTGAACATGCATATCAGGGAGAGACTGAAGAAATCCACTTAGCTGTCCCAGATGTTATCAACTAGCCATGAAACTTCAAGTTTAACATGAACCTTTTCTGTCTTAGATTGCCTTAGCCATACTGTATAAGAAATGGATCTCTCCGTGAACATCAGCCCTTGCTCAACATACAATCCTTCCTCCTCTTCATCTTGTCATGAAGTTTCTCTTCATCAGCTGCTCATGGGCTGCAGTCACTTCAGCAACATTCTGCATCCAATACTGAACCAAACCTATCATTCAGCCCAGCTTGCAGATTGGGGATCAGGTTAAGAAAATCAAAGTCAAAGTCGAGTTTATTGTCATATGCACAAGCACCTGTATGCACAGGTGCAATGAAAACCTTACTTGCAGCAGCATCACAGGCACATGGCATTAGAGACACAACATCCACAAGAAAAACATAAATTATACAAAATTATACAAGAAAGAACACAATTAGAACAGAAAAAACAAAGTCAATTGTAGTGCAAGGTGTTACATGAATGCCATGATGACTGGGATAACCTGGACTTTGACCATATTTCCTCTCTCCACTCCACTGGACATTCTTTAAGTGTTTGTTGTTGTGTACCTTTGGCCATACCTTTTAACCTAATTTTCCAAACTACAGCCCTCATTCTTACGTCATTGTTTTCACCTGACTTCAAAATTCCAGGGTAATCAGTGATCTCTTATGACAGGTCCTTTGGGGATAAGCAATCAAAATTTGATTACATTTTAATAACATTTTGACTGCAATTCAAGAGAGGCACCAGTAATGAGTCTCCCGCCAGCACCATTCCGGATGCCATCATTAATCAGAACCTTAACTAGACCAGCCACATAAAAGCTGTGGCTACAAGAGTAGGTCCAGATCTGGGTGATTTACTTTTTAATTCACTGAAGCCTTTCCACCATCTACAGTCAGGAGTGTGGAGACACAAGAGACTGCAAATGCTGGAATCTGGAGCAAGAAAACAAATTTCTGGAGGAACTCAGCAAGTCAGGTAGCATCTGTGAAGGAAACGGCTAGTCGATGTTTCAGGTTAAGACCCTTTATTGTGATGGAAGACTTTCCACTTGCCTGGATAAGTGCGGCTTCAACAACAGTCAAGAAACTCAACGCTATCTTGAACAAAGCAGGACATTTGAATAGCACCCCATCCACCACCTTAAACACTTATTTCCTCCTCAGCAACTGCAAAGTGTATCATCTATAAAATGCACTGCAGCTCTACCAACACCAACGAACCCATGATCTTTACCACCCAAAAGGATAAAAAGAGCAATTGCATGGGATACCTGTCACCTGCAACAGATACATCAAATAATACATAATTTGACCTGAAAGTACATTGCTATTCAGTTTTCTTGTTCTTAATCCCTATTCAAAAGATATGTAGTAGTGCCTTCAATATGAGGGTTGCAGTGCTTTGTTCCCACCTTCTAAAAGATGAATGAAGATGGGTGATAAATATTGGCTTTGCCATCAACCCACACATCCTCTAACTGAATAAGAAAGAAATAGATTCAGAATGTTCTCCACGTAGCTTTCTCTTACCTAGAGGCCTCCTGCTGCAATCTTCCCCAGTGAAGCTGGATCGTCATAGCCAGGAATAGCTCATGACCTTGGCGATCATCAATCCCACCGAAATGCTGTTACAGCTGGTTATCCCACACTTAACTCAACTGAAGGAATGTCTTTCAAGGCTACCAATGCATTTAGAATGTTTGTGAATATCACTCAAAAATAATTAAGAAATATAAAAAAATAATTAGTCTATTATTTTCTTCTAAAAATGTGCTTAAAAATAGAATACAAAATCACTTAAAATATTTAAGTACATTTAAAATACATGAATTAAAAATGTAAACAAACTAATTTATTTCAGTCGATTGCAGTTGTTCCTCTCCATTGATATGAAGTTAAAGTCAGTCAAAGTCAAGTTTATTGTCATATGCACAAGTACATGTATGCACAGGTGCAAGGAAAAATCTTACTTGCAGCAGCATCACAGGCACAAAGCATCAGATAAGCAGCATTCACAAGAGAAAAAACATAAATTAAACATAAATTATACACATTTTTTACAAGAAAGAACACAATTTGAATGAAAAGCAGCCGAGAAATGCCCCCTTGTTAACGTAAAAAACTGAGAAGTTCACACTCCACTGTTGTAGCTGTGGAGCTGTTATTGAAGTTGGGGCAGAAGGGGAGCAACAATCAGCTGTACAGAATTTCAGGATTTATGCAAATGTGCATGCTCTGTAGGAGCACTCTACTTCACAGTTATGATGGTGGAACTGTTGATATTCTTAGAGAAATTTTGCATTATCATCTTTACAATGAGAGCTGGGTCAACAGGAGAGATATCATGAAATACTTTTTACACAAAGTTAATGGAGATCTGCAGCTGCCATCCTCAAAAAGCAATAGATATCCAGTCAATCAGATCATGCAATAAGAAGACTGATATATTTTTGTTAATCCAGAAGTAAATGGAGTCACAGTTTAGTCATGATATAACTGAGTGGTAAAATGGGTCCCAGAGACTGAATGACTTACTCCTGTGCCTAATGGTCCCATGCTCATACACAAATAAAATCAAGGACTTGATAAAACATTTTCTTGTTTTCTCATGTCCTAAGAATTCTAATGCCACTGTTATTGGTTTTCGGCAGCCATCTGGAGACTTGGGGATTATTTAACAACTAATAAGTTCACAATTTATTGTACTGGCTGTAAACTGAACTCATTATAAGCAGTATAAATCTGGCTTGCTGCCTGCATTGCAATCAACGGACATGGGCTAATCTTGCATCATAATTCCCCTGCCTGTTCCTGGTGGCCAATTCAATTTAGCCGACATGATGTTCCATTACATTTATGGATTAATATCATTTAGTCCTACTTTTTTGATATAATCTTTGTCTTTTGACTTCATCTTACCATTTCTGGCATTTTTTTAATGTGCAGGGTAAGGAGCATAATGGAGAATCAATCCAATGAAGCAGAGTTTGGGACTGCCTTAAATCGAAGGAAAACTGTGATCATAAATAATTATTATGAGCCATTTCTTATAGCTGATCATTTTATTTTTCAAGGCATCTAAAGTTGATAAACCTTGTGGTCCTCCTTTGGTTTTGAGTCAAATCTTATTTGGAAAGCAAACACAAGAGACTGTAGCTGCTGAAAACTGGAACAAAAAATAAACTGCTGGAAAAACTCAACAGCTCAAGCAGCATCAATGGAGGCAAAAGGATAGTTGGCATTTCGGTTTGAGACCCTGCACCAGGACTGACAGTGTAAAGAAAAAAGAGCCAGGATATAGAAGTGAGAGGGAGGGGTGAGATTGGAGCTGGTGGACGATAGGTGGAACCAGACTAGGGGAGGGGATGATGGTGGTAAAATGGAGCCAGATAGGGGAGGGGGTGGTGCAGTGTGGAGACAAAATCTGGTAGCTGATAGGTGGAACCAGATATGTGAGGGATGATAGGCAGATAACACCAGGTGGGGGAAGGAGATAGGTAAGGTGAACCAAAGGATAAGGTACCTAGGTGGATAGGTATGTGGGTGATGGGCAGAGGGAGCCAGGTGGGGAGGGCAATGAGTCCAGGTAACGAGGGTGGGGAGGGGAAGGATGGATAAGCTGAACAAAGGGAGAAAGATCCTGGGTGGAGTGGTGGAAGTGGGAAAGGAAAACGGGCGAGTGGTTTACCTGAAAATGGAAAAGTCAATGTTCATGTCATTAGGCTGTAGGCTAGCCAAGCAGAATATGAGGTGCTGTTCTTCTAGTTTGCACTTGGCCTCACCCTGACAGTGAAGAAGGCTGAGGACAGGTATGTCGGTGTGGGAATGGGAAGCGGAATTGAAACGACATGTAGCCGGAGTGCAGGTGCTATAAGACCATAAGACATAGGAGCAGAATCAGGCCA
The DNA here is from genome assembly GCF_009764475.1 of Pristis pectinata. NCBI lineage: Eukaryota > Metazoa > Chordata > Chondrichthyes > Rhinopristiformes > Pristidae > Pristis > Pristis pectinata. The sequence goes on from NC_067406.1 coordinate 117,893,556, forward strand.
TTCGGCCCATGGAGTCTACTCCACCATTCGATCATGGCTGATTTATTTTTCCCTCTCAACCCCATTCTCCTGCCTTCTCCCTGTAACCTTTGTCACCCTTACTAATCAAGAACTTATCAACCTCCGCTTTAAATATACCCAATGACTTGGCCTCCACAGCCGTCTGTGGCAATGAATTCCACAGATTCACCACCCCCTGGCTAAAGAAATTCCCCCTCATCTCTGTTCTAAAGGGATGTCCTTCCATTCTGAGGCTGTGCCCTCTGGTCCTAGATGCTCTCACTATTGGAAACATCCTCTCCACATCCACTCTATCCAGGTCTTTCAATATTCGGTAGGTTTCAATGTGATCCCCCCTCATCCTTCTAAACTCCAGTGAGTACAGGCCCAGAACCATCAAACACTCAACCATCAAGGTGCTCTGCAAAACATTTGCTTAGTATACATTTGGTCTCACCGACGTAGAGTACTGAATGCAGTAGACCAGGTTGGAAGAGGTGAAAGTGAATCTCTGCCTCACCTCTAAGAGCTGTTTAGGCCCCTGTATGGTGGCGAGGGAGGAGGTGTAGGGTCAGGTGTTGGACCTCCTATGGTTGCAAGGGAAAGTGCCAGAGGATAGGAAGGGGTCGGTGGGAATGGATGAGTGAGCCAGGGGGTCACAGAGAGAATGGAGAGGGGGGAACAGAGGGGAAGGTGTGGGTGTTTCTATACATTAAATACCACCAAAGGTGAGCAAGGAAGTTATAAGCCTAATCCAAAGGCTTTTAACCTTCCTTGTACATTTCAAAGCAATTGACAGCAGGACAATATTATTGACCACAATTTTCCTCATTTGGCAAAAAGAAAAATGAACAGGAATATTTTATCCTGATCGCTGTCAGCTTACCCAAATACACAATGGATAATGATAGGTTTGTTTTCACTTTGCTGACAACTATAGCATAAGTGGCCTGCCGATATTCACTATTAAGGCTTATGGGGGATATAGGGAAAGCTTCTAGCATGTGTGCGATCCTTTAGCAACATGTTAGTGTCTTCAGGAAGGGGGGAGAGAGGGGGAAGGAACTGTGCTCTACATTGCTGTAATAATCTACAGGAACAAAGATCCTTGTTTTTGCATGTTGCACATTATGCCGGGTAATGATACAGCCACTATAGTGTGCTCCTTTGTTATAACATGCAAACCACTTGCTCCCGAAGGCTATAAGGGTGGAGTGAAGTTGGAAAGGTATTAACCCTTTCAGTACTGAATTCACATTCAAAGTTGTCATAAAAGAGCCATACTACTTCCTCCAAGCGAAAAAAATAGAGAGATAAACTACTTTCATGCATTTTTAGGTATACATTGAATGGAAGGCAGTTTGCGTGTACTGGAAAACACCAGCCTAAAGACCACCAAAGATTATTATTTTTAAGTCTCATGCTAATACTGGTGATAAGGTATCAGTGCCCACCGTGCCATGCCAGTCAGCTTCCAAATGTTATGTGATTGTCTACTGTCTCCATATCAACACTTCCAAAAATGTTTTACTCACCATTTTGTTGACCAACATTTGCTGGATTAAATCCAGTCCAGGAGAACATGAGTAGAGTCTGCCTGGTGCTCCTTCACTCAGGGCACAAGTTGGTCCCGCAGCATAAACCGGCTCAGGGCACATTTTATCCAGATGCCTCAAATGCCTGGAAATTGTCTTGACCCAATATTGAGTTGTACATCTTTCAGATATCCTTGGGGCAATAGTTGGTCTTGGTATTGGGTTACTATCGTCACTTCTTGTGTCTTATTGTGTTTTTAAAGCAAGAGCAAGATGGCCCAATTCTGTTTGCTGTGTGAAATGGAAAGATCTTCTAGAGCAGAAATGGATTTTTTTTGCATTAGTGTTATTTGTAAAAACTCAAGGTAACAGCCATACAAAATAAATTAATAAATAAAATAAGAGGGGAATTTATGATGCTATTAGGCAGGAACTTGGGAGTGTAAATTGGGAGTAGATGTACTCAGGAAAATGCACAATGGAAATGTGGAGGTTGTTCAGAGATCACTTGCAGGGGGTTCTGGATAGGTTTGTCCCACTGAGGCAGGAAAAGGATGGTAGGGTGAAGGAACCATGCTTGGCAAGAAATGTGGAATATCTCGTGAAAAGGAAGAAAAAAGCTTACTTAATGTTCAGGTAGCAAGGATCAGGCAGGGCTCCAGAGAATTCCAAGATAGACTTAGGAGAGCTAGAAGGGGGCATGAGAAGGCGTTGCCGAGTAGGATTAAGGAAAACCCCAAGGCATTCTGCTCGTATGTGATGAACAGGAGGATGACTAGAATGATGGTAGGACTGATTAGGGATAGAGGAGGAAACATGTGCCTGGAGTTGGAGAAGGTAGCAGAGGTCCTTAATGAATACTTTGCTTCAATATTCACCTGTGAGAGAGACCTTAACGTTTGTGAGGACAGCGTAAAACAGGCTGATAAGCTAGAACATGTCGATGTCAAGAAGGAGGATGGGCTGGAACTTTTGTAAAACATTAGGATAGATAAGTCACTGGGGCCGGATGGGATATATCCCAGGATACTATGGGAAGCGAGGGAAGAGATTTTTGAGCCCTTGACGATGATCTTTGCATCCTCACTGGCCACAGGAGTAGTACCAGATGACTGGAGGGTGACAAATGTTATTAGAGAAACAAAGGACTGCAGATGCTAGAATCTAGATGAAAAACATGATGATACTGGAGAAACTCAGCAGGCCAGAACTTAAAGCTATGGAAGAGTTAGAGAGTGTGTGATGCGTCACAGACGTAGGTGGGAAAGGTTTGGACTGGGGGAACAGGATGGTTTCCTGTGGCAAGAGCATGAGGAGACAATAGGTCTGCTGGGACAGTCTTTCTTGTGGATTTTGGGGAGGAGATAGAAACGGGCAGTCCTAGGTTGCAGGACTATCATGTTGGTAGCTGTGGGGGGTGAGATCTCCTGAGGTGATGAGTTCAGTGATGGTGTGGGAGATAATGTCCTGGTGGTCCTCGGTGGAGTCATGGTCAGGGGTAGGTAGGAGGAAGTGTCCGAGAGTTGGCGTCTGACCTCTGCAAGGTGGAGGTCAGTACACCAGACTACCACGGCACCACCTTTGTCGGTTGGTTTGTTGACAATGTCAGGGTTGGGGCGGAGGGAATGGAGAGTGGAGTGTTCAGAAGGGGTAAGGTTGGAGTAGGTGAGGGGGGCAGAAAAGTCAAGATGGCTGATGTCGCACTGACAGTTGGCTATGAATAGGTCCAGGGAAGGTAACAGGCCTGGTGGGGGAGTCCAGGTGGAAGAAGAGGGCTGGAGGTGGGAGAACAGGTCATTAGGAGGGGGAGAGGACTCCTTACCGAAGAAGAAGGCATGGAGGTGGAGGTAGAAGGAAGCGTCCAAGAGCTGGCATCTGGCCTCCACAAGGTAGAGGCCTGCTGATTTCCTCCAGCGTCATCGTGTTTTGGCGAATATTATTCCTTTGTTCAAGAAAGGGATAACCCCAGGAATTATAGACCGGTAAATCTTACTTCAGTAGTGGGCAAATTATTGGAAAAGATTCTTAGGAACAGGATCTATGAGCATTTGGAGAAGCATAGTCTGATTAGGGATAGTCAGCATGGCTTTGTGAGGGGCAGGTCATGCCTCATGAGCCTCATGAGCCTCATGAGCAGTGGATGTGGTGTATATTAGTTAGGCATTTGATAAGGTTCCCCATGATAGGCTCATTCAGAAGGTTGGTAGGCATGGGATCCAGGGAAACTTGGCTGTGTGGATTCAGAATTGGCTTGCCCATAGAAGGCAGAAGGTGGTTGTAGATGGTGCGTATTCTGCCTGGAGGTCAGTGACCAGTGGTGCTCCGCAGGGATCTGTTCTGGGAACCCTGTTATTTGTGATTTTTATAAATGATTTGGATGAGGAAATGGAAGGGTGGATTAGTAAGTTTGCCGATGACACGAAGGTTGGTGGTGTTGTGATGGTGTAGAAGGTAGTTAAGGTTGCAAAAGGACATTGATAGGATGCAAAGCTGGGCTGAGAAGTGGCAGATGGAGTTCAACCTGGAAAAGTGTGAAATGATTCACCTTGAATTCACTTTAAAGGCAGAATACAGGTTTAATAGCAGGATTTTTAGCAGGGTGGTGGAACAGAGGGATCTCGGGCTCCAAATCCATTGATCCCTCAAAGTTGCTGCGCAAGTTGATAGAATTGTTAAGAAGGCATATGGCACGTTGGCCTTCATTAGTTGGGGGATTGAGTTCAAGAGCCGCGAGGTAATGTTGCAGCTCTATAAAACCCTGGTTAGACTTTACTTAGAATATTGTGTTCAGTTCTGGTCTCCTCACTATAGGAAGGATGTGGAAGCTTTAGGAAGGGTGCAGAGGAGATTTACCAGGATGCTACCGGATTGGAGAGCATATCTTACGAGGATAGGTTGAGTGAGCTAGGACTTTTCTCTTTGGAGCAAAGGAGGATGAGAGATGACCTGATAGAGGTGTACAAGCTGATGAGGCATAGATCAAGTGGACAGCCAGAGACTTTTTAGTATGGGGGGAATATCAGTGGTGGTTGCATGGAATGCGCTGCCGGGGTGCTGGTAGGGACAAATACATTAGGGACATTTAAGAGACTCTTAGATGGGCACATGGATGATAGAAACATGGAGGGGTATATGAGAGAGAACGGTTAGATTGATCTTAGAGTTAGCTAAAAGGTTGGCACAACATCATGGGCCAAAGGGCCTGAGTCTGCTGTAATGTTCTATGTTCTATGTTCAATGTAACTGAGTCCAGCTGTACATTCATGAAGTGCTTGCAAAGGCCTTTTATAAATTCTAAGTCTGATGTGAATAGCTACTTTGGTGGTCTGAATTACTAATGACCTACATAGCTGCAGCCTTTATTACACTGGTAGCAGTATTTATAGTTCTGATTTGCAAAATGTTCATGTATTTATTAAAGGATTTATCATAAAGTAAATAAAAAGATGAGCCATTTTTAGTCTTCAGTATCTCATCATTCACAATCACTCTCTTTTGTATTTAACACTAATATAGTATTATACTGCAGCGGCTGCTACTGCGATGTGAAAGCAAGACACTAGTCGGTGGGCTGCAGAGCAAAAACTGATTTATTTTCCCGCCTTGCGTGGGCCTTTTAAGAGGAATGGTTCCCGCCCACTGAAAACGGAAATGACGTATGCACTATGTCATCAAACTTTTCCCGCGTGCGGGTTCTCCCCGTCGCTTGGGGAAAACAAAGGCCCAATACCATCTTGGGCCTTGCTGCTCCGACTACGTTCTTCTACACAGATTCATAAAATTGCTCTTTGTTTTTTTCCATGTCCATCATAGGGTATCCTGTCCCATTATAATTTCTTGTCCTCCAACTTCCGTTCTCACTTATCTCCGATGATGTCTCATTTCTCGGGGATTTAATCTATAAATGCCTTCATAATCTCACTTCACTTTGCCTCTGCAGCCTTTTTACACATCCTTGCCATTCCAACTCTGATGTACTGTGTATCCATCTCCATTCTGTAAATGGCGGCAAAAGCTTTAGCTACTTCACCGCAGATTTGCCCTTCTAAACTCCATAACCTTAACTCCTGATTTGTCAGCCACAAAAATTTCCTTGACTTTTCCAAGACAGTTCTGAAATTAAAGCTTAATTTAATACTGTATATGCATAGCCACATTTAAAAACAGGCTGGGGATGTATATGAATTAGAAAGATATACTGTGTTTTGTTCCAGAACATGATAAGATCATAAATAGGTAGGTTTGAAATAATAGAGCAATGTGAGGAGAAGGAAAACTGTCACAGGCTATTGGGTCCAAGTGGTCTGAATCTGTTGTGTGAATTGTACTCTTTTACTAATTTCTAAGCAGATTTTTAAAAAATTAATGAATTATTACTCCCCATATAAAATGCTCTTCTTCAGTTTCCAGCAGTTAAACCTGTCCTGTTAATATAGGGCTCAACAACTTATTTTTTAAATAAAATTCAGAGCCTCCACACCAAGAAAGAACCCAGAATCAGTGCTGATTCGTTGGAAGTTTCCTATGTCATGCAAGTTATGTTGAATCCACAAATCAGCCAGAGTCACCACAACAACGGTCAGGAACACTATAATATTTCATCATCCAATATACTGACCAATTGGAGCCTAACAGAAAATTGTCTCTGCTTTGTACTAGGTTTCTCTGATGGAAGGTCCATGGTCTTTTAGCAAATGAAAACCTTTCCATTGTTCTTATTTGTGCCTTGACCCCTCTGCCTTCGATAATTATTTCCTCTCCGTTAGAATGAGTCCTATTATCCTTCTCATGGGGGTTTTTGTTGCTGATTTTCCACTGCACTAAATGAGGAGTTCTGCTAACAGCAGAGATATTTCCCTCTGCTCCATTGCTCCAAACCTTTGCCTGGAGTATGTATTCTAAAATTGCATTTTACCAATCCCTATCTTTCTCCGCCATTCCACTCGTCATCTTATCTGCATCAGAATCCTTATGGTTTGTATGGACTTCCCCCCATTGTCAAAAGTGGGCATTTAAAAAAATTGTTATCTAGTGACAGGAAGAACGACAGACAAATAACAATAAATATTTTGAATGGTTATCTTGATAAGGGCATAAAGCCTTATATTCAGTCATTGTTATTGTGATACAGCGGAATGCATCAGTAATTGCAAGGGTGATTGTTACTTTAATGTTGATGATTTGCTATCACAGTAAGGACTATGTCACATGGTTAATCATTACAATATTGTTGTACCCTGCTTGCTGCTTCAGTTAAGATCTGACTGTCACAATAAACAGATATTTGCTGTCCTGAACTGTGAGAGTTTTGTGATCATTTGTTGGTCTTCCAGCGCTGCGAGATGTCCGTAAGGGAATGCTGCCGACTGGCATACTCCAGACTGCAGGAGTACGTGCTGAGGGATGCACTGAACCTGGGTGCAGCCAATGCAAAGGCTCATGGGGAAGGACCACAGTGTAGGCTCCTTCCACTACCACACATGGAGGGGCTGAGTCGGGTGAAGAAGCCCCTCAAACATTGAAATGGTGTATCGCTCCAGGGAGCACATGCGTGGTAACGGTGCTATGGTTTTTAAAAAAGTTAACACTATTGAATGTATTAACAATGAATGTAAAATGTTTTGAACTGTTTATTCTTTTGTATGTATTTTTTATTATGAATAAAGTTTATTTTTGAAGTAAAAAAAATACTGAACACAGCACTGAGAAACTAAATACACTACAGTTAACTGATAGAGAAATTGTACTTCCCCTACCACACCCCCTAGCACCTGAATGTAAGCGGACCATCTAATCTCTTTAACCCTGTGATTGTCTGAATGAGTCCTTTGTAAAACATCTCAGCTCAGCTCTTGCAAACTGTAACCATTAATGACTTTACTGCTTATTCAATGTTTTATGATACAATTTATGCACTTTATTATCATTCTGCCAGTGTGGTAGCCAGCAACCTGGACTTTGCTCACCCATTCCATTTAAAACAAAACAGCATCAAATTTCTCTGATATGAAAATTGCTGAGTGCAGTTTCAGTAGAATTGTGATTTTGGTTGCTTGCACTAAATGCGTATTTTAGAATAGTGACTATTTCCAAAATTTTAGAAATTCAGTAAAGCAACTGCTATATAACACATTTATTGGAAGTGACTGGGGAAGATTTTCTCTTCCTATTGATTTCCTTGCAAGTTTGATCTACAATTTTATTTTGCATAATGGTAAAACCATATACTTTTAATACTTGTGCACAGAGTTTGAAACCTATGTTTTTCAGTTTCTTAATTTATCTCGCCCTTTATCTGGAGACAATTCCTGTTTTACTTGCATAGAGTCATAGAGTAATACAGGAAGGAAATCAGCCTGCCAAGTCCACACTGACCATCGAGCACCCTTTTACACCAATCCTGTACTAATCTCATTTTATTCTCCCCACATTTCCTTCAACCCTATCAGTGTCTACCACTTACAAAACACACTAGAGGCAAGTTACAATATCCAATTAACCTACCAGTCTGCTTGTCTTTGGAATGTGGGAGGAAACCAAAAGACCAGCAGGAAACCCATGCAGTCAAAGAGAGTGTGCAAACTCTGCACAGACAGCACCAGAGGTCAAGATTAAACCCGGGTCATTAGAGCTGCACCGCTCTGTCATCCTGGAATTTTTCTCCATTATTGTAACTACTGAAGACCTTGCATTCAATGCTATCCAATGTCTGGTCAGCTTCAGAGTCATTCTCTAAATCAATATGTCATCTAGTTTTTCATCATCTCTTATATTCTAGCTTATTGCTCCTGAAAGGCTACCAGTGAGTATGTTAACTTATCTGGTCTATGGAATAGCCAGTATCTTCTCTGCTTAATCATTCTTATTTGTGTTTGCAAAGACAAATATTCACATATTTCACAAATACAGCAATTAGAGGTTTGTGAGCAGTGGTCAGATTTGGAAAGAGTAAATTGGAACAAAAGCTTGAATTCCCCCATAAACAAATATCATGTTCTACTGCTACATTTGATATGACTTTGTTAATGTGCATAGTACATGTCTGCAATCATCATTCATGAACATTAGTCTCCTGGAGCCAGAGAAATGACAGAAGGTTTAATTTCTTTCAGAAATTTATGTATCTAGCAGATTAAACATTTTCCCTTAAGAAACAGAGTCTGCATTCTGTTATAAGTTGAACAATTCAATATTTCCTTTGAATAAAGTTCTGTATCAAAGAATTTACAATTTAAAATCTCATTCTGTTAACGGATTCTTCCACCTATTTTCTTTGTGGCCCGAGAGTATGTCAAACTCTAATGCCACTTTTCTTTATCCTTAAGATGTGATGAACCTGCCGCAATAAAAACAGAAAATACTGGAAACACTCAGCAGGTCAGGTATCATACATGGAAAGAGAAACAGAGTTAACCTATCAGGTTGAAGACCCTTCGTCAGATGACCTGAAACTATCTTTGTTTCTCAAATGCTGTCTAGCCTGCCTTCTGTTTTTATGTCAGTATTCCAGCACCTGCTGTTTTTATTAATATTAATCTGCTGGTTGGTTTGGCCTATTTTTAAGAAGCCAATCCCTGAAAAGTGATGTCCTTTAAGTCTGTCCTTGTACTCCTGTAAAATATACCCGTCATCATTCTGAGTCTCACATATTCTGAGTATTAAGATTTAGTATTTCACAAAGATTCACACCCAAATTTGAATGAACACCTTTGGCACCACTTCAAAAGATACCCCTCTTTCAGTGTCCTGAAATGCAGCCATCTGAGCCTATCTTCTTTTCACTGATATGTCTGCTTCTGAGATACCTATAAGCAAAAAAAATGTTACTATGAGTGTTTTTTAAAAATTTATTAAACTATATTTTTCATATATTTCATGAGCACTTTTGTAACCCTCAAATGAAGAATGAAGTTCCATTCTTTTTAGTTCAGTGTTTAGCTTTCTATGAGCTAGATCAGGATTGTTTGCTTTCTCTGCAACCACTTTTCTCAACTATTGACATCTTGTTTACATCCTTAACTTTTTCCATTTCTGCTTTGTAAAACCAACAAGGCAGGAGCAAAGAAAATTGTGTAAACTGTATCGATTAGTTTTTCTTTTGTTCTCCAAGCAAACAGGAAGGCTGCTTTCCAATAGCCTGGCTGGAATATTGCGTGCTGCAAAGAAAACATACAATGGGATGAAGGTGTCTGCAATTCTCAAGGGGTAATTGAAAGACAGCCAGCATTGTCTGCTGCTCCCACTTCAATAGGAGCGAAATCAGAAACCGGCAATTAGTCATACATAACCACTGGGCAAGATCAGTGTGGAACATTAATAAAGGCAGTGTTTACATACAAGCAAATACAGGAAGGGAACCTCAGTACAATAATGAAAAGGCTGTTCCTGGGGACAAGAGGAGACATGTCTTCACTGGAAATTGAAAGGGACATTGTTGACACAGAGAAACCTGGGATAACATATGATAACGTTTAGTAATTATCAATCACATTTAAAATTATAAAGCATAAAGCAAATAAAAACTTACTATGAACATTACATCACATCTTGAAATGGGACATTTGACTAAACTTTGAAATCTATACTCTATACTCTGCTGTTCTACTCCATAGTTATACAGAGGTCTTGTGGCTATGCCATTGTAATGAGGAGAACAAACCTCCAGATTACAGTATACATTTTATACAAGTTGTACAAAGTACAAATGGCTTTGTTTTGGAGAAGGAGGATAAGCTTAGTGGTTTTTGGCACTCTACATAAAGTCATCTAAAGCTCTGGTCACCATGTCTTGACTCTCACCAAATCCCATTCACCCATCATCCGTTACGCTAGCCTGCATTGGCTCCCAGTCAACAATAGATCAGTTTGAATGTTCTCATTCTTGTTCTTAAGTCAATGCTTCCTACCTCTCTTCCACCTCTATAATCCTCTGAGATATCTATGTTTCTCTTACTCTGGGCTACTGTTCCTCCATGAATTTAATTAATTCACCATTGGCAGCCAAGCCTATAGCTTCCATAGTCCTAAGTTCTGGAACTGTCTCCGTAAAGATAAGAATTGAACTTAGCAAGTTTCCCCATGACACAAAAGGTGACAGCACAAATATGCCATTGAAGGTGCCACATCAGAACCCCAATTGTACTAGAAGCACAAGGGCTATCATTCATTTAAATACTCTGTGACAGTGCACCACTGATCATGATAACCATTATGCACCAGCACAGCTCCCACAAATGAATTGTTCATGGGGCCAGGGCTAACCCATTAAATCCCCGTTCCCAATTCCAACCAAACCACCAAAAAATAAGGCTCTGAGCTCCTACAGTAAGAGCACGGAGTCACCTGCAACACAAGGGAATCCTAAAGCAGAGGTTTTGATGCATTGCCCAGTTTGGAGGTGAACTGCAGTTTAGTTCAGTGAGCGTCCCTTGCTTCAGTGTGGCACAGTCTTAGTCTACAGCTCCACAGGAAGGAGAGGAGGAGGAAGAGAAGGACAAGGAAGAATTAGAAGGAGACAACTAAGAGAGGTTGTGTAGATATTAATACCCCAACCCTTCACGCCTTCCCTCAAGAAGCCTGACGACCATCAACATGTCTGAAAGAATTAGCAAGGCCAGAATGGCATCCAGGCTTGTACTGATGTGTTGACCATTACTTGCACTACATAAATGGTCGCTGGATTATGAGTGACTGTGAGAGTCCTAGTCTGCTTTTCATTTTGTTGCTGGATTTGTTTCCTCTCTAATTTTTTTTTCCACTAGAATCTGAGGCAACCTAAGATCTCAGCTGCTGAAAACAGCTTTTGAACCAATACTGGGACTATTCTGATCTGCTAAACTCAATACTAAACCACATAGTTCCATTACCACAAAAATATAGGGGAACTGGCAATTTCAGAAGCTGTGCTAGTATTTCTCCCTTGTGTCTGTGATAGATTGGACATGTATTATATTTTGACAAATTTCTGCTTGCAGTTTGTATGAATGAAGACTTTCAATAAACTGTGCTGTAATATGAACACAGATGCACTCATCATAAGCACATCATCATGAATATCATTCATAATTGGAAGAAGGAGGATGCATTTTTAGGGAAAACTCCAAATGAAGAGAAATTTGTCTTAGGCCACTAAGTCCAAGCAATTGAAGGAATACTAGCACCAGTTATACTCACCTCAGTGAGGTAAATGGAGCTATGTATGCATGTGGGCAAGCACAATGACTCTCACATTTGGTTATAACCTGCAACCAGAAATAAGATTCATTGTCCAGTGCTTAGCACAAATTATCACACTTTCTAACCGTAAAAAATCTAAATAATCATTGCATCATAAGTAGTATCACAATCAAGATAAACAATGGTATGAAATGAAACAGCTTTTTATTTTGAACTGACCAGTGAGCCCTAACATGACACCAGACTGAAATCAAATGGACACTACAAGTGGATGTAACAACTGATTTATTACAGAGCAAATAATTCTTCCTTTCTTATCTGACAAATTTTATACAATCACTATTTCTTTGGTAATTATGATAAACTTTAATTTTGCATACCAAAGCAAAGGCTAAGGCGTACCGTGGAAGATAATAAAATCCTATGAAAATGTAAAGTTGGCATTTAGCTTATTCAACATTGTTCAAAATAAAAAGGAAAAAATATGAAAAAAAGGTATTTCTTAGTCCTTTCTCTTCTTTGTTGGAATTGCTTCCCGTCTGACATGCATAAAGATATGTCAATATAGTTTGGCTTGTGAATTCAGGAAGAAAGTGACAGCTATGATCTTGGTGGATTTAAGATGTCACTATTAATCAAAACTGTTGAAAGGCAACTTTCCAGGTGGTACAGGCAATTCCCGCACGGCAATAAAATTCGAAGTATCAGCTCCACTGAGCAGGGAAAGTCCACGATTAGCAAACAACACAATGTGGTAACAAAAGAACAGCAAAACAATGTGGTATTTCTGGAAATGGGCTTCAGCAGTCGGATTTGGCACACTAATTGCTCTTGTTCTGTTGCTGTAAATTTGCCGGAAGTGCCTTTGATGGAAATTCCATTTATGCATGTAAATATAGTTTTTGCTCTACTTCTAGTGATGTGGACATTACTATAAATCCTAAGTTAAACAGGAACTATGCTTCAAAAGTACATAATTAGCACTTTGTGGTGTTTTGAGATTGAGAAAGCCTCCACATAAATTTAGTCTCTTTTTTTCCAGAATAGAAGGAGCTCTGTGGAAATTCCCAGCCTGCATTTACCAATTTCCACTTTTTAACTTAGTATAAAATGGCTTTAAAAAGTTACATAGGACATAGAACATACAATGAGGATTATAAAATATTGTTCATACAATGGGAATGTAACCTACCAATGATGGTGGAGATAGAGTGTTCTTTTGTCTCGTGCTTATTATCGTAGGTAAAAAGCAGAAGTCTTGCCATGTTATTTTAAATTACATTTCAAGTCCAACCATAGGAAATCACTGTCAAATTCTGACTTTCTTCTGTGGTATTTTAGGATGAAGCTGCCACATTTTTACAGTCTTGCCCTTGATAATTTATTTTTAACTTAATTGTCAATAGAGGAGAGTTTGGTTCTGCATGAGCCTGTTGTGGACTTAAAACCAAGGCTCAGAGTTTGCTAGTAAATGGCATGATTCTGTCCAAATTCGCCCACTTACAAGCCAGCAAGTCCCAGACCTGCTCATGTAGGTGACACACAATATTTATACTGGGAATCAGCTGTCAGATCCTTCAGTCTTGTAAGGTTACAGGGAAGAAACTGAAGACAAGATAGTTCTTTTAAATTATTTATGATCTGCATAATGTTACTTATTTTAAAATGTTTTAAAATATTTTTGTTGACTTTTTTATTGTTTTAATTTTAAAATATAATTTTGATGTCTTTTGTTTCATTTTAGGAATTTTTATATGTTTCTGAATAATAGTCATCTTTGACAGCTGGCAAAACCCTGTCCCTTCCTTCACTGGTTGTCAAAACAGTTGGGTCTGTTTCAAGAATGGGATTTCTCTGTTGCCTTGTTTGATGCTCTGCTGCTCTCAGGGCCTTCAATACCAATAAGTCTAGAAAGATAGGCATTTTATCGAGATTTGTTAAATTCTGATAAGAGATGACCCATGCATGGCAAAGATGAGTGGTGGACCTGTGCCTATGAAATCTGGACCTGCTTTCTAGAGATGAAGAAGAGTAATTGTATATTCTGGAATTGGGAGTTATTCATTCACCTACTTTCCAGATTAATTTGTTTTCTGGAATGAATTTCAGATTTGTCAAGATGAAAGTGTGAAGGAAAATGAAACATTTTACCAATTTTCTTTGTCCAGCATCAACATCAGGCACTTGTTGGCCAAGAACAGCATACTTTAGTGTTTACGCCTCACCACTCTTTTACCTGTACAGACAAGTCTAGGATGAGATTCCAGTGTACTACAGTAGGAGTGCTGCATTGTCAAAGGTGTAACCTTTTAAACGAGAGGTAGATGTAGAAGATCCTATGGCCCTTTTTGGTAGATAAGCAGGGAATTTATCACTAATATTTATCCCACTCTCTACAATAATAAAAGAAATGTTTTTTTAAATATACTTTACATCAATGGAAGTGATCTGTCCTGTTCCTTCTAATAGTATGAGCACTTCAATTCTATTAATTTTTCTGTTGTTGGCAAGATTTATGTTTGTATTTCCATTTGTACTCTGCCTCATTGTGTCCAATATGTTCCAAGCTCCTTCACTTGCAATAAATTATTTTAGTTTACTGTCATTAAGTTGGTCAACTTAGCAATGAACTTAGGCACAGCAAGATTTCACATTTAGCAAATGATTGAACGGGGAAATGTGAACTAATTTATTCACTTGAGCTGGAGGGGTCAAGTGTGGTGGGATAGTGGAGTTGATTAATACATTGGGGGTGAGGAAGTCCAACATATTGGAGTATTTATTTTATATGTGTAAATTCTATTGTCAGATTTGAACTCATACCTTTACTCAAAGGTAGGATTGCTACCAACAACAAATCCCACATTAGATTTGATAATGTACTAAAAGTTATGCTAAAAATACTGTAACTTTCCAACCAAGAAAACCTTTGGAGGATTAGAGCAGATGAAGCAGCAATAATTTTCCAAAGGCCATTTTGTTTTTGCCTTTCTATAAACTTTCAGTACCTGCAGTAAGAGGGTTTCTTGAAACAGTGTGTGGATAGTCCAACTAGGGGACGAGCCATACTGGACCTTGTATTGCAAAACAAGCCTGGCCAGGTGACTGATGTTTCAGTGGAAGAGCATATTAGAAACAGTGATCACAACTCCTTAAGTTTTAAGGTCGTTGTGAATAAGGATAAACCTGGACCTAGGAGGAAAGCATTAAATTGGGGCAGGGCAATATACAGCATTATTATATAGGAGCTTTGGAGAGTAAACTGGGAGCAGCTGTTATTGGGTAAGGCTACATCTGACATGTGGGAGTCATTTAAAGACCAGCTGGCTAGAGTTCAGGGCAAGCATGTTCCAGTAAGGAGGAAGGACAAAGATGGTAAGGTAAGGGAACGTTGGATGGTGAGAGGGGTTATAAATTTAGTCAAAAAGAAAAAGGAAGCATATGTAAGGTTTAGGAAACTGAAATCCGACAGGGCCTTTGAGGAATATAAAAAGAGCCGGAAGGAGCTCAAGCAAGGAATAAGAATGGTCAAAGGGGGACAAGGAGGATTAAAGAGAGTCCCAGGGAATTTTTTATGTACATTGAAAATAAGAGGGTAACTAGGAAAAGGGTAGGACTGCTCAAGGATAAAGGAGGCAATTTATGCTTGGAGTCAGAAGATGTTGGAGAAGTACTAACCAAGAACTTTGCATTAGTATTCACTAAGGAGTAGGACATGGAGGACAGTGAGATCAGTGTGGGGTCTTCTAATATGTGAGAGCATTTTGAGATTCAGGAAGAGATGGCGTTGGGTCTCTTGAGCATTAAATCCCCAGGGCCTGATGTGATATTTCCCAGGTTATAGGAGAGGGGCAAGAGAGGAGATTGCTGGAGCTTTGATGAAGATCTTTGTATCCTCTTGAGCCACAGGTGAGATCCCAGGGGACTGGAGAGTAGCCAATTTTTTTCTTTTATTTAAGAAGGGAAATCGGGTAAATCCAGGAAATGATAGACCAGTGAGCTTCACATCAGTGGTAGGGAAGCTACTGGAGAGGAATCTTAGGGATAGGATTTACTCATATTTGGAAGAACATGGGCTAGTTAGGAACAGTCAACATGGCTTTGCGTGGGGCAGGTCATCTCTTACAAACTTGATTGAGTCTTTTGAAGAAGTGACGAAGGTGATTGATGCGGGTAGGGCAGTGGAAGTTATCTGCATGGACTTTAGTAAGGCGTTTGACAAGGTCCCTCATGGTAAGTTGATCAGGACAATTGATACATGGGATCCACTGCAAATTGGTAGTTTGGATTCAGAATTCGCTTGCCCATAGGACACAGAGAGTAGTGGTGGAAGGGTGTTATTCCGACTGGAAGTCTGTGACCTTGGTGTATTGTGTGTATTTCTGGTCGCTCCATTACAGGAAGGATATGGAGGCTTTGGAGAGGGTTCAGAAGAGGTTTACCAGGATGCTGCCTGGATTAAAGGGTATTAGCTATAAGAAAAGGTAGGATTATTTTCTCTAGAGTGCTGGAGGCTGAGGGGAGACCTAATAGAAGTCTATAAAATTATGAGAGGAATAGATAGAGTGGACAACCAGAATTTTTTTCTCAGGGTAGAAATGTCCAATACTAGAGGGCATAGCTTTTAAGTGAGAGGGGGAAAGTTTAAAGGGTATATGCAAGGCAAGATTTTTACACAGAGAGTAGTAGGTGCCTGGAAGGCATTACCAGGGGGTGGTAGTGGAAGCAAATACTCTGGTGGCAGTCAGGAGGCTTTTAGATAGGCACATGAATATGCAGGGAATGGAGGGATATGGGTCAAGTGTAAACAGAAAGGATTAGTTTAATTTGGCATCTTGCTCAGCACAGACATTGTGGGCTGAAGGGCCTGTTCCTTTGCTGTATAGTTCTACGTTAACAGCTTGCTTGTTGAATCTGACAAATTCAATTAAATGAGTCAAGTGACGTTGAGAATAAGCACAGACCACTCCACTGAACAGCAACACAGAAGAATAAAATGTCAATCCCAGAACAGCTCCTGAATTCTACATTAATCCTGTCCTCATTCCAGCAGGAAACTACTGGAAAGTACTGAAGGCATGATTTCACTGGTCTTTATAAATAAATAAAATGCAAGGCGTAAGAACTCTTCCATTTTTCTGGCTCACTCAGGACCCAGTGTACTATTGGATGCATAAATGCTCAATGGGATGGAGAGGTAACAACCTCAGTAATGGCTGGAAAAAATTGAAATGGAATATTTTTCCATTCTTCTATTCACAAGGTCTGAAAGTGACACAATGTTGATTGGTAACCATCTCCTCAGCCAATGACATGCAAGCACTGGATTTTCTGTCAGCAATATGTGGATAAGTGCCAGAAATGTGTTCACAGCTGCACATGGTGTCATGTAGGTGCCAGTTCTTGCATCCACTATGGAAACAAGGAATTTTCCCACTAAACACAAAAGCTTTGGTAGAGTCCTGGTATTGGCATAGAGATTGTGGCCCAGTCATTTCCAGGGAAACAATGAGTTAAGCTTCTCTTCACCTAGAATCACATCTGGAGTCCAAAGGGCAAGAAGAGCAACGATAAGGCAGAAGTCACTAAGCTAGGAGAGGCCATAAAAATGCTTCAGTACAAGCAATATTTTATTTTGATAGTTTCTATGAGCTTCTTCTATTTTATCACTGTAACTTCAGAAGAAAGTCAGCAGAAATTGTGAGGAATCAGAGCAATGCCCCCTACCAGCCAGTTTTGACATATCTGCAGCACCTCCATCAATCTCCCACTGGGGGACCAACATAGAAACTCCAGCCATCACACACTACACTATGTTGCTGTGAGATTTAACATGGTTTTGCAGAGGCATTATAACATTTAAAAAAAATTAAGGCCTCTCAAGAACTGGGTGCAGAGGTAGAAGCTGGGATACAAGCTTGACTTAGGTGCATACCTACTTAATAGCAGGGTTATACTAAAAGAATCACCAGTTCAGTACTCATGTTCAAATGTCATGCTTGTAAAAATTTGCATTAGCAGATATATTTTTGGATCAACGATGTGTTCATTCACCATTCCACTCATGATTGTTTGGCTGGTATAAGGGACCAAGGGGCAAATGACATGGTTTGGTCCCTAGTCACAGAGTCTTTTGAAACAGGATTCTACTTGGACTTTCTTAATAGGAACATGAGAACATTACGAACAGAAGAAATTAAGCCATTTTGCCCCTTGTGGAAGCTCACCTCATAAATAAACACTACAAAGGTCAAGAGTGCATTTGGCACTATCTGCATGCTACAGACAAAATAATGGATGGATGGCATGTTAACCATGAACTGGAAAAGATCATGGCTGATCTTTTTTCTCATCATTCCTTTCCTTCACAATCCCTTGATTCAAAAATCTCTATCCTGAATGTACCCAGTGACTAAGCCTCTGCAGCTCCTTTGGGTTGAAACCTTCAAAGCCCCTCTACCCTCTGGGTGAGAAAACCTCGCAGCTCTGTCTACAATGGCAGAGTGGTGGTGCCGCCAGTCGAACTGCTGCCTCACAGCTTCAACAATATGCGTTCAATCTGACCTTTGGTGCACTCTGTGTGAATCATCAAGTTCTCCCTGTGATGGCGTGAGTTTGCTGTGGGTGCTCTGGTTTCCTCCCACATCCCAAAGATGTGAGGGTTGGTAGGTTAATTGTCACTGTAAATTGCCCCAAATATGTGCAGGTGAGTGGTAGAATATGGGGGGAGAATAGGTTACAAAGAGAGTTAGTAGGGGCGTAGAATTACTCTGTGAACTTGTATGGACTTGATGGGCCCAAACGGCCTCCTGAGTGTTGATAATATACAGCCACAAAGTATGTGGATGCAGTCGATCTGATAATCCTGCTGCCTTTTTCAGCTGGCATGCCCTGTAGTATGTTTCTGATTGATTCAGAGACTTCACAGTATTGTGCTAAAATGCTGCAATACTTGTCAAGCAGAGGAGAGCTGATGATGCATCACCAGCCAATCAGGTTGGTCAGAGATATCAGGATAGGAAGCAAATACATGCCCAACAGCCAAGATCCTTCTCCTGGCGAGTCTCCAGAGACATCACGTCCAACTTGAACCTTTCCAATGACCAAAGGCTTTCCACACCTGAGGGGGAATCCCCATCCCATCTGGGTGGCCTCCTTCTTATTCATCAGTGCTTTAGCTTAAGTAAAGAACATTAATTAACCATTTCATTATGGAGGCTTAATCTCTGTGTGTGGGGGACAGTGGTTAGAGTGTGATGGGTGGGGTGATGATGAGGTGGTGTAGGGCAGTGTGAGGTATGAGTGGGTTGTGGATTGAATAACCAGTTTGTGCAACAGTTGGTTTGTGCTTTTACTAGTCGCTGAGAAGAAGGTAGTGAGGAGTATTAGAGGGTAGCTGGAGAATTGACTCCAATAATTTCCAATGTTTTGATATGAGTTGAGGTTTGAGAGGTGCAAGTACTAAAGGTGGTTGTGTTGGAAGGCAAGATTAATGAGGGGAAGTTCAAAGTGTCAGGACACTTACCTTGACAAACCTTTCAAGGTCATTGATTTTTTTTTCTTGCCACAGTTCCCAGGTACCTGCCTATTTATCTCCTTTCAAGTGAGGAAGCAGTATTTTTAGTACTTACCTAGACATATCTCTTGCGGCAATGAAAGTTTTTGCAACAAGCTTCATTGATTGGGGCTTTCACTCCTGCAGGAGATATTTCAAACCATCTCCTGCCAGGATCTTCTTATTGGCTTGATGTTTCTCCTGGCAGCCCACCACCCCATTCCATGTGCAGGACCTCCTTCCTGACACGTGTCTCTCTTATGTGTATATCAATGTCTTGCAGTAAATTGCGGAACCCTCACCCTCTCCCTTCCTCCAAGGCAACCAACGCCATGTGTTGCTGCTACCATAGGAGTGTGCCTTTAAGGGCTCACACCATCGTCTGATCGCTGCTCAGCAAAGTGTCAGCACTTATGCTGAATTTACTTTGTTTCCATCAAGATCCAGGCACATTCAATTCTAGCACATCTTCCTGGGAGCAATACACACCATTGCTGTTATACACTGCTTTTTGATCTATTTCACCACTTGTTTGAGGGGAGGCCTTATTCGGCACTAATGCTAGACACAGCAATGTTTTCGAGCACTAATAAAAGGTGCAATCCAATTTTTTTGGCAATTGTTTCTTATCCAAGACAGTCATCTCCATATGTAACACTGCAAAGCTTAATTTATTCTTTCTGGAAATGAGGATTTTATTGATTTATATTCATTATAATGACAAAGAAAATGTAAGTACAAATATATAATGTTGAGCTCCATCAAATCAGCCGATAGAAACATCACATTAAATCACAAGTTAAATCATTAACTACATAAGGATGCAAATTCAGCAACACACTTAGAGGAAAAACAGGACAGAGGGAGGGAGGTGCATGGCATACAAGCCAGTTGGTTTCTTCAAGATAGGAGAGAAGTCTCTGCTTGCCGTCAACTTTGGTAGCATCACCAGGAAATCCCATGGGTCTTTTCAACAGAGAACCAATGCTAGATAATGGATGCTATTTTTCTGAGGTTGTCAATGATATTCTGCCAAGCTATAGCCAGATATAAGGAGAATCCTGCAAAATCCTGTATTTCTATTATAAATGATGTCATGCATTGAAGAATTTGTGCAAGCATTTCTATGGGATGGCCAAACTTCCCCTGGAACTGAATAAACCAGCATGTTTGCATTGATACTTCTGTTTTGTAGAGGCGAAGACACTGTGTGTTTAATTCTGAACATTTAAGACCTGTTTTATATTAAGCAATTCATGTTGTTTCTTAATCCATATTATAAATCATGTTTCTGTCACATGGAGACACAAGAGACTGCAAATGCTGGAATCTGGAGCTACACACAAGATGCTGGAGGAACTCAGCAGATCAGGCAGTATCCATGGAGGGAACTGGGTAGTCGATGTTTCGGGTTGAGATCCTTTATCTGGATTGAAGGGAGATAGTCAGTATAAGAAGTTGGAGGGAACGGATGGAGCAAGAACTAGCAAGCAATAGGTGGATCCAGGTGAGGAGGGGTGAGAGGCAGATGTGGGGGGGGGGCGGGCGGGACGGAAATATGGACAGAATCTGGGAGGGGGGGTACAAAGGGCTGAAGATGATGAAATCTGATAGGAGAGGAAGGTGGAGCATGGGATCAAGTAAGGGAGGTGGGGAGGGCAGATGGGAACTGTGGGGGAGGCGAACCAGTGGGAAGAGTGTGTTGGTGATGGGCAGAGGGAGTGGTTTGAGGAGGGGAAAGAAACAGGAGGTGGGGGCTGGGGTGAGTGTAGGAAGAACTGGGTAGACCAGGAGGAGAGCAAAAAGAGACAGAGAGGGAGCAGATTGCCAGAAGTTGGAGAATTCAGTGTTCATGCTGTCAGGTTGTGGACCACCCAGGCGGAATATGAGGTGCTATTCCTCTAGTTTGCGTTTAGTCTCCAGTCACCCTGGCAGTGGAGGAGGCTGAGGGCAGACATGTCAGTGTGAGAATGGGGAGGATAATTAAAATGGCTGGCAACCAGGAGCTCCGGGCGGCCATGACGGACAGAGCTCAGGTGCTCAGTGAAGCAGTCGCCCAGTTTGCGCCTGGTCTCACTGATGCAGAGGAGGCCACACTGGGAGCACCAGATGCAGTAAGTAAAGCCGATGTAGATGCAGGCTGCTGTCACATGCTGATTACAATATGTTCTCTGGTACTCATACATTCTTCATTTGGCTTCATGAGGTAAAATCTTGTTATTCATTCTCACAAAATCTGAAGAGAAATTATGTTTTTGGATAATAACAAATACTTAATGTTCATCTGAAATTCAGCTCTGTTCAACAGAGGCACTGCTCTAAATGGGCTAAAATTTCAAATAGAACTATCTTGGATCTACATACTCCACTAAACATCATTCCATCATGTAATTTCAAGGCATAAGTGTCCTTTATAGTTCAGTGTAAAGTCTCCTCTTCCATAACATTGAGTCAAAAACATTCACATTTATTTCAATAGCCATTGTTTCCAAATGATTTCACCACAATATTACTGATCAGAAGCAATAATGTTTTTGATATATCTGCTGAACGTAATGGTGTTTTTTTTGTTTGGGAAACGACTATTTATGAATAGACAGATATTTTTTGCAAATTTTACTTCTTCTGAAATCATCAAATTCTTGTTGAAATGTGGTTCTGCGAGTCTCCTAGTTAGACAATAGGACTTCACCCAAAGATATTGTTCATGTGCAGGCCTTGAGAATATTAGCGCATTAAAGCTATCAGCTTGTGTAGGGCATTAGAGCTGGTGCTGGCTTAAACTCTGTAGATGCACATTTTCATCAGGGATTTCAAGATATGGATCAGGAATGAGTCATTGCATAATTTCTTCCTCCTTAATTGAGGAATGCAACCATTAGTTGTGGAAACCTTTAGAGCATTACAGTTAAGTTCTGTTACGGCAGTATGGGCTGGAACACTCACAAGAGGCATTAATATGGGATACCTTCAGCACTGCCAGATCCTCACAATGTAAACCCACTAAACCATTTGGAGAAACATGCTTTTGCATTATCAAGCTGGTGGTATTGCAGTACGGGTTTCTTTCCACAAACAGTCGTAATAGCTCTCTGTTTATTTAAACATTTCAAATGTCATTATTAAAAAATAACTATCTGCAAAATAATAACCTAGAAAATTCTAGAGACGGACTGCATATTATAATTTTTTTACAGTTTATTACACATCTTTGTGCAGCTGAAAACATCTGGACAATGAGCGGTATTTTCAGCCTACTTCAAACTTGCAGCATACAAATCTTATTGCCTTTGGTTTCAGCGTATTTAGCCTTTCAAGAAGCAACAGTGCCCTCTCTTGATGAAAGAACATTAAACAATGTTGAAACATACCTCTCATGAATTATCAAATGATGGATATCATTTTTATCTATCAGAGCTAAAAGCGAAGTATTTGAAATTTACATAGTTTCTATCAGAACAATTAAAAGAAGCACAATCAGCAAACACAATATATCCAACAGAAGTTTTTCAATTGCTTGGAAAGCCAAGTCCACCAAATTGAAGCATTTAGCTAATTATTAATTCATCATCTGAAATCTGTGATTCCTGTATTTTTTTTTCACCACAGAGTGAAG
The DNA here is from genome assembly GCF_009764475.1 of Pristis pectinata. Classification (NCBI taxonomy): domain Eukaryota; kingdom Metazoa; phylum Chordata; class Chondrichthyes; order Rhinopristiformes; family Pristidae; genus Pristis; species Pristis pectinata. The sequence goes on from NC_067406.1 coordinate 117,916,438, forward strand.
CTTGGCAATATGGAAGGAAGTAGGGCAGCAAATATCTGCAATAAAAAGAAAACAAGGATTAATTTCCTGTAGCATTTTAATGTCTTTGTGCTTCTGTATAATTTCTGGAGCTTTAAAAGTACTGATCGCCAAGCTCCCAAAGCCATCATTAAGTATCTTTCTCTCTAACCCAGAGTAGCAATGAGCATAACTTTGGAAGCGCACAATGCAGACTACTGGTAAACTGGACTGAGGACAGAGATAATAGTTAGATTTTGTTTGATGAAAAGCACATTTATCCCTCATGTTTACTGCCTCATATACTGTGCCGGAGATATAGATCGGGACAAAACATTACAGTCAGCAATTGACAAGTTTTTCATCATAAAAAAAATTAGAATTACATTCTGGTGACCTCTGATTTTCATTTTGTTATCTGCATCTGATCCATAATGGACAGACTTATGGTTCTCCTTAATATGAGGAAAAAACACCAGTGCTTTGGGTCAAAGTATAAAGGGCGCAGTTGTGAATTGCACTTGAAAGAATTGGAGGACTTCCAAGAGAAATGCAGTGGTCTATGAGGGGTGTGGGGCTGGGTGATATGGGCGCAGGAGGAGCCGGCTGGTGGCATGGTGACGTTAAAGAAGTATTTGGACTTTAGGATGAGAAGCTTTAATTTTTAGTTTCAGGCAATGGTGGATGGGAGACCTGCCAGAGTAGATTTAGATAGTTGAGCTTGAAGGTAGCAAAAGCATTGATGAGGCTTTCAGCAGCTTTGTGATGGAACGGATTATGTGTCAGAAACTTTTCTCTGAGTCAAGCAATTTATGGGCAGTCTGATTGCACCAGAAGTAATCAGGATGAGCAAGTACAGGGCAGGTATTATTGTCGGGCTTTGGGCCAAAGCTTAGTGTAGCTTACTCAGTAATTGGTTTATTATTATCATGTGTACCGAGATACAGTGAAAAGCTTTTGTTTGCATGCCCTTCAGACAGATGATGCCATATTTAAGTACTTAGAGGTAGCACAAAAGGTAAGCAAAATAGATATAGAATATAGTGTTACAATTACAGAGAAAGTGCAGTGCAGGTAGACAAATAAAATGCAAGGGCCATGTCAGGTAGACTGAGAGATCAAGAGTTCATCTTTCTCACATAGGTATCCATTCAAGAATCTTATAACAGTGGGATAGAAGCTGTCCTTGAACCTGGTGGTATGTGGAGACATTCATACTCAGATCAGCTGCTTGGCACACGGTGCTGTTTAGGTGGACGGAGGTAGCCAAAACAGGATCTTCAACTGAATCACTGGTTTAGCCTGTTTTGCACAGAAAATTGCTTTGGAATGGAGTTGCAGCTTGCTGCCCAAAGGATCATGATGGGGTTAATTGCCTCTTAAATTGCTTGCTATATCTCATTAAGGAGGCTGCCCAATATTATGATGATTCACCTTTGGGTCAGGACCCATTCCTAACATTAGCAAACTGATTGGAAGGTAACTACTTTTGGAGGATTTTTGGGACGATTTAAAGGTATGGGTGCCGAGAAGTTCATTGTCTAGCAGCACTAAACATATTCAATGGCAGTGAGTATGTGGTGCTCAGCCTACAGAGGATTTGAGTTTCAGAGCTAAAGTATAATATGCTGCCATCACCGAGTGCAATGTTTAGTGCTACTAATCAGGACAATTAACACTTACTGTTCAGTTGCTGCTGCAGGTTTGAAGAGCAAAGTCCTCTTCATAGGTGACCTTCTGATAAACTTTACCAAAATTTCTACTGGTAATTCCCTGAGGACTTCACCTAAAAAAATGAGGTGATGTACTGATTTGCCATCTAAGCAGCTTACAGGAGGCATTAGAAGAAAGGGAACACGTGTTCATTGGGCATTTTGCACCTTGAGCTTCAGGGACAAATAAAGGAGGACACAAGTCCAGGCAGAGCAGCACCAGCTACTGAAGGAGACATGGAGAGAAGGGAAAGGAAGACCAGTTGGAATCCTACCCCACGGTCCACCACCAATCACCTCCAGTGACATTCCTGAAGAACTCTCATCTAGCCCTAGAGACATCCTGAAGTATCTTTACAGATCAGCACACGCCACATTGACAGTGCTAAATGTGCCAATTTGTTTACAATTTTCTATGATGGGCATGTGTGCACAATTTTAGTGTGATTCACTTGACTCTGCAAGCTGGATATTGCAATAGCATGTGCATTGGGTACGTATACCAGAGGTATGTAGAAAAGGCACTTTATAGCATCAATCCTTGTACAATGCTGATTTGACACTGCCCTTCTTAAAGTTGGTCATGATTATCCAGCTATTAACCAAACATGGGAAAGCTAACATTCAGTTGCTTTAAGTTGCAGAACAACCTTCCACCAGCTACATTATTTAAAGGAATCCCAGTGACTGGAAGGTTCTTTAGAGCTTGAGCAAAAGTTTAAGTTGTTCAAACCAACTGCACTAATTTATCAGTGCAGAACTAGGTCTTTGATACATCTAGTAGATTGTCACTACTGCAGCTGAGCTCAAATCTTCAGCCTTACTACTTAATCCTTCACCTTTGGTTAACACAAATGGTTGTATTGGCAGCCGTCCTCCAGCATTTCCATCATGTTGAGTGTGGAGGGAAGGGCCACAGACCGTGACAAACTGTTAGAGGGGCAGAAGGATAGTGTGCAGGTAAGTGGTGGGGTAAAGCAAAGAGTTCTTCAGCAAGCTGATCCCTTCTTTGCATCTACATGAGGAGCAAGATTTTTAGAGACTATGGGGGAGAAAATGCATCGAAGTGAAAAACGGGCTAGCGAATCGCATTGTGAGATCAACATCTGTTTCATTTGGTGGAGATGGCATGTTCAAACCTTATTACCACGACTGAAACAGAAACCAGAACTTATTACAGTGAGGTGGGGTTCAACATAGGCTCATGTACTTCAATGTCTGGAGCGACTAGCACCAGCTGAAATTAGCCAGTTATACCCTTAAAGGGGAAGTGTTCTGTGATTACAATGATGGTGGAAATCATTCCACAACTCAGAAAACACTGTAGTAGGAGATGTTGGATTACAACACCTTCCAATTTCATACACTGGTGGATGTGGTGCAAAGAATGTGAGATGATATCTCCCCTCAGGGGTTAGAAAGTTATTAAGGCATCATGCACCACTGGTTGGAGTCCATAGAGGAAGTCAACACTCGGAGTCTGAAATCAGAGCAGGAAGAAGTTTAATGACCTCACACACACTGAAACAGCTTTATCTCGATTACCAACACCTGCATTAATACATCATATTTTGTCCTTGCAGTCTATACCAAACATACTCAAGGAAAACCTTGATCAAGCAGAAATTGGAAATAATGTTAATGAATTCCTCCTTGTGTTCATCCATCTAACGGTTCTCCAGTTTTCCCAGTTCTCCTGCAGTTTTCCTGCTATCACCTTCAGCAGACATGTCACCAAATGCAATTGCACAGTGGATAGTGCAGCAGCACATATGATGCAAAGTATGCACAGTAACCTATTAATGATAGCGATCTAAATGCAACGTGCAATGGTTGCCAGCAGTACTGCTTTGAGACATGTCAATAAATAACTTGCAGTTTGTTAAAAATATACAAGAAATGTGGTGTTTGGCAATAGGATGGGCCTCCTACCAGTACTGTGTACAGATTTTATCAATTATTTCCACCTTTGCTAGGAGTTGTGGAACTTCTGGAGAGTTTGAAACATTGGATAGCAGCTACTAAGTTAGTAGAATAGTATCCAGTGATCATACCATTTCTTCTACTGCCCTCCCAAGCCATTCGCTGCAAGGCAGAACAGAAGTGCTTTGTTTAAAAGCACTTCCATGGAGTGCATCTGAGAATAGCTTTCATGTATCCCTTGAACTGAGGAACATTGCATCAAAAAGTTGTACATTGCCTATATATCTGCCTCCTGACTTCAGTAGAAGGCTCTCATAGTGGCAACTTTGGAATCATCTTTAATATGGTTGAATACACAATTGGTAAACTGTAGCAAAAATGCCCTTGCTTGGCCAATCTGGAAGTGATGTCAGGTACAGTCCTGAGAGAGCTTCTCATCTTCAGATTCATTCATGCAACCTTTCCCTCTTTATGTGCATCTGTTTCCACCTATCACCCATCAGCCTCTGTCTCTAATCTTACCCCTGCCCCCATCACCTAGATCCATCTGCCCATCATTCCCCACCTCAATTGGTTCCACCTAGCACCTGCTAGGTCCTGTCTCACCCCTTACTCTCACCTCTTCTCTCCACCCTCTCAGTCCTGGTACAGGGTCTCAACCCAAAATGTTGACCATCCTTTTGCCTCCACAGATGTTGCCCAACCCCTTCCTCCGGCAGTTTGATTTTTTTGCTCCAAAGTCACTTGTCTGATCGATAAGTAGGTTGCAACTTGTGAAATATTACTCATATCAGCTGGTACAACCTGGAAACAACCCATAGAAGGAAATTCAAGGCCACTGTGATCATTGTGATGGTGTATTTTGATCTCCACAACTTTGGCATCATGCGAATGTTACTCTAGACTCCCACAGTATAGCAGGAGCTGATGACAAATGTCCATTTCTGGCTCTGCTGTGAGAGTAAGATTCATGGTCTTGGTGTTTCACTGAGGAGCCTCAGCCTCATTGCCAAGGTTCAGGTTATGGCATGGACAATTTTCAGGCTTGGCTGGATAAATTGGAAGCAACATTGGAGCCATACAAGTGCAGTGCAATGACCATGCCCAGTGAGAGACCTCAAGCACATCCTGGTGATGTTCAACAGCACAAAGATTTTAGAATTCCCCAAAGTCTTCAGAATGCCTTCAAAACCCAATTCCAGTATGTGATGGAGAATGTTTTACTTGTCTGGATGAGTTGAAGTCCAACAACACAAAATAAGCTTAACATGATCCAGGACAAAACAGCCCACAAGGCTGGCACCCATCCCTCATCTAGAGCAATTCTCGAAAGGTGGTGAGCTTGGGATTGGGCTTACCCCTGGCAGCACGGTGGTGTGGGGCCAGCATGGTAGTGCAGCAGTTAACGTAACGCTATCACAGAGCCAGCAACCTGGGTTCAATTCCCGCTGCTGTCTGTAAGGAGTTTGTACATTGTCCCCGGGTGTCTGCATGGGTTTCCTCCGGGTGTTCCGGTTTCCTCCCACATTCCAAAGACGTACAGGTTAGGAGATGTGGGCATGCTATGTTGGCGCTGGAAGAGTGGCGACACTTGCAGGCTGCTCCCAGCACATTCTCAGTAATGCAAAAAGATGCATTTCACTGTATGTTTTGAAGTACGTGTGACTAATAAATATCTTATATATGGATACCATTTGAGTACCATCTTCTCCTGTAAGGAAAATAAGAAAGTGTGTTTGTGAGTGTGTTGTAATGCCTCTGGGTAACCTGTCTGCAATGGTTGAGTAGCTTGCAAACTCTGGATGATGAAAGATGGTGTGTGTGAGTCTTGGAGTGTGTGACAGTATGATGGGTATATAAAGGTGAGGTAGGAGTCCTGATTGACAGGAGTTGCTGTTAGTTGAGTGAAGAAGGATGCAATGATGTGTAAGCAAGTTGGTCAATAATGGGATTTGATTGACACCTTCATTGATTTAACAGTGTTGAAATAGCAGAATTTATGCTCTTTTTCTGTCATAGCTCCCACAACCTTCCTAAACTTCTACGATTTCCAGCAAAAAGGAGTTCCCAGGCACAGCACATGTCATGAAGTTGGCTAGTTGCTGTGAAGGAGATATTCTAACCATTAATGTCAATGACTGGAAAATCATTTTGAGTGCAGACTTGTTTGTAGCATAAAGTCAGAAAATTATCCTTTTGGTACTCAGTAAGGCCTCATGTTGTTGCTGGAAATAATCAAAGTGAATCTAATTCCAGGGACAGGAATTTCCTTGGTTTCTGCCCCTTTACTGGCATAAGTTTTCTGGTAGTCTTTGCAAACAAGGCTTTTGATGCTCTTTGACTGGTTAAGTTGCTGGTATTAAAGTTGTTCTGTGGAAGTTCTAAGAACATTTTGTTTCCATGGTTTTGCCTCTTTACCAGCACCATCGATAGTTCCTCTTACCAAAGAAAAATCCATTATTCTAGACCCAGTTAAATACAATGGGAACATTTCGGTGCCAGCTTTGGAGTACCCACCACTGCTCCCAAGTTTGCCCTGGCCTGACGTTAGTACATCCACCATTTCCTATGTTATTGAGCCTCGAGTTCTAGTCTTGAGGTGAGGTTGAGGTTTACACCTCAGCAGAAAATTGCAACTTACTGTTGGAGAATTTGTGGTTTAAATCATAAAGGAAATTGTGGATGAATGGATGCCAAACAAGAACAGAATTGGGGTGAGCTGCAGTTAAATAGCTCAATGATAATCACCACTCATTTTCATAAGTGAAGAATGTGATTATACATGCTCACTAATTTTCTTTTCATTTGGCACAGTGAAACTTAATGTGATATCCTTTTTAATCAATCACAATAGGAAATCTAAAGTCAAATGACTCATATGTACTATACACAACTGATGCATTATTGTCTGATGCAGAACTTTAAGTGGTTTATGACTCAGCAGTAGCTGGCCAAGTGCTGTGTGATTCAGTGAGGACCAGTGAGTGACTGAGCGCTAAAGTACAATGGTGGTTAAATAACTGAAGAAATGCCAAAGTTGAGCGATGACTGATTCAACACTTCCGAAGTAAAGAGCATGTCCTAATATTGGAAACTGTAATGCAGAGCGAACAAATGAATGCTGCATGGAGATGACTGGAATGGTTTCTTGGTGGTGATTCATTTGCTGTGCTTAAATTTCACCTCCACAATGACTGAAAATAGAACAGCATTGATGGTGACTGTGAAAATATTGAACACTTTTCTGAAGGTTAGAAAATGGTTGGCACTGTACTGTTAAGTACCTTAAATAGAAGGAAGGAGGAAACTTGGTGGATCTGTGAATCAATCAGACCTTTTTTTCAGACTGGTGAGGTTAAGAATGTCATTGTGAAATGTCCTGTGTTAATGTGAGTTGTGGGAGTTTTAGACCAGAAGGGAAGTGCTAGGGAAAATGAAAATGCCACAAAAATTAAAGAGACAAATTTCCTGACAGGCACAAAGACACCTGGAAATGCATGCAAGGTTCCTTGACTCTGGGTTAAATTTCAACAGCATGATACCACTTTTCTGGAGTTGTGAGAATAATATTTTTAGTCTTTTGTCTACATATGTGAGGTAAGACATAGAAATCAAGAAGTTACTCTCAGCTGCTCCACAAGTTGCACCTTACCAGTCTCTCACCAAGGGGCTTAGTATTGAAATGGCATGTGGTTGCTGTACTTACCCATTGGATCCCCACTAAACTTGCCAGGAAAGGTTGGGGCTTGTCCATTGAAGTGTAAATATAAATTTAAAACTATAAAAAGTAAATGAACAACCTCTTTGAACTACACATTAAGTTTTTAATGGATAAGGTCTCATTCCTTCAAATTTTATGTATTATTGACCATTTAAAAACATAAGTGCCTGGAACTTGTTGACATGACTGTGGATAAAGAGCTTGCTGAGATGGTACAGGATCCATGATCTCCTCATTTCAATAGCCATTGTTGAGCTGTAGAAAGGAAAAGGAAGAAAGTCAGTTTTTATAAAAATTATTTATGTTTGCTTCAATGATTTTAATAAAATGTAGTTGATTTTAGTTGCCTTTTTATTTGTTTTAAAATGCTTAATAAATCTTAAATGAAATTGAGTTGTTTAGTTCACTTTTAATAGATCTCAAATGATTCCAATTTTGAGAGTATTGCAAAACATGGACAGCTTTGCTAGACTGGAAACTCAAGGATGTGTCTTTACGTTTTGGCAAAGCTTTTCCCAGAGGAGTTTCGTGGGCAGGGCTTGTTTTGATTCACCCACGTAACCCAGTTACACCACTTGATAGCTTGGAACCTCTCAGGGCTTCACTGCTTGGATATAAGATGGTCTCGACCAGCAAGATCAGCCTTCCAGGTCTGGATCTGGTTTGGGACAATGGGGAATGAGAGAGGTAAGTTTAAAATTTTGCCTCTTCCATTGTATTCACCTTACACTGCTTAACTTTTAGGCAGCTGATACCCAAGACAAATTCTACCTCCTTATTTTTCTTTCTGTAAATAAGAATGTAAGAAAATAGGAGCAGAGGTAGGCCACTTGGCCCCTCAAGCCCATCCTGCCATTCAATGTGATCGTGGCTGATCTGCCCTAGGCCTCATCTCATCCTTTCTGCCAGTTTCACACATTTATCTATTTCCTCTTTATTTCTGCGGATGATTTGTTATTGTAAGAGTTATTTTAACTTACACTTTCCGGTTTCAGATTGCAAGGGCCATAGATAACACCTAAGACTGATTGATGAAGGAGATACAGACTTGCCATGTCAGATCACCGCATAGAGCTCCACTCTAAACCAAATTTCTGAAGACTGCAAGTTCCAGTGCAAAGGCTAGAGGGAAGTTGCTGAACAAGTGCAAGTAATGAAAGGTTGGCGGTACTCATTCACAGCTGACTGCAAAATCCAACCCATTACAAAAAAAATTGTCTTTTTACATATTTTAACTTTTTTTGCTTGTGCATGTGCCAGGGGTGCTTTACTACATGTCAAAAGATAATACGAAGTATTTTGAAGTTGACATTTTTCAGAGTACTATCTTGTCTGGGTGGAGCCTTTTTTTATTATTGGAGTTCTGTACATGTCACAGTAGAAACAATCCTGCATACAAAGAAAGGCAATTGCCCCATTTCACTTCTGAAAACTAGTTGTTATCATCAAGACTCCTTTCCAGAGTAGTCATTTGGATTCACTATATAAAAGCCTGCTGCGAATCCAGACTGACAGAGATTGTGATGAAGGTCAGACCTGATGAGGATACAGCAAAGAATCCACATAGTTACTCCGAGTAACTTCAGAAAAGCTTAGCAGGGAAGTGTTCAGCAGTATAACATACCTGATTGTAGTTCTATTTGTACATTTCGGTAGAACAGCTAAATACAAGATTCATACTAATGTAAGGATTTGCGGGTAAATCCAGTGTGTATGAACAATAGCCCTACTGGTGAATCTTGTTATCGTGAAAATGTTTGCTGTTCTTTTAATTGCATACTGCAGATCTTCAATTTAAAGGAATTTAATTATCTAGACATTATTCCAATATCTCTAATGTAGCTACGCAATTCCACTTACACTACATCTCACATAGTTGCAATTATGTGGCACGCAATTGAATGCATTCAGTCTCTTTTTCCCATTTGCAACACCATGCTGTGGACACAACTGCCACTAAACAGAATAGAGGAAGAACGGATGTAGCTACCTAGAGGGCTGGCATTCAAAAATGTTATCAGTCTTAGTGAGTCTGTCATCCTTGCAAATCTGCTGCAGGTTATTCCATCTCCACTGAACACAAGAGATTCATTGTGACAAAGTTTCTACTTAAAACAAAGTTGACTCACGGTGTAGTTCTCAATGATTACTTGGAGGGCCTGGGGGTGGAGGGGAGCAGGGGATAGCAGCCAGCTTCAGAAGCATGGATGGCAAACAGTTGCATTATTTTCTCCAGCACATACAAGGTCAGTTCCATTACTGAATAGTATGAAAGGAAAGATTGTTCTTTTCAGTCTCAGTTTTATCAAACTGAGTGAAATCATTTTTATGAACTTGTTTGTAATGATACTTTTACCGAGCACTTGGATCAGACATACTTAGATGGGCTAAAATGTCATTGTGTCCACCACCAGCTAAGGATCCCAATGAATGGAAAGTTCTTTGAAAGCACATGGTGGGGTGGAGCTGCATGAAAGACTCATAACTGTTGTGTTGTTGCTATGCTGATTGCTGGAAATATTGTCAGACCTTTAATTAGTTTTCCCCACAGCAGCCCACAGATTACCTACGTATATAAAAGGCTGCCATGGAGATTTGGGAAAACACGGGGGAGGAGGCCACTGTGTGTGTGTGTGTGGCCACCTCCTTTGCAATCACCTGCTCTGATGGAGTCCTGTGCCACTGCAAGGTGTGCGATAATCAGTGAGGCAGAACATCACAGCATGTTGCACTGAGGTGCATGAAACAAAAGATACTGTAATCAATGATGCAATGAACAAAAACAAGAGTGCTGATGTCTAGAGCACTGCAAAATGAGGCTGCATCAATACATTGATGTCAGGATGGAGATACTTTAATTCATTAATGATCTTCAATATGTTTTGCTCCTTATTTTTGTCTGTGAGGTGAAAGGTGTGATGCCTAATTTGCAGCATAATTGTATGCGCACCACTTGCTCCATAAAAGATCAGTCCTGTTACTGTTCATCCTGATTGGAAGTGCGTGATCCAGTTTTATGAAGGTAATGATTGCTGGCATGATATACTTAGGATAAAATTGATTTATCCATGATTAGCACCTCATAAATAAATGCTACTCAAACCAATTTCTTTGTGTATATACCTAAGTGAGAATAGTATTCCAAGATATATTCCTGTTATTGCACTAAATGGAAATTTTCCTTCATCTTTTGAACAGTACAAGTACCTTCCTCATCATCAAACTGATCAAACATTACCTTTCCTGAGTTTACAGCATTGCTTCAGTTTGTATTCCTCACAGCTCAAGAAAATGGTCTAGCGGGTCTGATTAATGTTATGAGTTGGTAACCTGTGAGGACAACAACTTCATTTATTGATTAAAGGTTTTTGAGGACCTTTATGGGACCTCTGACTTTTCTACTAATAAATTCAAACTCATCTTGAATACCATTCTGGATATCGTTTCTCAGTGATGTATCACTCTACACCGCCATCACAGTGCAGTGCTTTCAGCAATGTGTTCAACCCAGAAGATTTAGGCAGCAAGACTGAGGGCAAAAAATTCTGCAAGCTCCTCCTAATCCTATGTTCAAACCTTACAGACCCCATAAAGATCTCTCTAAATGAAGCTGTGATTCTCCAGATATTACTGGCCACCTCTGTGAACTTCATCACAACAAATTGCAAATTCATTCCCCTGCTGCAACTATTTTCTTCACGCCTGCAATCCTCAAGTTTAGAGTTACAGCTTCCTTTCAGGTTGCCAGGGGAATTGGAGTCAGTTTAACCAGCAAGGTTTTAACTGATGCAAGCCCTCTTCCTTATTCCTTCGGTTTGATTCCTCTGTGCAAATATCACACCCCGGCACCAAAGGCATACATCTAGGAAATTGTCCTGGGTTTCTGCATTTCCCCAGGCTGCCATGGACCATGTGATGACATTGGGGGATCTATCAAGTAGCTGCTGATATATGTGATAGGACAATGTTTTTATGCTGCAAGTGTTTGACTTGAAATCCAGAGTAGGCTATATCCGCACAACATTGCATGAACACACAGCATATTCTTCAAGACATCATCAACCAATCTCCCACAGAGGCAATACTTCAATTTTATAATCTTTTCCTCTTTCAGATAGATTCCCAAAAGGACCTTACCACAGAGTATTGCGTGTGATTAGCAGTGCACACTGAATGAATATTCCCATTCAGTGGCACAGGCATGTCAAGCATGTTGGTTAATGACTAATTTCCAGCCTTGTGACCTGTAAACTTTCATGGCAAACAAAACTTGGACTCATAAAAGGGTTAAATATTCTCACCTAATCAAACTGAACATTCAAACTTGAACCTGCATCAAAAGTTCAAAAACATTGTTATGGAAAGTAATAAGAACTTGTAATCAACATCCCAAGTGATAATCAAAGTTCAGAAGGCTGGAGAGCAGCTAATGTTGTGCTTTACTCAAGAAAAAGCAAAGGAACTACAGGCCATTGGGCCTAATATCAGTGGTGGGAAAATTACTGGAGGGGTTTCTAAGAGATAGAAACTACCTGCATTTGGAAAGACAAAGAGTGATCAGGGATGGTCAGCATGGCTCTGTGCATGGGAAATCATGCCTCTCGAATTGATTGAATTTTTTGAAGAGGTGATCAATGGGATCGATGAGGGCAGGGTGGTAGACATTATCTATGTAGACTTTAGCAAGGACTTTAACAAGGTTCCACATGGTAGGCTGATCCTGGAAGGTTGATCACAAAGAATCCAGGCTTTGCTAGCCAATTAGAACAAAATTGGCTTGGTGGTAGGAGTCAGAGGGTGGTAGTGGAGGGTTGTTTTTCAGATTGGAGGCCTATGACCGGTGGTATGCTGCAGGGATTAGTGTTGGGTCCACTGTTGTTTGTCATCTATATAAACAATTTGGAAGATAATATAAGTGGCATGGTTAGTAAGTTTGGCAAAGTGGGCCAAGGACTGGCAGATGGAATTTAACTCAGACAAGTGCAAAATCTTGCACTTTGGGAAATTAAACCAGAGCAGGACTTACATAGTGAATCGCAAGGCCCTGGAGAGAGTTGTAGAACATAGAGACCGAGGGGTACAGATATAAAGTTCCCTGAAAGTGGCAACACAAGCAGACTGGGTGGAGAAGAAGGAGATTGGCATGCTCACATTCATCGGTCAGGGCATTGAGTACAAAAGTTGAAACGTTATGTTATTGACTGCACTTGGAGTATTGTGTACAATTCTGGTCACCTAGCTATAGAAAGGATGTCTTTACCTGGAAAGGATTCAGAAAAGATTCACAAGGATGTTAAGATGACTGGAGGGCTTGAGTTATAAGTAGAGATTGGATAGGATGGGGCTTTTTTTCCTGGAGAGTAGGAGGCTGAGGTGCGATGTAAGAGAAGTACATAAAATCATGAGGGGCATAGATAAGGTGAATGGTCATGGTATTTTTCCCAAGGTAGAGGGGTCTAAAACAAGAGGCCATAGGTTTAACGTGAGAGGGGAAAGATTTAAAGGGGACCTAAGGGGCAACTTTTTCACAAAGAGGGTGGTGGGTAAATGGAACGAGCTGCCAGAGGAAGTGGTAGAGGTGGGCACGTTTACAGTGGTTAAGAGACATTTAGACAAGTACATGGATAGGACAGGTTTAGAAGAAGGGGAGCCAAAACTAGGCAAATGGGACTAGCTCAGGTAGGCAATTTGATCGGCATGGAGGAGTTGGGCTGAAGGGCCTGTTTCCATCTGTATAACTCTATGACTCTATGACAGTAACATACCTTTAACCTGAATGGCCTAATTTATGTTTTATTATTATACCTGTGAGACCATCATAATCATAGCGCACATAGCACAAGATAATTACACAGTGAACTCCAGACAATGCATTCTCTTAACATTGTGCTTCCTCTCATGGCTAATTACATTTCCTTATCAAAGTGCTCTCTGATGTCCTCTGAGGTGAATCAAGATATACTTTGTTGGCTCCACATTGAGGCCGTGAAACTGACATGGCATTCAACTCAATGGAGCAGAAGTCTATGAAAGCACTGCCACTGACTACAATTTCAGAGAGTCCTGCTGGGAACTCTAGTGGTGTTTGCCACAATAATTCTTTGCTTTACCATGAGGATGACTTGAATCCTCCTGGCATATAATGCCTCAATACAGTTTTCCCAATTTAAAACAACTGGAAATCAAAATCAGGAGAGATATCTAAGAGGTAGTTGAAACAATTTTAAACTTTTGTTCGAAGATGGATCCACTCCCTTTATCAATCCCAACATGTTTATATTCTTTCTGAGTATGGCTCATTCTAATAGCCTCTCTGAGTGAGTCCAAAAGCTTAGTACTAATTGGTCGTGAACATTGGCTTTGGGTTAAATAGAATGTGAACCAAGACTATCCAAGTTCATTTTATATTGGGCTAATATAGCCAAGAAACCTTTCTTCCTTTAGTCTGAGCAGCATCCAATATAACTTACTTCAAGGTATGAAGAGCCAGTGTGTTAATCCATTGCACCAATAAGCCTTCCTTTACAACAGTCCACACACCAAAAAACTACACAACCATAATGGCATTGCAGTAAATGCCTTTCATTACTAAGAATTTCATGAAGAATCTGTTTTGCCAGAAATGACCCCACTTTGGTTAAACTGCTGACATATTCTTGAAACGTTCAACACAATCTGTTTCTAGTATTCAAATTAGCATCTGGAAGACTGTCAGGGAAGTGGGCAGAGCTCTTGCACTCACCAAAAGGGAAGTACTTTGACAATTATATGAAATGGTCAAGATTTCTACTCATTTTCCATCTCTCCTGATTTCACTTCCATTGACATCAAACTTAGTCCTAGAGAATGAACCCCATAAATCTAAATTAAATAAGCATGACATCAGTCCACTTCTTCAAAAATTAATTGAATTAACGCCAAGTTTAGGACAAGAAAAACATAGCAATGTATCAATTTGGAGAAGGATTTGGGGAAACATCCAGTTGTGTCTACCAGGGTACTAAAACCCAAGCATACTTGACAATTAAAGTAGTCTGTTTCATAGTAGAGTTTCAAAGCTGCAGAGGATCTTTCAACTATACATTAGGTATATGCACTTCACTTTTATCTGCACTTATTCTTTGTTAGTCATGAAAGACCAGTGTTAACACACTGTAGTCTCAAGGTACCCAATATTATGTAATAGATTAGGACAGTGGCAACTGTTTTTAAGGCCTGCAGAGGTTAAATCATTGCCCAAAGTACTGGAACAATAAGCTAAATGCTGAAGGCAATATTGCTCAAAAGAATTTGATGTGCCACTAGCTATCCAGTACAAGATCTTGACACTTCACTGTTACTCAGTCCACCATATTGCTGACTCTCAGTTTTACGTTCTTTGGACATTGTCTGACAACAGCGGAACTAGTCAGGATGCAGAAATAAACTCATCCATGGTTTATTGAAAGACAATTACCATTCCCATTATATGCAAACCACAGTCGCACACAATTTAGCAAAATGTGATTTGTTTACCATCAGAAAATGAAAAGGAACTTGGACTTCTTCAAGCTGGCGATCTTTGAAGCTACTTTCCGAGCTTTTGCATAATTGATGAAACCACTTGTGAAAAGCAAAGTCCCTGCAATATAAAGGAGGGGAAGGTACAAGTTATACATTTTTAGTTTACCTTATGATATCACAAGAAATACAAGTGTCTTTAATGCTGCATTTAGTATTGTTTCTCGAATGGGTACAGTTAAGAGTTTGAATATGTTTAACCTGGTCATCGGATCTTGACATAAAATTCAATATATAGTGGTGGATTGTTAAATAACATTTTGGAACCACAAGGAACTTCAAAAAAGCACAAGTTGATCTTACTGAACTATGAATTCAGTTGCATAGCCTTTTTTCTGTCGTGTTGTGAGATTGAATCATAGCATAAAATTGATTAGAAATAGTGTTTGATAGCTTTTACTATGCCACATACATACTGAAACATAAAATCACACTTTTACATGCATAACACATGCAAGTGTCCAAAGCATACAGAGCACACAGGAGTGTGCCAGACACATTGGACACCTGTCCTGTCAAATTGACACAACTACATATTATCAACTATCTGAACTATGCACAAGTTGCCAGGCCTAGACAGTAGGAACAAGCCTTGTACTTTTGCCATTTGTATACACTTATGGGATACGACCCATTGAATTGAGTACCTGTTGGAAGTATTAATGCAGTTCATACATGAGAACAATTATCCAACAAATAAACCATAACTTTGATGAGCTATGTGTATGGAACAGAGGCACAGGTAAGAACCTAGATGGAATTAGTCTTTTCAGGTTAAATCCTAGAAGGCAAGGACCCCAATTTCACAATTTTTGTCAGCTTGTTACTTTCTCACTATCGTGACCATTACGGGAGCAGAAAGTGCAACAGCATCATGTTGTTATAATTGAGTACATCATCCTAGACCAGACAAATGCAACAAATGAAACCACAAATGGTGAACTACAGACCTGTACCAGCAATTAAAGTTACCATGGTGATAACCAAAGTTGAGATTCACAACCACCGACTGTAGGTACTTCATCAATGCTGTTCTCAGGATACAAGTCCATAGAAAAGCTCTGCATCCAAAATAGTTGCCTTCTCAACACAAAAATGCTACTTAGTAAACACTGGCAAGAGCCAGTAGTGAGGATGTCCCACTCAGTGGCACCAACCTGTGTTCGAATGTTTCTCTCTGAGGGAATCTGGCCTGATGATTGGAAGGATCTGGGACTCGATAATTATGCAGGCAGGTGTATGGCCCAACATAGGGGGGAAAACCATAGGATTGGTTGAAAGATGATTTGCTTTTGCTTGTACTAATCCCTCCTGCATTGATGTGACTATTGCTAACAAGTGCTTAATTTTAGTCAGTCAGTTTCGACGATGTTGAAGAATGGATGCAACAGTTGCATTCAGCGAAGACTGCAGAAAGCCACCAGCGTTTTTACTTTCTTAGGAGGTTAAGGAGGTTGGGCTTGTCACTGAACACTCTAACAAACTTCTACAGATGTACTGTTGAAAGTATCCTGACTGGTTGTGTTGTAGCCTGGTACAGCAATTTGAATGTGCAGAAACATAAGAAGCTGTAGAGAGTAGTGGACTCAGCCCAATACATCACGGGCATAACCCTCCCTACCATCAGTAGTATCTACAAGAGGTGCTGCCTCAAGAAGGCAACATCCACCGTCAAAGATACCCACCATCCGCACCATACCATCTTTTTGAAGCTACCATCGGGCAGGAGGTACAGAAGTCTGAAGTATCACACCACCAGGTTCAAGAACAGATACTTCCCTTCAACCATTCGGTTCTTGAACCAACTGGCAAAACCCTAATCACTATAGTTCAGGAACACTATGACCACTTTGATCACTTTGCACTAAAGTTGACTTTGTTTGTTTTTGTTCTGATTGTGTTCTTTCTTGTAAAAACTATGTGTAATTTATGTTTAATTTATGCTTTTCTAGTGAATGCTGCTTGTATGATGCTATGTGCCTATGATGCTGCTGCAAGTAAGTTTTTTGTTGCACCTGTGCATACATGTACATGTGATAATAAACTCGACTTTGACTTTGAGTTTGGAGAGCATTGCCCATCAGGGCCAGTAGGTGGCATGACTCAATATAATTAGAACATGGAAACTGACCATAGCTATGAGCAACTTGACTATGTCAAGGCTCCTGCCATTCCACATAAGTGTGCCTAGGGTCATTGCACCAAAGGGGTTCATAGTTTCTTCTGAAAGGGATCATCAATGACTTGCTGCTTTGTTCAGAAATCAGTGGGAAAAGAGTTCATTGGACACAGTAAAACTGAACTGTGGAACTACAATAGTTAGGGAAACTTCTGAACAAGTTTGAGGCGAAGTCTTACATTTGGTAACAATAAAATGTGATCCCTCTGGGACTCTAACATGACAAAGAGCAGGAGGAGAGAGGCCAAAGGCAAGGCTTTCACCATGGAGGAGGTTGAACTAGGAGGAGAAGAATGGCTCTGCTCAGGAAGGCCTATCTTCCAAGAATTTTTTGGGAGCCATGATCCAACCTCCATCACATCAAGGAACAATGCATCTGATAACTAAGCAGTTCAAAGCACATAAAGATGGATCAGCCACCCTCTGGAGATAGAACTCCAGCCATCCATCCATGTTGGGCCACCTTGCCTATAGAGGTGAAGGTGATGGTCGGTCTGGCCTTCTGAGCCTCCGGAACATTCCCATTAGCAGCAGCTGATATCTGTCACATGTCAGCTTTGAGCTCACTGTTTGTGGAGGCTCTCCACTCAAGGAAAGGTGAATTCATCCTTTCCTAAGTAAAAAAAAAGATAGGCAAGTAGATTTCCCAGACTGTGAGCTTCCTTAAGGTTCAGGGAAGTATGGATTGCAACATGTACTCCTCTGTCCTCCACATCCTGAACACTTACATTGATTGGAAAGGCAATCATTCCAAGTGTGTGCACATTTTCTGGTTAACTTTATCCATCTAAGAAATCTGTTTTCTTTCATCCTGAGAAAGACCACTTTCCTTGTCATCAGGGAGACAGTCATTCAGGCGGAGGGCATTTGTCTATCTGTGACACTACCAGTCTGGGCTCTTGCAATGCTGTGCAGTGGAAATTATAATCACAGCCATAGGCATCAAAGGCACTGCCATAGGGCCCTGACATTACTGCTTTGTTGGCTGGACCAATCAAGGGGCTTAATTCAGAATATTCCAGGGAGTTTCTTTCGCATCGTTATCATAGCTGCATGCTACATTATTTCATTGTCATGGGAGGATAATCTTTCCCAAGCAGCAGTAGAAGTAGGAGATGGAGGGGAATGAGAAGGCAGCAATGATGAGAGGTTCTCTCTGGATCAGCTGCTGTCTGGGTGTGCTTTATATCCCTGAGGCTCAGGTGAAGATTTGTTAACAACTCAAACAGTGAGAAATCTTAATCAACAAGACAATTAATAGAGGGAGACACAAGAGAGACTGCAGATTCTGGAATCTGGAGTAACACACACAAAATGCTGGAGGAACTCAGCAGGTCAGGCAGCATCTATAGAGGGAAATACAGTTGATGCTTCGGGTCGAGAAGAGATCCAGAGTGGGCAGAAGGCCAGGACGAGGTGTCCAAGCGGAGGAAGAGGGCTTAAGGCAGGAGAAGGGGTCATCAGTGGGGCGTGGGTAATCCTTGACAAAGAAGTAGGCCCGGAGATGGGAGGCAACGGAAGAAGAGCTCGGCATCAAGGTGGGCATGGAACTCGCTGAGGTGCAGGTGCAGGGGGACAAAAGTAAGGTCCCTGCTAAGGACAGAACAGAGGGGAAGGATTAATAGAGGGATTTAGGGTTAAATTTGCTTCATAAGGAGTTTACTTTTTTAAAAACTCTTTCAGGAAGAGCCAATGATATTAAAAATGAGTCTGCAACAGCATCAGCTTAATAAAACCTCAATGTAAAATGCTCCCAGGCCGATTTGTTTTTAATGAAGCCCAGTATTTTTAAGTATGAAATGTCTAGCATATCTATCAAACACATGAGTCAGCTAACCAACTGCAGTTGACTTATCGCCAAAGAGACCAGAGGATGCGTCATCTAGGAAACTCCAAATCAAACCATTGAAAACATTATGGAAACCACAAGTAACTGCTTGAGAACACAACCACAGGTTAGTAAGTAGTCATCCACAATAATACTGATAATCACCCGAACCATATCAAAACTATTTATGCAGGAGGAAACCATACCACAATGCATTTTTTCCCAATAATTATTCTCAGTCTTACTTAGACTGCTGCCAACATTCTTGTTTTCTTAACAAGTACAATAGCTTAGTAATATAAAAAGTATTTAGAATTACCAGCAACAGTACAGAGACACAGTGAATCAGGATCATGAGTTGTCAAGAAGAGGCACAGACAAAGTACGTCAGCAATGATATGCTAAGTTGCAGAGCAACTGTTACCTATTGTGAAATAATCTACTGCATCTGACTGAACAACCAATTTTCTGGACAACATCTTCACTTTTCGACTGTGTACTGATGACATTGACTGTTATGTTCAACCTTTGAGTGCAGCTCAACTGGGCTGTTATAATACTAATGGGAAAACTAAACAGGAAATAGTGAAAAAACATTGACAGAAAATAAATAAATAGAAAACTTGCATAAAATATTTAAAGATAAAATAGATAATTATGATAATTTATGAAGATTTTCAACATATTGATTTAGCAATGGAACAATCAATTCAAAGCCATTTGACCTTCTATCTCATTTGTTCCATTTGGTTGGGGTTGTCAAGTGTAATGAAATTCAACTAATGTCTTGGAAATTATACTACTATTATTCAATATCAATAACATATGTGTAACATAGAAACATAGAAAAACAGGAGCCAAAGTAGGCCATTTAATCCTTCAAGCCTGCTCTGCCATTTAATACCATCACGGCTGATCCTCCCAATAACATATTCCTGACCTCTCCACACGTTTGATGCCTTTTGTGTCTAAAAACCAACCATCTCCTTCTTAAATATATTCCGTGACTGGGCCTCTGAAGGAATCCCACATGTTCACCACCAGTGAAGAACAGTCTTCTCAGCTCAGTCCAAAATGTCTTACCCCACATTCTGAGATTGTGACTATTGGTTCCAGATGCCCATGCCAAGGGAAACATCCTCCCTGCATCCAGCCTATCGAACCCTGTCAGAATATTGCTCTTTCTTCTGAACTCAAGTGAATATGTGTCCAGCTGATCCAATCTCTCCTCTGCAACAGTCCTACCATCCAAGGAATCAATCTGTAAACCTTCATCGTACTCCCTCTAAGGCAACATGTCTTTTCTTAGGTAAGAAGACCAAAACTGCACACAATATTCCAGGTCTGTTCTCACTAAGGTCCTGTATAATTGTAGCAAGACATCCCTACTTCTGTACTCAATTCCCCTCACGTACAACATAGAACAGCATAGCACAGGAACAGGCCCTTTGGCCCATGACGTCTGTGCTAACCGTGATGCCAATTTAAACTGTACATCAGCCTGGATGTGGTCTATATCCCCCATTTCCCTGCCTGTTTCATGTGCCTGTCTAATTGCCTCTTAAATTTTGCTATTGAATCTGCTTCCACCACCTCCCCAGCAGTGTGTTCCAGGCACCTACCACTCTCTGTGCAAAAAACCTGCCACATAAATCTTGTTGAAACTTTTCCCCTTTCACTTAAGACTACAGTATCTGTCATTTCCACCCTGGGAAAAAGACTCTGACTATCTACTCTGACTATGCCCCTCATAACTTAATATACTTCCCCTCAGCCTCCCATACTCCAGACAAAATAATCCAAGTTTGTCCAACCTCTCCTTATAGCTAATACTCTCTAATCCAGGCAACATCCTGGTGAACTTCCTCTGCAATCTCTCCAAATCCTCCACACCCTTCTTGTAATGTAGCCACCAGAACTGCACAATATACTCCAAATGCCAGCCTAACCAAAGTTTTATACGGCTGTATCATTACTTCCCAACTTTCATACTCCACACCCTGACCAATGAAGGTAAGTGTGCTGTACGCCACCTTTACTACCCTATCCACTTGTGTTGCCATTTTCACGAAGCTTTCAGGCATCCCTAGATCCCTCTGTATATCAATGCTCCTAAGGGTCCAGCCATTTACTGTATACTTTCCTCTTAAGTTAGACAGTGCAACACCTGACACATGCCCAGATTAAACTCCATCTACCATTTCTCTACCCACATTTCCAGCTGGTCTATATCCTGCTGAAACCTTCGACAATCTTCCTCACTATCCACAACTCCTCCAATTTTTGTGTCGTCTGAAAACCTACTAATCAGCCACCAAAATTTTTGTCTAAATCATTTATATATATCACAAACAACAGAGATCCCAGCACTGGTCCTTACAGAGCACCACAGGTTACAGACCTCCAGTTAGAATAACACCCCATCCACCACTACTATGGCCAAGCCAATGGTAAATGCATTCTACCAAGTAATTGTGGATCCCACATGCCTTAGTCTTCTGGATCAGCCTACCATGAGAGACATTGTCGAATGTTTTACTAAAGTCCATTTACACAATAGCCACTGTCCTGCCCTAATCATTCATATTCATTAGCTCCTCAAAAACTCAATCAAGTTTGTAAGACATAAACTCCTCCACACAAAGCCATGCTGTCTGTCTCTATTAGGTCCATGCTTTTCCAGATGCAAGCCGTTCCTATCCCAAGGATTTTCTCTAATAATTTCCCTACCAGTGATGTAAGGCTCACTGGTCTAAAATTTCATTGTCTGTCTCTGCTGCCCTTCTTAAACAAAGGAACAATATTGGTTATTTTCCATTCCTCTGGGATCTCGCTTGTGGCTAAAGAGGATATAAAGATCTCTGTCAAGGCCCCAGCAATCTGTTCCCTTGCTTCTCTCAATGAGTTGGGATGGATCCTCTCTGTCCCTGAGGCTTAATGACCTTAATGTTCTTCAGGAGACCCAACACTTCCTCCTTTTTGATATCAACAGGCCCTGGAGTATCAGCATACCCCTCCCTGATCTCACTATCCTCAATATCCTTCTCCTTGGTGAATACCATTGCAAAAGCACTCATTCAGTACCATGCCCATTTCCTCTGGCTACAGGCATCATTCTCCTCCTTTGTCCATAAGTATCCTACCCTCTTTCTAGTTACGCTTTTGTTTTTAATGTGTGTATAAAATGAAGGCTAAAATACCATTTATATTCTTAACTGCTTGCTGAACCTGTATATTTGCTTTTAATGACTGAAGTGCGACACCCAAATCCTTTTGTACATCAACAATTTCCAGTCTATCAACACTTAAATAATACTCTACCTTTCTGTTTTTCCTACCAACTGGATTACTTCATATTCATCCACATTATACTCAATCTGCAATGTATTTGCCTATCTCAATCCAATTTCACTGTCATCGGCAAATTTGAAAATGTTACATTTCCTCATCCTAATCTTTTGACATTTACTATGAAATGATAGGCCCAGGCACTAATCTCCACAGTACTCCACTAGTCACCACCTGCTACCCCAAGAAACTTCCATTTGTATGTCGTTTCCTGTCTGCCAACCAATTCTCAATCTGCGCTAGTGTGTTACTCCCAATTGTATGTGTTTTAATTTTATACTCTAAACTCTAATACGGCACTGCATCAGAGACCTTCTGAAAATCCATTTGCATCTCCTCCACGAGTTCTCCCTTATCCAACCAGTTACATCCTCAAAAAACTCTAATGGATTTGTCAAACATGATTTCCCCTTTCGTAAATCCTTTGGCCAGTCCTACAGATATATTCTAAGTGCCCTGTTATCGCATCCTTTATAATAGACCCGCATATTTGCATTTCTGCTATATTATCCCTCCTACTGTTAGGCTAACTGGTCTATAGTTCTTTGTCTTCTTTCTCCCTCTTATTCTCAAATAGTGAGGTTATATTTGCTCCCCTCTAATTTGCAGGCACTGTTCCATAATTGATTGAATTGTAGAAGACAACAAATGTTTATCTCAACTATTTCTCGTGAACTAAATAATAACAATAACAACGACTTGTATTTATAAAGTGTCAATAAAATGCCCCAGTAATATTATCAAAGAAAATTTGAAAAGAAAGCACATTTTAGAATGATTGAGTGAAATTTGGGCAAAAGAATAAGTACAAAGAAAATAACTGAGGTAAAGATGGAGAAACATAAACAGGGAATACCAACCCTTAAGCTCAAGGCTGATGAAGATACAGGCACCAATAGTGGAGAGACTACACTGGAGCACAGAAATCTTGGAGGTTTGTAGAGTTGGAGGAAATTACATATTTATGGAGGAACAATGCCAAGGAATGAAAATTAGTTGCAGAATTTTAACATCAAGGCGTTGCTTAACCAGGAGTAAATGTAGGTCAGCATGTAGGGTGAAAGGGACTGAGTGTAAGTTAGGACATTTATAGAAGAAATCCTAATTATCTCGAATTTATGATGGGTAGAGTGAGGGAGGCTGTGAACACTAGAATAATCAAGAGTAGGTGTGAGAAAGAGATGAAGATTTCTGCAGCACTTGAGGTGAGCCAGAGAACGGTAGAGAATTGGAAATGTATGCATTAAAAATTTCTTGAAATCAAGTATGAAACCAGGTTTCCAATTGGTCTTCTTCAGTTTCAGAACAGTTGTCAAGGAATAGGATAGAGTTTGCAGAGAAGGAAAAGAGTCTGTGATAGGGACCACAAAATTAACCTATTTTAACTCAAATGTAATTAATTCATAAACACTTATTTTTTTTCACTGTATGGTATAATTTTGCATATAATTAATGTATGATTTATATTCTGTGCATTGTCTATTACCTATGTGCCTGTGATGCTGCTGAATGCAAGTATTTCACTGTACCTGTACATCACTGTACTTGTGTACACAACAATAAACTGGACTTGACAATTATGTGAACCTTATTGCTTCTCCTTGTGATGCAGTGGAGAGGGTCAGGGCTGGAAGGACCATGAGTTAAAAAATAAAAAAGTTCCATTACCAAAACACAGCAGAAAAATGTATACATGTGCTGACAATTTTATAGTGAAGGGTGTAAATGTCCAGCTTGTGAAAGCTAATGTTACATATTGTAATATTAAAATCAAGGCCCTAACAGTGAAATTAGGAGTCTGGTTGAAATTTAATCCAGGCAGGCTAAATTTGAGAGTAAATGGATCAAAGATCATACGGCAAGAATAAAGCAGCTGGGTAAATACAAAGCAATGGTAGAAAAGTGAGAAGACAGCAAATAGACGAATGGGTATTGTGTAGTAGAAGGGGCACAAGCACAGGGAGGGATTTTGAGAGTGAGCAGAGTGCATGGAGTAGGAGAGTGAGCACAGGGAGGGATTTTGGAAGTGAGGAGAATGTGGGTTCGGGGGAGTGAGCAGAGAGTAGGAACACGGGAGTGAGCAAAGTGTGGGGACACAGGACTGAGCAGAGTCAGAGTGTGGGGACACGGGAGTGAGCAGCGTGGGGACAGGAAATGAGCAGTATGTGTGGGATTGGGGGAGTGAGAAGTGTGGGGACAGGGGCTTGAGCAGAATGTGTGGGTATGGGGGAGTAAGCAGAGTGTGGGAGTGGGGGAGTGAGCAGTGTATGGGAATGAGGGAGTGAGCAGTGTGAGGGGAAGGGGAGTAAGCAGAGTGTATGGGTGTGGAGGAATGAGTAGTGTGGGTGTGGGGGAGTGAGCAGTGTGGGTGTGGGGGAGTGAGCAGTGTGGGGTGTGGGGCAGTGAGTAGTGTGGGTGTGGGGGAGTGAGCAGTGTGGGCGTGGGGGAGGGAGCAGTGTGGGTGTGGGGGAGTGAGCAGTGTGGGGACAGGGGAGTGAGCAGTGTGGGTGTGGGGGAGTGAGCAGAGTGTGGGTGTGGGGGAGTGAGCAGTGTGGGTGTGAAAAAGTGAGCAGAGTGTGGGTGTGGGGGAGTGAGCAGTGTGGGGACAGGGGAGTGAGCAGTGTGGGGTGTGGGGGAGTGAGCAGTGTGGGTGTGGGGGAGTGAGCAGAGTGTGGGTGTGGGGGAGTGAGCAGTGTGGGGACAGGGGAGTGAGCAGTGTGGGGTGTGGGGGAGTGAGCAGTGTGGGGTGTGGGGGAGTGTGCAGAGTGTGGGTGTGGGGGAGTGAGCAGAGTGTGGGCGGGGGGGAGTGAGCAGAGTGTGGGTGTGGGGGAGTGAGCAGTGTGGGGTGTGGGGAAGTGAGCAGTGTGGGGCGTGGGGGAGTGAGAGTGTGGGGACGGGAGTAAGCAGTGTGGGGACGGGAGTGAGCAGTGTGGGGCGTGGGGGAGTGAGCAGTGTGGGTGTGGGGGAGTGAGCAGTGTGGGTGTGAGGGAGTGAGCAGTGTGGGTGTGGGGGAGTGAGCAGTGTGGGGTGTGGGGGAGTGAGCAGTGTGGGTGTGGGGGAGTGAGAGTGTGGGGTGTGGGGAGTGAGCAGTGTGAAGTGTGGGGAGTGAGAGTGTGGGGACGGGAGTGAGCAGTGTGGGGACAGGGGAGTGAGCAGTGTGGGTGTGGGGGAGTGAGCAGAGTGTGGGGTGTGGGGGAGTGAGCAGTGTGGGTGTGGGGGAGTGAGCAGTGTGGGGCGTGGGGGAGTGAGCAGTGTGGGTGTGGGGGAGTGAGCAGTGTGGGGTGTGGGGGAGTGTGCAGAGTGTGGGTGTGGGGGGAGTGAGCAGAGTGGGGACAGGGGAGTGAGCAGTGTGGGTGTGGGGGAGTGAGCAGTGTGGGTGTGGGGGAGTGACCAGAGTGTGGGTGTGGGGGAGTGAGCAGTGTGGGGTGTGGGGGAGTGTGCAGAGTGTGGGTGTGGGGGAGTGAGCAGTGTGGGGACAGGGGAGTGAGCAGAGTGTGGGTGTGGGGGAGTGAGCAGTGTGGGTGTGGGGGAGTGAGCAGTGTGGGGTGTGGGGGAGTGAGAAGTGTGGGTGTGGGGGAGTGAGAGTGTGGGGTGTGGGGAGTGAGCAGTGTGAAGTGTGGGGAGTGAGAGTGTGGGGACGGGAGTGAGCAGTGTGGGGACAGGGGAGTGAGCAGTATGGGTGTGGGGGAGTGATGTTGGTGAGTATTACAACTTGTATGGTAAGATGAAAAGTTGACTGTATTTTTCCCGCATTGTCCTTTATTATTAATTGACCATTACATATAGACCTTAAATTTTATTTTTCTGGCATCATGGCTAATGAACATGAGTGCATGCTTCGTGTCAAAACCAATCTGTTTATGTGTTTTTTACTGAGTCATTGTTTTTCTAGCATTAGGCAAATATAGCATGCATATATGTGGGTGCATGAACAAAGTGTGGACGACCGAGTTGCTTGTCTTTTGCTATAAATAAAGATCATATATTCCTGCTAAATCATGTGGAGGTAAATTATGTATGTTTCTTGTAGAATCTCTTAGCTTCCTCGCTGATCTGGGTTGCAGATTGCCTTTACTCCGTAGACTCCACATGATACCATGGAACAGGTGACCCATTTAGTCTTCAGCTTTAGAAGGATCGACTTTTGATTAGTCACTGCATGCTGATGAGCCTTTATTGGAAGAAATCCATTTTCCACAACTCATGATGATTTCCTGGGTTAAACTATTAAACTGGTGGAACATGTATAAACAATAAGACTCATAAAGCCAGCAACTAAATAACCCTCCTCTCCTGCCCTCACCTGCTCTCATTCCACTTTGTTCAAAAGTTATTCATAATGCATAGATACAAATCATTCCACCCTTCAGGAAATCCAATCGTTCTTTTTTCTGCTACATGTGCAACATGTAGAGACATCATCTCGATTGATCAACAAAGCAAAATACAAGATAGCACGTTCATCAATATCTGGTGGGTGTTTCTTTCATCAAATGAATCAAGTATATGTAACAAAATATGAGGACTCCTGAAAACCTGAACAGAATGATAATAATATGCAGCAATATGGGAAACATCAATCAGCTATTGTTACTCAGGCCTATTTATCCTGAGCACATGGTAAATCACAATACTTGACTTTGATCTTCTGTTAAGGGCACTGCAAATCATATCAATAACAGATGTTAATGGGTGGAAGAATGTGCACCAGGCGAAGGATACTCTTACTACTGTAACCATAGGATCTGATGCATCATAGGTTGGGTTTTGCTTACTTCCCTTTGGCGCAGCTACACACATCAACCTGTCAATCAACTGGCATGCACAAAGACCATATTAGAGTCAAAGACAGCAGATGACAAAAGGAAAGGGTAAAATTATTCATACGATACAACATCTGCCTTCAAAAGCAAGCTGGTTTGACAGTGAGAAGAACTACACCTCTGTGCTGGTTCTTGTGCACTTCAGCGACATAAACATCAGAAGAGAGATTCTGGAACATAAGTGGTAACAAGAATAAGAGTGGCTGACAAAACTAGGCTATACTTCATCTCTAAAAAATGAATGGGATAAGGTGATATTTTAGACTTATATGCATATTGTTGCTTCTGGTTTTGGAGAAATTGGATGCAAAGATATTAAAGAAATAATGCCACAGCAATGAAAACTTCCAGGGAGGACTAAGTTTATGAATTTACTGAAAGTAGCCAGAACCAATATTTGGTTGCTATGATTCCAAGTGGATAAATGAGGAAACAGCTGAGAGTGATTTTTGCAACATGATATTTGCATTTATGGGCTTAATAATCTGACCTGTAGTCTGGCAGTTGTGGGAGTAACTGCGAGTGCTTACCGTCATTTCTGGTCAGGAGGTGGTCAGATTGGCGATGTTCCTCACTGATTGCCTGTCAGCCTTCTGACATCCAGCCCATTGGCAAATAGGGATCCCTCACCAATCCCTCACTTGGCCTCTCAGAACTTAATCTCCTGGCTTGTGTGTTGGCAGGCTGCCTCCTTACTCAGAGATCCAAAGTCTGTGAAGTATTTTCAGCATACCTTGATTGCTGAGTGGTGAGAACCCTCTGACTGTATGAGACTCAAGAAGGAAGAGGTTTCTCCAGTTCAGTTTGGGATCTGTGGATCGGGGGTGATGGTGGCAGGGAGATGGTCCTGCCCGTATCAGAAGGGCAATAGTGGGGAATCTGGAATGGGATGGTGTCCAAGGAGTAGGTCTGTGGTGAGGGGGGTCAGCTGTCAAGGGAAGAATATAGAGTGGAACTCTGGCCTCATTAAGTTGGGGAGATATATTTACACTGCACAATATAACCTTTCCTTAGGTGACTGACATGGAACACCATGGTAATATTTTACTGCTGGGCCCATATATTCAGTGGAGGAGAGTATGAGGTCTCCCTCCACCTCCAAAAAAGGGCACAGCCAAGAAACATCTCCAAGGTGCCCAGTAAAAGGTTTTACAATGATACTCCAGACACTTTGAACCCCTGCTGGCTTAATCAAATTTTACCCTCCTCTCCCATCGATTGCCCCTCAGACATGCTCAAAATATGTCAATGGAAATAAGTAATTATATTGAACCCATTTAAAGTCCTTTCAAACCTTGTAATTCATGTTTTTTCTCAGCTCAGTGTAGTAAGGTTATAGGTCTCCCATTTATTTTCAATTTCCATTGATGTCAGTGAAATTAAATTGGGGAGCTAATTCAATATCATTTGTTTTGACTATCATTGCTGAGACTGATAATTGCTCCTAAGATCTTGATGTAACTGTCATGGCAACATGACTAATGTTGAGAGAATGGGAAAAGGTTTATTTGGCTCTTTTCAAAATGTTCAACTTATCTCGATAGTGTATCTACAATGTATTTTTTTAACATCTCTTAACTTAGACACTGTTATTGAGAATATTAATGGACAAATACTTTACACATTTGTATTATGTCTCTCTGCCCACTGTAAGCAATAAAAATATTAAGTTTTCCATTAAAATTGTGAACAGATGAATGTTTAACAAACTCCTTGAGCATTTGTCCTTTAGTATTGGAAAGAACAGTTTCTATCTCATGTTAAAACAGCTATTTTTTTCAGTAACTGTATACCCAACAGCACTGATTTGTGCTTTTGAGACAGCTTTTGCCTACTGAATCCAAGACAGTCTCTTCAGCAAATTGCTTCACCTACCTTACGAAAGTACTTGAGGAAGGTGGCTACAGCTATTAATAGCAGAGAAGATGTCATCATGGAGATGTGTTCTATGAGGAATATTTTGCACTTATGTTTTCTGATCAGCAAGAGGGTGGATCAATAATATTAGTAAGATCAGCAGACAGTGAGAAACAATACTCTGAAGTTGTCATTTTCTTATTATCCATTATAGTATAACCTGCATTCATCTCTGAATACAGCATTATTATCAGCTGTGATTCATTGTCTCTGCATCAGAAGTATATGGGTTCAAACATTTCAGTCCAGAATTGAGAGAGTCTCACATTGTCAGAGGTGCAGTCTTTTGGATAAGATGATAAACCAGTCTGTATCTGCCCTGGGTGTACATATTTTTCATTCATTTACAGGCTTTGGGTGTCCCTGGTATTTCCAGTATTTAACCCCTCATCCACAATGAACAGAAAATGCTGGAAAACCTCAAGAGGTCAGGCAGCAAGAAGAAAGGGCATGTTATCTAAAGTTACGTAACTTAGACGTTCAGATAAAATTTAGATGTTACCTAAAATTAAAGAATATTTTAATTCGCCATGCCCCTCTCACTCTAATCTCTCTGTTTGTGGCCTCCTGTACTGTTACAAGATCCTTCACAAGCTCGAGAAATAACACCTCATCTTCCATCTGGGTATGGTGCAGCCTTCTGGGCATAATATTGAACTCTCAAGTTTTAGATAACATGCTTTTCTGCCTGTCTACATAAGAACTATTTCTGCCTGCCATCCTGTTGTTCTTTACTTCTCTGTGTCTAGTCTATCCTGCTGAACATGTCCCAGTATACCAGAACCACATCAGCCACAAATTACAGAACCATAGTGCCTTATCCTATCTGTCATGTATGTTCACTCTATCAGTGAAATTCCCCTGCTTAAATTTTGCTGCTACCCAGACCAACTTATTTCTCTCTTTCTCAGGTCTGATGAAGGGTCTCTCATCTGAAATGTTAACTGTTTCTTTTTCCAAAGATGCTGCCTGACCTGCTGAGTTTTTCCAGCTTTTTCCCTTTTCTGCCTTCATATCATGTTTTCTCAGTTTTTGTTATCCTGCACGCATAAGTTTAGTCTGTCAGGCAGATCCCACTACCTTATCACTAATAACTCATTACACAGACCTAGAAGTTTAATGTGTCTCATTAAGCCATTTCGATGCATCCTATCACAGACACTTCCTTTGTTCTACACATCCTTCCCACACTTTCTATGCTACTGTAAACAAACTTGCACCTTTCTTTTTCCCAGTTCTGACAAAGGGTTGCAGACCTAAAATATTAACTGTTTCTCTTTCCACAGATGCTGCCTGCTGAGTCTTTCAAGTACCTTCTGTCTTTGTTTCCATTATTTGAAACTTGCAGTCCTTCCATCATTCAAAAATGATCTGCCATGAATTTCTATAGGAACTCACTTATTGTTTTGTTAGCCAGAGACTAGTGAAGTGGTATAAAACATCTCGGTTCATCCATTTACATTGTTTCCCTGGAAAAAGAATCTGACGGTCTTGCACTAGAGGTCACAGCAGAAAAATGGGAGACCACTGAAATATTTCAGGACCCAATATGCCTGTATATAATAGAATTAACAATCCTTTGAGTATAATTACTTACAGTGCAGTCATGTGTAGTTTGCTAGTATGTTTATTTTTTTAAGAAAAAAGAATGATTACTTCTCTCAAATTAAATAATTACAAGGAAGAAATCAAAGACTGCTTTAAGGAGTATAGTATTTAGTTCTCAGGGCTTATAATTACTGCTGAGACTGTTTCTACCATTATGTTTTGATTCTGACAAGAATAGAGGTGATATTAAGCCTTGGGAGCATTGGTGATGAGCAAGGAAATCCTGGATGGATAACCTGTGAGAAGGAGGAAGCTGATGAGGCATACTTTCCCTGAGGGCTTGGGCAAATCAGGATTGAAGTCAAGTGATATTGATGCACTAGCTATAACAGTGATTAGAAAACAGCACTCCCGATATGAAGATACACATTACCTATCTGCTCCTTTGGTCAGGAGATGGACTGAGGTAGGGTGGCATTCAATGGCAGCAATAACATTAGGTGTGAATCTGAAGCTCAAAAGTGAATTAACAAAAATGTGCCAAGGTGTTCCATCGGAGCATTATCAAACAAAAAAAGGTCCTGAGTCATTGAAGGAGATTTCTGACCAAATGAATAAAGGAGTGCTCAAAGAGGAAGGTTTTGAGGAACATTTTAAAGGAAGAGAAAGAAGTAGAGAGTTGGATAAGTTTTGGAATGGATTTCCTGTGCTTAGGACCTCAGAAGCTAAAGGAGCGGCTGTTACTGGTGGAGCAATTAAACACAAGGATGTGCAAGTGGGCAGAACTTCAGGAGTATGGGTATCTCATCGGGTGTACTGTACCAATGGGCACAGGTCTGTCAAAACAACATGGAAACAACATCAATGTGTACAGGTCTATCACTAATTAGAGGTAATTAATTGGGTTATAATACAATGACATATAGTCTGTCATTGTACAACCCTGGGAACAGTACTGGTGGGCACAGGCCTGTCACTCTATATTACTGGGGTACATGACTGCTGGGAATAAGTTAGAATTATAACATTGGGGTACTGGCAGGCATACCTCTGACACTGTATATTATTGGTGTACGTTACCAGCGGACATGGTACCTGTCACCATATATCATTGGGGTACAATGCTGGTGGGCACAGGCCATTTGCTATAAAACACCGGGGTTTTTAAAGAGCTCTTTTAAAAAGCTAGAGAAGGCTCAATGGACAGTGATTTGCCATCACCACCACAAGCCTCCCTCCCAGATTGTACTCTTGTTAGAGACAGGCTCAAGTATATAAACTTGAGGGACTCCCAAACAAAGCTGACGTTGCCAAGTACAGTGGTTATTGAAGGTGGACAGGGAGGAAATGTGCCCAACTTCTTGATTAGAAGAGTGGGAAATAGTTGCTGTCTGGAAGGAAACTTAGCCTTGTGTTGCCTTTTAAGTTTGCCACTGAATGTAGAGTTAGAATGGACCAGATTTTGCTTCATTGACCAGAGAACATTGAACATGGAGCAGGCCCTTCAGCCCACCATGTCTGCACCAGCCATGATGCCCATCTAATCCCATCTGCCTGCACATGGTCTACATCCCTCTATTCCCTGCCCGCTCATGTGTCTGACTAAATGATTCTTAAACGTCGCAACTGTATCTGCTTCTACAATCTGACCATGATCGTCTGCTCCCCACCTCTCTCATCACATTTGGAGACTGTTCTCTTTGGTCCCCGCTATAGATTCTTGCTAGAATCCACCTTTCAAACTCCATCATTGATGCCACTTTCAAGTGGGAATCTGCTCCAGTTTAACTGTAAAGGGTCATGACTTTGGAGAGCCCAAGGACTTGCGACTGGACTCAGATTTGCACCTTGCCCTCAGTTAAAATCCAAGATTTCCAACTCACCCTCAGAAAACGTCAAGTTTTCTTCTATGCTTACAGATTTAAAGTAAAACATTTACTTGGATTGTTCCTTGTTCTTATACATTTTTCATCCAGGAACAGCTAGCCCTTTCAATTGCTGGGTTCATTTCAAGACTATGTGGCATTCAGTCCACTCAGTTTTATTATTCCACTGTAAACTTTATCAAATTTTGCAAACAAATTCAAAATATGGGAACAAAAAGAAGAAACTTGGGAAAAGCTGACTTTTGGTGATTGGCTTATATTATTTTGGGGAATATATTCTGCATTTCTAACTACATTTATTCTATTGGTTGGTGATGAACAAATAACTCCATTTTATAAAATAACAATTTTTCCAGAATGTTATCAGTATGTCATGAAACTGTTTTTATATTGTCCATTAATTTCCAAGAAAACAGCACATCAGTAACCGTGCTTGTGACATTTGATGAACTGTGATAATAAGACACCTTTGACATTACATTCCAGCAGGCATTCGTCTTACTGAGAAAGTTTTTACATCAAAAAATATCTTTACATTGCTTTATGTGTTAAATTGCATTCTCCAAATAAGAATTATACCTATATAATTTAGTTTGCTGAGAGCAAAAATAAACAGCAATGAATGATACCACCAAATTATGGCCTCATCAAACAAAATGGGAGAGAGGATTCTACTACATTTTGAAGTGGCTTCTAATTATTCTCTCTTATGTTAAAATCAAAAGAGTTATCAATTTGTCATTCTTTTGCCAAGTTGTGCATGACATGATTTTTGTTACCACAGGGTGAAGCAAGCTGTGTGGCAGTACAAAGGAAGAAGTGACATTCAGGTGAGAACATCTCATGCTATTCAGCTGAGGTAGATTTTAGATCAACTAAGAGATGCAGTGCCATTTAGTTCCATTTTCATGATAATACAACAATTGTAAGCTTCAAGCATTTCAAAGTTGGAAGGTGTTCCTCAGTTGATTGTTGAGCATACTGCAGGCTTTTAACTAGCTCAAAGACATTTTATAACATCACTTACCAAAAACCCACAGAATAGTAAAAGACAGAATAAACAGCCAATGACAACATTATGTCAGAAAATGATTTAAGTATGCTGTACATGCATCAAAGAAATGCTAAGTGGAAACCTACTGGAGGAACAATAGATTTGTTCAGAGGAACAAGAGGTATATTCGACAAACAATAGGTTTGCACCTATTGGAGTGCATGTTAAGATTTGAGAGAGAGAGATTTTGGATTCATCTGCAAGAACAGTGTGTCAAGAACCCTGTGACCAGCAATTAAATAGGTATAAACACACTGAGATAGCATACAGTAGATGCATGGCTGAGTGACTGAAACTGTGAGTTTCTGTTATATCTAGTTGGTCATTAAAACAGAGAGTTTTGCTGAATAATCAGACATCCCAATGAGATGCTGAAAGAGGGCCTCAGAGCTTCGAGAATTATTGCAACCTCCATGCAATGAAATGGAGGACAGACTCAAGTTTTTCAGGTGGTGTCAGGTGAAAGGGGAAACATTTGACACCTACTTGATGGACATGAAGTTGCTGCTTGCAAATTGTAACTTTGGAGATCGCTGGGACCCGTTGATATGCGATAGGATTGTATATGAAATTTGAGATGAAGGACTGAAGGAACAGAGCCTCTGTTTGAAAGAGGCAAAGTTAGGCTTGGAAAAGTGACCTGAAAAATCTTGTTGCGTTTTGGGCCTCGTAGATGTCCAAAGCCAAAGTTGATGATTTGGATGATAGAGAATGCAATTCTATCCATACAGTGAAGGAAACAATGGCATTGTTGTATAAGATGCAAGTATTGTGAAAAACAATATGAATTGTAGAAAGAGGAATGACCAGCTTACGATATGGAATTTCTAATATACAAAAGGTTGAATCACTTTGTATCCCAGAGCTGAGACGAGTAGCTACAAGAAGTGTCCAAGTAGAGGGAAAAGGCCTTGTTAATACTGTCACACAGTCAGACCACAATTCCTCTGAGATATCTGATAAAATCAAATTCATGAAGATAAAACAACTGCAGATGCTGAAAATCTGAATTAAAAAAAACACAAAAATAATAGTGGAAGCACACAGCAGATCAGGCAGCATCTGTGCAGAGAGAAACAGAGTTAAAGTTTTGGGTAGAGGACTCTTTGTTAGTTCTGATGAAGGGTCTTTGGTCTGAAATGTTAAGTCAAAATCAAGTTCATGCTTTTGAACCCAGGCAGGGAGGAAAGAAAACAAATGAACAGACTAGATAAGAACAAGCACTCAACATAGGTCTTTACACCAATGAACATAGAACATAGAATATAGAACATAGAACAGGACAGCACTGGACAGGCCATTCAGCCCACAATGTTGTGCCGATCTTGATGCCAATTTATACTAAATGTCCTCCTCCTGTTTATCATCCATATCCCTCCATTCCCTTCATATTCATGTGTCTATCTAAAAGCCTCTTAAACTCCACCAAATTGCCTGCTTCCACTGCTACCCCTGGTAACCCATTCCAGGCACCTACCACTCTCTGCATAAAAAAACATGCGCCTCATGTCGCCTTTAAATGTCACCCATCTCTCCCCCATCCCCCCCCCCCCACCAACCTTAAAAGCATGTCCTCTGGTGTTTGACGTTTCTATCCTGGGGAAAAGATTCTGACTGTTTACCCTATCTATGCCTCTCATAATTTTAAAGACCTCTATCAGGTCTCCCTTCAGCCTCAGATGCTCTAGGAAGAGCAACCTTTCCTTATAGCTCATACCCTCCAATCCAGGCAGCATCCTGGTAAACCTCTTCTGCACCCTCTCACAGTCTCCATTTCCCTCCTATAAAGGGGTGTGAAGAACTGCACACAATACTCCAAGTGGTGTCTGACCAAAATTTTATATAGTTGCAGCATGACTTCCTTATTCTTACATTCAACACCCCTACCGATGAAGGCAAGCATTCCATATGCCTCCTTTACCACTTTATCCACTTTCATAGCTGCTTTCAATGAACTATGGACCTGGACCCCAAGATCCCTCTGTACCTCAATGCTATTAAGGGGTCTACCATTAACTGTATACTACTGTAAGACCTCACACTTGCCTGGATTAAGCTCCATTTGCCACTTCTCTACCCATATCTGTAACTGTATTATTTGATAGTCCTTTACACTGTCCACAAACTTGCTAATCCACACATCTACATTTTCATCCAAATCATTGATAATATATCACAAACAACAGAGGTCCCAGCACCGATCCTTGCGGAACACCACTGGTCATGGACTTCCAGCCAGAATACCTACTCCTTGTCTTCAATGGGCATGGAAACAGAAGGAAGAAAACTATAGCTCAGGTAAACAATGGTGCAACATGTAACATCATTCCTAAGTAGCTTGAAATCATGCTTGAAGGGGCAAATCTACTGCTAATGAACAGCTCTACACATAGATTAATTCAGGGCAAATACAAGATGAAATTTTTAAAAATCAAAGAAAGCAGAGTTTGTTGTACTTGAAGAGAATGGTGTCCCACACAGCCCAGCAAATAGAACAGATCATAGTACAGACAAAGAACTAAATGAGAGTGCAGGCCACTGGAGATGCAATTACTAGACTCAACAAGGAGCATCTGCTCGATGAATTTGCAGGTGTACTTGAAGGAAATGGAAAGCTAGAGAGAAAGTAAGATCTATAACTAGATGAGAAGAAGCAGCAGTAGTATATTCTCCAAGACGTATGTTAGTAAATGTCTAAAAGAAGACCATAAGACCATAAGATATAGGAGCAGATTTAGGCCATTCAGCCCATCAAGTCTGCTCTGCTATTCGATCATGGTTGATTTATTTTTCCCTCTCAACCCCATTCTCCTACCTTCTCCCCATAAGCTTTGATGCCCTTACTAATCAAGAACCTATCAACCTCCGCTTTAAATATATCCAATGACTTGGCCTCCACAGCCATCTGTAGCAATGAATTCCACAGATTCACTCCACTCAAATATCACCGCAAACGACACTGCAAATGTCAAAAAGAAAGGGAAAGTTAAAGCAGAGCTTGAAAGAGATCACCACACCAGTAAATGTTCTCACCTCTTGGGTATCAGGCTTAGTATGTGCATGGATAGCCAAACAAGCTGAGGATCAGTTTGGATCCACATGATCTGAATAAAACATTGAAGAGGAATCTTTATCCAGTTCAGAAATTAGTCATGTACTGACAGATCTGAGTAGAGCAAAAATTTACTGTGCTGAATGCCAAGAATGGATTTGGGCAAGTCAAGCTTGATGGTGAGTTTGTTCCTAATGACTGTTCCTCAGAGATGAAGAGGTGGTGGTAACAAAATATATGAGGAAAGAAATGCTACGCTGTATGTTGTCATTACAACGAGGAAAGAATGTCTGTTTGAGGAGAACTTGTGAATCACTGTAATGGTCAGAACTACAGAAATGAAGGACTTCACACCAGTGGTGATGTGTACGTAGGCAAGGGATCAGAAGGAGTCTATGCTTGAACCTGAGAACCTCAAAGCTGAGGCCTAGAACCAACTGTTTGTTTTTAACTTCCTAGAAGTAGACCACCTTGATTCAACCACACCTCTAGCTATCATTCACAAGCTGAAAGTCCAGTTGCCAGCAGAGGTTGTACCAGACAACTCCTTACTATTTACTGCAGATGAGTTTGCAACATTTGTGGCTAAGTGGAAATTCACTCATACAACATCATCACCACACTATCCTCAGTCTAATGGAACAGTGGAGATTGGTGCAAAGCTGGCCGGATCAATTCTGTGAAAGGTAAATGCCACGTCAATGCCATCCCAAATGTTTCTCCTTCACCTTGAGTGATTGTGGGCCAGAAATTCCCAGGGATCTGTGGGGTTGCTTTGTGTTTTTAAGACACATAACTTGAATCTTTTCTTCTGTGCGCCCGGGTGATATCTTCCCATGACCGTACTCAGAATAGAATACCTGTTTCAGCTGTCTAGTGTTGGGCATGACTTGCCCAAGGTAGTTGACTGGGAGTAACTAGGGCCTCAGTGCTGGGAATGTTGGCCTGCAAGAGGCAGCTGATGTGGGTTCAAATCTTCCAAACCTTTTGGAGGATTTTACAAAGGCAGTATTAGTGGTATTTTTCTAGGGCTTTTGCATGCTACATAAGCCATTTCTGAATGGTATAGAATACAAAGATCAAAGCATCACCCAGTAGCCATAAATTGATATACAAACAATCCAACCACCATAATACTAAACAAGACTTTCTCAATAGCTCAATGCTTAATGCTTGTTTGGTTTCAGTTTCTCCTCCATTCACATGATATTAAATGCAGGCTTTCCACAAGTAAACTCAGTTATGCACCTCTATCTGTCATCTATTCCAGAGATTTTAATTCCAGAAAAATCAGGAAGATCATGCCTGCAGAGGAACTGCAAGCATGGAGGCATACACTTCCATAACTGGACTCTGCTTGCCATATATGCTACCCTACATAACATGATAAGGGAAAAGGGCAATCTGGTCCCCCCATATTGGCATGTGGATTCCACACAGTGTTCCAGGCCCTGTAAGGAAAGAAGGATCAGAAGCAGCCATTTACTGAGTTGGCTTATTTTTATTCTGGGGTTTAGAGGTGTGGGAAATGTAAAGATGGGGTGGGCATCCATGTTCCTGCCTAGGGAGTCGCTTTTTCTGGCATTATACAGCCTCTTCTTCTACTTCCTAACTATACTTACAAGCACAAAATCTCTACTTGTGATGGTCTCACACTTAACTACACTCTCCAACAGTAGCATTCCAGGTCCTGCTGAGAATGCACCTGGAAAATTGTGTTCAGGTTTGATCTTCCTACCTAGGAACGGATCTATTTGCAAAAGAGGAGTGCAATGAAGGTCCACCAGATTGTCCTCTGTGGCAAGATTAAGCAGACTGGGCTTTATACTGTCTTAAGTTTAGAAGAATGAGAGGTGATCTCATTGAAACATATAAATGCTCCAGGGACTTGAAAGGATAGATGTGGGGATAATGTTTCCTTAGCAAGGGAGACTGGAACCAGGAGTCACAGTCTCAATATCGTTGGCCATTCAGGTCTAAGATGAGAAGATTTTTTTCCATCTAGAGTGTAGTGAATCTTTGGAATTCTTTACCCAAGAGAAGGTCCAGTCTCTGAGTATAATGCAAGTAGTGATTTATTTAAGGGAATTAAAGGGTATGAGGTTAGGACAGGACAGTGGTGCTGAGGTAAAAAATAAGTCGTTGTCTTAATGAATGTCAGGGCAGGTACAGACAGCTGACTGGCCTATTGCTGCTTCTGTTTAATATGTTCTTATGCAGTCATAGGCGAATCCTAGAATCCTGGTATGTATGCTGGAATTAGCCTGGCTGTACATTCCCATGGCTACTGTTTTAAATGTTTTTTTTAATTTTATTTACAACATAGTAACAGGCCCTTCCGGCCCAACGAGTTCGCGCCGCCCATTTTAAACCCAAATTAACCTACCCGTACATCTTTGGAATGTGGGAGGAAAATGAAGCACCCGGAGAAAACACACGCAGACACGGGAGAACGTACAAACTCCTTACAGACAGCGACGGGAATCGAACCCCGATCACCGGTGCTGTAATAGCGTCGCACTAACCACTATGCTACCGTGCCGCGTATGTAACATTGTAACATTGTAACATTATGTAACATTGATTTCTGGACTTCCTCTGACGTGTTCAGTAATTGTTAATATATTGCTTCATTTTCTCAATGAGTTCTAGTGATTCATTGCAGCATGCAGATTATTTTTACCTTGTTGTGAGAGGGGTCTGCCACTCCCCAGCATCTGTACTATCCAGATGTTCCCTTCCAATATCTACTAGATCCTCCCAATAGGTGGTATCCCATGGAGCTAACCAGAGATCTAAAAAGTGTAAAACTTTCCATTAAGTTATCTTTATGCCAATATCCCATCTTCTAATTGCCAGAAATGTGAACCACCTGTAAATTATTCAGTGCAATTCCAGTAAAATCCAGTTTGTGCTGCCTACAGTTTTAGTCACCAACTTTTATCAATGAACCATAGGAAGCATCCTATCTGGATGCATCATGGCTTGGTATGGCAACTGCTCTGCCTGGGACCACAAGGAACTGCAGAGAGATATGGACACAGCTCAGCACATCACGGAAACCAGCCTCCCCTCCATGGCCTCTGTCTATACTTCTCGCTGCCTCGGTAAAGCAGCCAGCATAATCAAAGACCCCACCCACTCTGGACATTCTCTCTTCTCCCCTCTCCCATCAGGCAGAAGATACAAAATCCTGAAAGCACGTACCACCAGGCTCATGGACAGCTTCTATTCCGCTGTCATAAGACTATTGAACAGTTCCATATTATGATAAGATGGACTCTTGACCTCACAATCTACCTCATTTTGACCATGCGCCTTATTGTCTACCTGCACTGCACTTTCTCTGTAGCTGTGACACTTTACTCTGCATTCCATTGTTGTTTTACTTTGTATTACCTCAATGCACTGTGTCATGAATTGATCTGTATGAACAGTATGCAAGACAAGTTTTCACCGTACCTTGGTACAAGTGACAATAATAAACCAATTCCAATTCCAACAGTTGCCTCACTTCTTGCCCAGGGATGTACTTGTCCAGATTTTACTGGGAAAGTCTGTTTGTTGATATCTGGGTGGCAATAAAAATGCGCAATGTCTACTTTTCAGTCAGATGCAGAGGAAGGGGATTAATTAGATCAGGGACGGGATCAGTGTTGCTGCTGGGCTGTAATGTGTGAATGCAAT
This sequence comes from Pristis pectinata, assembly GCF_009764475.1. Taxonomy (NCBI): domain Eukaryota; kingdom Metazoa; phylum Chordata; class Chondrichthyes; order Rhinopristiformes; family Pristidae; genus Pristis; species Pristis pectinata. The sequence continues at coordinate 117,956,673 of NC_067406.1, forward strand.
GGCTCCTGGACTTACCAGCTGCCCATGGCTGCTGGCAGTCCAGAGGAGAGGAGATAGGTGGATGGGATGCCAGTAATGCCCTGCTGTGGCCTTCAGCATGGGATGTGAGCAACAGAGAGCAGTGTTGGGGCAGCAACCAGTGGTGGAAGGACAGCAGCATCATCCTCCCGCTGAGCCGCTGCCAACCCACAGCAGCCCTGGGCATTCTTCCCCTCAGGGTAGTGACTGCAGGAATCCTGAACTGCTGGAAATATGTCAGGCTCTGCTTCAAGAAAGGAGGCTCCAATGCGGGAAGGACAGAAACTAGAGGAATGAAAGACCCTTCCCATATGTTTTATTGTTTATTTTCAAAATGCTATTGCATGGTGCTCAACCTAGTCTATTTGAGAAATAAGTCCAATTTTGGTTAGTGAGAAAGATGGAACAAACTATTCTTGGCTACCTAAACCTAATACCCCATTCTGCTGGTTGTAGTTCACATGTTGTCCTTCTTACTTGTATCGAGTGCTTCAGATTGTGCTTCTCAATATACTATTAAATAATACATTAAAAATCTCAAGGCGATGGGGAACAGAGCAGTAGGATTAGATATGACAACGAACAAAGTAGACCTTGATCTAAAAGTTCTCCTTCTGTTCTGTATGATTCATGCCATTTTTTGGATCCCTGAATTCCCCTCTCTGATTTCCCACAACCTGGGAAGTACATTGAGGGAAAGGAATACTTAGTGTGTGCTCGTTCGATGAGCTCGGAAAAGGAACATGTGTTAGCTAAAGTGCGTAACTAAGGCTCAACATACTAAAGGGATGCTACATTTTTTGGCAGCAAAGCAAAGCAGCCTGCTAGTCACTGATTGATTATCAAGTACTAGAAAGAAGAGAAGGTAGAACAAAGGGTGGGTAGTATTCAGATAGCAACCTCCTATTATCCTAGCTGTGCACTGGAGCCTACAAGTATTGCTCCTCATGGCACAGTTATCTTTACTTTCACTCCAAGACCCTTCTTCCAACCACCAATGCAGACCACAACATCAAATGTGGGATAATTTCCTGTACATAGCCACGGGTATGTCAGGAATGTTGCACATGTGCAACGGGGAGTAATACACGATACAGTAGAAACCTGTTCAGTTTAAAATGAGTCATCTATTTAGAATAGAAGGTGGCAAGCATTGATTATTGTACCATAGTAGTTTGAGTAAAAATAAATAAATGGGAATCTAATGATTGTTGAGAAGTGTTGCTGGAGATTCATGTCTTGCTGAACGTACTTCCATCAAGTGTGTCTCAGCAGTTATCTGTTAAATATCTGATCACTTCTTGCAATCAGTTTCCCAACATCCACATCAATGAGCAAATATGTGCAGTCTACACACCTCTTGCTCCTTAGACCATGGTATATTAAAGGAGTGCTTGGCTCCAAAGCTCTCAGTCTCACCAGCTTTCAACACCTGCATTTTTGCTTTGTTATACACAATATTGTAAGGCAGCACAATAATTTGTTCGCAGAAATTTGTTAAAAAAATACATTAGCAGAAATTTTAATTTTGCAATTTTATAAAAACATGTTCATCAAGAGGAATACTCAAAGGATTTCAATGAGAATTACCTAACATGAAGGGGCAGAATTGCACGCTGACCAGGAGTGTAATTCTGTATGTATCTGAAGGGCGATGCACTAACTGGCTCTGCCTTGCAGAGGCTTGCAGCTGACTGGGTGTTCTGGGTTGTGTTAGAAGATGCCCAAGGTTAGAAGGCTTTGTTAGTCTTATTTGCTCTGTGTTACATGAATGTGAATGCAAAACTCATTGAATTTTTGCCAGCTTCACATTCATTCTCAAATTATTGTGCTGCCTTACAATATTGTGTATAACAAAGCAAAAATGCAGTTGTTGAAAGCTGGTGAGACTGAAGAGCTTTGGAGCCAAGCACTCTTTTAACGTACCATGGTCTAAGAGCAAGAAGTGGTGTAGACTGCACATATTTATTCATTGATGTGGATGTTGGGAAACTGATTACAAGAAGTGATCAGATATTTAACAGATAACTGCTGAGACACACTTGATGGAAGTATGTTCAGCAAGACATGAATCTCCATTAACACTTCTCAACAGTCATTAGATTCCCATTTATTTATTTTTGTTAGAGTTGCTCCTTGTGCATTATTTCATCCAAACTTTATTTCACAAAACTGAAGGAAAAAAATTAATTCTGTGACCGCTTGAAAAGTACCCTCCGGTGATAAAACATAACTGATGATTTTGTTTACATAGTCATATTTTACTTCTTGTAACTTTTTAGTGACACAAATCCTTATTTTGCGGGTAATTATGTTTTAATAAAGACTGACTTGAAGTTTTCTTTGCTCACTATAAACAATGAATATTTGTGAATACCATTCCATCTGGGGTCAAACTGATTTACCTTCTTGAGTTTTTATTTGTATGCCAGAAATAATGGCAAATTGAACTCAGTCTGGGATTTTTTAGAAAGAGCTACATATACAGGATGCTAAATTTTACAGTGGTAGTACAGCTGGTGCATGTCCTGGAGAAATTGTGAGCACTTATAAAATAACACCATGAAAAAACCTTGTCGAAACACAATTGATGAATACTGCTTTCTTACACAGTAAAAGATGTTCTGAAACCATTTATATTTCATAAAATATCTCATGCCTTGACCATTCTTCAAATTTTAAAACATTTGCATACTTTAGTATAAACATTATGCTATTGTAGAGGGACATCCTCAGCAACATTTTTCTCTTACTCAGTAATGCATATTACAAAATAAATAGGAGGGAACTAAACTAACTTGTTCCAATTCTACATGCTGCAAAGGCCCTTGAGAAATCTGGCAGCCTTTGCATCTCTGCGTGACATTCTGAGTGGAAAGCTGTAATTAAAGCTCTATAATCAACTGCTTTCACACTGGCACATTGTCTACCATAAATCTGGCTCCCTCAATAATTCATTCATTACCTTGGGGAAATACAGCACCACAGACAACCGACCTGTCAGCTATACCACAGTAGCTACTTACAGCATTAGGGACAGATAATTAAAGGTACCACCTCAGAACATAAGTAAGGTGAGGCCTGAGGCTTGTAAACTGTAGGTAGACAACGTTACAGATCTTTGTTATTCAGAATAGCTTTACTATTGCTTTGCAATGCGTGATTTGCAAATATCTAACAACACATGTTGTATTATCCTAAACTTGACATCCATCGATCTTGGGACTGAAAAATGTTGTTTTTCAGTGTGGTGTCTATAGTTTAAAAATCCAATACTCTTTACTTATCACAAATAGTTGGTTTTATTTATACTTCTGTGTCCTTTGATACTTTACTTTGATTTTAATTGTGGTATAGGGTAGAATTCATTATACCATAATTTCAGTACTGATTCTGATGGTGTTTTACTCTCGCAGAACATTATATTTAAAGGGGAACAAACCCAGCAGAGAACATAACCAACAAATTCAGCTCTTTAACAGAGCAGGACTGAGGTGAAGCATTGATCCAAAATATAAAATCAGACGAGGCAGACCTCAGAAATGTTAGTTATGGCTCAGAGTAAAAATAAGGAAAGGGAACATTACATTCCACTTAAGACTGTGAAATTAAAATGGATGCATCCTCACATAAAAGTGTTGGTTTAGGATTTGAATTTATTTGTATATAACATGCCTGCATGTAATTTCCACAGGATTTGTTTTTCTATAAAGCTCTATCAGGAACAATGAAGTTATGTGCATTGTTTACAGGATATTTTTGTTTAGAATCTCCAAAATTTTACAATATTGCCTTAACGTTTCAAAGGGGTTCTTCTGCCCTTTGAACATCAGATCAAAGGACTGTCCTGTCTACATCTTAAAACTGGCTCTTTATATTCTTTCATGGGGTGTGCTAAGACCAACACTGGGTGCCTTTCTTTAATTATATTTGGGGAGATGGCAGCAAACCTTCTTTCTTGAAGTGCTGCACCACTTGTGGTGAAAGTGCTCCCACAGTGTTGTCAAGGAGGGATTTCCAGGATCAGTGCTAGTCAGGTGCTCCAGTGTGCATGCTGCCAGGGCAGGCACGGTAGTGTAGCAGTTAGCATAACGTTTTACAGTGCCAGCGACCCAGGTTCAATTCCGGCCACTGCCTGTAAGGAGTTTGTATGTTCTCCCCGTGTCTGCGTGGGTTTCCTCCGGGTACGCCGGTTTCCTCCCACATTCCAAAAGACATACAAGTTAGGAAGTTGTGGGCATGCTATGTTGGAGCCGGAAGTATGGCGACACTTGCGGACTGCCCCCAGAACACTATGCAAAAGATGCATTTCACTGTGTGTTTCGATGTACATGTGACTAATAAAGATACCTTGCCCTTTTACAGGTCTCGGATTTGTGAGGAATTGTCGAAGGTTTGACTTTGCATCTTTTAGGTGGTACACACCTGGGGAGCTGATGGTGGAGGGAGTAAACATTTAAGGTTGTAATGGGATACCGATTAAGTGGGCTGTTTTGTCAGGGGTGGTGTTGAACTTTCTGAATGTTTTTGGAGCTGCTAACAAACTGGAGAGTAATCTGTTATATGATATCTTTCACCATGGTGTGAAAGCTTTGTGGAGTCAGAATGTGAACCTCTCACCATAGAATAGCCAGTCTTATAGCCACAGTATTTGTGTGGTTGATTCAAATAACTTTCATATCAATGTTGATGATTGAGGATTTGATGATGTTAATATTGTTAAATTTAAAGCTGAAGTGATTAGACTCTCTCTTGTGGGAAATATTAGCTATTTGGTACTTAAGTATCAAGTATTATTTGCACTAAACATCAGCTCAAGTCTAATTGTTGTTTAGATCTTGCAATGTATGGAAACAGAATATTACATTATCTGAGGAGTTATTAATGGAACAGAGCATGTGCAATCATCAACAAATCTATGTTTCTAGCCTTATGACATTGAATTAAACATGGACCATATACTTTACTCATTAAAATTTTACTTGCAACAATTCATTTGACCTGCAGTTCTGAAACTCAGCCTGAAGCTTCAGCCAATTGCTTCAACAAGTGGAAAAGTGTTACCTTAAAGCTCTTTAAAGAATGTTCTGTCCTAACAAAATGTAAAAATAGTGTTGGGTCAGACAGTAACTTGTGCTCTCCTCTAGATGGAAACTCATCTGCTATTAAGTTATACGCAGAGACATGTCACTTTTCTTTGTCCATTAGTCCAATACAGTCCCACAAGATGTGGAAACTCTGAGGGCAACATTGCCTGTACATTAAAACATAACTGTTGGTATTTCAGTTGGGGCCTCATTCTCATGGTCAAATGGTGACAAAGTTCTCAAATGCCCATCATCTGCATAAAATATGAGGAATTTGTATTTGTTCATGATTATAACTAACAGCATTTTACAATTTTTGTGTTCTGGTATTGGCCCATCCATGATGCTCTCTGCAGATGGAATAAAAGTGTAGCCTGATCACTACCAAAATGAGGGGGAGCAAAGCTTATTCCGCTGTGTCTCTAGAAACATTGCAAAAGAATTTACGGCTCTGTGCCACTGAACATGTTAACACTGCTTCTTTTATATTATAGCATTGTTGTTAAAGGTAAGATTGAAACCATTGGAGCAGTCGTGCTGAATTCAATTGCAATCACAATAATTGATGGAATCGTGGATAGTGAAGAAGATTGTTTAAAAGTAGAGTGGGATATAGATCAGCTGGAATGTTGGGTGAAGCAATAGCAGATAGAATTCAATCCAGACAAGTGTGAGGTAATGCAGTCTGGCAGGTTTAATTCTGTTCGGACATATAGGGTAAATAGCAGGGACCTTAGGAGCGTTGTTGTACAGAGAGAGACCTTGGGGTGCAAGTCCATAGCTCCCTGTGAGTGGCAACACAGGTGGAAGGGAAAGCGAAGTGGAATTTGGTATGCTTGCCTTCATAGGCTGAGGGATTCAGGATGAAAGTGGGGATGTCATGTTGCAGTTGTCCAAAATATTAGTTAGACCGCACTAAAAGTGTTGTGTACTGTTTTGGTCGCCACCGTACATGACAGCAATAGAGAGAGTGTGGAAGTGATTCACCAGGATATTGACTGGAATGGAAGGCTGTAGTTACAGAGAGATTGGATAGGCTGGGCTTATTCTCACTAGAATGTAGGAGGCTGAGGGGTGACTTTAATAGAGGCTTATAAAATTATGAGGGGCATAAATAGTATAGGTAGAATCTTTTTCCAGGACAGTGGAATCCAGAATGAAAGACACAGGTTTAAGATAAGATAAGATATCTTTATTAGTCACATGTACATCGAAACACACAGTGAAATGCATTTTTTGCGTAGAGTGTTCTGGGGACAGCCCGCAAGTGTCGCCATGCTTCCGGCGCCAACATAGCATGCCCACAACTTCCTAACCCTTTGGAATATGGGGGGAAACTGGAGCACCTGGAGGAAACCCACGCAGTCATGGGGAGAATGTACAAACTCCTTGCAGACAGTGGCCGGAATTGAACCCGGGTCGCTGGGGCTGTAATAGTGTCACGCTAACCACTATGCTACCATGCCTGCCGTGAGAGGGGAGAAAAAATAAAGGAGATCTGAGGGGTAAGTTTTTCACACAGAGGGTGGTGAGTATATGGAATGAGCTGCCAGAAGAGATAGTTGAGGCATATACTATTGCAACATTAAAAAGACATTTGGACACACATTTGGTTAGGAAAGTAGAGGGAAACAGGATTAATGCAGGCAAACAGGATTAGCCTAGGTAGGTATCATGGTCAGCATGGACAAGGTGCACCGTAGGAGTCCATTTCTATGTACGTTTTTATGTTACTATGATCCTAAGATCAGGATTGAACCTGGCTCTTAATGAGAAGGCATGCATCAGGTTTACAGAATACCTTAAAAAAGGAATCACACCAAGAAACACAAACAGATGTTTGTTAATTAAATAAATCATCCTACTCCCAAATACCCTTGCGTGTCAATGTAAATTACATGCAAACTTGGCGTAGGGGGACAGAAAGAAAATTCCAAAATAATCATACAGAAGAAAATTTTATGAATTTGTAAATGAGCAAAGTGGGCAGGACAACTGCGTAATCATACATAAAGTAACGTGGCCACTATGGGGCAATAAGACAATATGTGTTATGACATAAAAGACTAATAATCCTCACAATGCTGCAGGGTGATCACCTTAGCCCATTTCAAACTCTGTGGCTTTGAGAGTTACACACACGCACAGTGGGGAAAAAAATCTCTTAAGCAGCCAGTATTTTTTGAATAGTAATCTTATCCAGTATTTTTATGTATGTCTCCAAGCGATAAAGGGGTAAAGGAAAGCCAGAATTTTAAAACCGCAGACTTCAGAAGTCATTCCTGGTAAATCTCAACCCCAGGCAGTACCAGCAGACAGTGGGTGAATCTCCAGGGTCTTTTCAAATAAGCATGAATTATGAGTTACTGCGTTGACATCGCTAGGAATATGGTAATTTCAGTACAAATAGTTGGGCAATCTGTCACTGAGAATATTATTAAATAAATGAAATATTGGTCTAGAATTTGTGGTTATTATCTCTTTCTACTAAGGAAGAGATTGAATAGCACGTTGCCATACACACATGAGCAGTTAGATGTGGAAATCCTTGTTTTACTGTTCAAGTTGCCTGGCTCCTCCAGAAGCTTGGCTATACTGTTTCACACCAAGAGAATTAATCATCTCACCTAAAGTTAACTTGTCAAATTGTGGAGTCTCTTTTTTTACAAATTTTAATCACAGCTTTCTTTTTGTACATGATTCTGTATTTATGTAAATATTACCTTGTGCTTCTACATTATAACTTGGCATGCATCTATAAGGATTCTTCAGTTTGATTGATTTAGGGAGGTATTTTGTTCCATGCCCTATTCACACAGATCCCAGATCTCTTGTAAAGGACAACAAATAGACTGCTGCTTCACAGTGCCAGAGACCTCGGGTGCTGTTTGTATGAAATTTGCATGTTCTTTCTGTGAATGGGTGCTCTGGCTTCCCCCCATGTCCCAAAGACATGCAGGTTGGTAGGTTAATTGACTGCTGTAAATTGCCCCTGGTATGTAGGTGATGTTAGGGATTATTTGGGACATCTTTGAGGAGCTATGAAATAGGGAGAGCAGCCGGTTAATTCAAACAAGAAACAGTTTTCCAAAAAAACTTGTTCACAATTTAACTTCCACTGATACTTAAAGACCATCGAAACCAGACATCAGGTGTGGGACATTCTGATTCTGCACCATTGCAGCTACACAAGGGAAGACAATAAATGAATGTTCATGTTAATCAGCCCTCATTGAAACCCTCATGATAGATCAGGGAAGGTATTAAGTGACCATGCATTAATGTATTAACACATTATTAAAGACATATGTGAATGTATTAACACATTGTTAAAGATATATCCTTGCCACTTAATACACAGTTCAGGACATGTCTATTTTATTACTTAATATTTTGGCTGTTTGTATATCCAGGGAGCCATCCTTCAACACAGTAACAAAAGAGGTATATTCTGAGTGTCTGGTGCTCAGAGTCCCTTGGCCCAGCCACTGGTATTTGAATATTCAAAGGGGTTCTGCCAGTTAGGATATGCTACCTTTATAAATATGTAATTCTGTGAAGTTACCTGTCTACACTCAAAATATTAAAGTTAAGTAGGTAATTATAGCCTTTGAAACTGTAGTTAATCATTTATTGTTGTCTATGTGTTTAAAAAGTATATAATGTCACTGTACTATTGTATGTCAGGAGAGGAGAAATAGATTCTCCAGTAAGCCTGCTTGTGATGAATAAAGATCTTTAATGTCTACCAGCTTCAGCCTCCAGTGACTCAGTCACAGTCACAACAGGTGATTGGTAGAATCTGGAGGGAGTTGATGAGAATGTGAGGAGAGTAACAAATCGGATCAGTGAAGGATTAGTGTAAATATGCAGTTGATGGTCTGTGCAGACTTAGTGGGCCAAAGCTCATGTTTCTGTGTGTATGTCTCTTTGCTATCTTGGCCTTCTAGTTACTGCATACAACCATGCAAAACCAGCAGAAAATTTGTGAACAAGTAGAGGTATAATATACTGTTGCACCATTTGGTTACTATTGACCACAGGATTTAGACCATAATTCTCCATTATTTCTTCAGGAAACTAAAGTATCTAATACTCATTATTTTCCCCCTAATTTCCTCTAGTCCTACAATCCATTGAGATTATTCTTCCAATTCTGACCTCCTGAACATTCTTGATTGTAATTTCTCTATCATGAGGAGACATGGATTCAGCTACAAAGACTCCAACATCTGAAATACCTTCCACAAACCTCTCTTCTCTCTGCCTCTGATTCTTCCTTTTAAAATATCCTCAAAGCCCATCTCTTTGACCTCCTTATGTGGCCAAGGTTAAATTTTGGTTGATAAGTGTCTTCTGCTGCTGCTGAGAGGGAGCATGAATGAGATAATGAATTAAACAACACGGAGATGACATTACATTTTTCCAATATATTCATGTAACGTGAATATTTCTTCAGGGAAAATGCATTTGGTATTCAATGTGAATTATACTCTTCAGAGTGATGAGTAGATTTAGAGAAGCCCTAAACTGTCCCAGTCACAGAGGGTCAGAACTTCTTTTGTTAAAAGCATTTGGACTTAGGCTTATTTGATTAAAAGCCAGTGATCAGTTTGATTCACTGCCTGTTCTCCAGCCACAGGACTTCCCTCAACCTCTCCTCTCTATTTCTCTCTAATTTTCTCTTTTCCCCTTCTTTTATTACTATACATCTTTCTTCTTTCTCCCTCTCTCACATTTATCCTCACTTGCTCCCTCTCTCATGTTTCTGCTCCCTCACTCTCTCTTTCCCCTCCTCTAGCTTTCTTTCCTCCTCTCTCTCTCTAACTCTTCCCCCCCCCCACACACTTGTGAAACTTACACTTACGCATTGACATTCACATTATCAGCACTATTCAAAATATTTTACAACTATAAATTACTTTTAGTCGCCCAGCCATGTGGAAAGTTATTAATAGCAGTGAGGTCATCAACTCAATTGAAACCTGCAGAAGGGTTTAGTTTAATTTGGCATCATGTGCGGCACAGATATTGTGGGCCTGTTCCTGAGCTGTACTGTTCTATGTAAGTCTATAACAATAAAGGACCAGTTATACTGCTTTTGTTGGTATATCTTAAAGTCAGGATAATTTTCATGCTCTTTTACAAAGTGACAGTCTGAACAAATCCATATCATTTCCTGTAGTTTTGGCCTTGAGCCTCCTCTCTGACAGAACCATAATGAGGTTTCACTTGCCTTCATCTCCCGCCTCACCATTCAGGGATCGTTCACCAATACAATTTTCCAATCAAACAAAGCTTTCCCTCCCTGTCACCAGTCTGAAGGCACCATTTCCTCCCAAACTCCTGACCACTCCTCCTTCACCCCCAATCCTCTATCCCCTTCCCCTAACATCTTCCACTGTCAGCACAGAAGATGCAATGCCCCTCGTTTCATCTCTCCTCTTTCTAACATCTAATGTCCAAAGCAATCCTTCTGAGTAAAATAGAGATTTACTTCTACTTCTTTCACCCTTCTATACTTCATTCATTCCCCAGGTTGAACCCTCCTCTGCACTGGGAAATCAAATGCAGACTTTGCTGAACACGTCTATGCAAGTATGGTTCTGAGTTTCTGGACACTTTGTCTGCTCCAATTTCACTATGAACTTCCTGTCCTTGTCCACTTACTGTAGGGTGTTTGTCTGAAGGTCAATGCAACTAAAGGAACAGCATCTCATCCTATGATTAGATACTTTATAACCTTCCAACTTCAGCTCCATGTTCAATTTGTTCAAGTCATAGCAACCCTTCCAAGTTTTCAGGTAGTGGGAGTTGGGTAAAGTTTTGCTGTAAACACTTACACATCTGGATTCATTGTTTATTATTTTTATTGTCCCATTACCATCCCCGTCTACCCAAGACTGTTTTTCACCATGATCTCCTCTGTCATGTAAGCACTTGCACAGATCTTCCCTTTATTTTCCAAAGAACCCACTCTGCTCCGAACATTTCACTGGCTCTGCATGTACTTATAAACTATTAAATCTGCTAAGTTCTTCCATTCTCATGAATGGTCATTGACCTGAAATGTTAACAAGGCTTCTTTTGGCACTAGGTGAGAGTTCCCAGCATTTTCACTTCAGACCTCATTTCACATCTCATCCAAAAGAAGGCACCTCCAAAAAACTTCCTCATTACTGCACTCAAGTGTGCTAAACTAGAATATGTACTTAAATATGAGGTTCAAATTCATAATTCCCAAAGAATAGTACACTCTGGAACAGTCCAGTTACCCCATTGTGACTATCTCAGTTCTTTGAAAGAGTGTTTCGATTAATCCACGTAACTGCTATTTCCAATTTACCAAAGAGATTTCTTTCACCACCCTTTCGAACAGTGCATTTCAGATCATTGATTTTTTTTCTCTCATCTTTGCTCTGGTCCTTACAAACATGTTACCCAGTTAGCACTCCTATATTGAGAGTTGTAAACATGAACCTACCCTTCTTTATTCAAAATAAATATATTTAAAGTTTGTCACAGAAAGGATTTACCAAATTACAGACAAACCTATTTCAATTACATCTCTATTAAGACCAAAGAACAAACTTATTTTTCAATTAATTGATAGAAACTGCAGCCCCTCAAGGAAGTTTATGGCAAAACATTTAATAATGAAGTGTCCGTAAATCCCTAGTGGAAGAACAATAGCCACCTGAGATTGAATTACAAAGCAAATGAGTGACTCCAGAGCATAAGCCCACGGCAATACAGGTATGAGGTGCAAGATGAAAACTTCATTGAAAGTCAGCTAACATCATTACCTCTGGAACCAACTTGAATGAGTCAATCTAAATTTCAACATAGTTACAACTTTCACATCATTTGTATTTTAGTGGAAAACATTTCTAAAGCTTTGCAGCTGTAGATTGACTTTATCAAAAAATGTTTTGGTAAGGGTTAGCAGGACCATTCTGTTATAATGTTTGCTAATATATGCTAAATTGACAGTAACAGGTAGAACAAAACTGATTGTTATTAGCAATTACTTGATGTAATTTGATTATCTATGCCAAATGTTGACTTTGTGTGTAGTGTCTGGATATGTAAATGTCAAGTCAAATTAATCTGCTGGTTTCTGAAAATGACCACAGTGCCCTCAAGTGGCAATATACTTGTTCTTAACCAGACTAACACAGAAAAAAGCAACCAATATGCAAAACGTGAATCAAATGGAAAATGCAAATTGTTCACCAACCTGTTGACCCACGTCAACTTAGTTATAGTATCTGTAAGCTTTATTGCCATAAAATAATGGCCAATCATCGGATGGTGCCTAATTCTAGAAAAATGTAACAAACATCAAGGCATAAATCAACTGACAATTATATAGTCATAGAACCATACAGCATGGAAACTGAGCCCTGGACCCACTGAGTCCACACTGACTATCAAGCACCAATTTAATTACACTAATCCTATTTTATTCTCCCTTCATTCCCATCAGCTCCCCTCAGATTCTACCACTCATCTATAAACTATGGACAATATACAGTGGCTAACTAACTTACCAACCTGCACACCTTTGGGATGAAGGAGGAAGCTGGAGTACCTGGAGGAAACCCACACAGTGGTAGGGAGAACATGCAAACTCCACACAGAAAGCAATAGAGAACAGGATTGGTAACTGGAGTTGTGAGGCAGCAGTTCTTCTCACTATGCTACTGGGTGCCCCGATATAATTTACCCAGGCAATGAAAAATAATATTGGTAGACTATATTGGGCCAAATCGTACTGGCACAGGCTCACCACTCACAGCTGAAGCCTGTGATCATCCCACGCCCACTTATCTGATCGTGATAAAGAGGGACTACCTTGCTAGCCCAAAGCTCCCCAGATTCCAACAGTGTGGCTTGACTGGTGGCAGAGTCTCCAGCAGTGTACTCAAGGAGACCTGCTTCACATATGTCACTGACAGCTGTGATAACCAGGTAAACCCCTGCTCCCAGGTTTTGCTGACTGTAAAAGCTATGAGGTTTTCAAATTTTTCTGACTGTCTCTGACACACAGAATTTTTAAATGTCATTAAATCTGAAAAAGAAAGCTTAAAATAAATAATTAAGGAACTTCCTTTCCTCCCCACTTCCTCATCTGCCACCCACAAACCCTATTGAAATCAATGGGGGTCATGAATACTGCACCAACTGTGCAATGGGAAATCTCAATGGGATTGAGTTCTGCCACGGGACTCCCTGTGAAATCTAGCTGTGGAGTGCACTGATGCTTGGGAATCTTTGGCCCATGACTCAAAGTGGAGAAGGAGCATTCAGGGTGGTATTGAGAACGTTGAGTTCATGCATCTGGGAGCACGCAGAAGCCTTACAAAGCTTTGGAAGGAGAGCATCGGCTCGAAAACTACTCACCTACCCACCCTGTTGGCCACTGTTTGCCCCAGCTTTGGATGAGTTGGTATTTCCCACATTGGCCTCATTAGGCATCTCAGAACCCATAAAACTGGCATGGAAATAAATCACCTTCAATCAATAGATATCGCCTATGAAAAACTTGAATGGATCTAATGCTTACATCCATTAATAAGTTCAAAATTTCATTGTTGACTATGCATACATAAAAGTTCCAGACTTACTTTCTGTCAAACAGATAAATACTTATCAGTGAAACTCAGGCCATTTGACAAATCTAAGTATTACATATCTGTCTTTTTGAAATTTTATGGGAAATCCATGAAGCATTGGCTACCTACTCATGGACAGTCACTCTCTAGTATATAATAACTTCATTCTTCACATACCTTTATATGTTGAAATGTTTTTGGTGAATTTATCAATGTGAAAGATACTACCCTCAATTACCTGAAGTTACAGATGAGTAAAAATTCTTCTCCCCAAAACTCAAGATTGCAAATGTCCATAAATTCAGTGGTAACCAAAGAAAATGCAGGGGAACCTTTTAGGGGGATCAGTTACTTTTAAATATTATATCAATCTGATTAAATGAAGTCTAAACAAGAATTATAGACTTTCGATTTGGTTTAAAGAGATATAAATCATTGATATCTTCCCCACCATAGCTCTAATGCATTTTAAGGATTACTTTCTACTTTGCCTTTCAAAGACAAAAGGCTAGAAACATCAAACAATAGTGTTGTGATATTGAAAATTAGTGTGGTGATGCAATTTTGCGCCCTTTTCTCATGTCATCGGCTTATTTTGAGGTGAGATTTTCTTGTATACAAGCACCGTTTTCCAGTGTCAAACTTCCCCAGAGGTGGTGCAAGGCCCAAAATTCATCAACAGAATGATTGGTTAGCAATACGACAGTCACTGTTTACTCACAGGAGAACCAGCTTTTATTAACGGTAAAGGGTCAATCATATCTAACTTAAATTCAGAGCCAAACTGCAGCACATGATATATCCTCATTGCTTACTGTGAATGCCACTCACACTGACTTCCTTGCACTTTCAAACACTGCCACAGCCAAAACTGACTTACAATGACCTTTTGTCCAGAGCTGCCACTCTTCCTCATGGATGACATGGATATTGAACAGACATCTTCCAGAAACACAGGCACCCACAAGGACTTTCCTCTTTGTAGGCAGTCCTTTGGGTTGTGGATGACTTAATTTCATTTCAGCTTTGTGACATCTGAGATCACTGATGAGGCAAATGTTCACAGATAAAGCAGGAGGTGGGTAACGGTTCTGGCACATTGAAAGCAGTGGTGTATTTTATCACTGACGTCCACTTTCACTAAGAGGTGGCTCCCAAGATATAAGAAGTGGCCTACATTTGCGGTGAACCATTATCATTGTGGGGGAAGAGGGGCGGGGGACAGTGTTGTGCAGTGGAGACAGTTTGCTAGCAGGTTGTGACATTTAGAAGGCTCTGGATGCCAAATCTTTAAGTGTATTCAAGCCTGAGATAGATAGACGTTTGAAGGTACAAGGGTGGAAAGTGGAAATGAGTCAAAAGATCAGTTCCACTACGATGTCATTGAATGGCAGACTGGACTTGAGCAGTCATTTGGCCTCCTTTTAGTCCTATTTCATACGTAATGTATTCATCCTGAGAATAATACCTGCAGTTGGAAAATTCACCCTGCTGGAATATAGTGATAGAGGTGATAGAGACCGCGATGACTGGACAACAAGGAGAGGGATGGATGAACAGCAGTGGTAACAAACTCCTCTTACATACATGTAGAGAACAACTTATTCACTACGACTGCCATGAAAAAAAAAGCACAAAATGACATAGGTGAACAACATGGTACATGATCAAGTACATGGTCTTTCACCAACAAGGCATCAGCATTATCAGAGCGATAAATGATGCAGAGTGCTAGAGAGAACACAGCTTGGTAAGAGCAGTGTATGATTGATATTTAATTATAGTGAATATATCTACTCAAACTCAGTAAGCTGCTTCAAAGTGACAGGAATATAGTTTCAACAGTTAGTAGATGACAAGTTTAACTATGCCCACTCCATACTGGCTACCCAGCAGAAGAATAAAAGCAGTTCTAAGATCCAGGCCAAAGAAAAGACAGCATTAGGATTGCTTTGATGAGAACAATGAGGACATCACTAAATGCCAAAGTGCTGTTGGATCTCAATCCTGGAACTCCCTACCCAAGAACACTGGGGAAGCACCTTCACCAGATGGACGGCAGCAGTTCAAGGAGGTGGCTCACTACCACCTTCTCAAGGGAGTTCAGAAATGGGCAACAAATTCTGGCCTTGCCAGGGATACCTGCATCCCATAAAATGAATAGAAAAATAGAAAGCAAAGATAAATAGCATAACTAACTCACCTCCAACTCAAAACACATAAGTTGTTAATATAAAAAGGACAGTTCAAGGATAGCTTCTATCCCACTGTTATTAGACTACTGAATGGACCTCTTGTACGTTAACTTGACCTCACAATCTACCTCCTCATGTCCTTGCACCTTACTGTCTGCCTGCACTGCACTTTCTCTGTAACTGTAACACTATATTCTGCATTCTGTTATTGCTTTTCCCCTGCACTACCTTGATCTATTGATGAGGTGAAATGATCTGTATGGATGGCATGCAAAACAAAGTTTTCACTGCACCTTGATATATGTGGCAATAGTAAACTGATTTACCAATTTAAACACCAATAGAATATTGTTTAATCTGACAGAAGAAAATGCAGGATGAGTGATAGGCAAGAAAAGACATTTGAAATTATGTTTGTACAAACAAGGCAAAGATATTCTTTGAACCTCTCAAAGTTATACAATAAAATTCAGATTTTGATCAGCAAAACCCTCATCAAAGACAAGGGATGAATCACACAGATATAGATTGGAAACAATAGTGTTGTCAGATTATTGCTATGCTAGGTTAGTGTATTTCCTTTTTAAGAATACTGTGTATAGTTCTGAGCATAGCCAGTTATTTGGTTGTGCCAATAAAGAAAGTAGCAGTGTTTACCTGATACTCAGCAGTGAATCTATGTAATTAATTAGTTACTTGGGCTAAACAGTTGCAGTATACATGAGCAACAAGGGTGAACAATCGAGGAGGGCACCTGGTGTTGGTATGAATATTTAATGCAAGAGTACCAGCCAAAATGACTCATGCTGTTGATTTTTGATTCCCTGTGTAGAATGCCTTGCAGTTATGCTCTTAACTGAGGAAGACTGCTGCTTAATCTTGCAGCTGTTGAGAAGACAATAACTTTTTATACCCAATTTTGTGCAAGTCAACAAACATCAAAAATGTATGTTTAGATGAACAATAATGCCAAGTACACTGAGTATACCTGCACTGTTTTTGTCTACATGTTGCTGTGGTGAGTAGTACGAGTACGGGTGCGGGAAGTCTCGTTGCCGTGGTAAATATGCGAGAACTAGGGCAAGAATGAGAGTGGGAAGCAGTTTGAAATGGTAGGCCCGTTGTTGTTGTTCTTGTTGCTGTAGTGAGTTGATAGGCCTGTTAATGAGCTAATTGGATAATTAGGCAGCAGCTGCCAATAAAAAGAAGTCAGGGTCAAACAGAGCAGCCATTGTGGAGTGGCCATTGTGGGAGTGGGCCAGTGTTAGAGTGGGGGAGCTGAGGCTTCGGTGTGAAGAAGCAGAGTAGGTGAGTGGAGGCCTCTGGTAGGTTCTCTTTCTTTCTTTGTTATTTGTAATTTTCTTTGTATAGAACAGTGGGAATGGCAGTCAGGGCAGAAGTCTGCTCTTCCTGTAGGGTGTGGGAAATCAGGGAGACCCCCAGTGTCCATGATAACTACACCTGCAGGAAGTGTGTCCAGCTGCAGCTCCTGACAGAACGTGTTAGGGAGCTGGAGCTGCAGTTGGATGAACTCTGGATCATTCGGTAAGCTGAGGAGATGATAGATAGGAGTTACCAGGAGGCAGTTGTATCTAAGGTGTGGGATGTAGGTGGTTGGGTGACCGTTAGGGGAAGGAAAAGGAATAGGCAGTCAGTACAGGATTCCCTGGTGACCGCTCCCCTTGATAACAGGTATATCATTTTGAATGCTGTTGGAGGGAATGAATCACCGGTAGAGAGTCACAGCAACCAGGTCTCTGGTGTGGAGTCTGGTTGAGTGGCTCAGAAAGGGGGGAAGTGGGGGGGGGGGGGGGGGATAGTGTTAGGGGGTTCATTGGTTAGGGGACAGACAGGAGATCCTGTGGACAAGAACAAGACTCCCAAATGGTACATTGCCTCCCAAGTGCCAGGGTCAGTGACATCTCAGATCGAGTACACGGCATTCTTAAGGGGGAGGAGCCAGAAGTTGTGGTGCACATTGGCATCAATGACATAGGGAAGGTAAGGGATGAGGTCCTGAAGAGCGAGTATTGGGAGTCAGGAAGTAAGCTAAAAAGCAGGACCCCAAGGGTAGTAATCTCTGGATTGCTGCCTGTGCCACACACCAGGGAGGGAAAGAATAGGAAGATATGGCAGCTAATGAGTGGCTGAAGAGTTGGTGCAGGGGGCAGGGCTTCAGATTTGTGGATCATTGGGATCTCTTCTGGGGAAGGTATGACCCGTACAAAAGGGACGGGTTACACCTGAAATAGACAGAGAGCGGCCAATGTCCTTGCAGGCAGGTTTGCTAGAGCTGTTGGGGAGGGTTTAAACTAGGTTGGCAGAGGAATGGGAACTGAAGTGTTAGATTAGTAGATGGATCAGTTGGTGTACAAGTAGATGTGTACAGAGAAGGTGAAGAAGGATAGGCAGGGGATGGGGCATAAATTGAATCAGTTAGATGGGTTGAAATGTGGTTACCTTAATGCAAGAAGTGTTAAGAATAAGGGTGATGAACTTACAGCATGGATCAGTACATGGAATTATGATGTTATGGCCATTAGAGACATAGCTGTCGCAAGGGCCACAAGGGTGGCTGCTTGAGGTTTTGGGGTTTAGATGTTTCAAAAGGGACAGGGAAGGGGGTAGAAGCAGTGGGGGTAGAGTTGCTAATCAGGGATAGTATCACTGCTGTAGGAAGGGAGGACATCATAGAAGGATCATCTATTGAGTCAGTGTGGGTCGAAGTCAGAAACAGGAAGGGGAGTGATCACTCTATCCCTGAAGAGATCCCAATGATCCAAAAATCTGAAGCCCTGCCCCCTGTACCAACTCTTCAGCCACTCATTAGTCTGGCGTATCTTCTTGTTCTTTCCCTCCCTGGTGTGTGGCACAGGCAGCAATCCAGAGATTACTACCCTTGGGGTCCTGCTTTTAGCTTCCTTCCTGACTCCCAATACTTGCTCTTCAGGACCTCATCCCTTACCTTCCCTAAGGCCCCCAAGTAGCCATTGGGCAACTGAGGAGCAGATAACTAGGCAGATTTTAGAAAGGTGCAAAAATAACAGGGCTGTTGTCATGGGTGACTTCAACTTCCCTAATATTGATTGGCACCTCCTTAGTGCAAAAGATTTAGATGGGGCAGAATATGTTAGGTGTGTACAGGAAGGATTCCTGACACATTATGTGGACAGGCCGACTAGAGGAGAGGCTATGCTGGATCTGGTATTAGACAATGAACCTGGTCAGGTGAAAGACCTCTTGGTGGGCGAGCATTTTAGGAATAGTGACCACAACTCCCTGACCTTTAGCATAGCCATGGACAAAGATAGGAGCAGATATTATGGAAAAGTATTTAATTGGGGGAGGGCAAATTACAATGGTATTGGGCAAGAACTTGGAAGAGTAAACTGGGAACAGATGTTCTCTGACAATGCACCTCAGAAATGTGGAGATTGTTTAGGGGCCATTTACATGGTGTTCTGGACAGATTTGTCCCACTGAGACAAGGAAAGGATGGTAGGGTGAAGGAATCATGGTTAACAAGAGAGCTGGAAGGTTTAGTCATGAGGAAGAAGGAAGCATATTTAAGGTTTAGAAAGCGAAAATCAGACGGGGCTCTTGAGAGTTACAAGGTAGCCAGGAAGGAGCTTAAGAAAGGACTTAGGAGAGCTAGAAGGGGACATGAGAAGGCCTTGGCAAGTAGGGTTAAGGAAAACCCTAAAGTTTTCTACACATACGTGAGGAACAAGAGGATGACCAGATCGAGGGTAGGACTGCTAAGGGATGAGGGGGAATAAGGTGTCTGGAGGTGAAGGAGGTAGGGGAGGTCCTAACTGAATATTTTGCTTCTGTGTTCACCAGGGAGAGGGACTTAGACAAGTGTGAGGTTAGCATAGAACAGGCAAATGATTTGGAGCATGTCGAGGTTAAGAAAGAAGCAGTGTTGGAGCTACTAAAAAGCATTAAAATAGATAAGTCCCTGGGGTCGGACAGGATATACTCCAGGTTACTATGGGAAGTGAGGGAAGAGATTGCTGGAGCATTAACAATGATCTTTGAGTCCTCCCTGGCCACAGGAGTGGTATTGGAGGTTGGCAAACGTTGTTCCATTGTTCAAGAAAGGTAGAAGAATAATCCCGGGAATCATAGACCAGTGAGTCTTACATCAGTGAACTATTAGAGAGGATTCTTAGGGATAGGATTTATGAGCATTTGGAGAAGCATAGTCTTATTAGGGATAGTCAACATGACTTTGCGAAGGGCAGGTCATGCCACATGAGCCTGAGTTTTTTGAGGAAGTGATAAGACAAATTGATGAAGGTAGGGTGGTGGATGTGGTATAAATGGGTTTTACCAAGGCATTTGACAAGGTTCCCATGGTAGGCTCATTCAGAAAGTCATGAGGTATGGGATCCATAGAAAATTGGCTGTGTGGATTCAAAATTGGCTTGCCCACAGAAGGCAGAGGGTGGTTGTAGAAGGGAAGTATTCCACCTGGAGGATGGTGACCAGTGGTGTTCCACATGGATCTGTTCTGGGACCCCTGCTCTTTATGATTTTTATAAATGACTTGGATGAGGAAGTGGAAGGATAGGTTGGTAAGTTTGCAGATGACACAAAGGTTGGTGGTGTAGTAGATAGTAAAGAAGATTGTCACAGGTTGCAACGGGATTTAGACAAGATGCAGAGCTGGGCAGAGAAGTGGCAGATGGAGCTCAGTCTGGAGAAGTGTGAAGTGATACACTTTGGAAGAACGAACTTAAAGGCAGAGTACATGGTTAATGGCAGGATTCTTAGAGCAGTGTGGAGAAAGAGATCTTGGGGTCCAAGTACATAAATCCCTCAAAGTTGCCACACAAGTGGATAGGGCGGTTAAGAAGGTGTATGGTGTGCTGACCTTCATTAGCCAGGGGGTTGAATTCAAGAGCTGAAAGGTAATGGTGCAGCTCTGTAAGACTCTGGTTAGACCACACTCGAATATTGTGTTCAGTTCTGGTCACCTTATTAGAAGAAGGATGTGGAAGCTTTAGAGAGGATGCAGAGGAGATTTACAAGCATGCTGCCTGGATTGGAGAACATGTCTTATGAGGAGAGGTTGAGCAATGGAGGATGAGAGGAGACTTGATAGAGGTATATAAGATTATGAGAGGCATAGACAGAGTGGACAGCCAGCATCTTTCCTCAAGGTGACAATGACCAATACTAGAGGTCACCTGTTTAAGGTGCATAAAGGAAAGTTCTGGGGAGATGTCAGAGGTAGATTTTTACACAGCGTGGTGGGTGCCTGGAATGCACTGCCAGGGGTGGTGGTAGGGGCTGACACGATAGGGTCATTTAAGAGACTATTAGATAGGCACATGGATGAAAGAGAGTTATGGGAGGTGAGGTAGAGAGGGGAATAGATTGAATGGGGTTAAGGTTTATATAGGTTGGCAAAACATCGTGGGCCGGAGGGCCCATATTATGCTGTACTGTTCTATGTTCTATGTATTATGATGGTGAGGGGCACACCTAAGCTCATGCCATGCAACTTTCAAGCAGTCTTGGCCTTGGGAGAAATGGCTTTGCCAAAAAGAAATTAGTGTTGGGAATCACAGATAACATACAAAAAAGGCACTTCAATTTCAATATGGTGATGAAAAATTAAATCGTATCTAGTGCATTGAAATTCATCAAAGCATGTAATGAAGATATGATGGAGGTTAACAATAATTGCCGAGTACACATTTGCTGTTAGCCATGCTCTCCAAGAGATTAAGCCACAAGTAAAATAAACAGTTATAACTCATACAGGTTAATAGAAGCACAGCTGTCAATGTGACAAGTGACCAAACCTTCAACAATCTTTTCAGTCATCCTACCCTAACTCAGTAAGGAAATAACCTATATTTCCCTATGATTTTATTGGTATTGGTTTTTATTGTCTCTTGTACCGAGGTACAGTGAAAAACTTGTCTTGCATACCAATCGTACTAGTCAATTCATTAGTTCTGGGAACACTTTCAATACAAATTTCATTCAAATCCAAGAGTTTCAACATAACTTTTTATGTAATCTCAGGTGAGTGCAATCATCTCCATGTTGCAGATGATCCTGTTGCAGACATCACATCTGCAGTGCCTGCAATTTATTCCACTAGTGAAAAAGAAGTCACATGAATGTGGTTCCCAAAACGATGACACTGAGTAAAATCAAAGCAGCAATGAAAGAAAGTGTGGATCTGTCACCATGTATGACAACAATTCAGTCACAAAAAGGGAAGAAAAACATCATAGTAACTGCACCTTCCTGTGATATCCCATATACACTGCAAGATGCCACAAGACTTGTGATAAACTCATGATCAAACCTACAACCTGAATCAGAAGCTAAGCAGTTAAGTGAAGCTGTTAAGCCTTTCATGAGAACATAATGAATGGCGCAGATTGAAACTTCCTTGTTACGTAACACAAAGTAAACTGGGGAGAGATGCAGTTATTATCTAGAAATTACTCTTAGTAAATTAGTAAACAAAAGACATCTAGGTGACATTTTAAATCTCTGCATTTTATTCCAGATATTATTCAATGTAATTTAGTTATTTGACTGCTAATATTATTGAAAATAGTTTTAAGCTACGAGAAATGCTACTACTTCTATTTCCACACTTACCAATGTGTATGCCTAACATGCAACAAAATTCCATTCAAAGAACTGAGCTTCAGCAAAAAAAGCCATAAAACAGATCAACTTAAATTGAAATATGACTTACCAACACCCAGAAAAATCCACCAGAGCCATAGTTTCCCCTCAAAATAACCGAAAAAATAATCGGAGAACTGAAAATACAAATGTTTGTATGTAATTACAAGACAATTCTGCATTGAAACCTAAGACATAAGAACCAAGTATGAGCAAGACTTTGCCACATCGCCCACTGAGTCTGCTTTGCCTTTTGAGAAAATCATTACTGATAATCTATCTAAACTCCACTTTCCCATTCTGATCCTAGTTTCCCTTGATTGCATTAATATCTGGATTATCTATCAATCTCATCCCTGAATTAACTCAGTGACTGAACATACACCACACTCTGGAGAAGTGCAAAGTCTCACATTCTGCTACATGTAAAACAAAATAAATTTTGAATCTTTTTATCCTGACACTATACCCCTTGGTTTTAGACCCTCCAGGCAAGGGAAGTGATCTCTCAGCATGCATCTGAAGAATGTCTGTATTTTCAGTTCTCTGATTATTAATAGTAGTCATTAAATGAAACCCATTTATCACTATTTGTGATGCCAAGTTATTGACTTTGGAGTACATTAGCTATAGGGAGAGGTTGGACAAACAGATAGTTTTTGTTGGCACATCAGAGGCTGATGGACTAGAATATGGTTCTTAAATCCTTTCTGATAAAAGAATATAGAATTATGAGAGATTAGGCAAGAGTCTTTTCCCTAAGGTGGAAAGGTCAAATACTAGAGGGCATAGGTTTAAGGTGAGAGGGGGAAAGTTTAAAGGAGGTATGTGAGGCAAGTTTTTTTTTAACACAGAGTTGTAGGTGCCTGGAATGCGCTGGCAGGGGTGGTGAAAGAAGCAGATACGATAGTGACACTTAAGAGACATTTAGACAGACACATGAACAGGCAGGAAATAGAGGAATATGGACCATGTGCAAGCAAATGGGTTTAGTTTAGATTGGTATCATGGTTGGCACAGACATGGTGGGTGAAAGGCCTGTTCCTGCACTGTTGTATGTTCAATGTATATGTTAACCCCACAACAATATCTGATTACCAGCCCTTCTCCACCTCTTCCCACCCATCCTGTCCACTACTGGACACCCTATGATTAGAAACTACAATTGGTGCTCCTCTCCGTAACCTCTTGCATGCTCTGAGAAGGGTCTCAGCACCCTTGGAATTTAGGCATATTCAATTAAAAACATCCTACCCATAAAAACTAAAGGACATTTCAGAAACCAGCAATTTCAAGATTTCTGGCTACAAAACAGATATCCCAAGGCAAAACACAAATCCCAGCTAAGATCCACAGTTTTCCCAAGGAGCAAACCTGCAATAGTCTGTGCTCCAAGGCCACTTAGGGCCTTGACATATAGATACTCCCAAGAACAATAATGTTCACCATGTCATTGTACATTCTTAAGCATAGCAATTGTTAGAACATGAAAAACATAGCCAATTAAAGGGGTAGATTTATTCCAAATGGTGCATGATTATGTCACAGATATTGAATACTTACCCTAACAATGAGGATCCACTTTATAAGGGACAACCCAAATCCAGATATGGCCCCATATCTTCCTGCAATGGTATTGGTTGAGCAGAAGGTTAAAAAGAATCCAATCCAGTTAAATATGAATGCAACTAAAACCAAACAAAATGAAAATAGTCATTAACTTGGAAGAGTTAATAGAAGTACAAACTTTGCTATTTACACTGCCTAGCGCTAACATTCATGTGTACTGAAATTAGTTAGGACATAGAATTTGTGTTTGGGCACTGTTGGAAGTAAAACAAACAGAGGTTATGGTTTAGATTTCTGAACAAACTCATTTGTATAATGTTAAACCCAAAATTTCCTATGAAGAAAAGAAGACAAATCTATCAAGACCCTTTCATGTCCCTTTAAGGACATCAGAATAAACATTGGAACTCTGGTCACCGATGTAGGTCTGGAAAAACTTTTATGCCCAATTTATGAAAGCACGGAGATAATTCTAGTGTGTCAATTGCAACTTATTTTGCAATTTATTTTACAAAGGAAATTCACTCATGTCCTTACAGCCAAAAAGGACACACCAACAGAGCTTGTTTATAAATGGAATGGAAAATCTTTCTCCAGAAGAGTTAGAGAAATCTTTTGCACAGACTCTTTATTTTTGACCTAAATTCTGTCTGAAAACACACTAGTTAAAAACTAGTCAATGAGACATCTATCAGATAAGTCTCAATTCTTTTCATCTAACACAAAAGCAATCTTTTTTAATACATTCAAAAATATTAATGTGTATCTTCATTGCCATATCCTTGCAGAATCCCAATTACCCTGGAGCAGAGGTTAAGCAAAATAAAAAGAATCCCATTTATTAATCTTTAACACTCTTATGGATATGGTCCTAATGAAGGCAAATGACTTTGATGCAGTTGGGCAAAAAGGTCGGTCTGGATGTCGTGGACCGAAGGGGTCTGTTTCTGTGCTGTACAGCTCTATGACTTTACATTCTCCCAGGTTCCAGGTGCTTCTGAAAGGAGGAAGTGCCCAAATCTGCAACAGATGTAGATCCATTGAGGCTATAGCAATGGCGAGGGAAACTTCCTAGATCTCCTTCACTTCCTCAGATTATTGCTGGCAATATGTTATGGGCTCTTCCACTATTCCCCAGAAAATGTATGAGGGTTCAAGTAACAGTCAAAGACAGGGAAATAGAGGTCATTTTTAATTTTTTTTTTTGCTATGCTCATTCTCCCATCTTTATTCCCCCTTTCAACCTGCTACCACATTTCTGGGATTAGGCCCTGCCATTGGATGAGCCAGTGCGCGGAGGCCTTCTAGCTCATATTAATGTTTGACCACATCAAGTACTGATACTTATGGGCCCAGAGATATTTCCAATGTTATGGCTATATGAATTATATTGACTATAGTAGTGAGCTGAGAACAGTGGGCCAAGCAAACCAACAATCTACTGTCTTTACTGACTGGAGATCAGGGCTGTTTAGAGATGTGGCTTATTTCCAAAATTGCTCGCTGGGCTATGCCATCTATGCCACTTCTTCTGCCAAAACTTTTAATTGACAAGTTTCCAGAAACAGAAGTCAACAATAATGATTTCATTCCAAGAATCCATAGCTCGCAATTGTGCACTGTTATAAATGCACAGAGTGGTGTGGGGGTGGGGGGGGAGGTGGGCAGGGGCAGTAGGGACAGTTGGTGATGGTGGGTTGCTGCTCATTCGCAGAAGTGCATCCAAGATTCATTGTATGTACATATACCTCTGTTCAACAGAACAGTGCTTGAAAACTGTTTTAATATTTACCATATTGGAGACAATAGTCAAATCTGGATAATAATTAAGTTACCATTGACATGTTATATAGAATAACTTCTCATATGAACAATACTAAGTATAACCAGTTCCATAAAAAAATTCTAATGTCACATGATCTGACACCACTATTAACTTGCGTTAATATTTAAAGTGTATCTTTATCTGCCCATTTAAAGACAAATAGACAGAATAATGTTCAGAGAAGCAACCGAGAACAGGTGTTGTATCAGTTGCCTAGATATCATTTCAAACCTCCTCTATTCTTAGACTGAGCGACTTCAGTGTACTAGTTGACCCTGAGCTTTACTTATGATGCATATCGTCTCTATTACAAAGAAAGCCTAGATCTACCTTTGCAATATCAATCATCTCTACCAATACTTCTTCCTAAACCCTCTCATCTTCTAGTTACCTCCACTTAGTTATTTCAAAGTTCCACTGGCTCTTCTTCAGTATTTTACCACCTATAAAACTCCCCTGACTGTAACACTAAAGTGTCACTCACCCAATGCTCTGCTGCTCATCGAACAGGTGTTTGAATTATAAAATTCTCATCCTCAGGTTTAAATCTTGATGTGGCCTTGCCTTTTCCTACTTCTGTAAACCCTTGCAGTTCTAAAACCATCTGAGAATCTTCCATTCCTGCCTCTTGCCTATCCTTTACTTTCTTCATTGAACCCTAGGTAACTGTGCCTTCGATGGTCTAAACCCAGGCTTTAGAATTCCTTTCCTAATATCCCACCCCTCTCTTCACTTTTTAAAACATTGCACTTTCCTCAGGTTTTTAACCACCTGCCTTATTATCTCTTTACTGGCTCAATACCAGTCATTGTCTGATTACACTTACCTGAAATGTTTTGGGGAGTTCAGTCATATGAAAGGTGCAAGTAGCTCTCCCAGTTTTCTCTGTCCTAAGTAAAGAGCTGTTTACAGAAACTAACCCTCCTCCACTATATATTGCGAACAATATTAAGAATTTACCAAATGAGGAGGTTGCAGGGGCAGATCCTTCTAAACCTCTGAACCAAGACTAAACCAAAGCTGAATTCCTGAGCCTCGGTTTGCCTTTTCTGCTAACTTTTCTGATTTTACCTCTATCCTTTGCCTGTCTGATTGTTCTCTATTGTTATTTCCCCCTATCTGTCTTTTTTTGTTTAATTTTTGAATGTGGTTACTGGTGTAAAACAGATAATCATTAAATATCTATCCTGATTTACATTGTATCTAAAGTTAATGGGGAGAAGTAATTCGTGGAGTGGCATGGTGGCACGGCAGGTAGAAGTGCTGCCTTACAGCTCCAGTGACCCCGGTTCGATCCGGCCTCCAGTGTGATCTGTGTGGAGTTTGTACGTTCTCCCTGTCATTGTGTGTATTTTCCCCTAGGTGCTCCAGTTTATTCCCCTAACTAGAGCACGTGTTGATTGGTAGGTTAATCGGCCACTGTAACTTGCCCCTGCAGGCATGGTAGTGTAGCAGTTAGCGTAATGCTATTACAGCGCCAGCAACCCGGGTTCAATTCCAGCCACCGTCTATAAGGAGTTTGTATGTTCTCCCCGTCACTGCATGGGTTTCCTCCGGGTGCTCCAGTTTCCTCCCACATTCCAAAGACGTACAGGTTAGGAAATTGTGAGCATGCTATGTTGGTGCCGGAAGCGTGGCGACACTTGCGGGCTGCCCCCAGGACACTCTACACAAAAGGTGCATTTCACTGTGTGTTTCGATGTACATGTGACTAATAAAGATATCTTATCTTGTAAGTGGGTGGGAGAGTTGATGGGCCGGTGAGAGCGAACAGTTTACAGGGAAATGCGAGGAGGAACAGGATTGCCCTGAGAGCCAGCATAGACTCTGTGCACCAAATAGCATCCTTCTATGTCATAAAGAAAAATGAAACAAGTGAACAAAATGACAAACTGTGTTTTGTCACAGTCACATCGAGTCCAAATTATAAGCACTAGGTGAGGAAGATTTTAATCTCCAGGAATGTATATTAAAGAATGGAATGAGTTACAACCAGCAAAGTTGACCAGCTCCAACCTGCCTGGTTCCACATTTGAATGCATGCATTCAGCTGAGTGCCCACGGTCAGCCTCGGGAGAGATTGGCTTTAGTTTCAATATGTTAGAGACTCAGTTAAACTTAAACAACTTCTTCAATTTAATTTTGAATCTCCTGGGCTTCATGGATCTCATCAGTGAAATTTCAGTGAAAATACATTGGTAATGGAGACACAAGGGACTGCAGATGCTGGAATCTGGAGTAACAACACAGACTACTGTAGAAACTTAGTGGGTGGAGCAACAGCTGTGGAGGCAAAGGGATGGTCGACATTTTGGGTCCAGACCCAGCATCAGGACTGAGAGTGTGGAGGGGAGGTAGCCAGTATAAAGAAGGGAAAGGGAGGGGTGAGGCAGAGACTGGCAGGTGATAGGTGGAACCAGGTGAGGAGAGAGATGATGGGCAGATGAAGCCAGGCAGGGGAGGGGGAGGGGTGGATTCAGGAGACAGTGGCTAGTGGATGATAGATAAGGAGAGAGAAAAAAGGTGACAGATGGAACAAGATGGGGAAGGGGAGGGTGGATGTAGAGGCAGACGCTGGAAGGTGATGAACAGAAACACAAGAGACTTGCAGATGCTGCAATCTGATAAGGAAGGAAGGTGAAAAGTGGAACCAGATAAGGGAGGGATAATGGGCAGATGGAGCCAGTTGGGAATGACGGAAGGTGTCATTATGTCAGGGAGATAAGCAAACAAGAATTAAATCTTCATCAAGGACATCTACAAGAGGCGGTGCCTCAAAAAGGCGGCATCCATCATTAAGGACCTTCACCATCTGAGACATGCCCTCTTCTCATTACTACCAGCAGGGCGGAAGTACAGGAACCTGAAGAACCACACTCAGTGATTCAGAAACAGTTTCTCCCCTTCGCCATCAGATTTCTGAATGGTCCATGAACCTTTACCACCTCGCTATTCCTTTAATTTTGCACTATTTATTTATTTTTGTAATCTATGGTAATTTTTATGTCTTTGCACTACACTACTGCCTCAAAACAACAAATTTCATGTCATATGTCAATGATAATAAATCTAATTCTGATTCTGACAACCAATTGTTTTTTTGACTATGTGCGTGGAAGATCTAGTTCACAGTTCATATACTGAGGCCATTTAACACCTTTGCTGGTTACCTCAAAAACTTTGGAAGTTATTTTGACAACTTTGGAGCATTGTACATCAGGTTTGTATTGTGGAGCCCTGATGTATCAGATCAGGCTGGTTGCTATGTTACTTTGGAACTTAGGTGAGGACCAGTCACAGTAACTTCACCAGCACCAGCATGAAATGATGGAACAACACCAGTAGGAAAAAGAACTTCAGAAAGAGCAATAGCTTTTTCATAACAGGCTTGCAGCTTTAAAGGGAAATAGGAGATCAGCAGAGAAATGTTCGAGGAGGCTCAATTTGTAGCTGGCTAGAAGAAGACTTACTACCAGGAGGTCCATCAAAGTAACCACTCAGTGATATTCCCTCTGAATCTTTTCAGATCTGCTGGGGAAGCTTACAGGATCTCATAGCCAGCAATCTACAGATAATCAGCAAAGCTTTGGTAATCGAACATGCTTGGGATTTTGATGGTGCTGGACTGGCAGATTTTCCGGACTATTGGATGTTCTTCCTATTAATACCCCAATGCACATAGATTCATCATAAATTTTGCAGTGAACTCAATAAGTTTAAAGGGAACATGGGAAACTGGATCCTGGTCAGTTTAAAGACAGTGCTGGAACTGGGCTCCTGGTCAGTTGAAAGGGAGCAGCAGAATCAGGGTTCCGGGGAGTCAGAAGGAAGTCCGGGAATCAGGACCTCATGGAGTTGGAGGGAGGCGCTGAAACCAGGGCCCTGGGGAGTGGGAAGGAAGTACAGCAAGAATCACCTAATGAGCCAGATGCTGGATCATCTGGATTTCAGATAACATTATCAGAGTTTTACTGTATATAGCAGGTGACCTATGGTTCTTTGCCAGGATGTCACCTTGTACACTTTTCTTGCAATGCACCCAGTCAAAATGAGTGTGTTCTTGAGTGTGTCACATTGGCCACTCACAGTAATCTGACTGGTGCACACAGAAAGGCACAACCAGATCTTTTCTAGTTCCTAAAGCACATCCCCAGCATGCCAATGATTTGCTCAGTGATACATCTGGTTGTCATATGGAATTCATTGTATCACCCTTGGGCCTTACTGGGAGTGTCATCAGGCACATTTTAAGTAGGTATCCCTCATGACATCTGCTAACAATCAAGGCAACTCCAGATGACTCCCTAGGGGTTTCCACCATCAGACTGTTAAGTGGTGTGTAACCAGAGGATCTTTGTGCAGGTGTGCAGAATATTCCCAAATAGCTGTCATGATGTTCTCATCCTGCAGTGAATTCATTCATCTCTGGGCAACTTGAAGCAGATTCATCAGTTGGCTGATTGGACAGGAATCTAAAACATGATGACACCCACAAAGGGGCCCAAGGGTGATGTAATGAAATCCATATGACAACCAGATACATCATCCGACAAGTGATTGCCATGCTGGAGACGTGCTTCAGGAACCATGGCTTGTGGCCATGGTATGCTGCACTCTGCACAACATTGCTCAACAGTATAGCTGGACCTGCTGGAGAGACCGGTACAGAAACCAGCACCTCTTCTGATGATCCCGATGAGAAGGACACAGAAACGCACTGTGAACCCTTTCACCAATCCCCCATTGCTCAGCGTCAATTCATGTCTTCACAATTATCACAAATAAAATGGGAACTTGTCAAGCACCACCTAAATATGGGCAAGGTAGGTAAGTGGTGGAAATATTTATTATTTTAAAACATAAATTGAAAGAAACATCAATGCATCTTGTACATACCACCATTCTTCCTAGTACTTCTGCATATTTCATAGCCTGTGGCTCCAGAGAAGTCAGTGGAGACAGCTTGATCCGTTGTCTAACTACTGATACACTCTTCTTGATTTTCCTTTGGGTCTTGGGGCCTTTGAGCACCTACTACAGACTCTACCCCCTCTGTCCGAGCAGGGGTAGACCCAGCCATCACGGTAATGGGTATCTTGTGGGCATTGTCTAAGGATGAGGAGGATGTTGTGTAGTGGTTGGGAAGAAGCAAAGCTTTCTGAGTTCCCACTTCTGTGCTGCCTTATACCATCATCCCTTTAAAAGAATAAAAAAGCTTTCGCTGGTCATTGCCTTACCAGTCAGGTAATGAACAGTTAATGCTTTTTTATTCTTTTAAATGTGGTGTTCATTTTTCAAGCCAAAGAGGAAACCCACAGGTGTTCATTGGCATATTTGATGTGGGTGGCCACTCTTTCGATAGAACAGTGCAAATGCATATGGCATCATGCTCTCATACTTGAGATGGATCCTTCCGAGTTCTCTGCAGGCAGTTGGAACTCCTGCCAATGCATCTCCTGAAGTATCTCGCCTGTTGTCAGCGCCAATGGCATTGCATTTCTATCCAGCTCAGCAGAACTGGGACAGATTTCTACTATCTGACATGGAATTTCAACTGGTGTCACCATCTGTTCTTGCTCATTTGTCACATGTGGGTTGTGAGGTAAGAATCTCTACACTGGTACATTGGTGAAGTAATTCAGCTGGCACAGGGTCTCCATGGGCGAATAACATCCTCTGAGGGGTCATTCTCCTGAGGTATCTCCTGATGAATGCTTGAAAGCTCTTTGTAGATAAAAGGCACAAATTACAACTGCCTAGGTATGAATGCTTTGGTGATCATCATAATATTTCATTTGCTTTCGACACCAAATCAAGATTGCTATGCATGATATGCCTTGTGCCTGGACAATATTTTATTCTGTCTCAATGTCAATATGAAGCATCCAAGTTCCACAGTCAAGTACATCAAGACTCCACTGATCAAAAAGTGAAAGAACTATAGATGAAAGCTGTCAACCTGAAACATTATTTTTTTTCTCTCTCGACAGATCTGTCCTGACTAGCTGAGAAAATCCAGAATTCTCTGCATTTATTCAAGACTCCACAGATGTCTATGACTTCCTCCTAGATCACATTCAGAGAAGAGATAGATGAAGGAAAACCTCAGATCATCTATCTCTTCCTGTATTCTCTTATCCAGCAGATTTATGTTGAATGGATAGATGGAGCATTTTTATTGGCATTGATAACAAGAGAGAGGCATGAAAATGCATAAAGAACATAGGAAATGGTAGCAGGAGAAGTATATTTGGTCCCTTGTGTCTACTCCACCATTCAACAAGATCATAGATAGAACATAGAATGTTGAACAGTACAGCATGGGAACAGGACCCCTGGCCCACAACATCTGCACTGAACACCATGCCAAATTAGACTAAATCTTTTCTGCCTGCACATGATCCATATCCCTCCAACCCTGCATATTCATGTTTCTATCTAACAGCCTCTTAAACAACACTATCGTATCTGCTTCCACCACTCCCCCTGGCAGATTGTTCGAGGGACTGACTACCCTGCATAAAAAACTTGCCCGCGCATCTTTAAACTTTCCACCTTTCACCTTAAATGTTTGTCCTCTAGTACTTGACATTTCTACCCTGGGAAATGGATTCTGTCTACTCTATCTATGCCTCTCATAATTTTATAAACTTCCATCAGGACTCCCCTCCCTGGATGATCTTCAAATGAACTGTTTACATTGACTTATTGTGCCTGTCGGGTTCGGTATATCGGTTTGGGGGGGGGGAGCCGAATGGCAGTTCCCCACCACTCCCCCCACCACTACAGCACATTCCTTCCAGCGATCCCCGATGGGGTGGGTGTTTCAGGAGCTGGTATTTCCCTTCCTACAATTTGGCCTCCACCAGAGTCCCGACCCTCAGAGTCATCCCACAGCTGCTGAGTAAGCCAAGGGAATGCTGGTGCAGACTCCGGAATGAGCAGACTTCCACCTTTTCAGTTGGCCATAGTGAGTGTGAGCGAAACTGGTATCCAGGTGCCTCAGTGACCACTGACGATGGTGCTGCTAAACTGGGGGCTCTCTGGACTTTGAATGGGTCCCACTGGATTTGCGGCTACAGTGCCTACCTGTGACTCCCCACGAGCTGGTATGGCTGCTGCTTTCTGGTGTTCATGGTGCCCTATATCCACATTCTCAATGAACTTGGGGAGCACCCTGCATACAGCTGCCACAGGGACAGGAGGGCCATCATGGAGGTGGAGAGGTTCTGGATGATAGCCTTCCCCATGTATGGCATGGGCCGACTGTCCCGTAATGTCATACAAGTGACCAGCGTGCTCCAGACGCTGGCTGACGAAATGAGGACAGCAGCGGAGCTGGCTGCCATCAGGCTGGTAGCCCTGAAGAATCGGATGGCCCTGGATTACCTACTCGCTGTGCATGGTGGTATGTGTGCAGTGATTAGTAAGGAGTACTGCACTTTTATCCCTGATGAATCCAGCAACACCACCAACCTGGCTGCTCACATTAGGGACTTGGTGGCCAAAATTCAAAACGCGAGGGACCAGCTCCTCCAGCACGACCCCCTTATGGGAAAATGTGGCTGTTTGGGTCACTAGGGGGACGGTGGGCAACTGTCACCTGCTGGGCCACCACCCTCCTTTTAGTTGTTATAGTTTTTTGTAGTTTGTGCTGTGCTTGTCAAGTTATTAGAGGCACTTCAGCCTTCCATTAGTACCACATACTGACGCATATTTCTTTGCTTAGTTTTACTTATCCCCATGATTAGCAGATAGCGTAACTTCCGAGGGGTGGAATGTAGTATGAAAGCACATGGCTGTCATGTGACAGTGACAACACTGACCTTTCTGGTCACAGGACAGCATTGCTCATTGGGACGGAAGTGACACCACTGTCAGTCAAGGTTTGGCTCCACCCCATCCATTAGGTATGCACCTAAGGATTGGTCTTGGTGATCACCTTTGTTCCTGGGCATACCTGACCAATGGCTTTGGTAAACATGTTTGTCCTTGACCCCAAATCATTGGCTTGTTTGAATTACCTGGTCTGGCTCCACCCAGCCTTCCAGCACTATAAGAGTGCCGCATGTTCCTGGCTCTCTCTCTCGACTGCCCCAGGAATCGTGGAACAATGCTGAAGAGACCATTGGTAAGAGTGGGCACTGCCACAAGGTTTAGGAGTGTCCTAGTAGATTCCAGGGAGTGTTAGAACCAATGCTTGTCCAGAGTCAGGGTGTTCAGGCATTGTATTGTTTATTCCTTGATCATTTATAACCAGATATTGTGTGTGTGTGTGTGTGTGTGTATCGCACCCTTGTTGCGATTTCCCTCATGTTCACGATCTCCTGCTTGTGTGTGTGTGAGTGTGCATCTGTTCCCATTCATTCTGTTCCCGCATTTGCCTTTGCGATTAAACTGTTTTTAAGATCCACAGATTGTGTCCAGAGTCCTCCATCTTTAAGACCCAAAAGAACCTTTTCACACAACAGACTCTAAGTTCTAGACTCTTAAGTTAGGGAAACATCCTTCCTGCATCTGATGTGTTGACCATTCTTTGTAACGTGTTGACCAATTTTGCATCTAACATATTGACCAATTTTGTGTGTTTCAATGAAGTCACCTCTCATCCTTCTAAACTCTAGAGAATACCCCATCTTTCCTCCCACGACAAAGGGATTAACCCAGGAGGCAGTCTGGTGAATATTTCCTGCAGTTCTACAGGAAATGCACCTTTTTGTTTAGATAAGAACACTAAAATTGTACACAGATAGTCCAAATGT
The DNA here is from genome assembly GCF_009764475.1 of Pristis pectinata. Classification (NCBI taxonomy): domain Eukaryota; kingdom Metazoa; phylum Chordata; class Chondrichthyes; order Rhinopristiformes; family Pristidae; genus Pristis; species Pristis pectinata. The sequence continues at coordinate 117,991,410 of NC_067406.1, forward strand.
GATCTCACCAAGGCCCTACATAATTATTGTAAGAATCTTGTAGTTAAATCCCCTTTCAATAAAAGCCAACATACCATTTGCCTGCCAACATGCCTGCTGCATCAACATGTCAGCTTTCAGTGACTTGCATACAAAGACACCAAGGCCCCCTTGAATATCAAGGCTTTGCAACCTCTCAGCATTTAAAAATACTCAGCATTTCTTTTTTCTGCTGGAGTGTATATTCACATTTTGCCATATTTCACTCTACCTGTCATCCTGTCACTCACATAACTTGTCCATATTCCCCTAAAACCTCTTTGTATCCTCATCACTGCTTACATTCTTACTTAGTTTTGTGTCATTAGCAAACTTGGAAATGTTATATCTGGTCCCTTCAGCTAAATAGTTGATATAGATTATGAATAATTGAGGCCATAACTCCAATCAATGCAGTCCCTACTAATCACAGCTCACTGTCTTACAACCAATATATTCCCATGCTTTGTTCTCACGGACTCTGTCTATATTTCTCGCTTCCTTGGTAAAGCAGCCAGCATAATCAAAGACCCCACCCACCCCCAATATTCTCTCTTCTCCCCTCTCCCATCAGGCAGAAGATACAAAAGCCTGAAAGCATATACCACCAGGCTCAAGGACAGCTTCTATCCCACCGTTATAAGACTATTGAACAGTTCCCTAGTACGATAAGATGGACTCTTGACCTCACAAACCACCTCGTTATGACCTTGCACCTTATTATCCACCTGCACTGCACTTTCCCTGTTACACCTTATTCTGCATTCTGTTTGTTTTACTTTATACTACCTCAATGCTTTATGTAATGAATTGATCTGTGTGAACAGTATGCAAGACAAGTTTTTCACTGTACCTCGATACAAGTGACAATAATAAACCAATTGCAATTCCAATTCTATCCGTTAACCAATTGTCAAGCCATGCTTGAATATTAACCCCAATTCCATGTGATCTGCTATTGTAAATTGGCCTCCTGTGTTGAGTTACTGGGACCCTTCTGAAAATCCAAACACATCGCATCCACTGATTCTTCCTCAATAGATGCAATGGTTTAGTTAAACATGATTTCCTTTCTATAAGCCCAGGTTGATTCTATTCATATTATTTCTTGATATCACAACCTTCATTATAAATTCTAGTATTTTCACTGCTACCAATAATTTTGGACCAACAGTATGTAAGGTTTTCCATCTCTGTCTGCAAGATGTGAGTCTTCATCAGATATAGGGATAAAAGAAAGTGCATATACAGAGGAATGGAGGTACTGACAGGCTAAGTTGGTGTAAAGAAGGATGGGTTGGAGAAGGAAAAGTGAAGGATGAGGGTGATGTTCACGTTGGGATGTAATTAAGTGTGACAGTCTACCCACCTTTCCAGCTGTGCTAGCTCAACGTCCATTTCTGGCATTGAGTCCAGGATGTTGATGCCATGATCTTACTGCTGACATCACTGGCAACTACCATCTGCCCCTCTCTGTTTCACCTCAGGCTTTTCCTCTTGTCAGTAGGGAGTACAATGTACCTGAAGCCCCTTAGAGCTCAGCATTTCATTCTAGGAAGTCACTAAAATGAGGCACAGCCTTTAAACATCTGGACTCCAATGTTTCATCTTGCATTTTAACATTGTTTGTTTAAATACTGGAGTTGAAACTGACACGTATATCCTTATCTTGCCAAATTGATGTTAATTGATCAGGAATTTTGAAATGATATTGGAAATGCAATGGTTGGGTAAAAAAACCAGAGGCAAATTGTGACAAAGCCTTCATTTTTCTGACTCTTGTCTTGTTAAATGTAGTTATCTTGTTCTATACTGCTTTCTTCCTTACTTCTCCTTCTATTCCTATTCTCTCTTGTCGATCACAATTTTTCTCATCTATTGATCTTTAAAATACTTATGGAAAACCTAGAAATGTCAATATACATTGAAGAAGTTAGCAGAGAGAGAGACAGACAGACAGAGACAGAGAGAAATAAAGTTCATGATAATGACTCTATTTCTGTATGTTTTTAACTTAAAGATACAGAAAGTGATACTCCTTGAAAAATGATTTCCAAATGGGTTTCAGTAATGCTTAGGTTCACTCTGCCTCTTTTGACAAGTTGCCATAGCTGTAACATTTTATCAACAGTATTTGCAGACCACATCAAGTGTTTGAATCAAGACTATAGCAGGAGCACAAATATAAAAAGAGAATTTGAAAGGTTACACATCTATCAGCATTTCATGCTGTACATACAGGATGCTATTCAGTTAATGCAAAGCTTTAAGTAGAGTAAGTCACATAGGATACAGCAAAACCACATTAGTATATAAATTCTGAGCAAATGTCCAAATCTGTCAATGAAATTAATTCAAATGGCTTCTGGACTGTGTCGTGGAATCTGTAAATGTGCTATATATAAATTTACAGCCAGAGGCGGGTTTCTAACACCTTTTAAAAGCCACATTGACACCAGTCCCTTTTAAATTACATCAATTTGAAAATGGCTTTGCTGATCAGCTATTGTTGGAAATAAATTAAAAATGAACTTACTGATGAAGGTCAGAAGAAAAATCCCATCATTTCCTAGGATCAGCTGATTGCCTTCATCGTAACCATCTCCTAATGTGAAATCATCATCCTATTTTCACCAAAAGACAAGCAAGTTATCGTACAAAAGCTAGTTCTATCGCATTTGTCGTTTTGCACTCATGATCTGCTACCAGTAAGTTAATTTGCTGCACAGTGAAAAGCCACAAACCAAAAGTCCAAATCCCTTCTCTCTCTCTCCTACATCTATTTAAGCTATAATTTAGAATTGTTGTGGCGTTTGGGTTCTATTATGAGCTAGCAAATAAGTACAGCTGAACTGAAATCTAGCTCGTAACAAAAAACACTCACATATTCGCAGAAGATAATTGGCTTGCCATTAAAATCCATCACCTAGAAGTCACCTTGTCAAGTTTCACATCTTTTTTACTCACTGGAGGAGGACAGCCATGTTGGGATAAACTAAGTTACGTTACAACAAGGGGGTGGAAAACAGAAAAGGCAATAAAAATAGACCCCTTCCCTAAATGTATTATGTAACTCCTGTGGTATTCAGTTTAGAACCACGGAAAAAATCCTTGTCATTAAGATACACAAAAAGGCACATCTGCCCCCTGCTTGGAATATATAGTCACCAAGAGAAGGGAGCTATTTTAAGTACATAAGCACGTCCATTAGCAGTTGGATTCATTTCACGTCTGGAATGTTGATGCTTTCTAACATGTTGTACTGACATTTGATATCAAAGCACCTCTTGGCATTGTGTTGGATATATTTGCTCTTTGTTTTATATCAGAATTTAATAGCAAAGTATGTTAATGAGAAAGAAAGAAAAATAAATCAGATAGTTTTTTTCTTTAAATATATTCTGAAAGCCAGATGTTACCAAATACACATATATGGTGGTGACACAAATGAATTACTGGACTAACAATCTGGAGACCTGAGTTCAAATCCCACCACAGCTGCTATGGAATTTAAATTCAACCAATTATTTTGCTGGGGTGGAGGGGTGGAAATAAAAACTAACCTTAGTCATGATGACCATGAAAACTATTGGATTCTAATAAAAATCCATCTGATTCACTAATCTCTTTCAGGTCAGGAAATCTGCCATCCTTACCCTACATGCAACCACATGTGGTTATCTTTTAAATGACCTTTGAAATGGTCTAGCAAGCCACTCAGTTGTAATATCACTGCAATGTTCAGAGAAGAAATAAAACCAGATGGACCATCTTACATTGATTAGGCATTGACCTACGCATCAAAGTCAAACACAGTATAGTTGCTCTCAGCCATTGGACCTTGCAAAGTCCTCTTCACTAAAACTGGGGACTGGTCTAAATTAGGAGTGCTGTATCACAACGTAGTCAAGCTAAAGCCTGACATAGTTGTACTCACAGAATCACACCTTTCACGCAATGTGCCAGACTCCTCCATCATCATTACAATTCCTGGGTATGTCTCATCTCAGCAGCACACCAGACCCACCAGAGGTGGTGGCACAGTGGTTTACAGGCAGGAGGGGGTAGCTCAACATTTACTTCAGATCCCATCAGTTCAAATGTGGGCTCTTGGATACACAGTGGTAGAAGTGACAACTGCATAGTCCTTGTGAGACAAAGACCCATCTTCATATGAAGGACATTCTCCATCATGTTGTGGCACTGTCATAACAGGAGAAGAAGCAGGTCACAAGAAAGTAGGAACAGGAGCAGGTCACCAGGCCCCATAAGCTTGCCGCCATTCCACATGAATTGAAATTGGAATTGGTTTATCATAGTCACATATACCTGTAATGTGAAAGGTCATGGCTGTTGAAAGTGACACCACTGTCAATCAGGGTCTAGCCCCACCCAACCATTTAGCAGCAAACTCTGACCATTGGTCCCTATGCACATCTCTCATACCTGACCACGACCCATTGGACTTCTTGAATTACCTGAGCTAGCTCCACCCAGCTCTCCAGCACAATAAAGGATGCCACATGGGTGTGGCTCTTTCTCTCTTTTGATTGCTGCCAGGGTCAAAACCACGTCGAGGGACCACTGGTAAGAGTGTGTGCGTCCACAGGGGTTTAGGGGCATTTTTAAGTAGATTCCCAGTAGTGTAGAGCAGTTGCTCCTCCCAGAGGCAGGGAGGGGTTCAGGCACTGTATTGCGTTTTTCCCTGACTATTTGTATCTAGCTTACTGTGTGTGTGTGTGTTCGTGTGTGTACACTTCTTCCCCGTTGCGACTCCCCTCACTTTTCACGATTACCCGAGTGCGTGCGTGTGAGTGTACATCCATTCCTGTCATTCTGTTCCCACGTTTGTCTTTGCAAATAAGTTCTTCTTAAAATCCAAAGACTGTGTCCAGATACCTCTGTTTTTGAGACCCGAAAGAACCTTCTCCCATAACAATACCGAGAAACAGTGAAAAACTTAGTTTTCCAAGCCATCCATACAGATCATTTCAAAATATAAGTACATTGAGGCGGTACAAGGGAAAAACAATAACAGAATGCAGAATAGAGTGCTACAATTATAGTTACAGAGAAAGTGCAATGCAGGTAGACAATAAGATGCAAGGGCCATGACGAGGTAGATTGTGAGGTCAAGAGTTCATCATTAACGTAAAAGAAGTTCATTCAAGAGTCTTATAACAGCAGGATAGAAGCTTTTGCTTGAGCCTAGTGGCAGAAGTTTTCAAGCTTTTGTATCTTCTGCCTGATGGAAGGGGGGAGAAGAGAGAATGTCCAGGGTGGGAGGGGTCTTTGATTATGTTGGCTGCTTTACTGAGGCAGCGAGGGGTATAGACGGAGTCCATGCAGGGGAGGGTGGTCTTCATGATGTACTGAGCTGTGTCCACAACTCTCTGCAATTTCTTGTGGTCTTGGGCAGAGCAGTTGCCATAGCAAGCTGTGGTGCATCCAGATAGGATGTTTTCTAAGATGCTTCTATAAAAATTGGTGAGTGTCAATCAGGACACGCCAAATTTCCTAACCCTTCTGAGGAAGTAGAGGTGCTGGTGTGCTTTCTTGGTAATAGCATCTACGTGGTTGGACCAAGACAAGCTATTGGTGATGTTCATGCCTTTGACTGTATCATGGCTGATCCACCTGCCATTTTTACACAGTGACGTATCAATGGTTCTCCATGTTGAAGAACACTTGGAAGAAACACTGAATGCAGTCAATGCGCAGAATGTATAAGGGACTTAAACGTCCATTGCCAAGAATGGTTTGGTAGCACAACCACAGACTGTGCTGGCGGAGTCCTGAAGGGCATGGATCAGACTGGTAGTGCTGTAATTAGTGAATGAACCAACACAAGAAATAAATCTACTTGATCTTGTCCTCACCAATCCATCTGTGGCAGATGTATTTGTCCACAATAGCAATGGCAGAAGTGACCACTGCATAGTCCTTGTGAGACAAAGACCCATCTTCATATGAAGGACACTCTCCATGTTGTAGCACTATCATAATGCTAAATAGGAGAGACTCAGAACAGACCTGGGAGCTCAAAACTGTACATCCATGAGGCTAAGAACCATCAGAACATCAGAAATGTACAGCAGCACAATCTGTAACCTCACAGCCCAGAATATACCTCACTCTAAGGCACAAAAAGTTCTGCAGATGCTGGAATCTGGAGCAATACACAAAAAGTGCTGGAGGAACTCAGCAGGTCAGGCAGCATCCATGGAGGGAAATAAACAGTTGACATTTCAGGCCGAGACCCTTCATCAGGACTGGAAAGGAAGAGGGAATAAGCCAGAATAATGTTGGGGGAGGGGAAGGAGCACATGCAGGCAGGGGATCGGTGACTCCAGGTGAGAGGGGGAAGGTAGGTGGGTGGGTGAGGGGGAGAAGATGTAATAAGCTGAGAGGCGATAGGTAGAAGAGGCAGGAATCCTGTGTCTGGCCTCAACATGGCAGTAGAGGAGGCCATAAATAGACACGTCAGTACGGGAGTGGGATGTGGAAGTGAAGTGGGTGACCACCAGGAGGTTCTGACTGTCGTGGCGGATGGAGCGAATCTGCTCGACGAAGCTGTCACCCAATCTACGTTGGGTCTCACCGATGTACAGGATGCTGCACTGGGAGTACTGGATGCAATAAATGACACCCTTGGACTCTCAGGTGAAGCGTTGCAATAACATTGTTCTTATAGTGTGGTAACCAGAACTATATACAGTATACTGCAGGGATCTAACCAAAGGTTTATAAATTGTGCCATAATCTCCCTGCTCTTTTATCCTATGCCCCAGTTAATGAAAGCAAGTATCTCATATGCTTTTTTCATCTTAACTATTTGTGCTGCTACCTTCAAAGAACCTTGAATTTGTACACCAAGGAACCTCTTTTCCTCAATACTCCCTGGGGCCCTATCATTCATTCATTGTGAATGTCCTACCCTTATTTGTCCTCTCAAAGTGCATCTCCACATTATCAGGATTAAATTCCATCTACCATTCCTCTGTCCATCTTAGCAACTGCAATATCTTCCTGTAGCCTGCAACTATCCCCCGCACTTTCAACACCAACACCAATTTTCAAGCCATTTGCAAATTTACTAACCATACCTCCTACATTCATATCCAAATTGATAATGTGTACAAGAAACAGTAAGGTCCCAGCATCAATCACTGTGGTCAACCATTGGTCACAAGTTTCCAATCACAACGACAACCCTCCACCATCACCTTCTGTCTTCTATTACCAAATTAATTTTGGATCCAATTTGCCAACTTGGATCCCATGAGCTCAAACTTTGGACCAGTTTCCCATATGGGACCTTGTCAAAGGCCTTGCTGAAGTCCATGTAGACCACAGTAACTGCACTACCTTCATCAAGCATTTGTTATCTTTTTGAAAAATTCAATCAAAGTGGTTAGAAAGGATTGCATCCCAATAAAACCATTCTGACCATCTGATTAATCACCACCTTTTTCAAGATAAATCCTGTCCCTCAGAATTTTTTCTAATAACCTTCCTGCCATTGATGTTAGACTCACTGGACTATAATATGATATATGATTATACCAGTTATCTACATATGAATAGAAGTTTCGACTTCCAGCATACAAGGTCAGCTTGCTGCTGTCTAAATTCACATTGCTGACATTATGACTCAATATCTATAATTAAAGGAGTTTACAGGGTGTCATGGCAATGTAGGAATCCATACTCCAAAGTAGAAGGTTGCTGTAAATTACAACAGGATATTGATAAATGCAGACCTGAGCTGAGTAGTGGCAGATGGAGTTCAACCCGGAAAAGTGTGAAGTGATAAACTTCACAAGATCAAATTTGAAGGCAGAATACAAGGTTGATGGCAGGACTCTTAGCAGTGTGGAGGAACAGGGGGATCTTGGGGTCCACATCCATAGATCCCTCAAGGTTGCCGCGCAGGTTGATAGGGTTGTTAAGAAGGTGTATGGTGTGTTGGCCTTCATAAGTTGGGGTATTGAGTTCAAGAGCCATGAGGTGATGTTGCAGCTCTATGGAACTCTGGTTAGACCACACTTGGAGTATTGTGTTCGGTTCTGGTCGCCTCATTATAGGAAGGATGTGGAAGCTTTAGAGAGGATGCAGAGGAGATCTACCAGGATGCTGCCTGGATTGCAGAGCATATCTTATGAGGATAGGTTGAGTGATCTAGGGCTTCTCTCTTTGGAGAGGAGGATGAGAGGTGACTTGATAGAGATGTACTAGATGATGAAAGGCATAGATCGAGTGGACAGACTTTTACCTAGGGTGAAAATGGTTAACACGAGGGGACATAATTTTAAGGTGATTGGAGGAAGGTATAAGTGGGATATCAGAGGAAATTTTTTTTACACGGAGAGTGGTGGGTGCGTGGAATGCACTGCCAGCAGAGGTTGTGGGGGCAGATATATTAGGGACATTTAAAAGGGTCTTAGATAGCCACATGAATGAGGGCTATGTGGGAGGGAAGGGTTAGATAGATATTAGAGCAGGATAAAATGTTGGCACAACACTTTGAGCCGAAGGGCCTGTACTGCGCTGTAATGTTCTACGTTCTATGTAATTGCGAAACACTGCTCTGATAGAGTGGCAATGTCTCCGTGGAGAATGACTGATGAATCATCTATCCCCTCTCAGGACGACAGTGTCCATGGGGTCAGGAATAACAGATTTCTTAACATATTTCAAAAATAGACTTTATTCATAATAAAAAATATATACAAAGGAAGAAACAGTGCCAAACCCTTTTACATTCATGGTCATTGCGTTCAGTTGTGTAAACCTTTTTAAAAAAAACACAAACAAACATAAGACCATTGCAACTCACGTGGCTCCCTGAGGTGATACTCCTTTCATTGTTCGAAGGGCTTCCCCACCCAACTCTGCCCCTCCATGTGCAGTAGCGGAAGGAGCCGATACTGTGGTCCTTCCCCACAGAGACTTAGCATTGGCTGCACTGAGCTTCAGTGTGTCCCTCAGCACGTACTCCTGCAGCCTGGACTGTGCCAGTCTGCAGCATTCCCTTACGGACATCTCGCTGTGCTGGAAGATCAACAAGTTTCGGGCAGACCAAAAGGTCTGCTTCACTGAGTTGATGACCTTCCAGCAGCACTTGATGTCTGTCTCGGTGTGTGTCCCTGGGAACAGCCCGTAGACCGGAGAGTCCTCTATTATGCAGCTGCTGGGGATGAACCGGGACACAGACCTTCACATCCATCTCCACACCCTCTTAGCAAATCCACCCTCTGCAAAATGGTGGGTGACCGTTTCTTCCCCACTGCAGCCATCTCGAGGGCAGCGTACAGGAGAGGTTAGCTCTGATTAGGAGGGTACCTCTCATCGCCTGACCCATTAAGTTCCTCCAGCAGTTTGATTCCCTCCCCAAAACCCATTTTGGAGAGCACATCCATCATCTATGGGTGTGATCTCCTGCCGAAGGCCCTCTCCTGGTCCAAGCTGACCAGGCAGGCATCCACCCCTCTATCCTGCACGTAAGCAATGGTATCCCTGTGTAGCGCAAGGCTGTCAGATTTTCCTGCCTGGTACAGAACGGGTTTGATTTAGGCGGATCACCTGTCTCAGAGCAGACTTGACCCGACTGGCAATGGTCTTGGACAGGATCTTATAGTCCATAGTCAACAGTGAAATTAGTCTCCAATTCCTGATGTCCTCCATCTCCTCCTCCTGCTTGTTGATGAGGGTAATGATGCTCTTCCTCATGGCGTCTGACATGCTGCCCACCAGAAGCATAGTGTTATACACTTTCAGTGGGTCTGCGCCATCCAGTTCCACAGAGCCGAGTATAACTCTGCTGGTAAGCCGTTGCTTCTGGGAGTTTTATTCATGCCAAAGGAATGGATGGAGCCAGTCAGCTCCTCAAGGTCACTGGCTGATCCAAACTCTCCTGCTTGCTATCATCTAACACCTCTGTGACAGAGGACAGGAAGTTCTGGGAGTGTGTGTTGTCTGTAGCCTTTCCATCATACAGACCTGCGTAGAAGGATCTGCAGATCCTCAGCATGTCTGTCTGTGAGGATGTAACTGCACCACCATCTTCCTTAGTGAGCACGTCTCATCCTACTCCACAAAGTGGACCCTGGATTGGAAGATGATCTTGGAGGATTCAGAGGCAAAGTACGCAGCTTGCTGGCTCTTCAACTCTTGGACTTCCTCTCTTACATCCACCCCCCCCCCCCCCCCTTGACTGCAGAAGGAGAGTTGTTGTATGTCTATCTGGAGTCGGCGCAGATATTGGCGCAGAAATATGTTATTCCTGATATTTGGTCAGGAGTAACAGATGCAGATTATAACCATTAACACAGTGTCCTCTCCTCTTACAGAACAACACATTGAATAACGGAAGCACTACAGACAACTGCATCTTAAATGCATCATGACTCTTACTTGGTTGCTGAACACTGGCATTAATAGTTACATTTCTGTCTAAAGTACTTTTGCATTTGATATCTGTGATGAGAAATGAGGTGTGATTTAGTACAGTGATTAAGGGAAATGGAGCAAGTCGAGAGAAATATTGTTAAGTAATGTGACTTGACTTGTTTGAAATATAAGCAGAGAATCAGAGAACAGAAGAAATAAAAGGCATACACTTTTTTGAGCCTACTTTGCCATTCTGTAAGATCCCGGCTGACCTTATACTTCAAGTCCCTTTTATCTCTTATTTACATATTCTTTACTGCCTTAGTGTCTGAAAAAAATCTATTAATCTGTAACTGAGCATCCATAGCCCATTGAAGCAGAGTCCTCAGAGAGAGAACAAGGCAGCTATGTGAAGGACTCTGGTGAAATCATTAATTTTGTTTTGTCATCATGACATGAAGGGCTGACCTCTTGCAGCATTTTCCTCAGTGGCAACGTCCCTTTGACTAGAAAGTTGTTGCCCATAAGAGGCTTTGTGGACTTGCCTCGTGTATTTGCCATGAAGGTCTGGAAAAGAATGCAGTGGTCCTTATCAAAGATTGTCCCAAGCAACTGCATAACAGATCTGCAGGCTGTTCCCAGGGATGAATACTGAGGCAAATATCAAGTGCTGCTGGAAGATCATCAGCTTGGTGAAAGACACACTTTGGTCTGCCCGAAACTTGTTGGTCTTCCTGTGTAGCTCGAGGTCCGTAAGGGAATGTTGCAGGAGTACGTGCTGAGAAGCTTGGTGCAGCCGCCACAAAGGCTTTGTGAAGAAGAGTCTAAGGTCCTGTCACCACTGGACACTGAGGGTCTGAATCCTGTGTAACAGCCTTTCAAATGCTTCATGGGTCTAGAGGAAACATGAGTGCATTGGTGTTTTGTAAAAGTATGTATTGGTTTGATGATATGATGAGTGTATTGATCTGAAGGCATAATGAATGTAAAGAAAGGCATGTTCCGATTATGGAGACACAAGAAACTGCATAACTGGAATCTGGAGCAAAAAACAAACAGCTGGAGGGACTTAATGGATCAGGCAGCATCTGTGGAGGGTAGTGGGCAGTCGATATTTTGGGTCCTTCATCTAGACTGAAAGAGTTTGCATTCATGGTCTGGTTATATTGTATTTCCTGTATATATTTTTATGAATAAAGTACATCTCTGAAATAAAAGTTATGGGAAAAGAGAACATAGTTCTGTTCGGAGCTGTCATCAGTGCATATGAGACCGAATCAGAGAACTGTCTGTCACTGTTACAGCGTCTTTTCTGTTCACAACTTCTGCTTCCTTCACCTGTTAGAGCTCAACGTGTAAAAGGCCTAAGAAAGCTGCCTGAAGATCACCCTCCCGAACAATCATGCAGCCAATGGACAATATGGGTAATGCTGGCTGCCTGCCTGATGCTTGATTAATAGTGGGCTGCACTTGTATTAAGTGCTGCCTGAGACAATGTCAACAAATGCATTCAGTCGGTTCCTGGACGGCCTCCTTTGGACACAACAAAAAAATCTCCTGATCATTAACTATAAGACTAGCACTCCTCCAATGACTTAATGTTGTCTTGAGGCATACTGAGTCAGAAGGTTTGTCATTTGTTGCTTAAGTATGCATTTCAAGGAATTGAAATAACTCTCCCCGGACTAAGAGAAAATATTCTTCTGAGGCTCCTGATTGCTATCTAGAGACCTGTAGAGTTAAAGCTCAGAGGGTTTCATTGCCTTCAACAGAGGGACTGAAAAAATATTGTAGAAACACAGACTAAGACTAATTTTCACAGAAAATATTCCTCGTATAAATGCATGTAAGGAACATGTTACCGGACATTGACCATACTGCTTTTCACTACTTTGAACCTGCAAGATGGATACTCTTCAGGAATCATAGAAAGTCTGAGATTTCAGGTAGCTGGGAGTTTGAATCAGTCACTATCTTCCTCTTTGTCGTCATCATAGAATGCAGAATTATAGAACATTTACAACTCGTAAGAGGCTATTTAGCCCCACCTAATCTCACCTTCCGTCACTTTGTCCATAGACCTGCAAGTCAGGGCTTTTTAAATATACACCCAGGCATGTTTTAAATGTGATGAGGTTTTCTGCCTCTCCCACCCTTTCTGGCAGAGAGTTCCTCTGGATATAAACATCTTTCATTTTCTCTCTAATCTTGCTGCTAGGTATTTTATATGCTGCTTGATTTTTGACCCCTTTGCTAAGGGAAAAAGGTCCTTCCTTTTTTCAAACTGATCCAGACCCATCATTATGTAGTACACCTCAAATAAGTCTCCCCACAGTCTTATCTGTTCAGAAGAAAATATCCCCAGTCCATCCAATCTTTCTTCTTATCTAAAGTCTTCCAATCTTGGCAACATCCTCAGAAATCTCCTCTGCAACGTCTCTAATGCAATCATGTTTTGCCTTTAATATACTGACCAAAACTGTATGCAGTACTTAAGTTATGGTTTAATTAGTACTTGTACTCAATTCCACCATAACCTCCCTGCATTGGTTAATAAAGGAAAACCTCTTGTGCAGTATGCCCTTTATCCAATTTACCAACCTGAAGTTCTCCTTTTAAGGATCTGTGGACATATCTAAGGCCTTTCTTATTTCTCCCATATTCCCATTTATGGTATTTCCTTTTTTTATTTTTATTCACAAGCATTTCAAAATTCTTGAAAGAGATTGTTTAAATGATTTCTACAAGCAAGCACTTTAATTATATATTGTATCTACCGAGTATAGAGGTTACAACAGATTATGGACACACAAATCTTTCCATTTATTAAATCAAAATGAGAAAATTTGTGAGGAATCTCTTGTAATTTACAACTATATAGGCAACAGAGGTAGCTAAGAGAATATATTCATGAAATAGGACATTGAGCAGCTCTAAATATAGAATGCTTTTCTTTGTTCATTTATTTCTTCAGGGCTCAGTTAATAGTTGCCTAGGGATTAATTAGGTGCTTGTACTTCCAGCTTCATAGATATGGACATACCTATATCAAGATGTGTAACATTTGACATCCTTAAATTATCTCTAGGAGAATCAAATTTGTTAATTGAATAGTCAGTAGTTCATACCAGTGTGCAATTTTATTGACAATTTTTTTGTCAATCTTCCCCTTTTCTCACAGATTTACTGATAATAAGACCCCTCCAATGCAGCCAGGTTGATATAATTCCAATGTGACGTCAGATAATGAGTTTCAGTTAGCTGTTTGGACGTGAGAATCATCACACTCAGTTCCAGTCTTGTAATCAGCAAGTGTCTATACTGATGCTGAGAATTTTAGTTTATACCTAAAACAAATGCAAAATCAACAAAAAATTTCATCCACACAGCCTAAAGTCCAAACTGTGTAAATGGTGCCAGTAAAACACAGAAGGAAATGGGCAACTCCATGACAGACATGGAGACAGAGATATTAGTTGGTTTCTACGTTGGGCCAGCTGGCAGTTTGGGTCAGGTTGGGAGTGGAAAGTGTCAAGCTTTCTCTCTATAGCGCATCAAACCCACTGGTCACAGGTCAAATGTCCTATTGTAGATGAACCTACAGAGTTCACTGGAAACCATAAAAACATCTGCAGAAAAGTATGATGACAATTTTCTCGTGAACTTTCCCAGAATTCATCCAGAAGATTGTTTGTAACCTCCCTGACGAATATTCAGAAAGCAAAGAGTATGACAACAAAATTAGGGCACAGCCTCAACGTAATTATAATTCCAAGCAGCTGAACTCAGTGAACAGTGAATTTGATTCTTGCCTTTCTCTACTGTTCAGAGTCTCATACTGTCAAAACTTAAAGATCAATGAAAGACCAAGTTTTGGAAATGAGGAGTGGCATTGATCTATTTCATCTGCAGGGGTTCCTTTGAAGCATTGTTTGTTTAAAAAAAAAATCAAAGGAATAACAAAGATTTTTTCTAAGATTAATATTTTTCATGCATAAACACTTGTACAGAGCTAGTTGAATTTTTAAATTAAACATGTTTACATAAGAGCCCTGTAATTTGCTCTGCCCCTGGTGGAACTGTCAGCTGGAGTGCTTACTCCCTGCATCTTTTATCTCCTGCATCACAAATTTTTCTGTTGTCTTGGTTCTGGGTCCTGAGCTCTTCTGTTCTCTTCCAAACTGTACTATATATAAGTCCACGTTTCAGATCTGTGCATACCATCTGAAATGACCTTTGATTCATTGTTGAACCAGATACTACCATGAGTTGAGAGTTAAATCTTTCAATAAAGGCTGTTCTATTATTAGTTTGCCTTTGAAAGTAGCAACCTAGAAAAGTCAACAGATACTGCATTGGTGATGACTTTCTTATCTTATACTTATCATGACATGGAAGGAGGTTCTTCAGGCATCTAAACAATGCCAGTTCCCAGTGGAGAACTCCAATCCCTGCACTAAGTCCACAGCTGTGGCCGTGTGTTCCTGTGGGTGACTTTGTACCTATCTTTATGTATGATCATTAATATCCATGCAGAAGGCCTGGTCTCCAGTTGTCTCGGTCCTCCTTGCCACTTGATCTTGACCTTGCTCTGTGAAGCCTGTGTGGAATAGCCACCCCATTTAAAAGAAACTGCACACAGGAAATTTCCACTCCAGCATATGAAAATTCCTCATCTGTATTCACCAATGAAAAAAACATGGAAGATAGTGAGTTCAGGGACAGGCATGATTATAGTTTGGAGCATGTCAGTATTAAGAAGGGGGATGTGTCATGAAATGCATAAGATAAATCCCCAGGGCTGTATGAGATCTATCCTAGGTTTCCGTGGGAAGCAAGGGAGGAGATAGTTGGGGCCTTGATGGAGATAAGCCACAGGTGAGATGCCAGAAGACTGGAGGAAAGCTAACATTGTTCCTTTATTTTAACAAGGCAGCAAAGATAAGCCAGGCAATTGTAGACTGATGAGCCTTTTGTCAGTGGTCGGGAAGTCAATGGAGAAAATCATAAGGAACAGAATTTCTGTACATTTGGAAAGGTAAGGCCTGATCAGGGATAGTCAGCATGGCTTTATGCAGGGGAAATCCTTTAGAGTTTTTGAAAAAGAAACTAAGAATATTGATGAAAGCAGTGCACTAGACAGCTTCTATATGGACTTTAGTGAGGCATTTGACAAGGTTCTGCATTGTAGGCTGGTCCAGAAGGGTAAGGCACATGGGATCCAAGGTCAACTGGATTAGTGGATCCAAAACTGGCTTGATAATAGGAGGTAGAGGGTAGTGGTGGAAGGATGCTTTTCTGATTGTAAGTCTCTGACTGGTGGTGTACCACAGCAATTGGAAGGTTGTCTAAGGCCACAATAGGACATGGATCAGATGGAAAGTTGAGTCATGGAGTAACACAGCACTGAAACAGGTCCTTCGGCCCAACTGGTCCATGCCGACCACAGCATCATCCCTGCTAGTCGCAGTTGCCTGCGTTTGGCCCATAACCCTCCAAGCCCCTCCCCTCCATGTACCTATCCAAATGTCTCTTAAATGTTGCAATCCGCCTCATCGACTTCCTCTGGCAGCTCATTCCAGGTACTGACCACCCCCAGTGTAAAGAAGTTACTTCAGATCTCTTTCAAATCTCTCCCCTCTTATTTTGCATCTGTGCCCTCTAGTTTTGGACTCTTGGGGAAAAGAGTATGACTGTCTACCTTATCCGTACCACTCATGATTTTATAAACTTTTATGAGGTCACCTCTCATTCTCCAATGCTCCAAGGAATAAAGATCCAGCATGGCCAACCTCTCCCTATAACTCAGGCCCTCTAGCCCAGGCAGCATCCTTGTAAATCTCTTCTGCACCGTCTCCAGCCTGACAATGTCTTTCCTATAACAGGATGACCAAAACTGTACACAATACTCCAAGTGCAGCCTCTCCAACAACTTATATAACTGCAACATAATGTCCCTACTCCTAAAATCAATGCACTGACTGATGAAGGCCAGCATGCTAAACGCCTTCTTCACCCTGTCTACTTGTGTGGCTACTTTCAGCGAACTGTGCACTTGTACTCCCAGGTCCTTCTGTTCTACAATACTCGTGAGAACCCTGCCATTCATTTTATAAGTCATATCCTGGTTTGAATGTCCAAAGTGCATCATCTCACACTTACCTAAGTTGAAATCCATTTGCCATTCCTCAGCCCATCTCCCTAACTGATCAAGAGATTCTGCAGATACTGGAAATCTAGAGCAACACACACAAAATGCTGGAGGGATGCAGCAGGTCAGGCATATTCTGCCTTCTGCCCTCTTCCTTTCCAGTCCTGATGAAGGGTCTCGACCCGAAATGTCGACTGTTTACTTCCCTCCATAGTTGCTGCCTGACCTGCTGAGTTCCTCCAGAATTTTGTGTGTGTTGCTTAAGATCACTTTACATTTCAATGTAATCTGCTTCACTATCAACAAGACCCCCTAATTTAGTGTCATCAGCAAACTTGCTAATTGTGCCACATATTCATATCAAAATCATTTACAAACATAATGAATAACAGAGGTCACAACACTGACCCCTGAGGCTCCTACTGGTCACAGGCCTCCAGTCAGAGAATTGACCTTCAACCATCACCCTCTGCTTCCTATCATCGAGCCAATTCTGGATCCACCTCACGAGCTCCTCCTGAATCCCATGCGACCTAACCTTCCAGATCAGCCTGTCATGCGGGACCTTGTCAAAGGCCTTACTAAAGTCCATATAGACAATTGCCACTGCCCTACCTTCATCTATCCCCTTAGGTACCTCTTCAAAAGTCTCCCAAAGGATTTGTCAGACATGACCTCCCACACAAAAAGCCATGCTGACTATTCCTGATCAGGCCTTGACTATACAAATGACAGATCTTGTCCCTCAGAATTCCCTCCAGTAACCTCCCTACAACTGAAGTCAGGCTCACCGGTGACCATCTCCTGTAATAATGCATCCTTAAAGGCATATCCCTGCCACTTAATATGGTTTCAGGACAGGTTTCTTTTTTCATTTAGTATTCTGGCTAGTTGTAGATTCAGAGAGCCACCCCTTAACTGTGTAACAAAAGGATGCATATTTTGAGTGTCTGGAGTTTGTGCTTAGAAGCTCTTGGACCAGTTACTAGTATTTGAATATTCAAATGGGTTCTGCTAGTTGGGATGTGGTACCATTATGAATATGTAATTCTGCAAGTTACCTGTCTACATTAAAAATGTTAAAGTTAAGTAAGTGATTATAGCCATTGAAACTGTAGTTTATTGTTATCTTTGTCTTTTAAAAAATATAAAACATTGTGTCGAGAGATGATTCTAGATTATCTCCAAAAGATCTTCTGTGTGAATAAAAATCTTTTATATCTCCCAGTTACAGCTTCCGTGTGGCTCAGTTTAGTCAGTCATTACCAGCATGCTAGCCTTCGTAGGTTGGGACATAGAATATAAACATTGGGATGCTATGTTGCAACTTCACTAAACACTTGATTGACCTCACTTGGAGTATTGTGTGCATATCTGGTCACCACACTATAGGAAGAATGTTGTTGGACTGGAGAGAGTGCTGAGGTGATTCACCAGGGTGTTGCCTGGATTGGAGGACTTTAGCAAGCTTCTGCAACATCATGGCTCTTCCACTTGTATTATAGCATTCAGTATATAAAATTACATTTATGAGGTTTATCCAAAGAATAAAGACCTCAAACAATAGCTCAAATTACAGCAAATGTGGGAATTTTGCTCCCATTACCAAAAGACTGAACAACTTCCAATCTTCTCATGTGTATGAGGTCAGGGAAGGTGACATACTTTAGATATCTTCATAAGGCCACTCTTTGTTCAGGTAGGTGCTTGGAGAGTCCCCAAAGAGTACTGCTTTCCTGAATTTACATTGCAGTAATACTGAAGACCTCCCTCTAACCCGGTGCTAAAATGTCTTCTGGGGACTTTGAAATAAGAAATACACAATAAGAAATCTGCTATGTAAATGACATGACATAAATAAACACAAAGTCTTCGACACAGTGGGAATATTTTATCCCTTTAGAACGCTTCCAGTATGATATTCAAGTTAAAATCACAAATCTGACTGCAATGTCATTCATAATCATAATTTCTAATTTTGGCAAAGGCAGTCGTGGTGGGCATGGACATAACTCATGACTGTAAGAATAAACAGGTCCTTCTCAGGCTGACAGGCCTCACTTAGAATATTGTGTGCAGTACTGCTCACCACACTAGTGACCACTCTGGTGAGATACTACAGGGATTTGCACTTGGGCCCCAACTATTCAGAATCTACATCAAGAATTTGGCATCGGGAACCAAATGTAACATTTCCAAGTTTGCTGATCACAAAAAGCAAAGTGACAATATGAGTAGGGTTTCAATGAGGTTGTGTGCCTCACATCCTTTTCTCAGGAAATCCAGCAGCTAAAGGGAGGTAAGGCACAGAACACACTAGTGAGTTACACAATAGCAAAGACAAACCACTCTTAACTCTAGTGTCTTCAGCTATAACATGAAACA
Organism: Pristis pectinata; assembly: GCF_009764475.1. NCBI lineage: Eukaryota > Metazoa > Chordata > Chondrichthyes > Rhinopristiformes > Pristidae > Pristis > Pristis pectinata. Next base: position 118,010,356 of record NC_067406.1, read on the forward strand.
AGAGGTTCATTGGAGCATTTTACCACAGTAACTTGATGTGAAGAGGATGCATTCTGCCACAAGATGGTGCAATCAGACCAGACCGTGACCAGAAAGCAAACACTTTTGCTTGGCTCAGTGATAATCTGCCCAGAAACTGCTAGCTTCAGAATAGAACACCTTCAACATAGCAAAATATCAAAAGACACTTCACAGCACAACAGTAAATAAGTTCCGACAATGAGGCTTGTAAGATGATATTGTAGAAGGTGAATATAAAACTAGGTCAAAGAAGTAGATTATAAAGAAAGGAAAAAAAGAAAGGTGTAGAAATTTAGAGAATTCCAAAGTGAAAATAAAAATTCAGTTGAGCTTCATTATGAGTCAATTAAATCCAAGGATGATCAAGAGGCTAGGAATGGAACAGAGTAGAAATCTCAGTGCATTATAGAGCCAGAGGAAGTTATAGAAACAAGAAGGGACAAGGGTGGAGAATGTTAAAGTCTAGGTGTTGAGATAAACCTTCTCTTTATCCTATTCTACCAAGTATCTCATTGAGCCTGTTCCATAACCTTAGCCCATTGTATTCAAGGCAAACAGGAACTACCATCTTTAATGGCAGCTACATTTTTCAGGGACGTGCATCCCCATGCAATATGCAGACACAGATTCTGCAGATGCTGGAATCTGGAGCAATACACAAAAAGTGCTGGAGGAACTCAGCAGGTCAGGCAGCATCTATGGAGGGAAAGAAACAGTCGAAATTTCGGGTTGAGACCCTTTATCAGGACTGGAAAGGAAGAGGGCAGAAGCCAGAATAAGGTTGGGGGAGGGGGAGGGAGAGGACCACACGCAGGCAGGTGATAGTGAGTTCAGGCGATAAGTGAGTCCAGGTGAGGGGGGAAGAGAGGTGGGTGGGGGAGGGGGAGAAGATGTAATAAGCTGAGAGGTGAGAAGTAGAAGAGGCAAAGGTCTGAAGAAGAAGGAATCCGATTGGAGAGGGCAGTGGACCATGGAATAAAGGATGGGGGAGGGGAGGAGAGGAGATGGACAGGTCATCAAGGTGGAGGAAGGGAGCCACAGGGTTTAATTTAACCCAAAATGTGCTCATTTGCATCACTAACAGGACTGAATAATACATGTTCAGTGGTATATTGCCACCTGCATTATTAAACAATGTATTTTGCAGATTGCCATAAAGAATGTTAATTTATGTTAAATTATTTTTGGCATGTTTGTAATATACAGTGTTGCTGCTGCAAAAAGTTAAATTTCATGGCATTCATACCCTATGACAATAAACCTGAACTTGATGCTGCTGATGATGAACAGCTTGAGTAATATAGACAAAGTATGATAAATAACCACCCAGTGGTCACACCCAGTCAAGCTATGACAGGTCAGTAGAAAAATACGACTGGTTAAGGATTGTGTTTAGAAAAGTACAACTGGTCAGCCTCTACCCCCCACCAAAAAAAAGAATAAGGATTTAAAGTTCTTAAGCTTATATTTCTTGTCTATTACTCTGATGGTACTTTATGTCAGCTGGGGCCAAACTTCAGATGAGCTATTTTTCTCACAAATCACACCTGTGGCCATATTACATGCAAATCCCACTTTCAGTGCAGTGTAAATTAGTGAATTGTTTGGCGATGTGGTATTAGACCTCTGGATACTGGTGCAAATGTACCTTTAGAAATTGAGCTTTTCATGTTCCAGACACTGCCATTAGTTGAGCTCAGCATCAACAAGATTCTTGTTTACAAACTTGCTGAATGGTCTGAGTTAAGCACAAATTGAATTGGATCTGCTTAACAGAGGGCTGCATTGCAAAGGTGTCAGGCAGTCTGAAAACTGTCAAGAAACTGAAAAGCTTGAAGATTATCCAGAAAAGAAGAAAGGAAAATCAGAGGGTGATGACTTTATGCTTCAAAAGGGAGAGTAAAAAGGAAATAAGCCGGAGTATCAATAGGGAACCAGAATGCAAACCAGTGTGAAAGGATGAAGAATCTTAAAAAACAGCCAAAGAAGAGTTTGACATGATTTGGAGACACAAAAAATCTGCAGATGCTGGAATCTGGAGCAATACACAAGAAGTGCTGGAGGAACTCAGCAGGTCAGGCCAGCATCTATGGAGGGAAATGAACAGTCGACATTTTGGGTCGAGATCCTTCATCAGGACTGGAAAGGAAGAGGGCAGAAGCCAGAATAAGGTTGGGGGGGGGGGGGGAGGGGAGGGGGAGGGGGAGGAGCACACGCAACCAGGTGATAGGTGAGTCCAGGTGAGGGGGGGAAGGTAGGTGGGTGAGGGAGGGGGTAGATGTAAGAAGCTGAGAGGTGATAGGTAGAAGAGGCAAAGGACTGAGGAAGATGGAATCCGGTGGGAGAGGACAGTAGACCATGGAATAAAGGGAAGGAGGTGGGGAATAGATGGGCAGGTCATGAGGGCGGGGGAAGGGGAAAGAGAAGGGGAAGGGGCCATAGGAATGAGGGAAGACAAAGGAGTGGAGCGAAGGAGGGAGAGAAAAGGGGAGAGAAGAGGGGAAAGGTTGCCAGAAGTTCGAGAAATCAATGTTGAGGCCGTCAGGTTGGAGACTACTAAGGTGGAATATGAGGTGTTGTTCCTCCATCCTGTGTCTGGTCTCAACGTGGAGGTAGAGGAGGAACATGCCCACATGACCTGCCCATCTATTCCCCACCTCCTTCCCTTTATTCCATGGTCCACTGCCCTCTCCTACCTGATTCCTTCTTCTTCGGCCCTTTGCCTCTTCTACTTATCACCTCTCAGCTTATTACATCTCCCCCCTTCCCCACCCACCCACCTTTCCCCTCTCACCTGAACTCACCTATCACCTGAATTCACCTACCACCTGGCTGTGTGTACTCTTCCCCCTCCCATGACCATGTTCTGGCTTCTGCCCTCTTCCTTTCCAGTCCTGATGAAGGGTCTCGACCCGAAACGTCCACTGTTTATTTCTCTCCATAGATACTGCCTGACCTGCTGAGTTCCCCCAGCAGTTTTTGTGTGTGTTGGCCATGCAATCTGCCCTGCCCTGTGACAATTGTAGCTCTACCCAGAGCACTCTGAAGGCAGGAAGTCCCCAAAATATCCATTACTAGGCCACCCATTAATCACAGAGTCATAGAATAATAGTCATAGAGCCATACAGCACGGAAACAAGTCCTTCGGCCCAACTGGTCCATGCCGATGAAGATTCCCATCGAAGCTAGTCCTATTTACCCACATTTGGCCCATATTCCTCTAAACCTTTCCTATCCATGTACCTGTCCAAGCATCTTTTAAATATTGTTAATGTACCTGCCTCAACCATTTCCTCGGCTGCTCATTCATACATTGACCACTCTCTGGGTGAAAAAAGTGCCCCTCAGTTTCCTATTAAATTTCCCCCATCTTAAACCTATGCCATCTAGTTCTTGATTCCCCAATCCTAAGAAAAAAAAACTATGTGCATTCACCCCATTTTATGCCCCTCATAATTTTATACACCTCCCCTCATTCTCTTAGGTTCCAATGAAAAAGTCCCAACTTGCTCAACCTCTCTCCATAACTCAGTCCCTCGAGTCCCAGCAACACCCTTGTAAATCTCCTCTGAATTCTTTCCAGCTTAATGGCATCTTTCCTATAGCAGGGTGACCAAAACTGAACACAATATTCCAAATCTTCCTTTTGCACCATGGAATCTACTAGTTTCCTGCTGAAGTCGCTAGTCCACAAGGTTAGACAATGAAGAAGAGCACACTGCTTTTGCCACTTCTGTGGGTTTGTTCCTTGTTTGCAACTCGGAATTGTGCCCTCAGCAAAACTCCTCACATTTTTAAGTATTATCTTCGCACTGGTGACTGGTCCACATGCTCCCTCCAGGTCATCCAATAGCTTCTCCTGAATGCTCCTATTTTCCAGTCTGAACACTGAGCCATCCAACAATACAGAATTTGAAAAGGTCACTAAAATGTACCTTTTCCAATGTCTTCAGGCTGACCACACATTTATCAATGGTCTCTTCTGATCCCTGGTTGCATGTGCCAGACTTCTAACTCTGAAAAATCTCTTGCTGTAAACGCCACTTTGAGGTCTTTCACTCTGTCCCCAGGAGCTCAATGTTTTCAGTCAGCCTCAGGAATATTTGTGCTCATTACCTACATAGTGTATGAGTTTGCTTGTACCTCTCAAGATACAAATCTATCTACCACATCTGTTGCCTCTCAACATCACATTGCTCAACAAATGAACCCTCTTTTCTATATTCTTCATACCTGATTAGTTTTCTGTGACTTCTTCAAGGAGCAACATCCCAAGCTCAGTGTAATGTCTGTGGGCTCTTTCATTGATTAGAAAGACAATTAACAGAGGCTAAGCTATCAAAAGAGGCAGTGAACTCTCAGCTAACAGCAGAGTCCAGTACAACAATTATATTATCACAAGATGCACTTGGTCCTTCAAGGTGCACTTCCATTTACATACTTTACAGGTAGAGTTTGCATGATGCAATGCCTGTGGCATATTGAGTGAGTGGACTCCCTTTTAATTTTAAGATATTCCATGTTTTGTTGGAGGATTCAAAAGAATGGGCATGCAGTCAATGACAACTAACATCATGGGGAACTCTGGCATACAGGGTGAAACCTTGTGCTTTTTCTGATTCAAAACTGCCAATAAGGCCGGAGTTGTAGGTGTTCCTTCTTGGATAGAGAGCCTCAGTAATGTTCTTATGTATCAATACTCTGCTCACTGCAAGATCTCTCTGATTCCAAAATAAATTGTTGGTATGAATGTGGAAAGCAATGATAAACTTGACAGCTACAGGTGGTGCTGTCCATGCCTTGGTGTGGGGTAATAGATAAGATATGGGTCAGTATCAGGCTTATTAATAAAGAAAAGGTGACTCATAGATTGTTGCTCCATCAACAGATATGTTTTGTTAATACCCTTTGTTATATGGTCTCCCACTGAATGTCCATGTTCTCCACATTTTTTTTGCAGCCCATCCTGCTCAGGTAAATCTACCTTGCAGCTCCCAATTGTCCTCTATTCCAAAAGGCATCCCTGTCAGCCCATATGCAGCCGGGCATTTTTTAAAATAGAAATTAGTGACAGCGTTAAAGCAGCAAGAATATTTCCTATGCAGAACTTCCAGGAATGCTGGAATACAACAACAATGGCCTACAAATAAAATCAAGCAGAGATAGCAAACCAGCCACTAAATATTGAATACTGTATGATGCCTTTCAGTAGCACCAATAAAGGAAGCCTTCCTCTGTTGAATGTCACATTGCAGTAAGCAAGTCAACACATGGATGGTTACACACTGGGATGATGCAAAATAACAAATAGATAGAACACAGGGCCCTCATCTTCAAACATTATTTTGGCTTTAAAAGTTACCAGTGTATGATCCTAATGTGAGAAACATGCATGATATGACTCAATCTCCAGTACGTTGTCTGTCCACCTAAACTCAAACATTTTATACACGTCAGCTCAATGATCCTCCTCTATCCCTTTGCAAGTTGCCCATGTTTTAAACAGAGAATTAGTGTTTGGAATCCAGTGTTTATTTGTCAGAGTTTGCAAAAAACTTCAGCCCCCAATTTAAAAGTGCCAGAGTTCACACCCACCTCTGGAGGTTGATCCATGAGTCACCATGTGCTGACACTGCTGCAATAAAGTTTTGAATCATCTAGCAGAAAAAAAGATTGGCAAGTATATTTAGTGCTGTGCTCATATGGATTTAAGTCATGGTGGGAGAAAATTATAGGGACATTTAGCAAGATGATGCACACCTCCACGAAGACCAATAAATTTGGATTTGCTCCTGACACAGTGTTGGTTGATATGAACTTTACTAAGATGTTTATGGTGTAAAACTAAATGTTAGTAAGCCATAACTCAGCTCTGGTAGAAAGTATTCTTTTCCATTTCTTGCACCTTCGTCTATTCAATTGAATGGTATTGTTAAAGCCTACAAAATCCAGTTTTGATGAGTAAGAGTTGCTTCTCATGATGGGTGGACTGAATAGCGAGGGGTATAAGGAGGTGATCCGTGCTGACCTTGTCCATAACTGGAACTTTGAGATTAGGTGCAATGACAAGGTCAAAATCTGTAAAGGAAGATGCAAAGTTTTAAATGGAGGGAGAAATTAAGGAAGAAAAGTTGACTCCTGAACTCAGAGGCTGAAGTGAGTTGGAATCACAGAGGATGAGATGTGTTCAGTATAAAAGGAGGAGGAGGAGTGGACTGAGGGTGCCTCACTGAGAAAATTGACATAAGGCTTGGTTAGAGACCGAGAATTTTCGTGCAAAATTCAAAGGATTGGAACAAGGTCAACTGCTCAAGGAAGGTGGAGATACAGTGTGGGTAATAAACAGATCATGTTGAGATTTGGTGGTTGTCTTACTATTTCTCATTAAGATACTGTAGTATAGTCAGTAATTCAATCAATAAGGATACTATTATAAAAAAGAGAAGCTTAAAGTATCAAGACAGCATTCTCGCTGTGATTTTCTCTTCTGAGACATACAGACTCTCTGAAAAATGTAGCAACAACAGAGCCTCCAGGACATGATACAATTTTTAAAGTGGCACCAATATTACATATGCCACGTATATCATAGTGATAAGCTCCTCACTAGCACCATACTGATTTGGAAAGAGCAGGAGTTGGGGGAGATTCGAAAAGGAAGAAGATACATGCGAGAAGGTATTAGCAAATGTGAATCAAGTTTCTGTTGAGAATATAAAGTTAATACAATCATTCAAAATAAGAGCTTGTGTGGCTGGGTCCCAATGATGAGTGAACAGACATTCTTATGGCAAATGTGAAGTGTGGTAGTGATTGTTGATCTGCTTGCAATGTCTATGATGTTAGCAAGATTAGCTTCCGGCAGGTAGTTATGGTTAATGCTCATAAGGAAATAGTGAGGAGTAGGTGAAAAATGTTGCTAATGCTGGAAATCTGAAAACAGATGTGTGGAGTCTATTTCTTTTCCCACAGATGCTGCCTGTGCAGTTAAGTATTTCCAATATTTACTGTTCTTATTCTATTACAGCTGTGAATGTAACATGAGTGGAATTCAACATGAATTAGTTTGTGAATATTGGATTTGCAATCAACTGTGGAACTGGGGACTTAGACTAAAGGCCAAGTCCAAAAGCTTCTTCTCTGGACCAACTCTGCTCTAAAGGTTAAGCCTGAAATTTGTCTGGAGGTGTAGGAACAGATTTATATAAACCTTATAGCACAGAGCCAGTTCTTTCTGGTTAGAGCTTGCTGTAGTTTAATATGGACATTAACTAATATCACTCAGAGGGTGGTGTAAGTGTGGACCGAGCTACCAGCAGAAGTGGGGGATGTGGGTTCAATTGTAACGTTTAAGAGAAATTTGGATAGGTGCATGGATGAGAGAGGTATGGAGGGCTATCGTCCAGGTGCAGGTAGATGGGACTAGTCAGAAAACCAGGCCGGCATGGAGTTTTAACCTCTCCCTGCTTCAATCTGAGATTCCCACCTGTTTTAAAAAGGCCACTATCATCCCAGTACCTAAGAAAAGCAAGGTAACATGCCTTAGTCACTACCGACCAGTGGCTCTGACATCCACCATCATAAAGTGCTTCGAGAGGCTGGTCATGGCACGCATCAACTCCAGCCTCCCACACAACCTTGATCCACTGCAATTTGCCTACTGCCGTAACAGGTCTACAGTGGATGTCATTTCCCTGGTCCACACTCACCTTTGGAGCATCTGGACAGTAAAGGCACCTACGTTAGACTATTGTTTATTGACTACAGCTCCGCCTTCAGTGCTATAATCCCAAGCAAACATCACCAAACTTCGAGACCTGGGACTCAACATCACCCTCTGCAACTGGATCCTTGACTTTCCGACCAACAGACCGCAATCAGTGAGGATAGGCAGCAACACCTCCAGCACGATTATTCTCAACACTGGTGCCCCACAAGGCTGCGTCATCAGCCCTCTACTCTACTCCCTATATACTCATGACTGCGTGGCCAGATTCTGCTCTAACTCCATCTACAAGTTTGCCGATAATACTGCCGTAGTGGACTGTATCTCAAATAACGATAAGTCGGAGTACGGGAAGGAGACAGAGAGCCTAGTGACATAGTGACATGGTGTCATGACAACAACCTTTCCCTCACTGTCAGCAAAACAAAAGAGCTGGTCATTGCCTTCAGGAAAGAGAGCGGTGTACATGCACCTGTCTACATGAATGGTGCTGAGGTCGAGAGGGTTGAGAGCTTCAAGTTCCTAGGAGTGAACATCACCAAAAGCCTGTTCTGTTCCAACCACGTAGACGCCATGGCCAAGAAAGCTCACCAGTGCCTTTACTTCCTCAGGAGGCTAAAGAAATTTGGTATGTCCCCTTTGACACTTATCAACTTTTATTGATGCACTGTAGAAAGCATCCTATCTAGATGCATCATGGCTTGGTATGGCAACTGCTCTGCCCAGGACCAGAAGAAACTGCAGAAAGTTGTGGAAACAGCCCAGCACATTATGGAAACCAGCCTCCCCTCCATGGACTCTGTATATAAGTCTTGCTGCCTTGGTGAAGCAGCCAGCATAATCAAAGACCCCACTCACTAGGGTCATTCTCTCTTCTCCCCCTCCCATCAGGCAGAAGATAGAGGAGCCTGAGGGCACGTACCACCCGGCTCAAGGACAGCTTCTATCCCACTGTGATAAGACTATTGAACGGTTCTCTTATACGGTGAGATGGACTCTTGACCTCACAATCTACCTTGTTATGACCTTGCACCTTATTGTCTACCTGCAATGCACTTCCTTGTATATGTGACACATTACTTTGTATTCTGTTATTGTTGTTACCCTGTACTACCTCAAAGCACTGTGTAATGAATTGATCTGTATGAACAGTATGCAAGACAGGTTTTTCACTGTACCTTGGTACAAGTGACAATATTAAACCAATACCAATACCAAATAGCTGTTTCTGTGTGATAGTACTCTATGACTAATATAATATAAAGTTTTCATATGTTGCATCAGATATAAAGTTTGCACTAAACATCTTCTGTCACCCTGTTCAAGACAAATGTTTTCTTCTTAATAATACTGGCATGCTTTTAGATGCATGGAATTTCTAACCCACACAGTTTCTCTGGCAGTGATCCCTTGGCAACCTTCCTATGTCTCCTCATGACAGGACTACAGCATTGACTCTGCATTCATTGGTGTACAGAAATTCCCTATATGAATATAACACACACTAACACTTTCCTTTTGTCTAAGTAATGCATAAGCCAAATGGCAAAAATGTCATGAAATGTGTTTCATTGGCCTCCTACAGCAATGTTTCAAACTCCACCTGTCTGTCAATGTGAGTTCAAACAGGGCCAAAAATCCCCACAGTCATTAGATGACAAAAAATAAAATTGCCTAGAAATTGCCTACCCAGTCTCTCCTCATAACTGAAACATTCCAGCCCAGGCAACATCATAGTGAATCTCCTGCACACCCTCCCCAAAGCGTTCATGCCCTTCCTCTGGCATGGTGACCAGAACGGCACACAATATTCCAGCTGTAGCCTAACCAATGTTTTATAAATATATACCAAGATCTCTATGCCTCAGCTAATGAAGGTAAGCATCCGGCATGCCTTCATAACCACCCCATTTACTTGTGCTGATGCTTCCAGGAATCTTTGGATTTGTGCATCAAGGTTGCTTTATTCATCAGTTCACCCTTGGGCCCTACCATCCATGGTATATGTCCCAACCCTTATTAGAACCCCTCAAAATGCATCACCTCATACTTACCAGGATTAAATTCTATCTGTCACTGCCATGCCTACCTTAATAGTTGATCAATATTATTCTGTAGCCTAAATTTACCCTCTTCACTATCAACAACATTACTAATGTGCATGTCATCTGCAAACTTACTAATCATACCTCCTCTATTTACATTTAAGTTGTTAATGTATATAACAAACAGCAAGGATCCCAGTATCAATTCCTATAGTACATTGCTGGTCACTGGCTTCCAATCATGAAAGCAACCCTCCACCAATCATAGAAGCAAAGCTCTGTCTCCTATTACCAAACCAATTTTGGATCTAATTTATCAACTTGCCTAATTTCCTGTGGGATCTAACCTTTTGGACCAATGCTTGGATGTGTACTTGAAGAGCTGTGACCTGTTGTGTTTTTGAATTGCTTTCATAGGCAAAAATTGCCTGAGAAACATGTGGGAGTGGCATTTTTTGTTAAAATGCCACTCCAGCTGAGCAATTCCTACATGTCAGTTCAGGGGGCTTGTGACCAATTACAAACTTGAGTTAAACAGAACAGTTGGCTGGCTTCCCAACTCAATGTAATTTTTTCTTGATTTAAATCTCCACTTGCACCCAGACCTAAGAGCTTTTCCAGGTGAACATTCTGCCTTAAATCTTAGCTTTCTCTGAGGGATTTCTGAATCCTGACTTCAATAATTTCAAACAATTACTTATGTCTACCATCCATGGCTGCTAGCAATATCCATTTCACTAAAACAAAACAAATATAAAATATCCTTATTTGAAAACTATTTTACTTTCATATCTAATTTTGGTGCTTTGCTCGTATTTTCTGCATTTCCTTAGGTTTTGAAATTCTGATACATCCCAGGGAAGTATCCATGCAAGGTTCAATTCTGATAGCTATTCCAGCTTGGCACATACCAGTGGATTTCTACATTCAGGTAACATGCAGGACCTTGTCTATTAGTTCTACCTATGTGGTACAATTTTAGTTTGCTGGGTTTCCATCTATGGCTAACTAAAGAAGTGAAAGATAGTACAAGGTTAAGAGATTTCTAAGATTATCAAGAAGTGCAGTAAGCTTGAGGACTGGGGTAGTTTCAGGAATCAGCAACAAAAAGGAAAGTTAGAATATGATAGTAAACGAACAAGAAATATAGAATGAAATTCAAGAGTTTCTGTAACCATATAAAAATAAAGTAACTAAAATAAATGTGGCCCCTTTAGAAGCAGATCCAAGAGAAATTATATTGAGGAATAAAGAAATGGCTGAACCAAATATTTTGCATGTGTCTGCTGTGTAGCAGAAATAAAAATATACAAAAACTGCAAAAAAACAAAAACTGCAGATGCTGGGGATCCGAAGTAAAAACAGATGAAGGAAAATGATGGAAAAACTCAGCCAGTCAGGCAGATCTATGGAAAGAGAAACAGTTACTGTTTTGGGTTGAAGATCCTTCATCAGAACAGACCTCCCAGACATGTTTACTCTTTTTGTCAGTTCTGATGAAGAGTGTTTGACCTGAAACTTTAACTATTTCTCTTTCCATAGATGTTGATCTGCTGAGTTTTTTCAGCATTTTCTGTGCAGAAGAAATAGTTCAGATTGAATAGTTGAATGACAGTTAAAAACTTAAAAGTAATTATCACTAATAAGGAACACTGGGGAAACTAAGAGGACTAAAAGCCACAAATCTTCTGTACGTGATGGCTAGTATCCTAGGATTTTAAAGGAGGTGTCTGCAAAACTAGCGGCGATCATGCAAATTTCCTGCATTCTTGAATAGTCTCTGTATATTGAAACATAGGTAATGTAACATTGGTATTCTAGAAAGGAGAGAGAGAAACTAGGGAACTATTAAACCAGTCAGCTCACTTGTCAGAGAAAGGGTGGAATCTATTATTAATAATGTGGTAACAAGACATTTAGACTATCATAATATGATTAGGCAGAGGTAAAATGGTTTTATGAAAGGAAAATTACGTTTGCTAAATCTAATAATTTTTTGCAGGGTCATTAAGGATGATTTTCAGAAGACATTCAATGAGTGCCACACAGAAGAAAGTTGTACAAAGTAAAAGCTCATTGCTTTGCAGAGGTGTAATATTCACATGGAGCAATGATTGGTTAAAGGGCAAAAGTCAGAATAAACAAAGCTTTTTCAGCTTCTTTAGTGGTTTGCCCTTGGCTACCGGACAATAATACACATGAGATTTCTCCAGTATTCTGAACACACTAGCATGCAGAGCATAGTAGAAAACCACAGTCAGCCTCAACCCTTTTTCGCTCATCAACCAGAGGTCTGCCCCAAACTTGGCTCCAGTCCAGCTTATTGATGGTACACAGGCCTGTGGTGTGATTGGCTGAGGCACCGTGTAGAAGCGAAGGATCACAACCCCGACCATTCCAGTCACCAACACGTGCTGTTCAAAATCAGAACTTAGCACTGCTGATGTGCTCAATGAAGTGGAAACAATGTATCTGTCACAGACACCTGTGGTCCAATCATCCAGGTTCCTGCACTGAGATGTCACAATTGACCACATCTCTGAGCTGTACTGAAGTGTGAGGAGGATATATACATTGCAGAGGCAGATCTCGGTTGCCATTGTAATTCTGGAACACTAGATCTGTCCATCGAGCAGTCATCCACAATTAAGAATCTGGTGAGCAGCTTCAAGTTCCTGGGCGTCAACGTCTCAGAGGATCTATCCTGGGCCCAACACATTGATGCAATCATGAAGACGACATGCCAGCAGCTCTACTTCATTAGAAGTTTGAGGAGATTTGGTATGTCACTAAACACTCTTGCAAATTTCTACAGATGTACAGTGCAGAGCATTTTGACTGGTTGCATCACTGCCTGGTAAGGAGGCTCCAATGCGCAGGATCGAAAAAGGCTGTGGAGGGTTGTAGACTCAGTTAGCTCCATCACAGGCACAAACCTCCCCACTATCTAGGACATCTTCAAGAGGAAGTGCCTCAAGAAGGCAGTATCCACCATCAAGGGCCCTCACCACCCGGGACATGGTCTCTTCACCTTACTACCATCGGGGAGGAGGTACAGGAGCCTGAAGACCCACACTCAACATTTCAGGAGCAGCTTTTTACGCTCCGTCATCAGATTTCTGAACCGTCCATGAACCCATGAACACTAACTTATTATCCCTCATTTGCACTCCTCTTTTGCAAAAATTATTTACTTTTATAACTTACAGTAATTTTTATGTCTTTATGTCTTGCACTGTATTGTTGCTGCAAAACAACAAATTTCATGACATACGTCGGTGACAATAAACCTGATTCTGATTCTGATTCGGATTCCTTCCATTTCTGCCACATTGCTGCCGCTACACTGCAGGTTTCAAAGTAGACAGGTACCACATTTGGGGCCACTTCACCTCTGTGTGGATATATCCCAGAGCTCAGCATAGCTCCTTGCCTCCAGGGAAGTTGCAGCCAGGTAGTCAGCTGGGAATCCAGCATAACCATTCCTAGCTGCCTGTCCTGTGGTCTCCTAGCAAGAATCTGGTGGGAAGCTCATCCCAAGTATTCCCATCAGACAAATAACCAAATCTATCTATTTCAGGTTGGTAGAATGTTACTAATGGAGCACACAGCCAAGCCTTCAGCAGTTTAAAAGCTATATTAATGGCTTTGATGAAAAGGCAGTGCGTTGTATCTCGGTTTGCTACCTCGAAATGTGAATTGTGAAAAAGATGCTAAAGGGCACATGCAGGCTGAGAGAGTGGGAAAGGATGGAAGGTGAGGCTCTTCACATTGGTAGATTAATAGAAAAAGCAGATTTTTGGACGTTAAGGGGCTGGTAGATCTTATGGGATGTTGGTGCGCTGCTTTGTGAAGGGTAAAAAATTAGCATACATTAAATAAGAAATTAGGAATGCGAATACAATATTGGCTTCTATGTAAGTGGGTTGGGGTATAAAAGTAAAGATGCCTTGCTCCAGTTGTACAGGTCTATGGTGAGAGCAGACCAGAGTGCTGTGCGCAGTTGGTGCAGCACAGAGTCACCTGATTGTACGCAGATTGATGGGATTGATTCCTGTGAGGAGGAGAATGTCCAATCAGGATAGGTTATGATTGACCCACTGGTTTAAGGAAAATGGAATTGGTAAATTGGTTAATTACTCTCACATGTACAGGGGTACAGTGAAAAACTTTGTTTTGCATGCTATCCATACAAATCATTTCATCACATCAGTGCATTGAGGTAGTAGACGGGAGAACCATAGCAGAATGCAGAATAAAGTGTGACAGTTACAGAGAGTTACAGAGATGATTTTATTGAAATACACACTGCTCAGCGTTGCAGGTTATGTTAGAGCGCAAATGGAACCAGCGTTAAAAGGGTTCATTATAACATTAAGAGAGGTGTGCATTACTGACAGCACTGCTGTGCCCAGAATCTGGCCCAAACCGTGCCCTCCCCATTGTTGTGCCCTGCTGTGTCAAGAACCTAGCGTGAATCCTGGCCTCCACTGCCGCACCTGCAGTAATGAAATGCTCAGTGGCTTGATGTGGAGGGGCTGCCTGTGGGGACTGATGTTGAGTGGGCCAGGGAGAGCAGTATGACCACTCATTGCTGAGATTTGCAGCTCAGGGCTGCACCCTGGCTGGCACAGTCACAAGGTCAATGAGATGGGGAGACCAGTGCAGCCAAACGTATGGAGCTGCCGCTCCCCTTCCGCAGCAACAGCCCACACTTACCGTGCTGGCTAGCGTGTAGCCCTGAGTCTCTCATTCAGCCACAGCACTCGCCCCAGCCTGCCCACACCAGCCCTCATAGGCAACCTCACAACTGAGCTGTGGAAGATTCATTCCTGCAGGAGCACCAGCGGAGGACAGGTAATTGTGTCAGGTTCATGGCACAGCAATGTGCAGCACTGAGGAGGGCAGGGCTTCACACCCAGTTCCTGCTTAAAAAGTCATGCAGTCCAAGGTACAGGAGTTATGTACCTGTGTGCATTTGAATTGGAGGATCAAGAGTGCTCTAAAATAATACAAACAGTAAGGTTTTTGCTGCTGCCCAAGCAACCCACAGAGTCTTCTTAACTGAAGTCCGTAATTGGGAGTCTGCAAATAACCTCAATAGATTCACAAGTGCTAACCAGGCTACTAGTGTATAAAATGTTGAAAGTGATAGCTGGGGATCCATAATCCAAAATCCATAAATTTTGGTGAAAAGTAAATCACAGATTAATGTGCAACCTTGGGTTTTAATGGACAGTGGCATGCTGAATAACATGGGTTGCCAAGAGAGTTGGCTTGGAGTTTCCTCCTGCGTCTCAATGCTAGTCATGGAATATTATGATTTGTAATGTCCTTCCAAAATGTGGTTCCACTGAAGTCATTCAAAGATGAAAAATCCACCCTCTCCTCTATATAATGATGACATTGTCCTTAGATTCAAGAGGCAATGTTATTTTTGCCAATGTTGTGCTGTTGTTAAGTAAAGGACCAGGGCCTTGGCTGACTTGAATCTATGACCTCATGCCAGCATTGACATATGTAATTGTAAATAAAAATAAAAGCTTTGGAACTTCTCAAAGTCTGGCAAACACTAACATAAGCTAGAATCACGCAATCATAAAATTTTATAGCACAGATGGTCATTGTGACTATGCCAGCTCTCTAAAGGGGCTACCACTTTGTCCCTTCCGGTGACTTTCTCCCATAATTTTTAGTACTCTTTTTTCTTTTGCAAGTATGAATTAACACCCATTTTAAAAGTGGCTAAATTCTCTTCCACCTTTGCTTCAAGTCAAGATTTTCATGACCCTGCAAGTCCATGTTTAAAAAGCTATACTTACGTTTTTCTGTGTTTTTGGTGTCAGTCTTTAACTTATTCCTCATAGTTGTCAAGTGTTTGACCAGAGCAAAAAGTTCTTCCTAACTTACCTTCTGAAAATTGGTCATAATTTTGAATGTTTCTAATAACTTTCCTCATTACCTCTTTTTCCTCATGGTAAGAGTTTCAGTTTCTCAAGAAACTCCACTTGGAACCATATCCTCTATACTGGTATTCTCTTTCCCTTATATTCTCCATGGCTGTTATATCCATCCCAAGATAGGATACAGAATTCTAACCACAGTCTATATATTTGTGTCAATCATACTTCAGATAATTATGTAGAGACAGGTCTTATGATATACAGATGCACCTTGTCAATAGAACAATGGGCCAGACTACCTTTGATCCAGCCCTCTCCACACACTCACTCCCGGCACTAGTCCATGGCTTCACTTTTTGTAGCCTTGCAGGTGGAGATGATTTCCAGGCCTTGCTGCTGTGAAGTGGAGGAATTACAAGCAGTAGCTAGACCTCAGGTGGCAGCAGTTAGACAGTAAGTAATGTAAACAAATTAAAAACATTAAGAACAAGCAAAACTAAAGAAATAGCAATGAATCACTTAGCTTTGCAAGCCAGGCTAGTGATTTGAATGCATGGGGGCAGCATTGCACATGACATAAATGTGAGGGACCTGACACGGTCAACCTGGCCCTTTGGCTAAGCTCAATGCCAGCACAACAGCAGAGGGGAAGTACAACACACCATCATCTGATCTCCTGCTCATTTCTGAATTGTGCGCTGCAATGGGCAAGGATGGCAGTCAGAGACAAGCTAAGCCATGAGGACCACTTTGCCAGCAGATCTCAAAAAAACCACCAGCACACTAGTAGTACATTATGTAGTGCTACAGTCATTATGGGATCTGATTTATAAAGAATATGGGATCTGCTTTATAAAGAATGCTGTGGAAGATCCATAAATATAAAATCTAAGTGGTTACAAAGTTAAGCAGGGAATGCATACTTTCAGAATACTGCGAGATCACCAACAGCTTTGTCAGGCAAATCAGGCCAACAAAAATGTGTTACCAACATATCTCCAGCCATGAATGTGACGACAGTCATGATGTTGGTGATGTACAAAGAAGGCTTACATGGTTCCCTTCTGATTGACATGTGTTATGCTTTTTCTTTATCTTTTTGCAACAGATACTTCACCCCAAATAATACTTGGAGTATTATTTGGGGTGAAGTCCCTTCATCCTTGTGAGTGGCTTCATCAGCCAGTAGTGTCTGAGTGTAGCCTGGGTAATGAAGAGAAACCTCAGTGTAGACCTTCAAGTTGGTACCTGGGAGTAAAGCTGGCATTGCAGATCTGCCACAAAACAGCTGGTTTCTACAATTGGTGGCCAATTTGCAATGTACATCCAGACAATAGAGAACAATGTATTCCACCCCACCTTTCTCACTTGCTTTAGATACCAGTTCTGTCCCGTGTCTAAGTGATCTAGTGCCTTCAAAAAGTGACAGAAGGACAGTATAGCCATATAGTTAAGCTTTTTCTTAAATAAATATATTATACAGTAAATAATTGTAGTTAATTAAATAAAACATTGTAATTGAAAACAACCAATGATATATTACTTTCATACTAAGAAAACTACTATTTTAACTGTTATGAATAAAGAGCAAAACTTTCAATTTTATCTTCTAGCCATTAATTCGTGATACAGATCTGCCATGGTTTATAAAAATTGTTTTATTTTCCTTTCCATGACGGTGTGGATTTTCTTCAACTAGTGGCCAATCTATAATGGAGACACAAGAGATTCTGCAGATGCCGGAATCTGGAGCAACACACACAAAGTACTGGAGGAACTCAGTGGGTCAGGCAGCATCTACAGAGGGAAATGGATAGTCGATATTTTGGGTCAAGACTGGTCCAGATGAAGAATCTTGACTTGAAATGTCGACTGTCCATTTCTCTCCATAGATGTTACTTGACCCGCTGTGTTCCTCCAGCATCTTTTGTGTTGGGCCAATCTACAATGTTTGTTTCAAACAGATAATAAATCTTAATCCTCTTACTAACATCTCACCAGCTATAGATCCACCAGGCTGACTATTAATATTCCTGACAACTAGTAAGGTTCCTGACTTTTGTATCAGCCTCTGCTCATCTGGTACCTCTTAAGGCTTGGTGACTGATAATTGTATGTTCAAACTCACTCTCGGGCTTTAGTTGGGGACTGCTCCATTGTCAGCTTTGCTGCCTTTGGAAAAGGGCAATTTACCGAAGTCCCCTTTGGGTGTCAGATATGACATGGATTTTAAATGTTCCCACCAGGTGGCAGCAAGACAGCTGCACATTTTACTCTGTTCAGCAGGAGGAACAGAGAGAGGAATTTGAAAGAGGCAGGCTGATAAATCACACTGTAACAATACCCAATGCCAAGGAGAAAGTAAACAGCCATTAGATTAAAAATACACCAATCAGGCATTTCTCTGAACAAATCACACAGCATGGCTTATTAAAATTAAGTAGCTTGTCTTTACATTCATGCAGCCACCTGGAAACAACAAATTAATCATTTAAATGATAAAAGTGGCCATGGCTTATGGCATTTAGTCCCTTCAATATTATGACAAGAGTTTCAAATACCAAGATAAAGCTTGTTAGATTATAATGGTAATTCATTTGGATTTTTTCAGTGAGACTCTGCACTCACACTCTCTGCTGACATCCTCAATTGTCCAGCTACTAGCTAATGCACATCCATAAAGAAGATTTTGCTGGATGAAAACCTTCTGAATTTGATGCATGTGGTACCAGGGCCCAATGTGATATAATCAGGTCATGTGTGTGGATGAGAAGCTCTGCCCACAAATCTTCTGGGAAAACCTTTGACTGATATCAAGTATGCACCACTAGCTTTCCTGCCCGTCAAAACTGTCAAGTTTACATAATGCTTCCAGATTCCCTTATTCAAAAAATATAAAAAGCTAAACAATTGAAGCATTTAATGATTATTTAAAACTCTTATAATACTTATAAGTAATTTTAAATAGTTAAATACAATACTGCAAACATAAAGAATTAAAATATAACATAACTTATTCATACCTTCCTTTTTTGCAAATGTAAACTCCATTCAAGTGATTGGGCTAATGAATCCTGCATGAGCTCTTACCTTGTTAATGATCTGCAAGCAGATTCCCAGGCTTCAATGCTGCAGAATTCAGGCAAATTTGTGGTTTGCCGCTGGAATCCATGCCAACTCCTGTGGTGAAGCCAAATAACAAATTCGCTGGCAGGAATCTGTGGGTAAGTTTGGGACTCCAGTCTTCGAATACATTTTTGCCAAAGTCATGAACTTGCTGATATTTACATGGGTAGATGGAGTTTCTGGCAAAACCCAACAAAGTCTGAGCCAATGTTTCTCACAGAGAGTGTCTAGAAAATCAGCCGTTACATCACTTAGAGGTATGAGCCCAATATGATCTCATTTGCTTTAATAAATGTTATAATTTCTGCTGGGGTTGAAGCAGCCATGTCAATAATTTTCTTTCCAACATGTGAAACAAAATTTAAGAATTGTTGCACATATAAGCAAGATTTCACTTCAATTTTTATTGAAAAATACATTATTGCTTCAATGAAGAATAACAATACAGAAGGTCCAATTAATCTCTAAAAGCTACCAGCGTCCTTTAATGTTGCCCAAATAATTTTGTTCTAAAGTTCCAGCCAAAGAAATAAATATTCAAGTTTTGCAAGCCTTTTTTAATGACTTGGGTCTCAGGGATGAAACTGGTGAGTGACGAAACGTGTGTCATGCCTGTTTGATCCATTGCAGGACACACATAGAATACAGGCACCAACTTTATAGAACATAGAACACTACAGCACAGTACAAGCACTTTAGCCCACAATGTTGTGCCGACATTTTATCCTGCTCTAAGATCTATCTAACCCTTCCCTACCACATAGCCCCCCCACTTCTCTATCATTCATGTGTCTTAAATCTCCCTAATGTATCTGCCCCCACAACCTCTGCCGGCAGTGCATTCCACACACCCACCACTCTCTGTGTAAAGAACTTCCCCCTTATATCTTCCTCCAATCACCCTAAAATTATGTCCCCTTGTGTTAGCCATTGTTGCCCTGGGAAAAAGTCTCTGACTGTCCACTCAATCTATGCCTCTTATCATCTTGTACACCTCTGTCAAGTCAAACTTTAATTATTGGTATTGGTATTGGTTTATTATTGTCACTTGTACCAAGGTATAGTGAAAAGCTTGTCTTACAAACCGATCGTACAGGTCAATTCATTACACAGTGCAGTTACATTGAGTTAGTACAAAGTGCATTGATGTAGTACAGGTAAAAACAGTAACAGTACAGAGTAAAGTGTCACAGCTACAGAGAAAGAGCAGTGCAATAAGGTACAAGGTCACAACAAGGTAGGTCGTGAGGTCATAGTCCATTTCATTGTATAAAGGAACCGTTCAATAGTCTTATCACAGTGGGTTAGAAGCTGACCTTAAGTCTGGTAGTACCTGATGGGAGAAGAGAGAAGAGAGAATGTCCCAGGTTGGTGGGGTCTTTGATTATGCTGGCTGCTTCACCAAGACAACGAGAGGTAAAGACAGAGTCCAAGGAGGGGAGACTGGTGTCCGTGATACGCGGGGCTGTGTCCACAACTCTCTGCAGTTTCTTGCGGTCCTGGGCAGAGCAGTTGCCATACCAAGCCGTGATACATCCAGATAGGATGCTTTCTATGGTGCATTGGTAAAAGTTAGTGAGAGTCAAAGGGGACAAACCAAATTTCTTCAGCCTCCTGAGGAAGTAGAAGTGCTGGTGAGCTATCTTGGCCATGGCATCTACGTGATTTGACCAGGACAGGCTATTGGTGATGTTCACTCCCAGAAACTTGAAGGAACTTGCGGGGTGCTCCCCAAATCATTACGTAAAAGATGTATTTCACTGTGTGTTTCGATGTACATGTGACTAATAAAGAGATCTGATCTGATCTGATCTGATCTGATCTGATCTGATCTGATCTTATCTTATCTTTCAACCCTCTCGACCTCAGCATCATTGATGTAGACAGGTGCATGTACACCACCCCCTTTCCTGAAGTCAATGACCAGTTCTTTTGTTTTGTTGACATTGAGGGAAAGGTTGTTGTATCTGGGCAGCATTAATGAGTTGCAAGCACCATTCCAAGCTGACTGACAGTGACTGAAACTAAACCCATACTTCTTAAAGGGGAGGTGATTTTGCCTACAACCAATGGTGAAAGGTAATCTGCAGGTTTAGGGAGATTGATGGCTAACCGTGGATGGGAATGGTCATATCAATATTCAGATGACAGGTGATATTAGCAGGAGGCCTCAGTTGAGGTCCATGCTGGGAGTGGACTTCCAGGATGTATGAGAGCACTGCAGAAAGTTTAATGGCCTCAAATATGTAGGAAAAGATTAGAGAAAGTCTGCAACTCACTAGCTAACACTGTGCGGTATCTTCACCACAAAACAGCAATTCAAGAAGGAGCATTCCTACCACAGTATCAAGGGCAATTAAGAATATAAAGAAATAGGGCAGGAGTAGAGCATATGCCCCTCATGCCTGCTCTGCTTTTCAATAAGATCATGGCTGATCTGATCTTGGCCTCAGCCCACCTTCCTGTCATTTCCTCATTACCCTTGACTCACCAATAGTATTCGAAAACCTGTCTATCTCAGCCCTGAATAAATTCAATAAATCAGCCTCCAGAGCTCTCTGGAGTAGAAAATTCCAAAGATTCCCTACTGTCTGCTCTGAGAAAAGAAATACCTCCTCGGTTTTACATGACTGACTCCTTATTCTGAAACTAATTCTGGGCTCCCCAATGCACGTAACCACCTTTGCAGCATTTACCCCGCCACATCCTTCAGAATCAGATATATTTTTGTAATGTCACCTTGCATGCTTCTAAACCATAATGAGTATGGTCTCAATCTGCTCAATTTAACCTTCTACGACATCTTCTTCATCTTAAAAAATCTATCCAGTAAACTTTCTGTAGAATATTTTCAATGCAAGTACATTCCTATTTAACCAAAACAGTGAATGGTATTCCAGGTGGGGTCTCAATGACTTCCTGTACAGCTGTGGTAGAACTTTTATACACTATGCTCCTTGCAATAAAAAACAAACATTCACTTGTCTCCCTAATTGCTTGCTGTACTGGCATACTAATTTTCTGTGCTTTAGAGGCAAGGACACCCAGATTCTCCTGTACTGCAACATGCTGTCACCTCTTTTCATTTAAGCAATACTCTATTTCTCTATTCTTCCCATTAAAGTGTGTAATCTCCCATTTACCAACATGATGCAATAAACACCTTGTTGGCATTTCACTAACCAGTAAGTCCAATAATCAGCATTTCAGAGCCAACATCAGTGTAGGTTGGAGGGAGCTCTCAGACCAATATCGCGACAATACCAGGAGAGTTCCCAGACTGACGATGGGACAGTGTACACTGGGACAGTACCAAGAGAGTTCCCAGACTGACGATGGGACAGTGTACACTGGGACAGTACCAGGAGAGTTCCCAGACTGACGATGGGACAGTGTACATCAGGACAGTACCAGGAGACTTCCCAGACTGACGATGGGATAGTGTAGATCGAGACTGTACCGAATGAGCTCCCAGGCTGATGATCAGTTGTGATATAACTGGTTAAATGGCATCTGTCAAGTCTTTGATGGAAGTCATGGCTAACCGTGGATGGGAATGGTCATACTTCGTCTGGATAATACTCTATCTGCCATTTACCCAATCCAACAACATTCCACTGCAGATTTTTTTGTGTCCTCCCTACAACTTGCATTCCAACCCATCTTTGTATTGATAACAAATGTAGTTAGGATACATTGGATCCCTTCATCTACATCGTTAACATAGAGAGTAAATAGTTGAAGGACTAGTACTAATGTTTGCTACTCCTGACTAGTTACAGCATTCCCACTGAAAAAGAGCCATTTTTTCCGTGCTCTCTGTTTTCTATTAGTTAATCAATCCTCCAAACCATGTCAGTATATAACCTCCAATGTCATGAGATCTTATCTGGCATAATAATATTTTAAGTGGCACATTATCAAATTCCTTTTGAAAATCTATATATGTGATACCTTCTGGTTTCCTTTAATCCACCTTATTCACTGTGTTCTCAAAACCTCCAATAAAGTTGTCAAGCAATATTTCCCTTTCATAAAACTATGTTGACACTGCTTAATTGTATTTTGAATTTCTAAATGTTCTGTTATTTTTTCCTTAACAGTGGATTCAAGCATTTCCCCAATGACTGCTGTCAGACTAACTGGTTTCCCGCTTTCTGCTCCTTCCTTTCTTGAATAGTTTGTTAAATTTGCAGTCTTCTAACCTGCTGGGACCTTTCCGGGATCCAGGGAATTTTGGAAGTTCACAAGCAATACAACCATTATTTCTGCAGCAACTTCATTTAAGACCTTGGGATGCAGGCTAAGAAGTCCAAGAGTCTTGCTAGGTTTTACTCTGATTAGTTTGCCTCATGCATTTCTCTGATGATGATTGTTTAACTTCCTTCCTCCCTTTGCCTTCTGATTTTCTATTATTATTAGGATGCTTTTAGTGTGCTTTGCCTTGAAGACAGACACAAAATATTTGTTCAAAGACTCTGCTATTTCCTTATTTCCCATTTTTAATTCCCCAGCCTTATCCTCTCAGGAGACAATGTTTATCTCATTTGTTCCATACTTGCAGAATCTCTCACTAAAAACAAAACGTGCAGGAAATACTCACCTGTCCAGGTAGCATCGGAAGTATTTGTCTATCTGACCTGTTAAGTACTTCCAGCATTTTCTATTTTTATTCAGATTTCCAGCATCCAGATATTTTTGCTCTTCAATACTCAAAGAGTTTGATTTTTCATTTCTTGTGAGTTTAATCTTGTAATTTATTTTTGCATCTCTTTTTTGTCATATTTTGCTGGCTTCTATGATTTTTCTACTTGCTATCTTGACAATTGGCATTCGGCCCACTTTGTTTCTCTGTAGGTGAAGAGTGCCAAGGTCAACTGGATTCAAGTTTACAAAAAGCTGAGGAGCTTTCTCTGGGTTGGGGTTAGCAGCAACACAACTGGTGGTCAAAAGTTGTTTAGTCAAGCAGTTGTTTAGGCAGTCTGTTTCCATTTAATTAATACTTTTGTTTGGTGGCACGGGGAACTGACACCAAAACTAAACTAGGATTGAATTGGCTGCAATAATTGATAAGCCCAAGCAAACTACGAACAATGCACATTAGTAGGGATTGCAGCATCAGTGATAACTTGAAATTTCTTCAGATCACGTGAGACATCATCAGCCCAGGTAGAACAGGCTTGGAGGGCCTGGAGGCCTACTCCTGTTGCTGTTTCCTGCTCTTCTTGTGTTCTTGATCTCCAAAAAAATTCCCTGTTATATTCTTTGAGTAAACATTTGACTCCACTTAAGTGAGGTTGCAACCTTGAAGTCAGTACAAAGATACTTCAGGTTACACTTGGAGCTTATGTTTTGTATGGCCATATATCAATACAGCATCACTTCAAGTCCTTGGAGAGCAGATGCTATGGGGTTCTAAAGCACCTCAGTTGCTCTGCTGCTCCAAAAGGTCTTGTTTTCAAAACATCCAACATGTGCAGAGAAAACAGTGAGATAGCGAAATTCTTCCCAACCTCAGTCTGGTCGTTTCCAACATTTCGGTCTGCCTGTGTGAAATGCTTGGAACCACTGACTCCCATGATAATTCCACCAATTGTCGGTGCTCATGTTTGATTACTCATGTTTAATTGGTACATGTGCATCCACACAGATGTGAACCTGGTTTTGCCTTTGGCTTTTTGACAACCCATCAAAGAGAAACCCATCGGATTGGCTCATTTCCAAATCTCTCACTAATGTCAAGAACGAGCAGGCATTCAAGTTCTTTCGCCGTTTGTGAACATGAAAAGGAAACCTCCAGTGTAGCTGTACAACTGGCTGTACGCCATGATCAACATGCAACTTGCAACTGATACCTTTCAGCTTCCTAGTACCGGCAAAGAGATCTGGGAATCTGCTATAGATCACATTGACGGTAGGCACGGCATACGTGATTTTGCAATGTGAAGAGCAGATGTTGCATTGAAACTCAGAGATGTTTTACATTCATTTGGGATTACATAAAATGTCCTGTTAACACTCTTGGATTTGAATGTCACTTGCAATGAACATTCTCCCAAAATGATTAAAGGTATGCTGAAATAGTAAGCAAATATCCTGGCATTTCCTCATTGTATTAGAGAGGGATGAAAAGGAAGATGATTGAAGGTTTGCTTACTCAACATGTTGACAGATGCCCTTTTATCAACCATTATGTTCGTTAATGAATTGCAAATGTTCACCTCCACCTGTGGCTGAGTGTATTCAATAACAAATGCATATTCAGAATCATTAGAATTTTTATTGACCTCAGCACTAACTTGATCACTTAGTGTACACTTTGAATTTGCTGATCAAAATCATACCGTTTTTCCATAGCAGAACATTTTGCTTTGCATTGAACTTATTTCTGTTATTATCATTATCATCATCATTATTCTACCACAAAAACAATACAGTTTTCAGTTCTGTTTGGTGTACTATTGCAGGCAATTGTTCACTGTTAATGATCTCAAGTGAAAAGTCACCTGGTATTTACTTTCTCTCCTGGTTCTATTCACAGCAGTACCCTATGGTGTTTCAGCATCAATTGTACAAGAATCTGAAAGTGACAATGACCTTGATAACCCAAACTTTTGAACCACTTGTTACTCTATCCATGGGCTTTTCATCAAAGGTACACTGATAGATATCCTCAGTGAATTGCATTTTCAGCTCTTGCTCCACATTTTGCAGCAAGTTATCTTAGGTGTGTGCATTATTAATCTTGTGTGATAGGATCCAGTAGTCACAAATGCCACATTTTGCAGTAGAGTGAAATATGTGGTCAGTGTGGCTTTTGCTCATTTGCAATCATCTGCTCTTTGGAGTGGCATAGTGACACAGCTAACAAAGTTGCTGCCTCAATGCTCCAGCAACATAGGTTCAATCCAGACCACCACCGCTGTCTGTGTGGAGTTTGTACATTCTCCCTGAGACTGCATGGGTTTCCGCTGTGTGCTTTGGTTTCCTTTCAAATACCAAGGACGTGTGGATTGGTAGGTTAATTGACTGGTGTAAATTGTCCAAGGGTATAGATGAGAGATAAAGTTTGGAGAGAGTTAATGGGAATGCTGGGAAAATAAAAAAAACGGCTTTAGTGCAGGATTAGTGTCAATGGATGTTTGATGGTTGGCATGCACTCAGTGGGCCGAAGGACATTTTTGTATGCTCTATGACTCAAAAGTTGTAGGAGAGAAGTGCTTCATAGATATCCTGTAATTCTTCACATAATAGTGTCATGGGAGAGATTTTTTTCTTAGAGTCAAAGAGTGATAAGGCATGGCAACAGGTCCTTCAGCCCATCGAGACCACATCAGCCATCATCCACTCATTTACACTAATCCTACATTAATTCTATATTTTTTACTCTCCCCACATCTGTTCCCACCAGATTCTACTATTTACCTGCACACTAGAGGTTTTACAGTGGCCAACTAACCTACCAACTCACAGGTCTTTGGGATGTGGGAGGAAACCTGACCACCTAGAGGAAACCCATGTGGTCACAGTGAGAACAGAACAGAACAGCAGCAGAGATTGGGATTGAATCCAGCATCTCTGGTGCTTTGATGCAGCGGCTCTCTAGCTGCACCACTGTGCTGCCCAATCTTGTCACCTGTGATTACAAATCCTGTTTCTGCCCGGTCTGTCAGGGCCAAGGATGGGTCAGAATAGACACTGAACGACATAAGGCTGGTATATCCATCACCATCTAAACAGTAAGCAACTACAGTGTAGGTGAAATGAACATACTAGGCATCACTATTTATTTTGACATAAATTTCCAGCCTTGGTTGGCTTGCACAAATTTGGATTAATTACTGTGGGTGGGATAATTTATTGTCTCCTCAATAATCGGAGAGCTAAACAGCAGAGTGACTCAGTTATTAACATAGCTACAATAAATTCTACATGTTGGATCAAAAGATAACAGCAAGATTCCACACACAAAATGTTCAACTTGACAGCAATTGCACTCCCAGCTCCTCCACCAGTGCAAAGTGTGCCTTTTAAGTATCTGTGACTAATTATGTAGGCATACCATTGAGCGCAATGAAAACAATTACCGTTTTCTTTATTGTTGCACCCAAGATACTGGGGATGCTCAGAACTATGCTCGGATTTAGGATTACACATATTGTTCTCAAGGAAATTTACTAACATAGCATCAAATAACAATACTACAAAATGCAAGACCTCTAGTGCAACCTTTTGTTCTTCATAATTATTTCACTTGCAGTCAGACTTTCTGTACCTGTCTGCTGACCAAACATACAGTACTTAACATAAGTACATGACTGCAACTTGCAACAAAGTGTCAAAGTAACTTTCTCACTCCCTGATGCATCATAGTGTTAGCAGCTGGGACTCCAGTTCAAGCTGCACTTAATGTTTATACAGTGGTTTTCTATCTGCTGGCAGAGGCAACATCACCTGCCCTGCCATGTACATCATAATTTATTTTATTTAATTATTAAGTTCAACTACTGATTTATAATTTAATTTTGTTAATAATCTACTTTTAAAGTCTGGATTTTAAATACACTTACTGCTCTGGGTTATAATTTAGAATGAACACCTTCAGGACAAAGAGGGTAAAAAAGTACATTGCTCATCACCCTGTTACATTCTTCTCCTAAAGCAGTGAAATTTAGATTTTGTGTATGATCATGAATCTCAATAATTTTTGAAGTAAAAATAGAAAATATTGGAAATATTCAGGCAGCATCCAAAGAGAGAAACAGTTAACATTTCAGGTCAGTGAGGAAAGACTGGTTAAATCCTCAAAGCTTCTTTGAACCCTGCATTCCAGAACCACAGTGATTGTGCCCTGACACCAAGCTGAGCTTGCTTAGATGCTGCAGGATTTTTGGGTTCCCAGGAGCTGAAATTGAGCTCAGCATCACTTCCACACTGGAAACAATGAGCTCCAAACTCTGTGAAACCTATCCGAAAGATTGAAGCTGGATTCCTCAATGCTCCTTGACATTTTGTGCAGGCTTTCAGCCAGGTTTGCTGGTGCACTAAACATCTTATTGTGCATGCCCATTTTCTTTTTAACATTCTGGAAATTTTTTAAATATCATTAATTATTTTAAATGTCATAGAAACCCACAGATATGTTTGAAAGGCTTCGTCTTTGGTAGTTCTGGGCAAGACTTAGGTGAATGGAGATACAAAGAGACATTTCCAAATGTGGAGCAATAACAAACTGCTAGAAGAACTCAGCAGGTCAGGCAACATCTGTGGAGGCAAAGGGATGGTTGATATTTTGGATCGAGACCCTGCATCAGGACTGAGAGTGAAGAGGGAAGATTTACATTGATGATTTGGAAGAGGGGACCAAGTGTAGCTTATATAAGTTTGCTGATGACACTAAATTGAGTGGAAAAACAAATAGTGCAGAGGATGCAGAGAGTCTGCAGAGAGATATAAATAGGTTAAGTGAGTGTGCAAGGGTCTGGCAGATGGAGTACAATGTTGATAAATGTGAAGTCATCCACTTTGGAAGGAAAAATAGATGATCAGATTATTATTTGAATGGTGAAAGATTGCAGCATACTATTGTGTAGAGCGACCCGGGAGTTCTTGTGCATGCATCCCAAAAAGTTGGTTTGCAGGTGCAACAGGTTATCAAGAAGGCAAATAGAATGTTGGCCTTCATTGCTAGAGGCATTGAATTTAAGAGCAGGGATGTTATGCTGCAAATGTACAGGGTACTGGTGAGGCCGCACCTGGAGTACTGCGTGCAATTCTGGTTTCCTTACTTGAGAAAGGATATACTGCCTTTGGAGACAGTGCAGAGGAAGTTCACCAGGTTGATTCTGGAGATGAGAGGGTTAGCCTATGAGGAGAGATTGAGTCACCTGGGACTATACTTGCTGGAATTCAGAAGAATGAGAGAGGATCTTATAGAAACATATAAAACTATGGAAGGGATAGATAAGATAGGGGCAGGAAGGTTGTCTCCACTGGTAGGTGAGACTAGAACCAGGAGACATAGCCTCAGCATTCAGGGAAATAGATTTAGGACAGAGATGAGGAGAAGCTGCTTTTCCCAGAGAGTAGTGAATCTGTGGAATTCTCTGCCCAGGGAAGCAGTAGAGTCTACCTCATTAAATATATATTGAAGATACAGTTAGACAGATTTTTGCATAATAGGGGAATTAAGGGCTATGGGAAAAAGGCAGGGAGGTGGAGTTGAGTCCACAGCCAGATCAGCCATGACCTTATTGAATGGCGGAGCAGGCTCGATGAGCCAGATGGCCTACTCCTGCTCCTATTTCTTAGGTTCTTATACCCAGGATATAGAAGTGATAGCTGGAACCAGATGGAGGGGCAGATGATGGGCAGATGGAGCCAGGTGAGGGAGGGGGGAGTTGTAAGACACAGGCTAGCAGGTGATAGGTGGAACCAGATAAGAGAGAAATGGGCTGCTGAGGTGGTGGTGGAAGTAGAGACGACAGTGGCATCTAAGAGGCATTTAGATAGGCACATGAATATGCAGGGAATGGAGAGATATTGACCAGATGCAGACAGATAGGTTTAATTTAATTTTGCATCATGGTCAGCACAGACATATGAGCCGAAGGGCCTGTCCCTGTTCTGTACTGTTCTATGTTTTGTGTTCTATGTTCTATGGATGAACCGTTAAAGCTAAGTACTGAAATACCATTGACTGATCACTAAACACAAAATCCAGACCATGAGGCTCCAGCATACTGAAATTTCCAATGGTCTTTGTGACACTGCAGGCTACAGATACTCTGGAAGTCACACCAATAGTTGTCAGTGTTCTGGAAACACAAAGGACTGCAGTTGCTGTAATCTGGAGCAAAGAACAAACTACTGAAGAAACTCAGTGGATCAGGCAGCATCTGGATGCAGTGTCTTGACCCAAAACATCAACTGTCCCTCTGCCTCCCCAGACACTGCCTGACGTGTTCAACTCCTGCAGCAGTTTCTTTCATGCGCTTTATTGCCAGTGATCTGTTCTCCAGACTGTTGAATCAATGTACAGTATGTTGTCACCCACATGATGAACAGTCAATGACCTATCAAATTGTACTCATGCTCTTGTTACATCTTGCTCATTTCATACCATTTCAGTGGAGGTCAGTTCCTCACATCTCTATGACAATTAGTTCAACTCTGCATTTAGAAAGAACTTGCTTTGCCTGAGCAAAATGTGTTGATTCTTACACTGCAAGTAGTATTCTGCCACCACCTCTATAAGAAATGCAAAATCACACTTTCTTGATCTAGTAGTGAATTAATGAGTTGTCAAGTGGTGTGCCTGTCGTAATGTTTAAATCATGTGCTTTCTTAGATTGATGATCACTGGGCAATAGAGAAATAAAGCCAATGCTCCAAATGGCACACAGTGCAGGTCTGAACTGTGTACTTATTATGTATTGAGATAATCTCACCTCAAAGAGGATTAATCTCCCTCTCAGAGGACACAAAACTTAAATGTTTGCCTTACTACGGAAGGGAAAGAGGTAATAAAAAAAAGAATGTGATCTGCTTGGATAGCAGTAATAAACTGTCAACCAGTGCGACAAATTGAATGTTACAAGGAAAAAGAACAGTCTTGGACAGAAGCACAATAAACTCAGAGCAGATTGGTTTGTAGACGAGATGTAAAGATGGAATACGTAATGTAAATCCTCAACTTATTCTAAGGGAACAGGAAGATAAATGTACAAGGGCATATCTTCTAAGTCATACCCTCTTTTGCATGATCCCATTTTGCTTTTCCAACAACAAATTGCATTTCTAAATCACCTTTGACATAGCAAATGCCCCAATACATTTCAAAGAGGTGCAATAAAAATCAATTTTACTTTCAATCACCACTCCACTTTCACCTATGAACTGCATGGCAAACTGAAAGAAAGTGGGAATCAAATTCCCGAGTGATGCTCATACAGTGTAACCTAAATAATGAGTTACTGCCATTTTCTCTATGGGTTAAACAATAACTTAGGGTCATTTTATGTGCAGAATTACTAATGTCCTCCAAACACGTGCCGGAAATCATAGTGCTCATGGGAAAATAAGGCTTAGACCTCTTATTATTAGCATTGAGTTGGATGTGCCTGTAACACTTCCAGAAGCAGCTTGCCTTTCCAAGTAGGACCAAGTTAGGCAAGTTGGGCCAACTCACCAGCATCAGCTGCCAGTAGATCACGGGAAACAATTTGGCCAGGAAATTGGTGGAGGCCAGCAGATGATGGCAGAGGCTCACAACATACTACTCACAACTCACAGAAGAAATCCACTGCATACCAGCAGAGGCTCAGAGCATACCAACAGAGACCCAAGCATACCAGCAGAGGACCACAGCACACTACGAGGGAGCCACTACTCACCAGCAGAGGCCCTGAGCACATCAACAGAAGCCCAGAGCATACTAGCAGAGGCCAACAGCACACCAGTAGAACCCAGAGCACACCAGCAGAGGAAAGTAACAAAGCAGGAGAGACCAACAACAAACCAGGACAGCCCAGAGCATACCACAACATACCAGCAAAGTTTCTTAGAAGTGCTTTGGGTCTTTTCTCCCTAATTTTACAGAGAAAACAAATACAATGAAGACCAAATTGTATTCTTTCTTGTATTATTTAAATCAAATAAATCTACCTTTCATTACTTTGTTTGGATTGAAAGAAACAGGTTAAGCAATGAACTCGGCTGAGTACTAACCTTGGATAAGAATTGATCTTGGCTGTGATTTCTCCAACTGTGTGACAGTCAGCTAATACACAGTCCTAATGGACAAGTGCAGAATGGTCTCCTTGATCAGGTAACAGAGGATAGCCAGCAGATGTGGATCTGTTCTGATGACCTTCAGAAAAGAGGTAAGAAATTCAAGGTCAGATCAACAGTTTAAAAGTATTGTATGAATCAGGACAGCTTCCATTTCTCTGAAATGCAAGTGTTTGAAATTGGCTCTTGACATTTTTATCTATTTTTAAATATGAAGATGGAAATTATTCTTAATTACTTCTTAACACCAAGAAGTATTATTCTTGTTCCAGGATCACTTTAATGTGTAATTTGCATTACTACAGAGAAATGAACACAGTAAACTTGAGCCGACACAGAAGACTTGCTCCATTGAAAGAACAAAGTAACCAAGATCACAGATTTCCTTTCAATTGAGGTGAGGGGGGAGGGAGGTGGTGGGGGTGGGTATTGTGGTTAGAGGGTAGGTTAGATAGATTTCGTGGGGGTCACTTTTCAAACAGTCTGTGAAGGAGGAACACAAGAACTACCTCCTCTTGAAAATGGAATGGTTCTTTAGGAATGCTTTACAGAGGTTATGTTGTGCTGGAGCACTGAAGAACATGTGGTAAGAATTAAAGATTGATGGAAGAAACCACCATAGTCTGCATTATTAATGATAACTTCAGGCTGTACTCTTGGTAACTTTAGTAAACTAAACCAGGCAAGGTCAAAGATCACTCGAGGTGCTTGTCTACTTTATAGTTCTACACTGGAGACCTCAAAGTCTTTTTTTTTCTGTTTTAGTCAGTAAAATCTTTTCTTCCATGTACTTAGATTCTTATAGGGTCATTAAATTAATTTATTTTCTGAGATATTTTACTTTGATGGTTTACCTTTTTTGGCTTAATAAATTAAAGCTGGAACAAAACTAATCCCTGGAGCAACATTCAGCAGCATTTGGATGCACATTCATTTCTTTACACTGAGGTTTGTGACTTAAGATTTTGTTGATTTACTTCAACTAGGATATGTGTGAATTGACAGATGTGATTAATTTATGAGTAAATTAAACTCATTTGACTTAAATATCACAGTGAAAGACTACATTTTAACAGCTACAGTTAGCAACCATAATGTGAGCATAGGTGCATTGAGACAGGGAAAGAAGGTTTTGCCTCAAGGTAGTTCTGTGTTAACAGCTGTTTGCTTGGATGTAGAATAACATTCCACAAATGCACATAATACTTTCTCCAGTTGTTGGCTGGTCTTCAGAGTTAGGCTTTGCAAACTAAAAACCATACATATGTGACAGTAACTTCTTATCTTAGAACTGTAGGTAGACATTGGATAATGAAAGTTATGAGTGCTGAATCACAAGGAGGGTATTTTGCCCATTGTGCCTAGGTAACCTCTTTCAACAAACTATCAAATTTGTCCCGCTCTTCTGCTCTTACCCAATAACCTACCAAAATTTTCCTCTTCAAATATTTATCAAATTCCATTTTGAAAGCTGATATTAAATCTGTTTCCACTGTCCTTCCATACAGTGCAAGTCATGTTCTCTTCTTGCTGCTACCATCAAGCAGGAGGTATAGAAGCCTGAAATCCTACACCGCCAGGTTCAGGAACAGCTACTTTCCTACAGCCATCAGGTTCTCGAATCTACTTACGCAACCCTAACCCTACCTCAACAATGGAATACTACAGACCACCTCTTGCACTGTCTTTAATTGTGTCTGCTTTTGCAGTCTTTTTTTTCACTGTATGGTATAATCCTACGTATAATTTATATTCAGTGTTTTGTCCGTACCTATGTACCTGCAAATGCTACTGCAAGCAAGTTTTTCATTGTATGTATATTCATTTCTCACCATACTTGCATACATGACAATAAACTCGACTTGACTTGAAATAAATCCTATCCACACTTATCTGCTTCTTTTGCCAATGATTGTAAATCTGTATCTTTCTAGCTCTACTAATTTTGGCATTTACTGTATTCAAAAACCCTTTTGATTTTGAAGATCCTTCAATTACCAATCTATCATTAACCTTCTCTTCGCTGAGGAGAATAATCGCAGCTTCCCTGGTCTCTCCACTTAACCAAAACCACTCATCTTTGATACCATTTGAGAAAATCTCTGCATCTTATACAAGGCTTTGATATTTTCCCAAAAGCATGATGTACAAAAGTGGATGCAATAATCCATTTGAGACCAAATGGTGTCTGATTTAAACCTCCTGAAACCCACTGTTATCCTGCTAATAATTCACTACATCTGCAAGTTTTTTTTGTGATTTGAAATCTTAAATAATGCCCTGGTTATCATGTCTGAACAATTACAATATACCAAATGGAGCAGTGATTTCAATACCAACCCTGAGGGGATCACCACTTTATAGTTCCTGGCTGAAAAAACAACTGTTCAATCTCATTCTCTGCTTCTCTCAGTTAAAAACTTGTATATCCACATGGA
This sequence comes from Pristis pectinata, assembly GCF_009764475.1. NCBI lineage: Eukaryota > Metazoa > Chordata > Chondrichthyes > Rhinopristiformes > Pristidae > Pristis > Pristis pectinata. The sequence goes on from NC_067406.1 coordinate 118,044,407, forward strand.
ACTTTATTTTCATCAGCTTCAAACTGTGAAATCTTCTGTTACTCTAATCAGAACCTTGTGAAAGTCTATATGCCCACCATCACCCACACCAGCCTCACCAACCATTTCTATCAAAGAATGTAGTCAAGTTTGCTGTTTTTATGCCAATGTGATATATTAGGTGTCATTTATTAGAGTTCCCTTTTATTTCAATCAGTAATTTTGTCTCGTACGCAGTCTCTTATATCCTTTCTCAGTCCTCCACTACACTTATGACATGCTTCTCTACTCTCTACTATGTTATGAATTACATACCTATCATCTTAGTTTCTTACCTTTAGTTATCAAGACCTTGGAGTATTTCTCTTTCTCTCTCACAGAAAACTGTCCAGAATGCACCTGAAATGCCTTCTGTTTGAAGGCCTTCCAGTGTCCACTTATTATTTTATCCACCAAGCTGTGTGTACAAACTACCAGAAACAGGTTTTGAGGCTCATTCTAAGGCTCATTCTCCGTTCCATATTCCTTTCATCCATTTTCTCTTTCGCCTTACAATATTCAAATGGTTTTAACATGGCCCGCTCCCCTGCACCTTCCCTTCCCTCATCAACCTCATAACTTTATGTTTTTCTCATTTCAGAGAGACTGTCTGCAGAGGACCTAGCATTTGAGCTGTTTGATGGAGATGACAACATGGTTCACTGCATCTGATGAACCTTTCACCAGCACCAATTATAGCACCTTGTGGCATTCAAGGTAGTGTAGAGGGGGATCTGCATGTAGTGAGTAACCTAAAGGACGAGGTTGAACATCACTGCTGTTCCAATGGTTCAGACTTGGGTGTCTTAGATGGATTAAGATCCCTCTCATTCTTGAGTCGAGATCCAACTTTCACAACCATATATTAATTCCTTTATCCCTGTAAATCAACCTGGTTAAATTTCTCTGCACTGCCTCCAATGCAAGTAAATCCTTCCTTAAAATGGAGACCAATACTGCATGCTATGCATCAGGTGTTGTCTCACCAATTCCCTGTGAGGTTGCATCATGTTTTCCCTACTTTTGTATCCTTTCAATAAAGGTCAAAATTCCATTAGCCTTCCTATTTACTTGCTGTAGTTGCACATTTACTTTTTGTGTTTCATATGCTAGGATCCCTGGATCCCTTTTTTATCACAACAATTTATAGACTTATCCCACTAAAATAATAACTGTTTCCAAAGTGAATAACTTCATATTTTCCAACACTATTCTCCATCTGTCAACTTTCCCACACAGTTAACCTATCAATATGCTTTTCAGGCTCTTTGCGTTCTCCTCCCAATTTACTAACCCACTTCTCTCTACCATCAACAAACTTGGCTACATTACATGTGGTTCCTTCGTGCAAGGTAATAAATAATTGGGGTCCCTGCACTGATCCTGTGGCACACTACTAAGTATTGATTGTCAATTTGAAAATGACCCCTTTATCCTCGCTCACTGCCTTCAGTTACCTTCTGCCCTGTCTATGCCATTACATTACCCCCAACCCTTATCTTGTGCAGTAACATTTTATGTGCCAACTTATTGAATGCCTTCTGGAAATCCAATTGCAAAACATTTGCTGGTTCCCATTTATCCACCAGTTTGTAACATCCTCAAAGAAGTCTAGTGATTTTTTTTCAAGCACAGTTTATTAAGAGAGGACTGCATTGCAATGTGGAGGCAGATGAACAGCGCTGAAGGTCTTATGAGGAATGTCACAGTAGGAATGGACAATGTTAGCCAAATATTGTGTAACCAGAGTGTGAGAAGGCAGACTGCAAGTGATTATGATAGAACTGAACACCTTGGAAATTATCCAGAAGAAGAAAGCCAGAGCAGATGGTTTAGTGATTTAAAAGAAATGGGAAATAATAGAGGTTCCATAATTACAAGAATTAGAATTGGAGTCAAGATACAAAGCAGTGAGAAAACAGAGCCTTAAGAAGTAATCAAAACAGAGACTGTTGTGATTGAGTTCATGCTGTCCAGTAATGTACCAAATACAATTTATTATTGTTAACTATTATCACAGTTGATAAGAATTATTGCTCTGTGTTGTTTTATCTGGATGGTTTGGAATTTGCAATTGATACCAGAAAGGTTGTATTTAAGGGTATGTAATACAGTACCTTCATATTTATGAAAACAACTATGTTGAAGCAACAGTTTTGGAACAGAAGACCAGATGTTTTTGAAACTTATCTTGAGAACCGATGTGCCCGAAGTGGATATCTCAAAGAAATTGATTACTGTTTATATGAAGTAATTTGCAGACAATGAGACTAAGAAGTTGAGTGAATGTAAAACTGGTGAAACCAGTAACTATAATATAAATAATTAGTTAGGTGTAACATGTCACAGATATAAATAGTTAACTAATTGTATAATTTTATACAATAGTTAATGGTTTGCATGGATTTATTACTTTTTTTTTGAAGGGGAAGCAGTGTTAGTTTTATAAGTGTAAATGTACCTTTAAAAAGAGATTGTATCATGTGGTATGACTTTTGAGACATTGTTGGACCAGACACTGCCATTAGTTGAGCGTTACTGCCTTCAATAAAGGATGTTCTGTTCATAGATCTACCTCTTGCTGTCTTGCAAGTAGCAAGACTAAAGAGCCGAAGGCACCACAGTTAACAAACCGGTAAAATAATTTACAAAATGGCACATTTTTGGAGAGCACTACAACACGTATATAACTCACAGCAACGGTCTTTTATAGAGCATACAAAGTCAATTTCCTCATAAGACAAAGTCTAAAAATGGAGGAAATAGAAATTAAGCAATTTTTATCAGTAAGAATGGGATACTGTCCCCTTAAAAAAAATAAAGTGAATGGAGTATTGTTCTCTAAAGTCAATCTCACTTACTCCTAACAGTGTGTTAACCAAATTCTACTGACACAGGACTTAACAAATCATTTCTGCTCCATTGTCAATGTAAGCAACCTTTAATAAGGTGTCTGTTTGCAATTTCTGGAATTGACATGGTACTGCAAGTAATCCTAACGTGTTACAACTGGCACAGGCACACCATCATGGCAATTACTCCCTTCCCAAGCCTTGGGGTGGAATCATATCCAGGTCAAAGCAACAAGTAAAATTTCTACTGCTCTGGACTTCCAGCCGGGCCACTGTGACCATTGCAATTTATACTTGTATAATGTAGCAAAGCCTACTAAAGGGAAAGAGTGAAGGGAAGGAATGGGGAATAAAATAATGGATTTTCCTTTCCTTTGGTATCTGGTGTCACAAGAAACAAACGTGATATGTCTCAGTGAAGTCTCTCCACAGCTAAAGAAATTTCCACAAGTCAACACTAATTGTTATTAGCTTTGCATTTTCATTCAAAGAGTCCACTAAGAACAATGCACTGAATGACAGACAGAAATAATGGGCCAGATCATTTTTGGTGAGACTTCCTCCTCACATTTACCTCCTGCAGATCATTACGTTCACACTTACTTCTTGTCATTGAATGGCCCCTACCGACCTTAAGGACTTGCTGCCACAGTCATTCTGCAAAGAGGAGCGGGCAGGGAGCAACAGGTAGGTTTCACACAGTATGAACGGGTTCCCCACCCAGTGATCACTCTCATGGCCTTCTGAAAGCTCATGTTGTCAGAAAGCTTTCCTTATTGTCTCTAAGTGTCTCTGATGATCAGGGACAAAACACCTCAGCTCGATGGTGAGCCCAGAAATGGAGCAGGAGGTCAGAAGTTCCAGCAAAGGTGTGGAAGTCTGGAATATACTGACACTTGCATTGCAGAGAGCTGGCATTTCTCTGCAGGACCACCAATTAGACAATGGCACAATCAGCCCATATACATCGAGGCCTAAAGGGTGATTTATTTAGGTCAGAGTTATGTTGTATTAAGATTGTTGGCAATTATTGCTTAAGAACACTTGAAGCCCCCATTACATAGCAACTGCCTGTAATATAAATTGATGCTTAAACTAATTAACTAAATGGCTTAACATCTCCATTAAAACGGACCAGCAAATATCATATGAATGTATTAAGCACTTTGCATTATTCATGCTGTAATGATTCTTAGCTTAATGACAGGGCAAGGTAGCAGACACATTGGTCTGTGATATAACTGACCTTTTGATCCTTGAACTGGTCACAAGGGACTGGATTTCCCTCTGATTACTGGGTTATTGGTGGGGAGAGTTTAGCCTTCCCATGTGACTTGAACTAACATCCTGCTTTATTTTTCTGGAGTGGCTCATTACTTAAGTGGAATGAATTTATAAAAATGTATCTGCTGACTTATCCTACAGAATTTGAAGTTCTGCAGCTGATTAAAGGAGCAAAAACCTTTGTCACTAAAAAGAACCCATAACACAGGAGGTGATAGACTTATGATTAAAGAAAGAATCTTTGATAGATCTTTGTCCTATTCACTGAAGGAGAGGCTAGAAAGAATGACATCCTGGGACTGAGAACAGGCAGCCTTGTTGGTAAGTCGTTCAAGTTCCGTGGAGAGAGATGATAAAAGCATGTTAAAACAATTCTTATACTCTCCTTAGTCAATCATCTGAGGTCATGAGTCTGTTTGATGGAGGACGTGGCAAGTTATGAGATACTGCCGCATACTCCATCAAACAGACTCATGACCTCAGATGATTGACTAAGGTGAGTATAAGAATAGTTTGAACACCTCTTTAACTAACATGCTCTTGCTTTGCAAAGAGAATGTACTAAGACCATTAGTTGCTTCCAGGGAAAGAGCAATCATTGGCCCTGATATTTATACGGAAGCAGGAATGGAGAACAGGAGCATACTTGTGACCCAGAAACGTGGAAAAGCCAGAAACATGGATATCTTGCTAGATATAATGGGAGGAACTCATTAGTATCTTCAGCTCCAGTTCCCACTCTGTAGCAAGGCAAGGGACTTCCAGGCAGGAACTCCAGGGGCAGAATGCCATAGACCCTGAGCTGATTCCAAGGAACCAAACAAGTTTGGGTCATAATAAAAGTTTCAGAATGTGGCAGGGAGGAAGGAAGGGAATCCATCAGTACAACAGAAGATAGGAGTGGTGGATGTTATACTTGAGGACAACTGTACAGCCCAACACTCTGATGCTGTGCAGTTTAATGTGCTTTCTGAAGCATGGAAAATGTCTTGATCATTATGTCTTGTGTTGTATCGCCTCACAGAAAGAAGAGATGTTCCTATACATCTGGAGTTCTAATCACGCAATTGTGGTAGCATACATATTTCTAAATTAGGTGCTATTGACTTGCCTCCCAATATTCTTGTATTTATCTGATCTGTTGCTGGCCAAAAGAAACCTATCAATTGTGATAGATTTTTTTTATTCCAGGGTAAGACATTGAAATGTGTTCCAATCACTTATCAACTTTTGAGAATGAGATGTCCTCATTTTTTCTCACACATTTGAAGATATAATTTCAAGACTTTGATCTCCTGCTGTTTTGCTTCAACCTCAGCATAATTACAAATTGATTATGACTTTACAGTGATGTAGCAATTGCAATAACAACATGAGGTTTTCACTTTTCAAGCATGAGATAATATCAAGCAGTGCTTTCAGAGCACTGAAACTTCACACAATTAGGAAAAAAATACTTTTATAATCAAATGTAAATTGATTACATTGCCCTGGTGTTCTGAGGACTGTCCTCTACTATAAATGTTGCTAAAGCAGTAATTACCCTTCAGATATCCACATATTTTAAAGGTTGCATTTCCATTTGAATGTCATTTAGCAAGTAGTAAGCAAAGCCTTTAATCACTAATGGAAAACAAATATAACTGCAGATGTTGGGATTCAAAAGAAAAACAGAATTTCCATCTTCTGTCCATTCACCTCATCCCCTTCCCACCATCCAGAGATCCAATCATTCAAGCAACAATTCACTTGCACTTCTTCCAATCCAGTGTACTGCATTAGGTGTTCACAAAGTGACCTCGTCTACAATGGAGAAACCAAACACAGATTGGGTGATTGTTTTGTGCTTGGTCCCCAGGGGTGACCCTGATCCTGATGACACTTTAATTTACAGTCCTACTCCCATTTCAATTTGTTTGTCTGCAGCTCCCTCCACTGCCATAGTGAAGCCCAGTGTAACGGAGAAGAATAACATCTTATCTTCTGTCTAGGCACCTTGCAAACTTTCCAGAATGAACACTGTATTTTCCAACTTCAGGTAAGCTGCTCTCTCATTGTTTTCTATTATCACGTTGATGTTCCCTTTCTCACTAGTTTCTTTAAAATGTCCTGTTAATGGTCAGTACGCATGCTCCTTATCACCTGATCTGTCTTAACCTATCTCCATTTTACCTTTTGTCTTAGACCTCACTCCTCCCTGCAGCTCTGCTTTGAAAACCGTTAACCTACCACTCTCCCTTCAATTCTGACAAAGGGTCACAGACGCAAAACGTTGACTGCTTCCTCTTTCCACAGATGCTGCTTGATTGACTGAGTTCTTTGGCATTTCTGTTTTTGTTTTAATCCCCATCAGAATCAGAATCAGAACCAGGTTCATTATTACTGACTTATTTGTTATGAAATTTGTTGTTTTGTGGCAGCAGTACAGTGAAAGACATAAAGTTACTATAAATTACAAAACAAATAAATAGTGCAAAAAAAGAAATTAATGAAGTAGTGTTCATGGGCTCATGGACCGTTCGGAAATCTGATGGCGGAGGGGAAGAAGCTGTTCCTGAAACGTTGAATGTGGCTCTTCAAGCTCCTGTACCTCCTCCCCAATGGTAGTAATGAGAAGAGGGCATGTCCCGGATGGTGAGGGTGCTTAGTGATGGATGCTGCCTTCTTGAGGAACCTCCTCTTGAAGATGTCCTCGATGGTGGATAGGCTTGTGCCGTGATGGAGCTGACTGATTCTACAACCCTCTGCAGCCTCTTGCGATCCTGCACATTTGATCCTCCATACCAGGCTGTGCATTCTCACAACCAGTCAAAATGCTCTCCACCATACATCTATAGAAATTTGTAAGAGTCTGTGGTGACATACCAAACCTCCTCAAACTCCTAATGAAATAGCGCTGCTGTTGTGCCTTCTTCATGATTGCATCAATGTGTTGGGCTCACGAGAGATCCTCTGAGATGTTGACAACCAGGAACTTGAAGCTGCTCATCCTTTCCACCGTTGACCCCTCAATGAGGACTGGTGTGTGCATGGAAGAGCGAAGCAGTGCACACTGGCCTCCCCGGTAATAATCCAAACTGTAGTATAATTTGAGATAATGGACCTGATATTATTAAGGAAGTGTGCCTGTAAAAGGCAACAAATTAAAATTCCAATGCATATCCCTGCTCCCCACTATGCTCAGTCTATCATCAATGTAAAGTGTTGCAAAGCCAGCAGTATAATTCAGTATTGCCAGCTCAGACTTCAGCTTGGAAATTATACTCTTCAACCTCTGCTGTATGCCCACTTATTATGTGAAATTCTTTTGTCTATTGTTTACCCTTCTTTCAAGGCAACAATCAGAAACATGCCATTGTATATGATATACACTGATTAGCAATTATATTTTTAGCTTCTCTTTTCTATTATTGCCAGCATACTAACTGTATTTTGAGCATGCCTGTCTGATAAAGGCATTTTGGTGTAAATGGAACAAAGCTGTTGGTAATGTGAATCTGACAGACACTTAAATGTTCATACTGCTTTTCAATGCAGTTGTTAAATCATTTAATTAAAATAGGTTGTTATCTTCACTGAAATGGTGGATATTTGAGTACCTTAATGTCTGCATATTAATAGTAGCATACAGACATTTAGTTTGAACTGGGATATTTGTGGTATTTTAGAACCATAACATTTTTCTACAGTACATTAATAATATGCATAAATTGTGTAGACAGCTCCTGTTCAGTATCAGTAAAGAAAAAATTAAATTCTGAATATGTAATTTGTTACTTTATGTAAATAGGATCTCATTTGGTGATATTCTGCAGTAAAAGCACTCACTGAAACTTAGGAGGTTGTAAGCTTAAACTGGATGAAGATCTAATGCTGAGCGGTGTTGGTGGAGGATCTGGAGTTAAGAGAAACTGCTGAGAGAAGAGTTGAGCTGCTATTTCATTAAAGAAGGTGGTGGGGAGAACTAAGGAGGGAGCTTCAAAGCACTGTACAGCTGAATGCACATCTAGTATTAATGCAACAAATGGAAGAAGCTTGCTCAAGAAGCAAGAGTCGGAGGAAAAGAGAAACCGGGGAGTGTGGTGGGGCCAAAGAAAGAAAGAGGAAGATAGAAAGAGGTGAGAAGAGAGTTACACAGGCAGAAGAATGGGAGAGTAGAATGTGAGGGATGCAACAGGATTCCTGATAAACGAACAGTAATAGAAAGTGAGAGATGAAAGACTTGTCAAGACAGCATTGGAGCAATGGAGTTAACAAATGCAGTGGATGGGCTGATAGAGGAAGAAAAAACAGCAGCATGGAGACACAAGTTTTGTCAAAGGTACAAATATTGTCAGAGAGATGTTATGTGGTGAGATGCTCAGTATGATTCAATGACAGGTAATGGTCAAGGAAGAGGGAAGGAAATGAAGTTCAGATGTTTTGACAGATTACCCCATATGCTAATAAAATATGCAGCACAGAAGCAGGGACTTGATGGTGTGTGCCAGCACAATACTCTCCTTGAGCAATGCCCTACCATTCTTCATTTAAATCTATGAATATAATCAACCATGTTTGGACAGAAGTTTGTGGAGGGAAATGATATCAATGCGGGGGAAGACAAATAAATGAGAGGGGAAACCATTTACCATTTAGGGTAGTGTGAGGGCAAAGAAAGAAATCAGATTGTCCACAACTGGGTGGGATTGGAGTCAGGCAAGATTAATTCATGAATGCTTGGAAATGAACTGAGAGGAGTTGGGAGTAAAACTAAAGAAACATGCATATACAGGGCCAAGGGAGGAGAACCTGGATAAGTTTTGGTTTGGTGGGCGAAGGGAAGGGAAAAGGCAATAGAGACAGCTGATTGGACGTATTCAATTTTAATGCTCAAATAAGTCAAAGTGTAGTTTGTACGTTGTTTATGAAGGTGTGTTTAACAGCTGGAAGGTTGAGGAGATGGTGAGCAGTGGATTCTGCTTTTCGGAATGATTAGGAGTACAGGACACCTTTGTCAAGGGTGAGAAAGGCACCTTGTGTGGTTCTGATGGGTCTAATAATAGATGGTTTAGCCTGTTGAGTATCAGATACATTCAAGGCTGCAACCCTTGGTTTTTAAAAATGAAAGGGTATGGAGTGCTGAATTATGTGCAGGTGGCTTGCAATTCAAAGGTCTTTGGCCTAAATTAACTAACTTTTGCCCCAAATCTAAACAGCTTTTACAATACTGTGTTCCAGGTATAATACATTGATAAAACTGCACAATGCATCTTTAAATATCTTTCTCCATCTAAGTCAAACCATCAGAACTGAGGCTTTCATTCTGATTTTTGTGGGTTCTGAAGTGACTTATGAGGCTGGTGTGGGAACCCCAAATGGGGGAAGGAGATACTGGACATGGCCAAGGGGGGAGTAGTTTGTGAGGTGGTGCACTCATTCCATTGCAGTACAGTGTCTCTGTACTTCTGATGCATGGACTCAAGGCTTTCATACCATCATTAAGTAAGCTTTACTGTTTCATATCAATGTCACTAATGTGCTTTCAACGCCTGTTAATATTAAGTGAAGCACGGCTAAGTAGATCTAGGATCTAGATTGATGCAGAAATGATTGAAAGGATTTTTAAATGCTCTCCTAATACAGTTACATGAAAAGATGATTTTGATGTATAGACAAAATGGCCCAGCAGACTGCATCAAATTATTTTATGTCAACTAAGGTTCGGCGCCTGTTCACATGAAGACTAGTTTATTCAAATTATCGGTAAATTTATACGGAATCAAATTATCTTCTGCACCTAAACCAAGAAATCTCGGACGTCAGATGGAAGCCTAATACATTAGATAGTCCAGCAGGGGGTGTGTAAGCGCTGTAGCCTTCATTGTTGCAATGCTGCCTCATTGAATTTGTTTACAAAGAGACTAAATTGGGATTTTCAACAAAGTGTTATTCATTACTCATTAAACATTTTGTGTTAGGTGGAATTTTTTTCAGAGCAGAAAGGATGACATGAAAATTATATTTTCAGTGTTCTTTGGATGGTAGCTAAGGGAAGGTGGCAATGTTTTTGAGTTTACTGTAAAAACCAAAGGAAAATTAAGTTCAGGAGATCCATTGAATATGCAACAGAACTCAGCAGTGAAGTAACTTTTCCCATCCTTCTAAAGTACTTTGATTTTTGTTTTAACATGTTATGGTGGAAGGAATAATGTTCAGGAATCAACCGGGCATTTTACACTTGACGTGGATGGACTTTGAATACAGCATTGTTCAAATAAAACTCCTGCTCTCCTCCAAATTTGTAACATTTTGATTAAAAGAGGAGACTAAGTGGCACCTCATAAGACCAACAAGATCTCTGGGTCACTGAGCCCACTGGGTTTCCAGGGTAACATTTATTAGGATGATCATTGCACTCCAGTTGACAATGGCACTCCATTTTTGAAATACCCAGACTCATGATAGAAAATTTCTCAGTTATTAGATCACCATCTCTCTGAAATATGTATAACAGCAAACAAATCAGTTTATTTATGGACTACAAAACTCCTCATTCATGAGCTGCACTTAACATCTCAAAAGTATCCAATCCATATTCTGCCAATTCCACAAATCACCTTTTCAATAGGCTCCATATGCATCTGAAAGTGTTACCATAGAAACATAGAACAATACAGCGCAATACAGGCCCTTCAGCCCACGATGCTGTGCCGCCCTTCGAACCACACCTAAAACTATCTAACCCCTTCCTCCCACATATCCCCCTATTTTAAATTCCTCCATATGCTTATCCAACAATCTCTTGAACTTGACCAATGTATCAGCCTCCACCACCACCCCATGCAGCACATTCCATACACCAACCACTCTCTGGGTGAAAAACCTCCCTCTGACATCTCCCTTGAACTTCCCACCCATTACCTTAAAGCCATGTCCTCTTGTTTTGAGCATTGGTGCCCTGGGAAAGAGGCGATGGCTGTCCACTCTAGCTATTCCTCTTAATATCTTGTATACCTCTATTATGTCTCCCCTCATCCTCCTTCTCTCCAATGAGTAAAGCCCTAGCTCCTTTAGTCTCTCCTCATAATCCATACTCTCTAATCCAGGCAGCATCCTGGTAAATCTCCCCTGCACCCTTTCCAACGCCTCCACATCCTTCCAAAAATGAGGCGACCAGAAATGGACACAGTACTCTAAGTGTGGCCTAACCAGAGTTTTGTAAAGCTGCATCATTACTTTGTGGCTCTTAAACTCAATCCCACGATTTATGAAAGCTAACATCCCATAAGCTTTCTTAACTACCCTATCTACCTGTGAGGCGACTTTCAGTGATCTGTGCATATGAACCCCCAGATCCCTCTGCTCCTCTACACTGCCCAGAATCCTGCCATTTACCTTGTATTCCGTTGTCCTTCCAAAGTGTACCACCTCACACTTCTCCAGATTGAACTCCATCTGCCACTTCTCAACCCAGCTCTGCATCCTATCAATATCCCTGTGTAAGCTTCGACAGCCCTCCACACTATCCACAACACCACTGATCTTTGTGTCATCTGCAAACTTGCTAACCCACCCTTCCACCCCCTCATCTAAGTCATTAATAAGTATCACAAAAAGTAGAGGTCCCAGAACTGATCCCTGTAGGGCACCACTAGTCACAGCCCTCCAATCCGAATGCACTCCCTCCACCACAACCCTCTGCTTTCTACAGGCAAGCCAATTCTGAATCCACACTGTCAAGCCTCTCTGGATCGTTTGGCCTCTGACCTTCTGAAGAAGCTTACCATATGGAACCTTATCAAATGCCTTACTAAGATCCATGTAAACGACATCCACTACACTACCCTCATCAATCTTCCTGGTCACCTCCTCAAAGAACCCTATCAGGCTTGTGAGGCAAGATCTTCCCTTCACAAAGCCATGCTGGCTGTCCCTAATCAGTTAATAATTCTCTAAATGCTCATAGATCCTATCTCTTAGAATCCTTTCTAACAGCTTACCCACCACAGACGTAAGGCTCATTGGTCTGTAATTCCCTGGACTATCCTTACTACCTTTTTTGAATAAGGGGACAACATTCGCCACCCTCCAATCCTCCGGTACCATTCTCATGGACAACGAGGACTCAGAGATCCTAACCAATGGTTCAGCAATCTCCTCCCTCACCTCACAAAGCAGCCTGGGGAATATTCCGTCAGGCCCCGGGGACTTACCTGTCCTAATATTTTCTAACAACTCCAACACATCCTCTCTCTTGATATCTACATACTCTAGAACATTACCCTTTCCAACACTGTCCTCAGCATCATCAAGACCCCTCTCCTTGGTGAATACTGAAGAGAAGTATTCATTGAGAACCTCCCCCACTTCCACAGCTTCCAGGCACATCCTCCCACCTTTGTCTTTAATCGGACCTACCTTTACTCTAGCCATCCTTCTGCTCTTCATGTACGAGAAAAAAGCCTTAGGATTCTCCTTAACCCTACTCGCCAAAGCCTTTTCATGTCCCCTTCTCACTCTCCTCAGCCCCTTCTTAAGTTCCTTCCTTGCTACTCTATATTCCTCACGAGCCCTGTCTGATCCTTGCTGCTTACACCTTATGTATGCTGCCTTCTTCTTCCTAACTAGTTGTTCCACCCCACTCGCCACCCGCAGTTCCTTCACCCTGCCATTCCTTCTCTGCCTCACCAGGACAAATTTATCCTTATCCTGCAACAGATCCCTGAACATCGACCACATCTCCATAGTACATTTCCCTTCAAAAACGTCATCCCAATTTACACTCTCAAGTTCTCGCCTTATAGCCTCATAATTTGCCTTTCCCCAGTTAAATATCTTCCCATCCTCTTTGCTCCTATCCCTGTCCATGACAATTCTAAAGGTTATGGAGCAATGGTCACTGTCCCCCAAAGGCTCACCCACCGATTGATCTGTCACCTGTCCCGGTTCATTATATAATAGTAGATCTAATGTGGCATTCCCTCTAGTCAGCCTGTCAACATACTGTGTCAGGAATCCGTCCTGGACACACTTAACAAACTCCGCCCCGTCTAAACCTTTGGCGCTAATTAGGTGCCAATCAATATTTGGAAAGTTGAAGTCTCCCATTATAATAACCCTGTTATTTTCGCATCTTTCCAAAAACTGCCTCCCAATCTGCTCCTCAGTATCCCTACTGCTACCAGGGGGCCTATGGAATACTCCCAGGAGGGTAACTGCTCCTTTCTTGTTCCTAACTTCCACCCATATTGAATCTAGAGAGGATCCTTCTACATTATCTACCTTTTTGCAGTTGTAACAGTGTCCCTGACCAGTATTGCCACCCCTCCTCCTCTTCTCCCCCCCTCCCTATCCCTTTTAAAACACTGAAAACCAGGAATATTCAATATCCATTCCTGCCCTGGTGACAGCCATATCTCTGTAATAGCCACAATATCATAGTCCTGTGTACTTATCCAAGCTCTCAGTTCATCTCCTTTATTCCTAATGCTTCTTGCATTTAAGTAAATGCACTTTAGCCCATCCACCCTACTACTTTTGTAGCCTGTACTCTGCTTCTCCTTCTTCAAAGCCTCTCTACCTGTCAGATCTGACTATTCCCCATCCCCTTCTTCCTCTGACCTACTCCTCCGATTCCCTTCCCCTTGCATTGTTATCACTTGTGAGCTGCACTTAACATCTCTCAAATATCTATTCCATCTACTGACAATTCCACAATTTACCTCTTCAAATGGCTCCATATGCATCTGATTTTATATCCTTTACTGCAAGTGTTATTATTATAAGTAACACTTATATATATCCCTTCATGTAACTGTATTAGGAGAGCATTTAAAAATTCTTTCAATCATTTCTGCATTAATTTAGATCCTAGACTTGCAAGTTAATGCATATAACAATGCATAATTATGAATATATTGTACTGCACTATCCTGAATATCAACTGACATTAGGCAGTATTAAATTATACTATTAAATTGTTAAAATATTAGTAAATCAGGCAGTGCATTAACAAGACTTACTACATTGCTCTCATTGTTATTGATGTTCTATCAATATTTACAAGCAATCTACAACCTTCAAAATCTGAAACTTAGCCACATTCCCTGTCAGAAAGAGGATAATAAATTCGGGGGCTCAAAAATTCAGTTTGCATTAAATTCCATTTGTATCAACCATTTTTCTGTACCATTTGACACATTAAATGCTTGACATCGAAATAAAACCTGTGCATAAGCTTTAATAAAATCATCTTCTTTTTGATTTTTGACAACCTCAAAATTTCAAAGATTTATCAATGTATGATTGTAATTACTATTGCAATTAGCAGCTGATATTCAGAATATTGCAATATAATGTATTTATAGTTATGCATCGTTATAGCTGTATTATACTAACATTTGCAGTAAAGGATATAAAATCAGATGCATGTGGAGCCATTTGAAGAGCTGAATCGTGGAATTGTCAGTAGATGCAATAGATACTTCAGGGATGTTAAGTGCAGCTCATAAGTGAAGAGTTTTGTAGTCCATGAGACTAAAAGATTGAGCATGTTTCTGTTGATGAATCTTTTAACATTATAGATAATTAGTTAATTACATAATTTCATATGTACAAATAGACAACTGATGGTCTTATTTTATGTATGTAGCAGGTTGATGGTTTCTGTCAGTTTATTCAGCATATATAAGCGTAAGTGTACCTTTAAAAACTGGAATATACCATTATTTTCAATAGAGGCACTGCTATTAGTTGAGTGTTGATTGTCTTCGAGAAAGGATGTTTTCTTAGTAGCTCCACCCTTGTTATTGATCTTAATTAGCAGCAGTACCAAGGGGCCTTCAGATTTTACATGTGAGTTGGTGATGAACTCTGTTTGTTAGACTTCTTGTGAAGCATTTTGAGATGCTTTATCACACTAAGGTACTACATGAAGGAAGTGTGACATTGCCACAGCGGAAAGTTGTGAGATTCCCTGGAAAGAATTATTCCTCATATTTCAGATATATGTTTTCTGGACATTAAAAGCTTGTGAACTTCCTTAAGTGTTAAATCATGCAACTAATTCGTAGAGGCATAGAGCTGTACAGCATAGAAGCAGGACCATCAGCTCAGCATGTCCATGCCAACCTTTTTGTCCTCTCCACAACTACCATTTACCCACACTAGGTCTGTATCCTTCTATGCCGTGCCAATTTAAGTGCCTGTCTAAATGTCTCTTATACACAGTGATTATATCTGACTCCACCACCTCCTCTGGCAGAGAGTTCAAGATAACAAGCACTCTCTGTGTAAAAATACTTTCCCTTCAAATCCCCTTTAACACTTATTCCTTTCATTATAAATCCATAATCTCTTATTTTTGATACTATCTACCCAGAGCTATGCCTCTTATGAACATATAGGTCACCCCTCAGCCTCTTTCACTGCATGGAAAACAAAGGCAGCCTACCCATTCTCTCCCCATAACTAAAGTCTTCCAATCCAGGCAACATGCTGGTGAATCTCCTCTGCACTCCCTCCAGTGCAACTACATCCTTCCTAAGGTGTAGAGACCAGAATTGCACATAATACTCCAAGTGCAGTCCTACCACTATTTGGTAAAGTCACAACGTAGTGTCCCAACTTTTATATTCTGTGCCCTGACCTATGAAGGAAAGCATGCCATACACCTTCTTTACCACCCTATCTACTTATGTTGACACTTTTAGGAGTCTATGGGCTTGAACTCCAAGGTCCCTCTGTTCATCAACATTCCTTAGTACCCTAACATTTACTATGTCCTACTCCTATTTGACTTCCCAAAATGCATCACCTCGCACTTGTCAGGATTAAGTTCCATCTGCCAATGCTCCACCCATATACTGTCTGAGCTATATACTGCTGTAGACTTAGACAACCTTTCTCACTATCCACAACACCACCAACTTTCATGTCATCTGCAAACTTACTAATCATATCTCCATTATTCACATCCAAGCCTTTAATGTACACACAAACAGCAGGGTCCCAGTACCAATCCCTGCAGTATACCATCGGTCACAGACTTGCAATCACTACCCCATGCCTCCTATCACCAAGCCAATTTTTGATGCCATTAGCCAGCTCGTATTAGATCCCATGTGCCTTTCTGGACCAGTTTAACATGCAGGATCTTGTCATATGCCTTAATAAAGTCCAGATAGACAACATCTACTGTGTTGCCTTCAGCTATCTTCTTAGTTACCTCCTCAAAAAATCAATCACATTAGTAAGACAGGATTTCCCCCACACAAAGCCATGCTCACGCTCCCTGATCAGTCCCTGCCTTTCCAAATATACATAAATCCTATCCTTAGGGATTTTCTCCAATAACTTCCCTACCACTGCCAAGGCTCACCAGCCTGTAGTTACCCGGCTTATCCCTTCTGTCCTTCTCAAATAAAGGAACAACATTAACTATCCTCCAGTCTTCTTGTACCTCACCTGGTCCTAATAAAGATGCAAGAAATCTCTGTCAGCACCCTCGCTATCTCCCTTCTTACTTCCCATGGCAACCTGGATAGATCTCATCTGGCCCTGGGGATTTATCAGCCCTTATTTATCCCACGATATCTAACACCTCTTTTTTAATATCTTCCATTCCCTTCTTTTTGGTGAATACAAATGAGAAGAATTTGTTTGGACTCTGCACATAGACCACCCTTTGGTCCCTAAGGGGACACACTGTTTCCCTGGCTACCCTTTTGATCCTGTTATAGAATGACTTGGGATCCTCCATAATTTTGTTTGCCAAGGATATTTCCTGTCCCCTTAGTGCCCTCTCTGAAATACTCAAGTTTGAGTTCAAGTTAATGGGCATACATACACAGGGTATAGGTGCCATGAAAATTAGCTTTCTTCAGCAGCAGCACAGTACGTTACAAGACAAGGCCAAATATAAGTTAACATAGACTTAAATTACCATAAATTATACATAACTTACACATGTGCAAAATAAACAACAAAATAAATATAATGACACCAGTGCAAAATTAAGAGGTAGTCTGAGGTAGTGTTAAAGTTTTTCAGGTTGGTCAAGAACCTGATGGCAGTGAGGAAGAAAATGTTGTTGAACTTTGAGGTGTGGGTCTTCAGGCTCCTGTACCTCCTGCCTGATGGCAGCATCGAGAAGAGGGCATGGTTCAGATGGTGGAGCTCCCTGATGATTGATGCCACCTTCCTGAGACTTCACCTTTTATAGATGTCCTCCATGGTTGGGAGAGCTGTGCCCATGATGGAACTGGCCCAGTCCACCACACTCTGTAGCCTTTTGTGTTCCTGTGCATTAGAGTTTCCATACCACTCCACATTCCTCCAAAGATTCCCTCAATCCCAGTTGCCTATACCTGCAACTTTTCCTGATCAAACCATCCATACCCTTAGATTCCTTAACCTTGCTATCTTTGCATTTCACCATTAATGAAATGTGCTGGCCATGAACTCCTACCAACTCTCTTTTAAAAGACTCCACTTGTCAGATGGCATTTTACCTGCAAATATGTGCATTTGCCAGGTCCTCTCTTATGCTACTGAGAGCTTTCCCCCCAGTTCAAGACCTTAACTTGAGGGCCAACTTATCCCTTTTCATAACTATGAAACTTACGGAATTCTGGTCACTGTTCCCAAAGTGTTCCCCCACTGACACTTCCACCATCTTCCTAGTTTCATTTCCTAAGATACGGTCGCGTGCTGTCTCGTAGGACTCTACATATTGTCTCAAGAAACTTCCTCGGATGCAGTTAACAAATTCTGACACACCTAAGCCCTTGCTCTAAGGCAACTACAGTCAATGTTAGGAAAGTGAAAATCCTCCACCAGTATCACCGTATTCAGTTCATAAATGAAAATACAAAGAAAATGCAAGAAATATTCAGCTTTTGAGCAGAATTTGTGGTGAGAGAAATAAAATTAACAATTCAGATTGATAATGGTGGCACAGTGACTCAGTTAGTAGAGCCCCTGCCTCACAGCACCAGAGACTAGGGTTCTATCCTGACCTTGGGCGCTGTCTGTGTGGAGTTTGCATGTTCTCCCTGTCTCTCTGTGGGTTTCCTCTGGGTGCTCCAATTTCCTTCCACATCCCAAAGACATGCAAGTTGTTACATTTATTGGCCACTGCAAATTGCCTCTATTGTGTAGGTTAGTGGTAAAATCTGGATTTGTCTTTGCAATTGTGGGGAGCATAGAAATGGGATTAATGTCCCATAATCAAAGACCCCACCTGCCTGGGTCACTCTCGCTTCTCTCCTCTCCCATCAGACAGAAGGTACGGGAGCCTGAAGGGCACATACCACCAGACTCAAGGACAACTTCTATCCCACAGTGATAAGACTATTGAACGGTTCCCTTATACGATGAGATGGACTCTTGATCTCGCAATCTACCTTGTTTGACCTTGCACCTTATTGTCCACCTGCAATGCACTTCCCTGTAGCTATGACATTTTACTCTGTATTCTGTTATTGTTTTCACCCTGTACTACCTCAATGCACTGTGTAATGAATTGATCCGTATGAACAGAATGCAAGACAAGTTTTTCACTGTACCTCAGTACAAGTCACAATAATAAACCAATACCAATACCAATGTAGGATTCATATAAATGGATGCTTGATGGACAGTGAAGATTCAGAGGGCCAAAGGGCCTGTTTCCTATGAGTGAATAACCTTTTGTCATTTTTAAAATATCAACTCTGATTCTTCCTCCATGAATGCTGTTTAATTGGCATTTTATATTTTTATTTTTACTCCCAGTTTCCAAGATTATGAGCAACTTGCTTTTGGTTTTGCTTTACTTTTGGAGACACAAGAGAATGCAGATGTTGGAATCTGAAGCAACAAACAATCTGCTGGAGCAACTCAGCAGGTTGAACAGCATCTGTGGAGGTAAAAGAGTGATGCAAGATTTCAACCTGAAACGTCGACAATTCCCCCAACTGATGCTGCTTGACCTGCTAAGTTCCTCTAGCAGATTGTTTGTTGATTTTGGTACACTGTCTTTCCCCTAAGAATGAATTGTGTGCCATTCTTTGGGACAGTAGCTTTTGCTCTCATTAATCTTCCATTTGTAGACACATGCTAGCTAAGAGTTGAAGCATTTCTACCAGTAACTAATTGAACCAGAATTTGGGGTATAGCCTCGAGCCAAAGTAACTCTAGGAGTTACACCCCAAAATTTAATTCCACCCTCTGCTTTTGCACAAAGAAACCTCGGGATTTTATGCCTATTCTCTGTTTTTCACAAAGACATCTGTTACAGGTTCCCATGATTACACTAAATAACACACTGGGACACTCAGTCCTTCACAATATCCATATCTTTGTTTTGCATGCTGCTTTAAACAGCTGCTATGAGCCTAATGCATTTGTATGTCAAGATTTTCATTCCCGCGATAAGACTTCAGCATTTTCTCAGTATTGGATTTAAAACGAAAATCACAAGAACATTCAGGAAATCTCACAAAGCTGCATTATTCCCCCGTGTCACCTAAAAAGGCCGATAAGTGGACATGTTTGGTTGATCCTCACTCTTTCTCAACAGTTTCACCCTTTGGGATTGCCTGAGGTAAATTACAAACATTCTGCAGATTGGCTATCTGCAAGCAATCTGGAGGAAGCATAAAACTAAGGAGATTCCCTTTAGGATAATCGTAGGAGCTTTGGACAACTTCACCACTTAGCCAGCTGTTACCTTTGTGGACTGAGTCAATTCTACACGGTCAACTGTACTTGATAAACTTTCTGTTTTCCTTTAAGTATATTTACAGATCAGCCATCATACAGGTATATGAGAGATACAAAATAAAAGACTATGGGGAAGGCGCCGGTAACTAGGACTAATTGGTTCATTCTTTTACATAGTGAGCATAGACACAGTGAGTTAAATGGTCTCTTTCTGTGCCATATTATTGTAAAAGCATATAACTGCCTATACACTGAGATATCTCATGTGGAGACACAATGAATTCTGCAGATGCTGGAATCTGGAACAATACTCAAAAAGTACTGGAGGAACTCAACAGGTCAGGCAGCATCCATAGAGGGAAATAAACAGTTGACATTTTGGGCCGAGACCCTTCATCAGGACTGGAAAGGAAGAGGGCAGAAGCCAGAATAAGAAGGTGAGGGGAGGGGTAGGAGCACAAGCTGGCAGGTGATAAGTGAGTCCAGGTGAGAGGGGGAAGGTAGGTGGGTAGGGAGGGGGGAATGAAAGGGAGTGATGTGAGAAGCTGGGAGGTGATAGGTGGAAGAGGCAAAGGGCTGAGGAAGAAGGAATCTGACAGGAGAGGTCAGTAGACCGTGGAATAACGGATGGAGGAAAGAAGAGGAGATGGGCAGGTCATCAAGGCAGGGGAAGGGAGCCACAGGAATAAGGGAATACAAAGGAGTGGGGGCAGGGGAGGGGGGGAAGGAAAAAGAAGGGGTGGCATTACCTGAAGTTAGAGATCTCATATATGAGGAAGGTTCATCTAAAAACATAATCTTATGTTCTCTTACAACATAGAAGATCATTTGGCCCATCGAGTCTTTACTGGCTCTCAGACCAATCTCCATTGGTCCCATTTCCCCACTTAATTCCCTGTAACCTATTCTCTCCCACATGCCCACTGACTTCACTCTAACTCTCCTCACAAGGGATAATTCACAGTGGCGAATTAATATGCTAATCAGCATATCTTTGGGATTTGAAAGGAAACAGGAGCACCTTATGAAAACCCACACAGTTACAAGGAGAGCTATCAAACTCCACACAGACCGTCCAAGGTCACTGTTACTATGCCACTGTGCCACCCAATTGCACCTGAGAAGATCATTGCCAACTGTACTTTTCCTACCAATCTGTTAATTGCATCTGAATGAAATTATCAATATAGGACAATTTTGTACCACTTCCTGGCTGACTGAAATAAGACTACTCATTGAGAGAAATATTTCACTACTTCACTGAATTTAAACCCATGTTCTCTGAGATGAAAGAACAATTTTCTCTTCTGTACTCCTTTCTTCAACATTAGTGTTTTAAACAACAGAGATATCCTCCCAAGACAGAATTAGTCCTCAATCTTCTGTCAATTAATTTAAAATGGAGCCAGTGGAGGCTGCCAAATCTCAGAGCTCACAGCAACTTGATTTTTGTTTAATATTGCTGACACATGCAGTCCTTTCCCAGTCAAAGCAAAAGTCGTGATCAGGACAAGTAAACACCTGTGGAACGTGGCAGATCTGGTTCAAGTCAGCTGCAGTATAATGGAGACATTCAATAACTTGGAACTTCATTTATTCTTGAAATGAAAACTTGTTTTTAGTTTTGCAATCTACAACAAATTGTCTTTTGCAACCTTTGATAGAATATTTTAGAACTCATGGGTGGAAGATATGTTATTGCTATCACTGTGGTTATGTGACATGACTTTTCCCAGCATATAAATAGAATGAAGACACAAGAGACCGCAGATGCTGGAATCTGCAGCAAAAACAAACTGCTGAAGGAACTCGGCAGGTCAAGTAGCATCTGTGGAGTGAAATAGACAGTCAATATTTCATCTGGACTGAAAGATAGAAGGGAGATAGCCAGTATAAAGAGGTGAGGGGAGGGGTGGAACAAGAACTGGCAAGTGATGGGTGATTCCAGGTGAGGAGGGGTGATAGGCAGATGGAAGGTTGGATTTTATTTATTGATGCCAGTTGGAAGTGCATTTGTCAATCATACTCAGCCTTGACTCATTCACCTTAGTTGGTCCAATCCCAGCTTAGTGAGTCATAACTGTTGAAGTTGTTATTGATTCATTTAGGTGCTATTGCATTGTTATTTGTTGTATAATTTTAGTTACATGCAATATCAAAAGGACAATTTCATTTCAGAGTTGAAAAATGATTTTGCCCTGACATTTGAGGAAGTCAGATTTGTATATGGGATTTTGAAGAAATCATTACTGCCATTACCATTACTAGATGGATCAGAATGGAGAATTTGGCTGCAAACCAGCATCGTTGAACACTTTTGCTTTGGGTTGATCAATTCTTGCTGTCAATCATGGCTCACTAACGTAATCAGCCAATCAGAAATGAAAATGATCCTTGCCTGAGACAGAAACTGGTGAACTAATATACTCATGTGTTTAACACATGTCTCCAAATCCTGTAAAATCAAATGAAATGGATTTAAGGTCCAGAAATATAAATCATTTGAGAACTATTGTTATGGCATCTATGAGGACGAGAAAACTGGCTGATGAAATGAACCCTACAGTTCTGAGATCCTGTTATTATAAGAGATATGTTAGGGAGAAGCAGCTATAATAAGGAATTATAGGGCAGTAGCCATTAATAAACACGAGAACCAGCAAACAGTTTTCAAATGTAACCTAAAAGTCTTAACTGGTCTTGCAATTACAAAGGCAGCTGCATAAGCAAGCACTGCATCAGTGAAGAGGGCAGGCTACCGGCTAATAGTGTGAGACCACTTAATACGTATGCTTCGGAAACTGACAAGACAATCTCTCAACAGGCACTTGTATCAAGATACTTTGTTAAATAATTGACATCCATCTGTACAATAGATGTTCTGGGCATTGAAATTAACCATTAGGTGAGCGACATTCTGAATTTTACACCATTGTGACAAAATCAAGGACAATTCCAGACTGACTGTTTTGCTATTTAGCACATCTAACATTGTCACAGGCATTGCTGTTACATCAATCAATACTTGGAGTGTTTGCATATCCAGAGAGACACCCTTTACAATATTGTGGTAAAAGGAGGATGTCTGGACTTTGTCTGAAAAGCTTTTAGAATATTGATGTGAGTTACCTCATCTCAACAAAGTTATTTGTTGGTCTTGCAACTTAAGATATACTCCCATTGTAAATGTGTAACTCTATGGAACCATTTGTTCACACTCAAAACAATGAAGTTAATTACATAATTATAACTATTGACATGGTATTTAATCACCTGCTGTTATCTTTGTGCTTAAAGAGGATAAAAACTCAATGTATTCTGAATTCAGGGTGATTGTTCCACCAGATTCTCCCACCCGGTCTCCACTGCACGTGTGCATGTGCTGAATAAAAACCATATCATAGCCCAGTCTCTGTGTGGCTCACCGAAAGTCACAACAGGATAGACACCTGGAAGTTTTGCAGCTGCTCTCCTCTTTTATTACCTTAATTTTGGTAGAAGTTGGCGGATGGGAGGAAAGCATGTAGGCATTGATGACTATTCACAGTATTCATTTCAATCTGTGACATCCACTACTGAAATAACTGCAAAGGAGTGGAAAAAGGGCTGAAGGGGAGATGGGAACAACCCAGTAGAAATTCTCCCTAATAATATTCAAGTCTGAATCATTTAGTTGCTTCCCAGCCAATCCAAGTACTAGTTTAAGCAAATCTAAGTGATATGAAAAGTAAAATAATCTATCCTAAAATGAATAAATTGAATAACGTGGCATTGTTTCTTGCACAGAGTGTAATCATTTTTATAAACATGCTGATTTTGCAAAGGGATACACTGTATGTCCAGCTGAGAGCACAGTTAATAAATCATGTTGATGTTGATTCCTCAGTGCCTACATTCATCTTGGATTAATTATTTCTTATGGTTAGGAGAGAAATTGTCATACCCACTCTGAAGGTGGTGAATGTTAAGAGGTTGCACCTTTCTGCTACTTTGTGGAAAGTTTCCACCATTAGTGGAGATCAAGAACCACCCCATTAATACACTCACAGTACTGACTTCTGTTGTTCCCTCAGGGGTTCTGGATCTATGTCTGCCAGAAATCTGGGGATAATGGCTCCAAACAGACAAGCCTTGCATTCACGAAATCTCCTCATTGAAAAGTCGAGTGGATGTGGTAAGAACAGGATATGATTAAGATCTAATTGAGGTCAATGCTCTGCTTTAAAGTAAAATGTGTGAGCTGCTGTAATGACAAATAGTGATTGTGAAGAAACCATATATTCAGCAGGGTCTGTGTGGGGCCCGCAGCACACCCCAGTGAAAATACTGGCTACAGCTTTGCTAACAGACCACCAACCCAAAAAGCTCTGAAAAAAAAATCTGTAACCATTTGTCTCTTGGCAGTTTGAAAGCAACTTTACTGGAAATTGCAGATTGGATTGTAATGGAAGTTCATTGCACTGGAATTTGGCACTTAGAGTACAAGTAGTTCATCAGACACTTCTAAAGTCATTTTTTTAAGAATACTCCCAAATAAACTACAATTACATTAACATGACCAGTGCTTCGGCAATAGAGCAATAGAACATTTGGTTCATAAACCATAAGAGGAATTCTCTCTCATTATATCTGTTTTAGTTTGTTGAACCTTGTCAATGCATTGAAGAAAGTGCATTTAAGGCTCTTATGTCAGTTAGGTGAAGTGCAGGGCGGTATTTGGAGATATCCAGTTTGTCATTTAATCTCCTTCACCACTGCACTTCTGATTTGTTTCAGGTCATTAAGAAAAGGAGTGGCTGCACCATGCATGCACAAAGAGCTTTCTTTCCCTGGCATGAAATATTCAGTGACTCAGCCTCCATGGCTCTGAGGGATAGGGAATCCAAAGATTCATAATACCCTGAGGGAAGAAATTCCTCCCTAACTTCTCCTCAGGTCAGCATCCCCTTATTCTGAAACATTGGGAGGAAACATTCTGCTAAATTTGTATCGATCCTTGATTAGTTCACACTTAACCATCTACATTTCTGGTTGTTACAATGTAAAAATGAAAGAGAGGCATTGAACGCCGTACAAGACAGATTTTCATGAGTTTTGGACTTCAGAGCATGTGTTGCTGAACAGAGAAGTTCAAGTATTAGGCGGTGCCTTGGCTGAAACTATGTTCCTTTGCTGAACTACATGAAGAGTCCAATGGCAGAGCCCTGTCTTGTTGGGACCCTGTCCAGGGCCACTCCATGAGAGCATTTCTCTCTGATCCTATGTACAGGATTAGAGACCCCATTCATTTCAATGAAAATTCCAGGCCTGCAGATTTGGAGATAAAGGGGAAGATTCTGATTATGTTAATTCAGTTTATTTTGTTTAAGTTATTTCTAAGTGTTTTAATTAACTTTATTAATTAACCTTACTAGAAAAAAACATTTTTTAATAATTTAGTTTTAACTGTTTTTAAAAAATCTTTTAAAGTCAGAGCATGGTAATGTAGAGGTTAGCGTAACGCTATTATAGTGCCAGTGACTGGGGGTTCAATTCCCACCGCTGTCTGTAAGGAGTTTGTATGTTCTCCCTGTGTCTGCATGGGTTTCCTCCGGGTGCTCCGGTTTCCTCCCACATTCCAAAGACATACAGGTTAGGAGCTGTGGACATGCTATGTTGGCACCGGAAGAGTTGTGCAACTTGCAGGCTGCCCCCAGAACACTCCACGCAAAAGACGCATTTCACTGTGTGCTTTGATGTACATGTGACTAATAAATAAATATAAATATCAATCAATATCAATCAGTGAGAGCATTGACATGAGACAAAGCTCCACCCCAGCTGTACCTTTATTCAAAGCTTGTCAGGTTTATTTTGTGGGTGGGTCTTCTACACTCTACTGGTTGAGGCAGTGTGGATTTCTCCTCCCAGCTCAAGTGTACAGATGGACAGTAAGATCAGCCCTCTACGTCCAGTCCTCAGCTTTACCCTCAGGGACATTTAAAGACTATTAATGAAACCTTTTACAGCTGGCACATCGTCTTCAGAAAGATGCTGTTCCATAGCTGGGCTAAGTGGCTAATTCTCAGTGTTTCCTTTGAAACTATCGGCTATCAGTCAACACAATTCGGATAAATACAATCAAGTAAATTGTGAATTAAACAAAAGGCATCTCTCAAGGTCTGAATGTGGCACTTTTCCTCTTCAAGAAATGGATCATCTGATTCTAATTGATTGTACTGTCCTGATTTACTTTTTGGATTCAATATTATTTGGAAATTATCTCAACTGCTGGCCAGTAAAATAATTGTGAATTGTAAAATAACATTGATGGAATTCATAAGCCTGCCCAGAAAATAGACCTTTTACATAGAAGCCTGAAAGAAGATTTGTTATATTGAGAAGCCGGAAGCAGAAGAATACAATAAAATCACACAGATCTGGATCTCTCTATGTTGCACTGTCGCTAGGCAATTATAGGTAATCTGGAATGTCGCTTACTAGAATTTGACTTCTCCCCATTGTGAGATTTAAACAGTGCTCATTGATTCAGTTTGCAATTCAAGGTCAGCTAAATGAATGCTAGGTTTCCTGTTTTTTTTCTTATGCAGCTCTTTCCAAGTTTTCATGATGACCTCATTCATCTGGAAGTGGGTGGTCCAGAATATGCAGTCCTCTGTGACCTCTGGCAACACGACTTCCTGACGTAGAGTTGTGCGACCAGCAGGGCAAAGGAGGAGTGTCCAATTATTTTTCCCCTCTCTTGAGACACATCATTTCACCTGGCTTGGCTGAACACTGCCAGACTCTGCTGGTAATAGAGAAAATGGAAAAGATACGTTATTAAAAAGAACCCTGGAAGCTCAGAAACTGTTCCCATCTGGTCAGGAAGCCAGTGATGTAAGTATGAGCTTGCCATACAGGGACGCCATCCAAACAGTGTCATTGAATTTTTGACCACATTAAAGATTTATTAAACTCTGCCTACACAAGCACAGCTGCAAAGAGGATTTGCTCCGTAAGTGAAGGGTCCAGAAATTCAATTGCCTTCAGCATGTTTTTTCATGTGGTACACAAATGATTTAAAGTGTAAGTGTAATTGTCCCTTTTGTGTGCACATAGCATGCAATGTGAAACTGAACTGCTTGACGTGTTTATATAGGGAGGGTGCTGGGTATGCAGCAATGATGCCAATTGTCGTGCAATGCCTACTTGATGTCCCCCATTCTTAATATGGAGCATTCAAACATATTGAAGAAATCATGGGAGCCTTGACTTCACGATGAGGCCTTAAAGGGAAGGTGAAATTCTGCTCAAAGGCAAGTTAAAGGGCAATCTTATCTGAGTTTTCTTCTTTCTTTGGATATGTGGGTGCCAAATTATATGGTCCGGATATTAATTTTGGTCTCCTGCTACCCCTGATTCGGTCATTCCAGTCCAGGCCAACGAAATGATATGGTAGCTCCATCTGGGAACCTCCGCTATAAAGATCATGCCATTGGAGGAGATCATGTAGATAAATCTGCATTTCTTGATTGCCAATTGGAATTGTGATACCAATGGATATGACCCAGCTTCTATCCCACCAGGCAGTATGCATGTAAAGAAATTGCTTCTCAGTTCCCTTTGTTGC
The DNA here is from genome assembly GCF_009764475.1 of Pristis pectinata. Lineage (NCBI taxonomy): Eukaryota > Metazoa > Chordata > Chondrichthyes > Rhinopristiformes > Pristidae > Pristis > Pristis pectinata. Next base: position 118,071,860 of record NC_067406.1, read on the forward strand.
AGGTCCAAAGCATAGAACCATTGTAATGCACACTTCAACACACTCTAAATTTTCCAGCCCAGTTTTCTCTCCAAGTTGCTTATTAAAAAAGTTTCTTTAATGAAGAACATAGAACTCAGAACAGTACAGCTCTGAGAAGGCCATTCAGCCTACGATGTTGTGCCGATCTTGATGCCAATTTATACTAAATGTCCTCCTCCTGTTGATCATCCATATCCATACATTCCCTACATATTCATGTGTCTATCTTAAATCCTCTTCAATTCCATGAAACTGCTGGATTCCACTACTACCCCTGATTACCCATTCCAGGCACCTAGCACTCTCTGCATAAAACCTTACCCCTCCCATCACCTTTAAACTTCCCCCTCTAATGTTAAAAGCATGTGCTCTGGTGTTTGACATTTCTACCCCGGGGAAAAGATTCTGACTGTCTACCCTATCTATGCTTCTCATAATTTTAAAACCCTCTGTCAGGTCTCCCCTCAGCCTCCGATGCTCTCAGGAGAACAACCCAAGTTTGTCCAACCTTTCCTTATCGCTCATACCCTCTAATCCAAGCATCATCCTGCTAAACCTCTTCTGCACCTTTTCCACAATCTCCACATCCTCTCTATAATGGGGCGACCAGAATTACACACAATACTCCAAGTGGAGTCTGACTAAAGTTTTATATAGCTGCAGCATGACTTCCTTACTCTTATATTCAGCACCCCTACCAATGAGGGCAAGCATGCCATATGCCTCCTTTACCACCTTATCCACTTGCGTATCCGCTTTCAGTGAACTATGGACCTGGACCCCAAGATCCCTCTGTACCTCAGTGCTATTAAGGGGTCTACCATTAACTCCTTTCATTTGACCTCCCAAAGTCCAACACCTCATACTTGACCAAATTAAGCTCCATCTGGCACTTCTCTGCCCATATCTGTAACTGATCTATATCCCACTGTATTCTTTGACAGTCCTTTACACTGTCCACATCTCCACCAATCTTGGTGTCATCCACAAACTTGCTAATCCACCCATCTACATTTTCCTTGAAATCATTGATATATATCACAAACAACAGAGGTCCCAGCACTGATCCTTGTGGAACACCACTGGTCATGGACCTCCAGCCAGAATAACAGCCTTCCCCCGCGCTCCCCCCCCCCCCCCACCCTCTCTACCCTCTGCCTTCTATGGGCAAGCCAGTTCTGAATCCAAACTTGCAATTCACCCTGGATCCTATGTATCTTTATCTTCTGAATCAACCTACCATGAGGGACCTTGTCAAATGCCTTACTAAAATCCATGTAGATAACATCCACTGCCTTATCTTCATCAAGCACCTTTGTCACCTCTTCAAATAACTCAATCAAGTTTGTAAGGCATGACCTACCCCGCACAAAGCCATGCTGACTGTCCCTAAGCAGGCCATGGCTTTCCAAATGTACATACAGTAAATCCTGCCCTTCAGTATCCTCTCCAAAAGCTTCCCTACCACTGATGTGAGGGTCACTGACCTATAATTACCTGTTTCCTTTCTTGAACAAAGGCACAACATTTGCTACTCTCCAGTCCTCTGGGACCTTGCCTGTTGCTAGTGAGGACACAAAGATCTTTGTCAAAGCCCCAGCAATCTCCTCACTTGCTTCTTTCAATATTCTGGGATATATGCCATCAGGCCCTGGGGACTTATCCACCTTAATGCTTTTCAGAAGATCCAGCACTACCTCCTCCTTAAACTCAAAATGTCCCAGCACATTAGCATGCCCCACTCTGTATTCACTTTCTTCTAAATCCTTCTCCTCGGCACATACTGACACAAAGTACTCACTTAGTACCTCAGCCATGTGCTCTGACTCCAAGCACAAATTCCCTCCTTTATCCTTGAGTGGACCTACCCTCTCCTTGGTTATCCTCTTTTTCTTAAAATAGGTATAAAATGCCTTGAGATTACCCTTGACTTTGCTCACCAAGGACATTTCATGGCCCATTTTGGTCTTCCTAATTGCCTGCTTGCACACCTTCCTGCTATCTATATGTCCCATGAATTCCCAGTCTGATTTTAGCTTCCTAAACCTTACGGATGAGAGAGCTTGGATCAATACTTGGAGCTATGATGTGGTGACCATTATGGAGACTTGGATGGCTCAGGGACTGGAATGGTTGCTTCAAGTGCTGGGTTTTAGATGTTTTGGAAAGGACAGGGAGGGAGGCAAAAGAGGTGGGGGAGTGGCACTGTTGATCAGAGATAGTGTCACGGTTGCAGAAAAGGTGGACGTCGTGGAGGGACTGTCTATGGAGTCTCTGTGGGTGGAGGTTCGGAACAGGAAGGGGTCAATAACTTTACTGGGTGTTTTTTATAGGCTGCCCACTAGTAACAGGGATATTGAGGAGCAGATAGGGAAGCAGGTCCTAGAAAGATGTGAGAATAACAGGGTTGTTGTGATGGGGGATTTTAATTTCCCAAACATCGATTGGCATCTCCAGACAGCGAGGGGTTTAGATGGGGAGGAGTTTGTTAAGTGTGTTCAGGAAGGATTCTTGACACAATATGCAGATAGGCCTACAAGAGGAGGGGCTGTGCTTGATTTGGTATTGGGAAATGAACCTGGTCAGGTGTCAGATCTCTCAGTGGGTGAACATTTTGGTGATAGTGATCATAATTCTGTCTCCTTTATGTTAGCACTGGAGAGGGATAGGAACAGAGAGACTAGGAAAGCGTTTACTTAGAGTAAAGGGAACTATGAGGCTCTCAGGCAGGAAATTGGAAGATTAAATTGGGAACAGATGTTCTCAGGGAAAAGTACAGAAAAAATGTGGCAAATATTCAGGGGATATTTGTGTGGAGTTCTGCATAGGCATGTTCCAATGAGACAGGGGAGTCACGAGAGGATACAGGAACCGTGGTGTACAAAGGCTATAATAAATCTAGTCAAAAAGAAAAGAAAAGCTTACAAAAGGTACAGAGAGCTAGGTAATGTTGGAGATCTGAAAGAGTATAAGGCTAATAGGAAGGAGCTTAAGAAGGAGATTAAGAGAGCCAGAAGGGGATATGAGAAGGCCTTGGCGGGCAGGATTAAGGAAAACCCCAAGGCATTCTACAAGTATGTGAAGAGCAAGAGGATGAAATGCGAAAGGATAGGGCCTATCAAGTGCAGTAGTGGGAAAGTGTGTACGGATCCGGAAGAAATGGCGGAGGTACTTAATGAATACTTTATGTCAGTATTCACGACGGAAAAAGATCTGGGGGATTGTAGTGGGGACTTGCAGTGGGCTGAAAAGCTTGAGCATGTAGATATTAGGAAAGAGGAGGTGCTGAAACTTTTGGAAAGCATCAAGTTGGATAAGTTGCCGGGACCGGATGAGATATACCCCAGGCTGCTGTGGGAGGCAAGAGAAGAAATTGCGGAGCCTCTGACGATGATCTTTGCATCGTCGATGGAGACGGGAGAGGTTCCAGAAGATTAGAGGGTTGTGGATGTTGTTCCCTTATTCAAGAAAGGGAGTAGGAATAGCCCAGGGAATTATAGACCGGTGAGTCTTACCTCAGTGGTTGGTAAGCTAATGGAGAAGATCCTGAGAGGCAGGATTTATGAACATTTGGAGAGGTATAATATGATTAGGAATAGTCAGCATGGCTTTGTCAAGGGCAGGTCCTGCCTTACGAGCCTGATTGAATTTTTTGAGGATGTGACTAAACACATCGATGAAGGGAAAGCAGTAGATGTAGTGTATATGAATTTCAACAAAACGTTTGATAAGGTACCCCATGCAAGGCTTATTGAGAAAGTAAGGAGGCATGGGATCCAAGGGGACATTGCAGTGTGGATCCAGAACTGGCTGGCCCACAGAAGGCAAAGAGTGGTTGTTGAAGGGTCGTATTCTGCGTTGAGGTCGGTGACCAGTGGTGTACCTCAGGGATCTGTACTGGGACCCTTGTTCTTTGTGATTTTTATAAATGACCTGGATGAGGAAGTGGTGGGGTGGGTTAGTAAGTTTGCAGATGACACAAAGGTTGGGGGTGTTGTGGATAGTTTGGAGGGCTGTCAGAGGTTACAGAGGGACATAGATAGGATGCAGAGTTGGGCTGAGAAGTGGCAGATGCAGTTCAACCCAGATAAGTGTGAAGTGGTTCATTTTGGTAGGTCAAATATGATGGCAGAATATAGTCTTAATGGTAGGACTCTTGGCAGTGTGGAGGATCAGAGGGATCTTGGGATCCAAGTCCATAGGACCCTCAAAGCGGCTGCACAGGTTGACTCTGTGGTTAAGAAGACATATGGTGTATTGTCCTGCATCAATCGGGGAATTGAATTTAGGAGCCGAGAGGTATTGTTGCAGCTATATAGGTCTATGGTCAGACCCCACTTGGAGTATTGTGCTCAGTTCTGGTCACCTCGCTACAGGAAGGATGTGGAAGCCATAGAATGGGTGCAGAGGAGATTTACAAGGATGCTGCCTGGAATGCGGAGCATGTCTTGTGAAAGCAGGTTGACGGAACTCGGCCTATTCTTCTTGGAGTGACGGAGGATGAGAGGGGACCTGAGGTATATAAGATGATGAGAGGTATTGATCGGGTAGATAGTCAGAGGCTTTTCCCCAGGGCTGAAATGGTGGCCACAAGAGGACATGGGTTTAAGGTGCTGGGGAGTAGGTATAGGGGAGATGTCAGGGGTAAGTTTTTTACTCAGAGAGTGGTGAGTGCATGGAATGGGCTGCCGGCAATGGTGGTGGAGGCGGATACGATAGGGTCTTTTAAGAGACTGTTGGATAGGTACATGGAGCTGAGAAAAATAGAGGGCTATAGGTAAGCCTAGTAATTTCTCGGGTAGGGACATGTTCCACACAGCTTTGTGGGCTGAAGGGCCTGAATTGTGCTGTAGTTTTTCTATGTTCTCTGTTTCTATGTATGCTTTGTTTTTCTTCCTGACTAAGTTTAGGACTTCTTGGGTCATCCAAGGTTCCCTGACCTTACCATCCTTGTCCTTACTCCTTACTGGAACATGCTGATCCTGAACTCTGATCAGCTGGTCTTTAAACAACTCTCACGTCAGACATGGACTTGTCTGATGCTCCTTAGTTCCTGTCTCATCCTTTCGTAATTTTTCCTATCCCAGTTTAGTATCTTCCCGCAAGATCAAATTATATCCTTATTCATAACAAACATAATGAGTTGTGGTCTCTATTCCCTAAATGTTCGTCCACTATCAGGTCTGTCACCTGGCCTGACTCATTTCCCAAAACTAGGTCCAGTATGTTCTCTCCTCTAGTTGAACTCTCCACATACTGTTTCAATAACCCCTCTTGAATGCACTGAAGAAATCCTGCCCCATCTAAGCTTCTTGTATTAAGGAAGTTCTAATCAATACTGGGGAAGTTAAAGTTCCCCCACTATGACAACCCTATTGTTTCTGTACCTTTCCATAATCTGTCTACATATCTGTTCCTCCACTTCTCAGTGGCTCTTGGGGGGTGGGGGGGGGGGCGTGGTCAGTATAATCCCATCAGCATTATGGCACCTATCCCATTTCTGACCTCTACCCAAACTGCCTCTGTGGATGAGCCCTACAGTGTCCCCTCTCTGAGTACCGCTGTGACATTCTCCCTTATCAGTAGTGCAGCCCCTCCACCTTTTTTACCCAATCCCAGGAAACAAGGAAACCCAGGAACGTTGTGCAACCAGTCCTGTCCCTCCCATATGCAGGTCTCTGTAATGGCAACAACATCATAATTCCATGTACTGATCCAGGCTCTAAGTTCATCCTCCTTACCGATAATACTCCTAGCATTGAAATAAACACATTTCAGCACATCAGACCCACCAAGTTTAATAGCCTGTCCTTTGCTGTCCTTCCTTTCAATCTTATTGTCATACCGTCTTTCTTGCTCTCAACCCTACTGCCTGCTGCCCTGCTGCTGTGGTTCCCATCCCCCTGTCACTCTAGTTTAAACCCTCCCAAGTAGCACTTTGTCTTCTGAGTAACCTTGACTTTATATTAGATGTTACTATTTGGCCAGAAAGCACCTTTTCTTAATGGAGATACTTAAGTTATAAATCTCAAGCACTGATAAATCTTTCATGTAGTCATATTAGATCTGTGGGGAATGGTCAAGAACGATGAATGGCTTACGATGCCTGTGAGCCAAAAAAATGTATGTCTAGAAATTGAATTTCAACTTTTTTTTGTGCTCAAAACATCTTCTGCATTTAGCACTGATAGCCCATTGTGTTCCCCATAAATGTTCAATTAAATTGACCTAAAACATGTTAGAAACAGTGCTATGGCAATTTGCACTCAAAACCATGTGCTGAAATGGCATCAGTGCACTTCCCATTGGAAGAGGTTTAAAAAGCACAGGCTGCCATGACATTGCTGTGTTGATCACTAGGAAGTGTATCAGACCTAAAGGAAAGTTCCCTGTGGAACAGCCAAGTAAAAAGGCTACCAACAGAATGGAGCACAGCGATCATCTGTGTGTCTGACAATCCTCCATGCAATGGTCTGACCCAGATGAGTCCTATACTTCAAGGGGCTCTATTTCACTGTGCGATGCAGGATGGTCAAGGGGGCAGTGATTGCACCCTTCAACTCTGATGTGAATTTCATAAAAGGCTTTGAGGGAGAAACCCATGATGAGGTTTCCATTATCCTGAGGCATCAAAAACTGAGCAGATGCTTTGTGTGAGACATCAATGTCACAGAACAGATCTTTTATCTTAAGTCACATTACTGGTCTCAATGCAATGTGCTCCGAGCTTCCAATATAATGCCAGAGGTGGGCAGTACATGACTTATGACATCATTAGGTGCAAGTCCGATGCTGGAAAAATGTCAGCTGCACTAAGGTGAATTGTACATGAGCCAGCTTCCTGATAGGATATAATTTCACCCTCAGACATAGGTTGGCTAGAGGTGATTGGATGGCTTAATGTTACATGAAGCCAAAGGAAGCCACCATAATAATTTCCTGAGACTACAACCTAATTCAGCATATCAACAATGACTCACATTTGTGCAATCCTTTTAACAAGGTAGAACTTCCCAAGGTTTGATACAGGAGCATCACTGAATGAAACATGGAGCTATATAAAGCAACAATAGGATGTAATCAAAGGCTTGAATTAAGGGGTAAATTGTAAGAAACAAAACAATGGAAGAAACATTTCGATTTGGAATCCCAGAGACGAGGATCCAGAGAGCTGAAGGTATTGCTCAGAAGGCTAGAAGTGGATAAACACAGAATATTCAGAATGTTGTAGGGCTTGAGGAGATTGCAGAGATAGTCAGTGAAGAGGCTGTGGAGAGATGGGAACAAAAGGCTGAGAAATGTAATTATCATTGGATGGGAACCAGTGAAGGTCAGCAGATATGTAGTTGATTGGTGAACAAGACCGGGTGTAAGTTGGGCATAGCAGCAGAGTTTTTGATGAGCTCACATCAGCTGCAAAATGGTACCTATTAACTTTTTCTACCTGGTATTTTACAAAATGTAGCCAGTACAGTGGTTCCAGTCAGTGTAGGAAGAAATAAAATATCTGACCCAACTGACCTGTGTATCTATACTTCAACAGGCAGTAGTTGATAGACAAGATGACTCCTATTCTAGCCATGAAGAAGGCATGGCTAGTCATGAAGGTGGCCTTCCATCAGATAGAACAAATCCACAAGTGGCTTCATCTTAAAGGAAAGCCTGCAGAATTAACACCCCAAGATCATTCAGAGAATGGTATCTAGACCAACCTTGCAGATTTAATTTTGGTTATTGTGAAAAAAATTCCGTTGACTGCTTACTTTTCTGGCATTTGTTTCATTTGTTCAAATTCAACAACAACAATATAAAGCTTTTCCACTTCAACTAGTAAGTACTATGATTAGGGCATTTTTAAAGCAATCATCAGTATTGAAATAATTGTGACATAATGGTCTGGGATAAGATGCATGCTACATTTGCTAGTTCATGCGAGTGCATGGACAATGGGAAATTTATGCTGGCAGTTCTTAATGAATTAAGTTTGTAGCCTATGTTGCTTGCGCAGTTATTTGGCAGCATGCCAACTTGGAAGAATGCAGAATTGGATGACTTTGATAGCCAGAATCTCTTACTGAGAAAGTGCATTTTGATGGCAAGCAACAAGGAAAACTTTGGAAGTGGACAATTAGCTGTAAGACTACCATTTTATTAGCTTTAATCTCTGCAGTGGACAGAAGGAACATATCACTGAAGAGCAGAAAGTCCTCCAAGAAATACCTACAGTATGAGAGAGAGAAGGCTGGAAGAGATCAACATCAGGAACTTTATTCCAAATATGTTTGCAATTAGAGGTGTGCTCAGGTATAAAAATAAAACCCTGCCTTAGCTCAACCTCACCATGGTCACTTCAAACCCAACGTGAGCCCAAAAACTGATATCTTATCCATATCTGACCTAATCTGACCTGACCAGCCCTGTAGATACAACAATCTCAAATATAGTATTTATCTAGCTCAGAGTGAAACACCAAATATTGATCAAGAAAATGCACAAGTGGTAACATTATCCTAATCTGTATAAAGTAGGTTGGTATGGCATAGTCCAACCTGACCCAAACCAACACATCCTGAACTCTGATGTTTTGTCAGAATAAACACTCAACCAGACATATATAGTCCATCCTGTTAAGCCTGGGTCAGGTAGCTAGGTTTCAGTATTAATATTAGAAGAGGTTTGGTAACCTCATCAGCCATGGTAAGAAGCTCCTCTCTGATTTGAGTTATTCCTCCTTTAGAGTTGCCATCTTACAGTCATAGAGTCAGAGAGAGATACAGTATCAAAATAAGCCTTTCAGCCCAGCAAGTCTGCATCAAGCACTCAATTTTACACAAATTCTACCTGAATTTATTTTACTCTCCCCACATTCCCATCAACTTCCCCCCCCCGATTCTACCACTCATCTACACAGGAGAGACAATTTACAGTGGTCAACTAACCTATCAGCCTCTCTGTCTTTGAGACGTGGGAGGAAACTGGAGCACCCAGGGAGACCCACATGGGGTCACAGGGAAAACGTGCAAACTCCACACAGACAGCACTTGAAATTAGGATTGTACTCAGATTGCTGAAGCTGTGAGGCAGCAGCTCTACCAGCTGGGCAGCCGTGCCACCCATGGTAAACAACAGGCTTGTTATCCATGCTTCTCTACATTCTACTACATTATTATTTTATTGCACTTCATCCTTCTCTTCTGCCTCACACAGTTCACATCCTTTACTCTCACTTTGGTTGCAACATTTGCCCACACCTAAGCTTTATTCTACCATAATAAGCATCTACTCAAACAACTACTTACCCATCTTTAGTGGGAAGAATAAAGGTGTGGACTAATTTCCAAATGGGGAGAAAATTCAGAAATCAGAGGTGCAAAGAGACTTGGGAGACACAAGAGATTCTGCAGATGCTGGAATCTGGAGCAACACACATAAAATGCTGGAGGAACTCAGTAGGTCAGGCAGCATCTATGGAGGGAAATAAACAGTCGATGTTTCGGTTCAAGACCCTTCATCAGGACTGGAAGGGAAGAGGGCAGAAGCCAGAATAAAGAGGTGAGGGGAGGGGCAGGAGCACAAGCTGGCAGGTGATGGGTGAGTCCAGGTGAGAGGGGGAAGGTAGGTGGGGGAGGGGGATGAAAGGGAGTGATGTGAGAAGCTGGGAGGTGATAGGTGGAAGAGGCAAAGGGCTGAAGAAGAAGGAATCTGATAGGAGAGGTCAGTAGACCGTGGAATAAAGGGAAGAAGGTGAGGAATGAGAGGGAGGTGATGGGTAGGTCGTGAGGGTGGGGGAGGGGAAAGAGAAGAGGCGAGGGGCCACAGGAATGAGGGAAAACAGAGGTAGGAGAGGGAAAACAGAGGAGAGGGGTTACCGGAAGTTAGAGAAATCGATGCTGATGCTGTCAGGTTGGGGACTACTAAGACGGAATATGAGGTGCTCCAAACTGCACCTGGCCTCAATGTGGCAGTGGAGGAGGCCGTGGATAAAGATGTCAGTATGGGAATGGGAAGTGGAATTGAAGTAGCTGGCCACCGGGAGATCCTGGCTGTTGCAGCGGATGGAGCGACCGTGTTCGACAAAGCGATCACCCCATCTGTGTCGGGTCTCACCGACGTACAGGAGGCTGCAATGGGAGCACCGGGTACAATAAATGACACCCTCAGATTCACAGGTGAAATGCTGCCTCACTTGGAAGGACTGTCTAGGGCCCTGAATGGTGGTGAGAGAGGAGGTGTAGAGACAGGTGTAACACTTGGGAGTCCTAGTTCAGGATTCCCTCGAGGTTAACTTGCAGGTTGAGTCAGTAGTAAAGAAAGCAAATACAGTGTTAGCATTCATTTCAAGAGGGCTAGAATATAGAAGCAAGGATGTACCTCTGAGGCTTTATAAGGTGATGGTCAGACCACATTTGGAATATTGTGAGCAACTTTGGGCCCCATATCTAAGGAATGATGTGCTGGCCTTGGAGATGGTCCAGAGGACATTCACAAGAATGATCTCAGGAATAATAGGCTTAATATACAAGGAGCATTTGATGGCTCTGTGTCTGTACTCAGTGGAGTTCAGAAGGATGAGGGGGGATCTCATTGAAACCTACCATATACTGAAAGGCCTGGATAGAATGGACGTGGAGAGGATGTTTCCATTAGTATGGGAGTCTAGGATCTAAGGGCACAGCCTCAGAATAAAGGGATGTCCCTTTAAAACTGAGATAAGGAGGAATTTCTTCAGCCAGAGGGTGGTGAATCTGTGGAATTCATTGCCACAGAGGGCTGTGGAAGTCAAGTCATTGGGTGTATTTAAGACAGAGGTTAGTTGTTCTTGACTGGTAAGGGGTTTAAGGGTTACGGGGAGAAGTCTGGAGAATGGGGTTGAAAATATCAGCCATGCTTGAATGATGGAGCAGACTCGATGGGCTGTGTAGCCTAATTCTACTCCTATATCTTATGGTCAGTAGAGGAAGGTGTTGTTGGGAAGCAACAGAGAGTTGGAATAAATGAGATTTTCCCAGGGTGGCAAATAGTGACCAGAGGGTACCACAGGGATCAGTGCTTGGGTGCAAACTATTCACAATTGCATGAGGGAACTTAATGAAATCATAGAATCACAGAATGATTACAACACAGGAGGCCATTTAGCCCATCATGTCTGATCAGCGCTGACACTGTCAGAACTAGTTTCAACCCTCAGTTCTTTGTCCACAACTTCACAACTGTTTCTAATTTTGTCCATGACACAAAACTAGCTGGGATTTTGAGTTTTACAAGGACATAAAATGGCTTCAAAGTGATTTTGACATGTTGGGTGAATGGGCAAATGAACGGAAAATGCAGTATAACATGGATAAATGTGAAGTTACTCACTGATAGAAAGAAGAGAAAGGCAGAGTATAAATAGATGGTGAGAGATTAGGAAATGTTGAGGTAAAAAGAATGTCCTTCTACACCAGTCACTGAAAGCAAACTTGTAGATACTGCAAGCATTTAAGAAGACAAATGATATGTTGGCCTTCACTACAAGGGGGTTTGAATAGAAAAGCAGGAATGTCTTGCTACAATTGTAGGGCCTTAGTAAGACCACACCTAAAGTACTGTGTGCAGTTTTGTTCTGACTGAAGAGAGGATAGACTTACCTTATAGGGAGTGCAACAAAGGGTTACCAGACCTATTCCTGGAATGGCAGATTATCATATGAGAATAGATTGGGTCGACTAGGCCTACATTTACTTGAGTTTAGAAGAATGAGAGTGAATGTCATTGAATTGTATAAACTTATGACAGGTCTAGGCAGTCTGGATGTGGGATGAAGTTTTTCCTGGCTAAGGGGTCAAGGATGAGCGGTCACAGTCTCGGAATACAGGGTTAAACATTCAGGACTGAGATTAGCAGAAATTTCTTGATTAAAAGATGGTTCTCGGCCATAGAATCCACTGATGGCCAGATTGCCGAATATATTTAAGAAGAATGTTGACCCATTGGGGAAGAGATCAAGAATGTGACATTGAAATAAAGGGTCAGCCATGATTAGATCAAATGGCCGAGTGTTGAATGAAGTGCTGAATGGTCTAATTCTGCTCCTCTTTTCAATGATTCTCTATTTCTATGTACTCTTAGAATAATAGTCATGCAGCAGCACAGAAAAAGGCCATTCAGCCCACCATATCCATGTCAATCAGCAAGTACCTATCTACGTATATTAATTGCAGTTATAAGCACTTGGTTGTACTCGACCATGTCTTGGTGATTGAAGTGCTCATCCAGACATTTCTTAAATGTTACGAGAGTACCAGCCCCCATCAACAACCAGGCAATGTGTTCCAGATCCCAACCATCTTCTAGGTGAAAAATTTCTGCCTCAGATTTTGGTCTAAACCTTTTGCCACTTACCCTAAATGTATACCCTCTGGCTTTTGGTATCCTTGTTATGGGAGAAAGTTTCTCACTATCTACCCTATCAATGCCATCTATAACTGTATTGGATTCCCCAGTCAGCCTCCTCCATTCCAAGGAAACAAATCCAGCCTATCAAGGCTTTCCTCAGAACTGAAACACTCCATCCTAAGCAACATTCTGGAAAATCTCCTTTGCAGAGCAATTACATCTTTCCTATAGTGTGATGATCAAATGTGCACATAATACTCCAGCTGTGGCCTAACCAAGGATTTATAAAGTGCAATAATGTCCGTGCATTTCCCTGGCTAAGGAAGATAAGCATCTCATATGGATCATCTGTGCAGCCACCTTGAGGGATCTATGGACTTATACAGCAAGTCTTTTTGTTCCTCAATATTCCTTAGGGCTCAGCTTTCATGGTGTATGTCCTATCCTTATTAGACTTTCCAAAATATATCACTTTGGACATATTGGTTCATTGCTCTGCTCAAATTACCAGATGATCAATTTCATTCAGTACCCAAAAGAAGGAAGGTAAAAAGCAAGTCATGACTGTGGCACAGGACCACTCAAAATAGAGAAGGAACATTGGGAATGGCACTGAGAATTTTGAGTTCAATTTTTTGGGAACACATGGAATCCCAGCTTAAATGACAGAATAAGCACAACGCCTCTCAAATACCCACCTGCCCAGCCACGAGGCACCTCCCGCCCCATCTGTGGAAGAGTCTGCCATTCCCACATTGACTTCATCAGCATCCTCAGAACCCACAGAACTGGAATGGAAGCAAGTCACTCTCAACATCCTGAGGGAATGCCTAAGAAGACAAAGAAGATTTGTGTACAGTTTGTGGACATCACTGGCAAGGTCAGAATTTACTGTCCATCCCCACTTTCTCCTTAAATAGGCAGGCAGTAAATAATCAACCATATTAAATCTGGATTCACATATAAACCAGTGCATAAGGGCTGCCTTTTTCATCTCCACAGGGCATTAATGAAGAATATATAGTGAACCATATGCATGTTGTAAGACAGAAAAGGTTATGAGGTAAGGGGTAAAGTGGATCTGAGAGTGCGTATTAGACATGAGCAGCTGGTTCCTGTCTCAGTGAAGGCTGAACCCTTGTACATCTGCATCCTCCCTCCAAACAACTGTGTCTCTGAGCATGGTAGAGCTCTCTGAGCATGGTAGAGCCCTCCTCGCCAAACCAACCTCTCAGCACCACCCACTCCAAGTTGGTGCTGAAACCTGTGGCATTTATTTTCATGTAAGAGGGAGAGAAAAATTTTAATGAGTAGGTTATAATGTGTGCATGTAAAATGGGTCAGCCCTTGTTGAATAACTTAAAGTGTGGAAGGTGTGAGATACCTATGTGACTATTGAGAGGAATGGAAGTATATGAGTGTAATGGTGTACCTGTGGGTAGATGTGATTTCTTGTTGTTTGCACTGACCTTGAGTATCCTGATGAATCCATTAATCTTCTTGCTGCACTGGACGAAGACCTTGCACTGTCACTATGGACATTCCACTACCTCCCACTGCTGTTTCACTTTGGCCCTTGTTGCCTTCCTGGCACCCTCGTGTCCAGGAACTCTCATGAGGTGTCCATCTTGTTCACCAGGATTTCAGGGTCAATGTCAGCAAAATGAGGTACCTGTTTACATGCCTGTGATGCTGCTGTTGTTGACAAGCTGAACAATGAGGACCAGTAGTGGCTGGATTTCGTGATCACCTCCCCTGTGAGTGGTGCAGGAACCTTGTTAACTAGCACTGGTCAATTTCAGCAGCTGCATTGTGCTCATGAAATTACTCTCTCTCAACATGTGTTAATGGGTGAAACATTGTGTTTAGCACTTTTCATGCATTGAAGTCCTTTTAGAAGCTGCATCAGCAAGATTCATGCACTAATGGCACCAGGTTGTCCATACTGTACCATCTGAATGTTGCGCTTTAGGAGATTGAATGTTAAAGGACAGTACACAGTTAATGGCAGGACCCTTAACAGCATTAATGTACAAAGGGATCTTGAGGTCCAAGTGCATAGCTCCCTGAAAGTGGCCGCACAGGTTGATAGGGTGGTAAAGAAGGTGTATGCCATGTTTGCCTTTATTAGTCGAGGCATCAAGAGTCAGCAAGTTATGTTGCAGCTTTATGAAACTCTGGTTAGGTCGCATCTGGAGTATTGCATTCAATTTTGGTTGCCCCATTATAGGAAGAATGTGGGGACTTTGGAAAGGGTGCAGAATCTCTATAGCACATGCCCTCCAATCCTGGTAAACTTCATGTGCAACAAGAAGATGCTGGACAAACGTGTTGTTTTTCTGGAGTGGCAGAGGCTGAGGGGAGACCTGATAGAAGTTTATATGATTATGAGAGGCATAGATAGCTGGTATCTTTTTCCCAGGGTCAAAATATCTAATACTAGAGGGCATGCATTTAAGGTGAGAGGAGGTAAGTTCAAAGGAGACGTGCAGGTCAAATTTTTTACACAGAAAGTAATGGGTGTCTGAAATGTGCTGCCAGGGGTGGTAGTGAAGGCAAATACGATAGAGGTGTTTAAAAGGCTCTATATAGGCACATTAATGAGCAGAGAATGGAGGGATATGGGCATGGTGTAGGCAGAAGGAATTAGTTTAGTTAGGCGTATAATTAGTTCAGCACAACATCGTGCACATTTTCGTATAAAATATAATTTCTAGGTCAATGTAACCATAACTGCTGAATAGTGACCTAGTGATGAAATAATACATCTCATCCAAAAATGGTATTTCAAGCCCACAATCAGGCTGTTATCTTATAGTTTAAATATTTAATGATTAGATAAGCATAAAAACACATATGATAGATGTAGGCAATTCCAACAGAAGATATTAGATATAAATCTGATAAGTAGGCCCATCTGTTATACAGGCAGTCTGCCTTTTCTTTTGGCAGCCAAAGGCAATGCAGACGTTCTTCCAAATTTTATCATGTTGTCAATATACAAATTCCATGAAGAAGTTTGCTTTTCTCCACAGAGGACATTGTTCAGCTCTGAACAAAAAGAAACATTGATTTGGTATTTCCCATACTTTTTATTTCACTGTCATAAAGTTTAATTGTTTAATTGTCTAGCTGTGTATATCCAGCTGTGTGGACAGATGTGGACCCAGTTAAAATAAGCAGTACTGAAAGGGCTTTAGAAGACTTTTAGGAAGGAGGGGGGGGTGGCTGTCAAACTTGAATTGAAATTCTTAATGAGTTGAGATCCAACCCCCCCCCCACCCGCTCCCCCCCCCCACCTCCCCTCTGAAAAAGCCAGGTGTTCCCCGTCAACTTGCATCAGATTTCACAGTGAAATGCTGCTGGTATATAATTCTATTTGTGGATGTTGGCTGACTGAAAAATCCCATAGTTGAACTCATAGCCCTTTAAATTGATGTAATGGATTCAGATTGACTTGAGCAAGAGTGTAAAAACAGGCAACAGTAAATTGGAGGTCTATTTTATATACTGATTACCATTTCCCTTCAAAGCAATGAAATTAGATCAACACACTAATTCCCACACCCTATCCATCATACTTATTTATACCTCCAGAATATTGTCTGTATCCGCTCTATCCAGCACTCTCACTTCCAAAAGTCTCTGAATAATCATTATTAATTACCAGAGTCAAATGCAAAGATTTTTTTGTATGTGTATGATTCCCTAAAATGCCTTGAGATCCTGTGGCACATCATGGAAACAATTTCACAGAAGGATTGATACACTACGTAAGGTAATTTTAAAATAAGTGAATGACATAGGAAAAGGAATGAGATAACGAGGTAAAGGGAGGGAATTAAAAAGAAAGAATTCTATGCTATAATTGGTAGACTGTAAGATACATTCAAACTGAATAGCCAGCACTAATCAAACAACCTTGAGGCAGATGAGGGAATGAGATAAGATACCTTTGTTAGTCACATGTACATTGAAACACACAGTGAAGTGCATTTTTTTGTGTAGAGTGTTCTGGGGACAGTCCACAAGTGTCGCCACATTTCTGGCACCAACATAGCATGCCCACAACTTCATAACCTGCATGTCTTTGGAATGTGGGAGGAAACCAGAGCACCCGGAGGAAACCCATGCAGACACAGGGAGAACATACAAACTCCTTACCGACAGCAGCTGGAATTGAACCCGGGTTGCTGGCACTGTAAGGCGTTAGGCTAACTGCTACTCTACTATGCCTGTCCTGCTGGTAGGGGGTAAAGTTGAATGTTGCTGGAGTATATGCGGAAACTGACTTCATGGCAGTGGGTAATGTCACCTGAAGTTATTTACATAACAAAATGGTTGGGTCAAATAACAAATCCTAAGCACACTCAACTGACAGCACAGTGCGGAGGGCAAGGGAGAAGAAGGGATATAAGTACTGAGTTCGAGTTGGCTATGTAGCAACAAGTAGAGATCCACAGCTGTAGAGGATGAGGATTAGGTATTAGAGAAATATGATACGTGGAACATTATTGAAAATCCTGCATTGTTCAAGAAACATGAATAAAACGCATCAATGTGGCATTGACACTTCTGAACTGGAAGTATGAAAAGGTCGCATCCAATCCAAAAGAGAATGTTGCAGGAAAGGTGGGTTTCAAATTAAGAGTTGCTAACATATTCAATAATCTTTGCCAGATGAAGGAACCTGGAGGTAGATGGCACTTGGACAAGTAGATGGGTGGCATGATCTTTTTGACATAGGTAATGATGGTAGTTTGAAGGGAAAGGTAGTGGAGGCACTGAAAATAATAGCCAGAATTGGATACTGGAAGGGGAGTTGAGTGGAACGATCAAGGAAAAAGCTGAAGGTAGTGGAAGGGCTAATGGGTAAGAATCTTCAGTATGACTGAGGTTCAGACCTGGAGTAGAAAGAAGACTGACAATAGGCTGGAAGCAAGAAGAAGTGGACAATGCAGCAGGGACAGTTACACAAATGGCCATCCAATCTTTGAGTTCGATATGGTTTAGAATCCAACTTCATTTGTTTCTTGCTTCCCATTCCAGATTTCACTGGGTTGACCCTTCTGATCGAGACCTCAAAAAGGTTTATGCTTGGCCTCACCATTCTGCCCAAATACCATCCAATTCTAACCTTCCTCATCTAAAGATTATTGAATAAGTAAGCAGCTTATAGCTTGATGTTTGAACAGGGGTAGGTCTGGGGTATCCATGCACATGCTGCCAAATCAGCATGACAGACGTATCTATTTGCTTTGCCACTAGATTCCACAATGGAATCTTTCTTGCTAAGATCCATCCACATTCATTTAAAGTAATGGGGGTCCAGAACTCACAACATTAACTGATGGTGAATCAGAAACCCTCAACACCAACAACAGTTCCTGCATGGGCATTTGAAGAGCCATAACATACAGAGCTGTTACTCTAAAGGCCAAGACTCAAAAAAGTGGGAATAAGCTAAATAGCTCAATTTTTGAGCAGCATGGCCACATTGGGCCAAAGGGCCTTCTTCTATATCGTGCATTTCTATGGTTCTATGATTGAGCTTGGAAATGACCTGGTGAGACCGAGTATAGGACCGAGCTCACTTTGATTTCATGGTGATTGCAGTGTGGGGATAAGAAGGCAAATTGGAAGTTAGTTTTTTGTTTATTTATTTATGGTGCCAAAGGTAGAAGGATGTAAAGATCACTAAATTCCCTTCATCTCCTCCACTTAAAATAGCCAGGACATGGGGGTCTACCACCTATATAGGACAGGGCCTCTCTCACCAGGCAGAACAAGATCATTCTCCTCCTCCATGGTGATACAGAGCACCACATGAGCAGAGGTAAGATCATTTGACAACGTTTCATGTCTTTGTCCCCTTTATATTGATCAACAGCATACACCGTCATAACCAGAAGAATGTATGGTGCACAGTTTCTAACAATGTTTAGGGGAGAAGCACTCAGTTTCCTTTGAATAGAACACCAAGACGCAGAGCAGGAGGAGCAAGAAGAGCGCAACAAGATGCAGCAATAGGAGGAAGAGTGGAGTGTGAAGAGGAGAAGGGAGCTGTTCATTGTCATAATAGAATAAGTCATTGCATCTGACATCCTGCAGCATTGCCTCGGAGACTGGCACCACCAGCGATGAACAGAATACATTAGAGATACATGTAGCACTGGGAGATACCCCAGCATGAGCAAGCTGCAGTCTGGCCTGAGACAAGGGGAATCTGTGCAGGGTTTTGCTCGGACTAGGGTCCACTCATCTGTATATTCCATAGGACTCAAATAAGTATTATGGCGAGATGCTTCCATGACAAGGCCAATGAGAATACACCATGGGATGATCAGTAAGTTGCCAGACCTGCCTGGCCAAATGTAGGACATGACAAAAAGTATGTAGGAGTCCATCTCCTTGCTCTTCCAGGAGGCTCTGTAGAGCTAGGAGTTCATAACTTTCTCTGAAGGCCATTCATAGTTCTTTATAAAGGCTCGAAGACAATCCCATCACACCATGCCCACTCTTGCAGGTGACAGCTACTGCGAACACACATTTTGGAGCTCTGTGATGTATTTTTGCTTCTATGCAACTTTGGCCTTTTCTGGTGTAAGTCTATGCCATACAGGAGCACCAGGCAGTAGCTTGATTTCCTCATTGAGCAAATTCATGAGCAGATTACAGCTGTAAATGGACACAGTGGTGCAGCAGTGCATACTGCTACCTCTCAGCTCCAGTGATCCAGGTACAAATTTTACCTCTGGTCCTGTCTCTGTGAAGTTTGGATGTTCTCCCTGTGACTGTGTAGGTTTCCTCCAACTGCTCCGGTTCTCTCCCACATCCCAAAAGATGTGCTGGTTGGTAGGCTGATTAGCTCATGTAAATTACTCCTTATGCAGGTGGGTAGTTGGAGAATTAGAAAGGAATTGATGATCATGTGTTTGAGAATAGCTTACAGGGAATAAGTAAGGTAATGGAACTGATAGTATTGCTTGGGAACTGGACTTGACTGGCCAAGTGGCCTCTTATGATGGTGTAAGGAAATATGAGAACATAAGTAACTCACGGATCTACAGAAGCAAGGGGCTGATGCATGTTCTCCACAGAGAGATGCCACACATGAAGAGATCATTCTCCTACTTAATCAGAGATATGCCAGGCATGAGCTCAGCTCTCTTCTGCAGAGGAGACACACATCCTCACCACTCACACCTTTCTTCATCATAAGCAAGAGTTCTACTCAGATTACACAGCAAGCTGACTCTGAGTCCAGGCACTTGTAATTCAAGAAGTGCTGGAAACACCCTGCAGGACCCAGAGCGTCTGTAGAGAATATAATACTTTTATTAAGAAAAAGAGGATAACTAAGGAGAGGGTAGGTCCACTCAAGGATAAAGAGGGGAAGTTGTGCTTGGAGTCAGAGCAAGTGGCTGAGATACTAAATGAGTATATTGTGTCAGTATTTACAGAGGAAAAGGATTTGGAGGATAGTGAAGGCAGAGTGGGGCATGCTAATGTGCTGGGACATTTTGATATTAAGGAGGAGGTAGTGCTGGCTCTTCTGAAAAGCATTAAGGTGGATAAGTTCCCAGGGCCTGATGACATATATCCCAGAATATTGAAAGAAGCAAGTAAGGAGATTGCTGGGGCTTTGACAAAGATTTCTGTCAACAGGCAAGGTCCCAGAGGACTGGAGAGCAGCAAATGTTGTGCCTTTGTTCAAGAAAGGATAATCCAGGTTATTATAGGCCAGTAAGCCTCACATCAGTGTTAGGGAAGCTATTGGAGAGGATACTGAGTGATAGGATTTATGTACATTTGGAAAGGCATAGCCTGCTTAGGGGCAGCCAGCATGGCTTTGTGTGGGGCAGGTCATGCCTTACAAACTTAATTGAGTTACTTGAGGAGGTGACAAAGGTGCTTGATGAGGGTAAGGCAGTGGACATTATGTATAAGGACTTTAGTAAGGCATTTGATAAGGTTCCTCGTAGTAGGTTGGTTCAGAAGATGAAAATGCATGGGATCCAGGGCGAATTGCAAGTCTGGATTCAGAAATGGCTTACCCATAAAAGACAGAGAGTAGGGGTGGAAGGCTGTTATTCTGGCTAGAAGTCCGCGACCAGTGGTGTTCCGCAAGGATCGATGCTGGGACCTCTGTTATTTGTGACATATATCAATGATTTGGATGAAAATGTAGATGGGTGGATTAGCAAGTTTGTGGGTGACACCAAGATTGGTGGAGATGTGGACAGTGTAAAGGACTGTCAAATAATACAACAGGATATAGATCAGTTACAGATATGGCAGAGAAGTGGCAGATGGAGTTTAATCCAAGCAAGTGTGAGGTGTTGCACTTTGGGAGGTAAAATGAAAGGAGAAAGTATACAGTTAATGATAGGCCCCTTAATAGCACTGAGGTACAGAGGGATCTTGGGGTCCAGGTCCATAGTTCACTGAAAGCGGATACGCAAGTGGATAAGGTGGTAAAGAAGGCATATGGCATGCTTGCCCTCATTGGTAGGGGTGTTGAGTATAAGAGTAAGGAAGTCATGCTGCAGCTATATAAAAATTTAGTTAGACACCACTTGGAGTATTGCATGCAGTTCTGGTCGCCCCATTATAGGAAGGATGTGGAGATTGTAGAAAGGGTGCAGAAGAGGTTTACCAGGATACTGCCTGGATTAGAGGGGATGAACCACAAGGAAATGTTGAACAAACTTGAGTTGTTCTCCTGAGAGCGTCAGAGGCTGAGGGAAGACCTGACAGAAGTGTTTAAAATTATGAGAGGCATAGATAGGGTAGACAGTCAGAATCTTTTCCCCAGGGTAGAAATGTCAAACACCAGAGGACATGCTTTTAAGATTAGAAGGGGAAAGTTTAAAGGTGACGTGAGGGGCAAGTGTTTATGCAGAGAGTGGTAGGTGCCTGGAATGGGTAACCAGGATTAGTAGTGGATTGAGGCAGCTTGGTGGAGTTTAAGAGGCTTTTAGATAGACACATGAATATGAAAGGAATGTATGGATATGGATGATCAACAGGAGGAGGACATTTAGTATAAATTGGCATCAAGATCGGCACAACATCATGGGCTGAATGGCCTGTCTATTGCTGTACTGTTCTGTGTTCTATATAAAGTAATAGAATTGCTGTGTCTGGTTTCACTATTCATCAGAGCTGGGATAATTTAGAAATCATGCGTTTTTAAAGTTGGTGCAAGCAGACTATATGTTTCATGCATCTGCAGAATCACATATGATGTATTTGTATTTTCATGTGTTCTATAACATGTAAATCCCATTTGAATTTAACTATGAACTGATAGATTTACAAATTGATTTTGTAAGTGGAAATAAATTATTTTCAAAGCAAATCACAAAACAAAACAAGGTGTTAGCACTCTTCCCTCTGAGTCAAAAGATCATGGATTCACCTATTGACAACTAAAAGCAGATAATTATGAACCATTGCAGCCATATGAGGCGAAGTAGGACAAACAGGAACAAACAATGAAATTCAAAACCCATCAAAAATTAATCATTGCCAATAAGAGAACAGTGCTGTGAATATTAAAAAGGAAGTAGAACATAAAGAATTCTGATCAGCCCTTCAATGTTTTATGTGGAGCAAATTCAGATGCAATCAATCAAACATAATGATAAAGGGCGGAAAATGAATTTTAATGAGGATTCCACTTTCACTCTCATCTAAATAGCAATCCAGGGGCATGATTTAAATATTTATGTACACAGGGCTGCTTCCCTGCTGATTCTGCAGGCTAATTTGTATGGGTTTCTATAAAGCTGCTGATATTGTGTAAGTGTGTCCAAAGAAATCTCAATTTCTAATTTTTGATTATATTGATGTGTTGAGTCAATGTCACATTAAGTATTTTTTATAAGAGTCTGTTCCACATATACAGCATTGAAAGAAAGAACGATAGAGTAAAATAATTGCATAGATTTCTCTTGTCTTTGAACACCAGGTGACATTATTTTATCATCTTAAAATGGGTGGAAAGGAAATTACTGAGGAACTTCGTAAAGAGTCATGAAGTTCATATATTTAGCACAGTTTCAACGTAAGGTCAAAACTTCAAAGTGTTAAGATTTCTGAATATCTTAAAACCCATTATTTGTGCATTCATGGCTTGGTCCCTTTGATTAAGCTATGAAATACAAGCACTTGCTAGTTAAACTCAGCACTTCCAGCTGCGGAATAATCAGTGCACTGTACTGTGTCCAGGGGTACAGTAGCACAGTGTTTAAATCACTGGATTAGCATCTAAAGGTCGGGGCCATTGAACCCAAGGCTTGAGTCAGAATCATATCACAACAGCTGAGGAATTTAAATTTAAGTAATTAAATAAATATTAAATAAAAATCAAACACTTTTAATGGCAACCATGAAAATAACAAATTGTCACAAAATTCCATCTGGTTCATTAACATCCTTCAGGAAATTTAATTTTCTAACCCAAACTGATTCTAGTCCGACAAATGTGATATTCACTTATTTAGGAATGGATAATCAATATTAGTCTTGTCCGTGACCATCCTATGAATAAATTACTTTAAAAAAAATATACAAAGAAAGATTTCATACTAATTTGTGCCTCGTACCATGTTACTCATTTTTTTCCTGATATCTATAGAGCAACTAACAACAAAGCAAATTTGTGCATATTAATGCTCTGATGACTAACCACAAGAGGAGATGAACTATCCTCTGTGGGATTGAGGTGACTCTAAGACAATGTAATGAGGTATAAGGTTGCAATTAAATTCATCCTAGGAGGCAAATTTGTTAATTAAATTGGCAAGAATGAAATACTGCAGGATTATTTGACAGTCATCATGGCTTTATTAATGGGTCTTGTAGAGGGAGACCTACTGCTAGGTGACTGGCATTCTTTCCTCTTGTCTCAAGATAATCCTGTAAAACAATGCTGTAATGGATTAGAAAGTCCTTGAGTCATAGAGAGATACAGCATAGAAACAGGCCCTCAGGCCCACCGAGTCCTTGCCAACCATCAAGCACTCATTTTTACACTAATCCTACATGAATCACATTTTATTCTCACCACTCCTACACACTAGGAGCACTTTACAGTGGCCAATTATCCTAGATAGCCTGCACATATTTTGGATGTGGGAGGAAACAGAAGCACACAGGGGAAATCCACATGGTCACAGGGAGACTGTGCAAACTCCACACAGAAAGCACTGGAGGTCCGAATTGAATCCAGATCACTTGAGCTGTGAAGCAGCAGCTGCACCACTGTGCTGCCCAACTTGCACAAGTTGTAGGATGGTTACCAGTGCTTTACACTAAGCTCCAAGGTCTAAATGTTGTTCTGTGCCTTAAAATACACTGTCAGAAATGCATGGTGGCAGCCAAGGCATACTTTGTGTTTCGGCCACTTGCAACAATATTCATGGCCCATGAATCACAAGGTGTAGGGTTAAAAGGAATTACCCATCTCCTTCAAAAGATTTGTCAAAATGATCTTTTATCATACTTTTTATCATGTCTCTGAAACCTTGTTCTTGTCCCGTTAAAGTTCTTTGCAGCTACAATGAGTGCCCTTGGGAAGGAAAACTATGTCATTGGTGAACCAAGTTTGCCTTTGGATAGCATTGATATAAAATTAATTGGTAGGAGGATTAGAATGGAGATGAAGAACATTTCTTTTACCCATGTGGGTGGAAGTATTCAAAACTCACTGGCTGAAAGGATGGTGGAGGCAAAACCCTCACCACCTTTAAAGTACTTGATGTGTACTTGAAGAGCCTTGACTGTAGGACTATGGACCAAGTATGGAAGGGTGGGATTAGGCACAGTAGCTGTTTTTCAACTGGCAAAGACAGTGGGCCAAATGGCTTCTTTCTGTATTGTAAATCTTTTATGATTCTATGAGCTCCCATAATTAAGCTTTCAATTCTTTTTTCCTGTTGTAAAGTACTTTGGTCTGCTATGTTAAAGGTATCACCTAACTAAAGGTTGTCAAAGCTAATAATAAAGGGAGATGTAAATGCAGTTTTTTTTCAATTAAATCTTTGGATTGAAACTCTACTATATTTTTAGTTTGCTGCTCAACTAACCAGACATAATTGTTTATTTCTGAAATGATTAACCTGATCTAGATAGCAAGTGAGCCAGGTTATTGAGACTGCATACATAAAAATGCTTCACAAACACTTTAACCAGTTCAGTTATAAATGGAGCTTAATCAACTTTGAGCTTTATTTGTACTGTATTTAAGTAAAAAGAAACCTCTCTTGCTCCACTTATTACACTAAACTTTAACATTGATTCCTTTGTTCCTTTTATTTTTTCTCTTCTTCTGTCTACCATGTGAGATTCCTTGGGACACTTACTATGTTAAAAGTGTTAAATACACGTGTTGCTATTTTTGTCCTAGTCCAGTAACTGTATGAGCAAAGACAAGCCACAGAATACGTCTTTCCTCTTTACTGTTTACAGACAGCTATTCTTTCAGAGGCAGGAATCTGCCAGCTAATTCCAACAGTTATCCTTACCTTCTCCACTATGTTCCCAAGTAATTGTCAAGAGAATGAGGCATGGAAACCAATAAGGTTTTGGGGGGAGGTGGATGGCAAGAACTCAGAAGCAAGAAACATCTGCTGCTTTAATCCAATGCCTTTCATGCACTTGGGCTGTGGTAATTGGTGTCTGCAGGGGAGTGTGTCGGGCATGCCCAGAAGCTCATAACATCAGCCAGAATCAGGTACTTATTCCACCCTTCAGTAAATACATGCATATGGATGGCAGCTCAGTAATTGACACCCCTGCTTCCTGCATTATTCTTCCTATGAAAGTGGGTTTTTAAATGGTAATTTCTCTTTCTAACTCGACCACAATTGAAAGCCTGGAATTTAGTGTAACAGTTGTTCCAGTGTGTTTATAAACAAGTGATAGATTGAAGAGATTTAAGAGCGAATAATTGCCTTGGCATCCCTTGCTTTTTGCAAAAAAAACCTTTTTTTGAGTTCAGCCATTATCCAATAATAGGACAAATAGCCTAAATCCTAAAGTTATTTAACTCCCCAGAGACACCATCCATCAGGCCAATACATGCTTTCAAAGCTACATTGCCTTTCAGACCCTTTGTCCTTTTTGCTAACAAAATACTTCAGGAATTTGAGAATCATAACTTAGGATCCAATAACTCTTTAGGTTTTTGCAACTGGGTATCTTGAATACTGATATTTTTCAATGGCTGGATCTTTTTGCTACAATATGAAAGTCATGTATGGGGGATCATCAAAATGACAAAACGGAAAATCGGGAGTAATCAGATATTTGACAGACATACAGAATGGAGGTGATGGCATGTTAAAAAAAATGTCAGGATCTCTCCCCCAGAGGCAGAATTATATGGACATATTGTTTGAGAGAAGAGATCATTGAATTTTTTAAGAATTAAAAATTGAATAATTATTTGAACAAAGACTATGGGGCAACAAGGATAGTGCAATTATTCCTGGATTTCACTATTATAAACTGGTAGAGAATTGATGGGTCAGATAATCTACTGCAGTGTAAATCTCAATTAACCTGCAATAAATTCATGTTTATATTAGAGAATCACCTCAAAGTCAAGCTCTACAGTTGTTTTTATAATGTTTTTGTAGGAATACAAAAGCTAAATATACCATGTTCTTTAGGAGGGTAGCAGCATTCAAGTACAGTTTCCTCCAACCTTCTCAGCAGCTGCCATTGTCCTGGGCTCTGGAAAAGCACTTTACTTACTGTGGTAATGCTTGATGCACAGTTATTTTCTACTTGACCTCCCTGCTGTGGGCATCACAATGAGACTCTGCTCACACAGTATCCAGGACCCTTTTTCAGCCAGTTTTACAAGAGAATGCCTGCTCTATTAAGAAATAATATGGGACAGTTGCCTACTTCAGACACAGTCCCAAAACTCAGCCTGCAAAATAAAGGCAGATCTTAACAGATGGTTTCTGAAGCCTCGTTTACAGTGTACACATTTTAATGCAACAGTGAAGAAATGTGGATCCAGTAACATAGTTCCTCTTTATATCTGAACCTTTGACTGAATCATGAGAGCACCACAGGCCTGATCAGTTTTCTGTCACAACACCCATGCTGTTCAGAGAAACTCAGTGGCTAATGATCAGAATGAAAAGGATTATTTGCCTTTAGCCCTGGGCACTCAGCCAAATGGATCACCCTTCTTTCTTTTGGCCAATAATACGCTTTATTCATAAAACTTGCAAATATGTAACAGATGACATTATAATACAGAAGATGACATGTTACCTGACACAGTAAGAGACAGATTATACTCATTCTATACAGTGCATGGCACACTAAGGTCCCTCATTCTGCTTCCAAGACTTACTTTACATCAGTATATCCTAACTTATTTCCTATATATGATCTTTACTACAAGTGGATTTGAGGGGTCTTTTCATGGGGTCCAGCCCATGAGACGAGGACCAGAAATGTACAGTGGTGGAAAGATCTTAAACTATTGCCTTTCCCCATAGCCCCTTTGTTACATCAAGATGCAGTGTGTCCCTCAGCATACAGTCCTTCCCTCAAGGACATTTTTCAAAAGGTTACCCTTTTTCGTCATAGTACAACTGTGTGCTGAAGATTGATGTTGGTCATCATCAGATCACTGCAGCAGCAATCAAAAGCCAAAATCAATATAGCCTGGAAATGATTAAATATGGAGAGACGTGGAGGAAGATAATTAATGAGGACTAATAGATTGAAAATTGTGCAGGCCATGAATCAGTAACACTGAGCTCTCTGCACTCGAATTTCCAGAGTTTATTCCACTCCGTAGAGCACTAAATCTTAAAGTTATTTAGTGCGTAAGTATCTTAACTGGAACTTGTAAGGTTTGGGTCCCATGAAATGGGTGCCCACATCTGCACCAGTAATGCCAGAAAGCCCTATTAACCTGGTGATAAATGTGGTCATGCAGTAGATAAGGTCCATGGCTCTAAGAGAACTAGATTAATCATGATAAACAAAAGAAAGGGTTTATGGAAGTTTGCCATCCAGCAGATAACAGAGGAAGAAAGGAAGAAAAAGAAGAGAAAAAAACTGGGTCAAAATCCTAGAACTCTCTCTCTAACACCATTGTGGGTAAACCCACACCTCAAGGACTACAGTAGTTCATGAAGGCAGCTCAACACCACCTTCTCAAGGGCAACCAGGGATGGACAATTACATGCTGGCTCAGCCCACAAAGCTCACATTCCTTGAATGAATATATATATGAAAAAATAATTTTAAAATACTCAGGAATTAGAGACAGTTCAATTATATTTTAACATTTTGACATCAGATATGAGATCATGTGTTTGATTGTCTTGCATTCTGCCAATGGAAGTTGGATGGGCTAAATTCTGAATTGCTGAACACCATGAAATTGGACAGAGTAATGATGGAGAACGAAAAAAAATTCATGTTGTGAAACCCAATGTAATCATCCTGTGCTGACCTTGATATTCCAACCCTTCCAGTACCATTCCACCCCATCAAAGTTCCATATTTCTGTATGTCATAGAAGGCCATTTGACCCATCTACTATATGCCAGCCCATTGAGCAATCGCATTCTCTCAACAATTTTCCCTGCAACATTTTTCTCCCCACATTCCCTACAATTCTATCACCCACCCACACTGGGGACAATTTACAGTGTTCAATTAACCTGCCAACTTGCACATTGTTGGAATGTGGGAGGAAAGTAGAGCCCCCAAGGGGAACCCACGCGGTCATAGGGAGAACATGCAAACTCTACACATACCACTGTGCCGTCTGCTTCCTGCATGTAACATAAAGACAAAGCCTGGATGGGCTGCATGTTGACACCTGCTCCAGTTATCCATTCCAGAGAGCACTTTGTAACGGATGTGCTATGCCGTGGAGTATAGTAGTAATTTTCTAGACAGAATTTCTATTGTACTGCTATCCGTCTATTCAAACCCTGATGTATTCTTCAATATCTGCCTAGGTTTACAAGTCCACTTCTGTGCAGGGTTATCAGATTACTTCCAGATTACTTCCTCTCTACCTGTCCTCATGCTTTTGGAGCGTGAAGATGCACCATTCATACCCTGATGAACTTCACCTGGAAAACCGAGTGATGTGGTTGTGAAGGTGCCTGAAGTATTCCCAGAAAACTGTGTGAGATGGAGAATCTGGCCTGTAGACTCAATGCAAGTGCCAGAAAGCTTCTTGTCATTAGGTCGAACATGGACATGGAAATCTCCTATTGATTGTTCAGATACAAACCTCTCACAAGTGATGAATCAGTATTTTTTCATGTTGAGCACCGTTTAGAAGAGTCACTGGAGGTGGTCAGGGCATAGAATTCTGCATGAATGGCCTTCCGTGCCTATCATAGTGCCATGACAGCAACATTAATGACCAAGCTGACTGAGGCCTGGACATGTGGTTGGTGCTGAAAGAACTCACACAAGGAATAAACCTATTTGACCATGTCCCTTCAATTGAACTCTTGTGCTTGCAATTATCGATGACAGCATTGGTAAGAGTGTTCATCGTACAGCACTCAAAGGGATAAAGTTCCAT
Organism: Pristis pectinata; assembly: GCF_009764475.1. NCBI lineage: Eukaryota > Metazoa > Chordata > Chondrichthyes > Rhinopristiformes > Pristidae > Pristis > Pristis pectinata. Next base: position 118,100,853 of record NC_067406.1, read on the forward strand.
CTTCTTAAAGAGGACACACTCTAACATAATTGTGTGACACTACCATCTTTCTAAATCAGATGAACTGAGAATAGATTCAAAACCGGGATTCCTCAGATATTCTGATATTCTTAGTTATGATGAAAGTTTATTAACTTGTTTATTTTTCTCTTCATAGATGCTGCGTGACCTGCTGAGTATTTGCAACATTTTCAGTTTCTTATTCCAAAGGATTTGATTTGTGTCCTGCACTGTTTATAACTGGTCAGTTAATGTAGCTCCCTCCATGTATGGATGACTCTGTGTCTGTGGATACTGAAACCTGATCAAATCAATGTGACACTGTCCTGTGAGGAGAGATTAAGCAAACTGGGCCTATATTGCCTTGAGTTTCAAAGAATGAGAAGTGATCTCATTGAAACATACAAAATTCTTTCTGAGCTTGATAGAACAGATGCAGAGATGATGCTTCCCCTGGATGAAGTGCTGTGAACCAGGGCTCACAATATTAAGGTTGGGAGTTAGCCATTCAGGATAGAGATGAGAACAAATTTCTTCACTCAGAGAATAGTGAATTTATGGAATTCTCTACCCAAGTTTCAGCCACATTCAGCCATATTCAGGACAGAGAGTGACAGACTTTTGGATATTAAGAGCATCAAGGTTAATGCAGGAAAATGGGACTAAGATCAGCTATGGTCTTATAAAATGAGGGAGAAAATACGAGGACCCAACTGGCCTGCTCCTGTTTCTATTTCTTATGTTCTTATGTTCTACCAACCTAATGTTCTTTGTGTCAGCACCTGTACCAATAGTCCTATCAGAACAAAGTACTCACACCAGACCATTTCCCAGAGGAAACTGAGAAAGATGGAATCATTGATTGCTTATTCACACTGGCAGCCTCTGACCTTTGAAAGTCACTGTGATGCACCATTCTATTTCACTCTAAATATCCCGAACCTTAGGAAAGCCATGAAAGAGGATTTAATATTTTTTAAATGTCAAAATGTTGTGAGCTGGACCTCTAGTGGCAGGCATGGTAGTGTAGCGGTTAGCGGAATGCTTTACATCGCAAAGACCTGGGTTCAATTCCGGCTACTGACTGTAAGGAGTTTGTACGTTCTCCCCGTGTCTACTTGGGTTTCCTCCGGGTGCTCCGGTTTCCTCCCACATTCCAAAGACGTAGGGGTTAGGAAGTTGTGGGCATGCTATGTTGGCGCCGGAAACATGGCGACACTTGCGGGCTGCCCCCAGAACACTCTACACAAAAGGTGTATTTCACTGTGTGTTTCAATGTACATGCGACTAATAAAGATCTTATCTTATAGTTCTGAAGCTCTGTCTTTCGGACATGTTACCGGGACACACTGATATTTGGACTATTCCATGTAAAGGAGAAGTAATAGAAATACAAAAGTCGGGTCAAGTAACATCTGGGCTGAAGAAGATGGATGTGACATTATAACCTGAGGAGTGGTGAATAGATTGCTTCAGTCTCCACAGTAGGGTGCTAAACCAATACAGACTGAAAAGGTTTTAAAACTTAAACCCCAAATCCAATTCTAAATGATCATTCAACAGGCGGATTATTGCACTGACTTCAGGGACTCTATTGTGTGCTTCTGTCAAATAGGCTCCACGTGAATGAACTAAATTGACCAAGCAAGAGGTGGTGTAGTGTTTCTGGATCACTAAGGGAGAAGCACACTTAGATAGCTGATATTCATGCTTATTAACCCCAAGTCTTTAGTACAGATGTTAGAACTATGTCACAGCAAGGTAATGAAACTGACAAGAATTTAAAGCTTGGAGCATGAGCAGAACTAGTTTATCAAACAATTTATTTAGTTTGAAGATGCTCTTTTTCTCTTATCCTAATAAAATCTCAAAATCCTGATGGATATGTGTTGAGCTGTATTAATGGTCACAAGATTCAATTTGAATTGAATAAATGCCATGCAAAATTTCTTAACAGCGCCATCTTAACATTTGCTTGAGCTGCCATGAATCAGTGTGCATGCACAAAAGGAGATTATGGTTTAACACAAGGCAGTGAAAAATGGCATGCACGTCATAGTTTGCAGCAAGGTTCCAGAATACTCACTGAGGACATTCACGGCTTTAATTGACCTGCCTGGTCACTTGTTTCACTCACTTCCCCCACCCCCAGTGTGTCATTAAACACTGCTTTATGGTGGACTGTCAACAGCATCCCTTTGATTTCCTTCACAGTTAACTGACTCTGCTACCACTTTGCTCCACCTCTTCATGGTGTCAATTTTATGAAGGAAATGCCATAATATTCACTGTAGCTTGTCATTTGTTTGATTTTAACTTGTCTTTCTATGCTTTGTTCTCGGGTGACTGTGAAAAGAAAGGATTGCTTTTTTTACATAATACTGGTATGGAGCAACCAAGCCAGGGGCAGGTGCAGGACTTTAAATATTCCAGCTTTTGGAGGGACAAGCTTTCAGGTGTGCAGCATTAATGTTATTGGGTAAATGTGTTTGCACGTGCAAATAACCTCACCAAGTATCTTGTGGGGGGAAGGGAGGGAGAGGGAGAGGGAACCTGTGCCCTTTTTATCTATCCTTGCACAACCCCCTGAATCAAGTCATTGTCACCTGTGAAGAAAGATAGAGAAGGTTCTCAACAATTAATTCAATTTGGAAAAGTGGCTTTGTTCACATAAGTTAAAAACAAAAAGGAAGCTTAGGTCTGGACTCAAACCACTACTACGGGGAGACACAAGAGACTACAGATGTCAGAATCTAGAGCAACAAACAATCTGCTGGAGGAACTCAGCGGGTCGAGCAGCATCTGTGGGGAGCAACATCGACAATCTCTTCCCCCCCACAAATGCTGCTTAACCCACTGAGTTCCTCCAGCAGAATGTTTGTTGTTCCACTATTATAGGGATCTTAAATCAAATTGAGTTTATTGTCACGTGCACAAGTACGGTGAGATACAGCCACAATGAAAAACTTGCTTGCAGCGGCATCACAGGCACATAAGTTCAGACAACACTCAGAATATAAATTATACATTACTTATACAAGATAGTGAAGAGAAAGGAAAGGACTGCAAAACAAGACATTAGTGCAAAAAAAGAGACAAATTAATGGTAGTGCAAGAGGTGATCCATGGTGTTCCATTGCTGAGGTAGGATTAGTGTTGTACAGGTTGGTTCAAGAACATGATGGTTGTAGGAAAGTAACTATTTCTGAACGTCGTCGTGCGGGACTTCAGGCTTCTGTACCTCCTGCCTGACGGAGGCAGCGAGAAGAGGGCATGACCCAGATGGTGGGGATCCTTTTTGTGGCAGTGCCTTTTTGTGGCAGCGCCTCCTGTAGATCCTGTCAAAGGTGGGAAGGACTGCACCTGTGATGGGCCTGGTGGTGTCCACTACTCTCTGCAGCCTCTTGCATTCCGGTGCTTTGGAATTGCTGTACCAGGCTATGATGCAACAAGTCATGACTAGTGTAATGGAATAAAGATCTGCCCTTTCAACTAACTGCAATAATATTGTGCAGCATGTGGTTTGTGTAGTTCCTCTGTATGATTACTTTTGTAGTTCTAGGTCTAAACCTTTCGCAAATTTGGGGGAAACAGTAATGTTAAATTGTCTGTACTGGCACACTCACAAGTTGAATACATCAATAGTTCCCACACCAATGATACCTGGAGGCTAGAATAGTTGTTGGGGTGAAAAATCAAAACTTGCACTAAGATAGGGGGCTGATTTTTCAAACAAAGCAAGTTATGGTTGCCATTTTTCTGGAGAATTATTTGCCTGTTTTCTCCTCTTTGCTCTTCAAAATGTGGTCATACTCAGGTAATGATTTTTAACTACTCTTTGATACTTTACTCAAGTGAGTATGAGTCATGTACAAGATTTGAATGTAAATATCAGTAAGTTTTTTTGATGAGAAAGGGCCTCACTCTCTCCTTGTGTACTCCTGGCACATCTGCACTTGCAATAGCATCACCAATTTTCCCTTTCCTGCCTTGGCCTGCTGAGGCCAACCATGGTCTCTGCTCCATCAGCTCTGCTGAGGTCACTAATCCTGCAAAAATTGGGATCAAATCTGCGCACACCCTATTTGTTCCACTCAAAACCTCATTTCAACTATTGATCAGAAAGAAACCAGGCTATGTTATTTTGCAATCATTCACGTTTTACCTCATCTTAGAGTTCTCGCCTATGAAGTCACAAAAAAGTGTAATCAGCCAACACCAACATTTATTACCTCGAAGAACACAAAATGTAAGCAGAAATATAAATAAATACATCTCAGAATATGATGTATTCCAGCCAATTCATTTATACCTTCTAAATTTGACAATGAATTTACAGCTGAATATGACTGAAAATTTACAATGAAAGATGCATGATTCCTGTTATACATAGACCATAGAACAGTACAGCACAGGAGCAGGCCCTTTGGTCCACATCAATTATGCTTAATAAGATGCTTAATCTTGGTACATAATTTGGGAATGAAGGCCTCAAATAGTAATGACAGGATGTTGAAAGAAAACTCAGACATTGACCCAATTGCTGTCACTGATTCCAAATTAAACTTTGTTTTATGGTATGTAGGAGTGAAATCATTCTGCAGTGATCTTACAACAGAAATGGAAATGTAGGCCAAATCGGAAGGCTCTTTGGAATTCTGACATAAATAAATATCAGACTCGAGGCAACAGAGCCCTCACACCACAGGAGATATCAGTGATGGCTGAAAGTTCATTTCAAGCCTGTCTCGTTCAGTAATTGGATTGTATTGGGTTTTACAGTCAATAAACTAGAATTAACTCTTTCTTCCTCCACCCACCCCACCACTCCCCCCCCCCCACCACCCCCACATAATATTGACAGGTTCAGCAACAAAGTAACAGCAAAATTTAGTCATCTCTGAATTCAAGAATTTCAGTTTACAGTGCAGGAAATTACTTTACTTTAAAATGAGTGAGGTCAGTATGGGGTGACTAATGTTGACACCACCAGATCACCTGAAGCACATAATCACGCACCAAATGAACAAAGGGAGAATCAGAAACAAAATATAAGCATCGTAAAAAGAGAGCTGGAACAATGTACATTCCACTCTACATTGTGCTAATGTCCCAAATTAGCAGCAGGGTATCAGTGGGTCTTTTAGTACCTTTGAATATAAAAGGTTAATTTAAACCAGAATACCATCTTTAAGAAAATATGGTGCACGCATGCAGGCTGGGGAAAGCATATTAGATACCTTCCCCACATCCCCCATCCCCACCCCCACCCCCTGTGACCTTCACAGGGCAAGAGAATCAGCAGGAACTGATTTAGTGTGAGGACTAACAAGTTATGCTTCAGTTTCATTGTCATTTCCTGCTATCTGGGGATCCTGAGATACAACTTGGAAACAACACAGGAAGCCAAACAAGCCTTAGCAGAGTCTATATAAAAAGCAGTCTGACATTCATGAAATATTTATTTGATCAATGTATAATGGTTGGGATGGGGGTTGGAGGGATAGACTGAATCTCATTTCCTAACTCTCTGACAATCATCATCAGACACCACAGGGACATTCTTGTTTGATTGAAGCTGTGCAGTATACAGTATGTGTGTGCATTTCCTCTTCTATAAGCAACCACATTTAACAGATAAGAAAACGTATTAACTTGAATCTTCCTGCAGAATGTTCATAGTACTTGTTTATTGAAATGAACAGTTCAATAATTCTGTGCTTGGTTCTGCAAGAAGGTATTGGGATTATCTTGGCATCCCAGGGGAAATTTTGAGTCTGACTTGCATTTGGGAGAATTGTTGAGAAATAATGGGCAGTTCACATCCAGATTTGTGATATGCTCTAACAACAGCTGAGATTCCCAGCCTGAAATGCAGACATTAATTTAATTCTCCTGTTTCTTATTTTGCATTGGAGGTCTTTAAATCTGATCACACACCTGCCAGCTGGGGACAGAAGTCCATGATGAATTATTGCCCAGACAGGGGATAGGGGGGTGGGAGGGGGGGAGGGGGGAGGAATTGGACAGGTAGGTCACACATCCTTGGCAGGGCTGGCCAGATTTTCCATCCAATTAAATTAATAGAGAGCAAAGCAATTATAAAATATTACAGTGGTTAAGTCATGCTTCTACCAAGAAGTTGGAGCTTTAGTTTCAAACATCTGACAAGTAAATCGAAGACAGAAGCTTGTGCTGCTGGGGTGTTTTTCTGACTGGAGGTCTGTGACCAGGGGTGTTCTGCAAAGATTAGTGCTGGGACCTCTGTTGTTTGTAATACATAAATGATTTGGATGAAGTGTAGACAATGTGGAAATTGGTGCAGTTGTGAATAGTGAGTAAAGTTGTCAAAGGATGCAGCAGGATATAGATCAGTTGGAAATTTGGGCAGAGAAATGGCAGATGGAGTTTAATCCGGACAAGTGTGAGATGTTGCACTTTGGGAAGTCAAGTGCAAGAGGAAAGTATAAAGTAAATGGCAGGATTCTAAGGAACACTAACGTACAGAGGGATAGAACATAGAACATAGAACATAGAACAGTACAGCACAGGAACAGGCCCTTCAGCCCACGATAGTGTGCCAAACTGATTAAACTAGTAATTAAACGCCTAACCAAACTAATCCCTTCTGCCTACACAATGTCCATAACCCTTCATTCTTGGCACATTCGTGTGCCTATCTAAGAGCCTTTTAAACACCTGTATTGTATTTGCCTCCATCACTACCACTGGCAGCACATTCCAGGCACCCACCACTCTGCCCCACACATCCCTTTTGCATTTACCCTCTCTCACCTTAACTGCATGGCCTCCAGGTTTAGACATTTTGACCCTAGGAAAAAGATACTGGTTCTCTACCCTAAATATGTCTCTCATAATCTTATAAACTTCTATCAGGTTTCCTCTCAGCCTCAGCCGCTCCAGAGAAAACAACCCAAGTTTGTCCAACCTCTCCTTATAGCACATGCCCTCTAATCCAGGCAGCATCCTGGTAAACTTCTTCTGCACCCTCTCCAAAGCCTCCACATCCTTCCTGTAAGGGGTCAAGTATCTTCGGCTGTAAGTCCATAGCTCCCTGAAGATGGAAACACGAGTGGATAGAATGATAGAGAAAGCATACGGCATACTTGCCTTCATCTGTTAGGGTATTGAGTATCAAAGTTGGCAAGTCATGTTGCAGCTATACACAACTTTGATTGGACACATTTGGAGCATTGTGTGCAGTTCAGGTCACCACACTACAGGAAGGTTATGGAGGCTTTTGAATGGGAGCAGAGGAGGTTTATCAGGATGTTGTGTGGATTGGAATGCATTAGTTATAAGGAGGGGTTGGACAAACTTGGATTGTTTTTTCTGGCATGTCAGAAGCTGCAGGGAGACTTGATAGAAGTACATAAAAGAGGCATAAACAAGGTAGAGTGTCAGAGTCTTTATCCCTCTGGGTGGAAATATCAAATACTAGAGGGCATAGGTTTAAGGTAAGAGGGGGAAAGTTTAAAGGAGATGTGTGAGGCAAGTTTTTTCAACACAGGGAGTGGTAGGTGCCTGGAACATACTGCCAGGGAGACGGCAGTTAGACAGACATATGAACAGGCAAGGAACAGTGGGATATAGACCATGTGGAGGCAGGTGGGATGTTAGATTGACACCATGTTCGGCGCTGATGTGGTGGGCCATAGATCCTGCTGCTGTGCTTTGCTGTTTAATGTTCTAAAGTAAGCCCAGGCGAATCAGTGCTTGTGACCCAACAATTGGCTTCAATATCCATGGGTGAGGGGGTGATGGAAAATCAGCCAGGTACCTCGCTAGCATCACTGATCAATGAGTCCTCTGGAAGATAGCAATTTTTCCATCTTTCTCACCACAGTGTTGTGCCTCACCTGCTGGAGTGGAAATAATTAACAGGAAATTCAATCTATTTCACCTCACTCTGGAACCAAGGTCACCTCAACCTCAGTAGCAGTTTATTGCATTTGCGTACATTTGGGGGCTGAGCGCCAAGTCATTGTTGACAATGACTGAAGCATAAGCAGTATCTGCAACTCAGAGAACCTTTAACAATCTAATCCCCATGGCAATATCAATCTCTGACAATAAAGGTTAAGTGAGACTTTGGAAAACTTTCTGTGTCTCAGAAGCCACCTCTCAGCAAAGGCAGGGATCAATGTTGAAACTTGGCATCTCCTTCGGTGTGCCAGCACAGCCTGTGGCTGACTGAGGAATAAAATGTTAAGAGACAAAGACTTCAGACCCAGTGCAAACCTCATGGTCTACTAACCACCAAATACTTCTGAGAGTTGGACTACCAACAGCAGATATGTCAAGGCACCGGATCGATCCACTAATACTCTGTCTGGAGAATCCTCCAAATCCACTAGAATGATAAGCAAACCAAGGCCAGCTCCAATTGGCCATCTTGTTTACCTACCCAAGACCAGACTCTGAAAAAGAAACACCATCCAAGCCCTGTCATAGAAGAGATTGGCAAAGAATAAAGAAGGAGCAGAAAAGAAGATGAATATTTGATTGTCAGCACGCATTCAGTGGATCGAAGGGCCTGATTCCATGATGTATTTCTCTATGAGTCTATGACTTTATGAGAATACAGAAAGGGCTATGAAAACCTCCTTGATCCCTGGGATTCCTTGCCCTATGAACATTCAAAGTGGAAAAGGAGTATTTGGGTTGGAACTGAGAACCTTGAATCCAGTGTTTGGAGCACAGGAGAGCCCAGCATGACCTGTCGCATTGGACATGTCCTGAACCATTTACAGTAGAGTATGCAGGTCTCACTGTGGCCTCATTAGTCACCTAGGATCTACAGAGCCAGTGGATGCAGGTCATTCTCAATTCCAAGGGACTGCCCAGAAGGATATGGGGGGGGGAGGTAGGAAAATCTACTGCAAATCATTTGGTATGAGATCTGTCCACCGAAAACAAAGTCAAAACATGTTTCAAATTCAAATATTACTATAATTCAAACATAAACACTTTTCTGCGCACTTATGCCAATTTTGATCATGCTCTGCAATGTCAATACTCAGAAATGTTTGGCTTGCATTATTAGATTCTGATCTTGAATTATTCAAAAATTGGATAAAAGACACAATTGCCAAAAGTCTTTTGAGCATCTCTGGCTACCAGAAGAGTCCATAAGAGGAATACAATGAGACAATTCGAAGTGTCTAAAAGCTGGGATCTCCAAATTGAAAATGACCAACTGAGTACTAAAGAAAGCTCTTCACTAGTCTGCATATTGGCAAGAGCTCTGAAACATTCCTCATTCAGTCCCAAACTCCTATCCAAACTGCTAAACTCCCAAGAGTTGATGCAAATTACATTAGACCTTCAAGAGGTTGTGTGGACGACTGCTAGACCCCCAGGGCTTTGAACGGATAATAAATAACTTGATAGCAGTTAACTGAACTGAAATGGATAAACCAACAGACAAACAGTTGGTATTCAAAGTATTTTGTGTGATAAAAGCTGTATACTTCATGAAAGGAATTAGTGTAATTAACTACATAGCTGAGGCAAGAGACAGCATTAAACTGAAAACAAATATGTGGAACTAGAGAACACTGAGGGAACTATGGAAAACAGCAAAAGGATACAAAGAAAGTAATAAGAACAACAAGAAAGAAATACAAAAAGAACACCTGACAATCAATATCTAGGCTCCAGCAAGAAACACTTGTGAATTGGCAAGAGATTGGCTGGTCATGGGGCCTGTGGACCGAGGGCTTAAGTGGAAAAATCAATGACTGTCATGTTGTAATAAGAAGTGTACAGATGGCACTGTTAATCAACTGTGCAGTAGGGAGCAAGAGATTTTAAAGAGATATGAACTGATGAAGTGGATAAAGGAACAGCACAATGGTGTAAAGGGTGGTATGATGCCACAGCATTTAGTGCTGCTGCTGCACAGCTCCAATGATCCAAGTTCAATCCTGACCTTGCGTGCTGTCCATATGGAGTTTGCATATTTTCTCTGTGACTGCATGGGTTTGCCTCTGATGTTCTGGTTGCTACTCACGTTCCAAAGACGTGCAGGTTGGTAGGTTAATTGTCTGTGGTAATTACTCTTAGAACAGGTCGCAGGTAGGCAAAATGGTGGAGGGGGGGGGTTTAGTTGAAGGGCATGTGAAAGAGCAAATGTTGCAGAGAAATAAATGGAGAATGGAATTGATGGTAATGCTGTGTATAGAATACAAATGGATTCATCAGGGAAAGTGTAAACTATTCATTCTGTATCTGTAGAGGAAACAGGAATGTTTTCACAGTGCAACGCCAAAGGCACTGGTGGAATTCAACGGGTCAGGCAGCATCCGTGAAGGGAAGTGGACAGTTGACGTTTCAGGTCGAAACCCTTCATCTGGACTGTGTCCAGATGCTGACCTGATCAGTGGTCCAGGTGAAGGGTCTTGACCCAAAATGTTGACTGTCCATTTCCCTTCTCAGATGCTGCCTGACCCACTGAGTTCCTCCAGCATTTTGTTTGCTGCTAAATGTTCACAAGAGTTGAGTTTCTGAGAAGAGACATTGAAAGAGACTGTGGTCCTGAAATTACTCAGGTTTCAACCAAGCTCACACTGGGTTTGTGGCAATAAAACCAGTGGAACACATCACCCTGTAACCATCCACCCCAACCCCTTCCCCCCACCGGCCCTCCACCCCACCAAACCTAAGACAGCACAGTGTCATTTTCAGTCATTCCTCTTGGGCATCCTCCTTCTGATGCCCAGCTGGAGTTATGATAGAAGGCAAGTGTGGCCTTATAAAATTTCATTACATACATTAGAACATATGGCCCTTGGAATTCCTCTCTTCTTGCCCTCAAATCCACTATTCTACTTGTTCTATATTATCCTTGATACCCTATAATCCAAAATTGTGCTTATCTTGGCCTTGCTTCCATTCAGTGACTCAGCAGCCTCCATGGCTCCATGGGATAGGGAATCCAAAGGTTCATGGTTCTCTGAGGGAAGAAATTCCTCCCCAACTCGTCCTCAGGTCAGCTTCCCCTTATTCTGAAACTATGTCCACTGGGAGGAAAGAGTCTGCTAAATTTGCATTGATTCTTGATTAGCTCACACTTAACCATCTACATTTCAGGTTGCTGTAATGTGAAAATGAAATAGAGGCATTGAATGGCATGCAAGAAAGATTTTCCATGAGTGCAGATGAGAGGTCGCTTCCCAAAACATCAACTGTCCATTTCCCTCCATAGGTGCTACCTGACCTGCTGGGTTCCTGCAGTGCTTATTATGTTGCCCCAGATTCCAACATCTGCAGTCTCCTGTGTCTCCATGTTTTCACAGTGGGGAGGGGCTAGGAAGTGCAGAGGAGCACAGGGATTTAGATTTCCAAGAAAACTAGTATGTACATATAAAGAAATCAAAATATCTAATGAAGTGTTGGTCTTTATCATAAAGTTTTTTATTGAAAAATGAGGAAGTGATACTTCAGTAATAAAGAGCTTCATCAACCCCTGACTGAATTATATATTAAAATTTGTGGTACTGCCCCTCGAGAGGAATACTTGACCTTGAAAGAATACAAAGAATGGCACCAGGGTTTAAAAGGCTAAATCATGAGGAAAGATTACATAAACTTAATTTGCTGTTAAAATTAGTTGCTAAATTTGCTGATGACACAATGATATGTAAGAAAGTATATAGGAAGAAATAAAAAGACTACAAGGGGATAGGCAGGCATGGTAGTGCAGTGGTTAGCATACCGCTATTACAGGGCCAGAGACCCAAGTTCAAATCCAGCCGCTGTCCATAAGGAGTTCATATGTTCTTCCCGTATCTGCGTGGGTTTCCTCCGAGTGCTGCGGTTTCCTCCCACATTCCAAAGGTGTATGGGTTAGGAAGTTGTGGGCATGCTATATTGGCGCTGGAAGCGTGGCGATACTTGTGGGCTGTCCCCAGCACACTCTACGCAAAAGATGTATTTCACTGTGTGTTTCGATGTACATGTGACGCATAAAGATATCTTATCTTACCTTATTGATAGGTTGAGTGATAGGGCAAAGATCTGGAAAATTAGTTATAATGTCAGAAAATGAGAAATTTTGGCAAGAAAAATGAAAATTAAGCAAATGATCGAAATGATGAGAGACTGCAGAGCTCTGAGGTGCAGAGGGATCTGGATTTCTGAGTGCTTGATTCACAAAAGGCCAGAATGCAGGTACAGTAAATACTTAGGAAAGTTAACAGAATCATTTATTGCTAGGGGATTCAAAAAGAAAAATTGAGAGGTTATGCTTTAATTATATAAGGCATTCAAGAGACCACACCAGGAATATTGTGTAGAGCATTTGTTTCCTTATTTACGGAAGGAAGTAAATACATTAGAAGCAGTTCAGAGAAGGTTTACTAGAATAATACCTGGAATGGACAGCCTGTCTTATGAAGAAATGTTGACCAGACTGAGCTTGTAGCTGCTGGAGTTCAGAAGTGCGTGAGGTGACTTGGTTGAAACATGTAAAATCCTGAGGAATATTGATGGGGTGGATATGGAGAAGGTGTTTTCTTTGTGAGAGAATCTAGAACAAGGGGGGGGGGTCACTGTTTAAAAATAAAAGGCTGCCAATTTAAGACATAAGGTCAAATGTTTTCCAACAAGGAGTCTTTGGAACTCTTCTTCAAAGGGTGATGGAAGCAGAGCCTTTGATTACTTTAAAGATAGAGATGGTAAGTGGAAGATGAAAGGTTACTGGTGATGTGAGGGAATGTGGAGTTGAGGTTACAATCAGGTCGGTCATAGTATCATTGAACGGGGGAGAAGACTTGAGGGGCCATATGGCCTACTCCTGTTTCTAATTTTACATCAAGGATTTTGCATTAAACTGTTGCTGTAGTGTACAAATTAACACTAAACTCACAGAAAAATTGTCACACTTTGCAAACTTCCCCTAAGTCTTCCCACTAAACTATCTTCCAAATATTTTGAATTGGATTATACTATTATTTATTACCAAGTCAGAAAACTTAAACAGTTAATTTTATTTTGAAACAATGGATTGAAAATCAGATGGATCCAATGAACTGGTAGGCAATCTGTTCAGCCAGATTGTCATGCTAACACAAAAGCTGCTGTAACCCTGAGGGTCAAAATATATGGAGTTCATAGGTAATGCTTTCAGGTGTGAAGCAAAAGCAAGGGAATTATGACAGAAATAGCTAGGGGAATAAATGTCTGTCAGAATGAAAGAAAAGGAAAGCTGTGTAACATATATTTGGCTCTATATTTGTAGGGAAGAATGAAAGGTGTGGACAGAGCAGAGATTACCCCTTGGAACAAATACATAAAGGATCAGCCTGATACAGCATACAATTGAATATTTTGGTAGCCGGCTGGGAATATTTGTAGAAATGCAGTGATTCCCTCCACTAACTTAATCGCATTAATTTTATTGGACAGGAGATCAAGCCAGCTGCCTTGCAATTTTGCAATCCTCATTACTTAATTTTGCATTGAAGCAATTCTCTTTGTCAACGGCAGTAAAAGGGAAACCTTATCCTTGTAGGAGTAGTATCGAGACCAACTGAAAATATGGTCCTACTTATAAGGACTGATCTTAACAACCCAAGCAAACAATATTACTGCATGGGATATTTGTGTAAGAGGCTTTGCAATAAATTGTATTGGTTAGTCACTTACAAATCTGAGAAAAAAAACAGCTAATAACAGCTGAGCCTAAGTGAAGGTGTTAAGAGAAGGATCCCAACGACAATGTACATCCAAGGATATTGTTTTCAGCCTTGGGTAGCTGAGACCAAGAATCTGTTTGCAAGCCCTAAGTAGTTCTTGCTCCTATTCCCATGAATTTGTTTACAATGGATTTGTCAACTTCCCAATAGTTTTACCTGGAAAGTTTTGCATCATTAATACCTTGTTCAGAAGCAGGTCAAAAATCACCATTAGGGATACTATACTCACCAAAATCACTACAGATTCAACAGAGAATGGTTATTTCATTTTCCTCTTCTTCTGCTTACCAGAGACAGAATTCATTGTAAATATCATATTCCTTGTAAACATCTGTAAAGTGACTATGTTAACCATTGAGGAAGCCTTCCACACAGTACAATTTCAATCACCATTCATGAGTATACAACAGATAGAAGGGAAGAAGAATCTCTTCGGTTAGAGAGGGAAAATCTGTCATGGTCCCTACTCTTATTAACTGCTCAATGACCCCTGCTGAAAATCTGAATTAACTAACCTGTGAGACTGGACAACAGCAAGGAGCCCATAACTACAAGTGCAAAAATAATAGAAGGGAAAAAAGCAAACTCTTCCTACATTTTGTTCGGAAGGTGATTAGATTAGCTGCGATGCTCAATAATTGCTGAGCCAATAACCTTCCAACCAATACCTCTCGGGTGAAGGTTCATCGTGCACTGGCAGCAAGGAATCTCACAGCTTTTATAACGGGAGGGATCCAGGTGCTTCTGGACTGCTGAGTGGTAATGACCTCTGGCCTCTGTCCAGGAAGGAATGGGGGTCTCTGGATCCATCTGAGACTTAGGGCAGTGGGAGAGGATGGGGTCAAAGTAAATGTCAAAGGAGGATGAAAATTCAATGTTTCTTATGGCTATTTAAGGGAATAAAAATATATTTCTGTGTACACTGCTATTAGATCTGCAGATTTAGTCTCCCTACATAGCATCACTGCACAATGAATCCTCCCAGTGGATGATACTTGGTGACATAACCCTTTGTCCAATAAAACCACTCTTGATATTTTCAGCATCAATATTAGAGGATAAGATGTATTTTGGTGCAATCTCTCTACACTATCTACAAGTGGAGCATTGTTAAGTGATTCGATGGCAAAGAGGATGCAGAATCCTTGAACAAAGATTGATATTTGCCATCATTTCATTCAAAACTCATCAGCTTCCTGTACATTGAATTAGACTGAACTTAAGTCTCTGTAGCCTCCTTTGGGTAAATGAGCAAACAGATTGTTTGACGGCTTTAACCAGCTCTTTGTCATCCATCATGATTTTGTAGGTAACAGTTTCTCAAGATGTAATTGTTTCTGTTCCTCCCCTACTCCCCAAGTCCCAGACTGAGCCAGAGACATTTCTTCCCAGGGTCTTACTGAGTTGGAGGTCGCCAACATCAACCCCAATGACCTGGCTAATCCCGTGCCCCTTCTAGATCTTCTTATCAACTCTCTTGATTCCCTTTCTGATCTCCTGCTCCACTACAATCCTCCTTTTTATCCGTCTCCCTACCCCACAGTAGAGAAAACAGTTCTCCTTTGCATAGTATGCAGCTACTGGGAAAACACTTAATAATGTGTAGAGACAGTGCAACACATTTCATGCTGCTTGATAATGGATTTCATGAAAGGCCACATTTTATCATCCCATCCAGTGTTAGCTATAGTTACATGGACAGAAATGTGGCCAAATTATCTTAGTGGTGTGGATACTCCCTGTCTGATTGTCCTCTACCTGTTGCAACTGGAGAAACAGCAAAGCAGTCCATCACCAAAGTGAAGCTGTATTTAAAGTACCTTTCCATGAAGTGGACTGGTGGAAAGTCTGACTTTCAGACTGCCTTCCTGCTCCTTTTGGAGAAGTACTATAATCAGATACATACCCAGGTCTATTGCAGCCCAATTATATTGTTGAGAAAAATTTAGAAATGCAATTTTCCATTTAGAGCTACCGTAGAAGTAATCCTCTCTTGTCCTTAAGAAGTTATTGAATTATGAAAAAAAGCACAGGGCTTCTCTTCCTTTTTTATATAAAGCATTTAATTTTCATGATATGAATGACATCCATTGTTAAGTTTACTGTCTTTTAATTTAATATGCAAGGCCTTGTTGCACCATTCCTCATCAATCCCCTCAACACCCCTATTCCTTCACCCCACACTTACTGAGCCCTGCAGAAGTTCTAGATTGAGTCTGAGACACTGTTCCTTAGCAGGAGAGCACTCATCCAGAGCTCTGCTACCTCTCAGTGGTACGGGAGCTAAGAAAGATCCTGGTGGAACCCAGTTCCTCCTCTTTCGGAAGTTGCCCACTGGTGCAAAGTGCCGGAGATTTCTCACTTTCTGCAGCACAGCCAGGGACCAGCTTAGCTGGTGAGGGACCAATTTCATTCGTATGTGGGTAGTTGGAAGGTTACCAGCTTAGCGATTGGTAAACGAGTCCACTGCTCCCAACACCTTCCAACTAGGAAAGGACTTAAGTACTGACAGTTAAGGCAGTGATGACCAGATGGCAGGTTGGGCATTGGGGCCGATAGTTTTGAAGGAGCTAGTGTGCTGCTACTTCTTGCTTAATGGACTAACATTCAAATTTCTGAATCTACTTACCAATGTATTTGATTTTGTTTCAATTTACAAAGCTCCAGTCAATTAAAATAAATTGTTGCCTATATGTTTTTATTCTCACATTCCTTTGTAATAAAGGTAATTCATGCATCATGCATTGTCTGGAAAGTTGATAAACCAGCTTTAGGGAAGTAGGTTTTTAACACTGGCATCATCAGCATGGGAGAGAGTCGGTAATGTTAACTCCCATATGTCCCTGTGAGACCAGTGTGTTGCACGATTCACTGCAGAGAAAGACATCAATGTGCCATGGGGGTTGGCAAGTGGCATCATTTGAGCCATTATTCTTAAGTAGTAAGGAAGTAGATGGTAGGTTGGACAGTTGGACCCATTGACAAGCAACAAATTAAAATATCAGTCCAGATGAAGGGTCTCGACCCAAAATGTTTGACTGTTCATTTCCCTCCATGGATGCTGCCTGACCTGTTGAATTCCTCCAGCTTTTTGTGTGTTGCTCCAAATTCCAGCTTCTGCAGTCTCTTGTATCTCCTCTGTGTCAACAAACACAAATTGTTTACTGGAGTGGGATGTAGAATAATGACCTGAGGCTGATCATAAAACTTGGTAATGCTAAGCTCATCTGATTTAACATAGAAGATTTAAAGAAATACAATTGCAATGTTATTTCAATTGACCCTGCAACTAATTTTCTACAAACTTTCCAACTAACCAATATTGTGAAATTAATTTCCACGATCAAAAAAAGCATCCTTGGACTATATATAGTGTTGTATAACCCTCCGGATTTATATATTTTAATTTTGCTAAAACAAGCCCATTTATAGGATGCAAATCTTGCAGGCCAGAGTAAAGATTAATTCTGTTATATGAATATTTTCTATGATTTTATTGCAGTACAGAGGCAAGACAGTCAGATATCTACTGGGTTAATGAAAATCTGGCACAATGTTTCCTTTTTCTAGTACCATTTCATGACTAGAACATTGGAACTGTAACTCCAATTGCAGCCAAGTCTGTTCCTTCTAAATTATCAACCTAGCAAGATGATATTGGTCTTCTTTGCTAGTCAGCTCACCATTAAGACAATGGTCCAACTGTTCCAGGGCTTTCCTGCTTGCCAGTCTTTTTGTTACTTGAGAGATCACATTTTAAAATCTGTATAATGACCCTCTCTCCACTGATTTTCTGGTAACAGCAGGGTGCAATAGGTATTTTGAGTGTTCGCTTTTCAGAAGTCAAGGATTAACTCTATTTCAAAGCATGTCTGCAGTGTAATTAAGAATGGCCAATTATCCCATTAAAACATCTAGCTGTAATTTAGAAAACTTTAACTATCTGCTACCGTATTTGGTATTATTACAAACATTTTATCAATGTTTGAATAAAGAATCTTCATTAATATGCATATTAAATATATTTTCTTTTATTCTGCTTTCTTGGCTTAATTTGAAGTAAATTGCTATTAAGTTTACCCATCTATGTAATTACAACTTGCATCTGGTTTGTATCTAAGTTGCTAAATGTTTCCATACTTTATAGGAATTAGAATAGTAGGCCATTCAATGCTGTTCCTCCAGGAAAATCTACATGAAACCTAAAGAGAGACAAAGAAAAAAATCTTGTAACAGGAATGTTATAAATGCAAAATGTGATCCTTCTGAGTGAACTTTGTAAAATAAAACTGGCATTTGAAAAGAATTGCACAATATTAATTATTTGGAGACACAAGAGACTGCAAAGGCTGGAATCTGGAGCAAAAATCAAACTGCTGGAGGATCTCAGTGGGCCAAGCAGTATCTGTGGAAGAAAATGGACAGTTGACAAATTGCTCCAGCAGTTTGTATTTTGAATTGGTTATTTGGAAGTGCTTAACAAAGAGACTTATAATAAATATTAGTTTTGACATTCTAATGACTTGGCCGAGTATAAACCTGAAAGATCTCCCTGGATGTCGGGGACATAATTTGTGCAGCAATTAAGAATTAGAATATAAAACCAGCAAATAAATTCTCTTCTAATTCCTTGAGAGAAAAATGCATAGAAATAACAAAACAGAATGAAGGATATCACTTCCCACCACCCATATGAGCTGAGGTGTGGGTATGCACAATAATGCTTTTTAGTTCATGATGATATCATCTACATTTCACCATGACCAACAAAGAATCTACTAATCTAACATATGCCAATATAAAAAAGACTAACATGAGGAAAGTTACACAAACTCATTCTGGCATCTTAAATCTGAATGGAAAGTGTTTCATTAGTTTTTGAATGCTTTGAACTGATTTCTGCAATGTTTCTTTTGGTCTTGAGGCTCATTGCTTCATTCAGTGGTGTTTCTCACGAATGTCCTGTTTAGAAAATATTCCTAAAGTGTTGCAAAATGGTTTCCCCATTCCACTAGAGTTTGTTACTTACAGAGGGAGAAACAATAAACACCCTGGGAAGACATTCATCTCATACAGTACAGAGGAGAACCAGACAGAAATGTACTGCAATAATCATAGAGATCTACATATAGACTGCAAAAAAGTGGATGGGCAAAGGCAGCCTAAACGTATGGAGTGTTTCTTGGATAGTTTCTTAGAACAGCACATTCTGGAACCTACCAGTGAGCAGGCTGTATTAGACCTTGTACTGTGCAATAAAATGATCCTCAAAGTGAAGGCCACCCTAAGCAGAAGCAATCATAATACAATTTAATTTTCCATTCAGTTTCAGGGAGAGAAGAGTGGGTCCAAACTAGTATTTGCAACTTAAATTAAGGAAATTATGAGGGCATGAAAGCAAAGGACTCACCAACTGGGGTTGATTTAAAAGAAGTTGAAGATAATATCAGACTTAAAGAAAAAGCATATAATTGTGCATAGATGGGTGTCAAATCAGATTGGACAGAATATAAAAAAGCAGAGAATGGTTCAAGGATTAGTAAGAAAGGTAAAATTAGAGTAGGAAACAAAAGCTAGCAAGAAATGTAAAAACAGATAGTAAAAGTTCCTACAGATATTAGAAAAGAATCATGTTAACCAAAGTTTGCATTTTTCCTATTGAAAGTAAGTGTGGGGAATTAATTACTGAAAATAAGATGAATTAAACAGATATTTTGCACCAGTCTACACTGTAAAGGATGCAAATAACATCCCAGAAGTGCCATTATATCAGGAATTTGGAAGGGAGGGAAGAGAGTGAGGAACACAGGGAAATCATAGTCAAGGGGGTTGATAATGGATATCATCGTAGTGTCTTAAAAAATAGTGTTTAATTAGATAATTGATGCATTGGTTTTAATTTTCCAAAATTCTCTGGATACAGGGAATATCCCATTAGATTGGAAAATAGCAAATGTAACTACTTTATTCAAAAAGGGAGGGAGCCAGAAAGCAGGAAACTACAGCTAAAATCTGCCGTTGGGAGAATGTTGGAAGCTGTTATTAAAGATCTTATAGCAAGGCAGTTACAAAAATTGAAGGTAATCAGAGAAAGTCAACATGGTTTTGTGAAAGGAAAATCATGTTTAACCAATTTATTGGAGTAGTTGGAAGAAGTACAGAAGCAATCAGTTCACCTGTTGTAGATACAGGTGAACTGATGGATATGGTGTACTTAGATTTCCAGAAGGTACTTGAAATGATGCCACATCACAGGTTCTTGCAGAAAGTAAAGGCTCATGGTGTAGGAGTAACATGTTGGGGTGGATGGAAGCTTGGCTGGAAATTGAGAGGATGCATATTGCAAGTGTGCCTTTTTTTCTGGAAAGCAAGATTGGAAGCAGTTTATCAAAGCTTTACTAGAATGAAGTCTGAAATGGGCAAGATGCCTTCTGAGGAAGGGTTGGAGAGGCTAGACTTATACCTGCTGTATATTAGAAGAGTGAGACATGACTAGATTCAAACGTACAAAATCCTGAGGGACCTTGACAAGGTAAATGTGGAGAAAATTTTGGGAGAATCCAGAAAATAGGGAATCACCACTGAAAACAAAGAGGAGGTTAAAAAAAAAACTTCCTGCCTATCAGTATGTCTTACCCACATCTACCTATCACCACCCTGTGCCACCCTGCCTCCTCTCTTTTGTCTACCTGTCTCTGCTCTGCTTTTCCTTCCTATATTCGGGCTTCTCCTTTTCCTATCTTCAGTCCTGAAGAAAGGTCCTGACCCAAAACATTGACCACCTGCTTTTCTCCATGGATGCTACCTGGCCTGCTGAGTTCCTCCAGCATCATCGTGTTTTTCATCTAGGTTCCAGCATCTGCAGTCCTTTGTTTCTCCAGGAGGTAAAAAAATTTTCTCTCAGAGAGTCAAGAATCTTTGCAACCCTCTTCCTCAAAGGATGGTGGAAGTGTATTTTTGAGACAGAGTTGGATAGATCCATGTTAAACAAGAGGTGAAAGATGATCCTGAATAAATGAGAAAGGGAAGTTGAAGTCTCAATTAGTTCAACCATGACACTATCGAATGGTGGTGCAGACTTGAGGGGCTGAGTGGTCCTAATTTGTACATTTGTACAGAAGTTTTTGCTTTACTTCCAGATTAATTTAATTACTACCATGGTAGGATTTGAACTGACATCTCTGGATCAATAGTATACACTGCTGGATGCCGGTCCTGTAACTTAACTACAAGTGTGATGGGTGGGCTGGAGTCGATACAAGTTCAGACACAGGATGTACAATTAGGGCTCCAAGAAGACAGAGGAAAGTTGTATAATCAAAAACTTAGTTGAAGAGATGGTCTTGAAACAGGAATTTCAAAGATGGAAATGGTTTTGAAGCAGTGAGGATCACATAGGCAATTTCTGAGAACAAAAGCTAACCAGCTGTCAATGTGGTAGGGATAGGGAGGGGAAAAAAAAGAAGTGGGGGATCTATTGGGTGGGTGTAAGATGGATACACATTAACCCAGCATACCTGAAAACCGTTGAAAGAGTGTTGTCAGTCTAGTAAAGGTGCCAGAGTTAGAAAGGCAAAAGCCATGGAAGGATTCAAACACAAGGGAAAATGTAGATGATCATACAGAATAGAAGAGCTTAACAATGTAGAATAAGATACAGAGAGTAGAGCTATAGAAGAGGATGGAGGATGGTGGTCGTAGCAATCCAGAACATTGAAATATTCCAGCCTAGAGGTAACAAGGTTAATGTCTCAGCAGCACAGGGGCTGAGGCAGTGACAGAAGCAGGTAGTACTAGAGATGAAAAGTCATTAACCAATCATAGATTTGGAAAAATTAAAGGCAGCATTAAATTTAAAGAAAAGGCATATAACATTGTCATAAAAATAAGGCTGGATGTGTTTTAGAATTCAGGGAAGGATTACCAAAAATTAATAAAGGAAAGGGAAATAGAATATGAGAATAAACTAGTCAGACCCTTAAAAATAGACTGTTAGGGCTTCTATAGGAATGTGAAATGGAAAGAACAATGAAGGCAAACATAAGTCTCTTACTGACAAAAGCAGGAGAATTTATAATTGGGGAATATGGAAATGGCAGAAGAATTAAATAAATATTTTGTGTTTGGCTTCATAAATGAAGACACTTCCCAGGAACTCTGGATAACTGAGGGTCCGGTGCAAATGAGGAAGTAAAATAAATTAGTATGAGAAAAGAATACTATGGGAGAAGTTAGTGAGCTTGAAAAAAAACTTATGGACCCAAACATTTGGAAGAGGTGGCTTTAGAGATAGTGGATGCTTTGGTTAGCATCTTCCAAAATTCTATGGATTCGGGAATGGTTCCTTGAGAATGGACCCTACTATTTAAGAAAGGAGAAAGAGAGAAAACAGTTAACTACCTGATATTCTGATGTCAATAGTTGGGCAGAGTCTGGAGTCTATAATAAAAGGTGATATCAAGCCACTTAGTAAGTAATAATATAATTTATGAAAGGAAAATGATGTTTGATGAATCTACTGCAGTTCTTTGAACATTTGTCTAGTAGAGTAGATGAAGGGAAACCAGCACATTTGGATTTTCAGAGAATTTCTGATAAAGGAGTAAATTTAGGAAACATTCCTGCATGGAAAAATTGGTAGAAGTTTGGAAATCTCTTCTGCAAAAGACAAGTGATGTTAGCTCATTGTTATTTTTGAATTATAGATTGATACTTTCATAGTATTAAGGAATATGGGAGAAAGGCAAGTATATGGACTTGGGTAAGAAATCAGTAAAGACCTCTGAATGATAGAACAGGCTCAACAGTTACCTGTTCCAATGAAGGGAGAGGTCCTCTGTTAAATCAACACATTGGATCTGTTGATGCAAATTGAACCTAACAAGCAATATCAACATGCCCTCTAGAATGGGGGAATCATCAACTCCTACATCAGGCAAAATCCCTTGGGAAGCTGTATAGGGTCTAAAAGATCCACCCCAGGCAAGTTTAAATTTATATCTGTTTTTCTCCATTATAATTGGCAGGGCTTCCATATTGCCAACTTTGCCAGCTTCCTCAGCTTATGACACAGAGTCCCACATTTTTATTAGCTTCTTGTTAATATCAGAGTCTCAAACAAGAGAAATAATTTCTGCTGATTGATCGCCAAATCCCAATAACTACAATCCATGAGTGTAGGCCCTCTTACAATATTAGCTGAATAAGTTCCCAGGAATTGCTTTACCTCCTCCTCATGCTGTTACAGCTCCAATAACCTACTCTTGGGGAATGGGCATCATTTTTCCTGCATAACAAAGGACTGATGGTAATGGTCAGCCACAGACTGTTTCAGTTGACAACTATTTGAGAATCCCCAAGCGCTTGGTTCATTGATGCAAGCGAATGCATTGTGGATTGTTTAACTACTTACTTAAAGTCTTCCATGCATAACAGTCACTGCAGAGCATTTAGTGCACAGGTTGATATTCTTAGATCTGAGAACAATCTTATTTTTCACAGCCTGAAGTGCATAAAATACCCATGAAGAATGCATGTGCAACACTTGCCTTCCTGACTTAGCAAAAGGTTAAAATTCACATTATGCAATAGAAAGGCTTTAGGGTTGGGTGACATAATCCAGCAGATGTCAATCAATATTTTTGTCTTCTTTCCTAGGTCTAAATGCTGACTTGACAGAGTTCTTCACACAAATCCACTACTCCCTCCTTCCTTCCATAATGTTATAGAGTCATAGAGATGCACAGCAGAGAAAAGGGTCCTTCAGTCCATCATGTCCATACAAACCCTTTGCCCATCTACACTAATGCCGTTTGCCTACATTAGGACTGTGTCCTTCTGTCATGCCTATTTAAGTGTTTGTCAAAATGCCTGTTAAACATAATAATTATTTCTGATTCCACTAGCTCCTCTGGCAGCATGTTTCAGATATTAACTACACTGTAAAAGAAAATTACCCCTAAGATCCCCTTCAGATCTCCTTCCTCTCACCTTCAGCATATGCCCTCTTGTTTTTGATACCCCTACCACTGGAAAAAGATTCTGACCATCTACCCTATCTATGCCTCTCATAATATATCTATCAGGTCACCCCACAGCATAACATTTTGATATGCAGAGTGATGGAAATGTATCAAAAATCCCAAGTGCAGCTCCAGATCTTGATTTCAGGTCCTCCATGTGTAAGACATGTGCAAGAATAGAGGCCATTGGGCATGTACGGCGGCATCAAGTGAGAACCAATGTCTGTTTTGATATGGAGACACAAGAGGCTGCAGATGTTGGGATCTGGAGCAAAAAACAGAACTGCTGTGTTTTGATATCATTTCCTCAAAATCGCTCTGTGTGTTTCAGACCCACAAGGGATGTGGACCCCCACTGCCTGAGCATCATCTGAAGGAATGAAGCAAGCTTTGGTGTTCAAGGCCTGAGCTTACCTGGTCTATTGCTGGGGAGTGTGAAGCACCTTTCTTCTTCTTGGCAAATTCTTCTTAAGTAGTTTTCTGAGGGATCACTGTCACACCTGTAGCACTCACCTCTCCCTGTCAGTGTCCTCAGACACCACCACACCCCCAACCCTCTCCAAATATCCCAACCTAATTGACACACCAAATGAGCACACCTTCCTCCTTTGACTCTAATCTGAAACTGTCCCTCCTCTGACCATTACATCTCCCACCACCTGCCCCCACCCCTGACGATCCTCTCCCTGATTCCAGCCCCATGCCAGTTCAGGTCCAATCTCTCAACCTACCCCAGTATTCCCTACTCCCCCTGTGATCCATTGCCTAACTGACTGCCACAAACTCCACAGCGACAGGAACCTGTGGGCAAGAGGTCTTTGCACATGTTCAACTGTGCAATGCCTGTTTTAATTATACATGATGCTTGGACTTGATGCACAATAGCTACATGTCTTTGCACAAAATTAGCACAGGTCCTTGTGGGGTACAACTTAAACACACCTCTTCTAGCAGAGTATAACTCCCTTGACTCTAATTAGAGGCTTGGTACCCAGAGGGTTACATGTCACCAGAGTATTAGTGGTGGAATTTCTGCAGCTGTCAAAGAGAAATTGGATTCAAGGCAGACGATGACTAGTGAACAGTGTTAGCAAACAGATGTCTAATTTGTGCAAATGTCTTCTCCCCTTATCATAAAGTGAGTGTAGACAGGGCTCCTTAATTGTGGCTGCAGATCATCCTGGAGAAGATTCTCTGAGGTAAAAACTATATGGAAGGCAACAGAAAATCACCTCAGCCACTCTTTCTTCAAAAGTGGCTCACAAATCTCATGATAGAGATATGAGTAAGGATTGGGTCAGAAGAAGACAGATATCCGGATTACATCAAAATTCTTATCTGCATTAATAGTTGATTTATTAGTGATGAACTCATGTTTTAGACTCACATGTACTGATGTGAACCTGTACCCCAGATGTTTTTTAACCTTTGCACCAATTTAGAATCTAATTATTCCACCTTGCACTTATCTATATTGAAAATCATTAGCTATTCACACACCAATTCCACAGCTTTATTAACTTCTTGTACTTTATTGCATTCTCCTTTAGTATTAACCACATACAGAACCTCAGCCCTGTCCACCTCCCCCATTACATTATATACTTCCTGGTCTCGGAAAGTGACCAAGGGTTAAGGGACACTGGGCCCCGACAGGGCAGCATTCTTTAGATGTACTTTTCCTAGCTGACATTTGTGCAGAAAGGATCAAGCAACTATGCCGTTAGACAATAATTATCAAATGAATTAAGACTAACTGGCCTATCACTTCCTATCTTCATTCTTTCTCCTTTTTCAAAGTTCTAACATTTGGCAGCCACACAAAAAAAAATTCCAAAATTATGGATTCAGCCTCTGCTATTTCCTTTCCAGCCCCCTGCAGTTTTCTGTGATGCATACCACAGAGCATGGTCATTTTTGTATTTTTAGTCCAATTAACTTTTAAGTACAATTTCCTTACTCTGACACTCACATTCACCTTTCACCAAAAGTGAAACAATATGCTTCCTTTCCTCTCCAAACACATACAGGCGTTTTTATCCTGTTAAATTATCCTATCAACTCTAATTGCTGATAATGATCCTTAGTGTTTCCTTACATTTTCTGAGCTTTGTATTTTGCTTCATTTCCAGCTTTTTATATTATTCTTTGTTTTCTAATAGATCACCCCATTCCCTTATTTATCATCTCATTTAAAACTATTTTTGGCCTTGTGTGTTATCTATCCCATGCATTTATTTTTTTTATATATTTCATCAGTAAAGATTAGAAGTTTATTTGCCTACACATTGTATTGTTAAAACTATAGAGGACTTTGCACTGTTGTTGGTTTTCAAACCTGCTAGAGGATTACATCATGTTCCTATCCTGGTGTTCTTCAACACAAGGAATTTATTTTTTCCCAAACACTGCCTTATTTGTAAAGTGGTGCACCGTACAGAGAACATCCAGCAGAATTTTGAGCAGCTGCAAGAACTTTACCATTCAGCTGAGATGTCAGGGCTCCTGCCCTTAAAGGACCCATGCAATTCACAAGTCACCACGGAAATTTGTTATAAAACCTGAATTGAAAGAGGTAGAACAGGGGAGAGATTCAGACCCCAATTCACAAACTGAGGCCTGGTGGCTTAAAATTCCAGTGCATGTCAATAGATGCACAAGAGAGGCAGAGTAGAGAAAGTCATTTCTCACAGAGTGTGGAACTTTGTAGTGGGTGTGAGGCAAACTGAGAGATATACCACAGATCAGTCAAGGCTGTCGGTAATGATCCTGGAGCTCGGAAGTTGACTATGAGACCATGACTCTCAGAAAAGTCCAGGCACACAGAGCCTGCAGAAGGTTGCGGATATCTGTGACAATTGTCTTGGAAAACTCAAGCCTAGAGAGGTCTAGTTAGAGTTTGAGCTTCTGTAGACCCTGCTGAAATATAGACTTCAGTGCTGAGCCTTTCTATGCCTCCTCCTTTTGTGGCCCTCTCTGTGCCTGTGGCACTCTTGATGCCTGTAGTCCTGACTCAATCTTACGAGTAAAAAATGGGGAGCACATGCAACCATGTTACCAAATGGTAGGAGAGGTCATTAGAGTCTTCAATGATGATTAGGATTAGACTTTAAAAGAAGAAGGTAGCCTCAGGAATTTAGAACTTGCAAGTTGAGTGTGAGTGGCCCTTTAAGTATCTAAATACCCATTACTGCTAGTCAGTTATTTGACCTGCTCTTTTGCTAACTAATTAATCTAGGTTACATTCCTCTTCCTCACTAATCTCCAATCTAGCATCTTTACCTTTGATGCCCTTTTACTTTGCGATTTTTAAATTTGAACCCAATTAACTGTGGTCACTTTTTCTGGTGTTCTTCTACCATTTGGATTTTTTTTTTGTCTTTTTTCATTAGCCAAAACCAGTCAAGCATTACGTTCTTCATTCCTTCATTTCCTTAATGATGAAAGGAATACTTCTATGTGCACACTAAGGATCGTCTCCAATTCAATCAAAGATTTTTTTTATCCTATTCTACCTTAGAATGGTTAAAATTCCCAACTACTGCAAATTTTATTTTTATTAATCTTTTAATGTTCCCTGTAAATTTTATTCTCAAAGTCTTTCTCACTATTCAATAGGCTATAATATATTCCCACATTTCTGGCAGATTCCATATTGTTTCTTGATTCATTCAGGCAATATCTAATCATAAGCATCATGAGAAGTACCCTTCTGTGGTGTAATGGCATCCTTAATTAATTAAGGCCCATCATCTCCTTCATTTCCTTCTCTAATTGGCTAAAATTTTGTAGCTGGGAATAATTGTTCCTAGTCTAACCATAGCTGAAGCCAAATTGTTGTCAAGGTTTCAAAATCACATTCCTGGCTTGTGCTTCAAGTTTCCCAATGCTTTGCAATACATGCATTCACACTATAACCACTCTATTAATTATTGTCTTTTGCTGGTGTATTTTTTCTTTCATTATCATACTTAGCCTCTCTCATATCCCTTCTTCTTGAGCATATTTTCCTCTTCACTACCTTTCCTAGAAATGCTCCTTCCCTTTACCAGGTTAGCTTAAAATATGCTTTTACTTTATGTACTAATTTTGTAAAGACAATTGGAAGACTACATTTAATGAACAAAGATCCATATTATTATAGATGGAAGTACATTAATTACACTTATTGTACTGCATCGTTCCTGAAAGTACTTTATTCCATGTAGAAAACAAACATTTTATCTCCTGACAACACATGGCCTACAGTTTGAGAATAAACCTGAAGTGAGATACAGAGTTGAACCTTGAAGTGGAATTAAGAAGCAGAATTCTTGGAGCAGCAAGACATAACAAAGACCATCATTAGAACTATCAAATGCCCTAACATTTTACCTAGTACCCACAGTATTGAAAGTTTTGACTCTATTCATCCATTGAACTGGACTTTGAAATATCTGATCTCCTTCTCTCCAGGCCTAGCACATCCATTGAGAGTAATCCTGAGACTGGTAACTTTGTGACGCTTTTTAATTTCACATATTAATGTACTAATCTTTCCACATACATTGGTTCTTGAATAAGCCTTGTTATTTCACTACTCAGTTACTCCACCTGAATGGTTTTGTTTCTTCCCAAGACTTTATTACATTTACTTCCAGCTGGTAAAAGGTTTCTTTATAAACCCTTGAAATCTGGAATTTTTACCTGCTAGTTATCTTTTCTCAATATTGTTATTTCTTTCACACAGGTGACTTGTTCCACGATGTCATGGATTTCTTAATGATTGCACTGCAAAGGCAGCATGATACATCAGTTCTAAGAGCTGGGAAATGTCAGAGATAAAATAAGTTTAAAAATGCATATTGACACAAAGCATTAACTCTGTTCCTCTCTGCACAGCTGCTACCTGACCAGCTGAGCATCTTCAACATTTTCCAAAATATGTTAAGTTGAATGCTGGTCAGCAAGGAGGAGGAAAGGCTACCAGTGAACATCTATTGGTATTGGTATTGGTTTATTAATGTCACTTGTACCAAGGTACAGTGAAAAACTTGTCTTGCATACCGATCGTACAGGTCAATTCATTACATTGAGTTAGTACAGTGTGCATTGAGGTAGTATAGTAAAAATAATAACAGTACAGAGTAAAGTGTCACAGCTACAGAGAATGTACAGTGCAATAAGGTGCAAGGTCACAACAAGGTAGATCGTGAGGTCAGAATCCATCTCATTGTATAAGGGAACCATTCAATAGTCTTATCACAGTGGGGTAGAAGCTGTCCTTATGTCTGGTAGTATGTGCCCTTAGGTTCCTGTATCTGCTACCCGATGGAAGAGGAGAGAAGAGAGAATGACCCAGGTGGGTGGGGTCTTTACTGCCAAGGACCAACAGGGATGATCTCTGGCAATCCAATGGACCAAAGTCAGGCATCACAACAGGAAGAAGGAGGTGAGGGGACATAATTTTAAGGTGATTGGAGGAAAGTATAAGGGAGATGTCAGGGGTAAGTTTTTTTACACAGAGAGTGGTGGGTGCTTGGAATGCACTGCCTGCAGAGGTTGTTGGGGCAGATACGTTAGGGACTCTTAGACATATGAATGGTAGAGAAATGGGGGGGCAATGTGGGAAGGAAGGGTTAGATAGATCTTAGAGCAGGATAAAATGTCAGCACAATATTGTGGGCCGAAGGGCCTGTACTGTGCTGTAGCATTCTATGTCTTTGATTCCAATGGAGAAGAGGTGGGAAAGGAATGCGTGAAGGGTTCTCTAAGGGGCCATGGGGCAGCACTCATGCTCTTTCTCACCTCGTGCCTCCACTTCATGGCCAGGTTTTCCAATGCCTGTGAATCCCACAGAGCTACAATAAATCAGGCTCTCAATTGCATTAATGGAGCATAAATTAGGTATGTAAATGAAGTCGTCTCTCTCTCTCTGAGAGGACAATCAAATGCCATCAACCTGTTTTCTCACCTGAAAATGAGCTAATGTCTTGGTTACGAGGTTAAATATTAAGCAGTTGAAAACTCAATGAAGAAACTTAAAAGACAAAGAATGCATCATTTGCAGTGATGCAAATCCACATAATGTGAATTGTCCAGCAAGTGGAAAACCACATCAATGCAATGGCAAAAGTAATCATTTTTAACAGTTCTGTTGCTTGAAAACCACAGAACTGAGGTAAAGCTATCAGATCAGGAGAGTGAACAAAAGAGGAAAGACTCACAAATTAGAAAAGATTTGATAAGACTCAGCATAGTGATAATTCAGAAGAAAATAAGCTTGTTTCAAACAAAAGAGAAATCTGTGGGGAAAATGAACATACCAAATAAAGATGTGGCAGGACTATGGATGAAAAGGTATTTCTGATTGATTCTGCTTGCTGAAGCACATTGGTGAGAGTAGCAAAGTTAAATCAGTTGCTTCTTTGGAACTGGGTCAATAGAGTAACTTAGTGAAGCTGCTCTCGAGTATTGCTCTCTCAGCCCTCAGGAATTAAATAGTGACTATTAAAGTAATCCCCTCCAAATCCACAAGCAACAGATAGATGAAAATGCCGATTGTGAGTAATTGAATAAATACAATGAAAGAAACAGCACTGTGGATGGAGCTCCGAATGAATTGCAAACATTGCTAAAGGCTGAAGAAAATGAAAGTGAAACTGCACTTGAATGGAATTAATCAAATTTTGAAATGTGGTATTGGAAATTTCTATTAACATGGTTAGGGGAGCTGATGGAAAATTATATAATAGAAGATGTAGGTTATTCTCCCACCCTGCTCCCCAGCCGCTTCTAGCCCACCATGAATTTTGGAATCATTACTTATTAAATTATCCAAGAAGATAAACAAGGCATCCTGAGATTCCTAGATGTGTTAAACAATACTATGGTTTACATGTCTAATAAAATGAAGCATGGTGCTTGATGGATATACTAGAAAGATTCCCTCATACTTACTTAAGAATTCATTAAATTCATTCACTTCTGTTTTTTGAGCTGGGTTTTGAGTAGACGGAATCTCACCAAACCCAAAGAAAATGTGGAATGAGGGATAAGTTTTGACCAGACACCAAAGCAACTCCCCGGGATCAATCTTACATTCACCTGAAGGATGTGTATGGCCTTAATCTTACATTTCATCTGAAAGTAGATCCCTGACAGCGCAGTATCCCTTAAGTACTATGCTAAAATGGTACACTAAATTATGTGCTTAAACCTCTGTAATGATTTTTGAATTCATAGCTATTTGGTTTAAGATTGAGGATGCTACCACCGATGCAATGCTCACATCTTGGAATCATGGAGGGAGACATTACAAGGGATGGTCAACAATCTGACTGAGAATCTGAATTTTGAGAAAGCGTCTAAAGAGAGAAAGTAGTTAGAAGGTAGAAAGATTTAATGCAAGCATCTTTGCTGGAAGTCACCACTGTATTGAAGACCTATAACTAATCATTTAAGAAACAAGAATTAAGTAATAATTTCTTCACTGGCACTTGTTGCAGTTCTAAATTTATGTTTATTTGTGCACAATCAGTGTATTGTCATTTAAGGTTTAGTAATTGAACTCACTTCATTAAATTTGACAACATGGAGAAATATTCATTTTACAATTCATTTTTTGTTAAAAATAAAACAAATGCTTGGATTTACATAGCACTTCCACACCACAATTCATTTTCCATGACTATTGTTATGTAGTTAAAAGTTGCTGTTTCATATGGATCATTCAGGTCCTAGGTCACATCCCAGACTTTAGCCTTAACTTATGTCTGATTCCTGTTTTCCCCCACCAGTTCTGCTCCTTTCCTCAATGCCCACACTCTCCCAGCTCCTGCCCAATCTTCTCAAACTCCACTACAATACCCGAGTGGGTCTGTTTCAACCTATGCACCCAGTTTACAGTTTGTGACCCAACAGTTTTCTTCCAATTGCTGTTTGGCACCTGAGCAAGTGAAAGAAAGGTCTTTTTTGTCTGAACTTTCACATGCACATCCCACTTCATGACACCTTGGAGCTTGTTTAAGATAGAATTTTGCTGCAGAGAATACCTCAAGCAAAATTGGTAGGTGTACTGGTTAAAAGCTCCTTTTTAAGCACTAAAGAATGTTATGTTTTATTTTTATTCGTTTACCAGATGTGGGTCTTGTATTTACAGCTGATATTTATTGGTCCTCCCTAATTGTTTCTAAGAGAGTTTCCATCTTTATTTCTATCGACTTCAGTGTTACTCGGGCTTCTTAAATCATACTCGGTCAAATTTCACCTTGATGTCAGTGAAGAATTATTAATCCATCTAATTTAGACAAAAATTTAGGAAAGCTGCAAAGACAGAACAGTCCCAGCAGTGCTTAGATCACAATTTTCAGCCATTTCAGCATGCCAAAATGTGAATGGCATTTTGTCTAAGTAGTAATGAATTTTTAATGCTTTTCATTATAGAGAAGGGCATTGATTTACTTCAATGAGCCGGGTGTAATCCACAACACCAGCAGCAAGAGATTAAAATTGTGCATGCACAGTCTGTCTCTGCCCATTTCGAAGGTGTTAATATGTAAATGGTGAAGTCTGAAATCTGCTGCTCTCCTAACAGAGTTTTGTTGTAAACTGTCAATATTCAGTGTGCTGCTGACTTCTGAAAATGGGAACAAAAGGCAATATTTGAATCTAGGTTCTATATCTTTATAAAGCACTGCAGCATGTTTAATCTCTCATCCAGTGGATATGAGATATGTTTCTCCATAAAGAGCAGAGTTCCCAACACCACTACTTTAAAATAGTTATCAAATTAAGCTCCAGTCAGGAATTCTCTTTGTTTGCTGCAGATATTTTGGCACACCTGTTTTATGCTTAATATCAAACTGGAATTTTTGTGCCATGGAATTATATTGTTCCATAAAATAGACATATATGTACTAATGTGTTAATGACAATCAATGTGTTTGAATTCCTTTTATTATCTATTCATTCTCCAAAACTTTTTTTGAGGGAATAATTGTGAATGCCCTGCTGGATTGCAGAACTGTGCTGTGTTACAATAATTGCAGTTATCACCACAGATTGTTTCACATCAGCATCAGCTGATGGTGACCCAAGATAGTTGTGACCCAGAGTATTTAGCAGTGTCCAGTAGATTAGACACAAAAGAAAGATGTGAAAGTCCATGTGAAAGTGTTCCCCCCAGAATCAGAATCAGGTTTATTATCACTGACGTATGTCATGAAATTTGTTGTTTTGCAGCAGCAGTACAGTGCAAGACATGAAAATTACTATAAGTTACAAAAATAATTAAATAGTGCAAAAGAGGAATAATGAGGTAGTGTTCATGGACCATTCAGAAATCTGATGGCAGAGGGGAAGAAGCTGTTCCTGAAACATTGAGTGTGGGTCTTCAGGCTCCTGTACTTCCTCCCTGATGGTAGTAACGTGAAGAGGGCATGTCCCGAGTGGTGAGGGTCCTTAATGATGTATGCTGCCTTCTTGAAGCACCACCTTTTGAAGATGTCCTCCGTGGCGGGGAGAGTTGTGCTCATGATGGAGCTGGCTGAGTCTACAACCCTCTGCAGCCTCTTTCGATCCTGCACATTGGAGCCTCCATACCAGGCAGTGATGCAACCAGTCAGAATGCTCTCCATTATACATCTGTAGAAATTTGCAAGAGTCTTTGGTGACATACCAAATCTCCTCAAAATCCTAATGAAGTAGAGTAACTGACATGCCCTCTTCGTGACTACATCAATGTGTTGTGCCCAGGATAGATCCTCTGAGATATTGATGCCCAGGAACTTGAAGCTGCTCACCCTTTCCACCACTGACCCCTCAATGAAGACTGGTGTGTGTTCTCCTGACTTCCCCTTCCTGAAGTCCACAATCAACTCCTTGGTCTCGCTGACTTTGAGTGCGAGATTGTTGTTGCGACACCACTCAACCAGCTGATCTATCTCACTCCTGTACGCCTCCTCATCGCCATCTGAGATTCTGCCAGCAACAATAGTGTCATTGGTGAATTTATAGATGGCATTTGAGCTGTGCCTAGCCACACAGTCATGAGTGTAGAGAGAGTAGAGCAGTGGGCTAAGCATGCATCCTTGAGGTGTGCCTGTGTTGATTGTCAGTGAGGAGATGATATTATTACTGATCTGCACTGACTGTGGTCTCCCCATAAGGAAGCCGAGGATCCAGTAAACATCAGGAAATTATTTTGGGGAACAGTGAAAACAGGTTATAAACGGGTTTTGTGCTGATAAGGCACATCAGATTAAGAGTCAAACTTCAGTGTGCAGTTAGTCACTGGGTCATACTGTGTGAAAACAGGCCCTTCAGCCCATTGACTTCATGATGACATTAAGTACCCATTTACAATAATCCTACTTTATTCTCCCACATTTCCATCAACTCCCCTTAGATTCTACCACTTACCTATACACAAGGGACAATTTACAGTGGCCAATTAACCTACCAACCTTCACGTCTTTGGGATGTGGGAGAAAACTGGTGGAAACCCACCTCATCACAGGCAAAACATGAAAACTCCACATAGACAGGAACAGAGCAGGAACAGAGATCAGATTCAAAGCCGGGTCACTGGAGCTGTGAAGCAGCATCACTACTAGCTGTGCCACTGTACAGTCAAATGTTTCTGCCTAATTTCAAACTTGAAACCTTTTGTGTACTAGGTGAATGTAATAACCACTGTAATACAGAAACAAAAGCATGCAGCTTAAAGTTAATTGCTCCTTACTGTGAATTAGACATTGGAGGAGCTAAACACTTGCATTGTTGGAATTCAAGCACAGAATATGAGTTACCTTTGTGAAAATCCAGTCTCCACACTTGCACTTCCTCTGAAGATGTGGAATGTGCTCCTTGACCGATAATGCCATGTATCTGGGTGACCTAGGGACAGGGGGTGAGGCTCTCAGAGTAGCACTGATGGTCTGGTGAAGAGATAGATTCGAAGGGGGATATGCTGCACCTGTTGGGAGGAAGGAAGCCACTGAGGTAACTAGTGCTACAGATGTAGGAGGAAATTGCCAGGAGCCCTGTCCTCAATGGACATGGGTCAGATGCAAAAAAACATCTTAATTTGACACAGATGGGCAAGGTGAAGTTCTATCTCCAAAAGCAATGACTGCTTCACATCTTCAGATAGCAGCAGTGAATTTCTAGCCAGTTATATCTCTAGTTTTTTTCTGTTCTGATGAAAGGGCATTGATTGTGTTTACTTCTCTCTTCACAAATACTGCCTGAACTGTTGTGTACTTCCTGCATCTTCTGCAGGAATTTGTCCCTGTTATACCAGAGTCTCTCTCATCCTGCACAAACATGGGGAAGGAGATTTGAGTGTTTCTCTTGACCCTGGCAGTAAGTTCTCTGATAAGTTGTGACCTGCAACCTGTTAGACAATGTTAATTTCACCTGGTCCTGAAAGGATGTTGAGTCAAAAAAAAATCACATGAACTATGGTAGTTCAAGAAAGCAGTAGTTCACAACATGTTCCTGAGCTATTCTGATGAAGGTTCTTCAAGGTGAAATATTAACTCTGTTTCTTTTTTCCATGGATGCTGGCTGACCTGCTCAGTGTTTCCAGCATTTTCTATCTTTATTTCAGATTTCCAGCATCTGCAGTCTTTTTTTATTTATACGTTCGCAGACAATAAATATTGTCCTCAATAGTAACAACCGCAACCCATGAATGAATGAGAAAACAAGGCCGATGATTAAGGTGTCACAGGAGCGCTGGCCATGCCTTTACAGCATGACATGGTCACACCATCCTTTATGAAACAAAAACACCTTATGTCTTGCAGCACTGAATTCCACATAGGTGAGGAGGTGGTTGAATGCCGTCAATGATCTTCGTGTGCTGTCCCATTCTACTGGAAAAGCTGCTTCTGTTGTTTCTCACCGCTCTTCTTCCTCCTTCTCCAGGATCAACAGAAGTTCTACCAGAGCACACATGGCAAGTCAACTTGTTTCTAAGGCAAACAATTGCAGAGTCAGTTAGCAGGTCAAAAATGCTCAGAGGAAAACCAGCAGCTTGGAGTTAGAAACATGTAACCAATCCATATCATTTCAAATAAATTATCTAGCTGATACCTGGAATAATTGACATTTTTATTTAATATTGTCAACATATTTTTAAATGACAATGTTCACAACATAATTTTTAGCAGAAAGATTTCCTTCATTATATGCATCTATAAGTATTTGTGAATTATTAATACCAACTCCTGGGAAAACAGAATGGAGAGCTGCAAATTTTGTCATCATTCAGGTGAATCAGTACTATACAAGAGACTTATTTAAATCCAGTAATAAGTATTTAACCAGTGACATTAAACTATTTCATTAATTTAAGTTTGGAACTGGTCTTAGCACTATTGTAAACATTCTAAAATCCTTAAAAAGCTTGGAATTTATCTATACTAAATCCGGTGGATATATTTTCTTGAAAATCTGATATTATCTATAAAGTACAGAGGCATCCTAATGTCTGTAAACAGTCAGTAACACAGCTACATTTACTGCTTGGAAACAATGGTAATGTATAATAGGAGAGATTTCTAACAATTTACATGCTATATTACTGAAGCATCAAAGAACCATATTGATAAAACACAAAGCTTTTGACGTTGTCTGGATCCCATGAAATGAATTGTCAGATAATTAGTGACCAATCTGGTTCTTGCAAAACAGACAGATCAATGCCAACATGCTGATGCCGCATCTGTGCCAGGGCCTGCTAATAGCTCTTATTCTATACAAGGCAGCCCCAGGGACCTGGCTGGTGTTGGAGGTTATGTGCTGTATGGGTGAAAAATTCATGGAAACACAGAAGGACAGGAGTGAATTAATGATTTAGATATGTACCACTGCGTTGAGCTATGGGACGGGGAGAGTTTATAAACCTAATAAATCAGTGATTACCTAAAATTACTGGCCATGTGTTTCTATACCTTAATGATGTGTGTGTGTGTGTGTGTGTGTGTGTGTGTGTGTGTGTGTGCGCGCGCGTGTGTGTGAGGGTTCAGTCTGTAATCAACAAGAAAACAACAGATGGCAAACAACGAGTTGCAAGGCTGTGGGTGTCAGATGGTGTAACTGCAGAAAGAGACTGTCCATCTGCATTGTTGAGAAATTAACAGGCTTAATGCCTCATGTAGCTCTATTTTTGTAGGAAAAAATTATGGTCCACATTTTAACCTGGGAATAAGTAATTCTTCACATTTGCTGTGGAGGAGTTGAGATTTTTTGTTCTCTTTACCGAGAACTGCATGAAATTGTGAGCTGTCATGTCAAAGGGTCTTTTAAATCTACCCCTGCCAATCAGGCATTAAAGGATTATTTTATATTTAGGAAAGGGTATGGTAAAAATAACTAGGTAATGGGTTGCTGAAGGTACGTAGAGGTGACAGTATAAATACATGTGAAATCCTCTTTCTGACTTCTAGCTCCAGTTGGTGGGTCCAACTACAAATCTGTTTAGTCTTTGAAAATAGATAATAAAGAACTTCCAGAAATTGAGTCAAAATCTAAACTCAGAACTATTCAAGGAATGAGTATAAAAGAAGACAAGAACAAATTAGAAAAGAACATTTGACACAATAGCTCATAATTTCATGAACTTCTCTGTGAAGAGAACAGAAAATTAATCTCCACTCCTCCACAGAAAGTGTCAAGAATTATTTGATTCATTGTGCACCTTTCAAGACTTTAAGACAGCCTAAAGTGCTTTGCAGCCAGTAAATCACTGTTGAAATGTATTTAATGGAGCAACCAATTTTGCACACAGTAAGGTTCCACACATAGCAATAACAATAAATGAACAGTTAATATGTTAAGGTGAGACCAATTGCATTGAGCAGCATGAACTCGATTAATCTTGAGCAGTGCATTCTCCAATAAATACTTGAGGAAACACCTCATCTGTTGGGCAATCTGAGACCTCAAAATGTACCCTGTCTCCTAAAAATCAGATATACTCATTCTGCTTTCTAGAAATCATGAATTCTTGCCACAGCAGACCTTAGTTCCTTTTGTATGAAAAACCAATCTAAAACGACAAGATGAGAAAAAGAGATGACATAATAGATAATGCCTAGCTATCAACAAGCTCAGATTTCTTAAAATCTGCATGAACCAAATGGCTGAATTCTGTTCCTATATCTTACGGTCTTATGGGTCATATTTTGGATGGAAGAGACAAGCTGTGAGAGGTAAAGATGATTGAGATGATGGTATAGAATGAGTTGGAAAGTTATGTGGCAAGTTTTCATTTCAACGTTGGGAAGATAAAAGGTAGCAAACGTCAGAGTGCCGATGGCTTTTGAATAGAAATATAGAAATGCAAGAAAGTCTGCAACAGGAAAAGGATGGAGTTTAGAATGTCAATTAAGAAGGCACAGTTGTCATGATTTATATTTTTCAAAAATCACCAAAATATCTAAAAGATTCTCAGGCAACATAACTGTCCATCCATGAAAACTGTTCCTTTCTGCATCAGTAGAATTCTGCATATTGAGAATATTTGTCCCCTTTTCATGGTAGCTGTTGAACTGGATGGATTATATCTTACCTTCATCATGAACATGAGCAGTCAACCTGGATATTAACAAGCCGTCCTCAAATCAAATCACTAATTGGTTGAATAATACTGGTGTGTTGCCATTGATACCTTGATACAAACTGGACTTGAGTGTTACAAAATGGTAATCAGCAGCATAGTAATTTGAATATTACTGTGGAAGCCCAACATAGAAATAAAACCATAAAACATAGGAGCAGAATTAGACCATTTGGCCCATCGAGTCTGCACCGCCATTCGATCACGGCTGATTTATTTTTCCCTCTTAACCCCATTCTCCTGCCTCTCCCCGTAACCTTTGATGCCCTTACTAATCAAGGACCTATCAACCTCTGCTTTAAATATACCCAGTGATTTGGCCTCCACAGCCATCTGTGGTAATGAATTCCACAGATTTACCACCCACGGTCTGAAGAAATTCCTCCTTATCTATGTTCTAAAGGAATAGCCTTCTATTCTGAGGCTGTGCCCTCTAGTCCTAGACTCTCCCACTACTGGAAACATCCTCTCCACGTTCACTCTGTCCAGGTCTTTCAATATTCAGTAGGTTTCAATGAGATCCCCCCTCATCTTTCTAAACTCCAGCAAGTACAGGCCCAGAGCCATCAAATGCTCTTCATACATTAATCTTTCCATTCCCAGGATCATTCTTGTCGACCTCCTCTGGACACTTTCCAACACCAGCACATCCTTCCTTAGTTATGGGGCCCAAAACTGTTCACAATACTCCAAATATGGTCTGACCAACACCTTATAAAGCCTCAGCATTACCTCCTTGCTTTTATATTCTAGTCCTTCGAAATGAATGCTAATATTGCATTTGCCTTCCTTACTACAAATTCCACCTGCAAGTTAACCTTTAGGGAATCCTGCACTAGGACTCCCAAGTCCCTTTGCACCTCTGATTTCTGAATTCAATCTCCATTTAGAAAATAGTCTACGCCTTTATTCCTTCTACCAAAGTGCATGACCATACACTTCCCTACACTGTATTCCATCTGTTACCACTTTGTCCATTCTCCCAACCTGTCCAAGTCCTTCTGCAGAATCCCTGCTTCCTCAACACTACCTGCCCCTCCACCTATCTTTGTATCATCCGCAAACATGGCCACAAAGCCATCAATTCCATCATCCAGATCATTAACATATAATGTGAAAAGTAGCGGATCCAACACTGACCCCGGTGGAACACCACTAATCACCGGCAGCCAACCAGAAAAGGCCCTCTTTATTCCCACTCTTTGCCTTCTGCCAGTCAGCCAATCTTCTATGCATGCTTCCTGTAATATCATGGGCTCTTAAGCTTTAATACTAAGGTATTAAAGCTTGATGTGACCTATTTTAACCAGACACTGTTAAATAATGAACCACACAGCCAAAAAGTAAGGGGACATATCTTTGGTCACCACAGGGGGGATGGGCTAGAGCCTAACAGCCCTAAAAGACAGGAGCTAAAGCTCCAGAGTCTCAGAGAGTAAGAGCCTGGAGCTAACAGCACTGGAGGTAGAATACTTGGACAGTATTAGAGAAAGCAGGAGGGGTCCTGACCCATCTGATTGGACAGCAGCTGAGACCCAAACTCATTTGTTCAGCCTGGCTGGAAAAGCTGCTGAATTGGAGCAGAAAATTGCAGATGCTGGAAATCCATAATGGAAATAGAAAATGCTGGAAGCACTCAGCAAGTCAGTGAGGAAAAAAAAACAGATAGGAGGTTTTGGGTCAAGGACCCTTCATTAGAAATGGAAAGGTTTTGAGATGCAGAGAGGATAAGGTTGGGGGGATCAGTGAGGAATGTCTGTGATAGGGTGCAGACGCAAGTTGCCAAGATAACACTTATTTAGAAAACTGGCAGTTGAAGAAAAAAAAGAAACAAATTGAAACAGAAAAGTACAACCACATCTGTGGAGAGAGGGGAAAAAAGGGCAGTTACCTGAAATTGTTAAGTTCAATATCATCTCCCAAAGGCTGCAATATACTCAGATCGAGGATAAGCATTGATTCCTCAAGCTTATGCTGGACGTTGTTTGAGCAATATGGGAGACCAAAGTCTGAGAGAATAGATTGGGAATGGACAGAAAATTAAAATGAATGGAGACAGAAAGCTCAGGTTCACTCTTGTGGACTGAATGAAAGTGTTCTGCAAAGTGATCACCCAGTCTGCGTTTGATTTCTTCAAGACCACATCATGAATCCAGTGCACTAGAGTGGAAGAAGGACTCGTGAAATTCTATCTGATGGTAGACTCTCATTGGAGGTGGCAAAATTAGAGAGGATGATTAAGAGTGGAAGGAGAAACCAAGGAGAATCCTTTTCTTGTTCTGGCTGGGTGGAGAGGAGGTAAGAACAGAAGTGTGGGAAATAGAGGAAATACATTGAGAGCCCCGTTAATTATGGTAGAGAGAAAACTGTGATTGAGGAAAAAGAAAGATTTCTTAAAGGCACTGGTGAGAAAAGTCTCATCATCGAAGCAGATATGGTGGATACAGAGGTATTAGAAGAATGGATGGAGTCTTTACAGGAAGTAGGTTGTACAGGAAGTACAATTAAGATAGCCATGGAAATCAGTGGGATTATGATGAATATTGGAAGCTAATCTATTTCCTGAGATGGAAATAGAGATATCAAGAGAAGGGAAGAGTCAGATATGGAACATATGAAAGTGAGACGGAAATTGACAGGAAGATTGATGAAATGTTCAAGTTTTCTACATACAGGAGTCGCATAAATACAGTCATCAATATAATACAGAAAGTGTTGAGGGAGGTGGCCTGAGTAAGCTTGAAACAAAGGATGATCTATACATCCATTGAAGAGAAGGGCCATGCAAGTTGCCGCACCTGCACATCTGACCTGGAGAAAGTGAGTGGAGCCAAAGAAGTTGTTGAAAATAAATTTAAAACTGCAGATTTGTGAAATCTGAAATAAAAACAGAAAATGCTGGAAATACTCAGCAGGTCAGGCAGCATCTGTGGAAAGAGGAACAATTAACATTTCAGGCCAAAGATCCTTCGTTAGAACTGAGATTTTCCAGTATTTTTTGTTGTTATTATTGAAGAAGTTGTTCAATTTCCTCCTTGTCAACTTCAGCAACCCCTTGGGATCAAGGATGATTTACTTCCATTCCAGTTTTATGGCTTCTGATCTGGCTGATGAGGTCATCATGGGAACTGCAGACTCTTCCACAGTTGGGGCAGATGGTTCCTGCTGGGGAGGATGGGTAGTTTGTGATGTGGTCTACCCCTTTCCGCCATTTACTTTGGACTTCTGTGTGTTCCCATTGCATGGCCTTGAGGTTCCGCAGGTGCTCCTTCTCCACATTGAATGGTTATGGGGCAGAGATTCCCAGGAGGTAGTGGGGATGCTGCATGACCTCATAAAGGCATTAAGCACATCCTTGAATATTTTCCTCTTTCTGCTTGGTAATCAAATGGAGCTTGGAATAAGGTGTCTGTTTTGGGAGTATGGTGTCAGGCTTGTGAACCCATAGTCCACTCAGCCTAGTTGACTGAGTGTAACTCAGGTCTCAGTGTCTGTAAGGAGTTTGTCGCTGTCTGTAAGGAGTTTGTACGTCCTCCCTGTGTCTGCGTGGGTTTCCTCCGGGTGCTCCGGTTTCCTCCCACATTCCAAAGACGTACGGGTTGGGAAGTTGTGGGCATTCTATGTTGGGCCGGAAGCGTGGCGACACTCGCGGGCTGCCCCCAGAACACTCTATGCAAAAGATGCATTTCATCTTTGTGTATGTGTTTCAATGTACATGTGACTAATAAAGATATCTTATCTCATCCACAAAGGGTTTATCAGCATAGAATTAGATGCTGTGATTGGTGTGTTTGTCCTTTCAATTAATCTGGAAGATTTTGCAAAAACAGCATTGGTGGCATTTTTCCAGTGCCTTGAGATGCCTGCTGTGGATAGTTCAGAAGCATATGGAAGGGCAGTGGTAACTGCTGCCTGGCAGACCATGAGATTTGTGCCAGATCTGAGATACTCAAATATCTTCTTCCTCAATCGACCAAAGGCTGTGCATTTATGACAGTGGTGAACTTCATCATCACTGTCTGTCTCTGCTTCACCATTAACGTCTCCCAAGGTATGAAATATGGTCCCCATTATCCAGAGTTCCATTGTGGATCTTTATTGTCGGAAGGGATGGTGGTGCAGCTGGGGCAGGAAGGCAGAGGACCTTGGTCTTACAAATGTTGCGTATAAGGTCCATCCTCTCATGTGGTTTAGAGAATGAGTCAACAACAGCTTGGAGCTCAATCTCTGAAGTCTGTATACTGCAACTCACTTCTGAGGTTCGGGTGATATTATTTCTGGAGTGTAGTCATCATAGGTTGAATAGTTTCCCACTAGTTTTGGAAGTCAGCTCCACTTCCGCAGGACGTCTGCTGGAGATGAAGGGAAATATTGTGGCAAGAAGGATTGAGAAGAGGGTTGGGACAATGACACTGGTCTTCAATGAGTTTAACCCCAATTGTAGACATGGGTTAGTATCATGGCTTGCATGCCATCATGAAGCAAATGTAAAATGGAGATGAATTTCTGTGGGCAGACATATTTGAGAAGGGTGTTCCACACTCCCTCCTGATTGAATGAGTCATAGTGAGGTTGAAAAAGGCCAATGTATGTGCAATGTAAAAATTAATTAATAATGCTGATTCACTACCTCTAGTTCTTCACTGTTATTCAAATTGATGATTTACTAGAAGGAATTAAACTGAAAGTATAATGG
This sequence comes from Pristis pectinata, assembly GCF_009764475.1. Lineage (NCBI taxonomy): Eukaryota > Metazoa > Chordata > Chondrichthyes > Rhinopristiformes > Pristidae > Pristis > Pristis pectinata. Next base: position 118,143,900 of record NC_067406.1, read on the forward strand.
AACATGAAAATCATAAGCTGCAGGTATATCCAAAATTCATTCATTTCTATAATATGGAAAAAGTACACAAACCTGTGGAAATGGAGTGCTGACAGATTCTGTAACTGGGGGAGGGATACTTGCACTAAAGGAGGTGGGTTCATTGAAGATATGAGACTTATTTTCTAAAGAAGACCAATCTCTCCCCACTCCACACCCAAAAAAATTCATGCACTTCTGGCGAAAAATTGGATCAATTAGCTTCTGTTTCTCAAGTGCAAATTACATACGAAAACAATTTAAACTAGGTCAGATTGTGCTACCAATCATTTCCAGATGAAATCTTATCCACTGGGAAAACGGCCTGGATGCTTCAGTGCATAATTCATATGAATGTGTCTGACAATTTTCCAATATCACAATGAGCACTTCAATATAAGTTTGTTAGGTCCTGGCTCCTCACAACTGAAGTCCGGATGCATCATCATTTTCCAATCATAATGCTCATGTCAACCCAATCGCACCATTTTACTTTGTTACATTATGGAACAGACTGAGGCCATTCAGCCCTTTGTGTCTATGCTGGCTTCCAGCAGAGTAGTATCATCAGTCCAAATTCCCTTCCCATTCCCATTCCCATTCTAATCTACCTGTTCATGGCATCTTACACTGTTGCAATGAGGCCCAAAGCAAGCTTGGGGAACAGTACCTCATTTTCCATTTGGGCATTTTGCAGCCTTCAGACTCAGTACTGACTTCTCTGACTTTAGGTATTTCACTCTTTCTTTCTGTCTATTTCAGAACTGGCTGTTTCTGCCAGTCATCCATCTGTAATCATGTCTCAGATTTTCTCTCTCTATTGGTATAGCCTGACACTCCGGGGACATCCTACAGCGCTGCTATTAGCAACACATACACAGAAAAAGAAACATAATGTGCTTCTAATTGTGACATTTACTCCTTTCGTCCCACTCCATCAGAGATACTCCCTTTGTTCTACCCACCTCCCCCTCCTTCTCTGCAACTGAAACTAATGTGTTTTCTCTCCTTCCCAGACATTAACAAAGAGTCTTGGACCTGAAACATTAAATCTGCTTCTCTTTCCACAAACACTGCCTGACCTGCTGATACTTCCAGCATTTCCTGTTTTTATTTCATTATCCCCTTCCTTTTACCCCTGTAACACTTCCACTTATTCTCTCTTCCATGCTCATCAACTACCTTTTGGTTCTTCTGCCACTTACCTTCACAGAGGGGAAATTTACAGCAATGACTTAACCTACCAACACATCTTTGAGATATGGGAAAAATCGGAGCACAAAATTGCAACCCACACAGTCACAGAGAGAATGTACAAACTCCACACAGATTACACCAGAGGTCAGGATCCCACTGGTAATCTAGAACATCACATTAATTTGTGGATCTTTAACATAACATGTCCACAGGTATCCCAAGTAGAAAAACATTCTACATTTACAAGACAGAACTCCTGGACCCCAAGGCAACACAGAAACAAAAATGAGTATGTAGACCTATTTTTTATGTTTCCTACATTACACCAGTAACAAAACTTAAGAACTAATTAATTATCTATAAAACACTTTGTGATGTCATACAATCAGAAAGATTCGAGTGCAATTTTTTCTACATTTCTTGGCTATTTTTTGGCTAGTTCTTCAGACGTGTTATTGAACATAGTTCCAAGTTGCATTGTAGGGTCATGTGCAAAGGGATTCTATTTTTTATCTTTCAGTGATGGTGAACTCAGAAATTTTGTTTTTAAAACCTAAAACTCTAGGCTCAAATTGAAGCTGATGATAGCAGAAATCAAGTAATGTGATTGCCATTCCTTCCCCCATAGTTTTAAAATAAACTTCCATTTGGAACATTTGGGTTTATGCCCCTATTATAATTACAGACAGACGAAAGTGTTATGAATTTATGAACGTGTTCATTTATGCTTTATCAGTATTAACTTCTGCCTGACATAGTTTATAAAGTTTTTCAATAAAATTTATTTCCATGCCTTGGAAATAACAATGAGTGATATCATCATTAAAACAATAATGGGTGCTAAATTTTGTGATTGTTGTTGGGCATGACTGATTTATGTCAGTGTTTTACAAATGTTCCAACTGATAATGAATGAGTTGGGTTATTCAACACCTCATGGTTACTGTCCCAAGACCAAGTCCAACGTCCACAACAACAACCATGAGGCCTTGCTGTTCCAGCCATTCAACAAAGCAGATCAGACCACGAGCAGTGACCAGGCCTCAGACAGCTGAACATGTGCTCCTTCCATGGACACGCTGCTCACCCTCTGACTGCTCACGGTGTCCAAAGGCCTTTATGCTGTTTCCAAATGGCCCTAGAAAGAAATAGCAACTTTTGATAAAAATGATTAATAACATTTAAAAGAATAAATTCACTTAAAAACAGTGAACTGGCAAATTAATTAAAATGAGTTAATTAAAATAAAGTAAAGAGAAAAATAACCTACCTTTTAATGAAGGCTGGCAGCTGAGACAAATAAAAAAAGACCACACTAAGCGCCCTGCCTCTGATGGGGAGAAGCTGAGAGGTTAAATGCAAAGATATTTTGAACCCTCCAATTAGGTCAGTGCAGAATATCCCTGGATTCAATGGGAAGGCCAGGAGGCAGTGGGAGGTCAGATGCACAGTGCAGTATATGGTTCAGAGCTGAGAAGGCGCTGATGTGGAGTTATCCGGTAACTCTCCATGGAACTGCCAGCTGTGATCCAGCCAAGTGACTCACACCACTGAAAAGTTGGCAAAAGCTTTGCAGGTTTTTACTCAAGTTTTCAAAATTATTTTCTGTTTTTCAAAGGAAGCTTTCTTGAACCGATCAGCTGCCAACTTACATGAATACTTATTTTAATCAAGGCTGTTTGCAGGCATATTTTTTGATCCATCAGAGCGCACAGATTATTTATGTTTGTCTGCAACTGGGGCAACTATATATAAACACTCCAATCAGTACAATGCTCAGGAACCAATCGTCTTAAAACAGCTAATGCTGCAAAGACTTTAGAACTTGGCAACATCTCTGTTGTAGTGCTAGAGACATGCTCCATAAATAACTCTGCTTCCAGCCAGTACAGTACATTTATAAAGTGGAATCTATGTGACAATGTGAAAAATTCCCCACACTTATCCTATCCATAAAAAACAAGACAAATCCAGTCTGGCCAATTACCGGCCAAACAGCTTTCAATCATCAGCAAACGATGGTAGATGTCATCAACAGTGCAATTAAGCACCACTTAATTCACCAATTATCTGATCTCTGACACTGAGCTTGGTTTCCGCTTGGATCACTCAGCTGATTAAAACTTTACTCCAAATATAGAAAATGCAGATGAACTCCAGAGAAGAGATGAATGTGACTGTGCTTCATATCAAGACAGGATTTGACCCTGAGTGGTCATAGAGTTATATAGCTATACAGCAAGAAAACTGGCCTTTCGGTCCAACTCATCCATGCTGACTGATATCCTCCTTGCAGTCGGGTCAACTAAAGCATCTTTAGCTGCCCCATCAACCTTCCTTCCACCATGAGGGCAGAGCGGATGTTGTCATTTGCATTAGCAATTCCTTACATAACAAAACTATCTGTGCCCACATGTAACAGAACCTGAGCAATATAAAGTTTTGGACTAATAAGTGGCAAATAACATTCACATCACACATTGTACCAGGCAATGATCATCTCCAGCGAAGGAGATTCTAAGCATTTCCCATTGACTGGATTTTCATAGCTATATTCCCTAGCATGAATTTTACAGGAGTCAGCATGTCTAAGTAGACACATGACATAAACACTGTGGTTACAACAGGCAGTCAGAGAATGGGTACTCTCAAGAAAGCTTTTCCACCATCTATAAAACACATCAGAAGTGTGACATTATACCCTCCGCATGACTGGAGGATCACATTTCTGGTAACACTCAAGAGGTTCAGTGCCATACAGGATAAAGTACCAATAGATGGTGCACTCCCTCCAACACAGGAACCCCAAAACTACGGAGTGCACTATCTCTTACGTAGAAGTTACTATGTACTAAAGCTCTTGCAATAACAACTTCCAACTTCATAACTTATCGTTCACAGAACAAAGGACATTGGCACATTTTCATTGTCTTCATTGTGTAATAAAACTTCTCCAACTCATTTTCCTGGCGACCAGCAGTGGGATAGTGTGTCTAACTGACTGTATAATCATTATTACATAGAATGTGGCCATTCAGACGCATAAACCCATGTCCCTTTTTCATAAACAAAATAAAATTGCCCTGAGTTTTTTTTCAGTGTTATGCAATAATAAAACAATTTTCATCAGAGCGAATCATGTTAATGAACATTTCCTGGTCATCTGGAAAACCAACAGCACAGTCCCTGGCACAGGTCACCCTTGCAAAACCTGCAGTCAATTTGAGGTGATTCTTACATCCAGGGGTGCATGGGGAGACATCATTCCCAGTGTAGCAATCCTTCTGAAGGGGGTGGTGGGGTATTTATACATGTAGTCCTAAGAGCATTTGTTGTTGGACACCAAGAGGAGAACCTGGCCTTCCTGGCACAGTTCTAGACTGAGATTCACACCAGGTGAGTCAATGACATACCTTTAGTTTGAGTTCCACTCCCAACACAATGCAACACACCCACCAACACCTCTCCAGCCCTGACCACAGTCACAACCCGACAACCAGTCTCTTATCCCCCTGGTCCTCTCCCTTACTGGTCTCAATCCCTCCTCCACACTCCCCTAACCAACAACAAATTGACTAATCTGATATCCCCCAAGCCTCCACTCTGACCCACAGAATAGGATCAGTTGGATGCAAAGCCTCCAATCCCTATCTCTGATGGAGAACTGTGCAGGTGAACTTCACCCTGACCTATTGAGTATTTCCAGCATTTTCAGTTTATAAAGCCAAAAATAAACTGGTGGAAGAATTCAGTGGGTTAAGCAGTTGAGTTCTTCCAGCAGTTTTTTTTTTGTTTTAGATTTCAACATCTGCAGACTCTTGTATCTCAATTTTCAGTTTGTATTTCAGATTTATATCATCTGCAGTTTTTTGCTTTTCAGTTTCTAGGTATTTCTATTTATTCCTTCAGTCTAACCCCTTTATGACGTTGAACACTTCTGTGAAATTTTCCAACAACCATCTGCTCGCTGGGAACAAACCCAACTGCTCAATCTGTCATCCATGGGACCATCTCGTAAATTTTTCCTGCATTCTCTCTGATGCTCTCACATCAAGCTTTAAATGGAGTACCCAGAACTAAGCATGATATTTCATTTGTGGCCAAACTACATCTTTATAATGGGTATTATAGGGTCTCTGCAGGCAGCACAGCTGCCTCATCACTCCAGCAACTTGGATTCATGGATTTGATCCTGACCTCCGGTGCTGTCAGTTTGGAGTTTGCACACACTCCCTGTGGCTGCATGGCTTTCCCCAAGGTGATTTGGTTTCACCCCATATCCCAAATATATGCTGGTAAATTAATTGGTGACAGTGAATTGCCTGTTGTGTAGGTGGTTGGTGTGAGAAACAGAGAGTGTTAATGGGCACACATGAAAGAATAGGTTGCAGTGAAGTAAGTGGTTGAATGGAATTGGTCTGGGAGTCAGCATAGATGTGATGGAACAAATAGCCTGCTTCCATATCATGGAGCAGGTTCAATGGTTCTGGTTGGTTCTGACAGCTGCAATTCCACAATTCCATAAACTCCAATCCTGCCCATCAGCCAATCCGATTTTGAGAACGTCTGGTTCTGCCCTCTTTTGGACCTGATTGCTTCTGACAAAATCTAATTAATCTAATTGATTCTGTCAAACTTTCAGTCCTGACCTTCAGCTACTCTGTTGTACTCTCACAGCTTCCAGTTTTCCCCTTTTAGCTACAATGCAGATAACCTCTGAAACCTTGTGACATAATATTTCTTGTCAAATTCTATCATGATATGAAACGCCAACCATCGCTTTAGAACACTGACTGTCAGCAAGTGAGCCAGTGTCTGTTGCCAAAATAGAGTCAAGCAGTGTTAAGTGTTAGGCTTATATAGACTGAAGCATCAAGAGTGAAATGACTTTACAGACATAAAAATAACAGCATCTGAAATATTACAGTCTGAAGAACTACAAAGTGAAGAGTAATGTTGCCAGAACCTGGGTGACTGGAGTAAACATTCCAATGAGTCATTGAATCTCTGGTAAACTTACAGCATTAGTTTTAGGCTTTATAAAAAAGAAAGGCAGGTCTTTTTGGAGAATAGGTTTCTCTGGAATTTCTTATATTTAATCACATCATTCAGATTTTTTAAAAGATCTTTACTACTTTATAACAAATTATTGGCACATGTATTTATCCAAAAGCACAGATAATCCTTCAGAATGAGTGGGTGGGAGCATATCAAAAGTCAAAATGCAAATTTTGGCCTGGGTTTAAACCTGATTTCAAGCTTGAAATTGAAATTGAATTAAATTTAGGAAACTGAAAATGAAAAGAATCTGTTACCTGCAGAAGTGACTTTATTGAAATATTACTAGCATCCCACTGTTCGTATCTGGTCCAAATGTGGCCTCAGAGGTCCACACTTAGATTAACTTTTAACTACTTTCGTACCTGCCTGAGGAAGTTGGGGCAACCACTCTCTCATGTCTCTGGTTAAAACCTGGGCACTCCATGCTGAATAACTTTGTGCAATCATCTTCAAAAAGAGAACTTCAGTGATTCAATAGCAACACCACCTTCCATTCATATAGCCCACAGAGTGAAATACCACAAGGTCTGCAATAGGAATATTATGAAACAAATAGCAAAATACTCCAGACACTGGAAATACTGAAATACAGATAAAAATGCTGAAGATATACAGCAAGGTTGGCAGTCAGCCTTAATCTGCTGAGTATTCCCTGCATTTTTACATCAGGAGATAATTAATGTTTTAAGATCCATGGAAAAGAAGAGAGATGGGGGGAGAGCTTAAGGGAGGCAATTCCATAGCTGAGGACCACAGCAATTGGTCACAGTGGGAGCAATTAAAATCAGGTGTACAGAAAAGGCTGGAATTGGAGGAGTGCAGGCATGTGGAGGGCTTCTTAGACTGGAAGATTTTATGAAGAAGGTGTTTTGCGCAGGTTTGGAAAGGAGTCACTTGGAAGGAATTGAAAACTAAGATGAATATTAAAATTGAGATGCTATGGGAGAAGGAGCCACTGAAGGTCAATGACCAAGATGGAGTGAGTTCAGGTAAAGGCAGTGGAACTTGGATGAGAACAAGATTACAGGGTTTACAAGATGCAAGACAGTAAGGGGTCTCAGAGTAAAGAAGACTCTGAAATGAAAGGACCAGGAGGTCATGGACAGAGTGGTCCCTGCAGAAGCGGAACAGCTGGAAACACTCTGCAGGTCAGGGAACACCTATGGAAAAAGAAATGGAGTTAAAGTTCCAGGTCGAAGACCTTTCATCAGAACCTTTTCTATTAGCAGAGGAGTAGTTAACCCTGACTGCAACTTCCAAATTCCCAAGTTAAGCTGTGTACATGCCAAAGTTTGCTGCCAGATCTACACCTAATAATGTGGAGCACTAAAGTAAAGGGATTTTTTTTATTTGAATAGTTTATTTGAAATACTGGCTTAACTGCTCAATGTCAGAACTAATTGTCAGTCCACTGGATTTTCTCTACTAATTTGAGAAAGATGTCAATTTGCTTTTCATGTGACCTCCCACCTCAGACAGACATGGTGCTCCAAATGCTGGGATGACAGTGGACAGTGCACCAGCATGAGTGAAACATTATGAGTGGCTGCATTTGTCTGCCTATTACCATCTGACTTACACAAGAGAGAGAAACTTAAAACCACTGAGGTATTTTACAGTTGTTTGTTGCATTGCCTGCTGATTGGTGGAATGATGTCAGTACATTGCAGTCATCATGCTACAGCCCAAAAGTATTCCCGCTTTAGAATCCGACTGCTTCACCATGTCCAACTCATATCAAATGACTAAGAATGATCTGCTCCAAAGGTAATAACAAATGGAAAGCTAGCATTTTGCCCTTAGAAAGACATGTATGGCCTCTGTCAGTGGCTCCACACCAGCTCCTCCCTGAACCAGTGCATGCTATGTGATGAGATTGATGCCGAGCCCTGCGAAGAAGTGTGGTTGGCTCCTAGAGTGAATCTTCGACCAGAGCATGGACATGGGCTCCACTATTCTCTTTGCATTTGGCCAGGTATGTCTGATAACAAAATAACATCTTATTATGCATCCACATCAGTCTTATCACGAAAGCTTCTCAATTGTGCTCCTTAGCTGATTCCCCTCAGGCAATATGGTCATGATGACCCATCAAGCCCACAGATCTTAATGCCAAGTGCCAAACTCTAGCCTGTTATTTTGTAGTGTATCTCCCCTATGACACAGGGGCAGGGCAGGCACCTCTTGAAGAACGCCACTCAGGAAATGTTAATTGACAGGTATACGTCGATTACAAGAATCCGATATTCAAGTCAGAACACCATCAGCTCCTACAATGAGCAGTGAATATTGGCTGTGACAATATTCTCTCAAATATAACCCACTACACCATAATCAATCCATTATATCTTGGCTGAAACTTGCAATTATATTCATCCCATTCTAGGCTATTTCAATGCTATTACATTTTTGTTGCAAGTAAGAAAATTACTTAAAATGTTTGCCCCACAATTTTCAGCATTCACCTAAATGAATCAAATTAAGTGCAAGGAGTAACAGTAAGAGTCTAAGATAATTGGTTAATTGGGATTTTCTACCTGTGCGCTCGGAGGCATGTGCCCATCTCTCTTGGTGCCTCCACCCTACAGAATCTCATCACTTAAACCTTAATCTTTTCTCTGTCATAGGAGCTTGACACCTGAGAACCATAAGCATACACATGGATATAATTTTTATGATGTCAGATTGAAAACAGGAAACCAGTTAATTTAGCGTGAAGTTTTTTATCTCAATAGTACAAATAGAAATTTAAACTTAGTATACTGTCTGGTTAGATTTAAAATGCTCATTCTGGAGATCATCCTAAACATTGCTTTGACAGTGCATTATTGATTTCTTCTGTTAATGTTAAATATTTTATTTTTCAGTTGCTTTGGCTTATCCCACATTGACATAACCATCAACCTCCAAGAAACCAACCAAATAAAATAAAAATCAGAAAAAGAAAGCTTATCCTGAGTAACTCCAGATTTTTATTTTATCCCTACCTTGCTTTATGGAGGTGTCAGGCCTCGTCATGAAGTTGTAAAACAGACTTTGAGATGAGTGGGTCGGTGGAGGGGAGGGGAATGGGGTGGAGGTACGTCATCAGCGGTGTGAGGACTGGTCACATAATCTCCCAATAATTGGAGAGTGACATGGTTTCACCACAGGCTCAGCCTTATGAATTTACTTCGCAGCTCAGCAGAAACATCATCATTGCAGCTATAACTTGTCAGCAAGTGATGGGTGGCTGTCTCTTTGGATAATCCAACCCACATTCTTGTGGCACCAAATTCAGTTTCTAGGCATTTGAATTTAATTGCCACATCTAACATAGATGCAAACTTATAGATATATCTTTTTTTATTCTGGAAAAGCTTTTTTTTATTAATTTGCCTGAAGGATGACTTGTTATCTTTTACATCCAAAACTTCTTCACAGGATGTCTCAGTTAAAATATTTCCTTTGATATCCAGGCATTAGGAATTACTTAGTTCATTAATTCAGAACACAGATAGTTTTGTTCTTCCAATAAGCATTCACTATTCATGCATGTACTAATTCAGATAGGCTGTGTTGTACTCAGTCAGTATAATTCCTTGATATTGAAATATCATTGCTAAGTCTGGAGTCTATAATGATCCAAAGATATATTCTTTTGTACAAATCTACAAAGCTTTCTCTACGTGCAGGATAAAATCAATACCTTTTTCAAGCTAAACCTGGATTATTTAACAATGTTAACAGCCAAAACAATTTTTTTTCATGTATACTCTTACTACTCTGCTGATAGCTGTTCTATTACACAGTTGACCAGCTTGCCTTTAGAATTACCATCTTCACGTATAAAATGTTTCTTCACCTCACGCTCAGGTGGCATACACCAGGTCTAGTTTCGTGCCATTAATGCATAATATTAATTTTCTTCATTCCTTATTCATGAGTTTTCCACCATTAAATCAGCCAACAAAGCCTGCCAATCTCTTTGCATTTTCTTCACTCAACAACTTAGATAATTTCATACATTTAGCAAATACTGTATGTAAGTCAGAATTATTTTACTTCTGTTAGGAGTAATATAAATATTTAGTTTAACACATAGTCTACAGTGCAACCAAAATACTTCAACAGGATTTGATTGATGACTTATTATGTTGACATGCAATGATATTCAGATGAAAGGAATCTTGTCATGAAACTGGGTCATTCTGAAATTAGTAGTGCTAATTCAGCACTGTACAGTTAACCCATAAAAATACCTCCCTAACCCTATCACCCTATAACCTCTTCACTTCCCTAATATAATTTTCACCTTCCTAAATTACTTTACAAAATCATCACTTTTGCAAATATATCACTCAAAATAGTTTTTGTCAATCTTCTGCCATCTCTCTAAAACATAACCTGCAGACTTTTAATTTTGTCAAATTCACCATTCTACAGACTCCCTGGCTTTCTAACTGCACCAATGCACAGAAACTTCACTTTTCTAAATATATAACCTATAAACTCTTCACCTGTCTAAATACACTTCACTAAATATGACCCTGTATAGAATCTTCTGCCTTTCTAAATAAACCATCCTACAAAATTCTCATCTAAAAAATATACCATTGTACAGACACTTCATCTGCCTCATTATCTACCCTATCTATTAACCTCTTCTGTGAATAAAACCACTATAGAATCTTTGCCTTACTTGGTAACCACCCGAGACAGCCTCCATATCTTCAAAGATACCATCCTGCAGAATCTTAACTTTCTTTAATTCTTAAACTCCCTATAAATTCTTCAACCTGTAAGTTCCATAAACACAATTTCTTTAACTTCCCTAAATAAATCACATGCCAGAAACTGCCCCTCTATAAATACATCAATCCATTAACTTTTAATGTTAAATATTACCCCAAAATAATTTAATCCTCCTTAATTATGTCACATTGTAGAATTATTAACTTCCTAAATAGGTCATTGTACTTCTTCTCCTCTGTCACAATCATACCACACTACACCTCTCTACATATATTACCTTCAGATCCTATTCTGTAAATATACAATGCAATAGCATCCATCTCACGAAATGTACCACTGTATAAATTCATCAACTCCCAAATACTGGATTTCACTTGAACCAGAGAAGGACCAATAGCCTCACAGGGAAGTTTGCTGGTGCTATATGGGAGAGTTTAAACTAGATCGGCAGTGGGCTGAGACTCTGAGCAGGAGCACCTCACAGGATAAAGCAGGAGCCAACAAGAGCAAGTTTAGTAATCAGGATAGCCAAGAGCACAGTAAGGGGAGGGAAAAGAATACTCAGTTAAAGTGCATGTATTTCAATGCATGAGGATTAACAGATAAGGCGGATGAACTCAGAGTGTAGATTGGCTCTGGGGTCTGGGATGCTATAGACATAACAGAAACTTGGCTGAGAGAAGGGCAGGACTGGCAGCTCCATGCTCCAGGATACAGATGCTTCAGGCGTGACAGTGACAGGTGTAAGCGAGGAGGGGGTTTTGCCTTTTTGATAAGGGAGGACTTAACAGTGGTGCTTAACGATGACATTCGTGGAGGATCATCCAGTGAGGCCATATAGGTAGAATTTAGGATAAAGAAGGGGAGGATTACCCTAGTGGGGCTGTATTATAGACCACCCAATAGTCAGCAGGAACTTGAGGAGCAGGTGTGTAGAGAAATTGCTCATAGCTGTAAAAATAACAAGGTTGTATTATGGGATATTTTAATTTCCCCAGTATTGACTGTGCCACAGAGTATCAAGGGCCTGGACAGGTGGAACTTGTGAAATTTCCTGAGTCAAGATATAGAGAGACCTACTTGGGAGGGTGCAATACTGGATCTCTTCTTGGGGAACGAGGCAGGGCAAGTAACTGAGGTAGCATTCAGGGACTACTTTGGCTCTAGTGACCATAATTCCATTAGTTTTAAGATAGTGATGGAAAAGGACAGGACAGGTCCACAGGTCAGGGTCCTAAACTGGAGCAGTGCTAATTTTGGGGGAATTAGGCAGGATCTAGCAGGGGTCGATTGGGTGAGCCTGTTTGAAGGGAAAAGAACAAATAACAAGTGGGAGGTTTTAAAGACAGTGATATCATGAGTCCAGGGGCAGCATGTTCCTGTTCGGGTGAAGGGTAAACCTGGCAAATTTAGGAAACCTTGGCTAATGAGAGATATTGAGGCTCTGGTCAAGAAAAAGAAAGAAGCATACATAGGGGTTAGGAGGTCAGGGATGACTGAATCCCTTGATGACTATAAAAAGATTAAGAATACACTTAACAGGGAAATCAGGAGGGCAAAGAGAGGGTATGAGATGGATCTGGCAGGTAAGGTTAAGGAAAATCTCGAGGTTCTATAGCTATATTAAGAGTAAAAGGGTGTCTAGGGAGAGTGTAGGTCCCCTGAGAGATCAGCAGGGCCACCTATGTCTCGAGCCACAGGAAATGGGTGGGATTTTTAACAAATATTTCTCCTCGGTGTTTACTGAGGAAAAAACCATAAGATCATAAGACACAGAAGCAGAATTTGGCCATTCGGCCCATCAAGTCCGCTGCACTATACAATCATGGCTGATTTATTTTTCCCTCTCAACCCCATCATGGTTGCTCAAGGGAAACAAGTGGAGATGTTTTGGAGAACATTCATATTACCATGGAGGAGGTATTTGCAGCCTTATAGTGCATTAAGGTGGATAAATCCCCAGGGCCTGACTGAGTGCATCCTCAGACTTTGTGGGAGGATAGAAACAAAATTGTGGAGGCCCTTGCAGAGATATTTGCTTCATTGTTAGCCACTGGTGAAGTTCCCGAAGACTGGAAGGTGTCTAATATCATTTTGTTGTTCAAGAAAGGTAGCAAGGACAAGCCAGGGCACTACAGGCTGGTCAGCCTGACATCAGTAGTGGGGAAGTTACTGGAGGAAATTCTGAGGGACAGGATCTACCAGAATTTGGATAGACAGAGTCTGATTAGGAGTCAGCATGGCTTTGTGCCACAAGACGTCATGCTTGACGAATCTTTTAGAATTCTTTGAAGAGGTACCCAAAACGGTAGTTGAGGGTAGGGCAATGAATGTTGCTCTATTTGGACTTTTAGCCTTCGACGAGGGTTCCCACCTGGCAGGCTGGTCTGGAAGGTTAGGTCCCATGGAATCCAGTGAGAGCTGGTTAGGTGGATTCAAATTGGCTCAGAGGTAGGAAGAAGAGGGTGGTGATTGAAGGTTGTCTCAGAAGGAGCCTGATGACTAGTGGTTTGCCGCAGGGGTTGGTGTTGGGACTCTTGTTATTCGTTATTTATATAAATGATTTGGATGTGAATGTACAAGGTTTGATCAGCAAGTTTGCAGACGATACAAATTAAGAAGTGTTGTTGATAGTGAAGAAGTTTATCATAGATTACAGGGGGATCTTGATCAGTTTAGGGAAGGAGGCCGAGAAGTGGCAAATAGATATCAAGTGTGAGGTGATGCATTTTGGAAAGTCAAAGCAGAGTAGGACTTATATTATGAATAGTAGGGCACTAGGGTGTGTAATGGAACAGAGGGACCTAGGAATACAGGTGCATGGTTCATTGAAAGTGGCATCACAGGTTGACACAGTGGTGAAAAAGACGTTTAGCATGCTGGCCTTCATCAGTCAGGGCACTGAGTATAAGAGTAGGGACATTAAGTTTGCAGTTGTACAAGTCATTGGTTGCAGTACCGTGTACAGTTTTGGTCACCCTGTTATAAGAAAGACATGGTTAAGTTGGAAAGAGTGCAGAAAAAATTTATGAGGATGTTGCCAGGACTTGAGAGCCTGAGTTATAAGGAGAGGTTGGCCAGGCGAGGTCTTTATTCCTGAGAACGTAGGAGAATGAGGGGCAACCTTATAGAAATGTTTAAAATTATGAGAGGCATAGATAAGGTGGACAGTCTTTTCCCCAGGGTAGGGGAGTCCAAAACTAGTGGTCATAGATTAAGGGTGAGAGGGGAAAGATTTAAAAGGGACCTGAGCGGCAACTTTTTCATGCAGAGCGTGGTGAGTATATGGAACGAGCTGCCAGAGGAAGTGGTTGAAGCAGGTACAATAGTATTATTTAAGAAGCACTTGGATAGGTACATGGAGGGGAGCGGCCTGGAGGGAGATTGGCCGAATGCAGGAAATTGAGACTAGCTGGGTGGACAACGTGATTGGCATAGACTCATTGGGCCAAAAGGCCTGTATCCGCACTGTATTGCTCTATGACTCTATATACCACATTATAATCTTTTGTCCCTAAATGTCTCTCTCTATAAACCTTTCTGCCTCCAAATATACTTCAATATAAATTCTTAACATTTTTACAGATAAAATTTTCCATTGGCTTCACCTTCCTAAATGCACCATTCTAGTCTTCATCTTCCTATATATACTGCCCCACCAAATCTTCACTCACTACCATATACCACCCAAAACAATCTTCACCACCTTAAGTATACTACCCTACAAAATCTTCATCTCCCTAATAAGCCAGTTTATAAACTCTTCACCCTTTTAAATTTATTGTTCTACTGAATTCTAATCTTCCTAAATAAACCACAGCTAAGAATATTCACCTTGAATGCTGGTAGTTTCTCTGACTGTGAGGATTTGGGACAAAGAGAACTGGAGATATTAAATATGGGATATGGCTAAATGCACATAGAGTCATCAGAGAGCAAGTTGCCAGTAAAATGGCACAAGAAGGTAATGGGCACCCATGATAGAGAAATGTTAGTTAATTCCTTGTGTAATCTCTCAATACAGAGAGTATTACAATACATTCCAATTTCCACAAAATCATTATTTCAAGATTTGTGGGCCAATTCATTTATTTAATGATGAAGGTTCTGATGAAAGGCCATTGGCTGAAATATTAACTCTGTTTCTCTCTTCTAATTTGCTGCTTATTTCACTAAAAACTTTCATCATTTTGGAATATATTTATTAAGGAGAGTTTCTGGCTTATTATGGGAATAATATACAATAAAACAAAGGAAAATGAGAAATGTGAAAGATTATTAAACACATATTGAAAAATAACTATTAATTTGAGTTTAAAAAATCAACTGCATTTGACAACAGAAGGAAGTCTATTCACACAAACTGGAAATTCAAAATGATGTGCCCAGACACCCACATATTTTTGTGCCCTCCTGGTAATCAGCATTTTTGTTAGTTCTGACAATAGGCCAACATCTAAACGCAAATAAAGACCATCTCAGGGATGAATCTGTAGAGTTTTTACATTTGTCTAAATGCTAATAACATAGCAACTCCTCAAGAGACTTTCAGGGTTGGGCTGTTTTTTTAAACCTTTATTGTATTTTGAAAATACTTCATTGTCTAACGTATAGTAAGTTTCATGCAGCTGGGATGCCCAAAGGACTAGTTGGGTTGGCTTCTGGAATGAAAAGCAATGTTTCCAATTTAGAAAAGACAAAATTCAGCAAGATATTCATCTTTGACATCTTTGTAAGAGAGCATGAAATGTCTAAAAGAAGGATGTTAGAATATTTGCAATATATATACATTAAATTCATTCACACTTGTAGTAGATTAATGCGTCAAAGTAATTCATGTGCAAAGCAATTTAGCAAAACAAAGTATTTATTTAATGTATTAAACTAGTCCAAAGTCTGTTTTCTTTTTAAACTCATATTATGTACTGGTTCTATAATTATAATCTCCACAGACAATAGGTCTCTCACTATCTGAAGTTTGAGATAAAATTTTATTTGAAACTTTGATTCTCTAAGAGAGATTAGTTCAAAATAAGAAAATCTTCATAATTTGGAATCCTATATCTCAAATTGTTTTTATTGTTCTACTTGTATCTTCCTAAAATATACATGGATATAAGTTATCTAAAATTGTATTTAAAACTTAAATAACAAATCATAACCCAATCACATTTACTATACATTTAAACGTTAAGTTATTTTGTGATGTCGCCCAGTCACTCACAGCTTCATTGTACAGTAAATCTCAGATAGTCCTCTATCCGAGGATTCGGAGATTTTGTTAGTTCGGTATCTGGTTCATCAGTCAATGTAAATTGGTAAATTGGTTTATAATTGTCACATGCACCACGGTACAGTGAAAAACTTTGTTTTACATGCCATTCCTACAGATCATTTCATTACATCAAATGCATTGAGGTAGTACAAGGGAAAACAATGACAGAATGTAGAATAAAGTGTTACAGTTACAGAGAAAGTGCAGTGCAGGCAGATAATAAGGTGCAAGGCCATAATGAGGTAAATTGTGAGGTCAAGAGTCCACCTTATCATACCAGGGGACCATTCAATAGTCTTATCACACTGGGATAGAAGCTGTCCTTCAGCCTGGTGGTATGTTCTTTCAGGCTTTTGTATCTCCTGCTCAATGGGAGGGGGGAGAAATGAGAATGTCCCATGTGGGTGGGGTCTTTGATTATGTTGGCTGCTTTACCAAGGCAGCAAGACAGAGTTCATGGAGGGGAGGCTGGTTTCCATGATGCGCTGAGCTGTGTCCACAACTCTTTTCAGTTTCTTGCAGTCCTGGGCAGAGCAGTTGCTATAATAAGCTGTGATGCATCCTGGATAGGATGCTTTCTATGGTGCACCTATAAAAATTGGTGAGGATCAAAGGGGACATGCCAAATTTCTTTAGCCTCCTGAGAAAGTAGAGGCACTAATGAGCTTTCTTGGTCGTGGCTTTCAACCCTCTCGTGCTCAGCACCATTGATATAAACAGGGACATGTGCATTGCACCCCCCCTCCCCTTCCTGAAGTCAATAACCAGCTCTTTTGTTTTGCTGACATTGAGGGAAAGGTTGTTGTCATGACAACATGTCACTAGCACGGCAGTGTAGCGGTTAGCATAACGCTATTACAGCGCCAGTGACCCAGGTTCAATTCGGGCCGCTGTTTGTAAGGAGATTGTACATTCTTCCCGTGTCTGCATGGGTTTCCTCCGGGTGCTCTGGTTTCCTCCCACATTCCAAAGATGTACAGGTTAGGAAGCTGTAGGCACGCTATGTTGGCGCCAGAATCGTGGCGACACTTGCGGGCTGCCCCCAGAACATTCTAAGCAAAGATACATTTCACTGTGTGTTTCGATGTACATGTGACTAATAAAGATATCTTATCTTATCCTTCCTGTACTCTTTGCTATTGGAGATTCAGCCCAATACGGTGGTATAATCTGAACACTTGTAGATGGAGTTAAAGCAGAATCTGGCCACGCATTCATAAGTGTATAGGGGGCTGAGGACACAGCCTTGTGGGGCACCAGTGTTGAGGATAATCATGGCCGAGGTGTTGCTGCCTATCCTTACTGATTGCAGTCAGTTGGTCAGGAAGTCAAGGATCCAATTGGAAAGGAAGGTGTTGAGTCCTAGGTCTAGGAGTTTGGAGATGAGTTTGCCACACCGCCCTCTTCTGACTTACCAGACCCCCAGTTCTCGCACTCCCTTCCACTCATCGGGGCCCCATTTCCCATGCTCCCCTTCTCTCACCACAGCCCCGGTTTCTCAATTCCATTCAAGCCAATGGGACTGCCTTTCTCAGGTTCTCTTCACACTGACCAGAGTCCCGTTTCCCCAGCTCCCTTTGAACTTACTTGGTTCAATAGGAAATTTATTAAGGTACAATGTAACATCTTAAAAAAGAAAATTAAAAATGTGTTTGTGTATTAATATGAAAAACATCCAATAGTCACAAAAGTCTGTTGGTCCAGCACCACCAAAGTCCTGATTATCAGAGTTTTAGTGTAATGACTGAAGTTATTCATTTGCTATAATTCCCTTTCCTGCTCTTCCAATGGCTGCTTCACTTTTATGTGCTCCATCTTCTTAAAATTCCCACTATTCATAACAATATGTATACCTTATATTGATCCAAATTAGAAAATAATTCTCATTCCTTAACAATTGAATTGATTGGTACAAGTTCAATTGAATACTATTGAATTCGCTCGTTTCAACTTTGGTCTAGAATCTGTAGTGTTCCATGATTGGTCCACTGTATGAATGTTGGGTTAATGTCAACAATGACTAACTTGGTTGCAGGGCCACTGCAGTAATTGGTTTGACAGCTCATGGTTATAATTGGTTGTTGCTGCATTACTAGGGGTGTAATTGGTTAGACAATGATGTAAAACCCTAGACCAAACTCTATTCAATGTTTTTTCTGCACATTCTTAAAACTGAGACCAATGGGGCTCAGAGGTTGGGATATGGAAGAGAAGGCAGGCAGTCAGAAGTGTGATCGATGCCCAAGGTGGGAGGTGGAGAGAGAGTGTTCAGACGCTGAGAGCCCAATTATGACCCAGTTGTATTTGTGGTGTTGTAGATTGTAGTGGGGTGCAGGGAGAATGAACACAGCTGGCCAGAAACCAGATTCTTGTTGGAGGGTCATGTGGAGATTGGAACCTGGGTCTGGATATTGGGGTTTGGGGCCTCAGCTAATTGTGGATGGAGGGCAGGAGTTAGAACAGTGGGTGGGGAGGAGTAGAGAAGTCAACAGTATGAGAGAGGACTGTAGGTAAATAATGGGACTTGGCTTCGATAGGTCACAGCCAGGAATAGAGTTAACTAAACCTAGTCAGTCCACGAATACCCAAAACTGGGCATTCCCAGGTCACCATGAGCTAATTTCCCCAGCAGAAGCATTGCATGGGGAATGGTATCATTTAATACATGACTGACATCGAAATCATGGCAGGTGCACAAGGAGATCTTATGCTGGGAAATGTCTGGTTGAATTTCTTGAGTCACTTAAATGTCTCAGAAATGGCATTATCACGCTTCACTTCAGGAAATAAACAGCTTATTTATTTTAGGTATCTCACACACTTCTTACCTCAATATTGAAAATCCATACTGTTCTCCACAATGTAACAATGCTGTTAAAAACACTTACAGTTTTATAGTTAGATTAATAATTATAGAGAATCATTATGTCACCTCAAATCCAATATTAAAGCTTAGCTTAGGATAGGAAAGGTTTAAAAGGTTTGGAGAGACATGGGCTAAACACAGGCAAATGGGACCAGCTTAAATGGGCATCTTAAGAGACATGGAACATTTGGGCTGAAGGGCCTGTTTCCGTGCTGTATGACTGTATGACTCTGACCTTTAGCTCTTGTAATATAATGTAATGTAGTTCATGACTATAATGGGATTGTTGCTGCATTACTAGGAATTGGTTAGACAGAAAGGATGTTCACAAAAAAGCTGGGATGATGTTTGATGATGGTTGGAAACAGTTATGCTACACTCCTAAAATGCTGAATAAAATGTGCTATTGTTCACTTTACACCGTTTGAAAAACATTTCCTCACCAGTATGGCATGTTGAGTCTTTGGCTTAAGCTATTCTGTGCTCTTGGCTGCAGAAGACAATTCATAGAAGACAGTTATTTACAATAAATCGTGTATTTTTTTCCAATATTTCTCAATAAATTTGCCAGAATGCAAAAGAATAGATATTTTCAAAGCACTCTTTAGAAATATAACTTCAAATGCTTTCATTCCGTATGTTTGCTGTACTAAGCAACAACACAATAATCTGAGTGCAGTTCTCTGATTGTTGAAAGGTTATGGTTGAAGGCTTTATCCTGGCTAACTCTTCATAGCTAAATTTACAGCTTTATTTTCCTTTTCAATATCACTTGGGTCTAATATGAATACCACTCAGTTTTTTTATCGTGCTTTAGAAGCAATGTCAATAATGAGGGACAGGATAGACCAAAACGTAGAACACTCGAAATGACTTGTATGCTTTTACTAAGACATACAATTATTATACACAATTTACTCATATATTGCAGAAAATGCCAGTTTAGGTTGTTAGGAGGTCAGTCACAGTTCATATTTTATGCACTATGCCTTCAGGGAACAGGGAAGCTGAAAACACAAAGCATCAGATTGTACTGCTTTCATATTCATTTGTTAAATTTATTCCTTTTTTTTTTCCTTTTTGAACAATTTACAAATATCATTACCAAATCTGATTTTACATATCATTTGGTATGACACCAGCACTTAGACTGATCTGAAGAGTGAAAAGTAGGTAGAGGTTTAAACTAGCTTAAGGTAAAACCTTTAAAGAGCTGTATCAGGTATCAAGAATTAGCAAATTATACAAAGGAAGTATCCAATCTGAAAAAAAAATGCTGTTTTTTTTATGAAATAGTATTAAAGGAAAAGTGCAAATGTAGACCATATGTTTTACAACAAGGATGGCTGCTGGGCTGTTTTCAACAAGGAAGACTTGCCATAAAAGTATTAACTGAGTTAATACCATTGGTCATGGTGTGGGCTATGCTCTTGTCATAATTATCATACTACATCTTATCCCACCTTTTCATTAAAAAGCATGTCATCTATTTCAAAAGGTCCTGTGGCATTAAGAGACTGTGGCATACACATCCCTTTTCATGAAGTTGTCTTTATTTTTTCCACATAGCATTCCATTATCACTATGTTAGATGATATCATTTAAACACAAAGGATAACATTGCAGAAGAATAATTCACGTTACAGACTTGCTTGGTCTACTCCCTCTTGAAATTTAAAGTGCATTGTTACCATACTGAGTTTGGAGTCTGACAGGAATAAGCTCAAGGTGCTCTAAACTACAGTTGATGATGAAGAGATCTATCATAATTAGTACAGATAAATAACGAAACATCCTCTCAGAAATGAGCTCACAATTTGCATTTTGGTTTTCACAAATAAAGGGATGATTATAACAAAATACATTCTGTACTTCAATAACTAATCTGCACATTGCTGATAGACAAATGGAAATCATGTAAATGTCCATTCTATCAGCAAACAACCATAATTATCTGTTCAGTTTTTCTGAGGATGAGTTGGTTTGAATCATCATTCTAGCACTTCACTAACCTCTTAATAATAATGCCTACAAATTTTATAACATAATACAACAGTGGGCAATAGCCACAATATTCCTTAAAGAATTAGCATCTTCCTCATGTTACCTCACTGGAAATGCAGTGGAGACCAAATCCATTGCCATAAATAGGGGTTTTGACAATGGAATGGTTTGCTGGTGCTACTCAGGTGATTTTAAACTAGAGGTGGCAGGGGGATAGGAACTACAGCAACAAGGCAACAAGTGGTAGGGTTGAGGACAAGGAAGATGATATGACAAGTAAGATTGAAAAGAAAGACAGCAAAGGCCAGGCTAATAAACATGGTGGGACTGATGGGCTGAAATGTGTTTATTTCATTGCAAGGAGTATTATGAGTAAAGAAGATGAACTTAGAGCCTGGATCAGTACATGGAATTATGATGTTGTTGCCATTACAAAGACCTAGTTGCATGAGAGGCAGGACTAGCAGCTCAATCTTCCTGAGTTTTGCTGCTTTAGACATGATAGAGAGGGGGGTAAAAGAGTTGGAGGAGTTGAACTACTGATAAGGACAACGTCAATACTGGAGGGCTCATCCACAGAGGCAATTTGGGTGGAGCTTAGAAATAAGAAAGGTGCAAATACATTGATGGGATTATACTATCGGCCCCCCAGTAGCTGCTGAGAGATGGAGGAACATATATGTGGATAGATTATGGAAAGGTGCAGAAACAACAGGCTTGTCATAGTGCGGGACTTTAACTTCCCCAGTATTGATTGGAACTTCCTTAATACAAGAGGCTTAGATGGGGCAGGATTTCTTCAGTGCATCAAAGAGGGGTTATTGAAACAGTATATGGAGGGAACAACTAGAGGAAGAACATACTGGACCTAGTTTTGGGAAATGAACCAGGCCAGGTGACAGATCTGGTAGAGGGTGAACATTTTGGGAATAGTGACCACAACTCATTATGTTTTAAGATAGTTATGAGTGAGGACATAATTTGATCTTGTGGGAAGGTACTAAACTGAGGAAGGGCAGCTTAGGACAGGAAGAGACAGGAGCTAAGGGGTGTTGATTGGGAGCTGCTGCTATTGGACAAGTCCACGTCTGACATGTGGGAGTTGTTTAAAGACCAGCTGATCAGAGTTCAGGATCGGCACATTCCGGTAAGGAGTAAGGACAAGGATGGTAAGGTAAGGGAATCTTGGATGACCTGAGAGGTCCTAAATTTAGTCAGGAAGAAAAAGGAAGCATACATAAAGTTAAGGAAGTGAAAATAAGACTGGCCCTTGTGAAATATAAAGATAACAGGCGATTAGTGAGGCAAAAAAGGGCCATGAAATGTCCTCTATGAGCAGGATCAAGGAGAATCCCAAGGCATTTTCTACTTACATTAAGAAAAAAGAGGATAACTAAGGAGAGGGTAGGTACACTCAAGGATAAAGGAGGGAATTTGTGCTTGGAGTCAGAGCAAGTGGCTCAGGTACTAAATGGGTACTTTGTGTTGGTATTTACTGAGGAGAAGGATTTGGAGGATAGTGAAGGCAGAGTGGGGCATGCTAATGCGCTGGGACATTTTGAGATTAAGGAGGAGGTAGTGCTGGGTCTTCTGAAAAGCAATAAGGTGGTTAAGTCCCCAGGGCCTGATGATATATGTCCCAGAATATTGAAAGAACTAAGTGAGGAGATTGCTGGGGCTTTGACAAAGATCTCTGTGTCCTCACTAGCAAAAGGCAAGGTCCCAGAGGACTGGAGAGTAGCAAATGTTGTGCCTTTGTTCAGAAGGGAAATAGGGATAATCCAGGTAGTTATAGACCAGTGAACCTCACATCAGTGGTAGGGAAGCTTTTGGAGAGGATACGGAGGGATAGGATTTATGCACATTTGGAAAGGCATGGCCTGCTTAGGGACAGTTAACATGGCTTTGTGTGGGGCAGGTCATGCCTTACAAACTTGAGTTTTTTGAGGAGGTGACAAAGGTGCTTGATGAGGATAAGACAGTGGATGTTATCTTCATGGACTTTAGTAAGGCATTTGAAAAGGACCCTCATGATAGGTTGATTCAGAAGATAAAGATGCTTGGGATCCAGGGTAAATTGCAAGTTTGGATTCTGAACTGGCTTGTCCATAGAAGACAGAGAGTAGGGGTGGAAACTTGTTATTCTGGCTGGAGGTCCGTGACCAGTGGTGTTCCGCAAGGATCGGTGCTGGGACCTCTGTTGTTTGTGACATATATCAATGATTTGGATGAAAATGTAGATGGGTGGATTAGCAAGTTTGCAGATGACACCAAGATTGGTGGAGATGTGGACAGTGTAAAGGACTGTCAAAGAATACAACAGGATATAGATCAGTTACAGATATGGGCAGAGAAGTTGTAGATGGAGCTTAATCCGGGCACATGTCAGGTGTTGCACTTTTGGAGGTCAATCGAAAGGAGAAAGTATACAGTTAATAGCATTGAGTTACAGAGGGATCTTGGGGTCCAGGTCCATAGTTCACTGAAAGTGGCTACGCAAGTGGATAAGGTGGTAAAGGAGGCATATGGCATGCTTGCCTTCATTGGTAGGGGTGTTGAATATAAGAGTAAGGAAGTCATGCTGCAGCTATATAAAAATTTAGTCAGACACCACTTGGAGTACCGTGTGCAGTTCTGGTCACCCCATTATAGGGAGGATGTGGAGATTGTGGAAAAGGTGCAGAAGAGGTTTATCGGGATGCTGCCTGGATTAGAAGGTATGAGCTATAAGGAAAGGTTGGACAAACTTGGGTTGATCTCCCTGGAGCACCAGAGGCTGATAGAAGTTTTAAAATTATGAGAGGCATAGAAAGGGCAGACGGTCAGAATCTTTTCCCCAGGTTAGAAATGTCAAACATCAGAGGACATCCTTTTATTTGGGGGGTGGGGGGGGGGGGGGGCTGCGGAGTTTAAAGGTGATGTGAGAGGCAAGTTTTTACTCAGGAATAGGTTACCGGGGGTAGTAGTGGAAGCAGGCAGTTTGATGGAGTTTAAGAGGGTTTTAGATGAACACATGAATATGAAGGGAGTGGAGGGATATGGATGATACACAGAAGGAGGATATTTAGTATAAATTGGCATCAAGATCAGCACAACATTGTGAGCTGAATGGTCTGTCCAGTGCTGTTCTATGAATGGTAATAAAACAGGAACAATTGCAATGAATTTCCCAACTTAATGTACTTTCATCTCTTGCCGCTTTTGAATTATTATTTTCCATAATAATTTCTTGCTTTATTGAGAGATCTGTGAATTATCCTGGTTTGTAAGCATGAACACATTTACCTTCATTGTGCATTGAAGTTATAGCAGTCAAATAAGCTTCTCACTGATTTGATCAATCCAACATTTGGGTAGACAACTGGTAGAGCTTGCTGGCAGACACCCGGTAGAGCTTGCTGGCAGACACCCATTCCAAGGTGTAGAACTCAGAGCCACTTGGGAAGCTCTGGCACCATCTAGATATGATTGGCAGGCTGCAGGGTCATTTGGACACCCTCCACAGCACCTAAATGGATCGAGGTTAGTCCACTATTGAGGGAGATAAACAACTGTGGGTGGCAATAAATTGGCATATGAGAGATTATGAACGAGAAACGTGATGATGCTGGAGGAACTCAGCAGGCCAGGCAGCATCCGTGGAGAAAAGCAGGCAGTCAACGTTTCAGGTCAGGACCCTTCTTCAGGACTGAAGATAGGAAAAGGGGAAGCCCAATATTTAGGAGGAGAAAGCAGAGCCATGATAGGTGGACAAAAGGGGGGAAATGGGTGGGCACAAGGTGGCGATAGGTAGATGCAGGTAAGAAATAGTGATAGGCAGGTGCGGGGGAGGAGGGGAGAGCAGATCCATCAGGGGATGGGTCAAAGGTAAGGAGAGACAGGAGGAAAAAAGGGGGGTAGAAAAAAGATAGATAGGCTAGGAAAAGGAAGAAGAGAAGAAGCATGGTGGGGGGGGGGGGGGTGGTTTGTGGGGAAGAAGGTGGGGATTACTTAAAGTGGAAGAATTCAATGTTCATGCCATTAGGCTGCAAGGTTCCAAGACAGAAAATGAGGTGCTGTTCCTCCAGTTTGCACTTGGAATTCTTCTGGATGTGGAGGAGGCCGAAGGCTGACATATCAGTGATAGTGTGGGAGGGGGAGTTGAAGTGACTGACAACGGGGAGATGCAGATCGCGGTTACAGACAGAGTGCAGGTGTTCTGTGATATGGTCACCTAGCCTGCCTTTGGTCTCACCAGTGTAGAGGAGGCCACACTTGAAGCACTGAATGCAGCAGATGATATTAAGGGAGGTGCAGGTGAATCTCTATCACCTGAAAGGACTGTTTGGGTTCCTGGATGAAGGTGATGGAGGTGGTGTAGGGGCAGGTGTTGCACCTATGGCAGGGGCAGTGGAAAGTTCCCGAGTGGGAGCAAGATGGGTGGGGGGGGGGGGGTGGGAGGAATGAACTAGGGAGTCGTGGAGAGAACGGTCCCTGGGAAAGACAGAAAGGGGTGGGAAGGGGGAGATATGCTTGGTAGTGGGGTCCCGTTGGAGATGGTGGAAATGGCAGAGAATGATACATAGGCAGGTGGGATGAAATGTGAGAACAAGGGGAACCCAATCCCTGTTGGGTCTGGGAGAAGTGGTGGTGAGAGCAGAGGTGCGTGAAATGGTAGAGATACGGGTGCGAGCTCTCTCGACCACAGTCGGGGGGAAGCCCCAGTTAGAAAAGAGGTTGGACACCTCAGATGTCCTGGAATGAAAAGCCTCATCATGGGAGCAGATGCGGTGGAACCGGAGAAATTGAGAAAAAAGGGATAGCGTCCTTGCAAGAGACAGGGTGGGAGGAGCCGTAATTGAGGTAGCTTTAGGCATCAGTGGGTTTGTAGAAGATGTCGGTGGATAAGGAATCTTCTGAGATGGAGATGGAAAGATCAAGGAAGGAGAGAGGGGTGTTGGAGATAGTCCAAGTGAATTGGAGACCAAGGTGAAAATTTGTGGGAAAATTATTAAACTGTCAAGTTGCGCATGGGTACAAGAAGTGGCACCAATACAGTCGTCGATCTAGCAGAGAAAGAGGAATGGGAGATTATGATCACTAAAACAGATTGGGCGTGGGAGATGGTGGGAAAGGCTATTGGCAAACAACCCAGAGAGGATGTTACTCGACCCATTGAGTTCCTCCAAATGATTGTTTGTTGCTCCAGATGCCAGCATTTGCATTCTCTCATATCTCCAGATAATTTATGCTGGGACTAAGAAGCATTCCTTCTCCATCTGGCTCAAAAGAAAGCACTTAATTTTACAGTTCTTCATCAATACTGTTGCTGGCCCAATTACATAATAACATTCAGGATATCTGGATAATATGGATTTTAAAATGAGCTAGTGTCTGAAGAAGATATTTTAACTGTTTAGCTGAGTGCTTCTCTGAAAGTAGCAGGGATGCAACTATCACTGGCAATGGTCTCATCAGTTTTCATGCTGTTGTGATCTCAGAAATATCAAAAATTGACACCAGTAAGAAGGAAAAGAAAGGAATGTAAATATTGGAAATCTGGAATAAAATCAAAAGGCATCACAAATACATTCCCTATGAAAAGAGAAAAGACCTGTTAAGGATCTCATAAAAGTTCTACGCCTAAACAGCAACCACTCTTCCTCCAGAAGGTATCAGCTCAGTGATTCCAGTCATATGCTGGAAATTTTTTTTTACTATTTTATCATACTCCAAGGGAAAATAAACAAAAAATACTGCATCTATAAATTTCAGTATTTTCACACAATTTCTATTTTTGCATTTGTTAGAGATGTAATCATTTCCTGAAACAAGAGGTATTCTTATTTCAGTTCCTGAGTACCACTCTGATTATGTTGGCACTAAATTGGGAAATTGACAGAAAGTGACTAGCAATCACTTACATAACCTTGGGAAATGGGAAAACAGAGAGCTACTTCACCAGGACCCAATCTTCTGCATTTCTGGTAAAGCCAAATATCTGAGGAGGAGTAAAAGGAACTTTAAACTGTGTTTATTCCAGGCCATAAACCCCTTGATGCCAGCTTTTAAGAAGTGAAACTGAAATTTGCTCCATCTCAGAACTCATATTCCTCAGGCTGATGGGCATAAGAAATTCTCTAGAAAAATGGCAATTACTTTTAGAGAAAGAATTAATTCACAATTCCAATTTACAGAAAATAACCAAACCCATCTGTAACCAGCACATTCACGGCTCACTTCAAGTGGTCTTGGGGCGGCACGGTAGCGTAGCAGTTAGCACAACGCTATTACAGTGCCAGCGATCGGGGTTCGATTCCCGTCGCTGTCTGTAAGGAGTTTGTGCGTTCTCCCATGTCTGCGTGGGTTTCCTCCGGGTGCTCCAGTTTCCTCCCACATTCTAAAGATGTACAGGTAGGTTAATTTGGGGTTTAAAATGGGCGGCGCGGACTCGTTGGGCCGGAAGGGGCTGTTACCACGCTGTAAATAAAATTTAATTAAAAAATTTTTAAAAATTTAATAGATGGCCCCCATAAAACAGAATAGACAGAATTATTGGTGCTTTGCCACGTTATCTGAAGGTGGTTTCTAGGTCCAAGTAAGTTATCTTAAGACAGGTTCCATTTTGCACTGAACATGCAAATCTTACTGAGAGCAACGTAACTGACTGCATGCTGCAATTCAATGGTGAATGAACTCCTGAGGTTATTTTTCTCTATATACATGTATATTCATACAAGCAAAGGACAGCTAAAAATACACCTATGGATTCTTTTAAACACGTTCTGTAAATTTATTAATTTTCTTGCAACCTCCTCCAACTAGCAGCTTAATGTGATAGTGCTCTAGGTATGGCTCAAAAATAAATCCATGTTAATAACTACTTCATACTAATAAGAGTCAGCAACTTCACCTAATTTTATGGTTGTGGTCTTGTGTGTGTTCGGGGCTTTATTACTTGATGTTTCCTTACAATAAGTTAGATTGATGGATGAGGAGGCATGCAGGAATGAGATAGATGAGTTAGTTGAGTGGTGTGGTAACAACAACCTCGCACTCAATGTCAGCAAGACCAAGGAATTGACTGTGGACTTCAGGAAGGGGAAGTCAGGAGAACACACACCAGTCCTTATTGAGGGGTCAGTGGTGGAAAGGGTGAGCAGCTTCAAGTTCCTGGCCGTCAACATCTCAGAGGATCTATTTTGGGCCCAACACATTGATGCAATCATGAAGAAGGCACACCGGTGGCTCTATTTCATTAGGAGTTTAAGTAGATTTGGTAGATCTCCAAACACCCTTGCAAATTTCTACAGATGTAGGGTGGAGGGCATTCTGACTGGTTGCATCACCGCCTGGTACGGAGGCTCCAATGCACAGGTTCAAAAGAGGCTGCAGAGGGTTGTAGACTCAGCCAGCTCCATCATGGGCCCAACCCTTCCTGCCATCAAGGACAGCTTCAAGAGGGGGTGCGTCAAGAAGGTGGCATCCATCATTAAGGACCCTCATCATCCAGGCCATGCCCTCTTCACATTACCACCATCAGGGAGGAGGTACAGGAGCTTGAAGACCCACACTCAATGTTTCAGGAACAGCTTCTTCCCCCTAGACCATCAGATTTCTAAACGGTCCACAAACCCATGAACACTACCTCATTATTCCTCTTTTGCACTATTTATTTATTTTTGTAACTTATTGTAATTTTTATGTCTTGCACTATACTGATGCCACAAAACAACACATTTCATAACATATGTCAGTGATCATAAACCTGATTCTGATTCTGAATACAATGAAAAAATGGAAAATGGATCTTAAAAACTCTTGGGCTAATCTGTGCTATGCAATATGGAATTTGTAATTTGTATTGAGCTGACAGGCTGGTGCACTTTGCAGACAACGTTCTTTTATTAAGAAGATAAATTATTTTTGTTTAATTTTCTTTATTTTACTTTATATTTAAATTTTTAATTAATTTACAACAGTTTAATATATTTTAGCTATATATAAACTTTTTCAATTAAAAAAAATATTTAAATAGCTCTGACTTTTAAAGACATTTAATAGCATGAAACATATCATTCACAGAGGCAACTGTTAAAAACAAGGATAGTTTTGAAGGATGGTTCCACTGCTTGAACCGTAGTTGCTACTCATAGCATGCTTTGCCTCACAGAAGGGCCATAGAGTGGAGGCTCCATTATAATGGATCCCATCCAGCAGGGGAGGGTTAGTTCAGGTGTGGGAATCAAGTGGTAGCAAAAACAAGCCTTGGGGTGGGTTGAGAACAATCCAACCCAGTATAACATGAAATTGGTTAAATGTGATTCTGTTCCATGTGTATTGTGTAGGTAGCAAGGTAATCACCACACTCACAACAGTTTTATGAATAGATCCCATTCTCAATATTTTGCACTTAGAGTCATAGAGTCATAGAGCTATACAGCACAGAATCAGGCCCTTCAGCCTAACTCATCCATGCCGACCAAATTGCCTAACTGAGCTAGCGTATGCCCATATCCATCTGAACCCTTCCTACCCATGCAACTGTCCAAGACACTTTTAAATGTAATTGCACTCACCTCTACCACTTCCTGTGATAGTTCGTACCATATACTGTAAGCACCACCCTGTGTGTGTAAAAGTTGCCCCTTAGGTCCCTTTTAAACCTTTCCCCTCTCACCTTAAATCTATGACTTCTAGTTTTGTAGTCCCTTGCTCTTGGCTATTCACTCTATCTATACCCCTCATGATTTTATAAACCTCTGTAAGGTCACACCTCAGCCCCTCATGCTCCAGGAAAAAAAAGTCCTAGCTTTTCCAACCTCTCCTTATAAGCCAAACCCTCCAGTTCCAGTATCATCCTTGTAAATCTTTTTTGTCTCATTGTTTTTAATTGTGTTGGTATTAACTTTTCTGTTTACAATACAGGACTATATGAAAAAGATAGGAGATATGTTATTGTCTACACATAATAGAAGACAATAATAGCTTTAAAACATTTATTCCAAGTCCTTTCTCATTGTAAATATTTGCTTGGATTTGAGATTGGAAAGATGGTTCCTATAGTTGTTACTTCCCTGCCCTCCAATGTATTGATGCATTAATGCAGGTGTCTGTTTAAAAGTCTGAGCCCCGAATACTTTATTGGGATTGGCACCGACATTGACTGGTTGCTAACAAATCAGAGCAGATTTCAAAGCAATAATTATTACAGCTACTTATCTAATTAGAGATTATGTTTTATTTTTCAAATTAATTACAACTTCAGTAAAACAGAATACAATCATGTCATACAAGGTATCATTTACTTTTCTGAATTATCAGTAATTCTGGTTCTCCTTTTCTTTACTCGTGAAGCTGATTTAAGGCCTCAAGAGAAAGCACTCACTTAAACTGATGTCAGTCTAAGTTAACAAGATTATGTTGAGTCTGGCATTACTTTACCAGTGCTATTTTCCCCATTGTACAAAGTTTTGAAGAGATTACTGGCTGAGTTACTCTTCCAAAACCATAGCTAATACCACTGTAGGGTAACATCAGTCCAAGACATATTTAATTTGTTAACAGGAAAAGCTTTTCAAAAGTCAATTGACACCAACCTGAGGTGGATTTCTTCAATTTCAGGTGCTTTCAGTCAATTTTATAGGAATGTTTAAAGCTTCCATTAAACACAATACTCTTGAAGTTTTAGTAAGATGTGTATTTCTTGTTGGACAGAAGAAAGAAACAGTCTTTATCAGGAGTATACACTAAATAAAACCTGACCTTAGCCACAACAATGCTGAAGTCCTTGATGAGATCCGAAAGGTAAAGAATTCTTGTAGAGAGGACTAGTTTCACTCATTCCAGCAGGAATGTGGTCCACCAATTTAGCAGGGCAGCACAGGACCACTATCAGAGTTAGCACCATTGTTTCAGCATGTTTAGACCTCAGCTGATGCAACAGCTTTGAACAAACTTGATAACTGCATTAAGGTCATCAAATATTTCATTTCACCTTCGATCAATAAAAGTAAGTCTGGAAGAAGCCGGTGATCCAGACAATGTTTACCAATGATTCTAAAAACACTAGGATCTAGGTTAAAAAGATGGTTGACCCCTCGTTGAGGTATGGGGAACAGATAAAATGAAGACATTTGTACAAGAGGGTATGAATTGTCAAACTGGAGCGTTGGTAGGCTGAAGTGGAAGTAGGTCAGTAATGATGAGGGCAATGAGTGAATGGGACATAGTGAGGGATAGAATACAAGCATCCAAGTAATAGAACAACCCATGTTAATGGAGGCTGGAGGCCAATGGTTGACCAGGAAAGCTTTGAAAGAGTCATATTTGGAAGTGTTAAAGTCATGGATGATGGTTTTGGCAGCAGATGGGTTGACATGACAGAGAGTCATGCAATGTTATGAAGGAAGAAACGGAAGGAAGAACCCACAAATGTCACTCAACCTAGACACAAGTAGGATGCTTAAATTCAGAACAGTTGCCTCCTATCTGAGCATGTGGACAAGGAGAAAGGTGGAGTTGGTGAAAATTAAATGGAATTTATCACAGGAATTGAAGTCAATGGCTTCAATATTCCTGATTTTAACTAAAGGATGCTGCATCTCATCCAAGGCTGGTTATCTAAACAGCAGAGTGACAACACAAAGCCAGTAAAGGGATTAAAAGTGTCATTGGACAGTAGAGCTTGCAGTTGTCATGGTACAGGTAAACCTGACACCATTTATTCTGATAATGCAGATGAGAAATGTATTGTACGATAAATCCTTGCTACACTCCATACTTCACAGTGTGGAAGGAGAAGAGAAGGTATTGGAGCAGGTTTTCTGGCTATGATTTAAAGGGTAAGTTTGCAACCAATTGAAGCTGCTTTCACTTGCAAGGATAGTTTACCTGGAGGAAGATAATGTGGCCAGCTGTCCCAAAGTCTGCAGAGAGGTGAAGGAGAACCTTAATGGGTGGTCTCCAGCTTAATGATAAGAAGACATTGACTACCCACCCCTTTGTTATTAGAGGTGAGGATGGAGAGAGCAGAGGAAAGTGACTCAAGGCAATGGGTGATCATAAATAAAAGAAGCTGAAGGTACCAGTATTTTCCAGGATAATAATGGTGTAGTGAGTGTTTTTTTTTGCCAATAGTGGTTGATGCAATCCAATCATATTTAACAATGGCTGGCAAAACAAGTCAAGTTTTACTTCAGGGAATAAAGGGCTGTACCAGGCAAGCAACATGTGTGAAAGAGACAGGGTGTTTAAATAGTGCAGGTGAACGATTGACTGAACAGGTTAACACTGCAGAAATACTAAAACAAGTATAGAGCCAGAGGAAGAGATAAGTGAGAGTTTGTGTCCAGCAGCAAATGCAGAAGAGCAGTTGGTAGGAGGTAGGCCCATGTGAGTGGTGAGGAACACAAGGAAATAAACAGAATGGTCTTGAGTGTGAATGAGTTAACAAGAGGACAAAGGACAAATGAAATAGCAAGGTATATTGGCATTGATAAGAGAATTTAAATGTAAAGAGGATACAAGGCTTGTGAAATGTGAAGATCAACAGTCACTCGGTGTGGAAGTTGAAGAATGTGTGAGGAATTTTAGCATGTAACTAGGGGATTTCAAAGAAGAGATAAAAGGGATGGAATAAAATGACATGTTCAAATGATGCAAAGTACCAGAGAAATTTACTAAAACTTCCTACAGGGATTGCCCCACAAAACTGGTGAAGATGCAGCTACTGAACAGGAGAACCTTCAAGGGGAGTCCTAGCCTCTGTCCTCTGGTTATAGGAAAACAATGGTTGATTGTTCTCAGAGTCAGTTTCCAGCTGCACAAAACTGGTTCTCTGCACATAACAAAATCATAATCCAGTAAAATCATACAGTAATGAAATCCAAGATAGCAATAATGAGGGTTTTTGTAAGAAATGCACTAACGAAATCACAGTAAGTATGTACTCTTCAAAGGCTACACTGGAGGTATATTCCTAGGAGTAATTTGTCATATCCACTGTGGCATTGGAGGAAGTACTGCAGAATCCCACCTCCCACCCCCCCCCCCCGCCCCCCGGAACAGTGTAAACATTATTTGTCCCCTTCCATGTACTTTTGATGAAGTTACAGGGAAAGATTGCACATAAAATGTTATCCCCAGTCCATTAGAAGAAGCCTGGTACAAGGAAATGTTTTTGATCTAATTGTGCTGAACATGTTCAGGGAGTTCAGTCTTGACACATGGCGTATTTACTATTCTCCAACGCTATCGGACCCAACCTGAAAATGAACAGAAAAAAATCTCCAAAAACGGAAGATGGATTTTTTTAACTGATTGAAATAACATAAATGTTATTTTGAAGTTTATTTAAGTGGTCTGAAAGTTGGAATATTTATATGTGGTAATGTGATCAGTAGAATGGTTGTTGTACAGCTTCTGGCAAAATGCATTTCTCTGAATAAGAAGTCAGTTAATCTGTAAGGACATTGTGTGATTTATGTGTTATTCACAGATATTTGATATAAGGAAGCAAAGTAGAGAAAAACATTTATTTTACACTGTCAATTGAAATCAATGAGTTTGCAGATCCTGGTATGAGATCAAGCTCATCCCCCAGCACTTACATTGGGGAATCTCAGCAGGGTCCAGTTTATCCATTGGGAGTCCAGCAGCAAAGCATCTGTTTCAAATGCAGCACCCAGCTTCTTTAGTAATTTTGGGATTGCTGCACTTGTTATGCTTGTGGAAGTCCCAGACTTGCAGACATTTAACTGTGAATGCTGGTATTTCCATTTGGAACAGCTGGGATTTGCCAACGTAAACAGGCAACATTCTAACACATATAAACAATACTACCCTCTACCACTGACTACTTCCTGCACAGACCACCAATTTTACTGTTTGCCAAGCAGTAAAACTAATATAAAAGGTTATTAATACAATGGATGTCTTGGTTAAATAGGCATATGCCCTGGATTTACATATACCTTATAAAAGTCCATTGAACAAACATATGAGCATGAAACGAACAATAATTTCTGCCCCATCCAGATAATTACAAGACCTGATACATCTTTCATTCAGTCCTGAACCATACAATCTCCTAGAAAATGGAGAAATCCTGGTCAATTCAGGAAAAACCCTGGGAAACTGGGTGGCTCAGTCACTGAAGGAAAGCTCTGTTGCCTTTCTGTCTTCACCTTAGCCAAATGTACCCTTTCTAACTGGAAGTGGCCATCTATCCAAAAGAAACTGTAAGTCCTCAGTACTGGCGAAAACCTTCAGATGAATTAGGTGCATAAGTTTTGGACAATTAGTACACGGCCACATTACTTCATTGATTTCCGTGTCAATTTCAATCCTGGATTGCGGGCTACAGGATTGTGCCAAATAGCTAACAACAACTTCACCACTTCCATATTAGACCACACTTGCACTGTAATTACTGTTAGTACTGTATGTTAAAACCAATGGTTTTACCATTATTATAATTCAAAAATCCAGGCCACTGTTCTCTCCTGTTACTAATGTGCAGAATATCAAAGCAATCATTATGAGTAAAATAACTCAATTTTGTCTTTTTGTAGCAATACACAGAATGCTGGAGGAACTCAGGAGCATCTGCAGTCTCTTGTGTCTCCATTTTGTCTATTTGTACTTGGCTGCCACACATCAAATCTGTTCAAGGAACAATAATTGAAATCAGGTGTAATAATAACATAATACAGATCTACTATTGATCACAAAATTTGCTCTCTCTTGGGCTGTCTATTGTCTAAAGTCTCCATCAACCCTTAAAATAATGTAATTGGGCTGGTTAACTATGAAGACAGCTGTCCAACAACTTGTCAGATGAAACAATGTGCAACAGTCAGTCAATGGTGCTGGCAGTGATGTGGGAGAGGAACCTGATGTGCGAGCTCCAAACCTTTCCAAAGTGTTTACAGGTGACTTGGCAGATGGAAGGTGAAACATACCCTACTTCAGATCCCAGCTCTCCTGCATCCAAGCCTGATCTCTCTGGTGCCTCTGCGCAAAGTCCACACTAGCCTTCGACCAGCTTCTCCAGAGAGTGGTTGTGGGCAGGATATCCCCAGTTTCAGAGGAAATGCTGAATTTCTTGGAAGTTGTAGAGTCATAGAGTTGTCGAAACAGAGCACAGAAACAAGACCTTCAGCCCATTGAGTCCACACTGCCCATCAACCACCTACTTACACTAATCTTAGATTAATCCCATTTTTTATTCTCCCCATGTTCTCACCAGCTCCCCTGGATTCCACCACTCACCTATACATTGGAGGCAATTTATAGTGGCCAGTTACTTTACCAATCTACATGACTTTTCTTGACCTTATTACTGTATTTAGTTTCCTCTATATCTCAGGTAGATCTTGATAACGATTGACATGCTAATGTTAGGGTGAGCATCAGAAAGTGATCTGCATTTCATCAGTTTTGCCTGCACAAAGCATATCCTGAATAATGAGTCAATTAACATACCTTTTCACTGAAACCATCTGATATTGAATAAGCCCCCATCCATCCTCAATTTGATTAATACTCCAGATTAATTGTTTCGAGAAGAACAGAGTGCATAAAAGAAAGGAGAAGAGTTAGACCACCTCTTTCAAGCCTGCCTCAGTATTTGTGGCCCATCCGCCCCAGGCCAGAGCTCTTCTTCTGTGATTGTTACCCTTAGTTCTTAAGACCTTGATCTTTCAAAATTTTATCTACTTCTTATATACCCTGAATGATCTGGCCTCCATAACCCTCTCAGGTAAAGAATTCCAGAGTTTCACCATCCTCTACTAGTAGAAGTTCTCACACACCTCCATTTTAAATGACTGTTTCTTAATCTGTACCATCTCTCCTCATTTGAGAGTCCTCCACTAGTGGAAACATCTTGGCATCCACCCTGTCATGTCCACTCAGGATCTTCTATGCTTCAATAAAATCATCCCTCCTTCCACTAAACTCCAAAGACTATAGAACTAATGTCTTCAGTCACTAGTTATAGGACAACCCTTTCATCCCAGGAATTAGCCTAATGAATTTCTTTTGCACTGCCTCCAATGCCAGTATATCCTTACTTAAATAAGAGGACTAAAACTATCCACTTTACTCCAGGTGTACTTCCATTTTTCTAAAGTTCAACCCCCTTGCAATTTGCTCTCCTAATCACATGTGATTCACGCACAAGAACATCTAGATCTCTTTGTACTTCACTCATCTGTAATCTCCACTCCGCCCCCCCCCCCCCACCCACCCCAACTACTTTTGTGTCATCGGCAAACTTGGATATCTTACATTCTTCCCTCTCCTCTAGGTCATTAACATAAATAGTAAATAATTGAGGGCCACGAATTGAGCCTTTGGGCACCCCGTCCAGCTTGAAAAAAGCTTATTTATTCTGACTCTCTGTCTTCTATGTGATAACCAATTTTCAGTCCATGTGAATATATTTCCCCTGATACTATGGGTTCTACCACGTGCACCAGCATTTTGTGAAGTTCCTTGTCAAAAATGCTTTCTGAAAATCCAATTACATTACATCTGCAGATTCCCCTCTATTGACTCTGCTTTTCACATCCTCAAAGGACTCTAGAAAATTTGTCATTCATAAAAGTATGTTGAAATAGTTTGATTACATTAATGTTCTTAAATGACCAGTTATTTCTTCCTTGAATATAACTCCAGTAAATTTCCCAACAACAGATGTAAATCTAACAGGCTTACCCACTTTTAATCTTCCTCTTTTTTTGAACAATAGAGTCACAACTGTGGTTTACCAATCCATTGGCACCTTCCTGGAACATGGTTAGTTTTGAAAAACTTCAACCAATGGCTCCCTTAGCTCTGCAGCTGCTTCCTTTAAAATCCTCAGGTGCAGGTCATTGGAACCTGGCAGCTTGTTTGCCTTGTCCCATTTTATCCTATTAGTTTTTCCAGTACCTTGTGCCTTGTGAAAGTGATTGTCACAAGTTCTTACATACTGTTTGAAACTAATCTATCAGAAATCTTCGGGATGTTTGCAGTAACCTCAGCCAAGAGGACTGATGCAAAGTTATGATTTAACTTATCTGCCATTTCCTTGTTTCCCATTATTAATTCCACATCTCACTCTCTTAGGGTCCCACATTTATCCTCTTCCTTTTTATATATCTATAGAAACCCATACTGTTTGTTTCCTTACCAGTTTTCTCTCATAATCAATTTTCTCCCTCCTTCTTAACTTTTTAGTTTGTCGCTGCTGGTTTTTGTAACCTTTACAGTCCTCCAGTCTGCCAACAGCCTTTGCCAATTTGTATGCTCTAGTCTTTGATTTAATAATTTCCTTGACCTCTTTTGTTAACTAGAATGTTTCAGCTTTCACCTAAGATCTCTCTTTCCAGTTGGGGCAAATTTCTGCTATGAAAGTACAGACACCTCTACAATCAAGCATTGTAATTGCTCTTATTTAAGTGAAGGACATTGGTTATGGACCCCAGGTATTCACCTGCAAAATGAATCTAGAATTCCACCATGTTATGATT
Organism: Pristis pectinata; assembly: GCF_009764475.1. NCBI lineage: Eukaryota > Metazoa > Chordata > Chondrichthyes > Rhinopristiformes > Pristidae > Pristis > Pristis pectinata. The sequence goes on from NC_067406.1 coordinate 118,181,554, forward strand.
GTTAGTCCCCAGGGGATCCTTGACCACAACATCTTTTATTAATCCTACCTTAATACACATGACTAAATCTAAAATAGCCTGTTCCTGGGTCGGTTCTGTAACATACTGCTTAAAGAAACAATTCCTAACACATCCACACATTCCTCTTCCATGGTACCCTTTCCAGTTTGATTAGTCCAACCACATGCAGATTAAAATTGCCCATGATAATTGCAGCTTCCTTCTTACATGCCTTTGAGTAATAGGCATTAGTTCACCACTTTACTTCTTACCAGAGCGTGGCTACAAGCATTTTATCTCTATTATTAATTCAATCATGGAGACATAGAAAATTTGCAACACACAATTCCATCCATTGTATTTGTACCGGTCATAAAGGAGCTACCCAGCCTAATCCAAGCTACCAGTCCTTCAGATCACAGTTCTTCAAGTGCACAATGTGATTCAGTTTAAGCAAACTACTCTGAGTACAGTAACTGTAGTTTATTAAATTTTTACTACTACCATCATCTGTTCTCTGTTTCAAACTTAGTAGAAAAACATGTTCTGAGCCATTTTATGAAATCGTTGACTCTCTTTTCTCTCAAGTTCCAACAAGGAGGAGCAAACTCAAGGCCAAAACCATATGCTTATATTTACCGAAAAAACTTTGATAATTCTCCTTTGATAGATTTCCTAACTGATATATTTTGTTAACCATAATATATCATGGTTTCCTTTACTTACATGTGCATCATTCCCTTATTTTTAGTTCTCTCAAACTTTCTACTGTACTTTCTACATACTTAACACTGATTCTTGAAAACAAACAGCTGTGTTCTCGAAAACCACCAAACATTGTATTATTGATATGTCTCACTGCGGAATCTACAATCAGCAAGAGGGTGAATTCATGGGAATCTGGTTTTCAAAACAAAAATGTAGCTAATTTTTTTTACAAGAAGAAGATGCATTGTGGTTATAACTAATTTGATGCAGATCTGGTAAGGAAAGTACCAAACTTTACTAAATATTGTAGTTGGCATTGATCAGCACTCATGCCCATCAGAATTATACACAGAGAGGGAAAGACAAACAAGAAAACATTGAAAAAAAGCCTCATTGGTTAATATGGACCAAATCTCCAGCCCAAACACTTACAAAAATGAATAAAAATTTCCTAAATCCAGTTATATCTTGCTCCACTTGATCTCATCTGCCTAAACATTGGATGTCTGTCAGTGCTAGGGAGAAATGAAAAATTACGCTGAAACTTTTACATATCTTTTTGCCATGCATAGAACTATTAAGTTCTCACATTGTCCTCAAACTATTGTTTGCCCATTAATGCACAGAAATTAGACTTCACCTGTTATTTGTCATGCTATAACATTGTTGCATTCAGCACTAGAATCATATTGGGTCCCTCTCAAAAAAATTACAATATTGGTCAAATGGTTGTTTGAAACAGCCTGAAGGTGGTGTACATCCACAATGAAGCATTTAGATGGGACTTGAATGTCTCCTGCAAGGTCCAATTCAAATTTAACTCAGGAATTGACTCTTTGCTGTGTAGGAACTACAGATCATCCCTTCAAGGCACTTTCTATAGGTTGCTGCACCACACATTATGACTCCCATGGAGGAGAGAGAGGCTACACGAAGAGGGAGAGTTTTAAGTTTTGGTGAAAATGTCATCAAAGTCTTTTACATGAACAGTTTGCCAAGGGATCAGGAAACCCACCACGACCACCATTAGAAGAGCTGAGCAAGAGATGGCTAAAGGTCTACTCAAAGAGATGAATTCTCTCATAATGGAACAAGGTGGGAACAGTTTCTATGACCTCATAAGATGCGTCAATGTGAGCTGCACACCAAGGAAAAGGCTGCTGTCTTAGGCATAAATACTTATCACACACACACTGCAGATGCTGGAAATCTGAAGCAACAGAAAATGACAAGGGATAAGGTTGGTCCTCAGTTTAAAATCCTAAATTCGGGGAAGGCTGACTTCAATGGTGTAAGAGAAGATCTGATGAAAGTAGATTGGGAATAGATGCTTGTGGGTAAAAGGACAGCTGATAAGTGAAAATCTTTCAAAAAAGAGTTAGTAAGAGTTTAGGATCAGCATGTTCCATTAAGGAGGAAAGGCAAGGATGGTATGATTAAGGAACCTCAGATAACGAAAGATATTGAACCTTTTACTTGGTGAAAGTCTCTAGAGGAATCTGGTGGAAGTCTCTTAAGGAAGATTAAGGAGAATTCCAAGACATTCTATAAGTATATCAGGAGCAAGAGGGTAGCCAGGGAAAGAGTGGGTCCCCTCAGGGACCCAAAGGATAGTCTATGTCTGGGGTCAGAGGATGTGGGCAAGGTCCAAAATGAATACTTCTTATCTGTGTTCACCAAGGAGAAAGAAGTGGAAGATAAGTGAGTTCAGGGAGGAGTACATTGATAATCTTCACTACATTTAAGAAATCAAATACAGATTGGTTGACTGCTTTACCTCCGTTCATTCCACAAAGGTGACCCTCAGTTTCCTGTTATCTGTCACTTTAATTCTCTATCTACCCGCCACTCCCCTTGTCTTTGGCATCTCATGTTATTCTAATGCTCAAGGTATGCTTGAGGAAGAGCACTTCATCTTCCATTAAGACATTTTGTAGCCCTTGGCATTCAATATTGAATTCAGATTACTAGTCTTTCCAATTTACATCAGAACTGGCCAGTTTTGGTATCAGGACATTCACCTGTAACATTAACTCAGCTTTCTCTCTCCACAGATGCTGTCTGATCTACTGGCTATTTCTAACATTCTCTTTCATTTCAGATTTCTGGCAACTGCTGTGTCCTGCATCTCACAGTTCCAGCAACTTTTTCTCTCTCTACTTATACTCCACTACCGAGATAAAGTGATGATTATCTTAACATTCACTTCCCTCTCTTAGGAGGCACTAAAAGCAATTGGGTCACCTGCACAACCTTGGTCTTCACCCTACCACAGATGTTTCCTTTGATCTCTTCACCTTTCTTTACTCGGTAACTTCAAAGACTACATGTTTTGTCACTTTTTTCAGTTTTGATACTCATTGATCTGAGATTCTGCCTGATCTGCTGAGTATCCGCCTGATCTGCTGAGTATCCCCAGCACTTTCTGTTTTTATTAGAACTTACGAGTCAATTATATATTGGTTCAATTTGCCTAAGAAATGCTTTCTATTCCATGTGGAATAGCCAGCCTTTCCCCCATGAAAGCATGTTCAATATCCATGGGATTAAAGCCTCAAAGTAATAGGTTGTGCATTCAGGTCTGGGTTGAGAAGAAATTTCTACATCAGAGGGTAATTCAATTTTGGAACTCTACACCCAAGAGGGCTTTGGAGGCTTAGTCGCGGAGGATATTCAACACAGAAGTCGATAGATTTTTTGGATATTAAGGGAATCAGTGCATCAGGGTTGGTGCAGGAAAGTGACACTGAGAAAACAGAGCAGCCAACATTATATTGATGGTAGATTAGATATGAAAAGCCAAATGTCCTACTACTGCTTCATTTTATTATGTTCTTATGACGCTGTTCTAAATCATTTCTAGGTTAATTGACTTGTGGAAATTATCCTTAGCCTAGCTGGTTGCTTGGAGAATCAGGTCGAATTGATGTGCATGTGGTAAAGAACAGATTGCAGGGAAATAAGTAGAGGTATGAGATTGATGGGATTGTTCTGAGTGTCTGCATAGACTTGATGGGCCAAGTGGCCTCTACCTATGTCATGGAAAATAAGGCAAAGCTTGCTAAAAGCTGTTCTTTGTTGCATTTCTGCTTGGGAATCCATCCTGCACTTGTGCCTCTATTGATTTCAATGAAGAGGAACAGCTGTAAAGGAGTAAATTAAAAGGTAACTTGCATTTGTTTATCTAATAAGGTTTAGTGAACATTTTTAATTATGTTATTAAGTGCTTTGTTTTGGTTTTTAAAATTAACAACTTTTAACATTTCAATAGTTTTATTTTTCTAATATCACCTTTGTTTTTTTAACATCTGTTGGAAGTCTCGTTCAGCTAACTGTAAAAGATTTTTCAGCTTCTATCAATTCCATGATTACACCTGGAAAGTCCTGCTTTGGGGTAGCGCCTCAACAATGAAATTGAAGTCAATTTCATTCTGGAATTTCCACTAGGAGATTTGCTAAAGGTAATACAGCAGGGTAGTTCAGCAGGAAATTCCAGGCCACTAACTTACAGCAGTAATGACAAATGGAGAAGGGTAAAGCATGATTATTAGCAATGTAAAAAGGCTGAGAGGACTTACATTTATCAGTGGACATATTAATATGTTCAGTAAAACTTCGATATTCAAATCTTAATTAAATGCCCTCAATTTGTATACAAAGGTCAGAATTTTAATACATTTTGTTTTCCTGCTCTAGGTAAGGACTTCCCAAGTAAGCAGTGCAGTGAAACTAGAGCAGGTTGCAGTTTAAAGCCCTATTCACTCCTATTATTAGGGGTGAGGAGGTAAGCATTAATGAAGTATACTGAATATTAGCATGCCCACACTCAGCCCACAATGTTTTGCACTTCATTTCCCCCCCAAGAACAGTTCATGATACTGTGCCCCTTTGAAAATTTTACAAGAGCACAGATCATATTACTAAGTACAGCAAGCTTACTTCCCTAGTCAAAAACAAAAGGAAACCTTTCTGTTGCGTAAGTGTTAGCTAGTTCATTTTGTAGAAGGGTCATGCCTAGACTATAAGCTTGTAGATTTCAACTCCTTGACAGTTTTCTCAACTTTTTCTGGTTTTGTCACTCAGCCACAATCCTGAATGAATGCTGCATTAGCAAATGAAAGTTGAACTGCAGTTCGAAGGATTCATTCTGGTGTCAATCCTAATGTAATGTTCAGGGAGATTTCCAGGTGTTCTGGCCACTATTTCTTTCTCAACGACTACCACAAAGATAAAAGGAAATCTTCATTATTTTCATTGTCATTTGTGGAATCTTATTTTCTTTGCAATAAGCCCACTCCGCATGCCATCACAGCAGCCAAGGAAATTTTATTGCAAGTAAAATGCGATATTTCTGGATGTGCAGAAAGGCACCATATAAACAAAAGTCTCAAACTCATGGTAATCTGTACACATTTCACCAAATTTACAAATGATTAAATTTCTCTTTCTATTAATATAGATCTGGAAAAATCTGGCAATTATTATCTGATAGCAGTTGATTGTTGGCACCACAACAGAAGCTTATTAAACAGATTTTCCGTCCTGCTTCTCCAGACATGGTGCAAGCACTGGGAAGTAACATATAAATGCAGAGTTCATTACCTTCTTGAGATGCGTCCTAATTTTTTTAAGCAGGAATAAAATCATTTTGAGAATCATGGTTTTACATTTGCAGATGAATGCGGGTAGTTCCATGGGGCATTATCTCACATTATGTATCTCAAGCGTCAGGATTTCCAGGTATAGGTATGCAAATCGGAAGATCCAAACTTACTGCCTGCCCTTCATAAAGGATTCACAGCCACAAAAATGCTGTGAAGTCCAGAACCAGAGTGCAAAATTGTAGTAATTTACAGTGGAGAATCCACTCAAAAAATCCATGCCAGGTTATAACATTTTCATCCTTTTTAACTGAGAGTAGCAATTGTAAGAGACATGAATATTTAGCAACCTACCTTCGAGGCAAGCGAACCAGCTCCGAGAACGGAGCACGCATCGGCAGGAAGTCCTGCTGCAAAATGGCGCCGGGCCTTCTTCTTCGACAGGAAGGAGAGAAAGCTTGTGTGTGGGAAGAGTTGGTGACGTATCGCGGGCTTCACTTCCGTCCAGAGAGGGCGGGATCTGTAACGGGTTTAAAAGCTAGCGCGGGAAGTTGAAAAATAAATCAGTCTCAAGTTCAGACCTCCGACTGCGTGTTTTATTCTTAGCTCAGTGCATAGCACCTCGCTACATTGGTGACCCCGACGGTCCAAACGGGATTTGGACATAAGGTGACTGACCTTTCAGCTGTTCACGCAGTTTCACTTAAACTGCCAACTTTCTGGACGCTGCGGCCCCGACTGCGGTTTGATCAAGCAGAGGCCCAGTTCCAGATTCAACAGATTTCTTCTGACTCCACGTGCTACTATTACGTGGTGATCTCCCTCGACTAGGAAACAGCCGCCCAGGTCGAGGACTTCATTCAGTCGCCACTGGAAGAAGGCAAATACGCAGCATTCAAAGCGCTGGTCATTTGCACCTTCAGTCTCTCACAGTGGGAGTGAGGCGCCCGCTTGCTGCACCTGGACGGTTTGGGAGACAGGCCACCGTCTGCACTAATGAACGAAATACTGGCCCTGGCTGACGGACACAAGCCCTGCCTCATGTTCAAGCAGGCGTTTCTAGAGCAGCTGCCCGAAGTCATACATCTGCTACTCGCTGATGCAGATTTCAGTGACCCCCGGAAGGTTGCAGCCTGGGCAGACGTTCTGTGGAAGGCCAAGAGGGAGAGTGAGGTGGCCGTCACACAGATCACCAAGCCACGTGCCCAATGGCAGAGCAGACCAGGCCCAGCAACGGAGCGTGTGCAACCTAGAGGAAGCAGTGAGGGACCCAACGTTCAGTGGTGTTTCTACCATCAGTGGTGGGGCGCAGAAGCCCGCCAGTGTCGCCCACCCTGTGAGTTCCCAGGAAACGCCGAGGCCAGCCGCCGCTGATGGCTACGGCAGCTGGCCACCAAGACAGCCTTTTGTTCATCTGGGACAAACAATCGGGACGCCACTTCTTGGTCGACACTGGAGTGGAAATCAGTGTTTTACTCCTGATGGTGCGCGACACCCACAACAGGGAACCAGGGCCCACCCTCAGGGCCGTGAACGGCAGCACGATACGAACCTACGGCACCCGCACAGTGCAGCTGCAGTTCGGCGCTAGCCGGTTCACGTGGGACTTCACACTGGCTGCCGTGGCCCAGCCACTCCTAGGGGCGGACTTCTTGTGGGCCCACAGCCTACTGGTTGAATTACGCAGGAAAAGGCCGGTACATGCCAAGATTTTTCAGATGTTCTCCTTGGGTGAAGCCAAGTTACCGGTCCCACACCTGGACTCCGTCACGCTGTCGGACAACTAATTCACCGAAATCTTGGCGGACTTCCCATCAGTTCTGGCACCACAGTTCACAACAGCCATACCCAGATACGGAGTACAGCACCACATCCCGACCAAGGGACCACCCCTCCACGCTCGTGCACGACGGCTTCCCCCGGACAAGCTCCACCTGGCAAAGGAGGAGTTCAAGCGGATGAAGGAATTGGGGATTGTACAGAGATCCGACAACCCATGGGCTTCCCCCCTGCACATGGTGTCCAAAGCAGCTGGGGGCTGGAGACCGTGTGGCGACTACCGTTGGTTGAACGAGGACACAACCCCAGACCGCTACCCCGTACCCCACATACAGGACTTTGCAATGAACCTGCACAGGGCGAGCATCTTTTCCAAGGTAGACCACGTTCGGGGATACCATCAAATCCTGGTACACCCTGAAGACATCCCCAAGACAGCACTCATCACCCCGTTCGGCCTGTTCGAGTTCCTCCGGATGCCTTTCGGCCTGAAGAATGCCGCACAGACGTTCCAGCAGCTGATGGATGCCGTAGGACATGACCTGGACTTCGCGTTCATCTAGTTGGATGACATCCTCATAGCCAGCCGCAATTGCCAGGAACACCTGTCCCATCTCTGCCTTTACTCCCACTTGGGTGACTTCGGCCTCACCATCAACTCAGCCAAGTGCCAGTTCGGGCTCGACACCATCGACTTCTTGGGCCACAGAATTACCAAAGACGGGGCAACTCCCCTGCCTGCCAAGGTAGACACGATCCGCCACTTCGTCCGGCCCAACACGGTCAAAGGCTTGCAGGAATTCATTGGTATGGTCAACTTCTGCCGCCGTTTCCTCCCCTCGGCGGTACAAGTCATGCGCCCTTTGTTCACCCTGATGTCGGGTAAAGGCAAGGACATTAATTGGGACAAAGAGGCCGCGGCCGCCTTCGTTAAAGCCAAAGAAGCCTTAGCAAATGCTGCGATGCTGGTGCACCCCAGAACGGACGTCCCAACCGCCCTCACAGTGGACGCGTCCAACACGGCAGTCGGTGGGGTGCTGGAGCAACTCATCGAGGTGCGCTGGCAACCCCTAGTGTTCTTCAGCAAGCACCTGTGGCAGCCTGAACTCAAGTATAGTGCTTTCGACTGAGAGCTGTTAGCACTTTACCTGGCAATCCGGCATTTCCGGTACTTTTTAGAGGGCAGGCCGTTCACCGCATTCACGGACCACAAACTATTGACCTTCGTATTCACGAAGGCATCCGATCCCTGGTCGGCCCATCAGCAGCGACATCTGTCCTACATCTCTGAGTACATGACGGACATCCAGCATGTCTTGGGAAAGGACAGTGTCGTGGCGGACGCACTCTCCAGACCAGCTATCCAGGTCCTGTCCCAGGGAGTGGACTATGCAGCGCTAGCAGAGGCACAGCAGGCGGACGACAAGTTGCCCAGCTACAGGACCGCAGTCTCGGGTTTGCAGCTGCAAGACTTCCTAGTAGGCGCAGGTGGGAGGACCCTCCTATGCGATATAGCTACCGGCCAACCTTGCCCCATTGTCCCGGCAGCCTGGCAGCGGCAAGTTTTCAACTCTGTACACGGTTTGGCGCACCCATCCGTCAGGACAACCGCCCGGATGGTCTCCAGCAGGTTCGTGTGGCACGGACTCTGCAAACAGGTCAGCGAGTGGGCCAAGACGTGCGTGCAGTGCCAAACAGCCAAGGTGCAGCGGCACACCAGAGCACCGCCGCAGCAGTTCGAACCCACCCACTGGAGGTTCGACAACATTCATGTGGATATCGTGGGGCCCCTGCCTGTGTTGAGAGGAGTGAGGTACCTACTAACTACGGTTGACTGATTCACAAGATGGCCAGAGGAGGCCCCACTCACTGACACCACCACCGATTCCTGTGCCCGAGCGCTGATTGCAACCTGGGTAGCACGCTTCAGTGTACCGGCCCACATTACCTCCGACAGAGGCGCCCAGTTCACCTCCAGCCTGTGACAATAGACAACAGACAATAGGAGCAGAAGTAGACCATTCGGCCCTTCGAGTCTGCACCGCCATTTTGAGATCATGGCTGATCCTCAACAATCAATATCCTGTTCCTGCCTTGTCCCCATATCCCATGATTCCCCTATCTATAAGAAACCTATCTAGCTCCTTCTTGAAAGTGCCCAGAGAATTGGCCTCCACTGCCCTCTGAGGCAGTGCATTCCACAAATTCACAACCCTCTGGGAGAGGAAGTTTTTCCTCACCTCTGTCCTAAATGGCCTAGCCCTTATTCTTAAATCATGCCCCCTGGTCCTGGACTTCCCCAACATCTGGAACATATTTCCTGTCTCTATCTTGTCCAATCCCTTAATAATCCTGTATGTTTCAATCAGATCCCCTCTCAATCTTCTCAATTCCAGCGTGTACGATCCCAGTCTCTCCAACCTCTCAGCATAAGACAGTCCCGACATCCCTGGAATTAACCTCGTAAACCTACGCTGCACGCCCTCTATAGCCAGGATATCCTTCCTTAACCCTGGAGACCAAAACTGTACACAAATCTCCAGAAGTGGTCTCACCAGGGCCCTGTACAAATGCAAAAGAATCTCTTTGCTTTTGTACTCAATTCCCCTTGTAATACAGGCCAACATTCCATTAGCCTTCATCACTGCCTGCTGCACTTGCTCATTCACTTTCAGTGACTAATGAACAAGGACTCCTAGATCCCTTTGTATTTCCCCCTTACCTAACTCCACACCATTCAGATAATAATCCGCCTTCCTGTTCCTGCTGCCAAAGTGGATAACCTCACACTTATCCACATTAAACTTCATCTGCCAAGTATCTGCCCACTTACCCAACCTATCCAAATCACCTTGAATTCTCCTAACTTCCTCTACACGTCGCACTGCCACCCAACTTTGTATCATCAGCAAACTTGCTAATGTTATTCACAATGCCTTCATCTAAATCATCAACATAGATGGTAAACAGCTGCAGTCCCAGCACCGAGCCCTGTGGCACCCCACAAGTCAAGGCCTGCCATTCTGACAAACATCCATTCACCCCTACCCTTTGTTTCCTATCCGCCAACCAGTTTTCTATCCATGTTAATACCCGCCCCCAATTCCATGAGCCCTAATTTTACCCACCAATCTCTTGTACGGCACTTTATCAAATGCCTTCTGAAAGTCGAGGTATACAACATCCACTGAATCTCCCTCGTCTATTTTCCTGGTTACATCCTCAAAAAACTCCAGTAGATTAGTCAAGCATGATTTGCCCTTGGTAAATCCATGTTGACTCGACCCAATCCTATCATGTCATTATTTCATCCTTAATAATGGACTCTAGCATCTTCCCCACCACAGATGTTAGGCTAACTGGACGATAGTTCCTCGTTTTCTCCCTCCCTCCTTTCTTAAAAAGTGGGATAACATTAGCTATTCTCCAATCCTCAGGAACTGACCCTGAATCTAAGGAACATCAGAAAATGATCACCAATGCATCCACAATTTCTAGAGCCACCTCCTTTAGTACCCTGGGATGCAAACCGTCTGGACCTGGGGATTTGTCAGTCTTCAGCCCCATTAGTCTACCCATCACCATTTCTTTCCTAATGTCAATCCACTTCAGTTCCTCTGTCACCCTCTGCCTTTTGACCATCCTTACTTCTGGGAGATTTCTTACGTCTTCCCCCTTGAAGACAGATCCAAAGTACTTATTAAATTTGACTGCCATCTCCCTGTTTCCGGTAATAATTTCACCCGATTCAGTCTTCAAGGGCCCAACATTGTTCCTAATTAACTTCTTTCCCTTCACATACCTAAAAAAGCTTTTGCTATCCTCCTTAATATTCCTGGCTAGCTTGCCTTCGTACCTCATTTTTTCTTCCTGAATTACCTTTTTAGTTAAATTCTGCTGCACCTTAAAAATTCCCCAATCTTCTGTCTTCCCACTCAGCTTGGCTCTGCCATACTTCTTCCTTTTTAACACAATGCTATCTCTGACTTCCTTTGTCAGCCATGGTGGCCCCTTTCCCCTCTTTGAGTCTTTCCTTCTCTGGGGAATAAACTGATCCTGCACCTTGAGCATTATTCCCAAGAATACCTGCCATTGCTGTTCCACTGACAATTCTGCTAGGATGCCCGCCCAGTCAACTTTAGCCAGCTCCTCCCTCATGGCTCCATAGTCTCCAACTGCAAAATTGACCCTTCTGATTTGCCCTTTTCCCTCTCCAATTGCAGATAAAAACTTATCATGTTATGGTCACTACCTCCCAATGGCTCCTTTACTTCGAGTTCTCTTATCAAATCCTGCTCATTACACAGCACTAAATCCAGAATAGCCCTCTCCCTGGTCAGCTCTTGTACCAGCTGCTCCAAGAATGCATCCCGGAGGCACTCTATAAACTCCCTTTCCCGGGGTCCAGTACCAGCCTGATTTTCCCAGTCCACTTGCATATTGAAATCCCCCATAACTACTGTGACATTACCCTTGCCACATGCCAACATTAACTCACTATTCAGCTTGCATCCAATATCCATGCCACCGTTCGGAGGCCTGTAGATAACACCCACTAGGGTCTTTTTGCCCTTACAGTTCCTCAGTTCTATCCACACTGACTCTACTTCTCCTGATTCAATGTCCCCCCCTTGCAAGGGACTGAATCTCATTCCTCATCAACAGGGCCACCCCACCCCCTCTGCCCACCTTCCTGTCCTTACGATAGCATGTATACCCTTGAAAATTCATTTCCCTGGTCTGATCTCCCTGCAGCCATGTCTCCGTTATCCCAACAACATCATACTTACCCATTCGTATCTGAGCTTCAAGCTCGCCTACCTTATTCCTGACACTCCGTGCATTCAGATATAGGATTTTTAACCCATTTCTCCTCTCTTCATTCGTATTAATGTTCCGAAATTGTGTAGTTCCTACCTGTCCTCTACCCTCCATCTCGCTATCTTCTCTCTCATTCTGGATCCCCTCCCCCTGCAAATTTAGTTTAAACCCCCCCGAGCAGCATTAGCAAACCTTCCTGCAAGAATGTCAGTACCCCTCCAGTTCAGGTGTAAACCGTCCCGTTGGAACAGATCCCATCTTCCCTGGAACAAATCCCAATTATCCATAAACCTGAAGCCCTCCCTCTCGCACCATCCCCTCAGCCACGTATTAATCTGCCTAATCTTCCTATTCCTCTCCTCACTCGCATGTGGCACAGGCAGCAATCCTGAGATTGTTACCCTGGATGTCCTGCCCCTCAACTTAGCACCTAACTCCCTGAACTCCTTACGCAGGACCTCCTCTCTTTTCCTGCCCACGTCGTTAGTCCCTACATGGATCACAACATCTGGGTTCACGCCCTCCCTCCTGAGAATAACCTGAACCCGATCTGAGATATCCCGGACCCTGGCACCAGGGAGGCAACAGACCATCCGTAATTCCCGATCATCCCCACAGAATATCCCATCTATCCCCCTGACTATAGAATCCCCTATCACTACCGCTCTCCTCTCTTCCTTCTTCCCCTTCTGAGTTGAGGGTCCACTTTCGGTGCCAGAGACCAGACCTCCGCAACTAGTTCCTGGTAGGTCATCCCCACCAACAGTATCCAAAGCGGTATACCTATTATTGATGGGGACAGCCACAGGGGTGCTCTGCTCTCTCTGCCTGCTCCCCTTCCCTCTCCTGACAGTTACCCAGTTACTCTCCTCCTGTCTTATCGGCGTGTCTATCTCCCGATAACTCTTATCTATCTCTGCCTCCGCCTCCCGAATGATCTGTAGTTCGTCCAGCTGCTGCTCCAATTCCCTAACTCGGTCTGCTAGGAGCTGCAGCTGGACGCACCTTTTGCAGGTGTGATCATCAGGGACAACTGTGCTGACCCTGTGGTCGGCCATGGCCAGCCTGTTGGGAGCACGTTTACACCACACAACCGCCTACCACCCACAGTCGAACGGGCTGGTGGAACGCTTCTACCGCCACTTGAAGTCGGCTCTCATGGCCTGCCTGACAGGGCCCAACTGGGTGGACGAGCTCCCCTGGGTCCTGCTGGGAATCTGCACAGTACCCAAAGAGGATCTGCACACTTCATAGGCCGAGCTGGTGTACGGCGCACACCTGGTCATCCCAGGAGAGTTCATACCAGCCCCAAGGGGGCAGGAGGAAGAACCGGCAGCACTCGTGGACAGACTACGTGAGAGGGTCAGCAACCTAGCCCCCGTACCGACTTCATGACACGGACAAACCCCGACCTGTGTACCCAAAGACCTGCAGAACTGTAAGTTTGTTTTTGCTTGAAGGGGCGCACACCGGCCACCTCTGCAGCAGCCGTATGAGGGACCGTTCACCAAGTACTGAGGAACAACGGGTCCACATACGTCCTGGACATCGGGGGGAAAAAAGAAGTGTTCACGGTGGACTGGCTTAAACCGGCCCATGTGGACTTGTCCCAGACTGTCGAGGCTCAGGGTCCTCGGTGCAGACGCAGACCGCCCAAACAGCGACTGTCCCAAACTGTGGATTTTGGGAGGGGTATCGCCAGTTCTGGGGGGTGGGGGGGGTGGTCATGTAGCGACCTACCTTCGAGGCAAGCAAACCGGCTCTGAGAACGGAGCACACATCGGCAGGAAGGCTGGCTGCAAAATGGCGCCGGGCCTTCTTCTTCGACAGGGAGGAGAGAAAGCCCGCGCGCGAGAAGAGTTGGTGACGTATCGCGGGCGTCACTTCCGGACGGGATCTGTAATGGGTTTAAAAGCTAGTGTGGGAAGTTGAAAAATAAATCAGTCTCGAGTTCAGACCTCCGACTGTGTGTTTCATTCTTAGTTCAGTGCGTAGCACCTCACTATAGATAGGTAATTCACAATTTTTTTGAATGGAGCTGTTTAAATATTTAATTACTGTTAAGCATTCATTTAAAAATTAACAAGTTCAGATTTAAATTTTTAATTGCATGAGTGTTTTTTTTTATATAGGCTTTTGACATTTATGAATGTAGGAAACCCTGTTCAAGTTTTTGACAGGCTTAACAACTAGCGAGGGGTGGTTTAACTGACTGAAAATTTCTTCAACTGCTATGTGGAAGTGGCCCATTCTGTACTCTATCCCCATGCATTAATTATGGCTGTTATCCATACAAGTGCAGGACCTTGATGTTGCAAGGCCCATCACAATAGTGTTGGTATACATTGCTGCCAGTGGGATGTAACCACCGGCATTCGTTGAATGAGTGACTCAATGACTAAGTATTGGAGAAAGCACTCACTATTAGTTGTAGCAGAGTCTGGATTTTGGAAGGTATATTGAGTCAGTTCCAAAGCTACCCAGTCAAGTCCCCTGACATTAGCAGGAAGTCCTTTAGAAAAGCAACAGATTAGTGCAATGTTCTCCTGGTAGTGCCACAGTTGTCCAACAATCGATGAAGATTGCATCTTAATGTTGTAACTTATGCTGGGAAGGGCAGACATAAGCACTGTGCAAACAGTGAAGCTGTTGCTGCTCATCTAATACTGGAATTCAAGGGGAAAAAAAAAATCAGGAAAATTGTAATAACAAGCATCTTTGAAAGGCCTCCATGACATTGCCAGAAAGCACATAGCACTGAATATCTCTTTATCCTTTGTCTACAATGCCTAAGCCAGTAGTGGATTACTTTTCTGTGTGGGAAGAACTATTTTGACAATCTGAATCACTTCTGAAGCTGTTCAAATGGGATTACAAATCCTGACTTTCCTGAAAAGTTCTTGCCACCATCATTCCAATTGCTTTCTGATTTTTGACTTCACCTGAAATCCAGCATTGAATTGCCCACTTCCAGAAGTTGTCTGGCAACTACATCAGCAAATTTGCCTGCTGAACCTGCAGAAACATTGATAAACATTTCAAGCCCACTGATATCTTTGAGAGTCAGTAAGCCTGGAGGCATGCATGTTGCAGCATTTTTATATTGGGGGAAGATGGCCATTTATAGAAGGAAGAATCTGCATTCCACAATGACTTAGAAATCAGGTGCCAGCTTTAAGGACCAACTTTTCACTGCAGGTGAGTGCAGGCCAGGCAGCAGTGTGGGTGGCTTGCTGCTCACTGAGGTAGACTGGGGATGACGTATCATTGACTAAGCCTTCCACCGCCCCCCTCCCCCAATCACTACCTTCATCAGTTTGGTGTCGATTTTTGTCAAAGGGCACTTCAGGAAGTGGCGAGTTTTCTTTCATTTAAAAAAATGTATAAATGGTGGTGTTACTCAGATTGATAGCTGTGATTGCAGCTTGCTAATGCTGCAAAAGTCATAATCCACTATTTTATTGTTTCTCTCAATCCTTTTATATGCAGCAGCTAAAACCACTTGATACAGCACAGCAGTTTTTAATTTACTCTCCCCTGTTGTAATTCAGAGAAATGAGTTACAAGTGAAAGCTTTGTCTTTTTAAGAAGGAAAAGAAATCCATGACTGATAGGACTAAACAAACTTTAAAAAGGGGTTCCAGGCTTGGGAGAAAGAAAGCAAATTCATGAGAGACATAAATAGGCTTAAACAATGAAATCTCATTGGTTAAGCAGTTGCTGTAGAAAGCATACATTTTTAAAATGTAGAGGAGCAAAATACTTTGAAAAATGCCATCTGTCTTGTGCAAAATAGAGGCAATTAGTTGCAATATTTTCACTTAATGTTTAAATTTTTCCTACTAAACACCATCTTCTTAACATCTACTGCTGCTTAAATTTCAAACTTCCTTTTGATTTTCCAATACCAGATGTCTGGTATTTGAAGATAAAAAAAATCTAACCACCAGCAGCATGATGACCAAAGCAGCCTTGTGGATTGGAGCAATATAAACTTAGTCTTTATTGCCTTAGAATTTGGCTTTTGAAATGCAAAATAATGCCTTTAATTAAGTCTCCTGTCTGTTAACTCGTGCATTTTCCAGTGATGATATCATAATTATCTCAAATAAATCTTCAACATATATTGTTTCAAGTCAGGTTAACATTAATACTTCTTGCATTTTATTGAAGTTAGAGTAAACTTTAAAAAAATGTGGATGAGAACATGAATACTGGACTGTAATTTTGCTCAAGGATTCACATTTAAGCATTAAAAGTAGTGACATCAATATTAACAATTAAAAACTAACCCAAAGAGGAAATTACAGCCTAATTATTCACCCTCATTCTTCCATATTTTTTGTGTAGCTAGGAGGATTTTAGCAGGATTCTGAAAAAAAACACAAGCACTCTGTAATTATACAAGGTAATAGAATTTTGATGAAGCATTCATTGTGTAGAAGATACATTTATAGAAAATCTTAGCAAACACATCTGTTCATTATCTAATGAAGCTTGCTCGACTTTCTATAAATGGAAATCTACAACTTAATTAATTGAACAATATGCACGGGGCAACACACGCACACGTTAAATACCGCAAAGAATGTGCACTAGGTGAATCAATGGCTGGTAGGAGCTAATAATTTACAGTCTCAGAGGGAATACTAAAGTTTAGTTGATTGATGGATGAGAATTGTTGCTGTTTAAAAAAAAACATGAATTTATTTCATTAACACCGGGAAATTATATTCTTGTAGTCACGTGGTTTTTAAATTAAAGTTTTGAAATAAAATATCTCATACAAATACACAGAAACTCAACTGTGCAAGAGAACAAGTTAAATACTTTTGCAAGAATTTTGCCTTGATTTCACAATGGACTCAGTCAGGTACCTGACTACTTGGCATAGTATAGTGAATGAATTACTGGATATTCATAGAACTTAAATTGCACATTTTTTTAAAGAATTAGAGGAAGAATCAGATATAATTTACAAATAATCTCATTAAATAAATACTAATCTGAACGATAATGAGTATTTTATATTAGCTTATATAACACATGTGCCTCGTCCTCCATGGCTTGGATTGAGAAACGAAAGTAAGGACTTCAGTGTTAGTGAAGGTGACATTGGAATAGAATAGCAATTGGAAAGAAAGTGACAGCATTTAAATATAGAAAGATAAAGAATGGAGAGCAGAGATAAAAATAGGAGTAACGAGACAGAATGAAAGAAATTGGCATTGTAGAGATAAAGTGTGCAAAGTGAAATTGCCAAAAGATCATGTAAAAATTATCAATTCATTGATGAGAAACCAGGAATTTACATTAATAACTTTTTTTGCATGTGATTTCTTCCAATCTGTTGCTATTACTAATACATTTAACAGCTAGAGTTGCTCATTTGTTTTGTTTATCCAAGATTTCTACTGAAGCTTCAGTAGGGTATCATGGAACTACCACTTGCCCACACCCACCAAGCAAGCAGCAGACTCATAAGCAGCACCATGGCTGTACTATTATTAGTTGAAGCACTTATTAACTTTGAAGTCATTTGACTCTTAATTTTTGTTTTTCTTAATTTTAACTTATTTCTGTTAAACATTATTGGGAGATAGAGACTGGCTGTAAGAGAGCTTAAGTAATATTAGGGGATATAATCATAAAAAATTCTGAATAAACTGCATGTTTAAAAGTTCCCTTACATTATTGGCTTAAAAATGCTTTTATTCCCTTATTAGCATCAAGGAATGCATTGTTAAATCATACTTAGTTGAAACAATTTGATTTCTTTTGAAAGAGAAGACTCTGTCTTCAGTCAGGCAATAAACAATTCTTAAGGTTTGCTGCCCTCACACAACTTGGTTTAAGTTCAATTCTTCTTGAAAGTAAATTCATACAATCACATATAAGCTACAATACTGTTGCCATTAAATTAAAGTCAACCTGCTGAAAAGCAAATATATTTATTAAGCACTTTACTATACATAAGAATTTTTTGCTCAATATAATACAAGAAATAAAATAAAATCTTACAATGCAAAATTCAATGTACATTTAAGCTATTTACAACCAAATACAAAACCAAATGATTTAAGTGTAAATCTAACTAACTGAAATACTGTTAAGTGATTATTTGAATAAACAAAGTAGATTTGCATATCAAAACCAAAATTGGATAGAAGATAATAGAAACATACAGAATTCAAATACTGTCTAGAGTTAAGGGTAGAAGAAAAGGTTTTGAGGGCTCCACCAGCACTCTCCTCAGTTGTTTTTTTTAATCCAAATGACTAATTGAATAACCTTGGGCATTTTTCATTTAGAATCGAATAGGTGACTAAATCACTAAATGAGAGATTCAGACTGGTTCCAGTCAAGAGACCTGCTGCAAGAATACATTCTATTTTTGAGTCCCTTATGCTTTATGCTTTAGACAACTTAATCACCAATCCCAATCCATCTGATTGTAACTACTGGGAATTGAAATAAGGATCTGGAAAGTAACACAGATTTCGAAATGTTCACTTTACAGTATTTACACAGAAACATTAACATGGTATTTCCTAATGAGTTCAAACCAAATATGAATTCACAAAAGTCTAAATAAAAAAACTTTCTCTGAAAATCTTAGCACCTTATGTATCAAGCTGTAGCTATTGTCTAACCAGAATGGTTCTTAAGAAAGACATTTTTAAAACCTAAATAGTAATAAAGGCCGCAGGCATTATTTTAAGTTTTAAGCACATTCCTTGTGTAATATAACTCAAGAAAGGACCAAAATGAAGTTGTATTTATACTGATTCACTGCACCAAGGATTCAGTTTTGGATTTTAGGATTAATGGCACATGATAAAGCCTGAAGAGCCAAAGTCAACACTTTCAAGATCTGAAACTGCAGTCTTTTATCTTAATATATTGATCAAAGAGAATAGTCCACAGGACAAAAATACTGTGTTAGAATATAAATGTCTAACTTTTCTCCCAAGAGGCTACACCTAATTCTAATCTACAGGACATAAATTGATCCCACCTTGGAATCAGCTTTTTGCCTAAGTATCGACATGCAATATACCACAGTAGTCCTGCCATCTATACCTTCAACATCTTACAGTGACACACCTTTTTCTCCACACAAAAAGCCACAAACAAATAGCAAGCAGTTTTCTTTTCTGTGACACGTTATGCAGCTAGGTGTTGGATATCATTTTGTCAAATGGGAAAGAAAACTGCATATAAAAATCATCATGTATTCTTGAACACCATTACATTTTGTACATCCATCTTAAATTCATTACAAAGAACTTCCTTTCAAAACCATGAAGTTGCCTTTTTGTTTTGCATGTATCCATACACATCAATGCTTAATAAAAACATATAAATAAGAGACCGACTCATTCCAGTATCACTTTCAGTTTCATGTGGATGGCTTAACTATGAAATCAATTTGTTAAATAATTTAAGGAGAGATAGGGCAAAAAGCTTCATGTGTAATCAATGTACAAATTCAAATACAAGTTCATAGCAGTAGGTTGGGTATATTTTGCAGCAATCTGCAGCAAACATCAGATCTAGAACATCAGGAATGCCTTGTTTTCTCACAGGGCTGCAGTTTTCAATCAGTCTTGCCATAACTCCAATTTTGCATTCTGCATTCTTATCTCTCCCCAATGCATCAAAAAATATCTATAATTGTTCTAGTGTCATATAATGGTTTGTCCTTATGAAAGTATAAAGTACACAAATATATAAAGCATATATTTATATATGGTTACACTTAAAGATAGCTTTAATCATGGGCACAGATAGAATGGTTTTTTTAATGAAACGTCGTAATAGTAGTAAAACTTCACTTCCACTGCTTCCATCGAGTAAAGGTACTTTTAGGACTGATATTGAGTGACTTCATCATAACCAGGCCAGATCCACTAAGGCTGCAATTAGTTCAATGCCTTCAGGTTACTGGCAGCGAAGTAAGATGGGAATTAAATGCTGCACTTCTATGAAATCCATTTGTGTTTTATCTGAAAAGATTGAACAATGTTTACATTAAAATATATTTACATACATTTATGACTAAGAATTTATCAAATTCAATGTGTTAGTCATTAATTCTTGCCTTTAAATGAGGTAATAGTAATAAATTCCATGCTAAGCAATTTTGTAAGCGTTGCAGTTATTCATTGGTACCCTTACCAATAAACCTCTCCTCACGTTAATGTAGGTTGTGAGACAGTACTCTCTCTGATAGAACCATCAGAATGAAATCTGATCCCAATGTTAACTAACATCCACACACACATCTTTAAACTATGTTCATTGGATAGCAGCCAATTTTCTCTTTTTAGCTAAACTTCACCAAGGTCATACATAGTATACCAATTTGTACAACAGTTAAGGCAAACTAATGCTTAGACTCAGGTTCAAACTTGGGTTCCAAAGTAGCAGCAAATTAACCAATCTAGTCAAGAGAAACTAAACACTTATGAATATAACATTTGCTGAAAGGGTGATAACCATGAGGCAGAGAGAAATTTGTGATATACTGATCTGGGGAGGGATTGTTTATTCATCTAACCAATTGAGCAAATCCAAATGTCTTCTCTACAATCGGCAACTCCAGTATTTTATCTTCTCTTCTGAGAGTTGATAGTTCAAACAATGACATTAAATCTAACTCAAAAGATGGAACTTGGACGTTGGATTTTAAGCCACGAAATCGTCCTTGTCTTTGACCATACATAATAAATAATCCAATTGTAATGCAATTTAATCTGAAGATTTAAGAAAACTGCATTTGTAATAGTGAATGAAAAGCAAACAAAAACTGTAAAAGTTGGAAATCCGAAAGAAAAACAGGAAGTGCTTGAAATACTTAGCAAGCTGGGTAGAAATAAGAATTTCAAATTGATGACCTTTCATAAAAGCTTGCCAAAATAAGGCAAAAGCATGATTAAACTTGCAGATAAAGGTTTATGGTGGAGAGGACAAAGGAATGTCTGTGACGGGGTGAAAAGCAAGAGAGACTACAATATAAATGGTGGTTTGCACATATTTAGAGGCCAATCTTCAAGTCATTGTTGAATTGTTCACTGAAGCATTCATGAGAATGGGCCTTTACACTTAAGATATACAAAATAATAGTTCCCTATCAACCTGTCTACTTTTGTTTCAAAAATATATTATATTCATGAATATACAGATAGTACATAGCTTTCTTTACATTCATAGTGTTGTGCAGTCTAGACATTTCTAGTGTTCTTGTCTATACGTTTGTAGTGTCATCCAGTTAATACATTCTATGTACCAAACAGCAATGCCACATGTGCTTGCGAGGCTGTTACATAGGACCCAATTCCACAGTGCCCAGTGGTGGCAGGAATTTAGATAACAGTCCTTCCCCACAAAGCGTTTGTGATGGTTGCAACAAGCTTAATTGTGTCCCCTAGTAGTCCTTCTACAGCCTGGAATGTGCCAGGCAGCTGCATCTTGAACAAATTTCAGACAGAACAAAATGCATTCTTCACTAAGTTGATGGTCTTCCAGCAGCACTGGATATTTGTGTTGGGTAACATCCTTGGGAACAGCCCAAAGATCAAAAAGTCCTCAGTTATGCAGCTGCCCAGGATGAATCTCAACAAGGACTCTTGCATCCTTTTCCACATCTGCTTTACAAATGCACAGTTCACAAAGAGTTGGGTAATTTTCTCACTGTCATCGTAGCCCTCTCGAGGGCAGCGTGCATTGAAAATTAGAATCCCACTTGCAGGAAAGATCTAATGGGAAGGGCCTCTCTCACTGCCAGCCTGGTGAGGTCTTGGTGCTTGTTGATGAGTTCTGGTGATGAGGCATTCTGCCAAATGGTTTTGACAATCTGCTTGGGAAGCCATCCCACAGGATCCATTGTGCCCTTCTTCTGCAGTGCCTGCAGGATATTCCATGCTGTTCACTGGCTGATGGACTTGTGATCAAAGGTGTTTTTTTTTAATGGACCTTTCTACAAAAGACAGGTAATGTGGCAAAGTCCAACTGAATGGAACATTGAGCACCAACGAGGTCAGGCTTATCCTTTGCAACACTGGAGACACGCAAAACCACAACACAGTGACACTTGGTGTTCGTGTACTTAGGTTCTACGCACAGTTTGATGCAACCACACACAGGTGACTGCTATGGCAGAGGAATGGGATATTGGCCACAGCTGCATCATGTACAGCAACACTGAGAGCACCTCACACCAGGTGACCAGGTTCTTGACTGCCATCGAGAGGGATCACTGCTCCCGCATTCCCAACTTTTACTGGATCTTGCACACCCTGGCTCCTCCAAACCAGATCCCCAGAACCGATGGTGAAGAGAGTGGAGGACCATGCATGGCCTCACTCATCCTGCAGATGACTCTAGCCCTCAAGGCCAGCCTGCCTGCTGCACAACTTGATCCTCTGACAATAAAGGTCCATAGTGAGACCCTGGAAAACACAGACCACTTCCTAAATCTCAGGGACCACCTTTCAGTGAAGGTAATGATAAAATTCCTCACCATTTTGAGTGAGGCTTTGATCTGTGATGACAAAGGTGTTTGAAGATCAAGACCTTAGAGCCAGTGCAAAAGCCAAGACATCAGTGATTTCTGTCCTTCTATATGTTTCTGAGATTTAGATTATGTATAGCAGGCACCAAGCATAGGAGAGATATCACCAAAGCAGTCTGCAAATTCCTCCAAATTTTCCGGTAGGCTAAAACAAACCAAGTTCAGATATCCTCTCCAAGTCCATTTCCAGAATTAAGGTCTTTATTACATTCAATTGGCTCTGTTGTATCACTCGCATGCCCCGTAACACTCACATAGAACAAAGCTGCTCACTTCACCTGTCTACATCTAATTGCCTGAAATTTCATTGGAGTGGTAAGCCCCTTGTATTTCTTGCACATCAACAAGAAAGGAAGAGATTACTAGCCAGACAGAGGAAATGATTCAAAGATGCTCTCAAAACCTACTTAAAAAAATACAACAACCCCCTGACTTCTGGGAATCCCTGGGCCATGATGGGTCAAAGTAGACGTAGAATACTGCATAGCACTGAGAACCTCAGCTTCATGCACACAGGTGCTCAGCGTAAAGAGTGGGAGGGTACCTCATCCCAAACTACCGAACTGCCTGCTTCACCAAGAACCTTCTGTCTCAACTGTGGCAAAATCTGTGGGTCCCACAGTGGCCTCATCAGTCACCTCATGACCACAGAACTGAAGTGAATACAAGCCATTCTTGTTAACACGGAGCCATCTACTTTTGATAGGACAACCCTTTCGCCCCAAGAATTAGCAAAGAGAAACTCTTCTGGACTATTTCCACTGCTAGGATATCCTTTCTTAAAAAAGTTGAGCAAAACTATACACAGGATGTGGCATTACCAACACCCTGTATAATTGTAACAATACTTCTCTATTTTTAAACTTCAGCCTCCTCGCAATAGAGGCCTGTATGTCATTTGCCTTCTTAATTACCTGCTGCACCTGCATGCTAATTCTGTGTGTCATGCACAAGAACACCAAGATTGCTTTGTACTCTAGAGCAACAAACAAAATGCTGGAGGAACTCAGCGGGTCAGGCAGCATCAATAGAGGGAAATGGACAGTTGACATTCCTCAACCTGAAAGTTGCTGACATTTGATGCAGTAATATCAGTTCAGCAAAATGTCCACAATTTTGTGATTTCCATACATACTGTATGACATTTAACACAGAAGTACCAATATTGCTGTGAACAATCCAACACACCTCTAAAGCTTGCTCAATTTGCAGTCTTTTCTACTGCAGTCAAGGGAAATTAGGTGAATTTAAGTTATTACAAATTTAATTTTAAGATATCACACTTTTTGGACAGTATCTGAGTTTTTAAATGGCTTACTATGCAATAATTACTGCTTAGAAAAGTATCTGATTTTAATAAACTAATTATGTATAGGCTTTGAAATTTTGTAAGGATTTTTAAACCCAATGATGGATTTATGCAATATCATCAAGTAGTTACTGAGATTTCTAGGTCTTTCTGTGTAGCTAAATGTTCTTGTAAAATTTAAACATAAATTATACACAATTTATGTTTTTCTTTTGAATGTTGGGTATCTGATGCTATGTGCCTGTGATGCTGCTGCAAGCAAGTTTTTCATTGTACTTGTGCATATGACAATAAACTTGATTTTGACTTACATTGCTAACCACAGTTCCTAGCCCAATCATTGTTTGGCTTTCATTGCATCTGTTAAATTTATTTCCATTTATTTCCTAGTTTGCACTTCGGGTTTCTCAGAGAGGATCCTCCAGTCTGGTTTCTTTAAGAGCTTTGCCTTGCATTTTGTTTTACACTGCTTACAGAGATCACAAATCAGTGGACAGCAATATATTGAAAAAAGATTCCAGGTTAAAAGTATTTTCTGCTGAACGGCTTCCAAGAGCTTGTAGCAAGCTGTAAATAGTTGAGTGTTACTTCACCTCAAAGTAGAATCTTGGTCGTTATTCAAGGTAGAAACAAATTATTTCTGCTCCTATATGTAAAAGTATTAATACAATTCCTTGCACTGATGGCTAAGTTGCTAGCGTTTTGACAGGAGGAAAAATCAGTGCAGGATCAACACCAATGTAGACAATTATTGGCCTGCTGTGTTTCTGGAACAAGGAAGGAGGTGCCCAATACCCCCACATATATAAATTGAGGTCCTGTAATATAAACTGGTCTATATGTAATGTACTGGATGCAATGTACATTGTCCCTGCTTCATCTCACTGCATGGACATGAATGTAAACCGGCTAAGTCAGCAAATAATTCACCTTGTGTTGAAGCTACATCTCAAGTTCCCATACCTTTCTGAATGTTACCCTGCAAAACTCAAGATATTCTGGTTTCAAGTCTAAAGGAAAATTACTTCTTTGCAAGTAGTCAATTGTGAAAGAAGTGCAAGGTTATGTCAGTTTACATATAATGACAATATAATCAGATTTATTTTATCAGGTAAAGATATAACACCAGTTTCTTTCCCTTCCTACAGATGAGGCAAACTTACTGTTTGTGGTATGCTCAACTGTGAATAGGAGTGGAGCTGATGTTGGATGTCTGTATCTCTTGCTGAGCATGCACCACCCTAAGGGCCAGAAGATTTTTGCTCACTACCTGCACAGTAATTTGCAAGTCAAAAAAATGGTTGGGTTACATAAAGATGGATGGTCTGGCGCTTGAGATTACTACCTCGGGTAGCTAAAATGAAAATTTAAAAGTGATGTATGTACTTATCAATTCAGGCAGCTGTACAGTTAATATTCCAGACTTACGATCTTTCAGAACTGGAAAACCTTAGAGACTTAACAGGTATTGAGCAGGCAAAGTGGCAGCGAAATGAGGAAATGTAGGAAAGAACAAAAAGAAAAGGTATGTAACAGAATAGAAAACAAGTTAAATTGAGAAAAGGAATAGTACAAAGTATATAAAAACTGTAAACAACCTTTATGTCATTTAATTTCTTCCGTTCTCCAAACTATTACAGAACTTCCCTTTCGTTTCTTCCCTTCGCTACTTTCACTGTCTCCTGTTTAAAACCTGTTACATTTTTAACTTTGGCTCATTCTTTCCTCATTACTTTTGTTTCTCCAAAGATACTGCCTGACATGCAGAGTATATCCATCATGTTCTATCTTAATTTCCAAGGCATTTGTTTTTGTCACCCAAAACCGACCTTCATTGAAGGAATAGCTATCTTCCATCTATTTCTTCTGATGATTCAAATCAAGATGCCTTTCTAATGAGTTTCAATTGCAGTGACATCAAATATACAATCTAGATACAAAGAATCTATCACTGTCATTATGGTGTTACTTCCAATTTTCAAGAATTTTAGCAGAACAGATAAGAGGGAAACCACATCTGGGGAGTTGAGTCACGGATCAGCCATGATCTAACTAAATGATGGACAATAAGGCCTAGAAGGACTACTCTCGTTTCTATTTCTCCTTTCTATGTTCCATTGCATAGACTGACTCCTGCAATAGATGAAATCATGCATAAAGATATCAACCCTGTTATAGGAAATTTGGATCTACAACACTCTTCAGATGTCACAGCATTAATAATTGAATGCATTAGACAAGAAAATAAATAAGCTTGAGGGTACCTGCTACAATGGTGTCTCTTTCTTATAATTAAAGCTTGGGTCTGTCCCTTCGATCTGCAATTTTAGGGCTTGCTTTAGACTCAGTTCAGTCTCTGCTAATGGATAACCTTCCAAACATTCATTATGTCCTCTTTCCTGTGCACTTCTTGGAACAGCAACTCTGCTCAGAAAAACAGGATTCCCTTGCAAGTAATTTGGATTTGTCATTATTCCATTTCGTTTCTTCTGTTCTCCATGCTGTTGAATTAAGAACTGTTGTTGAGTCCTTGTATTTTCCTGTGGACTCTGTGGAATCAAGATTTTACACTGTGATTCATGTGATGTCTGTTTTAGTGATACTGCATTACTCTGCACCATTTTATTTATGGCTGTTCGTTTGTCAAGTTGTGTCATTTCATACTCTAAAACCTTTGGCTGAGGGGAGCTGTTTTGTTTGTTTTGTGCTGTTCTTTTTCCAGACGAAGCAGTTTTGGAACCTTCACTGGACACACCGTGTCCAGTTTTGCTGCTCTTACTAGATCTCACATTGGGTTTCATTTGTCCCCATTCATATTCACTGGTTGGGGAGCTAGCATGCTGTCCTATGGAACGTGTAGTAGATGATGGAGATACAATAGACTGCCTGCTTCGACTGCGTGGCAAAGAATGCTGCTGTATCTGTTCTGTGAAGGACATACCATGGAAACTGTCCATAGGTACAGTTTGGGCGGTTGCTGTGGATGATGTTGTGCGAAGAGAGGAGTTTTTGGAACTCTTTAGTGAATTATTGGACAGAGAGGACTTCTGCCGATCGACTGTTGAATCTGGAGATTCAGAGGGTGAACTAAAAGGATGTTGAGGGCCATTAGAAAAACCCCGCATTGCAGACTGTAGATCTCCTCCACCAGTGCTGCCTGAGCTATTTGATTTAATTGTCAAAGACTGCATTTTCACAGTGACAGACTGAGGGGCTGCCTGTTCCATTGTATGAACTGGAGATGGGCTACATCCATTTAAACTCGAGGCTCCATACTTTTCCAATAACTTTATGATTTGTGTATGGCCACCTTTTGCAGCAACCCTCATTGCAGTGCGCCCAAATTGGTCTGCATGATTTGGATCAGCACCGTGTTCTAGCAATATTTGGACAACATCCACATGTCCTTCCTGGGCTGCAATGCAAAGAGCAGTGGCACCCTGGTTGCATGTATGATCTACTGATGCTCCATGGTCAATCAGCAGCTGGACAACTTTCATGTGCCCCTGCCATGCAGAAGACTGTAAAGCTGACCTCTTCTCATTATCAGCAGAATTAACATCAGCATGATAGTTTATCAAAAGTTGAGCCATTTCCAAGTGTCCCTGCCAGCAGGAAACATGCAAAGCAGTTCTTCCCTCAGCATCTGTGCTTTCTACATTTGCTCCATTTTCTAGCAAATATTCAGCCATTGCTAGCTGATTTTCAAGTGCTAGGATGTACAGAGTTGGGCGGCTGTCAGCATCCTTGCAATTAACATCGGCCCCATGGCTCAAGAGAAGTTCAACTACATCTCTGTGGCCTTCTAATGATGCAACACGTAATGCATTCCTCCCATCATAGCCTCTCTGATCCACATTTGATTTGTTTTCAAGCATAACCTGTACACAGTCATAATGGCCTTCCTGACCAGCCAGTATTAAAGGGATTCGACCATCATTGTCCACCTCATTAGTTCTAGCACCTTGTTCAATAAGTGCTTCACATACTACTCGATGACCCTCAAATGCTGACATATGCAATGGAGTCCAACCAGCATCATCCCTATGATTCTCATCGAGTCCTCTGTCCAGCAGAGTACGCACCACTTCTACATTTCCTTGTGCTGAGGCTATACTCAATACTGTTCTTCCTTCACTATCAATAGTATCCACTGCTGCACCCCAAAACAACAAGGTGTTTACAACAGATGCATGGCCCATGGAAGCAGCAGCTAGAAGAGGAGTACGACCATTGTTATCTGTGTGATCCACATCTGCCCCTCCTTCAAGAAGCAAATCGACAACGTCCACATGACCTTCATAGGCTGCGACTAATAGTGGAGTCATACCATCTTTGTCACAATGGTCAACTTCTGCTCCTCGGTCAATCAGCAAGCTAACCACTGATGCATGACCTTTGCTTGCAGGGACACACAATGCAGCAACTGACAGAGCTGTTCTTCCATCCACATCTTCGTGATTTATCACAGCACCATGATCAACCAGGTGTTCAACTATTTCTCTATGCCCCATGTATGCTGCTGCAATAAGTGCCGTCCTTCCTTCATTATCTGCTTTGTTAACCTCGGCTCCATGTTGAAGCAGGTTTAGAACAATGTCCTCATGTCCGCCCCATGCTGCTGCCCTAAGAGCAGTTCGACTGTCTGCATCTGCACAATCCACTTTAGCGCCAGCATAAAGAAGTGCAGAAACCACCTCAGTGTGACCTCCCCAAGCTGCTGACCTCAAAGCTGTCCATCCATCTTGGTCAGTATGATTTATGTTAGCACCATGTCCAATGAGGCAATTAACAACCTTGGTGTGACCCTGCCTTGCAGCAAGTGTAAGTGCTGTCTGTCCATGATTATCTTCGATTTCCAGATCAGCTTCCCTGGATATCAGTAGGTTAACTACATCTAAGTTGCCACTGTAGGCTGCACTACCCAACAATGTTCTTCCATTAGAGTCAATCTGGTTAACAGAGGCACCATTATCTAGAAGAGTTCGAATGGAGTCCTCCCTCTCCAATGCCTGCCGAACAATGCACGATGTGCGGTCATCATCACTGTTGACATGAGCTCCTGCCTTCACTAAAAGCTGTAGTATTTCCTGTTCTTTAGGAATCATTGTCGACAAAGCTCCTTTCACAGGCGTACTGTTCCAAATCATCCACAAAGCTAAATGATGTGTCTCCAGCTGCAAGTTAGAATTAAGCAGGTGCAGAGCTAACTCTTGTACTTCCACAGGCGAGAGTTCTTTTGCACGACACGTGTAACTCATAGCCAACATTCTGTGGCCCTCTGCTGCATTACACAAGTATTTCTGGGTGCAGTGCTTCACGTCAAGCAACCACTCAGCAAAACTGTAATGAAACAGAATTTTAGTGCTCCCCAAGCCATCAACAAGAACCTTTGATAATATATCTAATTTCCGCTGAAATTCTTCTATTGTCATGGTCATATTTTTTGTCCAGACTGCATGATATAATTCCAAAGTCGTCAATGGCCTACAAGCAGCCAAAATTACATTTAGAATAGGCTGCACTTTTGCAAATTGTTTTCGCACAAAGAGCCTCTGACAAAGCCAGAGATAGAGTCCATTCAGTGTTCCTGGAATATCCCTAATCTCTCGCAGCATAATAAAACTTTCCACCACTCCATCAAGGACACGTTCGAGATAAAGGAAACAGCCACTGCTTTTAATATGAAGTTGGTTCAACATTTCAGCTGTTTCTTTTGTCAGATGCTGCCTGAGTGCTTCCTCTTGGTCCAGCCGATGTAGGATATACTGCTGTACATCTTTCACTATGTAGGCTTTACGTAGATCATCCAAGCTAATTTTTCGGAAGCCTGCAAGAAAAAAAAACTGCAATTAGGTAATATTATTAAAGTAGTTTATTGAACTTCTGGCTGCTAACACTTCTGCACTTTTTCATGCACCTTATAAATTCAGCCCTGATTGTATAACCCTTGGCCCTCGATATCTTCCCAACTACTTGGCCATCTGCAACCTCTCTTTTCTCTTGAAAGTTTTTGAACAACTATGCCTTTGGAAAATGAATATGCTTTTCCAGACTGTAACAGAAACAATCAGATCATCTTCTAACATTCTACTTTGAAATCTGCTTTTACCTGGTTTTGAGTCTAGCTGGATAATTAACTATTATTGCTTTACATCTTACCTTAATAGTCCTACCTCTGAAACTTTACAAGCTTTTCTTATCTGTCATTTACAAGCTATGCCTCAGCTAAATATCACTTAAAGATGCAACATCAGATATGTCAGATACAATACGCATGTCATTTCACCCCGTTCACCATCAGCTTTCTAGATCCCTTCACTATCTTGCTATTGCCGAAGTGCTCTTCCAACATCTATTCCTGAGTAAGCCGCGATTTCATTCAAATAAACAAAAAGATCAAAGATCTGCAAAGATCCAAAATTCTTAATCATACACTTCCTAATGGCACCATCTTGTTCAACCATTACCCCCATGATCTAGGATCTACATTGTCTTCCATTTTGCTCACGCTTCAACTTTAAAATTCACATTCCTGTTCATACATGACTTCACTCTATCCTATTTATTTAATCTTCCGTGGTCCTCCATGTGTGCAGAGTGCATAAGTGCATTCTCTGCACTCTTATGCATTCATAACTGCACCCGCAATGTTAATGGACATGCCTCCAGCGATCTAAATTGCAATCTCTGGAATTTCAGCCCTAAATCCCTCCACTTCATCTTCAGGATTTTCCTTAAAACATGCCACATATGTTTTAGTTACTTGCCCCATTATCATCTTCTTCAGGTCTGTATCAGTGTTTTGTCAGGCATGAATCCCATGAGGCACTTTGGGATGTTTCTCCACTTTAAAACACGGTCTTAAGCTGTTGTATGTTCCATAGATCAGAAAAACCTGAGATCCCACTTTAGATTTTTATTCCCTAACTTTTGCTGGAAAATGTATATGCAAACACTTATTAAGTTGAATTGGGATGAATTAACAAGTCTCCACATATACCTGACCAGTACTCACTTACTGAACTCACAATAACACACCAGAACGTACCCAACACCCATAAAACCAAATTCTAGAACAGCTTATCAACATCAGGACAGCAGAATATAAAACAAAAGAATCGATGGTTTTGTTGTATATAGGAGGAGAGAACAGGAAAGGAAAGACACTAATAAAAACACTGTTCCTTCACCTTAAGATTAGAGGTATTTTACCATGACGACAAAAACCTCAAATAATAGTATTTTTAAAATGAACTGTTAATTAAACCTCCATTATTTAAAAAAAACATGGATGATTTCCTCATTATCTTTAAAACATTTTGAATTTCTCTTCAGAGCTGCTTGTCACAGTTGCATCAATATTCACTCATCATATGAAATTATCTGAGGTCTTTTACTTTTAAGACTTAAAAGTTAATATTTGAAACACAAGGAAAACATGGTAACACTATTGATAGATAACAAAGTGATTTTAAAAAGAATCAACATCTTTCAATTTAATCAAATATATTCTATTGAAAAGTGTTTATCTCAGATCTCTGATATTCAAATTTTTCATTTTGCTAAATCCAAAGGTCGTACAAAGTGCCAAGGAAGTATTGGCTATTAAGTCACTCAACGGGAATTAGGTCAATCATTTTCTGACTTTGACCTGCAATCACACATTTTGGTGTTTCCAGCAGGTTTGACAAAAAAAAATTCACAAAATCATACCTGAATTTTTCATAAGGGACTGCAGAACACTCTTTTCAAACTCAAATGCCATAGAAATTCTTTTCCATATTATACTTAGTCCACAACAGAGTAGAAGCTGTGATATTAACTATTAGGTTAAAGAAGACCCATTCTCAGTGAAAACTGGTATCAACAAGGCTGTGCCCTTGCTCCAAACAATTTTTCTCAATCTTTCCTGCCATAATGTTGTATTTCACTTCCATTAAATGTCCTGTGAGAGTAGATCGAATCTCCTGAACTAATGGGAAGTCGTTCAACCAATGACGACCACACTCCAGAGTCAGTTATCCAACCACAGTAGCCAAGCTGCAGCATGCAAATGACACTTGCATTTATGGAAGACCAAGCAAACACACGTCAGTGTCCTTTCCTAGGCCAAGTTCCCCAGGATTGAGGTCCTTGTTTCACTCAGTCAGCTTCTTTGGGTAGGCCACATCATTCACATGGTCAATACCAGGCTCCTAAATTGGCACTTTATTCAAAACTCTGTCATGAGTGGAGATTATCAGGGAGACAGTCAAAAAAATTCAAGGACCTACTCAAAGCCTCCTTGAAGAAATATAAATGGGTGCTTGATGGTCAACATGGACTCTTTGGGCAGAAGATGCTATTTTCTGTCTTGCACAACTTTATGGCTCTATATCCACTGACAGAAAAGAAATGGATGTCATCCAGATAGACAATTAGGGAGGGTTTAAATTTGTTTGACTGGCTTAGACTTAAAGTAGCTAGTAAGAGGGTTATAAGACAGATGAGACATATTTTCATTCAGAAGCGGTAGGAGTCTCAAACTCACTACCTAAAAAGAGTGCAGACATGATGGGCGCTTACTATGTTGTAGATTTTTAATGATTCCATGACTTGTGTGGCACAAAATATGCTTGCCACTCATCTGTCTTAGCTGAATGTTGTTCAGGTCTTGCTGCAGACTAGTAAAGAATGAGACAAAGTTTAGAAACGGATAAGAATTTAACTTCAGGCAACATGAAGACAAGTTTGAGAAGAAGGGTGATGGATACAGGACTGAAGGTGTTGTATGTTCATGAAATAACGTAGATGAGTTCACAGCGCAGTTAGAAATTGACAGGTATGACATTGTGGGCATCATAGAGTTGTGGTTGAAAGAAGATCACAGTTGGGAGCTAAACATCCAAGGATACATATCCTATCAAAAAGACAGGCAGGTGGGCAGAGGGGGTGGGATGGCTCTGTTGGTAAAAAAAAATGAAATGAAATCCTTCGCAAGAAGTGACATAGGATCAGAAGATGTAGAATCCTTGTGGGTAAAGTTAAGAAACTGCAAGGGTAAAAAGACCCTGATGGGAATTATATACAGGCCTCTGAATAGTGGCTAGGATGTGGGGTACAAATTACAACAGGAAATAGAAAAGGCATGTAAAAAGGGAAATGTTACAGTGGTCATGAGGGATTTTAATATGCAGGTAGATTGGGAAAATCAGGTTGGTACTGGATCCCAAGAGAAGGAATTTGTAGAATGCCTACGAGATGGCCTTTTAGAGCAGCTTGTGGTCGAGCCCACTAGGGAAAAGGCAATTCTGGATTTGTTGTTGTGCAATGAACCAGATTTATTTAGAGAGATTAAGGTAAAGGAACCCTTAGGAGACAGTGATCATAATATGATAGAATTCACCCTGCAGTTTGAGAAGGAGAAACTAAAATCAGATGTATCGGTATTACAGTTGAGTAAAAGTAATTACAGAGGCTTGAGAGAGGAGCGAGCCAAATTTGATTGGAAGGGGACCCTAGCAGGGATGACAGTAGAGCAGCAATGGCAGGAGTTTCTGGGAGTAATTTGGAAGACACAGGATCAATTCATCCCAAAGAAGCAGCATTCTACAGGGAGGATGAGGCAACTGTGGCTGACAAGGGAAGTCAAAGACAGCATAAAAGCAAAAGAAAGGGCATACAATATTGCAAAAATTAGTGGGAAGCTAGAGGATTGGGAAGCTTTTAAAAACCAACAGAAGAAACCAAATAAAAAAGCAATAAGGGGAGAAAAGATGAAATATGAAGGTAAGCTAGCCAATAATATAAAAGTGGATACCAAAAGTTTTTTCAGATATATAAAGAGTAAAAGAGAGGCAAGTGTGGAAATCAGACTGCTGGAAAATGATGCTGGAGAGATAATAATGGGGAACAAAGAAATGGTAGATGAACTGAATAAGTATTTTGCGTCAGTCTTCACTGTGGAAGACACCAGCAACGTGCCAGAAATTCTCAAGAGAGTCAGGGGGCAGAAGTGAGCGTAGTTGCTGTTACTAAGGAGAAGGTGCTTGGAAAACTGAAAGGTCTGAAGGTAGGTAAGTCACCTGGACTGGATGGACTATACCCCAGGATTCTGAAAGAGGTAGCTGAAGAGATTGTGGAGGCATTAGTTGTGATCTTTCAAGAATCACTAGAGTCAGGAATGGTTGGGGAGGACTGGAAAATCATAAATGTCACTCCATTCTTTAAGAAGGGAGGGAGGCAAAAGACAGCAAATTATAGGCCAGTTAGCCTGACTTCAGTGGTTGATAAGATGTTGGAGTCCATTATTAAGGATGGAAGCTCATGATAAAATAGGCTGAAGTCAGCAAGGTTTCCTTAAGGGGTGCTCTTGCCTGACAAATCTGTTGTAATTCTTTGAGGAAGTAACCAGCAGGATAGACAAAGAAGAGTCAGAGGATGTTGTTTACTTGGATTTTCAGAAGGCCTTTGACAAAGTGCTGCACATGAGGCTGCTCAACAAGATAGGAGCCTGTGGTATTATAGGAAAGGTATTAGCATGGATAGAAGATTGGCTGACTGGCAGAAGGCAAAGAGTGGGAATAAAGGGGGCCTTTTCTGGTTGGCTGCCGATAACTATTGGTATTCCGCAGGGGTTGGTGTTGGGTCCGCTACTTTTCACGTTACATGTTAATGACCAGGATGACAGAATTGATGGCTTTGTGGCTGAGAGTGCGGATGATACAAAGATAGGTGGAGGGGAAGATAATGTTGAGAAAGCAGGGAGTCTGCAGAAGGACTTGGACAGGTTGCGAGAATGGGCAAAGAAGTGGCAGCATATGGAAGGGTATGGTCATGCACTTTGGTAGAAGGAATAAACACGTAGACTATTTTCCAAATGGGGAGTAAATTCAGAAATCAGAAGTGCAAAGGGACTTGGGAGTCCTAGTGCAGGATTCCCTAAAGGTTAACTTTCAGGTTGAGTCAGTGGTAAGGAAGGTAAATGCAATGTTAGCATTCATATTGAGAGGACTAGAATATAAAAACAAGGAGGTAATACTGAGGCTACAGTGTTATATCCTGCTACAGTATTCTTCCGAAACTGGGACAGCCACCATAGTTTCCACTGGAAAGGTTGCCTGTAATCTGAATCTCTCTCTCTAGCCAAAATCCACAATTTGAAAAGTATCACCAGTGGCCTTCCACTGTTGGTAAGTTCATTCCCTTTCAGCTGCCCTGCAGAAAGTGTGAAATTATGCATTCTAAAAGACAAAAAAAAGGGAGAAGCACAAAGTAATAAGAGGAAGAGAGGGAGTAGGATCACACAGATAATAGAGAGTATATTGTCTGACTTCCTACAAACAGCACTGTTGGTGATCCACTAACTTTAAAATTTTTGTTCATTCTATTTAGTTAACCAGCAACAAAATTACTTCAAATATCAAATTAGACACTTGTATAGCCAATAATGGGTCCATTAGCATTTAGTGAAGTGTGAACTGTTGTTTAAAATACTATAAACATTAATCACAACAGGCAGATGAGAAATGGGGTACAGAAATCTATTTAAGCAAAACATTTAAATTAAAAAGATAAATTTAAAGTAAGTGGTCCCAGTGATGATTTCTTCAAAAAAGTATAAAATGAATACTCTTTGTTGGTCTCTGTACAAACTGGTAAAAGCTGAATATCTTATTACAAGAATTAATTTGTTCAGTTACAAAATATTCAAATAGTGCAGTGGATTAACAGCATTTTTTTAACCTCAAAATTTCAGTGAACACATTTCTAACTGATGGGGTGTAACCCTCTACATCAATTCAGTCTAATCCAACTAGTTGATATAAACAAAACAAATTGGACCATATATTACAACTCTCATTCTGAATCTTTAGAATCAAGGCCAAGCCATTTCTTACAAAAACTTCTTTGGAAATACTGTACTTCAGTTAGCAGTGCCTGAAGTGGACGCAGGTAAATAAGAGCCAAGTTAGATTCCACTTGCCTACTTTAACTGATCTATATACTGCCACGAGAGCAGCTGGCATGTCTGACGAGGAAAAGGGGTTAGGGTGGGAAGAATAAAGGGAATGTCTGTGATAGTGTATTGATCAAGAGAAAAAGGATACCACAGATTAGTGTTGATAAGCAACTGATTGATAAAGACAGCTCAGCTGTATGGAGGAGGCATAAATAACAATAGAACAGTGGAGAAACAAAAAACCCAAACACAAACAAAGTAATGCCGGAACTGTGAGATACAGGACACAGCAGTGGCTATAAATCTGATATAAAGAATGATGTTGGAAAATCCAAATAAGTCAAACAAAATCTGTGGAGAAAGCCACACTAAGTTACATCAGAATTGGCCAGTGATTGAAAAGAGAAAAAAGAACACAAAGAGGGAAACAGAGCCAGTACTTAAGGTCCATGACCCCACATTGTGGAAGGCTACTGATCCAAAATTGACCCTGCTTTCCTCCCTACAGATGCTGCCCCACCCAGCAAACACACTCACCATTTCTTGTTCTTACATTAGAGCAGGACCACTGGTGGACTTTTTCAGCATTCTCCTTTATTTCAGGTTTCCAGCAACTGCTGGGTTCTGTATCTTACAGATCCAGCATGGCTTATTTTGTTTCTCTTCTCCAACAGCCGCCACCAAACTGTGTTCTCCCATCTTCCTTTGGTCTCCACCCTATCAAAAACATTCCCTTTGTTCTCTCTAACTTCCCCCTTCTATGTAACTTAAAACATGCCTGTTTTCTAAATTTTCCTGTGCCTCTCCAAAAGCCTCTTGATCACCACTGTCGTATCTTCTTCCACTATCACCCCGGCAGTATGTTCCTGACACTACCACTCTCTTTGTGAAAAAAAACTTGCCCTGCACATCCCCTTTAAACTTTCCCCCTTTTACTTTAAAGCTATGCCCTCTAGTATTCAACATTTCTACACTGGGATAAAGATTCTGGCTGTCTATCCTGCCTATGGCTCTCATAATTTTATACACTTCTATCAGGTCTCCCTTCAGCCTCTAATGCTCCAGAGAAAACAAATCTGTTTGTCCTATCTCTCCTTATTCCAGGCAGCATCCTAGTAACCTCTTTCCTCTCCAAAGCCTCCACATCGTTCCTGTAATGGGGCGACCAGAACTGCATGCAATACTCCAAGCGCAGCCCAATCGAAGTTTTATACAACTGCAACATGACTTCCTGACTCTTGTACTCTATACCCCTAGCGACGAAGGCAAGCATTCCATATTTCTTCTGTACCACTCTATCTACTTGCATTGCCACTTTCAGGGAGGTATAGACTTGGACCCCAAGATCCCTCTGTACATCAGTGCTATTAAGGGCCCTGCCATTAACTGTATACTTTCCCCTTACGTTTGACTTCCCAAAGTGCAAAACCTCATGCTTGCCTGCATTAAAAGCCATCTGCCATTTCTCCACCCATATCTGTAACTGATCTATTTCCTGCTGTATCCTTTGATGATCTTCTTCACTGTTTGCAACTCCACCAATGTTTGTGTCATTTGTAAACTTACTAACCAACCCATTTACATTTATGTCCCAGTCATTTATATATAATCACAAACAATAGAGGTGCCAGCACTGACCCTGCGGAAATGGAAACTACTGGCTGACTGAATTGTTAAACATATGGAATAAAGTGCAGAACACTAAATTGTTCCTGTTGTATAGGTGAGAAACTAAATCTTGGGGGGGAAGATTAAAATGAGATGAGTGTTGGATTAGTGTAAATGGATACTTGATGGTTTCAAACAGACTCAGTGGGCTGTAAGGCCTGTTTCCACACTGCATCCATCTATGACAGCCTCCATTGTTCAGAGATAAAAATAGATTCGAGATAGGTTGCAGTACCGCTAAAGATCTACATTTACATTACAATGCCAGCATTAATCGTGGAAACCCGTATAGTGAGATAGATTCCTCTTGTCAAGTTTATTTTTACACATGAAGCACTTATGCACCAATTTATTTATGTTCTTAACACCTATTTCCATCAACCATAGGTAAAATTAACAAATTAACACTAGACCATAACATTATCATGCTGGTGCAGTTCACCGCAAGAATAGACGCATAGCTGTTAATTTAAAATAGTAAAACACTAAGGTTTTTGGTACATTTCTAAGTCAGTGACTATTATCCGAAAAAAATGTATGAATTTTGTTGCACTGGGATGCATGTTGTTGAATAACTGAACTATAAAGATCACTACCTGCATCATTATTTAAGTCACACCTTAAGGTATTCATTTGTATGCTGTATATTAGTGTCTGTGGCTCTTTGTCTCACTTCAGACCATAAGCCTGCAGAGAAAATGAAAATCTCTCTAATGATTCAAAAGCATTTCTTTCATTAGTTGACAGTCATTTTGTTACAGGAAAAGGGAGACTTCTGTTTAACCACTTATCTCTTACAGTGTGCCTGAAGGCAAATAAGTGCTTTATTTTGATAAACATCTATGCATTTCAGTCAAGTTCCCATGGTTTTGTGCAGCTCACCAGACTATTGCATACCACAGTCACAACTTCCAGTTCCATGACCCTGCAACTTTGCCTCCTACATCATAGTTTGAATTTTTTATTGAAGATGTCATTTTCTATATTTAATCAGAGCTTGTGTGCTAGCTTCCTTGATTTATTAATTTCCTCTGCTTCTCCATAAACAATCCCTACTCAAATGCATTTCCTTGTTTCCCTTTGAGGCCCCTGGTTATCAAAGGAATGTTTCTAGTCACACAATACCCCAGGGCAAGGAACATCCCACAAGGGACTCCCACATCCTCTAAAAAAGAAATCTAATTATATTAATACAAACACTGTACTAAATATTCCACGTTTTCTCTTCCACCACCCCCCAGTTTTCTTGTAGTTCTTGAGGAAAAAATCCTCAAGACTAAAACCTCTATTAGCAGTACATCAGAAAGATTAAAAAAATACATGACCATTGAAAATTTTGTGTGGGGCTGTCTGAGAAGTTGGGACTAACCAGGATTTACTGTTCAAAATGTAATAACCCCTGACAGTCCTGATGCAGGGTCTCGACCAGACATATCGACTACCCCTTTGCCTTCACAGGTGCTGCTTGGCCCACTGAGTTCTTCCAGCAGTTTATTTTTTGCTTATAACTCCTGACAAACTGAAATATCTTGCTGGACCTATAAAATATAACCCATAAAACAAATAGTGCAAACACAATGAAGTAAGCATCTTCTGCACCACCCATGTTAATTTAATAGGATTATACTCTTCCTTACCAAATTCACTCCTTATATAGTCTCGCATGCTGCAAACGTCCAGTTATGCTCAAAGCGTTTTCCTAAGAAATAATTTTCAAGGGTGGCATTGTGGATACATTCGTGGAATTGTAATCCAGGGTAAAAAAAATCCGGAGATGCGAGTCCAAAGCCTACCTCAGCAATGTTGTGGAATTTAAAATCAGTTCATTAAAATGATCTGTAATTTACAAAACAATAGTCTCAGTAATGATGACTATTAAACTACCAAACTATAATAAAAAAAGGATGAAATCTGTCACCCTTAACTCGTCTGGCTGATTTATGACTCCAGACCTAAAAGACTGCGGTTTACTCTTAACTGCCCTCTAAATTCAGCCGCACAGTAGTGCAACTAGTAGAGTCCTTGTCTCACAGCGCCAGAAACCCGGGTTCAACCCTGACCTCGAGTCACTATGACACCATGAGTTTCCTCAAGTACTTTTCTCCAGGGTTCAATCCTGATCTCAAGTCCCTGTGACCTTATGGGTTTCCTCCCACATCCTGGTTGGTAGGTTTAATAGTGAATTAGTGAATTGTAGAATCATTAGGGGGAAGGGGGATTTGAAGAGAATGTGGGGAGAATAAAAATAGGGATTAAAGTAGGATCAGCAGAGAATGGGTGGTTGATGGTTGGAGCAGACTCAATGGGCTGAAGGGCCTGTTTCGGCGCGGTATCTCTCCGAGGCTCTAAAATAGTTTGGCAAGCAGTTCAGAAGTGTCAGGCACTATGTTAAAACAGTAAGAAGATAAAACCAGATGGACCGCCCAGTATTACCCCAGACATTAAAGTCTGTAAAGTGGGCCCAAGCCCAGTCCACCATGCAAAATCCTCCTCACAAACATCTGGGGACAATTTATATTGCGAGAGCTTTTCACAGGTCAATCAAAAACAGCCTAATGTAGTTGTACTCACAGAAATTTGCCTTATAGAAAATGTGTTTATCCATCACAGTATTCCATGCGCAGGACAGATAGATCAGTGGTGATGGTACAGTGGCATTCATATGGAGTCACCATCAACCCTGGACTCCATGAAGTCTCACAGCATTGAGTCAAACACAGGCCAGGAAACTGCCTCCTGATTATCACTTACTGAGCTCTCTCAACAGTGAAACATTTTTTCCTTTTATGTTGATCGACACTTGGAAGAAACACTGAAAGTAGCTGGAGCGCATAACGTTTTCTGGGTGGGGGACATCAACATTACCTCCATCCCTGACTGAGCTCACTTGGTCCTGAAAGGCATTGCTGTCAGATTTGGTCTGTGGCTGGTAGCAAGTGAATCAACACATGGGGTAAACTATCTTGATCTTATCCTCACCAATCTACCTCTCGCAGGTATATTTGTCCATGTGCATATTAGTGGAAGTGACAACTGCACAATAATTATACAGAGATAAAGTCCTGTCTTCAAAATAAGGATACCCCCCACATTGCATGACAGGGTCATCATATTAAATGGAATAGACTTGGAAATGGAATAGCAACAATGGCTCATCAACAGCAGCGACAAAATGCATCATGGTCCAGCATATCACTCACTCTATTAGAGACATGAGAGACTGCAGATGCTGGAACCTGGAGCAAAGAAAACCAAACTGTTGGAGCAAACTATTGGTCAACCAGCATCTGTGGAGGCAAAGGGATCGTTGACAGTTTGGGTTCAGATCATGCATTAGGAATCCACTGGACTGGATTTACCAAAAGCTATGAGATTGACAAGATATTACATATACTGCTGCAGATTTATAATCCAGAACTAGCCATAAATCTAGCCAACTGTTTGAGTACAAATGTCTAATAATGTGGAAAACTACCCAAATATTGTCAAGTATACCAAAATTGTCATGTCCAAAATAAGAAAGGCAAAATCCAATTCAGCTAATTTTTACTACCCAATCAGTCTATTCTCAATCGTCAGCAAAGTGATGGTAGGTATCATTGATCTGTGCCCAGACATGGTTTTGCCACAACCACTTTTGAGGAGTCACTTTTGGCTGAGAACAGCATCATGGAGCCCTGATATCAATGGGCATCAATAGGAAAATACGCCAATGTATGAGTCATACATTGCACAAAGAGAAATGGCTGTGGTCGGTTGAAGTCCCATAGTAGCACAGTTGAAAAGCCACTGCTTTACAGTGCCAGAGACTGTCTAAGTGGAGTTTGCATGTTCTCCCTTTGACTGTATGGACTTCCTCTGGGTGCCCTGGTTTCCTCCCACATCCGAAAGACATGTGGGTTGGTCCAATAGGCCACTTTAAATTGTTTGTGTGTAGGTGTGTAGCAGAATCTGGATGTAGTTATTGAGAATGTGGGGAGAATAGAAAATGGGATTAATGTAGGACTGGTGTAAATGGGTGGTTGATAGTGGGTGTGGACTCAGTGAACTGAAGGGCCTGCTTCCATCCTCTCTCTCCATGACTCTACAACTCTATCCTGCCGTGACGATGTCACAACACGAGTTCCTCAGGCCAGTGTCCTGGGACCAATTATCTCTAAGATGCTTCATCAATGACGTTCCTTCCATGATGTGGTTGGATGTTTGCTGATGACTGCACAATGTTCTTTTCCACTCACAACTCATCAGAAAATGAAACAGTGCACACCTGCATGCAGCAATATTTAGACAACATTTAGGCATGGGCAATTAATAGGACATGCCCCTCTTCCACAAGACTGAATTATACCAGCTACACTTGATATTAAATGGCTACAGAATACCAATATTCTTGGTCCAATGGAAAGCAGCATCTGTTTTTTATAATTATAAATAATGTAAGTTAAAATTCTCATCATGTTCAAATCTCGCTATGGACTTGCCCTCCTTATTTAGATAAACTCCAACAGTTTCTACAAGCCATTCTTTTTGCACATATCCAATTTTCTTCTCTCCTCTACTGCTGGCCTTACTTAATACGTTGGTTGTACAGGCTTCTAGGGAATTGCCCAAGACCTGGTGCTGCCTAGAGCCAGTGGCCAAATGGTGGTGAATCAAACAGACCCTTGGGAGTTGATTCAAGTAGCCCCTTGGGAGTTGATTCAAGTAGCCAAATTCTGGGTGTCTTGATTCACATTCTGAATCTGGGAAAGGTGATGCCTTCACCGCACTTCTCCTCTCTTTTCATTTATCTATTCTCCCAACTTCCTTGCTCTAGAATACCTCCCTTTCTTAAATTTAATTTGCTCAGTTACAAGTGCTGCTCAAACATTGTGAACATGTCTCACACCCTGGCCTTTGAGTAAGTTGTAATGCAAATCCTAATATTTTCTGCTTGAGTGGTTTTCTTCAGTTGTGAATAATAAAACGTTGTATTGTCTCCATCCCATTTCTTCATAGGGCCCTAGCCTGGAAACTGGATGCTGAGGAATACCCAATTGGGGTTGGAGAGAGAACACGATTTGTGATCCCGACCATTTCTTCCACAATGAATTCTTTCCACTAAGCCTAATGTACTCAAACTCCTAGCTGGAATTACCTAAAGGAGCAAAGTGCAGGCTAAAGGCTCAGCTGATGAACACTGATAATGAACGTTGAATTCTCCGATTTCAGGCAAACTGCTCCCACTCTGTCCCTCT
This sequence comes from Pristis pectinata, assembly GCF_009764475.1. Taxonomy (NCBI): domain Eukaryota; kingdom Metazoa; phylum Chordata; class Chondrichthyes; order Rhinopristiformes; family Pristidae; genus Pristis; species Pristis pectinata. The sequence continues at coordinate 118,224,197 of NC_067406.1, forward strand.
TCTCTATCCTCCTGTTCTACCCAGTTCTTCTTAAACTCACAGCCCCCATGTGATGGCAGCCCCCATCACCCTGTACTCTCCCCTCCTCCATCTGTCCATCACACACACACCCATTCCCCTCCTCCACTGTTCCCATCTGCCCTCCAACTTCCTTTACTTGATTCTATGCTCCAGCTCCCACTCCTATCATATTCCATCATCAACCCTCTGTCACCTCCATCTATTACCTCTAAGCTGCTGTCACTATTTCCACTCCCCTCTCCTCCATCTACCTATCACCCTCCTCATCTGGATCCACCTATTGCTGGCTAGCTCTTGCTCCACTCCTTCCCTACACCTTTTTATACTGGTTATTTCCCCACTATCTTTCAGTCCAGGTGAAGGGCCTCGATCTGAAACATCAACTATCCATTTCCCTCCACAGATGCTGCCTGACCCATTGATTCCAGCATCTTGTTTTTTTTAAATGATAATGCACATGTTCCTTGTTAACTGATGTTAAGCTGAAAGTGGCCTAGGAAGCTGCTATTTGTCACTCTTCAACAGAAAATTGATTTCATGCAAATGCACTTCCCCTCCCCAACAACTCAGCAACATGACAAAGAAACATAAAGAACACTTATCTTTAACCTGAAGATATTTCTGTCTTGTTTATTAATGTCAAAGGGCAGTTAATTTGCATTAATCAGATGTTTTAAACAGTGATTAACTGAGAGCCCTGTTTTTAGGTTAAATTTTGTTAGGTCAAATTTTGTTAGGTCAGGATAAAGAAATTAGATGGTCTTTATGATTGGATGGAAGCCTCAATTACAGGGAGTGCCTAAATGGGCTCAAATCTATCCAAGAGTAGTGATTTATTTTTAAGTTAAAAAAGTGTTTCTTTTTGGTATTAATGCATGTATTAAATAATAATTTCCCTTCATGTTAAACATGCATAATATCTGAGCTTCACAGGCTATTCTGGACTACGTCACTTTTTAACTTCATGGCTTAAGGCTTCAAAAAACATATACATGTTGATCAGGATTTAAAGGAAGATGAGATGGATTTAAATGTGCTTTTTGTATGGCTTAATTGAATGATACTGGCTCAACACTAACTCTGTTGGGGGTTACTATAAATTACTGTTTGAAATAGATACATTACCATACTCTTAACCTAAGTAGTACCCTGCCAAGGCATGAACACCTGAACAAGAACAGATGAAACATTGAGAGCTTTGCCAGACCAATGCAGACTGTATTACTGGCTGACATTAGAACAACTGCGACTGATAAAATGTGGTGGTTTACAAATTAGTGGGAGCTAGAATCCTAATGATTGCAATTAAATCTTATATTCAGATGGGAATATAAATATGTGAACCCTTAAAAGGCAGAATTATAAAAAGCTTCAAAAAAAAAGGAAAAAGTCTAAACATCAAAATGTCAAAAATAACATTGGAGCAGCAGGGAGGCCACTTCGAGAAGAAAATGAATTTCATTCTATTGTCCCTCTGCAGTAACCTCTAAATTCACCTTTGCAGCACACTATAATTTTTCGTTAATAAATAATACAGCAGATCAAGATTACTTTGGTGCCTTTTCACACGGATCATGAAACTTGTTCTTCAATTGCCATATCAAGTTTGTGTTGGCAGTTGCTAGTGTCTAACATTAGTGCATAGGTAGTAGTTTAAATTTGGTCTTTGTAATTTCATCATTTGTCCCTGGTTCTTAGATTGCCCTGGGTCCATGTGTAAAGTAGTGGATAAAGCTCAGTTTTAAGTTTCATGTGCAAAATCTAGAAAGCATTTAGGATAGGAATGAAGACCATTTAAAAAAAACACTTGCCCCACTACTCACTATGCTACGTCACAACAATTTTAATTAAACAACAACTAACATACAACAGTACAGCACAATACAGGCCCTTCAGCCCACAATGTTGTGCCGATCTTCAAACCTCGCCTAAGACTATCTAACCCCTTCCTCCCACATATCCCTCTATTTTAAATTCCTCCATATGCTTATCTAGTAATCTCTTGAATTTGACCAACGTACCTGCCTCCACCACCACCCCAGGCAGCGCATTCCATGCCCCAACCACTCTCTGGGTAAAAAAACCTTCCTCTGATATCTCCCTTGAACTTCCCACCCATTACTTTAAAGCCATGCCCTCTTGTGCCCCTCTGCCTACCTACTGGATGCAAAGCAATTTACTTCTACATTTCCCACACTAATTCAGCAAGATCAATTTATCATAATAATGTTTTCTGTAGGACTCATTAGGAGTTCCAAATATATCCATTCCTAACCAAAGAACATTCAGGTCAATTGAAGAGCCCAAAACCTGACCAAGCTGAGATTATTAACTCAGCACAGACTATTGAGCGCATAGCTCAGTACGTGCACACTTTACTGACCAACTCAGTAGAAGTTAGCTATCTTTGGGGAAAGCTGTTTGATCCATCCTATCTGAAGCAAATGAATGATCATCCTTCAAATGGTTTAATAATTTCTTGCCTTTACTATCTTACCTAGAATTCCATTCCATTTGTTGACTTTTTTTTTTAAAATGAAGAGCTGACCAACATCAATCCTAAATAAGCTTTATAAATTGCCCTACCAATATACAGCTTACCCTGAAGTAATGTTCCATAATGACTTTTTTATGACATAACTATCTCACTATTTCCCTTCATTAGTTTTAAGACAAAATGTTGTAAGTTGACGTATTCAGTTTACAGGGCCACTGCTGGATCCCATCAGTCCCATTCCACCATTCTTATTTCCCTCCTTCCACCCTCCATTGATTCTTTTGCTACTTATCTGCATAAGTAGCAGAAGAATGCACAGCAGGCAAATAACCTTTGGAATATGGAAGTCCTGCATCGGGGGAAACCATGGGATGAATGTGGAAACTCCACAGACAACACCAGAGGTCAGGATTGAATCTGGGTACTTGGAGCCATGAGGCAGCAGTGCTAACTGCTGGACCACCATGCCATCCAGTGCATCTTCATCCTACCCAGCTTTTGAACTCTTTATCATTCAATTCTTTAACACTTAGAAACTATGATTCAATTCTTTAACACTTAGAATCAATTTTATAAATAACATCTTCTTCATCTATTCCTGCTCAGGAATTTTGTGGACTTCAATTTATTTACTATAGATGCAATAATTAGATTTATATTTGACAAGGAACTTTTAAGTTAAGCTCTGCTCAGTATCAGTTGAGTTCACTCAATCCTTAAAATGCCACTGACAAACAGCCCTTTTTAATTTGATGGCCTCTATTCTAGGTTCTAAAAGAGATGGCTGCAGAAAGAGTACAAGCGTTGATTGTGACTTTCCAACATTTCTCTAGATTTGGAATGATCACAATCGATTGGAAAGCAACAAATGTACCATTCAAGAGTGCAAACAGACCAGTTGTCTCAACATAACTGGCAAAACTGTGGAATCCATTATTAAGAAAGTGATAATACAGCACTTGGAAAAGCAAAACAATTAGGCAGAGCCAACTTTGTTCAATGAAAGGGAAACAGTGCATAATAAATTTGTAAAAATTCTTTTACAAGGAGTAGATAAGGAGAGTGAACATATTTCCAAAAGGCAGATGATAAGGCACCACATAAAAAGTTATTCCACATGATAAGGGCTCTTAGCACTGAGGGTGATATTTAATCATAGATAGGACTCAGTGATTAAGTGTCAGAAACAGAGTTGGAAATAAATAGACTATATCTTAACTTTAATATAATCATTCTGGCCTTTCAACAATTTAAAGAAGTTTTAATCTCATGGTTAAATAATAATCAAATGACAATTTACACTGTTCAAATTAGTTAAATATTTTAAGTGTTTTAAGTGCTGGCTAAAAATGTATTAATATATTTTAATTTCTTGATAGGTTTCATTTGAATTAGTTTTTTAAAGACTTATTTCTCTATGCCTAAGACAGTCAGAAATATTGAGAGTTTTTGAAGGGCTAACAGTTGTTTGACAGCCCTCTAAGCTTGGAGTGTGTTTAGCCTGTTGTCATTTTTTTCTTGCAGTTTAATTGGCAAGGTTTGTTCTAGCTTAATCTGTGTAATGTGTACTCCACACCACTCCAAATAAAGGCAGTAATGCTTCCAGCTCTTTGTTGTTGAGGCTTCAGAATGGCTCAGGAAATTCCCATTGTGCGAATCCACACAAATGTGCATGGGTCAGAACTGAGCAAGGGCATTCACTGTGACCAGAAAATCCACAGCATCTTTTTTCCTTTATTGGTGCATTAATTTGTTTTAGTGTTAATTGTGATTAATTGGTAATCTTACCATAATCAGATACTACTACTTAGTGCAACACAACTACTTGGTCTTCTGTCTTTTGTTGTCAATTTGCTGTGTGCCCTATATAACTCCTTGTAAAGAGAAGAAAATATTATTCAATTCAAACATTGTTGATGCATACATTTCTGATGGAATAAATGACAATGTCCTAACTTTGTGAAAGTCCTGATATAATGACCCTTTCTAGCAGCCACAATGCAGTTCATAATGGTGAAATTCAACTACAAGCAATAATAAAGTAATCAAAACAATCTTCTTCTTTATGTTTTTTTCTCTCATTGTTCTTCCCAAGTGAAAACAATGTGTTTAAAAAGATGGATCTGTTAGCCTACACGAACCTAATCTGTTGATTATACTTCGTTTTCCCACCTCAGCCTCTCACATACACCTCTAGAACAGTTTAATATACTAAATAAAAAGGAAAAAGTTGTTCCTGGAAAACATATTCAGTATTAGTTTATGTACAAATTAAGTTGAATTACAGCAAAAGCTTTCTGACAAATGGGCACAGTTACCCGCATTTGGACTTCGTTATTGTGGAAACTGAATAATAAAAATGTCAATTAATTTGCAAGCACTGTTATACCAGAAAATTCTGGCAAGCAAAGGTCAGCAATTAAATTATCAAATGCATTTTAAAATTAAGATAACTCAACTTTTGTTTCTGCAAGGCATGCAAGGTATGAAAAAACAGGTAAGCAAGATTTTCTGGAAGACATCCAATTTTTTAGTTCTTTTCTTTTATTCCCCAAATGCCGCATTTAAAATATTCTTTTGTGCAAAATGCAAAGTAATAAAGATTTCCTTTTTCTCAGTAAAAGCAAATCTATCCAAGACATGAGCAACTAGAAAGTAGCAACTTCACAATTCTTTAATAATATCGCAGAGGTAAAACAAACTTAACAGTGAAATACTCAATGATAAAGGCTGCTAAAATTAACAAAGAACATGGCAGCAAAAATATGCAAGTGCAATTGACCCATGCATAGCTCAGATTACAAACAAACTGTATATCTATCTCAACCTACCTAAAAGAAGACTGATTGTAAAATGGATTGTGTACATTGCCCTTGTTCTTATATCCTTTCTCATGTGGTTTGGAAACTCAAGGAAATAAGCTTCCAAACCATATGAGAGAGACAGGCACCCAGGATCCAAGCTGCTGAGCATCATTCCAAAAACAGCTGTTGAGAATGCAGGAACTGGAGCTGGGCCAAAGTCTGTTGAGATATAAGGTCTTATAAATTAAATTCCCCACAAGGTCAACTGATTCATCTTTCAATGATAAGAGACATGTGGTTTTATGTTTGGTGCTTTCCATTCAATCCCACCATGTGCAACATGATCTGGACATATCCAACTGACATTTCATGCAAATGATTATATAACCAAGTAATAGCTGGGTGAATGAAGTCATTGCCAATGAATCCAGACAACAATAAAGAACAAGGCAACAGCTGAATTATCAATTTTTGAAGTGTTATATCATTAAATACTGCTGTAAGAATGATGTCCAGCTAGCAGCTTTACATCCTGAAAACCTAACTTGCTGCTTTCCCATCCAACATCACTTAAACAGTAGCATTTGCTGTCACACTGCACATATTATTAACAACACATGTTTCAATAAAAAGGCAAGGACAACCCAAGAATGTACATCTTGCAAGAACTCTGCTACTTCTGCTCAAGGACAGCATATATGTCAAAAGGAAATAGTCACAGAATCCTCCATTTTGTCATTACTGATGGAAATTACTATTATATAGCACACTCATAAATTACGTGATTAAGAGCTTACATTAGAAGAAAAACTTAATCTCTAGGATAATCATGATTTGCAATAGCTGTGTTAAAGGAAACAGAACTAGAAAAAGGGAGTGGGATAAAAGAAGAAACCCCTTGTATTAAATTTGACCCTTAGAAAATTAAAAATTGGTGTTAACATTACAGGAGAAAATTTTTCAAGTTCATCTGACCATAAACTCACTAAAAAATGTACCAAAATAACAGCTCCAATTGCATGGTTTGCTATCATTAGAAATATCAGAGGTGGATACAAATTTGGGATGTTGAACAAAGTCACCACAACATACCCATCTGCATATAACTCTGATAAGATGTATAATAACTCATTACAAAATGCTAGTACGACTCTCCTGGCATAAAATTACATTATTAAAATTGAGGTGGCATATTGGCACTGAAAGAACTTGAGGAGTAAAATCTAATTATGGCCAAAGTGAGCACAGCCCGACCACCTGGGAAAGTTTCACAGCCCCGCTATTTGAAATTCTTCATTGCTTATGTTATCACTCACCGAATGTCCTCATTAACCTACTTGACAGGAGGACCACTGCAATCACATGAATGTTGGCATCACCTTTATTCATCCCTTCCCCCGCCTACTAGCAACTTAAAACTATTCTTCTCTCTTCTCCAAGTTTGACAAAGGGTTTTTGATCTGAAACCTTTACTCTCTCTCTTCAGATGCTGCCTGATTTGAATGTTTCCAGCAGTTTTTGTTTTTACTCCAGATTCAACCTTCATCCTCCATAACTGCTGCTACCTTGAACAGATGAATCTTCTGAAGGGACTGTTCTCTCAGTGATTTCCTGGTTCACTTATCCATCTCCTCTAACCACTTTAGACACACAATATTGAATTCAAAAATTTCAGATAACCAGCTTTTCCCCCCTCTTTTCACTTATGTTTGCTAGATATTTCGATCTTCATTTGTTCTTTTCTTTCTCATCATTCTTTCTTAAGTCTAAAGCTTTGTCCCATGGATAAAATATTTGGCTTCCAATACCCACACCATCTTTCTCTGTATTAGGAATGCTTATTCTCTGTATTAGGAACACTTCTGCTCAATCTGCAAGGGTAACCATAAGCTTCCAATTGCCTATTAGTTTAATTTGCCATCACATTCCCATGCTGACTGTTTTAAAAGAAATCTTTATTAGTCACGTGTACATCAAAACACACAGTGAAATGCATCTTTTGCATTGAGTGCTCTGGGGGCAGCCCGCAAGTGTCGTCATGTTTCCGGTGCCAACATAGCATGCCCACAACTTCCAAACCCATACGTCTTTGGAATGTGGGAGGAAACCGGAGTACGAGGAGGAAACCCATGCAGATATGGGGAGAACGTACAAACTCCTTGAAGACAGTGGCAGGAATTGAACCCGGGTCTCTGGCGCTGTAATAGCGTTACGCTAGCCGCTACACTACCGTGCTGGCTGTTCTATCTTTGACTGCCTACACCATTCCAACAAAGCTCAAAATAAGGTCAGAACAGCACTGCATTTTCTGTCTATGCACGGCAATTGCCTTGGCTTTCAATACTGAATTCAACAACTTCAGATAACCAGGTATTCCTGTTTGTGTCGGAACTGGCCAGCTCTGATGAATGGTCATCCACCTGTAACATGAGATCAGTTTCTCCTCTCTTCACAGATGCTACCTGAGTATTTCCAGCATTTTTCTTTTATTTTGGATTTCCAGCAACTACTGTTTTTTAGCATATCAGAGTTCCAGCATTTTTTTCCTCTCTACTGCCTTTATTTCTCTTCCTCTATGCTGCAAATTGATTAGTCATGATTAACAAACATTCATTGCCTCTTTTAGATGCCAACAGCAGCATCTGTACCACTTGGATAACATTATCTCTACCCTTTCACAGACATTACCTGTGTTCTCTCCTCCAAACCCCTTCTCAGCAACTTTAAAACAGCACATTTTCTCACTTTTCCAGTTCTGATGAAGGATCATTGACTTGAAATATTATTTCTGCTTCTCTCCACAGATACAGTTGTGACCCACGGAGTATCTCCAGAATTCTCTGCTTTTATTTCAGATGTCTGGAACCTGAGTTTTTTTTTACTTTTCAGTTTTTATTCATGGTGGTAAAAAATTGGCTTTCCACAAGAGATCTTTTATTCCTGGTCTACTTTTGCCTTTAGCAGAACTATGCTAGATCTAACTGAATCATAATGCAAAAAATTCTTTCTAATTGCACAGTTTCATTTCCTAAAACCTCAGTCCAAAACTACATTCCCTTTTGATTGGCTAGTTATGTATTGGCCAAAAAATTAATAATCTGCAGGTATTTTTTGAATAATTCTGCATCCTCCATAACTTTTACAACTATGCTGTCCCATATATTATGAGGATAATTGAAACCCTCTATTGCTACTTCCCTGAGTTACATTTCAGATATTTACCTCCAAATATGTCCTCTGATGGATTGGAAGTCCGTGATACACTCCAGTATGGCTCGTCTCTTTTCTATTCATTTCAATCCATTTAGTCTCATTTGATAATACTTCTACAATATAATCCCTTCTCACAGCTACAAATTGACAGTTTAACTACTCTATGCTTATCTTCCAGATCATTAGTCCAGGTTTTTGGATTACTTGTCCAGTGGAATAACCAGTATGTTGCTGTACCCATTAAGATTGGAGGCAGATTCCTGCTGAGATCTGCCATGTAGTACAAGCTGACAAGACGGCACAACTTTGAAAACATACCTGATTTCAATCCCTCTTCCTCTATTAACCAGAGACATAGATAGATTAATTAATGCCTTGTACAGGTATTCTTATCAGAAGTCCAAGAGTTTTTCTGCAATTGTTCAAAATGCAGAGATATTGCACAGATAGTAAAACAGATAATTCGTTGCAGCTAAAACTCAGCTTACATTCCCTTGAGGATAAAAACTATTGCTCAATTTTATGAAAAGGTATTTGATAAAAAGATTAAGATTTGATAAGAAGATTATTCTGGTGTGAGCATCCAGAATATTGGTACATAATTGTGAAAATTAGAGGGGTAGAAATCATAAAGCACGTTGCATGCAGGAGAAATCCAAACTTAGTTAAGTATTGTGAATATTGAGTCAATTAAGACTTTCAAGACTGAGGCCATTATATTTTTGTTGGTTAAAAGTATACACAAAGGGTGCCATAATCTTGTAATCAGGTTTGAGGGAAAAAAAGTAATGCAGCTAAGTGGTTCTAGAGACTGAATCGCTATTCCTGTTCTAAAATGCAATATCACAGCTGAAGCAAAGAATTAGGCCATAAATATGGGGAGACGTGTCCCCTCTTTTTCCATCTAGACATTTGTTTATGCAAGGATGCCTTTAAATGAAGGTTATGATTGTTAGCTGATAGTGTTGGATGGCAGATCACTTGTTATTTCAACCAGCTGACATCTTCATTGGATGCTCTTTCCAAACAACCTGCTCCAAAAGATCACTCTAAACTGCACAAGTGTTGCCATTTTCGCTTAACACCAGCTGTCTTGAAGCCTAGTGTCAAATTAGGGGCCATGTGTACCGAAGAAGTTACTGAGTTTATCACTGGCATGATTGATTCCAAGAACTTCTCTTGTATTTGGCCTAAATTCAATTCAATTGTTACAATCAGTGGTCAGTTTCTAACATGGTTTTGAATCGAGATTTCAATGGGCCGATATTTAGAATCTATTCTTCTGCCTTATTAAAATATCAAAATTATTTGCACTTTTACAAACACAATGTTTTCCCCTAAGTGTTTTGTTTGTCCCCCAGCCTAAAAATTTCAAATGCTAGAAGATTAAGACATTTCAAGATCAGTATTCAAAAAAATGTAATGAATATCCTAGGATATACTTAAACCCAATAATTATCAGGACACATTTTGTGCACATGTATAGAGATTCTGAAATTGCTCTCAAATAAAATGATAATAACCAGTCACATGCTTTGTCTAAATTGCCTGTTATGCCAAATATGTTGACTTTTAAGTGGAGAGGAAAGAAAGGACTTAAATGAAAAAAAAGAAACATGAAATTCATTAGCTAGAACTTCTGCTGCTCAGCACTATCCAGAGTAAAGCAGACAAGGGAAAGACTAAGGATAGGTATCATGTGCTATGATACCAAAAATGATGAAAAGCCTGTTGACATCCAATCTAAACTGCCTCAAAAACATTAATAATGGAAAATTACTTACTGGCTTTTGGAAAAATAAGAGAAACTGAAGTGAAATATTATTCATTATGACATTGATTTACTGCCCTTTTATTAACATTTCTTCAATTTGCAGATAATCCAGGATAATTCAGGAAATCCTTTACTATTTTTGTGAAACTACAAATTTTTACAATTGATATGAAGCCTGGTGGGTTTGTTAAATGCCTCCATATAACATATGTACATCAGGAATACTGCTATATGGTTGGTTATAGCAGTATTCCTGATGTACATATGATATATGGTTGGTTTTTACACAGAAATTTTAAATCAGATCAAGGGACACCTTTTATCTATGATTATGAATGGAACATACAACGGAAAAAGATAGTTCCTTCACAGAACAAGGTGATTCAAAATCAAACAGTAAAGCAAGAGAAAAATATAAAAACCAAATGTATAGAACATAAAGGAAGCATAAAGGGAAATTAAAAGTTAAATCACTTGGTAGGCTATGACACAATAAAAATGTTAATTTTCTAAAAAAGAAAAGCAAACAATAAAATTTTCCAATAGTTTTCCATTACAAAGACATGATTTATAGTCATCTCCCGAACCATTAACTTGTGCTTTGGCGATATTCAAATGGTCACATTTCTTCCTACTTAGTTTGCACTGAATGGATTTAAGTCAACTCGTTTAAAACTTTTGCGCCTTAACCTAAGGGGTGGTTCTCAGGAATCTTAGAATTAAACAGCAAAAAACAAGAGACATTTCAGGCTACTTTTGTATTGCATTCAAAATATCAAGTCACTCAATTTTCTGTTTCCTGCTGCACAGGTAAAAAGAATGTTCAATCTCAGTGTAATTTCAATGATTTACATGTTCTCTCAAATGCATAAGATATTGGTAAAGGATAAACATAATAATTGATGATTACGTAATATCAGAGACATGGAAAGACCCTTTTATGTCAGAATGTGATCAGCAAGAAATAATATAGTGGAAGGATGGCTTTATGAGTCTCAATCCACATACATGCACCCATCACCTTCCTTTCTTGTCAGATTCCATAATTTGCAGCCGTGTTGTCTCCGCTAATCACCTCCCAGCCTCTGTTGCTATTTCTACCTTTCCATCCTCACCTGGATCCACCTATCGCTTGCCAGCTCCTGCCTCACTCCTCCCCCTCACCTCTTCATATTGACTATCTCCCTTTTACACTTTCAGTCCTGAAGCAGGGCCTTGACCTGAAAAATCAATTATCCCTTTGCTTCCACAGGTGCTGCCTGACCAGCTGAGTTCCTCCAGCTGTTTGGGTTTTGCTCCAGGTTCCAGTATGTGCAGACTCTTGTGTCTATATACACACTACTTTGTGTTAGAGGACAGAAAAAATTCCACATAACACAGGTGGTGAAATTTAAGGAAATTGACAAGGTTTGACAGGATCTGACATAAGACGGTTCTTAAGGATGTGTACTGGGATTTGAGCTTTTAATCACTTAAGATCAACTACTTGCTGGAAAAGGTAGAGTTGTATACAGAGGTTTGCAGTGATAGAAGCAAGATACAAAAGAGGATAGACAGATTGTGCAAGTTGGAAAAATTATGTATCCAAGGCAAGTCAGGACACTTTTAGTTATGGAGAATAGGGACTGTGGAGGAGCTCAGAAACTGGAACAGTCCTTTCTACACCGCAAGCTGTCATATCCCGAAACCCATAATGTTGAATATCTTTGGTTCATATGTTACAATACTCTTCGGTTAAACAAGTTTCTCAATTTATAACTGAACTATCAAATATCTACTTCTGCATGAAGAAATGGTTCCTAAATTCATTCCTGTAAACCCTATCCCAAGTTTCCCAGTCAGTGAAACATTTCTCTTTATTTATGCCAACAATTTCTTTCATTGTGATGAAAACCTTGAATACTGGCACAGGGTTGAAGTGCTCATTGTCTGTTCCTGTTCTCTTCCTGACCCCCATCTCACCCCTTGTTCCTTTCCCTCATCAGTAAGAAAAGATTCTGAAAACTTTGATCAAATCAACCCTAACTTTCTACATTCTAGATGGCAACTACAAACATCAAACAATCTCTCTACTATACTAAATTTTGGGATCCAATTTCAGGAGAGGGATCAGAACATACAACCTTCCAATTCAGTGGTGGTATGAGGATTTGTATCACATCATCTGCATTGGTAATAAATGTGGTGAATAACTGAAGGTCCAACACAGATCCCTCCTGGAACACCAGTTAAGTCCTAATCCTGCCAATTAAAGTACTTGTGCATTAGACTCACTGTGCCCAGGTGGTCAGCATTGTCATATGGTTTAGGAGCCCAACACTGGCATTTGCTGTAGATGAAAGCAGTGGGCTGAAAAAGAGCAAAATATTCTGAGCTGTGTTTTCTCTGGACAACCTTCTCAGTCAGCTGAGCTTTCCATTTCTTCCAAAGTCCTCTTGAATAGTTAACCCCACGGAGGTCTTGACCATATGCATCTATCTCCCAGATGTCTTTGTTGCTGCCTGTTCTTTATATATCATATATAGTTGTGCTTTTAGGTGGGTGTGGATCTCCAGCAGGTTATGACACAGCGGCTAGATTTTGGGAATATCCAGTGTCATCCATCTAATAAACATAACCAATCCATTCCAAACACTATTGACTTCGTAATGAATGTATGTTGATGAAATTAGCACTCTCTGAGACACCCAAGTTGGTGACCTTGTCCTGCCAAGAGATTGAATGAATGCATCCGAGACAGCAAAGGATGAAACTTTTAAGCTGCTTCTCATGCCTTGCATATTTTATCTCGGCCTCACTTCTGTGGGGAAGTGTACTCAGGACACTGGCTTGGCAGACTTGCTGTTTGGTGTCCTCTGTTAGGTTGCTATTTCTCTGCACATTCTTGCTCAGATTGTTGATAATAATTGCAGCATTTCTAATGTAATATCAAGTGAAAGATTGCTGGTGATTGTAGAACCTAGATATACGAAGTTGTCAACAACCACCAATGTCACACTGACGGTATTATGGCAATGTCCTGGGTCATGATATTCACCTTCCCGACATTGTTGGTAAATTCAAACTTTACTGGGATGAATCTTTTCAGAAGCCACTAACAAGCAACTAAACGGTCTCTTGGCCATTAGTAGGGCGTGCTAGTATGGTATTTCAAAGCAACCCCCTCATGTGAACCTGGCACACTTCTTTTCTTGGCCCTCAGATGGGCAAGGCTGAATAACTTTCTATAATGAGACACCCTATGAGATAAGCTGAAGGCATATAACAGCAGCGATGAGAAGAAAATGCCAAAGTGGCAAATGCCAGAACCCAGTTCTGTTTGACTCTGCTTCTGACATCAAAGATTTCAAACATTGCTTTGTCAGAGCTGACTTTATCGCTCGTTGGTAGCTTTGGATGGCAGCTAAACTTCATCAACAGCTTGAATAAACTGCTACTCACACCACTGATTGCCTTGGTGAGATCCAGGAAGGTAGTAAATATAATGGCATTCTTTGTTCACAGCCAATCTCTTGCTACTGCCAAACTAAGATGATCATATTGAATGCAGATTTCCTAACTTTAAAAAACTCTGGGATTTGGAGTAGATATGTTCATTCAAGATCTATAACCAGGTCCAACAAATACTTTTCCCATGACGCTCAGTAGCATATCTCAGTAGCTGTCACAATTGTGGTTGGCTTTGTTCTTGTATGAGGTCACAGTCTTTGCATTAGCATATCCTGCAGTACAAACCCATCACTCAAACAAAGATTGAGAAACTCAAACAAATGCTGTTACAGTGACAACTTCTAGTGTTTGCTAGTTTCAGGCAAAATGACATCATCTGAAGCTCTGCCAATGGTGATGATATTTTCCTCGGAGTACAATTGAAGGCATGTTTCACCCATCCCTTCATTTGTTACAACTGGTGATAACCTTCCCTGTCTTCGCTTTAATGGATTTTTTTTTTGCAGATGAACCCATTGTCTTTTTGATCCCTTTGCATATGTCCTTAGTATTCAGTGTCAAGAGGACAAATACGTGCTCTGGCAAACTTGTACCCAGCAGTTGTTGGTATAATACTTAGCAACATATTTGATTTTATTTTGAATATTTTCAGTTGGGTTTTCATTATAGTTGGTGAAGATGGCTCTTATACCAGTGACAGGTTTCCTTGCAGCATTGTCGGCCTCGAACCAGTCATCATCTTTCCATTTGTATTTCTCATATATTGAGAATGCTGTGCTGTAAATGGTGCTTCAATTATATTCCAACAGGTTTTTGCACTCTGTATGGGAGTGCTAGGGAGTGAAATAAGAAAATGGGAGCAAGGGTAGGCCATGTGGCCCCTCAAGCCAACACTGCCATTCAATATAATAATAACTGATCTGCCCCAGGCTCATCTCCGCTTCTGTACTGGTTCCCCATAGCTCTCAATCCTCTTTAAATCTCTGAATGATCTAGCCTCCATATTCCTTCAGAGCAAAAATTCCAGACATTCACCACCATCTGCGTGAAGAAGTTATGCATCTGTTTTAAGTGACCATCCCCTAATCTTTTAACTATGTCCCATCATTTGAGATTCTACTACTATTGGAAATATCCAAATATCTATCCTGTCGTGTCTCCTGGAGATCCAAAGAATATAAATCTAATTTCTTTAGCTACCTGTGATAGGACAACCCACTTGTCCCAGGAATTAGCCTACTGAATCTCTTTAGAACTACCTCCAATTGGTCTCGCAGAAGTAGAAATAAGATAAGATAAAACTGATAATTCCATAAGAAGTAAACAAGGCATTCCATCATACAATAACTGTGTGTATGTGTGGTGGTTGGAATGCAGCAAACTGCATATTTGGATTATTCTGAAATGCAGAACTGAACTTGCTTCAAAAGGACACTTGCTTGCTTCTGATAGAGATCGCTGAAGACTACAATATTGCATGTTGTCCATAGCCAAGAAAATGAGAAGCAAGTCATTTATGTGTATTGTTCTCCAACTTATGAGCCAATTGCCAAAACAAAAAGTCAACATATACAGCATACATCAATATTAGGCGTCTCAAAGGTGTCTGCAGGTTAGTTTGTAGCTATGTCATTCCAGGATTTGCAATCTGCCTTAGTATTGTGCATTGATATATCCCAGAAAATACCTTCTTCGATTTATTGTAGATTCTGTATCCATGAGTACTTTTCAAATGTTTTTGAGATAACAATCACGAGGAGAGGGTAATTCCCTCACCCTGAATAGAGATCCAGAGGAATGACTGAAAACCCTATGTTGCAGGAATTTCTCACAAAAGTAGGAAATTCTCTTATTTCAGGAATAACATACTCAGTTAAAGTCAAGTCCTTGCACAATTTATCCCCATCAACTAAATCAATTGACAACTTATAATAGTATAAAATGCAATTACTCTGATCAGAATTCATTCAATGGATAATGGTGAAGCAAAAAGCAGATAGATTCAACTATGGTGTTGCATTTGGGTGAGAATCATCTTCTGTGCCTAAAGGGCTGTTTAAGATTCTAGTACATAGAGAACACCAAAATATTGTACATAATTGTATGTCAGTTTCATTGCAAGATGATACAGCTTTCAACGTAGACTTTTGCATGATGCCTGGGACAGTTAATACTCTAAACATATATGATAGTTATTTATTCAATTTCTACTCTATATTCTGTTTGCTATGGTGTCAATTTTGGAAGGAACCAAAGCAGGGAGTGGGTGGCTCTGACCCTTGTTTGATAACAAGGCAAATATTAGCAATTATTAAATTTATTTACAATCTTGTTAATGCTGATATTGCAAAAAAGTTAGCGAGGAAAGAATGTAAACCAGTTCTAAAAGTTGCTCCAATCTACATTTATTGAAGCTGATAACATTTTAGTTTAATTCTGGCAAGTGGTGTTTCAAGGTGACAGACTTTCAAGCTGGCAGACCAAATCTTCACAACAGTAATAATAGCATCTTCCATCCAAAGATATGAGAACCACTGAAGGTTGGCTTTGCAATTATAACAATCCACTACAAATAATCTGGAGGAACACGGTCAAGAGGTAAACAACTGGTCAACAACAACAAGAAAAACAAATGAACTACATACTTGAAATAAATCCATGCCAAAATTACTTAAACTATTTGGCACAGAGATCAATTTGCATTCACAGATGTGTGTACATTCCCATTTCCTTTTGGTGCAAAGAAACATTATGTAAGATAGGTATTTTTCTTTTGCCCAATGAATTCTTCTTCAATACATTTTTGTTTACTTTCTTAAGAGAGTTAAAACTTCATGTACAGTTATAAAGTCTAGAGAGTAAAATATCATTAGTTTGAAAAATTTTGAATCAGCCACACAGAACAGCAGTGAGCGAGGAGCTATTACACTCCCTACAGTTGCAGGGGAAAGTGCCTGGAGAGGGGGAGGGATGAGCGAACCAGGGAGTCACCGAGGAAGTGGTCTCTGCGGAAAGCAGAAAGGGGTGGGGAGGGAAAAATGTGGCTGGTGGTGGAATCATGTTGTAGTTGGCGGAGGTTTCGAAGAATGATGTGCTGGATGCATAGGCTAGTGGGGTGAAAGGCAAGGACCAGGGAACCTCTATCCCTGTTCTGTCTGAAGGGAGGTGGAGTAGAGCAGAAGTGCAGGAAATAGAGGAGATGCCGGTGAGAGCTTTCATCAATCACAATGAGGTGTTACACCTCCTATTGTTGCAGCGGAAAGTTCCTGGGGAAGCAGGTAGGGATGGCGAGGCGTTACACCTCCTCTGGTTGCAGGGAAAAGTTCCTGGAGAGGGGGGAGGGATGGGCGAGGTGTTACGCCTCCTACCGTTGCAGGAAAAAATGCCTGGGGAGGGGGTGGCATCCAACATAATATTAAAATCGCAGCTGTTTTGTTTTCAAGCAAGTATACTGGACTAGCAACATGTAAGAGATTTAACAACAATTTTTTTATAAAGATGGGAAGGGGCATTTTTATACAATAAACCTAAAAGTTCACTTATTGTTAAACACTAAACAGCTCTTACAGATGTTTTCTTTCATTCAAACAAGGTAAAAGACCAACTGAATCTCCCCTTGCATTGAGCAGGATTCTTTTGCAAATCCAGAACCTAAGCTTACAGCATTTTTGGCCCAGTTCCTGAGCTCAATGCTGGAGTGCAACTGACTGCTCGGGTCAAAACACTGACAGCATTTTTGGGATTTCCACCTTGACATGCACATGTGGAAATGTGGACATTACTGTTATTTATATAGGGTAATGTTGGTGAATACCAATGGAAACATTGACAATATCCCAGAAAATCCAGGTCGGAAGTAAATTGGAATAGGTACTGTTATATTTGTACAATTATGCTTCCAATTGCACAATTACTTATGCATTCATTATTAATATAAATACACTAGTGCATGTGTTTTAATATTTCTTGGTATTTAGTTCAAGCACGTTCATGTTTCATTCCTTCCTCTTGGCCTGACACACAATGCTACAGGGCAACAAAATGTTTTGTCTACTAAATTGTTTTACCCCTAAGGGGGTGTTAATGAGTATAGGGAAGGCAACTTGGGCTGGAATTTAAAACTGTACCTTTTCAGACAATCAGTCAACAACTGGAGTTTCCACTGACATCTCAAATGCAAGATACAGGTAGATTGTGATCTCCCTGGAACATTCCAAGAACAAAGTGCACCAGCCATACTAGCTCAACAAGTATCTGCTATTTTAAAATAGATACTAGATGTATCAAGGATTCAGATCTGTAACTGTTATGAGGAAGAATATTAAATATACCATCTTTTGAAATATCATGGATCTCTGATATCTGACAGTGTGCACCCATTGTGAATACTTCGATTCATCTTGTTTCGGCCACTTTTTTTTGGGTCTCCTAATTTTTGAGGAAATATCCACCTCACTGGATCCAACTGACATATACATTGGCATGTAAAAATGGGAACATAATGTAATGACATTGCTTTATTCTTGTTCTCAGAATGTGGAGTGAAAAAACACACAAGGATCATGGAAGAAGCAGTTAAACATAATCTAGGGTTAAAGAAGGAAACCTATGTGAATCCAAAGGAAAACCTAACTGGCAAATTACAATTATAAAACACATTTAAGGCCACCTGTGAGAAAAGGTGCACTGACCACACAACACAAACGAGGTCTGCATTATTAGCAGGAATGGGCAAGAAAAACAAGCTCACCTGTGAACATTTTTGTCACCATTTTGCTTTGTCTTCTGGCAGAGCAGACAAGCATCAGCCACGGTGGGAAAAACTCATGATGAGATGCCAGAAGCTCTGCAATAGTCCGTGTCAAGCCTGTTGGTTTTTGCTCTCCTTCAGCATAATTGCAGCCTTCATCAACAGAGTCCACAACGATGAAGAGATTCTGTTGAGGTGGTTTTATTCCCAAAAGTGGCAGGAGTACACACCTTAAATAAGAGACATGAAACATGTTACTAGAATCTCACACAACTTTGAAAGTACACTTCCTTCATTGGAAAATAGCAATTACTTACATCAGATTGTAGGCCAGAGCCTCTATTTTTGTTTCAGATCCAAATAAAGCTCAAAAGAATTCTATTTTCAATTTTGGTGCCTCAGGTTTGAGAGACTAAAACAAAAACTTTCTTTTTTATGGATTAAAATAGTCACCACACATTATACCTCTGTAGCGGCTGCTACCGTGATGCGAAAGTAAGACACTAGTCGATGAGTTGCAGAACAAAACTGATTTATTTTCCCACCTTGCATGGGCCTTTTAAGAGGAACGGTTCCCGCCCACCGAAAACGGAAACGATGTATGCGCTACGTCATCAAACTTCTCCCGCGCGCAGGTTCTCCCCGTCGCTCGGGGAAGACGAAGGCCCAGTGCCATCTTGGGCCTCGCCACTCCGACGATGTGTGAACTGACCGCCAAGCCGGTTCACCTGCTCGGACGGTGAGTCGCTACACCTCCATATTAAAAGTTTTATAACTGATGCATATGGGACAATGATGAGGAAGTGCCAATACGGCTACATTCAAAATGTATGTAACCTTAGTTACTTTGGGCTAAGGAATTTGAGCTTAAAGCTCTTATCAACATAAATAGTGCATTTCATTACATATCCCTGACTTTTGTGATGTCAATCATATTGTTGACATTTTTCAAATATCTTGCAAACATAGTGGTAGTACCCAATCCATCCCAGATATGCTAATAACAAAAAGACACAAGATAATAAATATTTAAAAAAGTACAACACATTCCTATAAATTTATCTGTTTACTTTCAGAGTTTGGAGACCAGCTAAATTTTCATCTCAGATAATGTAAACCATTGTCAGCAACCACTACACTATAACATATTTAACTTTCATCTGCATGTCCTGTATTAAGTTTCACTGGTTTGCCTTAATCAATGAGCTTTTGCTTATGGTTGATATTTTTCAAAAGCCATCATTTGTAGAACATCTTTTATGATTATTTTAAAAAATGCACTTGGTAGAAGTAATAAAGACAGTGAGGGAACAGATGTTGGATCTTGGATGGAGATTTTAAAAACGATGATTGAAAACTCAATCAAAACCAGGTTCCTTAAAAGGCTTTTTACGAGGAAGAGAAAAGATTGAACATTTAGGTTGTAATTCCAGAAATTAATGCCAAAGTTCTTGAAGGCTTTGCTTGGCAAAATAGAAACCTGAAAAAACACAGAAGACCAGTGCCAAAGGAGCAAGAAAATTCACAGCATTGTTGATTTGGGATACGCTGGGTCAACGAGAGATTTAAAGACAAAAGCAATGAATTTAACTTTCATGCATTTGGGGACCTGAAAGCTATCGCAGAAATCTACATGGATCATACTGTTAAGAGAGGTAATGAACAACTACAATGGAAAAAAAATGCTAAATTTTCAGGTCAATATTCTTTCACCAGGAGGGTATGGGCAAGTGGATGTGAAAGAAATTGAACTTAGAAAGCCAATATTATGGTAGGCATCGACTTAGGAAACCAATAAGGATACTGTAAAAACTGAATCTGTGGGATAAAACTTCACCAGGAGAGTGGTTGATTCAGGGAATGGAGGGCTGGCACCATTTCAGAGCTAGAAATTGAGTTTGGTTATGAATGTAACCCATTTGAAGCTCAGGTCTGAAAAAAAAGATTGCCAAGGTTTTGCAATCAAAAGTATGGCTGAATTATTATAGTTTGCAGAATGACTCAAAACAATAGTCAATTTTCTTGATATTCAGTTTTAGAGCTGAAAATGACTATGACTTTGGGGGGGTGAAAGGCAGAAGTGAATGTTATCAGTTCATTTGTGGAAGTTGATCTACATTTCTGGTTGACATTGCAATGGGGATCATGAGGCAAAGTGGAATCTCAGGCACAGGCAGTGGACTAACAAGGTGCACTAACAAGATGATTATGCATAGGTGAAGAGAACCATCACTGAAGTGGCATAGGATACATTTGCATAAGCAGGAATTCAACCTCTGTTAGGTCACACTGAGAGCTGGACAATGGACAAGAAGTGATGTAGGAGCATGATACTGTCAGTCATTGCACACTGTATAGTCAATGTTAAGAAAAAACAAGTTGAAATAAGGCACCATAGCTCTGGTTAGAGGGGGATCTTATTCATGACTTTCCTGGGAAGTAAAGGCATTTTAACCTTCAAAATATTACAGTAATACTTTAGTGGTCCATTAGTGATACTTAAACATGAAATTGAGGAAAATCTTAAAAGTAAGAAGAGATTCATCTGGTTACAGATGGGGTAGCAATGAGGACCAATGTTTGTTTTTCAGGAAGCCAGTATATTTGCATCTTTCTGTGCTATGGACTTTTACAGTTTTATAAATCTGTCAAACTGATTTATATATCAAGTTTCATAAGGTAGTGTTTTTGAAAAATCTATGTAAATAACGAGGCAGATTTTCAGTTCCATTAGCAGGCCCATTGTTGCTCTGGCTGTTGGATTCTTCATGGAATCCAACAGAAAAGCTTGGTCTTTTATGGGCTTCCCAACTCTCAGATACAAGCACGGGTAAGCCCATTCAAATGAAAACGAGTCATTGGTTGCCAGGAAGAAGTAGTCTTTTGTTATTAAAGCTAGTTCAATGTTTTCAATTAGCTGTAATGCTATGTTTTACAGGGCTTCAAATGTAAATTTTTATAATATTTTAAATTATTTTAACAATTTTTTCTTTGAAAGGAAATTACGTTTCAATACTTTGACATTTGGAGTCAATAACACTGACTCAGTTGGTGAGGGAGGGGACATGATCTTGCAAGCTGTCAAGGCAGTTCTGTGAATACAACAAGGCACCTGAGTCAAGGCAGCCCCTATACTGAGTTGAGCTCTCAGAGAAACACTGTGCCCAGAGGCAAGTTGGAACAAATAGCAAGGTACACTAGCATACAGACAATGACCTTGGAGCAATGAACAATTTGTTTCAATAGTAATGACACTGTCCTTCCAGTATTTGAAAATGTTCATAGTTTGGGGCTTTGTGTCCTGTGACACAAGTAAAAGGAATGCAGATGGTAACCACTTAGAATTCCACATAAATTATGTATATTCACTGTTGTATTTGCTAAATAAACAATCCTTCAAATCTGTTTTCAGGAAACACTGCAAAAGTTGAAGGCAAGCATGTTTTAATATCGCTTACTTGATGTACAATCTGAATTACTTATACCAAATAAATACATCTTCCATAAGGGCTTTCACGTATATGCACAGGAGGAAGAAAAGCAATGCTTACAAACAAAATGTTGGTGTGTTCTGTCCAAAGCAGTCTAACCATCAATCCTACCAAAATTCCTCATTGGATCTAAAGTGCAATTTGGCCCCTCACAACAAATTTGCCATCAATAAAATGTTGGCTGATCCTTAACCTCAGTGTACTTTCCTGTACTAGCTCTTATGCATCGATTCCTTTGACATCCAAAAATCTATTGATCCCCATGCTGAATATACTCAGCAATGAACCTCCACAGCTCTCTTGGGTTGACATTTCCAAAAATCTAATACCTATCGGGTGAAGAAATTTCTTCCCAACGCAGTCCTGACTCATTACTTTTGAGACTTTAACCCAAGGAAATATCTTCCCTGCATATACACTGTTAAGTCCCATAGAGAGTCATACAGCATATACTGTAAATAAGGCCCTCTAGCCAACGGAGTCGATGCCGATTATCTGCACCCAGTTGCACCATTTCATTCTTCCCACAGTTCCATCAACTCTCTCCTGATTCTTACTCTTACCTACACTCTAGTGGCAATTTACAATGGTCAATTAATTAACAAAACCACACATTTTTGGGATGTGGGAGGAAACGATAGCATCCAGAGGAAACCGTGCAGTCACATGGAGAAGGTACAAACTCCACACGGACAGCACCGGAGGTCAGGATTGAACCTGGGTCATTGGAGCTGTAAGGCAGCAGTTCTCCTTGCTCAGTCACAGTGCTTAGCTCTCATTCTTCTGAATTTTACAGAGTATAGGTTCAGTCTGATTAATATCTCTTCATTGGACAATCCCTCCATCTCAAGAATCAATATTCTGAACCGTAGCTTCCCACGATTGCAAGTACATCTTTCCTTTGGTAGAGAACCAGACCTGTGCACAATACTCTGGTTGTGGTCTCACCAGGGGTCTAGGTGATTGCAGTAAAATGTCTTTATTCCTGTACTCCAGTCCTCTAGAAATAAGGCCAAGAGACTGCTTGCCACCACCCACTCCCCCCGCCCCAACCATTTGCCAGACCTGCCTATCAACTTTGTGATCTGTGTAAAGGATTCCGAAGTCCCAATGAAAACCAATAATTTTGAATCTCCCACCATAAAAAAAAACTCTGCTTTTCTATTTTTCCACTGGTATATAGCCTCACATTTTTCTAATTTACATTCTGTGTCCTCATCCACTCAATTAGCCTATCTGTATTACATTGAAGTCTTGCTGCGTCCCCTTCTAATCTCATACTGCTTTGCACGATCAGCAAACTTAGACATATACATTTGCACCCCCCCATCCAAATCATTGGTATAAATTATGAACAGCTGGGGGTTCAACATCAATCCCTGATGCACCCCAAAATGCACAGCCACCCAACCTGAAGGTATCCCATTTATTTATTTCTTCCTCTGTTTTTTTTTGATCATCCTCTATCCATGCCAGTATATTACCTCAATTCCACATGCTCTAATCTCGTGTGGCAATTTATCGAAGGCCTTTTGAAAGTCCAAATAGACCACATCCACTGGTTCTCCCTCATCTATTTTGCAAACTGCAATCTCAAAAATCTCCAACAAATTTGCCAAACAGATTTCCCTCTTATAAATCCACAATAACTTTGTACAAATCAAATGTAACCAGAAATAGTGGAGTTACATGTGTTGTCTTACAATCTGTAGAAACTGTTCTAGAATTCACAGAATTTTGGAAAATAACTAGGTCATTCACTAATGCTATAAGCCACCTCTTTCAAATCCTGGGATAAGTTCGTCAGGTCTTTTAGTTCTGTTTCTTCAATACTTCTTTTAAACTAATGGTGATTTCTTTCAACTTCTCTTTCATTCTAGACCTGTAGTTCCCCACTATTTCTTCCACTTGTATTCTTCCATGAAGACAGAACAAAACATTGGTTTCATTTCTCTGCCATTTTCTTATTCCCTGATAGAATCCTTCTCATCATTGTCAATAAAGGACCTATGATGATCTTTCAATTTTTACGTCAATAGGTTTTACTGTCTGTTATAATGTTGCTCGCTTTCAAGATCCATCACAAATATTTATGTACAACTATTCAGAATCAAAATTAAAAAAAACATTGGTTTTATTGATGCAGTTGATAAAATATGCTTCTCTATATTAAATATGATGTATAAAATATTATAAAAAGCACAATAGTATGCTAAATATTAATTAAATAATTGTGGTATAGCTTTGGAATGAGATGTTCTAAACAAAATATATTGTAACATGTATCAACTTGGCTTGGAATTAATAGTTTCATTGGAATCTAGGTTTAAAGTCTAAATTAAATTGACTCAGCATGTTTACAATTATTTGCACTGCTCCTGTTTTTAGAAGTCAATACAGTATTTCATCTATGACCTTCTGAGATATGATTTGATGAATAAATTTAACATTTCATTTATTCATGTAATATTCTAAGTACTTTACACTCCCAAGCAGCTGTATTAATATGTACTAATGAAAAAGGTAAATAACAATTTTGCAAATAAAATTAAATTTTATTACATTTAAGGCATTTTAAAATTTAACTTACACATGGTCATGCACCTGTTGAATTTTTGTTCAACACACTTCTTTCACAAGAAACCCTTCTTTCCCTTAACTTCTTCAAATCCGAGGAAAAATCACTCCAGTTTTGTCACCCAAGTAATCACTTTTGAGGCTGTGCTTTTTATGAACATATAGTATTTAAAAATACTACAATTACTTTTTACAATTAGCAAAAATGTAAGACTTAGAATGTATATATTCAGTTGTAGCGGTTGCTACCGCGGAATAAAACAAGACTCTACTCGGAGGATTGCCAAACAGAACTGGTTTATTTTCCCGCCTTGCGCAGGCCCTTTAAGGGAGAATGTTCCTGCCCAAAACAACCGGCAATGACGTAAGTCCTACATCATCAGGACTTTCCCGCGCGCGGGTTCTCCCCGTCGCTCGGAAAGACGAGGCCCGCCGCCATCTTGGGCCTCGTCGCTTCAACGCCGCGCGACCCGACTGCCGAGCCGGTTCGCCTGACTAAACGGTGAGTCGCCACACAACCCCCCCCAGAACCGGCGAGACAGTCCCCAAGGTCCGTGGGCTGTGCCAGCTGCCGCTTAGGGGGGCGGCCTCTGTGTCGCGGCGTGGCAACCTCGACAGGCTGTTGCAGATCCAAATGGGCCGGTTTGAGGCGGTCCGCCGTGAAAACCTGTTCCCTGCCTCCAATGTCCAAAATAAAAGTGGATCCGTTATTCCGTATGACTCGGAACGGTCCCTCATATGGTCGTTGCAATGGCGCCCGAGGTGTGCCCCTGTGAACGAAAACAAACTTACAGTCCCGTAGTTCCTTGGGCTGGCAGGATGGGGCTTGACCGTGCCGTGAGGTGGGAATCGGGGCCAAGGCGCCAAGCTTTTCGCGCAGTCTTTGTAGGACTGCTGGGGGTTGTTCCCCTTGGTCCCGAAGGGCAGGTATGAAATCCCCGGGGACAACTAGTGGCGCCCCGTACACAAGCTCAGCTGATGAAGTGCGGAGGTCTTCTTTGGGGGCAGTGCGTATGCCGAGCAGGACCCAAGGCAGCTCGTCAACCCAGTTAGGACCCTTCAGGCGGGCCATCAAGGCCGATTTCAGACGGTGGTGAAAACGTTCCACCAACCCGTTTGATTGAGGATGGTAGGCCGTGGTGGTGTGCAGCTGCGTCCCTAGCAGGTTCGCTAATGCAGCCCAGAGACTGGAAGTGAATTGGGTGCCTCTGTCTGAAGTGATGTGGGCCGGAACGCCAAAACGTGAGACCCAAGTTGTGAGCAGCGCCTGGGCGCAGGAATCAGTTGTGATGTCAGCCAGGGGGGTTGCCTCAGGCCACCTCGTGAACCGGTCCACGATGGTAAGGAGGTACCGGGCTCCTCTTGAAACCGGCAGAGGGCACACGAGGTCGACGGGTATGTGGTCGAACCTCCTACGGGTAGGCTCGAACTGCTGTGGTGGGACCTCGGTGTGTCGCTGGATTTTTGACGTCTGGCAGTGCGGACAAATCCTGGCCCACTCACTGACCTGTTTGCGCAGGCCATGCCAGACAAACTTGCTGGCGACCAGTCGGACAGTAGATCTGATGGACGGGTGCGCCAACCCATGTACCGAGTCAAAAACGCGTCTCCGCCAGGCTGCAGGGACTATAGGACGGGGCTGACTAGTCGCAATGTCGCAAAGTAGGGTCCGCTGACCTGGACCAACCAAGAAATCTCGGAGCTGCAGACCCGAGACTGCGGTTCTGTAGCTGGGCAGTTCGTCGTCGGCTTGCTGTGCGTCAGCTAGGGCCGTGTAGTCGACACCCAAGGATAGGTTGTGGATGGTTGGTCTGGAAAGTGCATCAGCAACGACATTATCCTTTCCAGAGACACGTTGGATGTCAGTTGTGAACTCGGAAATGTAGGATAAATGTCTCTGCTGACGAGCTGACCAGGGATCGGAGACTTTGGAGAAGGCAAAGGACAGAGGCTTATGATCGCTGAAAGCGGTGAAAGGCCTGCCTGCTAGAAAGTATCGGAAATGCCGGACCGCCAGATACAGCGCTAGAAGTTCCCGATCAAAAGCGCTGTACTTCAGTTCGGGCGGTCTAAGGTGCTTGCTGAAAAATGCCAAGGGTTGCCAGCGGCCTTCGAGTAGCTGTTCCAGTACCCCACCCACCGCTGTGTTGGACGCGTCAACCGTGAGGGCAGTCGGGACGTCAGTCCTGGGGTGTACCAGCATCGTGGCGTCTGCCAGGGCGTCTTTGGCCTTAACGAAAGCAGCCGCAGCCTCGTCAGTCCAGGTGATGTCCTTGCCCTTACCAGCCAGCAGCGAGAACAGAGGGCGCATGATACGGGCTGCTGCAGGGATGAACCGATGGTAAAAGTTGACCATCCCAAGGAATTCCTGTAGGCCTTTGACTGTGTCGAGGCGGGCAAAATGGCGGATAGCATCCACCTTGGCGGGTAGGGGTGTTGCCCCGTCGCTGGTGATTTTGTGGCCGAGGAAATCGATAGAGTCAAGTCCGAATTGGCACTTGGACGGGTTGATCGTGAGGCCGAAATCGCGGAGGCGGGAATACAGCTGGCGGAGGTGGGAAAGGTGTTCCTGGCGGTTACGGCTGGCGATCAGTATGTCGTCCAAGTAAATGAACATGAAGTCCAGGTCTCGGCCTACCGCGTCCATCAGCCGCTGGAAGGTCTGCGCGGCGTTCTTAAGGCCGAACGGCATCCGAAGGAATTCGAACAAGCCGAATGGGGTGATAATCGCAGTTTTGGGGACGTCATCCGGATGGACCGGGATTTGGTGGTATCCCCTAATGAGGTCCACTTTGGAAAAGATGCGGGCCCCGTGTAAGTTCGCTGCGAAGTCCTGGATGTGAGGGATGGGATAGCGGTCCGGGGTGGTGGCATCATTCAGCCTGCGGTAGTCGCCGCAGGGCCTCCACCCTCCGGTGGCTTTGGGGACCATGTGCAGGAGGGAGGCCCAGGGGCTGTCTGACCTGCGAACAATCCCCAGCTCCTCCATGTGATGGAACTCTTCCTTTGCCAGGCGGAGCTTGTCTGGAGGTAATCGTCGTGCTCGGGCATGAAGGGGTGGCCCTGTGGTAATGATGTGGTGTCGTACCCTGTGTGTGGGCCTAGAATTTGTAAACGAAGGTGCCAAAATCGATGGGAATTCGGCTAGGAGCTTGGCGAAATCGTTGCCAGAAAGGGAAATGGAGTCCAGGCGCGGGGCTGGTGGGCTGATTTCTCCCAGGGGATAGGTCTGGAGAGTGCTAGAGTGGACTAACCGCTTCCTTCGCAGGTCGACTAACAGGTTGTGGGCCCGAAGGAAATCGGCTCCTAGGAGTGGTCGGGCGACGGTGGCAAGGGTAAAGGTCCAGGTAAAACGGCTTCCACCAAAGTGTAATTGAAGCGTACGGGTGCCGAAAGACCGTATCGTTGTACCGTTGGCGGCATTGAGTAGAGGACCTGGTGGCCTGTCACGAGTGTCGCGGCCTGTCGGGGGCAAAATACTGACCTCCGCTCCAGTATCAACGAGGAAACGCCGTCCAGATTTCTTGTCCTGAACGAAGAGGAGGCTCTGTCGGCGGCCAGCCGCCGTGGCCATCAGCGGCGGCTGGCCCTGGCGTTTCCCTGAAATTTGCAGGGTGGGTGGCATCGATGGGCCTCCGCACCCCACCTCTGATGGTAGAAGCACAGCTGGTCACCCATGTCGTCGTCTGCGTTCCTGGGGTGTGGCTGCTCGGTTGCTGAGGCCGGGCGAGGCGGGCGTTGGGCTCGCGGCCTGGTGATTTGACTGACGGACGAGCCGCTCTCGCGCTTGGCCCTCCACAGGACATCTGCCCGGGCAGCCACCTCACGGGGGTTGCTGAAGTCGGCGTCAGCTAACAACAAGTGGATGTCATCGGGGAGCTGTTCGAGGAAGGCCTGTTCGAACATCAGGCATGGCTTGTGTCCCTCGGCCAATGCCAGCATCTCATTCATTAGGGCAGATGGGGATCTGTCCCCCAGGCCATCCAGATGAAGCAGGCGGGCGGCGCGCTCACGACGGGAGAGGCCGAAGGTCCGGATCAAAAGGTCTTTGAAAGCCGGGTACTTATCTTCCTCCGGAGGCGACTGGATGAAGTCTCCAACCTGGGCGGTTGTCTCCTGGTCCAGAGAGCTAACCACATGGTAGTACTTCGTGGAGTCGGAGGTGATCTGCCAAAGGTGGAATTGCGCTTCGGCCTGGTCAAACCAGACGCTGGGCCGAAGTGTGCAAAAGGTGGGCAGCTTGAGGGCCACTGCGTTGGCTGCTGCGCTGTCGTCCATTTCGCGGGTCCAAAAGCCCTTTGGACCGTCGGGGTCACCAATGTAGCGGTTGCTACCGCGGAATAAAACAAGACTCTACTCGGAGGATTGCCAAACAGAACTGGTTTATTTTCCCGCCTTGCGCGGGCCCTTTAAGGGAGAATGTTCCCGCCCAAAACAACCGGCAATGACGTAAGTCCTATGTCATCAGGACTTTCCCGTGCGCAGGTTCTCCCCGTCGCTCGGAAAGACGAGGCCCGCCGCCATCTTGGGCCTCGTCGCTCTGACGCCGCGCGACCCGACTGCCGAGCCGGTTCACCCGACTAGACGGTGAGTCGCCACACAGTAATATTTGCCCCAAAATGGCTGCAATGCAGCTATGACATGCAACCACAATAACATTCCTCTTGTCAGATGATGATGTTAAAAATGGCATGGCAAAGACATCAATATTAAAAACAACCAAAAAACTGAAGGAAAATAAGCAAACAACATTTTTGGGGATGATAAACATGGAGTTTATCAAGAAAGGAATAGAATAGTTTGAATAAGGGTTAGAAACAGATGGTGGGAGATGACTACTACAGATCATGAATACCAGCATGGATCTGATAGGATGAATGGCCTGTATCTATGCAGAATATTCTGTATAAACAAAAAGTTAATGTGTTATTCATTCTTCCAAGAATTTCTAACCTGGGTTTGCCAGTTTCCATTTTGTCCTGTTATAACCAGAAAACCACAAATGGATTTTTTTGGGAATAAAATTTAAGAGCTGTTATATTTTGAAATTGAATTGTTCCAGCACCCTACCTATCAGGGGCACCTCATTCATCTTCAATTTTCATGTTTCATGCTTTAGAACCATTCCAAGGCAATCTAAGTCTTTTGAAGAAACACTGGTAGTACTAAAAACCTGATACATGATAAATCCATGCCCATTTGACCAGGTGCAAGACAAACACTGTCATAAATGCCTCAATATCTCAATTTCAACCTGCTGCCAGAAGCAACCAAAGTGCTTTTACACAAATGTGAATCCATTAGGTTCAATTCTGTGAACGTCTAACACTAGGTTATCTAGATACACAATTAAACAGCTGTGGTTGGAGGTCACATCCGAGGTCAATGCCAGAAATGAAGGTTCAAGAGCACAATGCCATAAACAGTTTAGTGACCTTATATGCATGATCTGCACAGACATTAAGCTCTGTCTGTAAATAATAAAACTACTAGTCTTGCACATTACTCCACGCACACACGCCCACCATTCACAAAACAACAATTTCTAACAACCAGGACTTGTGGCAAACATTCATGTACCCCACCACACCTCTTACTACTTCAACCTTCACCCTAGGCTATTTAGCTATGACAGGCACAAAACAAGACAGTCACAAAAACATAAAAAGTAAAAAAAATCAGATATTGGAGATATAAAATAAAAACAAAAAGTACTGAAAGTAATCAACAGATCAGTTAGCATCAGTGGAGGGAAAAACAGAAAGTTAACATTTCAGGTCAATGATACTCATCATAACTATCTGATGAAAGGTCATCCATCTGAAATGTTAACTGTGCTGCTCTGTCCAAAAATGCAGCCTGACCTGTTGAATATTTAAGATTCTATGATTTTACCTCACTAATACACTTCCAAGTGCAAGAGCAGCTGGCACAGAACTGGCACCAGATACCGACTGTGTGGGGTGGAAGGAGAGGGGAAATATTATCTGTTTGCCCAGTTGCCTGGTGAAATGTGTTCTGGACATCACTAGCAATGCTGCCAATGAGACTGTGGACAATGATGGCATAGAGATCACTGAAGATAATAGTATTCATATATCAAATCCGAAGCCTCATATCCAATTTGGGATTTGTATAAATGAGTGCAACAGTCAGTGCAGATGTGGTGGGCCAAAGAGCATGATTTTATGTTGTGCAATTCTATAACTTGACTTTCATCCAACAATCTCTACACTATAAAGTCGTCTATTGTCTTTCAGATAGCCAAGAACACATGCCTAGTTGATTAGCGGCTGGGCAACAACCAAAGATGTTTAAAAATACGATCTGATGCTCCAAGCCACTAGGTCAAATAGTTGCACTTGTTTTCTGTAGGATTATTACAAAATCATTACAACACAGAAATAGGCCACATAATGTGCTCTCCATATCAGCCAAAAAGGAACTATTTGGACTAATCCAACTCAAGCCTTTAAGTGACACTTTACATGCCCTTCCTGCCCCCAACAGCACTGTTACAATGAAGCCCAAGATAGAGAGGTCAGAGTGGAAATGGAATCAAAGTGGCAGGCCACCATAAGCTGAGGGTTACCTTTGTCTATGAATTTATGGTACAACGTTCAGTGTCTACAACTTGGTCTCTAACGCTTTGCAGAACACTGCCATTCAGTCCACAAGTGTGGCCCTGTGTTTCCAGCTGCTTGTCACTATAATTTTCTGTCCCAATCCCACAGACCTCTTACACTACTGCAACAAAGTCCAACTGAAGCTCAATGAACAGCGCCTCATCTTCCAACTAGGCATAGTTCATTAGAGTTCTCGGGCTTCACACTGAATTCAACATATTTAGAAAGCCAGCCTCTCCAGCTTGTATCAGAACTAGATAGTTTGAAAGATATGTTATCAACCTGTATGTTAACTCAATTTTTCTCTCTCCATAGATGCTACCTTACTTGCTGACTACCAGCACTTTCAGATTTCCAGCATCTGCATTGTTTTCCAGCAATTTTTCCCCCTCTGTTTCCATTCATTTCCTCCTTCTATTTAGATCTCCTTCAGACAGAACAATGGCTCTGAGCAACCTTTCAACAACTGGCTCATTCATTCTTCTTTAGCTCCACCCACTCAGACATCCCATTTATTCTCACCACCCCTCCTCTTCTCTACAAGAGAAAACATGCTTCATTTCTAACTATCCTAGGTTCTGATGAAAGGTCATCAAACTATGTTGTAAACTCTGGCCCTTTCTTCAAAAGATGCTGCTAAATCTGCTGAGTATTTCCAGTATTTTTTGTTTTTATTTAAAGATGTACATATTGGGGATTCTGTGGGATAATAGCAATAGCAACTCCGAGACCTGGGACTCAACACCTCCCTCTGTAACTGGATCCTTGACTTTCTGACCAACAGACCGCTATCGGTGAGGATAGGCAGCAATACCTCCAGCACGATTATTCTCAACACTGGTGCCCCACAAGGCTGCGTCCTCAGCCCTCTACTCCCTATATACTCATGACTGTGGGGCCAAATTCTGCTCTAACTCCATCTACAAGTTTGCAGATGATACCACCGTAGTAGGCCAAATCTCAAATAACAATGAGTCGGGGTACAGGAAGGAGATAGAGAGCTTAGTGGCATGGTGTCATGACAACAACCTTTCCCTCATTGTCAATAAAACAAAAGAGCTGGTCACTGACTTCAGGAAAAGAGGGCGGTGTACATGCACCTGTCTACATCAGCGGTGCTGAGGTCGAGAGGATTGAGAGCTTCAAGTTCCTGGGAGTGAACATCACCAATAGCCTGTCCTGGTCAAATCACGTAGATGCCACGTCAAGAAAGCTCACCAGTGCCTCTACCTCCTCAGGGGGCTAAAGAAATTCGGTATGTCCCCTTTGACACTCACCAACTTTTATCGATGCACCATAGAAAGCATCCTATCTGGATGCATCACAGCTTGGTATGGCAATTGCTCTGCCCAGGACCGCAAGAAACTGCAGAGAGTAGTGGACACAGCCCAGCGCGTTACGGAAACCAGCCTCCCCTCCTTGGACTCTTTACCTCTTGCTGCCTTGGTGAAGCAGCCAGCATAATCAAAGACCCCACCCACCTGGGTCATTCTCTCTTCTCTTCTCTTCCATCAGGCAGAAGATACAGAAGCCTGAGGGCACATACCACCAGGCTCAAGGACAGCTTCTATCCCACTGTGATAAGACTATGGAATGGTTCCCTTATACGATAAGATGGACCCTGACCTCACAATCTACCTTGTTGTGACCTTACACCTTATTGTCTACCTGCACTGCACTTCCCTGTAGCTGTGACACTTTACTTTGTACTGTTATTGTTTTTACCTGTACTACCTCAATGCACTCTGTACTAACTCAATGTAACTGCACTGTGTAATGAATTGACCTGTATGATCGGTATGCAAGACAAGTTTTTCACTGTACCTCGGTACAAGTGACAATAATAAACTAATACCAAATGTCGAGAGTACAAGGTTAGGCATTTTCTTTCTTGAGGTAATCGCTATCTGGCAGTTTGTGGCATAAATGTTGCTTGCCACTTTTCATCCCTAGACTGAATTTTGTCTACATCCTGCTGAACTCTTAAAGAAACCCCTTCTTCACTAAACCCCAGATGATACTTCTTAGGTTCCTCACTAGAATCAAAAAGTAATCAAATCAGTCCTTTACAACATGGTCAGAATAGGCCTTTCATTGATTTCTCTTCCTCCTTTTCCTGCTGCTTTAACTTTTGTCCATAACTGAGCAAATCTAATATATTCATCAAGTTGCGCACGATACATCAAGCCACAAAAGCAAGAAACCCACTGCAAGAGCTTACTGCAGTAAATTTCCAGGTAAGTTCATGCATCCATATCATTTGAGAACTCCAAAAGGTGGAATCTAATATTTTTCTGAAGACTATAGCTCTACTTGCACCTTGTCTCACAGGCAGCCACCAGATATATTGGTGTTTTATTACAGCGAAAATATAGTGCTTATGGATGACTGCCACCTACATAGATAAACAATGCAAGCTCCCCATGTGTTGTGTTCTGAATTTGTCTTTCATTTGACAGGGAGGATGAAGAAAGCCTCCAAAGACCAGACCAAACTGTCAGAGAAGTGTATTTGTGAAACTGCAACAGGGCAAGAGTACATAAAATAAATGGGAGGAACAGAGAGAGCTTAGAGTGTATCTTCACTGATCTTTAAAAGTATCAGGGCCAGTATATAATTAGTGAAAAAGGCAAACAAGATGCTTTCCATTATTACCAATGCATGGACTATAAGAGCAGGGAGGTTACATTGAAACTGTATACAAAACCATTGTTCTGATCACCACATTCACAGGAAAGACAACTGAGAGTGTATAGAAATTTGTGAGAATGCTGGGATCAAGACTTTTAGCTATGATGATGGATTGGATAGGCTGGGATTCTTTTCTTTGGGACAGAAGAAGTCAAGGGGAGGTTTAATCGAGGTGTATAGCATTAGGAGGAGCTCAGATAGAATACGTAGGTGTAATCTATTTTAATGGGTTTGAACTTTTCCCTGGTAGACTGGTAGAGTTAGAAACCCTCACCGATTTAAAGTGTCTGGATGTATGTAATCTGCAAGGCTATAGATCACAAGGTACAAAGTGGAAATATGCCGGATAGCTCTTTCTCAACCAGCACCAACATGATGGCCTGACTAACCTTCTGTATCATAAGTATTTCATGATCCCATATAGTTGCTGAAAACAAAAAATGTATTATGTAACTCAACATACAAATCTTTAGCAGTAAAATTTTCAGCTATGTGCAAAATGTTTAAACAATTCAATAATAATAAATTCATGCAAGAGACTGCAGAAATTTAGTCTTGGCACTGGTATTAGGAAAGATTCTTTAAATACATGTAGATGCAGTGGCTGTGTAGGGGGAAAAATTACAAGGAAGCCAACTTGCACAGGGAATGAAAACCTTTACTTTCAATGAAATGTTCACTTTTAGTCTTGACTGTGATAAGAGTATTTTCACGACAAAATTAAAAAAAGAACTGTATTAGAAATCTAATTATATTTACAATCTATTTCTATTCAAGAATTATGAACCTTTAAGTACCAATAATGGAATCCACTTGTTAAGGTTCCATTCTATTCTTTCCAAATAAATAGTGACATCTTCTAAATAAAACATGAGCAGTACTGGATAAGTCAAGACAATTAAAAGATATGCTCTTTCAGCACCACACCCTTTCCATATTAGCTACTTCAATGGCAAGTTGATTTTCAGTTTGTCTAGCAAATGATGTATGTTAAGTGATAATCTGCTCTTAAAAACTTTAATACTTCCTACCAATTTAGTGTGCAAGTAAAGTTCCAGATTGTGTCCCTATTTTTGCTAACTCAGCTCAAACAAGAATAACGTAGATATAATAAATTGGATCACCTTGCACTGAGTGAGAAAGGAGAAAGGAAGAACTAAAGAGTTTGCACTCATTAATTATCCAGCAATCTTTTTGGAAATGAATGCTTGAAGACATCATGAAGATGTAATCTAGCTCAGTTGTGATGGTTTTGCCAACAAATATACTTCTGGCAGAAATATCTCCACTAGGGAAATGTGTACCGTGTTTGATTAACATTGAGACCAGGGCCAAAATGAAACCTGAACAAGTCTACTATTTCTACTGGTTTATAAGCATCCTATCAATATCTCATAATATCTTTGCCCATTTTTGCTCAGGTAAAAACATGAATTTTTCCAATAGAACAAAATATGTGATTTGTTTTGATCCTGTTGATCCTTCTCTGTATAGGCAAAACCACCCATTATTTTACATCAATTGTCCAGCTTCAGGCAAGGATGGCTGGTGTAAAAAAAAGGATAAATTTGCCTTGCCCAACAGAACAAGTTTCTGTAAGGTAGGGATTAGGGCACACATATTGCTGATCATAGAGAGTAAATTACTCACAATTCCTTTTCTTCATCCACTTCTCAGTTTCCCCTTGCTATGGTACTTGATCTTTGCACTGACACCATTAATTAACAGACATGTGTTCACTTGAGATATTGCATGGAACATCTTTGTTTACCTAGTTTGTACCAACAATTCATCAGGGAAGCTAGCTTAAAATACATCAATTTTAACAAGATAAATACCAAAAATCTAATACCAACTTGTAGCTGATTTTTCTTTTGCTAAAGGAATTTAATAGTTGGGTTTGCTCATTTTCATTGTGCTTCTGTTTCAACATTCAGTGCTGAAATCAACTGAAAATACTCTACCCCTGCAAATTTTGGAAACAGTAAACCACGACAATTTTTATGCTAAACTGATCAAACCATAAAAACTTTATTTATAACATGGACAAGTAGGTTTAAGAGTGAGTTTTCACAAAACATGGAATTGTGTATATTGATTGCTGAATCTCATGCTTTGGGCTTAAATTTTTTGGCTTAGCTTTTGGTTCCATTTGGAAGTGTTTTATCAGTTATTAATCAAAACATTCATGTCTTACAGACCAATAATTTGTGTTAGTTTTATTACATCAGTGGTTCTAATGGGTGTTGGCACTCTTCTTTACTCCATTTATAGTTCAGGGCCAAAGATTTGGTATCAATAGAAAGTTTTCCCGTGATTTTTATATATATATATACACACACATACATATAGTATATACACATACACACACACATACACACACACACACACACACACACACACACACACACACAGTCTTCACATCTTACAGTTAAATGTACAGAATTCCAGCGCACAGTGTACTCAAATGTATAAAACCTGGAGAAAAGCAGACCTGACTTGGAAACAAATTTGCAAGAAAGTAGCTATGTACCATTCTTTCCATTCAGACTGAAATTCTGTATTTATGAGCTTTTGGTCCTGTTATGAATACTGGCAAATCAATTTTCTCTTCCTCAGCAGCAAACATGTAAACTCAAATAAAACTACTTGAGCAATGTAAACAAACTCACAACCAATTAACACTACGTCATGACTATGATAGTACTATCAATCCACAGAGTGCATTTAAGTACACATGAACCATCTGGTTTAAAGCATTTAAACTTACTTGACTGTAGACAAGGACAAGATTAGACTCCTTGACTGGATTACAGTCTAGTCAAACCTTCTCATCCTTTGTCCTTAGCATATCCACAATCAAAATTAATCTCGAAGTTTCTATATAAATCTTGCCTCTTAGATAACTATCTTTTTCTTTGTGTAAGTTCTACTTTGAGAGTGATATTCTAAAACAAAACAATTGAAATAAAGACTAAAGAAACAAAATAAGAAAAGTTATTCAATTTTTTTACTTCCATTTATATTACAGTGCCACCAACAGGAAAACTACACAACTGCTGCTTGAAATATTCCTTTAAAACATTTAATGATTCGTTAAAGAAAATACAAAAACCACAGATGCTGGAAATCTGAAACAAAAACAGAAAATGCTAGAAATACACAGGAGGTCAGGCAGCATCTGTGGAAGGAAAAGCAGTTAACATTTTGGATCTGGAGTCTTGTTAAAACTTCGCCAGTTCTGAGGAGGAGTCTTGAACACAAAATGTTAACTGCTTATCCTTCAACTGGTGCTGCCTGGCCTATTTAGAGCTTTCAGCGTTTTCTGTTTTTCTTTAGTGACCTGTTGCCTAACTGAACCAGCTCTATTTTGGATTAATTCTGGAAAAATAGTTCAATGGTTTGTACCTTTACTCTCTTCAAAGGTTAAGGGGGTTCGGCACGTCACCAAACACTCTTAATAAATTTTTAGAGATGTTCTGTTGAAAGTATTCTGGTTGCATCATGGTCTGGTAATGGCAATTCAAATGCACAGGAACGCAAGAAGTTGCAGAGAGTAGCGGACTCAGTCCAATACATCACAGGTACCTCCCTCCCTACCATTGGTAGTATCTACATGAGACTCTGCCTCAAGAATGCGACATCAAAGATCCCCACTATCCAGGCCATGCCATCTTCTCGCAGCTACCATCGAGCAGGAGGTACAGAAGCCTTAAGTCCCTCTCCACGTTCAAGAACAGCTACATCCCTTCAACCATTTGGCTCTTGAACCAACCTGCACAACCCTAATCACTACCTCAGTGTAGCAACACTTTGACCACTTTTCACTACAGTGGACTTTGTTTTTTTTTGTTCTAATCGTTGTTTTATTCTTATAAAAATTGTATAATTTATGTTTTCTTTGTGAATACTGCTTATATGATGCTATGTGCCTGTGATACTGCAAATAAGTTTTCCATTGCACCTGTGCATACATGTACTTGTGCATATGACAATAAACACGACTTTGACTTTAAGTGGACGGCAGTCTTAAATTATCTTATGTTGGATATCAAGGGAATCAAAAGATTTGGGTTAATGAAGGAAAGTGACATTCAGATAAAGAATCAGCCGGGATCTTACTGAATAATGGAGTAAGCACAAGGGACCAAATGGCCTGCTTTCATTTATTTTATGTTCAAACACATTCTTCATTTTCCCTAGGCAACATGTAAATAAAACTAATACTCTTTCTTCCTACCCTTCTTTGCTTTAAAAAAAATGATCTCTGGTAAACCATTTGAAAGCCTAGGCTATTTTCAATTGTATGCCAGATGTGCTAGGGAATAATAGCCTGTAGTTATTTTGCTCATCAAAAAGAAATTTTAAAAAATCTGTTGAAAATGTGAGCCTGCGTGTCAGGTAATGGGTGCAAACTCTCTTGATACCACACAATGGCACAGTGCTGCATTAGGATTAGCATTCAGTTCAAACTTGACGTAATCTGAAGAGGCAGGGTGAACAGCTAGAGGTTGTGGTACATATTGGTACCAATGACATAGGAAAAGAGAAGAGGTCCTGAAGAAGGAATATAGGGAGCTAGGTAGAAAAGCAGGACCTCAAGGGTAGCAATCGCTGGATTGCTACTTGTGTTACGTGCCAGTGAGGGTAAGAATAGGTTGATTTGGCAGATGAATGTGTGGCTGAGGAGTTGGCGCAGGGGACAGGGTTTCAGATTTGTTGATCATTGGGATCTCTTCTGGGGAAGGTACGACCTGTACAAAAGGGATGGGTTACACTTGAACTGGAGGGGGACCAATATTCTTGCAGGCAGGTTTGCTCGAGCTGTTGGGGAGGGTTTAAACAAGTTTGGCAGGGGGATGGGAACCTGAGTGATAGGTCAGAGGTTGGTGCATTTAGTGTACAAGTAGATGCTGCATGTAGAAAGACTGTGAGGAAGGATAGGCAGTTGAAAGGGCAAAATTGCAGTCAGTTGGATGGGCTGAAGTGTGTCTACTTTAATGCGAGAAGCATCAGGAACAAGGGTGATGAACTTAGAGCATAGGTAAGTACATGGAACTACGACATGGTGGCCATTACAGAGACTTGGCTGTCACAAGGGCTGGAATGGCTGCTGGACATTCTGGGGTTCAGGTGTTTCAAAAGGGACAGGGATGGAGGTAAAAGAGGTGAGGGAGTAGCTTTGCTGATCAGAGACAGTGTCATAGTTGTAGAAAGGGAGGACGAGCTGGAGGGATTGTCTACTGAGTCCGTGTGGGTGGAAGTCAGAAACAGAAAGGGAGCGATCACTCTATTGGGAGTATTCTACAGGCCCCCCAACAGCAGCAGAGACATCGAGGAGCAGATTGGGAGGCAGATTTTGGAGAGGTGTAAAAATAATAGGGTTGTTGTCATGGGTGATTTCAACTTCCCTAATATTGATTGGCACCTCCTTAGTGTAAAGGGTTTAGATGGGGCAGAGTTTGTTAGGTATGTTCAGGAATGATTCCTGACACAGTATGTTGACAGGCCGACTTGAGGAGAGGCCATACTGGACCTGGTGCCTGATTAGGTTTCAGATCTCTCAGTGGGAGATTAATATAATCATCAGAAGGATTCATGTATCATTAAATACCAACACTACAAGTTTTTGCAGGGAGTTTAATTCATTTCAATAATGCCAGTGTAGCAATTTCACCAAAACTTAAGGACATGACAATAAGCTCCAGTTTTTGGGAGGGTAACAGTGCAGTGGCATAAATTGTTTACCAATTTTCAGTTCCTCCCTCCTCCATCACAATTTGCTGAGTTACTTGTATACTAATAACTGTGTGGATTAAACTGGCTGCTATCTTTTCCAGAAGATTCCATCTCAATATATTTATTATTTATTTGTAAATAAAATGCCCTTATTAAAACAATACTTATTTTTAAAAACTATCATATTAAAAGACTAATTTGTAAAATCACAATTAAAGTTGCATGTTGGATGAATTATGCTAAACTTTGCTTAAAAAAACAATAAGCCTTGCAAATGACTTGAGCTTGGAGGAACATAACCATTGCATTATGCAAGATGCACAGATCTTCACGAAGGTTAAAAACTAATGTGCAACGATTCTTATGTGGCACAACAAAACAATTGTTTTAAACTGACACATCTTCTACTCAGAGTCCTTTAAAGCCCTTCCCCCAAAATTAAAATAACAATGCTGCAAATGACTCCCACCCACCCAACTAATCCCATACCTCACAAGTCAAAAATTACAAAGCACTTCCTTTGTATCTGACCCCCAATTCCCATCTTCACTTCTCCTTTTTTGTTCACCTCCTCCCCACTGCTCAATCATCAAATCAAAGCTGCATTTAAAATGCAGCAGCACTATCCCCTCAACTAGGACTAAATATAAAACAAAGAAAACTCTAACATAAGCAAGCCACAGCACTAAGTGAGTTCATTTTCTTTGTAAATAGATGTTCTTTGAGTCATTTTATTTCTTAGCATATGTGAAATATTCATCTAGCCAATCACCTATCCTCTCTAGAGACCAAGAGTGATCAATGTCCCTTGTGCCATTTTGTTCAATGCCACCAAGTACCCTTCTCTCAAAAGGATCCTGCACAACAAGGGTATTGAAAGACATCTGTACGCGTTCATAGTTTTTCCATTTATTTTATTCTCCCAGCGGCATCAATTAAAAGCAAAAAATGTCACATGCATCTTCAACAGCTGGATATCAGATGAAGGCTACAATGACTGTTTGATCCTACCACCTTTTTAAAAAGAAATGTCTTTGCTGATAGATTCCAACAAGTATTAAGACATCATTTATACATGGAAAAAAAAGTAAAACAAAAATTTTACTTAGCCTTTTCCATCAAAATAAAACAGTAGCTTGACTCACACGAATCTCATCATGAGAAATCAATGACCATTCACAAATGAGCATTTTGCATCAAACTATTTTACTGGCTCAGATTTTGCTGCAGCAATGATAATGAAATTACTGTTTGCCATTATTACTTATGAAGTTGAGAGGCTTCTAGATATTCATGTACACTAACTTAAGGTGGGAATACTTGTGTGCGACCTAGCAGGAATTCACAGCCTGATCTGTTTTCAGGCTTCCACATTGCAATCAAGCTATAATCACTTGAATTACTAGGAGGTCATAGTGAGCTTTTAATGTCATATCATATTGAATGCTGAGGAAATAATATGGCTCTAAAAACCTTTCTATGTCATCCCCATAATATGCTGAGATTCATTTATTTTGTCATTTATTATTGTCAAACTATCGACTTTATGACTCTGGGCTGCACAACTTAGCCAATGCTAGGCCAATGATAATATAGTGATATGGCATATGTAAATGAATAAGACAGTTCTTTCAGTAACCAGTTATCACACACTTCCCACATAAGGCAACTGACTGGGATCATTTACCATTCAGACTCTTGCCATCAAAAAAAACAATTGTGGTGGCAGACTTGATTCATAAACTAAAAACTTTTTCCTCAATTTGGCAGGTTATTACAAATGCATATTTTACTTTAGTTGCCATTCAAGCTTTTTCATAATCACATCACTGCATTTACTTTATCCAGAATACACGATCTTAATACTTGGTTGACTCGTTCAATATTCCAGAAGAAAAACAAAATGCTACTGTTCTTTCCTCCAGAAAACAGGTTGAAGTGATGGCAGTCTTCATGATTATGAAAAAGTTTTATCGAGAAGACAATGTTTCTACACGTGAAATAAATCCAATCAGAATTTAGAAGAGATGTTTTTATCTAGAGAAATGCTGGAATGCAAAATTCATTTACCAGAGAGAAAACAATTTTAAGAAAAAAAATCTATACAAAAGGATCAAAGGTTAGTGCTAATAGAGCTGGATGATTAAGGATGGCACATTTATGGTACAAATCCCAGGATGTCCAATTGGCTCAATTTCTGTGCTGCAAGTTTTGTGTAATTCTATATAGAACAATGATATTTGCTGCAGTATGCTTACGTACAAATACCAAAAATTATTAAACTACAAGGTTCCTTTTTAAGTTGGTTTTGTCATATTCATAACAATTGCTTTTAATTGGTATTTTATTGTAAATCCTGGCCACTTAAGGGTGCATTGATCAGGTGTAGATTTAAATAAACTTGAACCATGTCATAACCTCAAGCATAAATGGATACAGGTCATGTAAAGATCTATTTGGTTTTGAAGCTTCTGTCAGGCCACTTAAGTTTCCAGGTTATAAAATAATAGTTATTTTATTTAAAAAATACCAGGGAAACCCTTCCACTCTAACCTATCTACATATCCTCACAGAAGTCCTGGTTTTCAATACAGCTGTCAGTCTCAATCAACAGTGGCATCTTCTGCCTGGCTACCTTTGCTGTTTCAGTGGACTCCTCATGATGCTCAGTAGGGTGATATGAGCTTCTACTGATTTCACTGGTCTCAGGCTGGAAAACTGCCACTGAGCCTGTGGAAACATGCATGGCAATCCCATTCAAAAAAATAAAAACATAACTTGCTGGAAATACTCAGCAGGTCAGGCAGCATTTACTTAACCAAAACTAATTTGTTTTCTATTTTCCCCCCTCTTCTTCTCTCTTTCCCAGCTCTGATGACAGATCTTCAATGTAAAGCATTAGCTGTGTTTGTCAACTTCTGTTATTCATTTCAGATTTCCAGCACCTGCAGCCTTCTTTTATTCTATTGATATTAATTGGAGACATCAGCTCCCAAGAGAAAGGTAACTTATTTTGACTAGTTTTAATGACCTTGATCCATTTTTAGTGTGTTAGTTTTTTAAAAAAAAGTTTTGCAATGGAAAGGAATGTTTTAATTACGAGGCATAGGCTGAGTTTGATTCCTTGGAGCAGAGGAACTGAGTGGAGATCAGATAGATTCATACAAGATTATGAGGGGCATAGATGATCTGGATGGTGCAAATTTTTTCCCCGCAATGGAGATGTCTGAAACCAGAAGGCAAAAGATAAGTAGCAAGCGAGTTAGAGGGGATCTGGGGAAAATATTTTTTCACGCAGATAGTGGTTGCAATCTGTAGCACACTTCCTGATAAGGTAATGGAGGCAGAGACTCTCAAAACATTTAAGTAATATGTAGACAGGCACTTGAATTGCCAAGGTATCGAAGGCTATGGATCAAGTGTGGGTAAATGGGATTAGTACAGGTGTGTGCTTGGTGATTGGCATGGTGGGCTGAAGGACCTGTTTCCGTGCTATATGACTCTCTGACTCTAAATGTAAAGATAACATAATATTTTTAATTTTACTCATAATTTTTCTGTACTTATTCACAAATATTCAGTAAAAATTAGAATGTTAAAGACATTAATAAACATTCAAGGTCCTTTGAATAGATTTGTCTTATTACGTGGAATCACACTGAGGCTGAAATAGGTAAGCTCCCATCCATTAGTATACCAATTAAACTTTCAAGGACACACAAATTAAATATATTAAATTCAATTTCACAAGATGTTTTGGGATATCAACAAATGACTGAGTAATTCCGATACTATAACTATTAGGTACTAAATAGAAATGTTGCAGGTTAATCTTTGAGATCAATTTATGGAATATCTCAAAAAAGTGTAAATTGAACTATGTCACCGTGTGAAACTACATTGAAAACTTCAACATATCAACGGATATTTAACAGTAGTTCAAGCTTATTGGTAAATTTCCAACCACAGAGTAGCATGTAATAGAGACCCAGAGAAGGCAAGCGATTCCAGCTCTTTCAATCATAACAACTAGAAGTAACCACACTATAAAAAGCAAGTATTACAGAAACATAAGTAAATTGATCTAAAACAGAGGAAGTATCAAGAACTGAACTTTAATGGTTACTGACAACTTACTTCAAAATGACCATCATGAATTGTGACACCTAATAATGAAGGGAATTTAAATAATCAGATTGAGAGCAAGGTTCAATAGGATAACATTAACTTGGGCACGTGAATGTTTTACTTGTCACTGAAATGTACAATAATTTATCTGGCTTGTCAGATCAACAAATAAACTACAGCAGGTTAATCAAGATAAACTACCAATATATGTTCCTGCAAAAAAACAGATTAAAGCTAGTGAATGTTTCCCAACCAGAAGAAATAATAACACCATACTACGAGTTATATATCACAACTGAGATCAAACCTATTTATTCTGTAGACTGGACAGATGACTAAATTGTTAATTAATGAAAAGGCCAATGACCAATTATAAGCAAGGATCAGAGTAAAATGACCTTAATGCACTGACCCAAGTTACCATGCGTAACTTTCTCCATCTTCTGTTCCAATATAAATGCCAATATCCAAAAAAAACAGTAACTGGGGCTCTATACTGTAGCAGGAATCCTTAGAGAGGGAGGGAGGGAGAGAGAGTGTGTGTGTATATATATGTAT
Organism: Pristis pectinata; assembly: GCF_009764475.1. Lineage (NCBI taxonomy): Eukaryota > Metazoa > Chordata > Chondrichthyes > Rhinopristiformes > Pristidae > Pristis > Pristis pectinata. The sequence continues at coordinate 118,268,516 of NC_067406.1, forward strand.
AGATATATATACACACACACACACACACACACACACACACACACACACACACACACATACTCAAAGAAGGTGCACAAGCTGAACATTGCAGTGGCACACCTGCAGCAGGATTGAAAATATGTTTCTGGTTTATCTGGTTTGGTGGGGGTGGGAGAGTGTTAGAGATGCCTGTTAGTCACAGGATCAATTGTTGCCTATGTTGTGCTCCCTATGCTGTGCTCTGAGGGGTGGTAAAGGATGTAGAAAAATAAAGAACCACAGGATGAAAAATTAATAAGAGACTTCTTTCTATGGGTCACAGTTCTGTGCTATCCTGAGAATACTCAATGACATCCATTCCTCAGACAGCATAGTTCAAGTTCCCCTGCAATGCTCCAAAAGGAGTGTTACCCAGGTAATGATGTTATCCCATTCATTCCTGTTGCAATAAACACCTCAGGCCACAAAAGTGACTCATGCATGAGCGTCCAGGAAATGTTAACGTTGCATTCCAGAGAAAAAAGAAAATCGATATTCTGTCACTTTATACTGAGAAGAGTTATGCCTTTCAATTTCTAGGCATATTTCTCCTACACATCTAGTACTTCCTTTTAACTTTCTTCTATCTTCCCAAGTTTCAGAGTCACCCCATTCTTCAAACAATATTTGCAAAATCCTTTTCTTTTAAACGTGCAAACAAAAAGTGAACATCAAAAGCACAATTCTTTCTATCATCATCTGATGTCTGTATAAATGTGCATTCTAGAGTGTTATTGGAAGGTGATGATGCAGAGAAACTCTGCTTTATATTTCTCTCCCTCTCCTTCTCTCACCTGCCTACCCCCACCCGAGGATTCTGGGTCCAGCGTAATGAGAAAGCTATGTTCTGTGACTTCATCCAAATGCAGCTAATTTTACCACGGTGTTACACAGCCAAAGAGAGCATCCTGGCCAAGGCCAGGGCCAAATGTAACTTCACTCAGTTTTGTGTATCTGCATTTTTTTTTAATTGTAGCCATTAGGAATTGAAATTCTGCCTGCTTTTACTCTCCCAAGTATACTTTTACTTCCTCAAAAAACTATAAATAAATAGTATAACTGCAAATTTCAAAATGAGCACGCTGGATATATCAGTTGCTTTCTTTTAATGCAGTGGTACGACATCTACTTAAGCTAAGAAATGATCACGTTTTGAGGACTTAATAACTTAGACTGCTACATATTGACCTCACAAATACTAGCTGCTGGCCACCTACACAGCCTTTACAAAAACACAATGGAGATATGCTTAAACAAGTCTCAATGTCAAGCACTGGATAAAACACATCGCAAGGTGACAGTGCACAACCAATGTCCCTTTACTGATGACAAGGAACAGAATTCTGAAATTACAAATTCAAAGTGTTTTCTGCCAATACAATATTGCTCAGAGCTTGTTTGACTTATTCTGTGTGCATCAAAAACTGACATAGATCCAAGGCAAACATTAATGATGCACTTTGTTCAAACTTGAAGAAAAAATTGAAATTCCATATGTATATTAATCTCCCAACTTCACAAGCCAACACTGAAAATATACTACTCTACCTCCAAATTTAATTTGCATCTCATAAATGGTTAAAACAATGAAAATTATACCAGTTTGATGTATGAATGCCTGACATGTACGTCAAGGGATATATGGATGTGCCTGCACAGCAATAATCTTATCAAGAAGTAGACAGTATGTCAGGTCAAGGAGATGCCCAAGGAGTTTACATTGTAGCAATTAAACTATTCCATGTGCAACAAAATATATTGGGAACCTTGCACTTTAATTGTTTTGTGTGGTGACTATCCGCAAGCAGTGACATGCACTTACATGGAGTAGCATGGTCTGGATTTTGAGGTAAAATCAATATTGAAACAATAAGAATTATTTGATGCAAAGGAATCAGACAGCAACTTTGGCAAATGCATACCAGGAAGCCAGGCAGCTCACATACAGGCTGTTCCAGTTCTCCACAGAAATGTCATTAAATATCACTGAAACATGCATTCAAATACTTCAAGTATGGGAGGATGCATTAGGTACCCTTTAAAGTGGCCCAAGAGCATTTAGACTTCAGCCATGAAAACATAAGTAAACTTTTAATAGAATTATTGCCAAACAACTTTTACTTTCATAAAAATCAAAATAATTTTCCATTTTTCTTTCTTTCTGCTTTGGATGACTCTCAATCACATCCTTCTTTGTTGTATTTGCTGGATGTGATTTGACACTGGAATTCATGTTCTAACTTAGACCAGCTGGTTTAAATTTTGTGGAGGCTAAATTGTATATAGTCCACAAAAACAGGAATCTGGATGTCTGATTAGCCTACGTCCATTCAAAAGGCAGTAGGCATCTTTGCACTTTGTGATCATTATTACTGTAAATCTGTAAGCAGCCAGGACTAACTGCGTTAATTCTGTTTTCATGGGGAAAACAGAATTAATAGTGGCATAACTTTAAGTTCAGCTTCACTAAATAAAGCTGGTCTGCATCGCAAAGGGAAGGTACATTGTGGCTGTAGCAGATGCTGGTTGTTCTTTGCAAGCAAAATCAGATCTGGAAAAGAAAGAAGAATGGACAAACATGGGCAAGAACACATTGTAAGGGTTTCCAGCTACACTGGAGACCTTGGAGCAGCAGCATAAAAAGACAAAAGAGATGCCTCATATTCAGGGGCATGCGGTGGTTCTCCAGCCTGCAATAGAAAGGTAATAGATATGAAAATTTAAAAAAAACTGCAGATGCTGGAGGTCTAAAATGAAAACAGAAAATGCTGGAAATACTCAATAGGTCCAGCTGCATCCGTAGGAAGAGAAACACTGTCAACATTTCAGGTTGAAGACCCTTCATCGGAAGTGTCGACCTGAAACGTCATCTCTGTTTCTATTTCCATAGATGCAACTACTGTATATACCTACGGTGTATTTCCAACATTTTCTGTTTTTATTACAGGCAGTAGAAGTGGATAGCCATGGAGTTTAATGTCAGGACCTAAATGCATTGCTGTAAGAAACTTAATGGATGGACATGTTCCACCCCAACTTCACATAATTAGGGCCATTTCAAACCTCAGGTCCACATCTCACAATTTATGCACACAATGAGATATTCAGTCACTACAACCACACAGCAACCACATCTACAATTATATAGTATCTTGGTCAGACTACACAGGTCAGTCTTCCCTACTTAAGTAAGGATATAATTGCATTAGAATGGGCTGCAAAGCAATGTTCACTAGGCTTATTCCGGGGATGTAAGGTTTGTTCTATGAGATGTGGTTCAGACTATGCTTGTATTCTCGAGTTTAGACGCATAGCAGGTGATCCCAGTGAAATAAACAGAATTCTTACGGGGCTTAATAAGGTAAATGCAGGGATGATTTCCCTCTGACTTGGGTTGTCTAGAACCAGAGATCGTGGTCTCAAATAAATTAAAGATCAGCCATGATTTTACTGAATGGCAGAGTAAACATGAGGGACAAATGATGAACTGCTCCTTCTATGCTTATGTTTTAATGGCCTCAGTAACTAATTAGTTCATCTATCTATCAAAAATCTCTTATCAGTTTGGGTCCTTAACTAATATTAATACACTACATTGAGGAGACTGCCAGAAAGGGTATGTTCAAAAGCAATAACCTGGTACAAGACTTAAGAACTCATCGTTTTCAAAATGGAACTAGTGGCAAAGTCCATCAAAACATTTGTGGACCTCCCAATAGTAAAACATCTATTGGACCATGAATTAGCTTTCATTGCTGCACAAATCAGTTTCAATCAAAAATCTGAGTACTGCACTGGAAGCTCAGACTAGTGTCAAGCAAGATCAATCTTGCTGTCATGCAATCTCAGATTACTGCCATGGCTCTGGATGCAGGATGTCTTACCTGTCTAACAATACCACCTTCAACAGAATGCTAGGATTTCTGACCTGTTGGCCCGGAGCAGCCCAAGTCACTTGATGAAGTCTGCTGCTTTCTCCTTTGGTCCCATAATTCCCATCACATCAAAAATGAGAGGGCATAGGTTTAATGTGAGAAGAAAATTTTAAAGGGGATTTGAGAGAATAGTGTCTTTTTGTTTTTACACAGAGTCTGATTGATATCTGGAACTCACTGCCAGAGCAAGTGGTGGAGTCAGATACGATCACTATATTTTAAAGACATTTAGACGGGCACTTGAATAGGCAAGGCATAGAAGGATATGGAACCTATGCAGGCAAATGGGATTAGTATAGATGGCATGGAATGTAGTGGGCCAAAGGAATCATTTCTGTGGTATACAACTCCATGAATGTATGACTCATCCCTGCAAGCTACAACAGCTTCCTAAAACCGCATCCTCAAGATTTCTACACTTCTTGAGAAAATTACATCTCTACTTTTCATATAAAATTAATTTTAATCTCTTAAAATGAATCACTTTTCCCTTAGATCTTTTAAAAATTATTTTTCAAAGTAATATACATTTATTGAGAATATTGAAATATTTCTTCAGGTTTTTGTCATCATTTACTGGCAAGCTAAAACTTCCCATCATGCATTGGCTAATGCACCTCTTGCAATATACATAATTTGATTTAAATTCAAAGTTCTGATTTCCGATTGTGTCCTTCTTAATGACATGCGATTACATTTCTCAAGGATCCCTTACTATGAGGTTACCAATTAACCCTTGTTCATTGCACAAGATAAAGATCTGAGATAGCCTTTTGCTTGTTGGTTCCAACATGCGTTATTTCAGGAAACTGGCCTAAAAGCATTTTAACAAACGACTCCTCCAAACTACATTAGGCAATTTGACTGAGTCAGCCTCTATGAAGATTAAATTTCCTCGTGATCATTTTGTTACCTTTGCCAGAAGCTTTTCTTATTTTCTGTCCAAGCACTGTTTTGCCCCTTGTTAGATCTTACCCTCCACCCATCCTGCTTCTATTCCTATTTTTAATGGGCCAAGGTCAATTCTCAACAGCCTCAGAATCATTTATCCTCAACATTATGTGACCAAATCCCCCATACCCTCCAACATCTCTATCCCCTTCCCAAATACACAAACATCCAGATACCTTTCTGCCATCTCCTTTTCTATTTTGTCTGTTCTTTCCAAATACAATACTCTGGAATAATGAATTTCCAACTTTGACCATCTCTGTGAAAGCTATTACATCAAGATCATGTATCCCCATCTTGCTATTAGTTGCCTAGTGTGTTTTGTTTTTTCCAAACACATTGCCTTTAATTTGAACTTTTCACTGAATCATCTTTTTTTTAAACGATTCATTGTTGCCATTAAAGTCTGTCCATTCCTGTTACTATACTTATTTATCATCCAAACTGCTTACATGGTCTGTAGTCTTGTTGTTTCCCTTTAAATAAATAAACCTTCCCTCACTTGAACTCTGCTCCCCTGCTTTGTTTTAGTTTCAAGCCACGTCATTCCTTTTCTGCTTCATCCCAGCGTGGTCAAAGCGGAGAATATCCCAACAAAACGGATCTACTCTCCAGCAATGGTGCTGGTGGCCCATGAATTGCATCATCTTCCTTCTGTATTTGCGTTGAGCCATTCACTTAACTTTCCACTCAAACCTATGCCAATTTACATCTGGTTCAGTTACCAATCCCGAGATTATTACTCTTAAAATGCCATTTAATTTGGTCCCTAGCTTTTCAAAGTGTCTCAACAGTTATCTTGCCTAGTTCCACCTGTATCGCTGGATTCTGTGCAGACCACGAGAACTAGATCCTCCCCCTCAAAGTTCTTCCCCACCTTTGTGGCTGCTGAGAACACCATCAATAATCCAAACTATTCTGACCTGATACCAGTATGTTCCTTTTAATTCTCTTCCTCATGTGTCATGCTGCAGGGGTCAGATTTCTCATCCACACTAGAGTCTTTTATCCTATTCAGACAGATAGCAAGTACCTCATATTTGTTGGACCAAATTGAAGGCAGAGTCCCCAGCATCACTAGGTCCTGGGTCCCAATTGTGCCGGACCCAGTCAATCCTCCTGTCCCCGACCACCACCCAAATCCAGGCTACTAGCTAGTTTAAGGGTTATGACTGTTTTAAGGAAGATGATATCTATGTAAATACCCTCATCCCTAATCATCTAAAGCATGCAACTCTGATTCCAATTCAACAATGGTCAGTGGTCCCCAAAACACAATGCAGCCACTGCACATCATTTGGCTGGCCAGCCTGATCAAACCTTGGCTAACATATTCAATTAGTTGAGGTTTCTAGTCATTAGATATTTAACTGATTACTTTATCCAGTAAAAATTAATAACTCACTTTTAGAATCATTTTAGGATGATGCAAGTTTTCAAAAAGACGCACACTAACTTGAACTATCAAAGACATAAAATTTAAATACCATCTGAAGCTTTCACAAACCATTTACTGTATATATATTTTAGAGGCACAACATCACTTCCTTCCTCCTCTGACCTAATTCATGGCTTGAGCACTTTAATGTTGGAATGCATTTATGTTCACTTTGTGCATCAACAAATCTTACTTATTTACAAATTTCTTTAACCTCATCCAAGTTACCAAAGTATTAAGTGAGCCCCTGCTAACAATAATTATCATTTATTCAATAGGCAGTTGGTTTGCATTCAAAACTGTAAATGATACAAAATAAGCAAACTTATAATTGCTAAATAGTTTTAGGATGAGACTACTCATTTACCGACTGCCAAACTAATTTCCCAATTTTTGGGACTCTACTAAAGTTGCATTTTCTTCAAGTTTACTTTGTTTAACCACTTAATGATTACTTAGTGGATGGTTTTAGCAAAATTTCCAGAGAGAAAGACTCCCAGAGCCACAACATGTATATTCCTACAGCACGTGGTGTTTTTGCAAAGATGCAAAGGGCCAATCAGTAATTGACAATAAAAACTTGGGTACAGCAAGTCAGCTTAGTGCAATTCATGATCCCAAGTTCCTTCAATTGTAGATAAAAGGCTACCATCTTGACCTTATCTTTGTCAGTAACAATATTGTGACACCATTATGCAAGATGAACGTGGATCCAATCCTACACACCATCAGCCAGTTATGATTCAAATTTTCTCAGCTATAAGGTTGTTCTATTCTGTCAGACTCAAGAACTCATGAAGCAATGGCAAACATCAAATCTAATAAACCACAAGTAGCTTGCAATGCAATGCAAAAGTCAGCCCAAAAGACACATCCCTCTATAGTGCTAAAATAAACAGCCTACCAGGATTCAGACCTGAACTGGCCACCATTCAGAACAAATATATTTGAATGCATACAGTGGATACAATTGCTACATAAAAACTTACAATTAGATTGGCAGAAGAAAAATGCAAGTCATGGTAGGATTGAAGAAAACCAGATTCAAGTTATATTAGCAAGAAAGCATGGCCCATGATCAAGAAACTGAGCAATGACCCATGGAAAACAGAGCAACACTGCCATGCAACAACTAACAAGGCTGCAAGCTAACTACACTAAATCAGCAACCAACCAACCAACAAACAAAGAAACAATGTAATGACAAGAACATCATCAAGAACAAAATCTTTTGTGAATGATTTAGAACAGATAAATTGAAAAACCCATCAAGAACCATTGTGGCTTATGTTGAACTCTCAATGGCACATGATACTGTCAATCATCAACCACTGCTTTAGAAGACATTAGACTTGAAGGACTCCCAGCTAATCCATACAATTTAAGCATGATAAAAAAAATGCTTCCACGTGGGATCTGGGGGGGTGCGAAGCCACAGCCGCTAGCATTTGCAATAGAACAACCTACCCCCAGGAATTGGATCTACTGATACTTTTTAAAAACCTGCACAAATGATCAACAAATTTACTCACATACATGCTAACAACCTGGCAAATGCAGGTCAAATAAGGGATTTTATCCCAATTGGACATACTCTGACAACTGCACTTTGCCAGATTAACCACTATACTGCCAATAATCTTCAATCAAATCCATGACACAGGCCAAACACTGGTGAAAATAAGGAGCTGAACATCAAATGCAAAGGGAGGCTCAAGAGATTGCAGATGCTGGAACCTGGAGCAACACACAAGACGCTGGAGGAATTCAGAGGGTCAGGCAGCACCTTTGGAGGGAGATGGACACTCAACATTTTAGGTTGAGATCCTTCATCTGGACTGATGATGATGATGATAATGATGATGATGATGATGATATAGTCCAGATGAAGGGTCTTGACATGAAACATCGGGTGCCCATTTCCCTCCATAGATGCTGCCTGACCCTCTGAATTCCTCCAGCGGCAAACTGAAAGGGTTCCACTTGGCTGACTATGTGAACCCAGTTTATTTCAGAATATCTTTAGACTGCACATTCTTTCAAGACCCACAAAGAGAAGAGAGGAAGATTGTTTGCACCTGAAACAACATGATTCACAAGCTCAAAAATAATCCATATCAGGAACTCCACATTCGCCGAGTGCTTGCCTGAAATAGGAAGGGTCCTGACCCAAAACATTGACCGCCTGCTTTCCCCCACGGATGCTGCCTGGCCTGCTGAGTTCCTCCAGCATCATCGTGTTTTTCATCTAGATTCCAGCATCTGCAGTCCTTTGTTTCTCAACTGAAGTTGGAGCTGTGGCTACATTTTTCCCTACAAAAAAGTCCTCATTGAAGTGCAATCATCTCAAATACTGTTGACCAATGAGGAGAATTGGTTTCTTAATATCCTAGAACAATATAGACTTCTACTAAGAGTCTTTTTTTCTATCCTCCTCCCTCTTCCAGCAATTTGTCCTGTTCTGCATGGCTCTATTCAATATTTCACTAATGCTCAGAACAGCGAAAACTTTCAGATCCTAATGCTTAAACAGGTATACAGATAATCAGTTTCAAAGGAAGACTTTGCCTAATGCCGTACATTAAAAAATGTGCAACAACATAGTTCCCTAGTCCTCTCTCAGACAAAGTAACTTATGTCCTTCACAGGTTAAGACTCTTAAGACACATTTGTTTCTCTTTAATGCTATCCTGAACCGCACAGTACAAGGTGACAGGGTTAATTTATGAATTGGAATACTGAGAATTATAAACAGATATTTTACATAATTAGATAAAACATTTTTATGGCATTTTCAATAGAGCAAGTATATCAAGCAACAATTAATGTCAGAATCGAACAACTACTTAACACGTCTACTGAGATAGAAATATTTTAAATTATAAAAAATTATACCACATGACAATTTCATTCAACATCTGCCTTTTATTCTAAGTGTTTTCCCTTAATAAGAATAAATAAATCACATAACAATTCAACAGCAATGAATTCAACAGCAAATCCAGCCAAGACTTTCCAGCAAATTATACAGCCAGCAAGTGAAATGGGTCCACTTGCTGTGCAAACACTGCTGAAATTACAATTCCTAAGAGAGCACAAGCTTTATAAAAGTGTGTTGAGGATACCATTTCCTCAGCAAGTATTCCAATATAACACTTGACATCACTTGCAAGCGTCAGGAATAAAGACAACATTTCTTTTAATCAGCTACAAATCTCCTAGATATCATTTCAATTTGGTCCAAACATGAACCAAAGAGCCAGAATGCAAAATGAGATGAGAGTTACTGTCCTTGACATCAAGGCAGCATTTGACCAAGTGTTGCATCAAGGAACCCTGGTAAAGTAATGGAAAACACTCCAATGGTTTGAATCACAACTCACACAATGGACAATGGTGGTGGCTATGGGAGGTGATTCATTCCACCCTAGGATATCACTGCAGGAGTTTCAGTGCCCTTGGTCCACCATCTTCAGATGCTTCATCAAGGAGCTTCTTTCCATTATATTCCAGATCTTGGTAGATAGTTGCATAATGTTCAATCCTATATGCGACACTGTAGCCAGTAAGCCAGTGCATACCTACATGAAGCTAGACCCAGAAAAAAATTCAGGCATAGCCTGATAAATGGCAATTAAAATCGCCTGATACTTTTGTGATACAAATAACCACCTTCAACAAGGGATCTAACCTTCCACCTTTAATATTCAATGGAATTGCCATTGCTGAGACCCAAATCATAAATACCCTGGAGCCGATACTCAATTGCATCAGCCATATAAATGCTGTGGCTACAAGAGCAGGTCAGAGGCTGAATATCTTCTAACCAGTGAGTCACCTGATACCCAAAGCTCTTCTTCCATGCAGATGTCATAAGTCAGGAATAATGTAGAATACCCTCCACCCGCCTGGATGAATGCAGCACCAATAGCACTCATGAACTCAACACTATCCTAGATAAAGCAGCCTACTTGATTGGTGCCCTATCCACCCCTTATATTTTCATTCCCTACACAACTGGCATACCTTAACTGGAGTGTGCGCTATTTCCAATGTGCCTAACACTGCACTGCAATTACTCAGCTATGCTACTCTGACAGCGCCTCCTAAACCCACAAGTTCTACCGCCAAAATGGACAAGAGCAGCATGTGTAATGGATATCACCACCTGCAAGATTCCCTCTAAGTCACACACCCATCACAACTTGGTAACATATTGTCAGTACTTAATTGTCGCTTGGTCCAAATCCTGGAAATTTCGCTCCACAGTACCTTCACAAGAAGGACTGCAGTGAATCAAGGAGGCAGCTCACTACTGACTTCTAATGGGAAATTAGGGATGGGCTACAAATACTGGCCTTGCCAGTGGTACCCAGAATCTGAAAAATGATTAAATTAAAGAAATATACAAATTAACTAGAATCTCACGTTACTTCTCTTCCCCAAACATGTCACAACATGAACTTGTTTCATATTTCAGATTCAGGATAGATCTTCTCTCAGACTAAGTGAATATTTAAGTATTGTTTTGTTCTGAATTCCTACTATTTTTGTGGTAGACAGAAGCAAGGGATCACATTGCACTTCCATTACGCACAGCAAAACACAAATTAAATACTAAAGGCATGTGCCTCTGAGTTTTCAAACTAGATCAGACAGAGTCATTCCAAACATGCACTTGATATTTTTCCATCTGGCCACTAGAACAAAATCTCAATTGCAACATATGTTAAAATACATAGCATACAACATAAACTTGTTTTCATTTTAAATTTTTATTTCTTTGCAAATTTTTTTTTTGAAAATGGTTTTTAAAATGCTTTGGATTGCCTGAAAGAGTCAGTCTTTGACTGTTCCAACAAAGACAGCATTTTTTTCACCTTCATGGGTGGGATCTGTTCTTCTACTAAGGTAAGATGGTCTTCTGAATTTGGACCTCACTGCCAAAGGTCCAGTTGGATCTCCCCTACTAGTTATTGTCGGATCGCTTTAATTTCTTAATCTTGTGCTGCCAATTAACATAGATTGTAATCTTTTTTTAAATAAAATGCTGATAAAAGAAACAATGGTACTGTCACCTTCACTGACAACACTTATCTCTTAAGTAGAAGGTGACTAAATACAAAATCTACAAACTGCACTGTCAATTATAACAACAATACTTAATCCGGAACAGTTTTGTTAATTCACATGAAAAACATGATGTTGCTGGAGGAACTCAGCAGGCCAGGCAGCATCTATGGAGAAAAGCAGGCGGTCAACGTTTCGGGTCAGGAACCTTCTTCAGGACTTAAGATAGGAAAAGGGGAAGCCCAATACACAGGAGAGAAATGGTGGTGATAGGTAGATGCAGGTAAGAGATAGTGATAGGCAGGTACGGGGAAGGAGGGGAGAGCAGATCCACCAGGGATGGGTCAAAGGTAAGGAGAGAGAGCAAAAAAAAGGGGTAGAAAAAAGAGAGAGGCTAGGAAAGGGAAGGAAAGAAGAAGCATGGTTGGGGGCAGTGTGGGGAAGGGATGTGGGGATTACTTAAGGTGGGACAATTCAACGTTCATGCTGGTAGGCAAGAAGTGGTGGAGAATGATTGTCTACCACTTCTGCCATCTCCAACAGGACCCCATTACCAAGCATATCTTCTCCTTCCCACCCCTTTCTGCCTTTTGCAGGGACTGCTCTCTCCGCGACTCCCTAGTTCACTCCTCCACACCTCCCCCAACCCCCACCCATCCCACTCCCACCCGGGGAACTTTCCAGCGCCCCCGCCATAGGTGCAACACCTGCCCCTACACCACCTCCATCCAGGGACCCAAGCAGTCCTTTCAGGTGAGACAGACTTTCACCTGCACCTTCCTTAATATCATCCACAGCATTTGGTGCTCTAAGTGTGGCCTCCTCTACATTGGTGAGACCAAATGCAGACAAGGTGACCATTTTGCAGAACACTTGTGCTCTGTCCATAATCACGATCTGCATCTCCCCATTGCCAGTCACTTCAACTCCCCCTCTCACACTATCACTGATATGTCAATCCTGAGCCTCCTCCACCACCAGGAGAATTCCAAGTACAAACTGGAGGAACAGCCCCTCATTTTCCATCTTGTAACCTTGCAGCCTAACGGCATGAACATTGAATTCTCCCATTTTTAAGTCATCCCTACACCCCACCCCCACAACCATGCTTCTTTTCTTCCCTTTCCTAGCCTGTCTCTCTTTTTCCTACCCCTTTTTCTCCTTTCTCCTTACCTTTGACCCATCCCCTGATGGATCTGCTCTCCCCTCCTTCCCCACACCTGCCTATCACTAACTCTTACCTGCATCTACCTATCACCACCTTGTGCCCACCCCACCTCCCCTCTTTTGTTCACCAATCACTGCTCCACTTTTCCCTCCTATATACTTGGCTTCCCCTTTTCCTATCTTCAGTCCTGAAGAAGGGTCCTGACCCGAAATGCTAACTGCCTGCTTTTCTCCACAGATGTTGCCTAGCCTGCTGAGTTCCTCCAGCATCATAGTGCTTTTCATCTAGATTCCAGCATCTGCAGTCCTTTGTCTTGTTAATTCACATGGTCTAGGATGCAATGAAGGGAGGGAAGACAGAGAATAACATCCAGTGTCCAGTATAAAAGTTTATACTGGTGAATGAGTCTGTATCTTTTCACAGTGACATCACTCTCTCTGCACTTAGAGCAAAATTGATAACAGATTCTTAATGACACTTCAGATTAAAACCATTTACAAAACGAAGTCGGTTCATGCTGTTGTTAGATTTGAACATTGACATATCTTAAAGCAACTGTACATTTAAAAAAAATCAATCTATGCATTTGATCTGGATATTAATAACAAGGCCAAGACTTGTTATCCATCCCTAAATGCCTTTGTGATGTCTAAGCCACCTTCTTGAACTGTTGCAATCTGTGGGGTTAACGTACTTCAAATGTCTTTTTGTTAGGGAGAGAGAATTCAGGATTTTTACCTTAGCCAAGATGAACAAATAATGATGTGTTTTCAAATCAAGATTGTATGTGATTTGGTGAAGATCCTGTGGTGGCAGTGTTCCCATGTATCTAATGACTCGAGTTTTCTAGCTGATACCTGTTGTGGGTTGAGATGCTTGTTAAGATTTTCACAAGTTGCTGAAATATTTTTAATTGATGGTAAACACAATAACCTCAGTGCATTTGTGGTAGAGGAAGTATATATTTAAAATCATGGTTAGGGCACTTTGTTGTATGGTGAATAGCTTCAAGTGTTGTTGGGCCTGGACTCATCAAGGCAATTGGAGAGCACGTCATCATCTAGTACAATGCACTTCAGATTCCTTACTTCCACATTACAGATGGTGCAAGAGCTTTGAAGAGTCCAAAGATGAGATGCTTTCCACAGAAAACCTGGTCTTGAGCTACTGAATATGTAGTTTCTGGTTAGTGTCAGTCCCCACGATATTGTTGGAAGGAGATTAATTTTAGTAATGTTGTTGAATATTGTGGGGAGGTGTTTAGATTCTTTCTTGAGGTGAAATTTCTCTGGCAATTGTCTCTTAACAGTTTCTTCCTGAATGTTTTCCAGATCAGGTTATACAAGGACATGATTTTTTTTGTATTCAGCAATATAAAACTTTAGTCAGACTGCACTTGGAGTATTGTGTGCAGTTCTGGTCGCCCCATTATAGGAAGGATGTGGAGACTGTGGACAGGGTGTAGAAGAGGTTTATCAGGATGCTGCCTGGATTAGAGGATATGAGCTGTAAGGAAAAGTTGGAGAAACCTGGGTTATACTCCCTAGAGCGTCGGAGGCTGAGGGGATACCTGATAGAGATTTTTCTAAATTATGAGAGGCATTGATAGGGTAGATAGTCAGAATCTGTACCCCAGGGTAGAAATGTCAAACACCAGAGGACATGCTTTTAAGGTTAGAGGAAGTAAGTTTAAAGGTGATGTGAGGGACAAGTTTTTTTTTAGAAAGAGCAGTAAATGCCTGGAATAGATTAACAGGGACAGTAGTGGAAGCAGGCAGTTTGGTGGAGTTTAAGAGGTTTTCAGATAGACACATGAATATGAAGGGAATGGATGATACACAGGAGGACATTTAGTACAAATTGGCATCAAGATTGACACAACATCATGGGCTGAATGGCCTATCCAGTGGTGTACTGTTCTATGTCTATGTTCTATGTTCAGTGCATTCAGTCCTTTTCTTGAGGGAACATTAACCATTTCTTGATGCCACCTGGAATGGATTGAATTGGCTAATAACTAGCTTCTATGATGGTCGAGACCTCAAGATAGAGACAAGGTGGATCATTTGGCATATCTGGTAGAAAATAATTGTGAATGTTTTAGGCATATCCCTGGGTTACGAATGTCTGACTTATGGACATTCTACGTAGAAACAAGTTCCCATAATATTATTAAATTCAAAGTCCGGTATACATGCATATGTTTGTTCCTACATATGGCAGAACCAGCTTCCTCCCTCTCTCTTCTCCCCCCTTCTACTTTTAGTAATTGTTCTTTGTCAGTCTGGTGTGCTTTAGATGCTATACATTATAATACTGTGGAGGTATGGTTACCATTTTTAATGATTTTTGTATATTTTCTGATTTACAGACAAAATTGACTTATGGACATTGGTATAAAAATTGAAACTGTTTGTTACCTGGAGATGGGCTGTACTCATTTGCTCGGTTCAACTATCGTTCATGATGGGAATGTTCATGGCACATCCTATTTCTCCTGTTTAATTGGTGACCGGCATTGTTGACTGCATCCTACCAAACAAGAGCTTTGATCTTATCCCTTGGTTTTGAGATGGCTTTTTTCTATTTAAAGTATGCTGCTTCTGCTATTTAAATTTTACTTTGAGTTAGCACCTCATTTTTAGGTACATATAGTGTTACCTTTAGCATGCATTTATAATCCTGATTGAATGAGGGTTAGTTGCCTGGCTTGATGGTAAATGCATGCATAAGTAACTTGTTAATCTGAGCACAACCTTTCCCAATGCTGAAGCAAAAGTTTCATCATATCAGCAATATGGAAACTGTATTACTTGTCTATATAGCTAGGAGCCAAGTTCAAAACAGCAAACCAGGCAATAAATGCTGTTGGCAGCAGCTATTTGTTTGCTGCCAATGGAATTTTTTTTAAAAAGAGAGGTTTACAATGCCTCTGCCTGCCAAATGCATAAAACATTATTTAGGCCACAGCTATAGTACTAGGTACACTTTGGTCATCATATTACAAGAAGGATGTGATTACATGTTGGGGAGAGTGGGGGGGGGGGGGGGGTGCGGTCAAGACAGATTTACGAATATGTTAAAGCTGAAGTAGTTCAGTAATGTGGAAAGATGGGCTTGACTGGGGTCACTTTCTTTGAACCAGAAGCACGAAGGGAAATTGATAGGGTGAATAAGGTAGACACAATTCCTTTAGCACTGAGGTCAATAAATAGGGAGCAAAGATGCAAGTTAATCAGTAAATTCAGAGGGGATTTGTGAATTTCTGTTTGTTGCCTAGAATCTTGGGAGCCTGGAACTTACACCCTGAAAATCTCTAATTATATTTAAAAAGTACATAAATGTGTACGATGTCCCATGATTTACAAGCCTACAAATCACCAGCTGGAAAACAAGATTGGGCTGAATAGCTCTTCTTCAGCTGGTTTGGTCATGATAGGCCAAATGGCCTCCTGTGTTGAAAATTCCTACGATAATAGTGGCAACTCTGACATCTTATTAAAAATTTCCACATGAAACCAAATACAATACCAAATTTATCCTTATTTAATAAAACATGTGGCAAGAGCACTGCCATATCATTACACATATTACACAGGTCGAGTTTCATCCGCTAGAGAAAAATGTGCAGCAGTTCATTAACCCTACCAACTTCCAGTATGTATTTCCAATATGTACATGACTGCGCCAGATCCTAAATAAAGTCTCTAAGACTTTATAGGTTACAAGAGACTATTATCCTCGGGAGGCTATAAAATTTAATGAAGTCTATACAAAATAAACTGAAGTAGCAAGTTTTCTTCTGTAATAGCCATGAGAGTCAGTGACTGGAAAAAATACTGAAGCACGTTCAGGTAGCTAGTTCAACTCGTAGCTGTGCACAAGCAATTTCAGATTCTAGAGTACTTGGGTTTCTAAGAAGGAAAACAATAATTTTGAAATAGTTGCAAATGAAAAGATTTTCCTCAGCCCCCAAATTGATAGAGAAGGAAACAGAAACTGAGAAAATGGCCACACAAAAAAAAACTTTTATAGGAACTCAATACTTCAGATGTAACATTCTCCTGATTTCATAACTTGTATCATAGTTTGCTAGATCTTGTTTTTGGTCGTAAAGAGGTCTAAAACTGCCAAAGCATCTTGAACTGGTCAATCATGACTTGATGTTCCATGGAGAGATTTGTAAACTAGGGTGAGAATTTTAAATGGGAACTAACATAGAAAAACAATTACAGATAGATGAACAGTACACATTAGAACACAGGCAACACAGCTTTGGCTCCATATGGGAAAGCTTTATCTTTACAATGACTCAAATTATGGGGTGCAGTCTCAGTCCCATATTTTAAGCACACTGCAGCAGAAAACCTCAAAAACCTCATCACATTTGCTTTGCAGTATAATTGCATAAAGCACTATTAAAACATTTAAAATTTCATCTGCTAAAACAGCATAAACTATCCCAGTTAATTTTATTGGTACTAATTATATTCCACATCTGGATATTGAAAAAAAACGTGTGTCAACTGATGAATTGTTAGATAAGGGCATCCAGAGGGTGGGTAAATTGGATGTGGTGTTGATCTAACTGAAAGACAGAAGTAGTAAGAGGTGCAAAATGTCAGAGCACCATGTAAAACTTGGAGCACAATGTGGGATTGCCACCTCATCATTAAGACTAAGTACCTTATGACAGGATTACCTCTGCATCTATAAAGTGAGAAATTTGTAATGTAGGTTTGCAGAAACAGAATCCCAACTTTGTCTATGGAATCAGCACAGTCTTTAAGTTATTCACATAAATTATATGACCATTTATAGGAATTATTTGTAAAAGCAAATTAAAATATTCTGGATTAAAACATTCATTTATACATAGGCAGTATGCCATTTCTTATATTAAAATATCTTTCTCAGAAGGATTATGTTCAGGTTTTACCGCACTGTACCTTTTAAACGCTTCCCCGGGATTCCTCTCACATTCGCCAGCCTGCAGCACGCTGTGGACGGTCGGATCTCGCAGTTTCTCTTCATATCCCTGGACCAGGCTGCTGTTACGAATCTGAGAAACAAGGCTTCGTATGAAGTTGCTAACGCAGAGCGTGTCTGCATCCTGGGCTTTGCAGAAGTGAAAGGCGAGTGTCTGCCGGTGCAGTCCCCGCTGAACCAGCTGTGGACAGGTGGGCCAAACCAACTCAGTGCACAGCGCAGTTTTTCCACTCCCGGGGCCCCCAACGACCAAAATACCCCCGATTCCTCCAGTGTTTTTCCCCGAGGGTCCAGTATTCCCACTGGGATTAGAGGTCCCAAATGCTTTTCCATTGTTCTTTTCTTGAAGACAATGCTGGAGTTTATGGAAAACCCACTCCCTGCAGAAAAACCGCTTTCCTTGTAATAAACTCTGAGACATTTTGCGTGCAGAGGCGATTTTCTTTCGGTGCGACGTTACAGTTTTAATGCATAACGCCTGGGAGATTTAATATACAAAAGACACAAGATCTAACCAAAAAAGCAGAATTGCCTGCGGATTAATTACTCGTTAATATTTCCTGCAGTAAAACACCTGCAGCGAAAGTTGAGCCATTTTTGTCCTCTGGTTACTCTTTGTTGGTTAAACAGTGACAAATCCAGTAAGTGTGTTCACAGTGTTACACATTAGCCACATTATAATGAGTGGACGTTGTGTACAATATCCATCCATTTATATTTTATTCTCTTATCAGTCGTTTTCTTTAGTTTTATTCTTCCACGAATCTCAAAATGATCAATATCCTCGACCCTCTCTTCATCGTTGCCTTCATCGTAGCTCCATATGGATTATTTCATTTGCAGACCGACTGCAATTGTCCGCGATCTTTAGGAGCCCTCCACATCGTAAACCCAGCACAACAAAGCTTCTTCGAGAGGAGGACGAGGAGTTTCCAGTGGTGCAAGGCTCTTGTCTTCCTCACTTAGTCGCTACGCGAGAGCGACTAACTCCAGCCTCCCAGGCCAAATACTCACTGTTCTTCCGCTTGCCCAGTATAAACTTGATAGACTTGAGATCCTGGGATCGGGATGAGAATTGTTCCGATGCAGCCACTCCAGTGAGAACCAGCCAACGTCTCAAAATGTTGCGGGAGAGTTGTCCTGAGTTAACCTTAGCCCCCGCTCCCACTGCCGGGCTGGTCGCAATCGTCTGTTCTGTTCCCTGGCTGATCCCGATCCCCGCTCCTTTATCTTGATCCCGATCCCCGCTCCTTTATCTTGATCCCGATCCCCTGCCCCGCTCCCTGCGCCGGGCGGATCCTGATCCCGATCCCTTGCTCCACTCCTCGCTCCCGGGTTGATCCCGATCCCCTGCCCCGCTCCCAGCACCGGGCTGATCTCGACCCCCTGCCCGGCTGATCCTTATACCACCCCGCTCCCCATTGATCGCAATCCCCTGCTCCCGGCTGATCCCAAGCCCCTGCTCCGTACTCCCGATCTCCTGCTCCCGGTTGATCCCGATCCCAATCCCCTGCTCCGTACTCCCGATCCCCTGCTCCCGACTGATCCCAATCCCCTGCTCCGTACTCCCGATCCCCTGCTCCCGGCTGATCCCAATCCCCTGCACCCTACTCCCGATCGATCTCGATTTCCTGCTCCCTGTTGATCCCGATCTCTTGCTCCGTGCTCCCGATCCCCTGCTCCCGATCTCCCACTCCGTGCTCCCGATCCCCTGCTCCGCTCCCAGTGCCAGGAATCCTATCGCTTTCTCCTTCTGCCTCGGTCTCTCCAGTCAACGGCTCCTCCTCACTGGAGCCTAATTGGAGGCAGTCCCGGGCAGAGTGTTCCGCCCTAACCCTGCGGGGAGGTGGGTGGAGCGGCTGGCTGCGTCAGGCCGGTCCCGCGGCGCCTCTCCTCCTACTGGAGAGCAGCGGCAGCGGCGGCTGCTGGCGCTCGCTCGCCCCGTCCGTCCCCCGCGCTCGCGGAGCAGCCGTTACACTCGGACAGCACAGGCTGCGCGAGCGAGCGGCAGATACCCCGCCCCCTCCAACCGCCCCAGCTCCATCCACCGCACCCACCCCCACTGCACTCTGGGACTTGTAGTCCTGCCGCCCCTGCACCATAGGCGACAATCTCAGCAAAAACGGTCCTTGAAAAACACAATACGCGGCATGTTCAGGGGCGTTTTAACGTCATTCCAATACCACACGCTTTAACCTTCGAAAATCCAGCCGAAGCATGTAAGTGAGCTGATAACAAACTACAAGTCCCAGGATGCACTGGTGCAATTTGTGGCGCCTGCGCAGACTTCACATGCTTGAGGTGAAATCTTGTTTGCGGCAGGAGCTGGCAGGGAAAGTAATTGGTTAACCGCGAATTTAATTAAGGCTGTTGTGTTTGAAGATGCAAGTATATTTTAAAAAAACGGGAAGTATTTCTTTCTTTAAAATGCAGGGTCTAATATTTAGAGTATTGTGTGTAGTTCTGGTTGCTACATTGCAGGAAGGATGTGGTGGCGACCGAGAGAGTACAGAAGAGATTCACCAGGGTGTTGTCTGGATTGAAGGTGATGGAAAGTAAAGAGAGGTTGGATTAGGTGGGTTTATTTTCATTGGGCTGGAGGGGGCTGGGTGGTGACCTTATAGAGGCGTATAAACTTATGAGAGATATAAATAGGATAGTCTGTGATTTTTCACCAGGGCAGGGGAGTCTAGAACTAGAGAGTAAAGATTTAAGATGTGAGGGGAGAAATTCAAAGGAGATAATGAAGGGTAAGTTTTTTTCCCCCCACACAGGGTGGTGAATGTTTGGGATGAGCTACTAGAGGAGGTAGTGGAGGCAGATACAGTTATGATGTTTAAAAGGTATTTGTGCAGGTACTTGGATATGAAGGAAAAAGAGGTACATTGCCCTGTTGTGGTCGTATGGGATTAGCATATATAAGCATTATGGTTGGCATGGATGAAGTGGGCCTAAAGAGACTGTTTCTGTGCTGTGTGTTTTTGTGATTCTATGAATATAATTGAAGTTGTTAAGCATTTGAAATGAATGTGACTGGGTAAATGGAAGCATTTTTGCTGCTGGCTCCCTACTCCTGGATTTGCTCCTGATCTAAGTGGAGTTTGCATGTTCTCTCTGTGACTGTGTGGGTTTCTGCTGGGTGTTCTGGTTTTCTCTTGCATCCCAAAGACTGGCTACTGTAACTTAACCCTTGGTAGGTAAAGTGGCAAAAAAAAAGGTATTTGATGGGTAAGTGAGATGCAGACTACAAGGAAATAAGAAAGAATGGGACTGATGAGCTGAATGATGTTTGTCATAGGAAAGTAAGTAAACCTTCTTACTTATGAATGGCAAGGCAATGGCTTTCGTTTCAACAGTTAGTGACTGTGCATTCAAGATTACCTTAAATTGGTGACTGGAAGATCTGGGATTTAAGGAATGAGGAAAAAAGATTAAATGTGACTTGTAAAGAAAATTGTGTGGTTGAGCCCCTTTAGTACTTTTTCTATTATTTCAATGTCAGACCAGGTTGAACATTAAAATAGAAACCACCTCAATTTTAATTTGAGGGAAGTTGTTAACAATTAAGTTTGATAAAATATTTAACATGGAGTTTCTGAATGGCAACTGGACTTAAATGGAATGTAAGCAGGCACATTACTGGAGCATGGTAGTTTACAAATTAATGCAGTCAGTAAAAGAGATAGTAAGGGGATGACCAAAAGCCTTGCCAAAGAGAGAAGGGCAGTTTTTGATAAGTCGTGGTTTAAAGTCCAGAAGTGAGTAGATGGCCTTCACTGATGAGGTGAAGAAAGTCGGCAATGCACAGACTTGTTGGAAAAGTGTAGCTCTCAGAAGGCATTTGGAATGATGAAGGTTAGAGATGGAAAGAGATTAAACCATGGAGGCATAAGATGAAATTGCATGAGATTGAGAACTAAAATAGGTGAGTGAACAATGGGTGACAGTAGGTGCAGGATAGTCTTCTAATCAGGACAGCATCCAATCAGAAATTTCCATCTTTTTCTTGTTATCTCACTAGTTATGAAATGTATTAAATAAGATTCTCTATCAGTACATAATGTTTATATATCAGCATATGGGGTTGTTGCTGGTGGCTAGGCTTGCATTTGGTGAGGATAGGATTCAAAAACAACCAACAGATTTCAGTGCAGTACACAACACCACAAACACATTTTTTAAAAATAGTTATTTGATGGACACGTGTTCATAATTTGACTGCAGTTTGTTTCTTTTCATGACCCACATGTAAGGCAAAACCCAATGTGAATGACATCACCAACATTTAAAAATACAATGGCTTGCAGTTACTCTGTGCCTGTAATGTAAGAATCACAACAAAGTACTTAATAGATAAGAAATAAAAGAATTAAGAGATGATCTGGAAAGGATAGGGAAAACAGGAGAGAAAATACAAACAAGTAGTGATTGTGCCAAGCTTGAGGTTTGAAACTCTGAAGGGAAAAAACCAATTAAGTATAAGACAGGCACAGTGGCTGTGACTGCATGATGTAATTCAAGTGTATCCAGCAGATGGGGTGAGTCAATGAAACAGTGCTACTTGGAAAGGTATTAGCTGAGAGGTACATGAACAGCAAAGGAGACAAAGTGCTTCTTAAGCATCATTAGACTAAACAATTTCTTTTCAATATTATTCAAAATTCTTAATATCTATAGCAATGGCAGATAGAAAAATGAGAGCTATGTGTTTTGAAAGCCTTTTATGATCTTATTGTTGCCTGTCCTACTAGCATATGATTTTGATTTCGATTCTGATTCTCATCCAACTTGTATTTTATAGCCAATGTTATTTAAGAGGTCTGAGTAGGCAAAGTTTCGAGATCACACTGCATTTGACAACCAAATACTTTATCCCTGCATTGCAGTAGGGAGGTGTTTGGATGGTTTGACAATGGGAGAAGTGATAATGCCAAAGAAGCATTTAAAAAAATCTTTCCACACTTTAGGCAAACACTATAAAATGATTTTTTTTCAGATAGCAGATAAGATTTATGAAAAAGTCTTTTAGCAGGAAAATGTAAATTTTGCTTTTGAATTATGAATTCTAATGTATATAACAAAGAAGGAATGTGATCTCATTTAAGTATTAATAGTATATTCGAGGGGTCAATGTGTATCCAAGCCTAAAACAATAACGATTGTCAAGAGGTCAGTGTTAGGAAGTCGGTCACTGGCAAGAAAATAAAATATAAAGTAGTGGAAATTAAAATAAAAGGATGTAATACTTGAAGGCAACAAGCTATTAATTCTTGTATCATGATGCTCAGTAATTAATTATAATTGAATAAACTAAGTTTTTCAACTCTTAGAATTCCTACCAGATTATATGAGCACAATAAAAATGGAAGATGTGTTATTGGCGAGTGATTTTAGATTGCCAGTCTCATACAAACATCCAAAGCCAAAATTATCACCTTCAGTGACGCAAATGCTCATTTATGTAGCATAAAGTGATAGGAAAAAAGGTTTAACTTCTGTTACAAAGAAAAAAGAGTGATGGAAATGACCTGTTAAAAACTATTACATAAAAATTTATATTAAGGAAAACTGCTGTGCATCTGTGGCTCTCTGGAGTTGATTTGCTAAAATATTCACAGCCACCTGCATTTCAATTCTAAATGGCTAAATGGTTGTCCTGAGACTAACCCCTAAATCTAGACTCCCTTGCCAGATGAAACAGCCTTTTGGCACCTATCCTGTTCAATCTCTCTCAGAATCTTAAATATTTCAGTAAGATCATCTCTTCTAAATTTCTGCTAGCATAAGCCAATTCCCATCTCCCATCTCCCCTCTCCCACTGCCCATCCCAGGAATCAATCCAGTGAATTCATGCTGCACTGCTTCCAAGAGGAGCATATTTTTCTGTTAAAGGCACGTTGACCTGAAACAAATATATCTCCACAGATCCTATATTTTCAACATTTTCTGCTTGTTAGCTTTTTCTGTTTCTTAGTTTCACATTTCCAACAATTGTACTATTGCAATTCCTGAACCTTGTACATCAACCCCTTTGTGAAAAGGGCAAACATAGCATTTGCCTTCCTCATTGCATGCTGTATCTGCAAGTAAAATTTTTGCACTTCATGAACACCCTAGTCAAGTCCCTCTGTACATCAATGTTTAATAAATTTTCAATTTAAACATTTGTACTTTGACTAAAGCGAATATGCTCTCCCTTTCCCACATTATGCTTCAATTAATGTCATTGAATGAAACAGGAAAGGAAACCTACAGAAACTATGGATTTTGCCTCTTTTGCTGATGAATTGCTACTCTTCCAAGATGAAGATGAATTGCAAGAATTTTGATGAGACTTCAACATCCATAAAAATATAGCAGTAGAGCATTCAGCTCCTACTGTGCCATTCAATAAGATCATGGCTGATCTTTTACTTCAGTGCCGCTAATACTATATCTCTCAATTCCCTTAATATCTAAAATCTATTGATCTGCTTTGAATACACACTATGAGCTTCTAGAACTCTCTTGGGTAGAAAATTTCAAAGATTTACTACCCTTTGTGAAGAAATTATTCTAATCTTAGTCTTGGGTGGCTTGCACCTCATTTTGAAATAAAATACCCCATCCAAGACATGTCAAACCCTGCAGGAATTTTGGATATTTCAATGAGATCACCTCTTATCCTTCGAAACTCTCAAGAGAATATGCCATGTCTTCTTTGTCTGTTGTTGTATGTGCCAGCACAGGAATTAATTTGGTGAACCTTTGCTACACTGTCAATTGCAAGTGTATCCTTCCCTAGTGGGGGAGAGTGCACTTGTGCACAATATTCTCAATGCAATCTAAATGGATTAAGAAATCTATACTTTTAAACTCATCCTATCACAATGAGAGAGCAACATACATCTTGCCAATCTAATCACGTGCTGTTACTGCATTTTAGGGATTCATGATCCCTTGGAATACCAACACCTTTTAGTCTCTAGCCATGTAAAAATACACCTTTCTTTTGAAACAAAGTGGATGATCTTTTTTTTCACATTATATTCCATCTGCCATGCCTTTGCCCATTCACTTGATCTGTGTACTGTATATTGCCCATTAGCCTCTCTGCATCCTCCTCTACCCCCACATCGATCTAGCTTTGCATCAGCAGCAAAATTAGGTATGTAATATTTGATCCCTTCATCCAAATTGTTGTTGTAGATTGTGGACGGTTGGAGCCCAAGCACCCAACCCAGCAGTATCCCACTAGTTACAGCCTTCCAATGAAAACAATCTATTTATTTCTACTTTATTTTCTGTTTGTTAACCAATTCTCAATCCATGCAGTATATTATTTCCCAACACACAGTGCTCTAATTCTTTTCAATAATCTCTTTTGGTATCTTGTAGAAGGTTGCCTGAAAGCCCAGACACACTACATTCACTGCTTTGCCCTTATCTGCTAGTTACAATCTTAAAAACTCTTAACAAATTTGTCAAATGCAATTTTCCTTTTATAAATCCATACTACCTCTGCCTAATCCTATTATTTATTTTCTAAGTATTTAGTATTAAATCCTTAGAATGAAATTCCAGCTTTTTCCCTATTACTGATGTCAGACTATTTGGTCTATAGTTTTATATTTTTACAGTGTCAGATGGACACATATTTGTTTTATTCCTCTGCCATTTCCTTATTCCCAATGTAATCTTTCCTGTTTTGTTCTGTGAGGGACCCATATAACCTTTTACTAATCATCTCCCTTTTCCATATCTATAGAAGTCCTTGCACAATCTGTTTTTAGTTTTTTGTTAATTACTTTCATTCTAATTTAATTTTCCTTTTCAATTCCTTGATCCTCCTTTGATGATTAAACCATTTCAGAATTCATCAGGCTTACTGTTTTGTTTTAAGCAATGGTATGTGGTTATTTCTTTGATCTAAAACTATCTTTATCCTAAATAGAATTGGCTAGACCACTTTTTCTAATTTACTTGTTGACTTCCAAAGATGTATATTATTTATAAACTATGTAGTAGTTCTTTAAAAGTTAGCCATTGTTTGTTTACTCTCATATCTTTAAATGTAGTTTGCCAATCTGCCAGAGCTGACAGATATCTCGTACCTTTGTAGTTTGTCTTATTCTGATTCATGACCCTGGTTTCAGAATGAACTAAATGTTTAGGGTTATATGAAACTATCATATGATGATCACTGTTTTCAAAATGACTCTTGGCTACCACATCATCAATTAACCCTTCCTCATTGCACAACACTGGATGGAAAATAGCCTATTCCCTCAGTTCCTCAACATTCTGATCTAGAAAACTATCTCCCCGCTATTACTGATTTTTACTTTGCCCAATCTATATATAGATTGAGTATGGCTTGGTCTAGGGACTCAGCTGGTCAAGTCATAAGCCAAATAACATGCAGCTTGGGTCTGTGGGTGGTGGTATGAGAGTCCATTTCTATCACAGATGAATCTCTATATCAGAATTGATCAGCGTAACCACCACACAGTTTTTGTTTGTGAAGATTAAATCATAATCAACAGAGACACTCTTTATTGTGCTGTATGATACTACCACTGTGCTATATTGGATAGATCCAGAATACACCTTGCAATTCAAAACTGGTATTCAGGGCTGTCATGGGCGTTAAATGGCAGTGGCAGGATTCTATTGTCCCATGCATTCTGCCCCCTGAAATAACCCAGTAATCCATTCAGTTCATGGACTGTTAATATTGCAAAGTAAATGCCTATTTTGCCAGTGACACTTGTATCCCACAGGCAAATAATATCATGTATGTGAAATTACAGAACACTGGTAAAGTTGGTGAATGGGAATCAAGAAGAAAACTTCCATTTGTTAGTTTTGTACATAAGAGGAAAAATCGTTATGGAGCTCCAGAACATGATGGCAGGAGTTCATAAAGTGAGTGCCTTAAGAACAGCCATCATCAACTACTAACATTCTGACCTTCACTCATAGCAAAAGGGGGAATATCTTTCACTGGCTGCATAATATTTAATTCTATTCATAACCCCTCAGAGTTTGTGCTATACATGGAGTAAGACTGGAAATAATATTCAGAATTAAGTTTATGAGTAGCAATTAATATTCACATCACACAAGTGCCTGAGAATGGTATTGTACCCCATCATCATTGTCCTGGGTGTCATGATTGACCAAATACTTATTTGTACCAATCATATAAACATCATACAGGAGATTCTACACTTTTTGTTTATCTCCAACCAATAGGACAATATCATTAGCCAAGCAAAGCTTAGGTGTTGCTGACGTTGCACTTATTTAGTCAACTGTACAATATTTTACCGCACTACTGACTTGTATCTTGTAGATGGTGGAAGAATATGAAGAGAAGAGGTGAGTGACTTGCAATTACTGTAATGATTTCTTTGCCTGATTCAGTTGCTGAGATGACCTTTGCTTGCCTCTGGTGTTAATAGTCATCAACAAATGTGGTCTTGGCCTTCTGAAGTAGTTTGGATAATATGGTTTCAGTCCATTGCTTGATGTTTCCTAACAAAGTCTTCTTTATTTCCCTCTCCATATTTTCTCTTTTACTAGTCCATGAAACACTCTTTTTGAGAAGTTGTTGCTCTTCATTATACGGCTAAAGCACTGAAGGTTCCTCTTTTTGATTGTATTAAGGAGAGGCTGTTGTTTCTGAGCTATAAAGGGAGATTTTTATTGTTAGTAATTTTGATTTCTAGACACAATCCTCAGGATCTCATGCTTGTAAATATTTCTCTCGCTTGAAGTCCACACTTCAGAGAACTTTCTGCATAATGTGCACCTAGTGGATTAAGCTAATGTACTTGCTTCGCAATAACATTTTTAATCAATCATGACTGGAATTCCCATTGCTAACCTTGTCTTTACTTCAATGAGTGATGTCCTGTCTGAGGTGATAGTGAAATCTAGGCATTTAAGTGCATTTAGCTTTTTCAGATTCATGCTGTTCATTATCAAACTTGTATTACTGATTGAACTGTTAATTAAAACACTGCTTTGTTCAAAACTGTTTTCCATCCTGTAAGTGCCAGCTCCTTTTCCAGACTCATTGTTAGATCCTCCAATCCTTCCTCTTCAGCCATTAGGTAAATACCATCACCAAGTTAGAGTTTGGTAATAACTCTACCTCTTATGATTATAATTTTATTCCGATGGATATAATTTTACTCAAGTTCACCGGAATCTCCTGTATGATGTTTTTCAGGATGTTGAACAAAACAGGACATATCTGACTAGCTTCCATTGTTGTTGAAGAGCGGTCAATTGCTCCATTTACAGTCAATGCACAGAGTCTATGTAAGATCTGAATTATCTTCAAAATTTCTTCTACAGTATAAGCCAGACCCCACCATTCCATACTCTATCAATATCCTTCTGAACAATGAAATTATTTGCAATATTTGTAGGTGTTTTTCAATGATGACTCTGATGTCAAATATTTGTAAACTACCGAACCTCAGACCTGCCCTTCTGGCCATTGTATTTATATGATTGGTGCAAATAAGTATTTGGTTAATCATGACACCCAGGATGATGATGATGATGGGGTACAATAGCACTGAGCCTTGTTTTATTGTCTCCTCATTGACTACCCTAAATATGTACTGGCTCTGCCACAACACACCAACATTGTGGTGTGTATCAACTACAAAGTACACTATAGCAACTCATCAATTTACTTTCTTTGATTGCTCATTCCAAATTTATGATCTATGTTATCCGGAAAGACAAGGGCAGTAGGCTTATGGAAATATCACCACCTGTAAATTCCCCTCCAAGTCTTGTGCCATTTTGAGTCACTGGTCAAAATCCTGAAATAGAACTGTGGAAGTATTAATTGTTCAAGAAGGTACACAACATTGCCTTCTCTAAGGCAATAGGGATAAGCATTAAATCCTGGTTTTGGTCCTTTCTATATGGAATCAATAACTAGAACAACCAGGCTGAGAAACCAATTGGGAAGTAAAAATTATTGAGTTAATATTGTACTGTTTTAACATGAAATAAATTACTGTACATAGTTATCTTTTAAATTAAAACACAGATTTGACAAGTTTCTGAAGTTATGTGAAGCAACACTTAATGTGCAATAAGAGAATGATGTGTTTATAAATTTTCAAATTTCATTAGTTATGTGTCCTATTTTTAGCACTTTGATTAATGAGTTTTTATTCATGATGAATTGCATCTGTGTTAAGAAAACTGCTAATCAGAGTATTAACATGCTGCACTGTTATAACAATAAAACAAAGTTGTTGATCAGCGCAGCTCAGAAGAACTTTAACATTCCTCAGTTGTTATTTCTGGATTGAATATCATCCTATATAGCAAATGCCAACTCAAAGAAGCTTTAAAAAAGGAACTAGATTTGGGATTGGCTGCCATATCAGTTTGACCACTTCAAATTAAATTGACTGTCATCTCAGCTGGATCTAAGGGATTTATACGAAAACAAAGCAGAACAGCCTTAATTCTACCTGCAAATTGTTAGAAATTGACTGAACAAGTAAAGATTATAATTCTGAGCAAATTGTTACTTTAAGATGCCACAGCAGTAGTGAAAAAAAAGTGCAGTAAATGATATGCTGATGTAAGAGCTCAAGGTAGACATTTGTACAGTTGGAATAAAAGTGGCTTGGTGTTGACATCATAGTGCCAACAACTGAAAATAGTTTAATTATCAAACTCTTAGGCCCTTTAAATATTGTTGTTTGTCAAAAATTTAAAAACTAAGAATATGTAAAATGTTGATTGAATTTTTACAAGTAGAGGAATATTTTTAAAAAGTGCTTTCAGTATGAAGATTATCATTGTATCACTAGATTTAGATAAGGTAACCTGTTTACCTTAAGGTTCTGTGAACAGTGGGGGATATTTTGTTTACAAAATTCCATATTGATACATCCATAACTTGTTACTCTATTAACCTTCAAAGCAGACCAAGAATGCACATCTCTTTTTAAGCTCTCATTATTCTGTTCCCAACTATGAATGTATTGGTTTGTAAGCATATGAAGAAGTGTTGACAACATCATTTCAATTTCTGGACACATCTATCGACCCAGTTTTGAAGAAAAAAAAGTACATAAATGAAATGATGATGGTAATAGTTTAGGTTGTTCTGTGTTGGACTTACTAAAATACTACAAATGGTTGTTGTGACAAACCAGAGCTTTTAAAGCAGCTGAGGATCATGTAGGTCTAAATTCAGTCTGATTGGAATCTATTCTGAGGGTTTTTTTTTACTTCTATATACAACATACGACAGGTGTCAGATGGCAATCTGATACAGTGCAACAACCTACTTCAGGAACATATGGCTTTATAAACAGTCTGCAAGATCAGATTTAGTTAGGTGCATGAATTCATTTATGGGTGGGTTACTGTGAGGTCCAGTGTCATAAATCTAGATCCTATGAGGTTACAAAATGTCTCCATCACCACTGGAAAAACATTTTAAAAATACAAATATAGCTCTTCCAGTGATTTAGTGTGTAACTGCGCTTTAAGTGAGAATAATGAATCATGGAAGACCAGGAAAATATCAACATTACTGAGCTAATAAATAGTTGAGCAGGGTGCTACTATATCACAGTGAGTTATAGGCTAGAAAACGTAGTTGCATAGTACCTGTTGTTTGGATGCTGAGTTGCTGATTTAGATTGAAATGTATCCGTATGCATGAGCACATTTTAGCAAGGCACACATCAACAGCCTTGCTGTAAAGAAAGCAGCATGTGCTACACCTAGGCACCTTGCAGATATTCAGAATAGATGATCTTCATATCAGCACTGTTGGCAAATTGAATCTCATTTCTGCAGTATGTTGAGTTTTCAACTTGCCCAGAAGACCAAATGTTAAATGGTAGGAACCTCTCCACCCCCACAAAACAAACCAACTATGCTAGTCAAAGGTTTAATCAATTAATTCCATTCAGTTGCTGATTGATTTGCATTGGTTGCACTCAAGTACTGTTTGACTTACAACCCTGTCACAGCTTCTGAAGTCTATAAAGGCCAGTGTGATAGTACTTCGGAAAGTGTTCTTGTCTCTAGATTTCAGCCAATCTGCTTTTAGACAAAATGTGTGGAATGATGGGGAGAATAAGGGACAGCATGCAGAGTTGGGCAGGCTGTCAGTAGAGGGAGGGCAAAGAGAGGGAAAAATGGGCCTTGCAAGGGACCAGTTTCCCACATGCATCTTAGCAAAGCCACTGCTTGAGAAAACTTGAATTCCTTTAGGAGGTACTGACACACAAAGGTGGCTATAAGGACAAGGGCAATGCTGGTAGGCTTTTTTCCTCATTCTCTGGAAATGCAGGAACAGAGTATGGGCTACACCTACGCCACGTACAGCAACACTGAAAGCCTGCTGATCAGGTTCTTGCCAGCCATTGTGAGGGAGCACTGCTCCCACAGTGTCAATGTTTATTTTATCTTGGCTATCCGCTCCAGCCAATTCTTGCCACATGCCCCAGCTGCTCCAAACTAGATTTCCATCATCAGGTATTCAGACTTGATGGTGAAGGGAACAGGGATCAGTCATGCCAGTTGCCAAGGAATGTGACCTTTCTCTTCCTGTGGCTTACCTTTGCCTCAGAGGCCAGCTCAAACTGGTTGCAGATGCTGATTAATTTTCAGACTGACCACAGGTCAGAGAGGCTTTGATCTGACTGTCCCCACTGACTGGCATTGTTACCACCCTTATGCCCATGTCCTTGCTGATGGGTTGGGCAAAAGCTTCTATACAGCACACAAACCCAGACAAAGAGTGGGCACCCTTGCCTGACTCCAGATTTGATGGGAAGCCATTAATTTGGAGTGTGCTACTAATATCTATGTAGAATAGATGTATCCAATTGCTGATTCCCTCCCAAAGCCCATTTTGGAGAGCATGTCCATCATGTATATGTGTGATATTGTGCCAAAAGCCTTCTCCTGGTCCAAGCTGACTGGATAGTGATCAGGTACCTGCCCATCTGTATGTAGGCAATAGTATCCCGGAGTAGCACAAGGCTGTCAGAGATTTTCTTGTCGGGTACAGTGGATTTCTCCAGGTGAATTACCTGTCCCAAAACAGATTTGACCTGTTTGGCAATGACAATGGATAGGACCTTGTTAACCACATTCAACAGTGATGTGTGTTGCCAATTTTTGACATCCTCCCTCTTCTCCTTTACATGGTTGAGTGCGGTTATGACCTTCAACAGGGATTCTGACATGTTGCTGGTTAGAAGCAGAGTGTTGTACACTTTTAACAGGTCTGGGCCCATCTAGTCCCACATAGTCAAGTACAACTTGGCCATTAAGCCAAAGCAGCATTAGCATGTGAACATGAGCATTGTCAGCTTCCCTATGGGGCTATTAGCTATGTGCACATTACATTGAAGGTATGACCTTTGTATTCTTTTATTTTTGCATTCACAAAGATTTCTGTTCCTGAATGTGCACCTGACCATAATAAGACTGATATTCTCTATCCATTTTACGGGCATTCATTGCAGTTAGTCCATAATGTCATCCATTTTTGTGACAGTAGAGCAGACCAAAACTTTATTATCAGGAGATGAAGACCTTGGATTCTGACCTCTTGGCACTTGATTTCACTCTGAAATCCATGCAGAAGAGATGAACACGCCTTCAACAAAAGGCGTACTGCTGCCTGAAATCTAATCTGCAGAATATCAATGTTATCACGGATGCCTCTGCACCTGTTGGTGTCCTGCAGTATCACAAGATGTTGTTGGCAATGGCAACGGTGTTATTTCTGGTTAACCTGAACTGCTGCTAGACATTCATGAACTTGAGCCTAGTGGTTATGTTTTGTTCAGCAACAGTGTGGCTTGGCTGGCTGGTTTAAGAAAGCATTGTAATGATATTGCACCATGAAGTTCTGGTGTGCTTCTGATTGAATGGGGTTGACTTGGGCTTTGAATCTTCACTCTTTTTCAGGAGTTAACTAATTTATTCCAGTTTGTGATCAAGAGGCAGACATATGGAAGGCAAAACTAAAGGAAAAATCTGCTAACCTTAATGTAATATGGGCAGTCAATGAATTAGTTGGAAAAGTTCACAATTTCAGTTTCTGATGAATAATAGTTAAAGCAAACTTAATTCTTGTGGTGTTTTCTGATTAGTATATTTTCCTGCAAGCTATCTGATATAAACTACAAAAAAATTGCAGATGCTGGAAATCTGAAATAAAAACAGAAAATTCTGGAAGCACTCAGCAGGTCAGGCAGCATCTGCAGAAAGTGAAGCCATTAACGGTTCAGGTCAAAAATATCCCTAAGGGTATTTGGCTGTACCAGATTATTATCAAAATTCTATCATACACAAGGCTGAAAATATCCTGTACAATAGAACAGGTCTTGTGCACTGCACATCCACAAAGGCTTTTCCTTGTGCTCTTATGGACTTAATGAAGAAATCAATTGAGCTACGGATCACAGTGAGTTGTCGGGGTAGGGAGAATATTAGGGTGTTTGGGGGGAGGGGGAGGCAGGTGTCAAGCTGGATGCTGAGAGTTAAGATTAGACCATGGTCAGGGTCAATCAGGGAGAGGATCAGACCTGGTTTGGAGGATTGGGTGTTGGACAGAGGATTGACGTAGATTTGGGTGATCAAGTCTGGTTCGAGCAGACAGGTGATAAGGGTCAGGTTCAACATTAGACAGGTGAGCCCACTCCAGGATCAAGGTTTTGCAATCTTCCCCCCTTGTTAAATCTACAAGCAATGTTCTGTTATGGAAGACAGAAATTAAGCCATTCCATAAGTACAGCAAAACTAGATTGTTGATTATATTTGCAAGTTTTCTTCAATAAGCTTTCCTATCCAGATTCTTTCTGAGGTGGTCACGTGGGCTCAATTGTTGATCTTTGATGTATGTTGGATATCAAGATACCTATTCTATTTTTGAAATTAAAATGTATTTGCATATATTTAATAAGCCACTTAGTGAAGTCCTACAATAAGATCCTAAATTGGTGCAGGGATTGGATAAAGGATTGGGTAAAGGATGAGGGATTTTTCAAGCTGAAGCAGCATGGAGAGCAATTCATGTAATCCTGAGAACACAACACTGCCAAAACAATATATAATCAGAGGTAAATGGTACAGAGATAAGCTATTTGAGCCACTCATTCCATGTTGGCATTATTCTCCACTTAAACCTCCCACCACATTTCTTCATTTGAATCTGTTTAAATTAATAATATTTTAACATTAACACTTTCTTCCATTGACCCCTTCAGTGAGGGTGTAGTGGCTGCTGCCGCGATGCAAGAATAAAGACACGAGTCTGCAAGCTGTGGAGGCCTTTTAAGCCACGTGGTTCCCGCCTTCCAAAAACGGAAATGATGTATGTGCCACGTCATCGAAATCTTTTTGCACGCGCGGGTTCTCCTGTCGCTCGGAAGACGAAGGCCAGAGCCATCTTGGGCCCCTCCGCTCCGATGACGTGCGCCCCGACCACCAAGCCGGTTTGCCTGCACGGATAATGAGTCGCCACACAACATCCCTCCATTCCACCCGCCCCCCCCCCCCCCCCCCCCCCCCCCAGAACCAGCGATACGGTCTCCAAAGTTCAGGGGCTGTGCTAGTCATTGCTTAGGTGGTCAGCCTCTGCGTCGCAGTGTTGGGACCTCAACCGGTTGTTGTAGGTCTAAATGTGTCAGTTTGAGACGGTCCATCGTGAAGATTTCTTCCTTGCCCCCAATGTCCAAAATAAAGATGGACCCATTATTTCTGATGACCCGGAACGGCCCCTCATATGGTTGTTGCAACGGTGCCCAGGGCGTGCCCCTCCGAACGAAAACGAACTTAGTCTCGTAGTTCCTTGGGCTCACAGGATGGGGACTGACCATGTCATGAAGTGGGAATCGGTGCCAAGCTGCTGAGCCTCTCGTGCAGTCTTTCCAGGACTGCCGCGGGTTGTTCCTCTTGCCCCCTAAGGGCGGATATGAACTCCCCTGGGACGACCAGGGGTGCACTGTACATGAGTTCAGCTGATGAAACGTGGAGATCCTCCTTGGGGGCAGTGCGTATGAGGAGCAGGACCCAAGGAAGTTCGTCGACCCAGTTAGGACCTTTCAGGCGGGCCATCAGGGCTGATTTCAGATGGTGGCGGAAACATTCTACCAACCCGTTTGACCGAGGGTGGTAGGCTGTGGTGGTGTGCAGCTGTGTTCCTAGCATGTTCGTTAATGCAGACCATAGGCTGGAGGTAAACTGGGTGCCCCTGTCTGAAGTGATGTGGGCCAGAACACCAAAGCGCGAGACCCAAGTTGTGAGCAGCGCCTGGGCACAGGAATTGGTTGTGATGTCTGAGAGAGGGGTTGCCTCTGGCCACCTTGTGAACCGGTCCACGATGGTAAGGAGGTACCGCGCTCCTCTTGAAACTGGCAGGGGACCAACGAGGTCGACGTGGATGTGGTCGAACCTTCTACGGGTAGGCTCGAACTGCTGTGGCGGGACCTTGGTGTGTCGTTGGATTTTTGATGTCTGGCAGTGCGGACAAGTCTTGGCCCACTCACTGACCTGTTTGCGCAGGCCGTGCCAGACAAACTTGCTGGCGACTAGTCGGACAGTTGATCTGATGGACGGGTGCGCCAACCCGTGTACTGAGTCAAAAATGAGTTTCCACCAGGCTGCAGAAACTATAGGGTGGGGCTGACCGATTGTGACGTTGCACAGGAGGGTCCGCTGACCTGGGCCAACTACGAAATCTTGGAGCTGCAGGCCTGAGGCTGCGGTTCTGTAGCTGGGCAGCTCGTCATTGGCTTGCTGTGCGTCAGCCAGGGCCACGTAGTCTATACCCAGGGACAGGCTGTGGATGGTCGGTCTGGAGAGCCTGTCAGCAATGACATTGTCCTTTCCAGAGACATGTTGGATATCCATTGTGAACTCAGAAATGTAGGACAAATGTCACTGCTGGCGGGCTGACCAGGGATCGGAGATCTTAGAGAAGGCAAAAGACGATGGCTTGTGGTCAGTGAATGCGGTGAGAGGCCTGCCTTCTAAAAAGTACCGGAAATGCAGGATTGCCAGGTACAACGCTAGTAGTTCTCAATAAAAAGTGCTGTATGTGAGTTCAGGTGGCCTAAGGTGCCTGCTGAAAAACGCCAGAGGTTGCCAACGGCCTTCGATTAGTTGTTTCAGTACCCCACCAATCACGGTGTTGGATGCATCCACCATGAGGGCGGTTGGGATGTCTGTCCTGGGCTGTACCAGCATCACAGCGTCTGCTAGGGCTTCTTTGGCCTTAACAAAGGCAGCCGCGGCCTCGTCGTCCTAGGCAATACCCTTGCCAGACATCAGCGAGAACAAAGGGTGCACGATACGGGCTGCTGCAGGGATGAAACGATGGTAAAAGTTGACCATCTCCAGGAATTCTTGCAGGCCTTTGACCGTGTTGGGATGGGCAAAATGGCGGATAGTGTCTACCTTAGCGGGTAGGGGTGTTGCTCCCTCGCTGGTGATTCTGTGGCTGAGGAAATCGATAAGAGTCGAGTCCAAATTGGCACTTGGCTGGGTTGATAGTGAGGCCGAAATCACTGAGGCGGGAGTACAGTCGGCAGAGGTGGGAAAGGTGTTCTTGATGGTTACGGCTGGCGATGAGGATGTTGTCTAAATAAATGAACATGAAGTCCAGGTCACGGCCTACCACATCCATCAGCCACTGGAAGGTCTGTGCGGCGTTCTTCAGGCCGAATGGCATTCGAAGAGGCCAAACGGAGTGATGAGCGCAGTTTTGGGGACGACGTCAGGGTGGACTGGGATTTGGTGGTACCCCCGGACGAGGTCCACCTTGGAGAAGATGTGGGCCCCGTGTAGGTTTGCCACGAAGTCCTGGATATGAGGGACGGGGTAGCGGTCTGGGGTGGCATCGTTCAGCCTGCGGTAGTCGCCGCAGGGCCTCCATCTGCCAGTGGCTTTGGGGACCAAGTGCAGGGGGGAGGCCCAGGGGCTATCTGAACTCCATGCAGTGGAACTCCTCCTTCGCCAGGCAGAGCTTGTCTGGAGGTAGTCGTCGTGCTCGGGCGTGAAGGGGTGGCCCTGTCGTCGTGATGTGGTGCCGCACCCCATGTTTTGGCATTGAATTCTTGAACTGAGGTGCCAGAACCGATGGGAACTTGGCTAGGAGCTTGGTGAACTCGTTGCCAGACAGGGAAACGGAGTTCAGGCACGGGGCTGGTAGGCTGGCTTCTCCCAGAGAGTAAGTTTGGAAGGTTCTGGAGTGTGACCTCGTTTCCCTCGCAGGTCGACTAACAGGCTGTGGGCCCGGAGGAAGTCGGCTCCTAGGAGTGGCTGGGTGACTGTGGCGAGGGTAAAGTTCCAGGTAAAATGGCTGTCGTCGAATTGTAATTGGACTGTACGGGTACCGAAAGTCCGTATCATTGTGCCATTTGCAGCTTTGAGGGCGGGTCCCTGTTGCCTGCTATGAGTGTCGCGGCCGGTCGGGGGTAAAGTACTGACCTCTGCTCCGGTATTGACAAGGAAACGACGCCCGGACTGCTAGTCCCAAACAAATAGGAGGCTGTGTTGGTGGCCAGCTGCTGTAGCCATCAGCAGCGGCTGGCCCTGGCGTTTCCCTGAAACTTGCAGGGTGGGCAGCATCGACAGGCTTCCGTGCCCCACCTCTGGTAGAAACACAGCTGGTCGTCAGTGTCGTCGTCTGTGTTTCTGGGGTGTGGTCGCTTGGCTGCTGGGACTGGTTTAGGTAGGCATTGGGCACGCGGTCTGGCAATGTGGCTGACGGACGAACTGCTCTCGCGTTTGGCCTTCCACAGGATGTCTGCCGGGGCGGCTACCTCACATGGGTTGCTGAAGTCAGCGTTGGCCAACAGCAGGTGAACGTCATCAGGCAGCTGTTTGAGGAAGGCCTACTCAAACATCAGGCAGGGCTTGTGTCCCTCAGCCAAGGCCAGCATCTCGTTCATCAGGGCCGATGGACATCTGTCCCCCAGGCTGTCGAGATGAAGCAGGCAGCGCGCTCATGATGGGAAAGGCCGAAGCTCTGAATGAGAAGGGCCTTGAAAGCCGGGTACTTGCCTTCCTCTGGAGGAGACTGGATGAAGTCTCCGACCTGGGCAGCTGCCTCCTGGACCAGGGAGCTGACCACATGGTAGTACCGTGTGGAGTCGGAGGTGATCTGTCAAAGTTGGAATTGGGCTTTGGCCTAGTCAAATCAGATGCGGGGCCGAAGCGTGCAAAAGGTGGGCAGCTTGAGTGCCACTGCATTGGCTGCTGTGTTGTCGTTTATTGTGTGGGTCCAAAATCCGTTTGGACCGTCGGGGTCACCAATGTAGCGGCTGCTACTGTGATACGAGAATAAAGACATAAGTCTGTAAGCTGCGGAACAAGACTGATTTATTTACCCGCCTTGCACGGGCCTTTTAAGCCGCG
Source organism: Pristis pectinata (assembly GCF_009764475.1). Classification (NCBI taxonomy): domain Eukaryota; kingdom Metazoa; phylum Chordata; class Chondrichthyes; order Rhinopristiformes; family Pristidae; genus Pristis; species Pristis pectinata. The sequence goes on from NC_067406.1 coordinate 118,306,506, forward strand.
CGGTTCCCATGTTCCGAAAACGGAAATGATGTACGTGCTACGTCATCGAAGTCTTTTTGCGCGCGCGGGTTCTCCCTCGTCACTCGGGGAAGATGAAGGCCCAGCGCCATCTTTGGCCCCGCCGTTCCAACGACGCGTGCCCCGACCGCTGAGCCGGTTCGCCTGCGCGGACGATGAGTCGCCACAAGGGAACTATTTCCCACTGCTTTTAGACTTGTGAGAAAATGTCACAGGAAAGCAATTATGACCTGGAACTCTGCGATCTTCCACTTCTGGCCCCGGACACTGGAGCTACATGTTGTGCAACTATTCCCACAACAATTGAAATCAACCAACTTAGCACATACCAAGGTTTGAATCAGATCATTCTGGTTAGTATTCTCAAATACTTGCATAACCTTATGGTAGAGTAGAGCTTGACATTGTGCAATAGCATAAAGTGGCTTTGATGCAAATCAAAATTAAGAGAACTGTAAAAAAGCCTGCCAACATGTTATTCCTTTTTTTTGGAAACTGAAGTATCAAGTTAAGTTGAGACATCTAAGGCCATTGACTTTATAAATGAAAACACAGAACAGATGTAAGAACTGCTAAAACTATTCTGCTAAAACTGAATAAAATATTCAGTATAATGCATACAATTTTATGACTTTATGAATAATGTCAAGGTTTTAGAAAATGTGTAGCTGAGGTCTATTAGAATGGTACTAGGGATATAAATCTTCAGTTATTTAGAGAGACACAAACTGGAGTTCTCCTTTGAGCAGAGAAGATTAAGTGGAGATTTGACAGGGATGTTTGCAATTACGCAGGATTTTATCCACTGGCAGTAGAGTCAGTAGCCAAATCATACTGTTGCTGAATGCATAGGTTGAAGGTAGCTAAGAGATACCACAGGAAACATGAACATTTTTTTAAGCAACTGGTTATTGGAATTCACCATCTGAAAAGCTGGTGGAAGCAGATTCAATAATAACTGTAATGGAAATTAGTTACTTTAAGGGAAAATATTTATTGGGTTTGGGTAAAGAACTTTGGAATAGGATAAATAAGATGGCTCTTTCAAAGAACCACCAAAGGTACGATGGGCTGAATGACTTCCTTCATTTTAGTATTGTTCTTTATTTCACACCATCGTCAAAATTACTCACATTGAATTAATAAAGAATAATGTCAGTAGTTCAGTCATTGCTGAATTATGTCACAATGCTTTACATTTTGAAACTAATATCAGAAATACAATTAGAATACAATATTTTAACTTTTTCAGTTCTGTAATGATATTCAGATCAACTTTAGTTTTGCAAAGTATACATGAAGTACAAAATAAAGATTGAATTGAAGTAATTTGTACTGGTGAAGTAGGTTGCACAATTCAGCATCAACTCTTGTCCACATTGCTGCTTTCAGCTGTTTTCATACAGAGATTCCCTTACAGATATTTGCAATTGATTGTTTTTGATGCTGTAACTGTGGTTGGCAAAAGCACGTGAGATTTGTCTAGCTCTTGCTCCAAAATGAAATGTACTACCACCTCAAAAACAATCAGATTTACTGTACACTCCAGGTAATCAGTAGTCTTCTGTTAAATATTCTTGCATGAATCCAAGTGAGGCATGATTTTCTGATGTTATAAAATCACCCATAACAAATTCCGCATATAAAGATAAGAAATGTATAAGTATAAAGAAATAAAAGAAAATATTAGCTTCATTTAACTCATCCAAAAGAGATGCCTGTTATTTAAACCCCTTATTTTTCAACATATTTATTATACTTCTGCAACAATTTCTACTATTACAGTTTTCAATTTGTATCAAAAATGTGAAGAGAAAACTTGACAAGATACTAAACCTATTTGGCAAATGAGCTCATTGCTTAAATCAGCTTTTGGCAATATTCCATGAAAGATATTTAGTTATGTCTGCATATCTATCAAATGTGGCTGTAAACTGCTACATATGATAACAATATTGTTCTCAGAGAATGGGCGTGATTGCATAATTCTATTGCCGATCAAACCTGGTGACCATATTGACATAAATGGTTGAGATTGAATTGAAGTACGTCATTTACATGGAATATCTTTCACTTCATTTTTCTGGCAAAAATACACTGCTATTGCTGTAGATTATTTCTTGTTCTGTTTCTTGCTCTTTTTAGCAAATTGACTGTTTGCCATACATTTGGCTATTTGCTAAGGGTTTCAACATCTTGCCTCCAGATCATTAGCTGACAATTTTGTTAATAGAGAAACAAAAACAAATCAGGCAGTGCCTATGGAGAGAGAAATAGAATGAATAACTCAAATCAGTGACCCTTCATTAGAAATGGAAATGTTAATAGAGACTAATTATCATAAGTTATCTGAAATTGAGCCTCATCATGAGCATTGAATGGTTATGATAGCAAAAGAAAGAAGGAAAGAAAGGACAAATAAAGGAGGAGTGCAAAAATTTTATTACAGATAGGGGGAGAAATGACAGTAGTATGGGGAAAAAGTGCTCAGAGAGAGAACAGTGGCCAAAAAAAGCCTAAAATAGCCCTATTTTTATATCATAGCTTTTTTTTATCTTGCCCTCACCTTCAGCTAACCCATGATGGCTAGAAAGCATAACTCTTGTCATTGGATGAGTGTGATTGCTGTTGTGGAAGATATTACATTTTCTGTGGCTGAATATCTTTCCTTCAAATCCAGCTGAAGGAAATTTTGTCTATTTGGGTTTAGGCTCAAAGAGCTCATAAAGTGTGCTAAGTTACCAACAAACAACAAATAAACTGATTCAATGAGTTCATAATAATGGAGAGTTCTCTACTAATGTTTCACTTGTTGATTTTTGAAAGATGACACAATTTAGTGATAATAATTGTATTACTGATAATGAATTGTATTAGTGATAGCGAATATGATGCTATGTGCCTGTGATGCTGCTGCAAGTAAGTTTTTCATTGCACCTGTGCATAGACATACTTATGCATATGACAATAAACTTGACTTTGACTTTTATTTTAGTGCTTCATTTGCAAAATGTGGGTATCATTGACAATGCAGGCTTTCAATTGCTATCTGCAGTTGAATTTAATTTAGTGGCTTGCTGAGCCACTATAGAGCCCAGCTAAGAGTAATTTGCATTGTTGTGGATTGGAATTATAAGTAGCCTAGGTTTGGTAGGGATGTTAGATCTCTCTCCATTAAATACAATGTTGAAATGATGGGTTTTTAATGAGTTTCATGGGAACTTTTCCAATAGTAGCTTTTTATTTTCTTAGTTAACTTTTGAACTTTCAACAGTGAATTCTTTAAGTATGATACTGAAATTATACAGCATTGAAGGGGACTGTTTGGTACATTGTACCATCTTTTTGAAAGAATTGTCCAAGCTGTGAACTTGGCCTTGTCTCCATAAGTTCCATTAAATTTACATACTTTATCGCCTTCTGAAATTTCCTTAGGAATCTGATACCTCTATCATTTCAGGTGCTGTATTCCAGAACACAACAGCCTTCAATATAAAATATTATTTCTAGGTCTTTTGCCACTTTGACATTATATCTGCTTCCCTAGTCACTTGTGAGGGAAAGTATTTTCTCCTACCTTCTCTACCAAAACCCATCATAATTTTGAACTTATCTATTCTGTCTTAATCTCAGCTTCAAGGAAAAGAATTCTAGCTTCTCCAACCTCCATATTTGAAGTATTTTATCTCTTGTATCATTCAAGTAAATTTCCTTTATGCCCTCTCCATGGCTATTGATTTCTTTCCTAAATTGTGGTGGCTATCATTGTATACATTTGTCCAGAATTAGGATAGTGCAGCACCTAAAATTCAGCCCTACGCAATCCAGTTTCGTTTTTATTCAGAGTAAATTGTATTAGCAATTAATTATGGGTGAAATTGTAACCATCGCAAAAATGGACATGGTACTTTCTCCAAAAATATACTTTTTTCATACAATTCACACTTGTACATTTCAGAGCAATTACCTATCTTATTATACAGTCATATCATGACATTTGTGTACACTATTTTTATAGTGTCGACATAGCATGAGTTTTCCTTCCCCAAAACTCCATTAGCATTAAGTTTGAGAGGGCGATTACATAGATCCCGGCCTCTTAATGGTGTGAGGACCCAATGCTGTGGTCTTTCATCAAAGAGCCTCTGCAGTGGATTTACAAAGCTTAAATGTATACCTCAGCACATAGTCAGCTCCTTGGAATGTGCCAGTCTGCAGCATTCTGTTGTGGACAGTCTCTTGCACTGAAAGACTGGCAAGTTTCTATGGAACAAAGCTTCTTTCATCAGGTTGATCTTCCAGTTGACGTCTATCTCAGTTTACATCCATGGGAACAGCCTGTAGCGCTTCTGTGTTACATAATTGCTTGGGATGAACCTTTATAAAAACCACTGGATTCCTTTTCAGATCTTCTTGGATTATACACACTCTAGAAGGTCTCTTTGCACCATTGCTGCTCAAGAGTACCTTGCAGTGAGGTTGAGACTTGGGCTGTGTATTAAGGATCTGATGGAGAGGGTTTTTCTCATCAACCAAGGAAGATCTTAGTCTTTATTTGAAAGTTCCATTGATGAATTATTTTGCCAAATAACTTTGGCACTGTGCTCAGGGAACTATCCAACAGGATCCTCTCTCCTTTTCCTGTAGGATCTTGAGGACATTCCATGCATAACACTACCTGATTGATGTGACCAAAGAATTTTTTTTTCTGCAGAAAACTTGCAACAATGGACAACTGGTATGGAATGGTCTAAAGGAATGGAACATTCCATAACAAGATTAGGCCCTTCCTTTACAAAACCAGGGACCCAAGCGTCTAAGCACATCTTGATGCAGCCACACACAAAAGTAGCCGCCATGATGAGGACCACACTGAGTATATTTTTCTCCCTTTCCTTTGGTGAATTGTACATGGCATCCCTACAGACTATTTGAAACTCCAGATGAAATTGAAGACACCTTGGTGACTGCTACAGTGGAGGAATGAGTCATGGCCTCTCATTGCTTCTGCTCCCTCCAAAGGCCATTTCAAAATGGTCGTAGATGCTCATCTGCCAATGACAATGGGTCTGAGCAGATGGAGGTGATGACATTGATGTACAAGGAGCCTTTAATCTGAGTCCTCTGCTGTTTGAGATCATCACTCTTCGTGCTCATGTCCTTCCTGATGGATTTGGCAACTGACTAGATGCACCACAAAGGCAGGATTGAGGAAAGAGGGTAGCCTTGCCTGACTTCAGATTTGATCAGTTAGCTTTCCATTTCCCACCCATTAATTTGGACTGACTCCTGACATCCATGTCAATTACAGATTTGCTCCCCAAACCCTAATTTGGAGAACATATTTGTTGTGTCCATGTGCGATAATCTGTCAGTGCTTTCTGGTCTAAGCTGATAAGGCAAATGTCCGTAACTCATGTCCTGCATGTAGGTGATTGTATCTCTGGGTAGAACAATGTGTCAGAGATCTTCCTGCTGGGTATGGTGCAGGTCTGGTCTGGGTGAATCACCAGCCCCACAGTGGATTTGATTTGATTGGCAATGACCTTGAACAGAATCTTGTAACTCACATTTAATAGTGAGATGATTTGCCAATTTTTGATCCCTTCCCTCCCCTACCCACTTCCTTCTTGTAGATGAGGTTAATAATACCCTTATTCGTCCATTCAGTTATGCTACCAGCTAGAAGCACATTGCTGTACGCTTCCAGCAGGACTGGGTTGATCCAGTCCTATACAGCCAACTAAAACACAGTCGGTAAGCCATCACTTCCAAGAGTTTTATTCATCTCAAGGAAATGGAGAGACATAGGCAGCTCATCCAAAGTCAATGAGTGGTCTAGAACCTCCCTCTTGCTGACATCTAAAATTCTGAGAGAGAACAAGAAGTTCATCGATGTTGTGACTACCTGTCCCATATGCGAAAGAGTTTGGGGCTCCTGCGTTGGCCTTTTTAGCGTTCTCAGAATCCACAAAACCAGAGGAGAAGCAAGTCATCCTTAATTCTGACAGACTGACTAAGAAGATGATTAGACATATCAGCCAGCAGTTGGTTGATGGCAGTAAATCTTGTAAGTTTGCTGTGTTGTGCTTGATTGAATTACTGTCTTAAAGCTGGTTGCAATCCCTTCATTATTCTAGCTGTAATTTATTTTGTCATATTAAGAGATCATTTACTATTCTGCAAATGCTTGGTGCTGCATTTATTCTATCCTCTAAAATCATTATCTATTAAAAGAACTATCTTTGTGAGGGAGAAATCTTTTTCTTCTCTTTGTTCTTGTAGTTCAGGAATTTAGAACATAGTCTTCACATAGATTGAATACAAGTGATGTAAGTATAATCAAAAAAGAACTAACTTTCATAGTTTAATATATTTTTGTTATCTGTTGCCATACATGAGATGATATTAGTCCAGAATTTGATAACAAAATGAAGAATGACTAACATGTTTTAATTGGTGTCATCATTATTGATGTGTAAATCATCTAGCAACTTATGATGAGGAAGGGATACCCAATGAACTGTGAATCACCACAAGTTGCTAAATGGTTTGTGCCAATTTAATTGAATTCACTCTCAATCTTGCCCTTAGTTTTAATAATTTATTGAATTTGCATAACAAATACTTATTAAAATCATTACAGTAATTTAGAGCTGGTACTAAACAACTTTTAATCCGATGCCAATCAATCGTTCTTCCCAGAAACAACCATTTGATCTAAAACTGGAAACTGCTGGAAATACTCAGCAGGGCAGGGAGCATCTGTGAAGAGAGAAGCAAGGTTAACATTTCAGTTGAATGGCATTTTAGATAAGATAAGATCTTTATTAGTCACATGTACATCGAAACACAGTGAAATACATCTTTTGCGTAGTGATTTTGGGGGGGGCAGCCCGCAAGTGTCGCCACACTCAAATTAACTCTGATTCTCTCCTCGCATGCGCTGGCTGATCTACTTAGTTTTTCCAGCATTTCTGTTTTTATTTCAGATATCCAGAATCTGCAGCATTTAGATTTTGAACTGTTTGTACTGTTGAGTTTCATTCCTTCATGTACCTTGTATATTTTAAAAGGTATGTATTTTTCTTTTTGTATCCAGTAGAGAATGTAAAAGTACCAGTCTTTTCTTCTATTTCTCATTTTCTTTCTAATTTGACCAATCTTCACCATTTTCTCCTGACACTTAATCCTTTAACTGACATTGTTGAAGAAGGAGAACATTGGTCCTATCATTCACTAAAATCCCAATCCCTTGCCACACCTTTCAGCTCTCACTTCTAACAACTTACTAGTTAAGTATTTTATTTTGAAGGAAACAAAATATCTGGTAACGTATGCCAAAAAAGTAAAGCATGTGGCATTATTTTACAAAATATTTGGTTTGAAAGCTTACTTTTGCTCCTGAGTTGTAAATGTGGTACTAAGACAGGGATCTTAGAAGATAATTCTCCTCTTTGAGATTGCAACTGAAATTGTCACTGCACTTTCAGTATAATTATAGAATCTCAACTTCTGTAATTGATGCATGTACACACAATATTTTGTTAAATCAAATTTTATTATCTTACGTGATATTGCGTGATTGGATTTGCTGATGCAGCTCTCAGTTTAATTCGATGAGACATCTTCAGAACAGAATCAGACCATGCATACCATAACTGGTGAAATGAATAAATTATTACATAGAAATGAATCTGCGACAATGAAAAGGTCAGTTGAATACTAAATTTTGGTGGTGTAATAGTCCTATGAATTTAAATAAAGAGTATGTAATTGGGGAGTTAATGGGTGGAGGGAGGGTTAACTACAAAGTCATCTAATGCATTAAGAAAAATGTGACTCACCTCTCACAATGTTAATTATAGTCTGGTTATTTTTGAATAAGCAATAGCTGAAGATGATAAAGCTGAACCCATGATATTCATTAATACCTGAGCTAAATAGAAGCACTATAGGAACCAATCCTTATGTTGGTGGAAACAAACATAGTTATACTAAAGGCTAGAGTATTTATTTTGAGTTTTTTCCTGAAACAGCTGGATTCAAATCAACATGTTTGCTCCTGTGCAGGCTGCTGTATTGTTTTGCTATCTGTCAGACATCCCCTACAAGTAGCATTGCTGTTTTCTCATTATACATTCTACTGACATTCCAAAGTGTCAAAGTTTTACTTGTTTTTTTAACTAAAATTGGTGAAAACAGCAGTTTTGTTTAAAAACTTCAAAAGGGACAAGGTTTTATATTCTCCAGCTTCTCCAGGTAATATCCTTAGCTGATTTTTGGCATTAGCACAGAACAGTCATTTTTTATTCTTGTTATTCTGGATTTTTGGACTGTAAATTGCACATATGGGGGAGCCAAGCTGAAATTGCTTAACCCAGCAATACTTGGAAAATGAATGAAAATTTACAGTTGAAGCTGAATCTCTTATTGATTTTGCAGTAATTGAAGTGATTTAAGCTTATACGTTCTTCTTTCAAGGCTGTATTCCAAAGCATAGGACACACTACCAATTGTTTACCTCGAATGATAATCTGTTGTAATCTACAGAATTTTATTACTGCATCTTTACATTGCCAGAACTCTTTTAAAAAAAAATAATGTCCTCATAAGTGCAGTGCTAATCTGCTAATTATTTAAATGCGAATGCTTGGTATCTCATTATTCTCATTAGTTAAGATGCACTACAGTCAGTTGTAAGACAGTGCTTAAATTGTGTTCATAATTTGCAGTTTTTGTTCTTACTGTAGAAATCAATTGTTGCATGTCTCTCTTTGGTTAAGTTATCTGTTGGCATAGAATAACTATTTGTATTACACTGTGTAATATTGAAGCCCAATTGCATTGTGAAGGATTGAATTCTCAAGCTTAGCTTGAATGATAAGAAACACTTGGTCCAGGGACAGAACTGTAGACACACTGATATTGCTTCACTGAAGATAGAAGAATATGAAGCTGGAAAACCATATTTACTCCTTTCCTCTGTTGTAAAGCTGCTTTTAGGAGACTGTTGACTTGAGACTGATGCTTTAGTTCATCTTTTAAAATCCTATGCCTGGAATTAATTTGGTTCCTAGAGCTATTATTCTGTCACCTGATGGAAGTTACTAATCAGGAGTTATGACTGCACTGGTTATACTGGGAATGCATTTTTAGGTAGCTTCAGTCATCATCATTGGTGGGCGTGTATGGATATATTTCTGATGTTTGCCTGCTTCAAACAGCAAGAATATATGATGTTTACTTTCAATATGGGGGAAGAGTTACCAAAGCAGTCATTTTCCTTTCATGAGAGGGCCAATGAAATTTTTGGAAGCCTCCAGAGTTAGGTGACCAGTGTTGCAAATGGAAGCAAATAATACCCATCTCATCGGATGTATTGGGCTCCTGTATTATCCTGTACCAAGGAAGCAGATGAGCCCCTGGACAGAGTACAGTTCCTCACTCATGAGTACTGTAAGCTAATGGTAGAAGATCTGCCTTTTATGAGGCAATCAGGTCTTTGCCATTTCTCAATGAGTTGCACTGTTTTTCTACTATTATATATAGAATCCAGGATAGTATGTTGCCTCCCTAGTGCCAGGGTCAAGGATGTCTCTGAGCAGGTACAGGACATTCTGAAAGGGGAGGGTGAGCAGCCAGAGGTTGTGATCCATATTGATGCTAATGACTTGGGCAGGAAGAGAAATGAGTCCTACAGAGAGAATTAAGGGAGTTAGGTAGAAGGTTAAAAAGCAGGGCAGCAGGGGTGATAGTCTTTACTCCCTATGCTGTGTACTATTGAGGCCAAGAAGAGGAAGATAGTACAGTTGAATATATGGCTAAAGAGCTGGTGTAGGAGGGAGGGAGGGTACCTGGATCATTAGGATCTCTTCCAGAGCAGGTGGGACCTATACAAGAAAGTCGGGTTGCACCTAAAGTGGAGGGGCACTAATATCCTAGCAAGAAAATTTGCTTGTGCTACTTGGGAGGGTTTAAACTAGTGTGGGGGGTGGGGGTGGGGGCGGGTGGAGTTGAGAACAGGAGCAATGGGCCAGCAGGTGGAGTGATTGAGGAAAAGGTAAATGTTAAATCAAATGTCTAATTTAAAAAAAACAGGCAGCACCAGGATAATGAACAGAGCAGGAATCATGGTCTGAAGTGCATTTGTTTTAATGCAAGGAGTATAATGCAGCCATTGCAGAAACTTGGTTGAGAAAAGGGCAGGCCTGGCATTTCAACATTGCAGGGCATAGATTTTTCAGACATGACAGCGAGGGATGTACAAGAGGTAAGGGAGTTTTATTATTGATTAGGAAGAATGTCAAGACTGCACTAAGAGAGGACACCTTGGAGGGTTTAACCAGTGAGGCTGTATGGAAAGACCTCAGGAGTAAGGAAGGTGCAATCACTATGATAGGGTCCTACTGTAGGCTTCCCAATAACCAGTGGGAGCTGGAGGAACAGATATGCAGGCTGATCATGGAAAGATGTAAAGCAACAAGATTATTGTGGTGGATGATTTTAACTTCCCCAGTATTGACTAGGACTCCCTCAAAGCCAGGGGCTTAGATTGGACAGAATCTGTTAGGAGCATCCAGAATAGTTTCTTGAAACAATATGTCAATAGTCCAACTAAGGATGGGGTTGTACTAGATCTAATATTAGAATGAGCCTGGCTAGATGATCAAAGTTTCAGTGGGGGAGCATTTTGGGAATAGTGACCATAATTCCCTAAGTTTTTCGATAGTTATGGTTAAGGATAAGAATAGTCCTCTGGTGAACTTTATACAATGGTATTAGGCAGGGACTAGAGAAAGTGGATTGGGAGCAGCTGTTTGAGGGTACATCCACATCTGACATGTGGGAGTCCTTTAAAGGCCAGTTGGTTAGAATTCAGAACCAGTGCATTCCTGTAAGGATGAAAGATAAGGATAGCAAGGTTCAGGACTTTGGATACCAAGAGATATTGTAAGTTTAGTCAAAGAGAAAAAGGAAGCATACGTAAGGTTTAGGAAACTGAAATCAGATAAGGCCCTTGAGGAATACAAAGGAAGCAGGAAACAAATTAGGAGGGCTAAAAGGGCCATGAAATATCCTTGACAAGTAGGATTAAGGAGAATATCAAAGCATTTTATAGTTACATTAGGAGGAAGAGGGTAGCTATGGAAAGGGTAGGTCCACTCGAGCACAAAAGGAGGAATTTATGCATGAGCCAGTGGAAGTTAGTGAGGTTTTTAAAGGGTACTTAATGTCAGTATTTATAAGGAGAAGGACATAGAGCATCGAGGGGTATTTTGATATTCTGGTACAAAAGTCAATATTAAGGAAGATGAGGTGTTGGTTATTTTGAAAACATTAATGTGGATGTCCCCAGGCACTGATGGGATCTCTCGTAGGATAGTGAAGGAAGCAAGGGAGGAGATTGCTGGGGCCTTGACAGCGACCTTTGCATCCTCTTGAGGCTTGGACAAGATGCCAGAAGCCTGGAGAATAGCCAATGTTTTTTGCCTTAAAAAGGGCAACAGGGACAGATCAGGAAATTATAGGTGTGTGAGCCTTGCATCAGTAATAGGGAAATTATTGGAGAAGATTCTTAGTGACTAGATTTATGCACATTTGGAAAAGCATGCACTTATTAGGGATAGTCAGCATAGCTTGGTACTGGGGAGATGCTGTCTTACAAATTTGATTTGAGTTTTTTGAGGAGGTGACAAAGATGATTGAGGATAGGGCAGTGGATGTTGTCTACATAGACTTTAGTAAAGCATTTGACAAGGACTTTGCCTCAAGGTATATATATAATAATGATTTGGACGAGAATGTAGGTGGTCTGATTAGCAAGTTTGCAGATGACAGAAAAATTTGGAGTTATGGATAGTGAGGAAAGTTGTCAAATGATATAGTAGGATATCAATCAGTTGGAAATTTGGGCTGAGAAATAGCAGAAGGAGTTTAATCCAGACAAGTGAGAGGTGATGCATTTTGGGAGGTTTAATGCAAGTGGAAAGTACAGAGTAAATGACAAGACCCTTAGGAGCATTGGTGTATGGAGGGATTGTGGTACAAATCCATAGCTCCCTGAGAATGGCAACACAAGTGGATAGGGTGGTAAGGAAACTGTACACATGCTTGCCTTCATTGGTTGGGACTTCGAATATAAAATTTGGGAAGTCATGGTTAGACTACATTTTGTGTGCAGTTCTGGTCACCACACTATAGGAAGGATGAAGAGGCTTTGGACAGAGTGCAGAAGAGGTTCACTAGGATGTTGCCTGGATTGGAGCATATTAGCTAAAACGAGAGGTTGAACAAATTTATATTGTTTTCTCTGGAGCGTCGGAGGTTGAGGGGTGACCTGATAGAAATACATAAAATTATGAGGGGCATAGATAGGGTAGATAGACTCTTTTCCCCAGGTAGAAATGTCAAATACTAGAGGGCATGGGTTTAAGGTGAGAGGGAGAAAGTTTAAAGGAGGTTTGCAAGGCAGTTTTTTTTTAGTGTTAGGTGCCTGGAATGTGGTGCCAAAAGAGACGATAAAAGCAGATATGATACTAATATTTAAAAGGCATTTAGACAGACACATTGAACAGACACAGAATGGAGGGATATGGACCATGTGCCGGTAGATGGGATTAGTTTAGATTGACATCATTGTTGGCGCAGATGTGGTAGGCCAAAGGGCCTGTTTCTGCACTGTTACTGATCTCTGTTCTATGTTTACTTTAATAAAGTTTTCAAAATTTTTCTTTCGAATCATTTTGAGAAATGGGAAAGGCCTTTGCACAGTCGAAACATCTGAATTGCAGAGCTACGTGCCAAAAAATTAGGTACAGACAAAGGGCATAGCTATAGGCACTCGCATGGGCCCCAGTTATGCCTGCCTCTTCATTGGCCTCGTTGAACAGTCTCTGTTCTCAGCCTTCTCCAGCCCCATTCTTCAACTCTTTCTCCACTATATCGACGACTGCATTGGTGCCACTTCTTGTACCTGTGCGCAACTCAACAGTTTTGTAAACTTTGCCACTAATTTTCACCCAGCTCTCCAATTCACAGACTATCTCTGACATCTCTCTCTCCTTTGATCTTTCCATTTCCATCTCGGGAGATTCCTCATCCACTGACATCTTCTGCAAACCTGCTGACGCCCACAGCTACCTCAATTACAGCTCTTCACACCCTGTCTCTTGCAAGGATGCTATCCCTTTTTCCTCAATTTCTCCGTCTCCGCTGCATCTGCTCCCATGATGAGGCTTTCCACTCCAGGACATCTGAGATGTCCAACTTTTCTACCCGTGGCTTCCTCCTGACTGTGGTTGTAACAGCTCTCACCCCCATCTCTGCCATTTCCCACACCTCTGCTCTCACCCTCACCTCTCCCAGACCCAATAGGGATAGGGTCCCCCTTGTTCTCACATTTTCATCCTACCAGACTACGTATCCAAGACATCATTCTCTGCCACTTCCGCTATCTCCAATGGGACCCCACCACCAAGCATATCTTCCCCTCCCACCCCTTTCTGCCTTTCACAGGGACCACTCCCTGCAACTCCCTAGTTCACTCCTCCCCTGCCCCCCCCCCACCCCACCCATCCCATTCCCATCCTGGGAACTTTCCACTGCCCCCGCCATAGGTGTAACACCTGCCCCTACACCACCTCCATCCAGGGACCCAAACAGTCCTTTCGGGTAAGACAGAGATTCACCTGCACCTCCCTTAATATCATCCATTGCATTCGGTGCTCTAAGTGTGAAAACTGCAATCTGCATCTCCCTGTTGCCAGTCATTTCAACTCCCCCTCCCACACAATCACAGATATGTCAGTCCTCGGCCTCCTCCACTGCCAGGAGAATTCCAAGTGCAAACTGGAGGAACAGCACCTCATCTTCTGTCTCGGAATCTTGTAGCCTAACGGCATGAACATTTGAATTCTCCTATTTTAAGTAATCCCCACACCCCCACCACCCCCCCCCCCAACCATGCTGCTTCTTTTCTTCCCTTTCCTAGCTTATCTCTCTTTCTACCCCTTTTTTCTCTCCTTACCTTTGACCCATCCCCTGGTGGATCTGCTCTCCCCTCCTCCCCCGCACCTCCCTCACACTATATCTATCTATCACCACCTTGTTCCCACCCCACCTCCCCTCTCTTGTCCACCTATCACGGCTCTGCTTTTCCCTCCTATATATTGGGTTTCCCCTTTTCCTATCTTCAGTCCTGAAGAAGGGTCCTAACCTGAAATATTAACCACCTGATTTTCTCCACGGATGCTGCCTGGCCTGCTGAGTTCCTCCAGCATCATCGTGTTTTTCTTCAAAAAATTAGGTGCACTGCTCAGATTGCACAATTTAAGTTCAGCTCACATCACTATAACTCCGGCTAAATACATGCACTGCAATCCTATGCTTTTGGAATAGGTTATTATCAAATGTTAGGCTTTAATGAGGCATTCAAATTCACAAATTACAGTTTAATTGACGTACTTCAGCTTTCGATTGTGGTATGGAATTTCTTTGCTTAAATGTTTATTTTAAGCACCAATTGAACTCTGAAATTTCAGTTACTGAAAAAAAAATGGTGGATACAGGTTGTCAAACCTACTCAGTCGCCACCCAAGGATCAAAGCATATATCCACATACAAATACAAACTTGGCACTTTATTGGAGTATGCATTCATAGAAATGTTGGGATTGTAACAACCTCCCTTAATGATATTTATGTTAAGTAACAAATTTCTTTTAAAGCACCATCCAGTGTTACGTGAAATTAGAACCATAGTCATACAGCAGGAAAACGCACCCTTCGGCCCATCTGGTCCAAGCTAGTCCCATTTGCCAGTGTTTGGCCCACATTATTCTAAACCTTTCCTAACCATGTACCTGTCCAACTGTCTTTTAAAAGTTGTTGTTTTGTTGTTGTACCTGTCTCATTCTTTATTGTTATTATTACTTGGTCTCATCACTATTAATTATATAATACAAAATATGCATTTTTTTTTGTCTGATGGGCACCACCATTTTTTTACATCACAATTCTTTCATTTTTAAATTGGATGAAATAAAAATAACCATAACCCTCTGTACCTTGATCATGCATGATCACTATAAGAATTCTGCCAATAAAAAAAATATTGAGACAAACAAATGGCTCAAACTTTTTATACAAATGTCTTTACCTTTGCCCTTTTGCTGGTCAAAAATGGCTTCTAATCCCTTGGTGCTCCAGTTTATTCCCACACCCCCAAAATGCGTCAGTAGGATAATTGGCTGCTATAAATTATCCTGAGTGTCGCCAAATGAATCAAAGGGGAGTTGATGAGTACATGAGAGAATGTCTGAGGACTACATGATATATTAAAAAAAGAGTGGGACTGTTCAGTTCAATTTGCTGGGAGCTGGCATGGACCTGAATGGCCAAATGGCTTTCTTCTGTTTATAATAAGAAAGAAAGATCAGGCAGCATCAGTGAAGAGAGAAGCAATGTTTCAGATCATTGACCCATCATCGGAACACTTGCCTTTATCAATGATGAATTAAATAAGCATGTTTCCCTTTTTACAGATGCTGCCTAACCTGCTGAGCCTCCCCAGTATTTTCTGTTTTAATACCTGGTGTTGAATATTCTGCAATTTACTAGCAACAACATGGTGGAGATCAGCGTATAGTCTATGTTATAGATTTCATGCATACAAAAAAACCCCTGTACAAAACTCAGGTTTAAAAATTCCCATAATTCCAACCTATCTGTCAGTTCTCCATTATGCAAGTAAAGGGATAATTAAGATTTCCAAAGCTAATCTAAAGATTTTTATGGCAAATAGAATTTAATATTTTTATTAACAAGGTCCATCTGTGTAAGTGGTCTGAAATCTAGAAATGTATAGGCCAGGATTTGGCAATAAGAGTGATCAAAATTACCAATGTTCATCAATAAGTACTCTTGTTCAAAGAAAATTAGAAACCATCTGGAAACATGCTATTTTTGATCTAGTCGTCAGTAATGGGAGAGGATTAATTAATGATCTTGTAGAAAATTTCTGTGGAGAAGAGTGATCATAATGTGATAGAATTTCATATTTAATTTGAGACTGAGTAACTTGAGTCTGAAACTGGTATCTTAAATTTAAATGAAAGTAATAAAAAGTTATGAAGGCACATCTGTCTGAAGTGGACTTGGAAAATAACTTGGAAGATAAAGTGGAGTAAGTAGTACTGAAAACTTAAGGAGATATTTCACCATTCTCAACAAAGATATTTTTCATTCAGACATGAAGATCTACAAGAGAGACGATTCATCTGTGGTTAACTAATAAAGTGAAAGATTTTATCAAATAGGAAGAAAAGGCACACAATTTTGTGATAGGCCAGCAGATTCAGAAAATGTTAGACCAAAAAGAAGATGGAGAAAATAGAGAGCAAGCAATATAAAGGCAGTGAGTTTATAGATAGGAAGAAGGATCTATGGTAGACATGGGTACCTTGAGGATGAGACTGGGAAATTAATAACAAGAAATAATGGAATGGCAGAGAACCTGAACAAATATTTTGTTTCTGTCTTCTTAGTGAAAGATACTGAAAGCAACACAAATACAGTGAACATCTGGGGACAAAAGGAAGGGAAGAACTTTGAACAATCAATATCACTAGATAAAAGGTACCAAGCAAACTAGCAGGACTACAGCCTGACAAGATCTTTGGATCTCATGGTTTCTCTACAAGGGTCAATGTCTCAGGAAGGTGACATCCATCATCTGGGCGATGCCCTCTTCTCAATGCTGCCATCGGGTAAGAAATACAGGAGCCTGTAGACCTACAGCTCAAGGTTCAATAACAGCTTCTTCCCCGCTACCCTTAGGTTCTTGAACAGACCTGAAAAACCCTAACACTACCTCAGACTATATTTCTTTTTCTCTCATTCAACTTGCACTAATGTCATTATGTTTATTTTTTCGTGTAAATTATGTTAATTTAAGTTTGTTAACTTATGTTCATTGTTTATAACGTACAGTGCTGCTGCCATAAAAAGCTAATTTCATGGTGGCATTTATACCTTGTGTGTATATATGTCTATAACGATTAACTTGAACTTGCATCCAAAAATCTTAAGAGAAGTGGATTCGGAGATGATGAATGCATTGTATGTGATCTTCCAAAATTCTCTGGATATTGAAAAACCACAAATGTAATGTCCCTATTCAAGAAAGAAGGGGAACAGAAGGCAGGAAACTGTAGTCCAGTTGACTTAATAACAAATCCTAATGGCAGATATAAAGGTTTAGCAGGAAATTTAGAGAATCATGAAGTAGAGTCAACATGATTTACTGAAAGAGAAATCATTGTTACAAATTCAGTAATGTTCTTTGAGAGTGTAACTAGCATGGTGAATAAAGGGGAACCAGTAGATAGTGTTTCTGGAAGGCATTTGATAGGATGCCAAATAAAAGACTACATCACAAGATAAAAACCCTTGGCATCAGTGATAATGTTTTAGCATGCATAGAGGATTATTTAACCAAAAGAAGTCCGAGAGTTGAAGTAACTGGATCATTTTCAGTTAGCAAGCTGTAGCTAATGGAGTGCCACAGGGATCGATGCTGGGGCCTCAACTATTCACCATTTTTATTATTGATGATGTGATGTTGTATTCAGATTTGCTGATGATACAAAGATGGATGGGAAAGTAAGTTGAGAAGGCGATGCAAAGAATCTGCAAAGGGATAAATATAAGTTAACTGAGTGGGCAAGTCCATCACGAAAGCCAGTCTCCCTTCTATGGACTCTGTCTATGCTTCCCGCTGCCTCAGGGAAAGCAGTCAGCATAATCAAAGACCTCCCCTAAACCCCATCCCAGACATTCTCTCTTCTCCCGCCTTCCATTGGGGAGAAGATACAAAAGCTTGAAAACACACGTCACTAGGCTCAACGACAGCTTCTATCCTGTTATAAGAGACTTTTTGTACAATGAAAATGAACTCTTGACCTCATAATCTACCTCATCATGGCCCTTGCACCTTATTGTCTACCTGCACTGCACTTTCTCTGTAACTGTAACACTATATTCTGTTATTGCGTTTCCCTTGTACTACCTCAATGTACGGTTGTAATGAAATGATCTGTATGATGACATGCAAAACAAAGCTTTTCACTGTATCTCAATACATGTGACAATAAACCAATTGCCAATAATGTGAGAAAAGTGAGGTTATCACTTTGGTAGGAAAAACAGAAAACTTTAAAAGCAAAGAGACAACAGATTGCTGCTGTACAGAGGGATCTGGGTTTTGTAAGACGTGAATCACAAAAAGTTAGCATGCAGTCTGAACAAGTGATGAGGAGAGCAAATTAAATGTTGTTCTTTACTACAAAGGGGATGAATATAAAATTAAGTAATTTTTGTGACAGCTGTTCAGTTGAATTGGTGAGATCACACCTGAAATGCTATGAACAGTTTTGGTCTCCTTATTTAAGTAAGAATATACATGAAAGTAGTTCATACAATGTTTACTTGGTTGATTCCTGAGATGAAGGTATGGTCTTACGAGGAAAGGCTGAGCAGGTTAAGGCTATGTTCATTAGAGTTTAGAAGAATGAGGTAATCTTATTGAAACAAATAAGATTCTGAAAAGGCTTGACCTGGTAGAGAAAATGTTTCCCCTTATGGAGGAATCTAGAATTAGGGGGCATAGTTTCAGAGTAAAGGGTCAGCCATAGAAGATGGAGATGAGAAGGAACTTCTCTCTGTGGGGGCTGAATCATGGAATATGTTGAAATTAGAGATTGACAGATTTTGATCTATGGGGGAACCAGGAATTATGCAGAATAGGCCAAGATCAGGTCAGCCATGATCTTATTGAATGGCAGAGCAAGCTTAAGGAGCCATATATCCTACTGTTACTCATGTTTCTTATGTTCCAATGTGATCTGGCAAAGTTTAGGATCATTACATTTAACATGGGGTTTAAGCTACTTATGAACATATTTCCCTATAAAATACACAAAATTTACACTTAATTGATGTTTCTATTTATTCTAAACCACAGGTACTGCTTAGCAAACTCTATATCTATTAAAATACATGATGTAATTTCCTCATGACTGAATATTGAAGATAAAAGGGATTCTAATATAAGAAGTTTATTTATGCTGTTTTATCATCAACTATATGTCTGTTTGAAACATATAAAATTCTACCAGGGCTAGACAAATTAAATGTGGGGAGCATGTTTCCCCTGGCTGGAGTATCTAGAATGAAGAGTCATATCTCGGGTTACAGGGCAAGAGATTTAGAACTGAGATGAAGAGAAATTTCTTCCCTCAAAGGGTGGTGAACTTGTGGAATTTGCAATCATAGAAGGCTGCAGAGGCCAAATGGCTAAATATCTTTATGAAGGAGATAGATAAATTTTAAGATGCAAAGGCATCAATGGCTTGTATCTCTCCATGCCTTTCCTATTCAAGTACCCATCCACATGCCTTTTAATGTTGTAGTTGCATCTATCTCCTCTGACAGCTCGTTCCAGATATTCACCACCATATATGTGGAAAAACTTACCCCTCTGATCTCCTTTTAAATTTTCTCCCCTCGCACCTTAAACCTGTGCCCTCTAGTTCTAGACTCCCCTGTCCTGGGAAAAAGATTCTGACTATCTATCCTGTTTATGCCCCTCATAATTTGATAAAACTTTATAAGGTCACCCCTCAGTCTCCAGTGAGAATGAACCTAGCCTATCCAATCTTTCATTACTACAGCCTTCCATTCCAGGAAATATCCTGGTGAATCTGCACTCTCTCTATTGCTATTGTATTCTTGTAATGTGACAACCAGAATTGTGCACAATACAATAAGTGCAGTACAACTGCAACATGATGTCCCAACTCTTATACTTGATGCCTCAGCCTATGAAAGCATGCATACCAAATGCCTTTTTCACAACCCTATCCATCTGCATTGCCACTTTCAGCGAGCAATGGACTTGTACCTCAAGGTCTCTCTGTACATCAATGTTCCTGATGTCCCTACCATTTAATCTATAAGTTTTAACAGAATTTGACTTCCCAAAGTCCATTACCTCACACTTGTGTGGATTAAATTCCATCTGCCACTGCTCAGCCCAACTTTCCAGCTAATCTATGTCCCACTGTATTCTTAGACAACTTTCTTCTGTCTACAACTCCACCAATTTCTGTGTAGTCTGCAAACTTACTAATCAGAACACACAAATTTTCATCCAAGTAATTTGTATATTACAAACAACAAAGGTTCCACCACTAAACTTTTGATCTACTTGTTACAGATGTCCAGTCAGAAAAATACCCATCCACCACGATCCTCTGCCTCTTATCCTAATTTTGGATCCAGTTTGCCAACACATCTCTGATCCCTTGTGCCTTAACATTCTGGACCAGCCTACCATGCAGGACCTTGTCAAAAGCCTTACTAATGTCCATGTAAACCAAGTCTACCACTCTGCCTTCATAAATTTTCTTAGCTACCTTCTCAAAAAATACTTGAGACATGATCTCCCCCTAATCAGTCCCTACCTATCCAAGTGAACAAAAAGAACAACAAAAAATCGGCTGGAGGATGTCAGCAGGTCGAGCAGCATCTGTGGGGGTGGGGGTGGGGGTGGGGGGGGGGGGTGGAGAGGGAGGAAGGAAATGTCAACATTTCAGGTTAAAGCCCTGCATCAGGATGCATCCTGGAGCACCACATTCTAATCTGTAGCTCAAAACTTGTGCCTAATTTGATGTGCCTATTTTAGAACTCAAGGTGTTAAAGCTGCATTTTTCTCAGGTCACCGGAAGTTGATTATTTTGTACATGTAGAGCAGAAGTAAACATATATAGGCTTTCAATGAGATGGACAAGAACATACATGGGATGCATTTTTCTCTTGAAAGATACAACTAAGTTGTTTCCTAGGCCACATCAGATAAAATGATTTAAAAAGATAAAATGATTAAAACCAGGCGAATTATTCCATTGCAGCCAAAGCCTTATACTGAACACATTTAAAGCATGTGCATCCCTGCTGTCAGTTAAAATCCTTCTCTTTAATGTATGGGGACTAATGTAAAGGTTGGAAGAGCAGGCCCATAAACTTACCAAGCCACAGTTCGACAGGGGTATATTCAATATCAATCCTTTCGGCTAATAGCCTAGCCATCACCATTCCTGGATGTCATCCCTTCTATCACCTAAACAGTCACCTTGTGTGGGAGCACAGTGCTACGCAGTCAATTCAGTCAAGTCCCAGACCAGCCATCAGTTGTGGCAGGGCTTACATGCTATAATGGGCTACAAAATGAAGTCAGGCAGCATTACTGACAATGGTGCATCCCTTCCTGATGAGCTTAATGCATTCTATGCACGTTTTTAACAGAAGGAGATTGGTATGTCACCACCCACCCTGACAGCCTCCAACCCACCTAAACCCATAGTCACCATTGTGGATGTAAGATCAGTCTTCCAGAGAATGAATCCACTGAAAGTATATGGCCTAGATGGTGTCCCTGGCCGTGTCCTTAAATCCTGTGCAGAACAGCTGGAGGGAGTATTTGCAGATATTTTTAACATCTCGCTGCTTCAATCTGAGGTTCCTACCTGCTTTAAGAAGACCATTATCATCCCAGTACCCAAGAAAAACAAGGTAACGTGCCTTTATGTCTACTGCCCAGTGGCTCGGACATCCACCATCATGAAGTGCTTGGATAGGCTGGTCATGACATGCATTAATTCCAGCCTCCCAGACAAACTCGATCCACTGCAATTCACCTCCTACTGAAACAGGTCCACGGTGGACACTCTCCCTGGCCCTACACTCATCGCTAGAGCATCTGGACAGTAAAGACACCTATGTTAGACTATTGTTTATTGACTACAACTCCGCCTTCAATACTATAATTACAAGCAAACTCATCACCAAACTCTGAGACCTGGGACTCCACACCTCCCTTTGCAACTGGATCCTCAACTTCCTGACCAACAGACCGCAATCAGTAAGGATAGGCAGCAACACCTCTGCCACAATTATTCTCAACACTGGTGCCCCACAAGGTTGCATCCTCAGCCCCTATTCTACTCTCGATGCACTCATAACTGTGTGGCCAGATTCTGTTCCAATTCCATTTACATTTGCAGATGATACCATCAGAGTGGGCTGTATCTCAAATAACAATGAGTCGGAGTACAAGAAGGAGATAGAACTTAGTGACATGGTGTCATTGACAACAACCTATCCCTCAATGTCAGCAAAACAAAAGACCAGGTCGTTGACTTCAGAAAGGGGTTGGTGCACATGCTCCTGTCAACATCAGCTGTGCTGAGGTCGAGAAGGTTGAGAGCTTCATGTTCCTAGAAGTGAACATCACCAAAATAGTTAGTCCTAGTCCAACCACATTGACGCCATGGATAAGAAAGCTCACCAGCACGTCTCCCCGTCAACCCTCACCAGTTTTTATCGATGCACCATAGAAAGCATCCTATCTGGGTGCATCACAGCTTAGTACGGCAACTGGTCTGCCCATGACCACAAGAAACTGCAGAGAGTTGTGGATGCAGCTCAGCACATTACTGAAACCAGCCTCCCCTCCATGGACTCTGTCTATACTTCTCACTGCCTCAGTAAAGCAACCAGCATAATCAAAGACCCCACCCACCCCGGACATATTGTCTTCTCCCATCTCCCATCGAGCAGAGGATACAAAAGCCTGAAAGCACATACCACCAGGCTCAAGGACCGCTTCTATCCCGCTGCTATAAGACTATTGAACAGTTCCCTAGTACGATCAGATGGACTCTTGACCTCACAATCTACTTGTTATGACCTTGAACCTTATTGTCTACCTGTACTGCACTTCCTTTGTAGCTGTTACACTTTATTCTGCATTCTATTACTGTTTTACCTTGTACTACTACAATGCACTGTGTAATGAATTGATCTGTATGAACGGTATGCAAGACAGGTTTTTCACTGTACTTTGGTACATGTGACAGTAATAAACCAATTTCAATTCCAATTCCAAATCCAATTTAGCCTGGGTATCTCAGTACTGATTCCAAACCCCAGTTTAATAGTTTTGAATCAAACGTCCCAAACAAAGTTCCTACTAATTCCCCCAGCCAGCCACCCTCAACTGATGAATTATGTTTTCTTCTCTGTATTGAAAACTTCTTAGAAAAAGAACTTAAAGTAGCAAGAAGCCACTTGTACATTGGTGAGGTACTGTAGCACTTTTGCTACTAGAAATGGTTTGGTATAACTGACTAGGTTGGTCAAACCCCAATAGACACATCTAGTTGCCTGAATTTATGGTAGGAGATTGGGAAGTCAACATGAGCAAATAACCTACTGGACCTTATCTGCATCAATATCCCTGTCATGAAAGCATCCATCTATATGACCATGATGGTAGGATGGATCACTGGGTGGTCCATGTGGAGATAAGCACTGTCTTCACACTGAGTACATCCTTCATTTGTTGTATGACACTGTCACTTTGCTAATTGGGTAGATTAAAAATAAATTTAATAACTCTTAATGAAGATGTCCATAAGGCAGTGTGGGTCAAACAGGGGCGGGACTCACAGGCTTAGAGTTCTTTTCTCTTTGTGTTGGCAATGTGTTTGTGCCCCTGTATGCTCAGTGAAAGCAGGCACATTAGCCTGTCTACCTACACTTATGGAACTAACTTGGGGATCCAAATTTGGGTCATGAAAGAGCCACTGAAGGTTCTTGGGGTAGAGGGAGGACCACAGGCATGTGTTCAATAGAGGCAATGACTGATACCCCACTAAATGGGCAGCTTGTTCCATGTTTTGACTTTTACCCTCTTGTTGACAGCTGAGGTGTGCTTCTAATGGTGTGAGTCTCCAGCCCTTGTCATAAAATTAGAGAATCTTTTCCTGACCTTGTATTACTCCAAGCTGCTGTACTCATAGTTTTTCAGAGCCATTAAAAGTCTTTTATCTGGTATGTCTCTGTCACTCTCCAGATGTCACACTTTGTTACCAATGTAAAACAATCATAAAAAGAGAGAAAGAATTCCAGGGATTTCACAATGGTTTTTTTGTGACCTAGAGCCTGAAATTTACAAGCAATTTACTGACCTCTAATTCCTGTCAGGAATTTACAGCTGCAATTATATGGATTCTAATAGTGAATACCAGAGCACGATTCTTAAAAGGTCAGGTTTTGTTAGTATCTAAACATCAGCATACTTCAGACACACACTATCTATGATCAATTGCCTGGGCATTCTGAAGTATATAGAATTTATTCTGTAAGAAATGTTGTTACAGATCTCAAAAGATTACTCAATAACAGCCCTTGAAAAAGATGTATTATTTCCCATTCAGACATTCCATAGATATGGTGCACCCACTCGTCATTACTGGGTGTAGATGGTGAACTCCAGCAACTGATTTGATTATGAGAGTATCACAATTGACTCTGATTTTTTTTATCATCATCTGGTTTGGGGCAATTACCCCAATTTTAATATTTCAGTTGAAGCCTTACCTAAGATTGGCTGACTTCACACAGATGAGGAATAGACTCTGGGCATCACCTGACCTGAATGTTTACCTATCATATCAGCTTTTACCCAATTAAATTGATGTTGTATCGATGCACAAGAAGTGAACATATACTGAAGCATATTAATTGTCCATCAGTGAAATGTAATAAACATATTTTGGGATAGATAATCATCAGGCACTATATATTTGAATGCCACTTCATCAGTATGGGGAATTATGGGAAATCATTCTATAATTTTGTGGAAAGCAGCAGTAAAGCAAGAAAAAGGCAGAAAAAGCACATTGAAAGTAGATATGTGGTGAGATTCAGTAATTTTGATAAAGGGACACTGATGATATGAAAGAAAGGGAGGGTTAGTGAGTTCTATAATTGATGCAATGATCTGTATAAGAAATTTTAGCTAAATTATATTTGAGTCTGTGACAGCATAGGTAGAAATAGGCTTGGTGTCTGTTTTCCACCATCATGCCCCTCCTTTTCATTTTCTTTCCTCCTCCTCTTGTTAAGTTAACAAAGCTTATAAGGTTGCCAAAAACAAAGAATAAACCTGAGTATTAAAAGAGTTTTAGGGACAGCAGTAGATAAACAAAGAAATGATAAAAAGATGATGAAGTATGAAACTAAGTTAGCAAGAATATATATTAAAATGGCCCTGAGAGCTTTTACAACTTCAGTTACCCTTACATCCTAATAATGGGCATATCAAAACAGTCTTGTATTAAAAGGAGGAGAATATCACAATTAAGTACCAGTTCCTTGAAGGCAAAAACAGGAGAACTTACCCTGACAGAAGCATTATGTAAAACATTTTGCAGAACACACTCAAAAATAAATAGGAATGTTATCACAGTAAGATATTTAAGTTAATTAGTATCACAAAAAAGAAAGTATTGGATTAATAAGAGGAACTAAGTGACAACATATTCTCAACAATAGCCTGCATCCCAGGTTTCTCATCAAAAGTGCCTAGGGAGATAATGGATATATTAGTGATGATCCTCCAAATTTTGTAGATTCTGGAAAAATCCCATCAGACTAGAAGATAATATGAGTAGCACTACTATTTGAGAAAGGAGAGAGAGAAAAATTAGGGACTATGCATCAATTCCTGACAAAATTCTGAACTACATTATTAAGGACATGGGAACAGAGCACTTTGAAAATCATAATGCAGTTAGGAAGGCAACTTTGCTATATGAATGAAAAGCCTGTTCGCCAAATCTAATATAGCATTTAAGAATATAACTAGCAGCGTAGATAAGGGGAAAATCACTGAATATAATAAAGGCATGTGATAGGGTGCCTTACAGAAGGTTGTTGCATAAAATGAAGGTTCATGTGGTCAGGGTAACATATTAGAACAAATAGAGGATTGGTAACAGAACTCTAATAAAGATTGGAAAAACATGGATCTTTTTCAATTTGGCAGGCTTTAACTACTGGGGTATCATGTGGATCAATGTTAGGTACTCAGCTATTCCCAATTTATTTTAATGACTGTTGAAAAGAAAGATTGTAGCATATCCAAGTTTGTTGCTGCTGGGAGGGAAATTGAGCTATGAGGAGCATATAAAGAATCTGCAAAAGGATACAGACGTTAAGCAAGTGGACAAGAAGGATGGAGCACGATAAAGGGAAATGGGAGGTTATTCACTCATGAGAATAATTAAGAACAGAATATAGTATAAAACCAGTAATTATCGGAGTACAGAGGGATCTGGGTTTGCTCTATCCTGAAAAGCGGGAAATAAATATTCATATGCAGAAAGAATTAAGAAAGGCAAATTGGGCAAATTAAAAAGGCAAATTAAGAAAGGCTACTTTATTGCAAGGAGATTGCAGCACAAACATGAGGAAAACTTGCTACATTTGTACAGGGCTTTTACACTACCACACCTGGAATATTATGTGCTGTTTTTATTGGTTTCCTTTTGATTGGCAAATATTCATCAACAGGTTACTAGCGCTTTGCATGTTGATTGATGTCACTAGCTACAATGCATGCTTTTGGAAACACACAAGCTAGTGTTGTTCTCTAGATGGCAATCAGCACGTTTAATGCTTTAGAGTTTTTCACACGTGAATCAGTTGCTATTTTGGAACAACTTGTCACCCATACGTCTTAATAATGGGCATAATCACGATAATTTTTTCTTTAGTGATGTCCTTTCTGCTTCCAACTAATGAACATAAATAAGCTGAGAGTTTAGTTTTGATACTAAACTTTCTACATCGCAGAAGAACCCCTGCCTTAAATTTTAAGTATTCTTTCACCGACCTGGAAATTGCCGTACACACTAATGGATATACTATTGGGTTGTGTGCAGCACACCAGTGACCATTGGAAATTTTAGTATTACCCAATGCCTCAGGCACGATTGAATGTCAAGTACGCACTCTCTTTGTACATTGTTTCTTGGAGATACAAAGCTTGGTGGGAAAGTAAAGGGAGGTAGATTGGTTCATCCAATTGGTAAAGAGGTGGCAGATGGGTTATATAAGATGGGGAATGGAAGGTTATTCACTTCAGTGGAAAGAATAGAAAAACAAGGAGCAAAGATTCAAGGAGAGAAGGAATCAGTTTGGGGGCCTGGGGTGGAAGGGTGATGGCTGGTAAGAAACAAGTGCCTTGTGTGGGAATGGTAATTTAGGGCATTAAGTAGAGAGCCAGGGTATTCAGACCAGTCGAGAACATGAGGTATTGGTATTCAGGAAGTCAGTGGTCAGTTCGTTTGTAAACTAAATGCATAACCAGTTGAACTACTGCGATTTCTATTACTAGTTCATATTTGTAAGTCTGTTGTTATTCTTGAATGGTGGCAGCACTAAAACTTGCTCTTTTGGAAGCTTTTTGAAAACTCTTGCTTTTTCCACCATTTGCTTTCAATAAAACAATTAAATTTCATGACTCAAACTGATATATGTATGGTTAATTACAGAAATTATTGTGTTGAAAGTCTGCTCTGGTTTGAATTGGATCTCTGGTGTAAATGTAAAAAAGTATTTGAAATTGAGTGGAGCTTGGTTTGTCAGTCATGGCAAATGGGTGATGGGCAGCAGTGAGTCAATTATAAAACTGGTGAATGACCTACCATGGTTTGAAGTTGTTTGTTCCTGCCTGCTGGGAATTGTTAGAATCAAACATTGTATGATTTCACAATGTTTCTTGAAATATTGTAAAATATTTAAGAAATATTTCTTAAAATAATGCAGAGAACAGAGTAAAACAGTTGATGAAGTGTCTTTGATGTGAAACATTAGCTTTGTTTCTCTTCCCATAGATGCAGCCTGACCTGCTGAGTATTTCTAGCAATTTTTAAAAAAAATTTTATTTATATAGCACGGTAACAGGCCCTTCTGGTCCAATGAGTCTGTGCCACCCATTTAAACCCATGTTAACCCACCCGTATGTCTTTTGAATGTGGGAGGAAACTAGAGCACCCAGAGGAAACCCACGCAGACACGGGTAGAACGTACAAACTCCTTACAGACAGTGACGGGAATTGAACCCTAACCGCTGGTGCTGTAATAGCGTCACGCTAACCGCTATGCTACTGTCCCGCTTTTATTTCAGAGTAAAGCAGCCAGCTGAGAGTGTGTTTATGACAGGGATCACATCAAAAAGTTCAGCTAAGGCTAGGAACCAAAAGAACAAATATAAATTATTCATGACTTGTTGGTTTTCCTATAGAAATTCATGAGGGTAATTTTTCTGTATTGATGTTTATATAAACAACATCAACATGAACCCTCTCCAAATGGAAAACTTGGAGAAAACACTAACATTATGTCACAAAATGCAACAGGAACCACACATTTATTGATATGTTTCAAAGATAATCATCGCTAAAATGAAAAATACAAAATGCTCTGTGCAACTGTGATAACTAAATTATTGAGTAAATGAAATCAATGTGCTGAAACTTAACTGTCAAAAATAAATTAGAGTTTGAAATGCAAAAATTAAAAGATCTGAACTCATATTGAACGCACCCATTAACAGTTTAACAAAAGTGCAACAAGAGCTGATGTCAACACTCTTGCAAACCCATTATGGTGGCCAACCTACATTTTAATAACAAGTCTTTGGGTTTCCCAGACTTCTGGCAACTCAATAGCTCTAAGCAAATGAGAAATTCTGAATCCTTGACATCAGTCCCATCAGATAATGGTTGTATTAGAAAAAGCAGAGGTGTTTTTTCCTGGCGCAACAGTGACACAATAAATTTTCTGAGTGATTTTTCTGCTTCCACTGTGGTGTATTTCTTCATAGTTATGTAAATAAATCATGTGGTTTGAAGGCATAGTGATGTCATCATGTGTGATGTTATTGCCTTTCAAGTTCCTGTGTCCTGTGTCAGGCACGGTAGTGTAGCGGTTAGTGTAACGCTTTATAGTGCCAGCGACCCGGGTTCAATTCCGGCCGCTGTCTATAAGTAGTTTGTACGTTCTCCCTGTGTCTGCGTGGGCTTCCTTCAGGTGCTCCGGTTTCCTCCCACATTCCAAAGACGTACTGGTTAGGAAGTTGTGGGCTTGCTATGTTGGCACTGGAAGCATGGCAACACTTACGGGCTGCCCGCAAAGCACTCTATGCTAAAGATGCATTTCACTGTGTGTTTCAATGTACATGTGACTAAAAGATATCTTATTATAGTAAATAGACATCCCTGAACTGGTAATTGGTTTACTATTGTTACATGTACTGAGATACAATGTAAAGCTTTTGTTTGCATGCCATCCAGACAGATCATTCCATGCATAAGTACATCAAGGTAGTACAAAGGGGAAAAAAAACAATGCAGAATATAGTGTTACAGTTACAGGGAAAGTGCAGTGCAGGTAGACAATAAGGTGCAACTCCAACAGTATCCAAGTAGAATATGAGATACATTGCAATTGGCAATGAGCAGTCAGAAAAAAATTAATAGGAGGCAGATAAAAAAATCAGTATGGCACCTTTAAAAACAGTTTTTCTACCTCATGAATTCAGTGAAAACTCAGTGGCTTAAAAAATTGGCAAAAGGATTGCAGAAAGTGGGCCCCAAACACTGCATCTCCTGACTCCAGTCTGAGTCAGTCCTTTTGTGTGGGTGCCTCGGATCAGATCAAAGGCAGGCAGGGAGAGCTCCAGGCGACTGCTTTTCACTGATAGACAGCAGCACTCATTCTTAAAGCTGCACCAACCAATTTTTGCAGTAAAATTAAAGCAAGGAAGGCAGCGTACGTTTGCAGATAATGGAACAACCTGGGAATAAAAGTGCAAACAGAAAGGAGAGTTGAGTACTCTTTTGGCAGGTGGCAGCTCAAACATAAGCAGGCTTCACGGGCAGAAGAGGAGTGTTTAACAAGGTGAATGAATTATTCACATCCTATGCGGTGAGCATGGAAATATTCTTCAAAACTAATAATATTCTTGAGCTGGAATACGTTCCTGCAAATACACAGACATTGAATTCTGCAGTAGGGGAACATAGAAAGTCACATAATGAAAACTGGTTCTGAAGTGCACTACACACTCATTAACAGCACAAAAAGCTAAATATATTTCATTTGCAGAGGTTAGGGTAATTCAGAGTTTGAAGAATATTTCAGCCCACAGCCATGTGGGAGATCAGAAAGCTATAGATTCAGAAAATGCAATCAAAACCTGGGAGAAACATGGTCACAACCAAAGACCAATCAGGTGTTGCAGCTTTGGAGAGTCTTTGGATTATGCATTCAGAGACAACTTTGCGTGTTGTCTAAGAGATGAAGGGATCCACTTTAAAATTGTTAGCTATAAATAACCTTGCTTTTCCTTTGGAATGTAGGATTGTTTGTGAATTCCCTGTCACAAACAAACAGCCAAAAAGCAGCCAAAAAATTAAGGGGAGTTCCATCCTACACTGCTACCGATGTATTAGTGGCCTTCAGTAAAACGATAACTCCCAAAGCTTTGGTCCAGAACAGGGACAACATCAAGTGACTGCCAGTTGTCCAAGTCACTGCTGTGGATGAATCAGCAGTCATTCCTCATGCAACTATTCTATTAAAGAGCCTAAATGGTACACATACCAGAAGAAAAGTGACATAGTAATAACTGATAAAGTGAAGCTCAAAACATAGACAGGAGTGCGGCCTCAAAAGCAATACCATCACAGAGAGTGTCTCAAAAGAAATCACATAAAGGAAGTCTGCACAATTGACACAATTTGTATAGCATCTATGCACAGACAATATGTCTAGAAGGTCACAAACCTGCATTATTGAATGTCATTAGAGAAATAGAATAACATGGTGACAGACAGTACCATTATGGGGAAATATTTATATGGTAGGCAGTTCAAGAATGAGAAATGGAATTGGGCTGATGTACACAGAAATCATTTGATCAATTTAGCTACAGTTTGATTAGTGAAATTCTCTTTCTTACCATTGTATAATGAGAACCCTAAAGTTAAAATGCATTGTTTCCGGTTACGACATAGGTGCTGTCATCACCCCGGTCATAAATGACAGGTGGGAACAAGCTATACCATTTGCTTTACATGCTAACAAAATGGATGGAAACTAGCAGCAAACTGAAAAAAGAAACACTGTCAATAGATTCATTGAGATGAAATTCCCTCATCTTCTACTGGGACAACCCTCCATTCCCCATTACTGATACAAACCATATTCACAGACTTGGGAACTAACAGTGACGCAAAGGGAGGCAGTTGTGCCAACACAGTGTAATGTAATTTTGAATATTGTTCAACAAAGCAAAATATAGTATTTTTTGCTCTGTCCAGATAAACTGATTCGTTCAGTTAATGGTAGTGAATGTTTGATTTTTACACTGCAAATTTGGTCAAGGATTTCCTGGTCATAGTCACTGAGAGGCAACTCAGTGAAATGTGGTACTGAAACAGGATTATGAACAAAGTTCGGGAAGCTAGATTAATCTGGAAAAGTGTCCAAATGAAGCTTTACACCCCATTCTGTTTTCAGAGGTTTGAATTATTAATGGACCAAATATGTTTAAAATGGGGACATCGAGTAGTCATTCCAAGTGTTCTCTAGTGTATTTGACATCTACATTCCTTTTCTCAGGGAAAGGAATTTAGATGTCAAACACACTAGAATCATCGCTGTGAAGGCACTTGCAAGGAGCTTTTTGTATTTGGCTGAATATTGATAAGGAGTTGGAGAAGGTTATGCCAATTTGCATAGTTTACAAGTTGTGCAGAGTAAGAATACCTAAGACACCATTATGACCATGGAAATGGCTGGTGTAATCATTCCAATGAACCCATCTTGGCCTCCATCAAAGTGGGAATGTTCATTTCCTGGTGTTCATTGAGGCACATGCAAAATGGGTTGATGTTAGATGTTGGTTTCAATGAGACAGAGAACATTGCATTAGAAAGTTGAGATGGATCTTTACTACACATGGAGTACTGTCAGAATTTGTGTTTGACAGTTCACTTCACCTTTACTTAACGTTTTTTTGTGATGGAATGGCATTAAACATCTATTGATTACACCATCTCAAGCTGACTTTAGTGGGATTGCAGAGAGATTTGTATATATTTAAATGAAAGTTTGAAGAAGCAAATGTTCCAAGGTTAATCTAGCTTCACGATGAATCACTGATCAGCTAACACCTTGTTTAAGTAATGCATGATCCTGCACTCTACTACAGGTTTTACTCTGGCATTGTCTTTGTATGCAAATGAGCTTGGTAGTAGCGATTCTTCAGAAGGGTCCTTAACAAGTGAGTGACATCCTCAAATAATGAGAAAGAAATTAAAGGACCAAGTGAGAAACTGGAGACATCATAAGAAAGAGAAAGGAATGCTTGAAGTACGAGGAGAGGAGGACACTGAAGACTTCATAATTTTACAGGAGGTCAGCAGCTAAATGGAAACCTATTTCCAATGAAATCAGAACCTTGACAACCCTAACACGTATGGCAATTTGCCTAAATCTCTATACTTGAAAATCAGGACATTTACACTAACCAGTGATATGTTTCATGGCTGGTAGGACAAAACATCCTATTTGTACACTGCTTTCTTTCGACATGGTTGAATGGACCAGCTGTAGTGTGGAAAGCCAGTGCCACGGTTTCTTTCCATTTAAGATATAGAGCTTTATCTCTGCATTTTCCACATTAAACTTTTATTTCAAAAGTAAACTTTATTCATAATAAAAAAAATATACAAAAGAATAAACGCAGTGCAAAACTTTTACATTCACAGTCAATTCATTCAGAAGTGTTAACACTATTTTTTTAAAACCATAGCACCGTTGCTACTCATGTGGCTTCCTGGAGTGATACACCATTTCAATGTTTGAGGGGCTTACCCACCTGACCCAGCCCCTCCATGTGTGGTAGCAGAAGGAACATAGACCGTGGTCCTTCCCCACGGAGCCTTTGCATTGGCAGGACCAAGCTTCAGTGTATCTCTCAGCACATACTCTTGCAGTCTGGAATGTGCCAGTCGGCAGCATTCCCTTATGGACATCTCGCTGTGCTGGAAGAGCAACAAGTTTCAGGCAGAACTCATCTTTCACCGAATTGATAACCTTCCAGCAACACTCGATGTCTGTCTTGCTGTGTGCCCCTGTGAACAGCCCATAGATCAGAGAGTCCTCTGTTACACAGCTGCTTGGGATAAACCGAGACAAGGATATTTACATCCTTCTCCACACCCTCTTAGCAAATCCACAGTCTGCAAAGAGGCAAATGGCTCTCTTCCCCATCTCAGCCATCCTGAAGACATTTTTTTATCCAAAATAAACTTTATTCATCATAAAAGACAAAATATATACAATAATAAAACAGTGCAAGCCTTTACATTCTTGTACAGATCAATCATTAGTGTTACCTTTTTATATATAAAAAAACACAGCACCGATGCTACTCTTGTGGCTCCCTGGGGGTGATACCCCAATCCCATATTTACAATATTTAAGGGGCTTTCCCACCTGACCCCGCCCCTCCCTCTCCAGTAGCAGAAAAACCCTAAACTATAGTCCTTCCTGACCGAGTCCTTGCATTGGCTGCACCCAGCTTCAGTGCATCCCTCAGCACGTACTCCTGCAGCCTGGAATGTGCCAGTCGGCAGCATTCCCCTACGGACATCTCGCAGCGCTGGGGACCAACACGTTTTGGGCAGACCAAAGGGCGTCTTTCACCAAGTTGATGACCTTCCAGCAGCAGTGGATGCCCGTCTCTGTGTGTGTCCCCGGGAACAGCCAGTAGATCAGAGAATCCTCTGTTACACAGCTGCTGGGGATGAACCGTGATAAGGACCCTTGCATCTTTCGCCACACCCTCCTCACAAACCCACAGACCGCAAAGAGGTGGGTGACCATCTTGTCCCCAGTGCGGTCCTCCCGGGGGCAGCGTGCGCTGGGAGTGATGTTCCGACCATGTAGGAAGGATCTGACTGGGAGGGCCCCTCTCACCACCAGCCAAGCGAGGTCTTGGTGCTTGTTGGTGAGTTCTGGCGATGAGGCATTCTGCCAGATGGTCTGGAGAGTCTGCACAGGGAACCACCCCACAGTATCCATTGAATCCTTCTCCTGCAGTGTCTGCAGGATGTTCCATGCTGACCACTGCCTGATGGACTTGTGGTCAAAGGTGTTGGTCTGAAAGAACTTTTCCACAAAGGACAGGTAGTGCGGCAATATCCAGCTGACTGGGCCTTGCACGGCAACGGGGCCAGGCCCATCCTTTGCAACATCAGGGACAGGTAGAACCTCGGCACGTAGTGACATTTGGTGCCTACGTACTTTGGTTCCACGCACAGCCTGATGCAGCCACAGATGAAGGTGGTCATCAGGATGAGGGGGACATTGGGGACGCTTTTGCCCCCATTGTCCAGGGACTTGTGCATGGCGTCTCGTCGGACCCACTCCATCTTGGATCCCCAGATGAACTGGAAGATGGCACGGGTGACTTTCGAGCCAGAGGAGTGAGGAACAGGCCACACCTGCGCCCACTACAGCAACCCTGAGAGCGCCACACACCTGATGACTAAGTGGATCCCCCCCTAGAGGCACCTCCAGCCTCGCCACAAGGGACCCCACACCCAGGGGGAGACCACTTCCAATAGCTGAGCCCGGAATCGGTGAGGTAGTTCACCAAAGCTGTGGGCATGAGGGCCCAGGACAAATGAAAATGGACTGTGTGAGTGGTACTGAACTCCAAAAGAGCCATGGAGATAAAACTGGCATCGCTAAACGTGCGCAGTGTGAAGAGCACTGCGCAATGTGTTAATACCTTGCAGTTCCTCGCCAAAGTAAAGGCGGATGTGACTTTCTTGCAAGAATGTGGGCTGCCGCACCTCCGCAACTATTGGAGGTGGTCGCAGTGGTGGTCCCATGGACTGTCGGTGTGGACGGGGGGCAATGATTGTCGCGCTTCCGGCCTGGGGATTCTGATGCGGGGTGGGGCAACTTCTCAATCACCGAGGTTAGAGAGGTGGTGGGGGGTGGCTCCTCGTGGCAGATGTGATGTACCGGAGCACTCAGCACTGGTTACTTAATGTGTATGCCTCGCCTGTGCGAAGCGAACGGCTGGCCGTCCTCCAGCAGCTCCCACCGCTGCTGGCGATATCCTGGCTGGTTGTTCTGGCTGGTGACTTCAACTGCATCATCGATGCGGCTGGACGATCCGGCAATGTCAGCAGCAGACTGGACAGCACCTCCAGACTCCTGATAGAAACGGTAAAGGATGCCAAGTTGTGCAATGCCTTCAGCACCCCTGCAGGCGGAGCACAGCCGTAACACACCTGGTCGAGATCAGACGGCTCAGCCTGGTCCCGGATCGACTTCCTCTTTGTGTTGGAGCCAATCACAGTCAGATCCATCGACGTCACACCGGTGTTCTTCTCTGACCACCGTCTCCTTCGGGCCTCCTGTCACCTACAGGAGGACCAGAAGGCAGGCAGGGGGACATGGAAGTTGAATGTCAAGATGTTGATCCCAGAGAGCATTGAGGAACTAAAGAGGGATTACGCAGGTTGGAGAACCTTGAAACCCCTCTTTGACTCCCCTGTGCACTGGTGGGAAGCGACAAAGGAGGACATCAAGGGGTTCTTTATCCGCAGAAGGGTCCAGAAAGCAAGACAGAGTCAGAGGGAACTGTGCCAACTCCAGACAGACCTGCAGCAACTTCTCCTGCAGTCAAGGGGGGTGGATGTGAGGGAGAAACTCCGAGAGGCAAAGAGCCGGCAAGCTCAGCTCCACGCCTCCGAATCCTCCAAGATTATCTTCTGATCCAGGGTTTGCTCCGTGGAGCAGGATGAGACGTGCTCACATTTCTTCTTCCAAAAAGTGCACAGGGGGAGCTCTGTGATTCACAGCCTTAAGGAAGAGGATGGCTCAGTAACATCCTCGCAGATGGACATATTAAGGATCTGCAGATCCTTCTATGCCAGTCTGTATGACAAAAAGGCCACAGACAGCACCGCCTCCCAGAACTTCCTGTCCTCTATCATGGAGGTCTTAGATGACAGCAAGCGGGAGAGTCTGGACCAACCACTGACCCTGGAGGAGCTGACTGGCTCCGTCCGTTCCTTTGATTCAAATAAAACTCCCGGAAGCGACGGCTTACCGGTGGAGTTGTACTTGGCTCTGTGGGACTGGCTGGGCCCGGACCTGCTGGAAGTGTACAACGCTATGCTTCTGTCTGGCAGCATGTCAGAATCCATGAGGAAGGGCATCATCACCCTCATCTACAAGCAGAAGAGGGAGAGGGTGGACATCAGAAATTGGAGACCCATCTCACTGTTGAATATGAATTATAAGATCCTGTCCAAGGCCATCGCCAACAGGGTCAAGTCTGCTCTGGGACAGTTGATCCACCCGGACCAAACCTGTGCTGTACCTGGCAGGAAGA
This sequence comes from Pristis pectinata, assembly GCF_009764475.1. Lineage (NCBI taxonomy): Eukaryota > Metazoa > Chordata > Chondrichthyes > Rhinopristiformes > Pristidae > Pristis > Pristis pectinata. The sequence continues at coordinate 118,342,923 of NC_067406.1, forward strand.
TCTTTGACAGCCTCGTGCTGCTCAAGGACACTATTGCCTACGTGCAGGACAGAGGGGTGGACACCTGCCTGGTCAGCTTGGACCAGGAGAAGGCCTTCAACAGGATATCACTCATGTACATGTTGGACGTGCTCTCCAAAATGAGCTTTGGGGAGGGAATCAGGAATTGGATCCAACTGCTCTACACAGACATCAGTAGCGCAGTCCAAATCAATGGGTGGGAAACAGACAGCTTCCCCATTAAGTCTGGAGTCAGGCAGGGCTGCCCTCTCTCTCCTGTCATGTTCGTATGCTGCATAGAACCCTTTGCTGAATCCATCAGGGAGGACGAGAGCATCAGAGGGGTGACGTTGCCAGGCAGTGAGGGCATCCAGGTGAAAACCTCCCTGTACATGGACAATGTCGCCGTCTTCTGCTTGGACCCAAGGTCAATTCACAGATTGATCAACATCTACAACCAGTTTGAGTTGGCATCAGGGGCCAGAGTTAACCGCACAAAGAGCGAGGCCATGCTCTTCGGCATCTGGCCCAACCGATCCAACATCCCCTTCACCATCAGGCCTGACTACCTGAAGGTGCTGGGGATCTGGTTTGGAGGAGCTGGGGCATGCAACAAAAATTGGCAGGAGCAGATTGGGAAGGTGAAGCAGAGACTGGGACAGTGGGAACAGCGCTCCCTCTCAATAACTGGGAAGAACTTGGTCATCAGGTGTGAGGCGCTCTCAGGGCTCAGCCATCCTGAAGACAGTGATGAAATGCATAACAGCATTGACAGAATTAAAGATTCAGATTCAGATATTTAGACTGTCAGCTCTGGGGTATCACCTTTAATTTGAGCTACCAGCATTATGTAACTCAGGTTACTAATAGTCTAGCTATGTAAAAGGTTCTTCATCAACAGCTAGCCACATACTTTTATGGAGTTCTCTTTTTTGTGTTAATTAAACTCTGATAAAAATAATCTTCCCAGAGTTCCTCCTGTGCAGAACTATGCACTGAGCTCTGCAGCACATTCTTTTATGAGACTGAATCTGATAGTTCAGGGACTGTGAAAGAATGTGCTTTCCAACATTGCAATCAGCACATACTCTCGTATTCAGAAAAACTGACACAAATGAATCTGACTGGTAATTATTCTCAGGAAAGGTACTGTATCTGTTAGCTCAACACACGCCATTCCAATCATTTGCAGGACTGTACATTTCAATGTTACAGGAGAGGGATCACAAAATGCAGGAGTGAGGGTGAGGGCTGGAGATTGTGCAACTGACCTGGAGAGAAAGAGGCAGTGGAGATCACTGGCATCTCTATTTCCATAACCTTCAGAGGAGAATCTTTGACTTCCCATTTGACAGATGACAGAATCAATGCATTTAAGTTATAAGGCTTAAATTCAGCAAGAATGACATTACATTGCAGTTCTAATTTGCATATTTTTCATCTCCTTTCAAGGGTTAGGGTAGAATAGCTGTCTATTGATTTTCCTGAGGTATAACTGCTGCCTCACAACTTCAATGACATGTTTTCAATCTTGATGTTCAGTGCTGTCTGTGTGGAGTTCGCACTTTCTTCCTGTGAGTCCATGCATTTCCTCTGGGTGCTCTGGTTTCTTCCCACATCAAAAAGACTCAAAGACATGCTGGTAGGTTAATAATAAGAGTGAGGGTGGGGGATAGGAGAATTGTGCATGTAAGAGAGAATAGGTTGCAGGGAGATAAATGGGGGAATAGGATTGAGGAGATTTCCCCGAAAACTGGCATAGACTCAAAGGGCCAAATATCCTCTTTCTATGTTACAAGGAAAATATGAAGAATATAAATATGATGTGATTCTTTCTGACAATGCACAGTATATTCTACCATCCACTTGCTGGTTGGTTGGGTTTTTACCTTAGTGTCCAAGCTGGAGGGGTGCAGTTCTCTCCATCCTTTGTTCAGGTGGACACAGATGCTGAACTACATTGTCATCAATAAAAAAGAGATTCACATGTGCAGCAGCAAGTTTGTGAGTTAGTAGAAGATGCTCCATACAAACTCATTGCAACAGAAGAGAGGTGGCAATGTCTAGCTCAAACATTTGTGGATTGACAATTCCATTGCATATGATAACTGGTGGACATGAGCTGGTATGAAATCACTCTTGAGGATCTACAGTGGGACTATGGTGGAATTCCTCACTCATGTCATTAGGTATTTTTATTTCCATTGTCTCAGCCATCATTCAAGACTTAAAGAATTTGGCAAGATAAAGGGAATCTGGCACATGAATGCATGCACTTTTCTTTCCTTGATAGAATGATATTCATTGTGATTGATGAGTGCACCTGGCTAATAATCTGGTCCTTACCAAGTGTGTGCAATTGATTGCAGAGTAGCAAAACTGAATGCATATTCATCCTGACTGTTGTTAGTGTGTATAGCTCTTAGCCCTGAGATAAAAACCATCTATTGCCTCCCTTATGCATTTATGCCCAGCCAACTGAAACTGCTCAAAATTTAGTGTCTTGGATAGAGTTAGAGGCAAAAATACTTGAGGGCTGTGATAATTTCACAGCAACTGGTAATACAAGTTCACTGGGTCTGGTAGGATGGGGTAATTGTAACCATATGGAATATTAATCAAAACCTGGAAGCACACTCTTCAGAGAGATCAAGAAGGCTGAGCCTCTGTCTATCAGCATCTGTAAGGTGTAAAGTGCTACTACCTACCAGCTGATGACTTGTTGACATGGATGGTGATTGTTTTCCTTGCCTGAGGTTCATTCGGAAGCAGATGGCATCAACCTTCCTGATGTTCTCTGTATATATAGCTCTGAACTTCACTGCAAGAGCTCTCAGCAGTCTGATCACAGAAGAAACTTGAACAAAAATTGAGAACTAGGGAATTTATTCACTTTGTGATACTTTAAAGATTCTGATTGACCATGTCTTTGCTTACAGCTTTGTTTCCTGAGGAATATGAGCTGATAAAGATAAATTTAAATTGTCAAAATATTTGGGGGAGTGTTCTTTTGTTATATTATAATCAGAGAAACATCTCTTGAGATGAAGTTTACTTGGTTATACCTAAATCTTTGTCCGTTAAAACTGGAAGTGGGTGTAAAGTCAGCATTCCTTTTTTGTATTTTAACCTCATGATTTGCTATTGACCCATCTGTTTTTGGTGGTTAGAAGTCACCACAGCATTTGTATCCAGTCATCATAACACCCAAAAATTCCTTAAATCACTGCAACATTTTTGCTTTTGCTACTTCACAGAGGGTTGATTGTTTGCCTCAATAACTTTTTTGACATGATTCTTAAATTTGCATCTCATTAGTTTAAACATGTATCCCCTAAGATTAATTTGAAAAGGTTCCAAATTTATCTTTTCAATAACATTTGTAACATTATGTTTCTCTCTCAGGTTGCCTCTGTTGTTTTATTACCAATATTCTGGGGTGGATTGTGGTCTTCTTGGTGGTTTGGTAATGAATTTCTTAAGTTTGTTGAAATCACTAAAACTGGGGGCTATGGAGAGGGGCAGGTAACTGTTTTACAATTAGGTTTCTGCTGCAGTAGGAATAAGCTAGCAATCAACCAGGATTGTACAGGACTGTAGGGGATCAATCAAATTACATTTGTGGTACAGAGACATGTTATTCTTAACTAGTCTAACAGATCCTCTCATTGGTATCATTTTACCACTATAATTAGAATGAACACTGGAGAAGAAAAGTAAACAAGTAGCTGAAACGGTAGGGAATGTGGAAAAAATATAAAAGGTAAAATCATTTGGTGCCGTGGTTGGAACCCAAGTTTTGGACAACACAAAGTGCTGAACCGTTGCGACAATGTATGCTGTAACTTCAGCCAAAGAGTCATAGAAAAACTGGGAAATGGTGCAAGCAGTGCTTTAACTATTTCTCTATTGACATCTCACCGCCGCTTCCCTCTACTGCTCCCCTTTTTGCTGACCCTCTCTGTACAGGTTTGTAGACTGCTGCAGGTGATGCTGCAGGTTATTGTGGTCCAGTTCTGAAGCTTAAGTCTTTTCAGGGACTAAAAATTACTTGTTTGCGCTCTACTACATAGATTCTGCGGTATCTGATGACGCTGACGTGGTACTTACAGACTGTACCACAGGGAAAGAGATGCTTGACAGCTCGGGCAAGTTTTGGCAGTGGTGTGCTCCTTCACCATTTACACTAGGCTTCTGCATGTTACCAACAAATGAACTCGAGGTTAGAACATAGAACAGTGCAGGAACAGGCCCTTCGGCCCACCATGTCTGCACTAACCATGATTCCAATCTAACTAATTGCATTTGCCTGCACATGGTCTGTATCCCTCTATTCCTTCCCTGTTTATGTGCCTGTCTAAATGCCTCTTAAGCATTGCTATCATATCAGCTTCTAACACCTCCCATAAATACTCTCTTTTTATATAAACTTGCCTTGTGCATCTCCTTTGAACTCCCCCTCTCGCCTTAAACCTAAGCCTTCTAGTGTTTGACATTTCCACCCTGGGAAAAGACTCTGACTCTCTACTCTTATGCCTCTGATAATTTTATAAACTTCTATCAGGTCACCCCTCAGCCTCCGAAGCTCCAACAAAAACAGTCTTTCTCAGTTCCATCCCACATGTGCTTCTCTGGTTTGAGCGGTCATGGACCAGGGATTCCCATGAGTTGATGGGGATGTTTTACTTTCTCAAGGAGCCTTTGGAAACATAATTGTTTCCTTTGTCTACCTGTTAATCTTTTGCCATAGCAGAGCTCAAAATAGAGTGTCTCATTTGGGAGTATAGTGTTGAGTTTGTGGCAGCGAAGCGTCGCTCATTGAGCTGACTGAGTGTAATTAGAGCCTTGATCTTGGAGATGATGGCATGGGAGAGGGTACTGACTTTGATTCATTTATCCTGCAGTAGATTTGGTGCCAGCTGATAGTGAGTTGTGAAGGCTGATGAATAATAATAGAAAGTAAATAGAAGAAACTAATCAAAAGAGAGAGAAGAAAATGAGTAAGATAAGGCTGAAATGGCTGATTACCTGAAATTGTTGAATTTCAATGTTGAGTCCTGAAGGCTAAGTCAGAGAAGGGGGTGCTGTACCTTGAGCTTATGTTAAGTTTTGTTTCGATGAGGGAGATGAAGTTGGGAGTGGAGAATGGAGAAATAAAGTGATAGGCAGCTGGAAGCCCAGTGTCACCTGTGTAAATTGAATGGAAGTGTTCTGAGAAGTAATTACTCATTCTTTGTTTGTTTTTTCCAATATATAGGGTCCATGAGATGAGCCCCAAATACTGTATACTAAATTGGAAGAAGAAGTGAAGTGCTGCTTCACCTGGAAGGAGTGTTTGGGGTCTTAGAACAATGGGAAGGCCAGTGGTAACAGAGTATATGAAGCTGTGTTTCAGGTGCTAGGCAGTGTGAGTTGCACCAGTACACCTGTGGTACAGGTACATGCAGATGCACTGACCACTCTTTTCCCCTCACTGCCACAGGACAAAATTGGATAAACCTGAAGAGATATAGCAGGACTCTTAGCAGTGTGCAGGAACAGAGGGATCTTAGGGTCCACGTTCATAGATCCCTCAAGGTTGCTGTGCAGGTCAATAGGGTTGTTAAGAAGGCATATGGTGTGTCGGCCGTTATTAGTTGGGGTATTGAGTTCAAAAGCTGTGAGGTAATGTTGTAGCTCAATAGAACTCTGGTTAGACCACACTTGGAATATTGTGTTCAGTTCTGGTTGCCTCATTATAGGAAGGATGTGGAAGCTTCAGAGAGGGTGCAGAGGAGATTTACCAGGATGCTGCCTGGATTGGAGAGCATGTCTTATGAGGATAGGTTGAATGAGTTGGGGCTTTTCCTCTTTGGAGAGAAGGAGGATGAGAGGTGACTTGATAGAGGTGTACAAGATGCTAAGAGGCATAGATTGAGTGGACAGTCAGAGACTTCTTCCCAGGGCGAAAATGGCTGACACGAGGGGGTATAATTTTAAGGAGGTTGGAGGAAGGTATAAGGGGGATGGCAGAGGTAATTTTTTTTTTTTTTTTTTTTACACACAGGGAGTGGTGGGTGCGTGGAACGCACTGCCGGCAGAGGTTGTGGGGGCAGGGGGCAGATACATTAGGAACATTTAAGAGACTCTTAGATAGTCACATGAATGATAGAGAAATGGAGGCCTATGTGGGAGGGAAGGGTTAGATAGATATTAGAGCAGGATAAAATGTCAGTACAACATTGTGGGCCGAAGGGCCTGTACTATGCTATGATGTTCTATGTTCTATATCTTTTTGTGGTTGGACATGAGCTGTGCATTAATAAAGTGGAAGCTTGTGTGACTTGCAAATATCCCTGGTTGATCTGATTGGCAAGTTATGTTGATGCTGCTCAGCCATTCAATAAGATCCACCAACCTGCCTTTTCCCCATAACCCTTAATTCCCCTACTATGCAAAAATCTATCTAACTGTCTTAAATATACTTAATGAGGTAGCCTCTACTGATTCCCTGGGCAGAGAATTCCACAGATTCACCTCATCTCCATCCTAAATCTCTTTCCCTGAATCTTGAGGCTATGTGTCTTAGTTCTAGTCTCACCCAGTGGAAACAACCTTCCTGCCTCTATCTTATCTATCCCTTTCATAATTTTATATGTTTCTATAAGATCCCTCTCATTCCTCTGAATTCCAGTGAGTATAGTCCCAGGCAACTCAATTTCTTCTCAGAGGCTAATCCCCTCATCTCCGGAATCAACCTGGTGAACCTCCTCTGCACCGCCTCCAAAGCCAGTATATCTTTCCTGAAGTAAGGAGACCAGAACTGCACGCAGTACTCCAGTTGCGGCCTCACCAGTACCCTGTATAGTTGCAGCATAACCTCCCTGCTCTTAAATTCAATCCCTCTAGCAATGAAGGCCAACATTCCATTTGCCTTCTTGATAACCTGTCGTACCTGCAAACCAACCTTTTGCGATTCACGCACAAGCACTCCCAAGTCCCTCTGCACAACAGTATATTGCAATCTTCTTTAAATAATAATCTGATCTTCTATGTTTCCTTCCAAAGTAGATGACCTCGCATTTACCAACTTTGTACTCCATCTGCCAGACCCTTGCTCATTCACTTGACCTATCCATATCTCTCTGCAGATTCTCCTTATCCTCCGCACAATTAGCATTTCCACTCAATTTAGTGTCATCAGCAAACTTATATACGCTACACTCGGTCCCCTCTTCCAAATTGTTAATGTATATTGTGAACAGTTGCAGGCCCAGCACTGAACCTTGCAGTACCCTGCTCACCACTGATTGCCAACCAGAGAAACACCTATTTATCCCAACTTCCCATCCCCTGCCATATTAGTTTAAACACTTCTCAACAGCACTAGCAAACAATCCCCCTCAAACATTGATCCCAGTCCTGCCCAGGTGTAGGCCATTGTACTGGTCCCACCTCCCCCAGAACCAGTTCCAGTGCCCCAGAAATCTGAAACCCTCCCTCCTGCACCACTGGTCAAGCCACATATTCGTCCTAACTATGCTGCTATTCCTACTCTGTCTAGCACATGGCACAGGTGGTAATCCTGAGATTATTATCTTTGAGGTCCTACTTTTTAATCTATCTCCTAGCTCCCTAAATTCAGTTTGTAGGACCTCATCCCACTTTTTTCCTCTATCGTTGGTACCTACATGACAACTGGCTATTCACCCTCCCCTTCCAGAATGCCCTGCAGCTGCTCCGAGACATCCCTGACCTTTGCACCTGGGAGGCAACACACCAGCTGGGAGTCCCATTTGTGGCCACAGAAGCTCTTGTCTATTCCTCTTCCATGGAATCCCCTACCACTATCGCTCTGCCACTTTTTCCTGCCCTCCTGTGCAGCAGAGCCACTCACGGTGCCATGATCCTGGCTACTGCTGCCTTCCCCGATGAACCATGTCCCCCAACAGTATCCAAAGTGGTATATCTGTTTTGGAGGAAGATGTCCGCAGAGGACTCCTGCATTACCTTCCTTCTACTGCTCTGCCTGTTGGTCACCCATTCCCTATCTTTCCCTAGGCCTTTAAACTGCAGTGTGACCAACTCACTAAACATGCTATCCACAACATTCTTAGCATCGTGGATGCTCCAAAGTGAATCCATGCACAACTCCAGTGCCGTCATGCGGTCTGTCGGGAACTGCAGCTAGACACACTTCCTGCACATGTAGTCATCAGGGACACTGGCAGCCTCTCTGAGTTCCCACATTGTGCAGGAGGAGCATGACACAGGTCTGAGCCCACCTGCCATGACTAAAAAACTTTGAAAGAAAATAAAGAGACAGAAAAAAAGAATAAGAACCTACTCTCACCTTAACTTAGTGTTGCTCGCCTTCCTCACTGAAGCCTGGTATTCACCAAAGCTCACACTTAGACAACCAGCAGTACTTTGACTAGACAGCAGCCCCTCTCAAAATAGCTGCTTCAAAATGGCTGCTATACTTGACTCTTGCTTCTTTTTATTGGCTGCTATTAACTAGCCAATGAGCTAAGCAACTATTAAAAACTTGCAAATATGCTTCTTTTGGACTCCTGCAAGGTGAAACTCACAAGCATAGAGACTTACACCTTTTCAAATCTCCCATTCCAAATCTCTCTCCAACTCCCGACTCCTGCAAGGTGAAACTTACAAGCACAGAGACTTACACCTTTTCAAATCTCCCATTCCAAATCTCTCTCCAACTCCCGACTCCTGCAAGGTGAAACTTACAAGCACAGAGACTCACCTCTTTTCAAATCTCCCGCTCCAAGTCCCGACTCCTGCCAGGTGAAACTAAATAAAAAGCAAGCCTTTTTATTCTATTCTGCTGACTTCTCCCACCACATGTCATGACAAGCTGAGCTTCCTCACATATTGGTGCATGTGCATATTGCTGCTAATCTAAGCTCCCATTTCAGGCAATCAAAGCGCCACACATTTTGATGTAATTTAGAAAACCTCCCAGGCATATAAGCAAATTTTAAGCAAAACTATAGTGAACACACCAGCAAGAAAGAAAGTCGATATAAATACAAAATATTTTAATGCATTTACATGAAATTAATTGAACACCCTTAGATGCCACTCTATTCTTTGTTAAAATAATACTCCAACTCAGTGATAATCATGTATTGAAAGACAACCTGTCTTTCCTGAGGTGGGGGTCGGTGTGGCAAACCAACCACTTAACAAGATCCAATTCAGTTTGCAATGGGGAACCAGCTTCCTGATGCACTTATTTTGGAGGGCTTCAACCATCATCTGTAGCCAAATTCATGTACACGAATGGGTTAAAATGAGTTGTTCCTGAGTGGGTCACTGAGTGACCTCTTAAGGCATTCTCTCTCACTTTCAGAGAAGTGCAATTATTTTGCAATATCAGCTCAACTTCTGTTCACAATTGTGTAACACTTGGGAACTTTCTGTTTTGAGTCCTGTGACCTGTTTTGACTCACTTTAAAATAGTGTTATTACCTCCTCAGTTTTTTTTATTTATTTAGACCTTTTGACACAAACTTCTACCTTACTAACCAAGTTACAAAATACAACCACTCCTCAATTTCTTTTAAAGTGTCTTTCCTCATATTTTAACTTGTGCTCTGTGTCTGTCCTTCTCTCTGTTGTAAATTATTGATATTAATATAGAAGCAATAAATTATCTGGCACATTGCTCAAACAACAATGCCCTCAAGTGCACCCTATCCTGGATTTTAGACTTTTTGTATACAGTTAACAATTAATATAGCTGGTTGTCTACTTTCAAAGTAGCGAGTGGAAAATTCCACATGGATATTTCTTGCTTCATGTTCTTTGCCTTGGTCAGATGTAGGAACAAGTCTTTGCTACTTCAAACAGAAAGATAATCTGTGGCATATATCCAGCTCCCAAAAGCATTTCACTAAAACAATGCTATCTTTGCTCCATCTCTCCCCCCGGAAAAACCTTTTTTTTACATTTTCTGTTTTCTGTTTCTGTTTTCTCTCTCCTGTGAAGAGCAAGCATCAGTACACTTGTATTCAATTTCTCAGTTTGCATTTCCTTATCTACTTAATCACAGATTCAATTTTTTTAATTAAAATGGAAATCAGATGTTTACACTACTTGTGAGTTAACATTATGATTTTCCCTCCATTTTTTATGATTTTCTATTAGTAGGCAACATTAATTATGAAACAAAATTATACAAAAGCAATTATACAAATTTATACAAAAGCAAAATTCTGATACCAACATAAATTTTAGATTCCTCCAGTCCTTTCATCATAGTCCAATATTCTAAGTCTTTTGGTGAGCTTTTTACATGAGATTTTTAAATGCACTGTGTGGCAATTATGGAGTTCAGTCTTGCTGACCTTGAAATTCAAGGCTGGATCTTCTGCTGCCTGACAAGTTACCTATCATGTATCCTCAGAGCCTCTCTCTCTATTGGAGCAATCTTCTGCAGTTTTCTGCTGAAAATCCCTATCCCAGCTGTTTGGTGAGGTCCAGTGCAGTGCAATGCCTCCGAGTGTAATTGGGAGGCTTTGCCTCCAATATTGTCCTGAAAAGCCAGTGAAGCTTTCCAGGTTTACCAGTTGTCAACACTGTGATTGGTATTGAATGCTCGTGAATGCCTTTAGCATTTACATTCTTTCAAAACAAAACACATAAGCATTTGTCCTCATGGAAGCAAACTCCCATCTTCACATTGAGGACACCCTACATCGGGTTGTGTGGCACCACAAACATACCAAAGTATAAATCTATGAACAGATCTGGCAGCTCAAAACTGGGCATCTGTGAGGCACTGTGGACCGTTAGCAGCAGCAGAAATGTGCATCACCACATTCTATGGCCTGGCATATTCCTCACAATACCATTGATATCAAGCCAAAGAATCAATCCTGGTTCAACGCGGAGTGCAGAGGTCTTGGAGCAGCACCGAAAAATTATATTTGTCAGCCTAGTGAAGCTGCAGTACTGGATTACTTGCATGCTAAACAACAGAAACAGCATATAATAGACAGAACTAAATGTCTCGCAACCAAAAGATTGGATCAAAGATCTGCAGTTCTGCCACATCTAATCATGAACAGTGATGGATAATTAACCAGTTATCAGGACGAGCAGGCTCAAAGAGCATCCCATCTACAAGTAGGGCAGGCCTCAGCATGTGAGTGCTAAAGAAAGGGTTGAAGCACTCACAGCAGTGGTCAGTCAGAAGTCACAAATATATGATATACTGTGGTTCTTCCTGTGTTCCTCAACATTAGAGAAGCCAGTCTCCAGCCAATTCCTTTCATTCCAAGAAACATCTGGGAGCTCTGCATACAGAAAAAGCTATAGGACCAAATAACATTTCTGCTGTTGTACTGAAGACCCGTGCTCCAGAACTAGCTGCATCTCTTGCTAAGCTGTTCCAATACAGTAACAACACTGGCATCTATCTGACAATGCAGAAACTTGCCCAGTTATGTGCCTTTCACAAAAAGCAGGTTGCATCCAAACTGGCTAATTACCACTCAATCAGTCTATACGTGGTCCTCAGCAAAGTGATGGAAGCTGTCATTGACATTGCTATCAAATGTCACTTACTCAATAGTAACCTACTCACAGAAGCCAGTTTGTATTTCACCAGGTCTACTGAGTTCCAGGCCATCCGGCAGGCTGGTCAATCTTCCAAGCATCTTGATATGCAAGGATGCCAGCCTTAGTTTATAGGCGCCCCAGCTAAAACTTCCCTGAGCAGGGCAGAAGTGGCATTAGATTTCACCACCTGGGAGATTCACTGTGAAAAGAAAGTGGAGAGAAAATCATAATGTTAACTATCAAGTGGAGTAAATATCTGATTTCCATTTTAATAAAAAAAAGTTGTGGTAGGTGCCAGTGTTGTAGCAATGCTGAATCAATCTGGCTAGAGGAGGGGCTGGTTCTGGACTATAGATCTTCAGTACAACTGCTGGGACGTTGTCTGTCCCATAGCCTCTGTTATATCAGTGCTTTAGCTGTTTCTTGATATCATGTGGAGTGAATTGAATTGGCTGAAGATTGATTTCTATGATGATGAGAATTTCAGGACAAAGCCAAGATCAATAATCCACTCAGCACTACTGGCTTAAACATGGTTTCAAATGCTTCAGCTTTGGCTTTAGTACTCACATGCTAGGCCCCACCATTGTTGAGGATGTGGAGCCTCATCCAAACTATTTCATTGTCCACCACCACTCGTGATAAGATGTAACGTGGCTGCAGAAGTTTGAAGTGCATGGGAAAATATCTAATACAAATGCAACTGGGATGACAGACATGGGTTTGACGTGCAGTGCCACTTTAGCACCTGTTATTATGCATGGTTACATTTGTAGATATTTGTCTGATATTTTATTCTTTGCCTCTTTTTCTCTGAATTTTACCAAAGCTTTTACTGTTAGCTTTCAAATTCTCTTTACATATACCTGGATGCTTTTTTGTATTCCTTTATTGATTTTTATAGGTCTCCCACTCAGGATATTTGCTTTCTTTTCCAGTTATGCAAAAGTTTATTTTTAGTTCAATTCTCATTAGTTTTGTATTCTTCATTGGGATATATGTGTCTCTCTCAAGCTCAGCATTTATTTTCCATCCCCACTTGCCCTTTGGAAAGTGGTAGGATCCACCTACTTGAACTGCCAGAAACATTGCATTGAGAGCATTTCTACTGTGCTGTTAAATGGAATGTTCAAGAATTATGACCTGATATCTTGGAAGGGAACTTGCAAGTGGTGGAGTTCCTATGCACCTTCTCCCCTTGGCCTTCAAGACAATAGAGGTTCTGGATTTAAGAAGTGCTGTCATAGAAACCTTGGTGAGTAGATGCAATTTAACTTGTAAACACTACACTCTGCAGATATGATGATGGAGGGAGGAGTTCTTTATTCATTTATGGGATTTAAGTGTCACTGTCAGGCAAGCGCAAAGTACTCATTCCTAATTGTCCTTGAGAAGATGTAGTCAACTATCGCATTCCTTGCGTAAAGGTGTTCCCATGATGCTGTAATGGAGCCAGGATTTTAATCTGATGATGAAGAACTAGCAATAGATTTCCAAGTCAGGATCATGTTTGACCTAGAAGGGATTCTGGTGGTATCTACTTGCTCCTTCTGCCCGCTCCTTCTTGGTGGCAGGAGTTGCAGGTTTGAAGGCGGTGGGTAAGGTAGCCTAGGCGAGATTTTGGAGGTAGCCTAGGTGAGTAACTGCAGCACATTTTGGAGATGGTACACATTGCACCCAAGGTTCATCAGTGCTGGAGGGAGTGAACATTTAGGATGGTAGGTGGGGTGGCAATGTGGGTGCCATTATTACTTTGTCCCAAATGATTTCATGCTTCTATAGTATTGTTGGAGTTGCAGTTAACCAAATAAGCAAAATAAAAAATTGATTTATGTCTTACAAACAACGGAAAAGCTTGGAGTTAGAAGCTGAATCTCTCACCACAAAATACCTAACCTCTGAAATGCTCTTGCAACCTCTGTATTTTTGCATTCAGGTTGTTGAAGGAGATGGATTCAGTGATGTTAATGTAACTGAGTGACAGGAATTGGGGACGTGACTGGATTAGTCTATTGGAAATGGCTATTTCTTAGCATGTGAATCATAATTACCTACTTTGTCAAACATCAGTTGCTTACACAGGAGGACATCTTCCCTTTTATGATATGTGCTGATAGAAAAAAATTCTTAAAATACTTCCCACTGTTTATTTGGAGGCTTAGCAATTAGAAGTTCAGTTAATTTTGTTATACATTTATTTAGCTCCCAGTCATGTTCAACTTGTGGTTAGATCTCTATAAAGGCCACCATATTGTACCCTTTAAGCTGAAATTGTGGTTATTGTTTAGTAATTTCGTTACTAATGTGCTTTTATATACAGAACCCTTTTTTTGGGCAGTTATATCTTCCTTGTCACATGGCAAGACTGTTACTGATGCCCCTTACAATGCTATATTTTTTAATTTATTATGTTCTTACTTATCATTAGCTTTATTTTTGATCATAGTTTTATTGTCTCTATATCCTATTCTATACTTTGATGGCTACACTCTGAACTTTATTCTCATCTTTTTCCCTGTTTTTTAATCATTATAATTAATTATATAATCATTTCTACCAAGCTCCTTTCATTTATTAGCCTAAACAGCTTTCCATTGTCCTTTACATTCTTTCCTTTTGGAACATAACCAGTTCAGATGTAGGCCATCCCAGCTACTTCTTGTTCCAGGACCCATGGTGTGATCCCATGAATAGAATTCCCTTTCCACATTGATTTTCTGTGTCTGTTATAATTCTCCCTCCATCCTTCATAAACTTTAACTCATCGAAACATTCCTACAATTGCCTTAACCTTATAAAATCCCATTCACAAATACCTCTGTGCTGGTTGAGCTTCACTGGATCCTGTCTGACTATACCGCTGATTTAAAATTCTCAATTTTATATGTCCTCACCATTCTTTTCTCCGTAACCTCCTCCATGTAACCTCCGAGATCTCTGTGCTTTCCAATTCTGTCCTATTGTACTTCTCGATTTTTAATATTTCATAATTGGTGGCAATACTCTTGCCTGCTTCAGACATAAGCTCTGGAATTTATTCCCTTAACACCTCATTGTGAATCATTGTTTTTAAGCATATCTTAAAACTATAGCTTACAAAGCGTTTGGCTATGTGTGCCAGGAATGAGCAAATTGGGCATGTTAAATGCGCTGTATAAATGCAAGCTGTTGTTGGTATCCCTGTCAATGGCTTGGTATTAATGCAGAACTTAGGTCCTATTTTCCAATTTGGCAGCTAGCTCTGGATACTCCCCGAGCACAACCTCCTCCCTTTTTGTTCCTTTGTGATAGGTTCTGTCTTGACAATGACAACTGTTTTCTTCCACTCCCTTTCCAATCTTCTCAGACAAGCTGATTAGAAAAAAAATGCCTAGTGAACACTCATGTATTCTTAGCTCTTTCCCCTGCTATGAAGCTCTCTCCCAAAACCTTAAAGCAGTTCTAAAAGTGAGATACCATTCCCAGGTTTTTGTTAATTTCACTCCTAAACCATTGACTATTGGTAACATAATTCCCCAATTACATATTCATTGATTTAATGCTTCTCTTTTGGTTGATTATTTGCCCCTCTAGAACTCAACATGTGAGATAACTTTAGATTATACAATGTGTATTGATAAAGTATGTTGACTAAATATAGAGCAATTGCCAGGAAAGTTTAATTTTTTTAAGTATTTGCTGGATACCTACGAACAACTCTCTGCACATCCTCAGATCTGAACTGCCAACACAGCTGAAGAAATGTTATTTTGGTTAAGTGCTTTTTAACATGACCACCACTATTTAGGGCTCTGTGGCCCCTGGGTTACAGGATCAAAGTCTAGATGTGGAGCATTGCTGAATAGGGGCACAAAGACACCTGGAATAGTTCACAGTCATATAAGCATGATGTGTGGGATAAGGGTACAAAAGCTAAGGCAGCTGCACCAAGTGCAGACACAATGATTCACAACAAATGGCAGGAATGCACCTTCATAAATAGGCACAGGAGTGTGTCCTGAATAAATAGTGCTAAGTACTGGCCTGATCACAATTATTTGGAGAATGATAATAATCAGAGACTAGATAGTCCTTCTGTATAGTTCAAAGCCATGGCAATTTACTGAGAGAGATGAGAAGAAAGTGTGCCCACAATAATACATATGCAAACAATGATTGAACAGAGTGAAGAAAGTTCTGTATGAAGCCAGATTGTGAGCAGTGACAGTTGTTGTTTGATTATCTTGAATAGAAATATATCACTTAACTATTAAGAAATCAACTAGAAACCTTAAATTAACTGGATTAAATTCCAGATCAGATTAAAAGAATCTCCGGAGCAAAGAAAAATAAAATCCGAAGAACCTTAAACCTAGAAATTGGATTACATAGCACTGTTTTTAAGGGCTATGCAATTGAATTTTGTTTTTTGAGTGTAAATTGCAACACAGTGGCTGTTCAACAAGATCACATGGCTACTGCACATCATATATTCAGGACTCATGCAGTGATATCATTCACTGCTGTTCTTCACGCCCATTTGACATTTATGAACTACAGGCAACAATTTAAAAAATGGGTGTTATTCAAGAAGTTGCTGCAAGATCACACTGTGACTTTGGGCAAAGTCTGCTGAAAATTCTCCATTTTATTGCACGTTGCCATGAGTGCTTCGGTGGTGACTGACTGGATGTGCTGCATGAATTGGAGCTGTAGGACAGACATTAGAGGCAGTACCTATGTGCCTAGGGACCCTCAGAGAGAAGGGGAAGAATGACTCATTGTCATAGATCCTTTCCTTTAAGAGTGGCACTATCGTCTACACTCTGGAAAAAAATATCTTCAGAAGCACAATACTGAGAAAAACAACGCTGCATATCAACAGTTTGGGCCTATTAAAATTCTGAGAGTGATTGACATAATGAGACAGGCTGGAGAGTCTAGGGATGGTAGATGGAGTCATGGTCTCAGGAACACGTGTCAGTCATTAAGGATTGAGATGGGAAATTTCATTATTCAGAGGGTTATGAATCTTTTGAAATCACTAACCCAGAGGGGTGTGAATAATACGTATATTCAGGACTGAGATCAATAGTTCCAATGAATTAAAGAGATGGGGATCAGCTGGAATTCTACTTGAGGTGGAAGATCAATCATGATCTTACTAAAAGATGTAACAAGTTTGATCATCTGCATGGTCTACTCCTGCTTCTATTTTTATGTTCTTGTGTTTTGAATTTTGCAAACCAGGACTGCTTTACAAAATACAGTTATAATTGTGGTAAAATATTTGCAAGATCTTTTTAAGCTACTGGCTGAAATTCTTGGAGCATGGTATCACCAACAGGAAATGCCATCACTAAACAGCAAAAAGTAATGCTAATAATAAAGGATGTAACTCTTCATAAGTACCATACATCTGGTTCATATCTATAACATCTGTGTTAACAGACCATTTTTTTTTACTTTCAACAGCCTCTGTTAAGAGGTAAAAAAGGTCCTGATTTAATGCTGGTAAAAATGTTTAGAATGATACTAGTTAAATGAAGCATTCTGCAAGTGCACTTAAATGACCTTTGTTCTCACTATCGCTGTTATCTGAAATTTAAGTGCATAGTAATGAATCTTTGAAAGGTATAAATTATTGCTTTGATAGCAACAAGAAGCAAATGGCCAAAGGCTGGGGAAGGGAAGAAGTAGTGTTGGGAATGGCAAGAGGACTTAAAGAATTGGTTGCAGGAAAAAAGCTGTGTGGTGAGATGGTGAGTTACTTTGTTTTATTCCATTCATGAAATGAGAGGAAATGGCTAAAACAAAGCTAGTTAAGAAAGTTTTCCAGATTGGCAGTATATGCCATATGTACTGAATGGAGCCTCAGGATGGACGTATGATAACATCTGTGTTAATAACAAAACATTCTAGTGCAAAATGTACACTGTGTTCAGTTAATGGTTTTGCTAAAAGTCATATGAAAGAACTTCAATTTTTGCTTCCTTAGGGACACAATGTTATATCAAAAAAGATTTGCACTGACTAAAAACATAAATATACAATGTCCTTTTAAAACAAGAACCCTGAAACTTTTATTTAAAGGATAGAACTAAATTTAACCCTGAGATACATATCCCTATATGAACTCTTAATTATGATATTAAAAGCTCAACCTGAATTTAGTTTTTACTATGAAATCAAAAAATAGAGGATTGGTGATGCTACATTTGGATTTTAAAAGCCTTGTGGGAATAATGGGAGACTGAAGAAAGTCTCCAAGAAGATCCAAGGAAAGGAACACTTGAGTAAGGTACAGTGTTATACATTTTGAATTGAGGCTTGTAGATCATGTACGGGCACAAATTGTGCATGAAAATGGATAAATCCCAAGATAGATGTTATCACAAGATCACAAGACAAAGGAGCAGAAGTAGGCCATTCAGCCCATCGAGTCTGCTCCATGAGCTAAACTAATACTGTTCCTATCTAGCCCCAATTTCCGACCTTATCCCCATATCCCTTGATAACTTGACTAATTAGATACCTATCAATCTCCTCCTTAAACGTCCCCAATGATTGGGCCTCCACAGCTGTACGTGGCAAAGAATTCTATAATTTCACTACCCTCTGGCTAAAGAAATTTCTCCTCATTTCTGTTTTAAACCGGTACCCTCTAATTATAAGATTGTGCCCTCTAGTCCTGGACTCACCCACCAAGGGAAACAGCTTAACCACATCTACTCTGTCCAGTCCTTTCAACATTCTAAATGTTTCCATGAGGTCCCCTCTCATTCTTCTGTACTCCAATGAATACAGTCCAAGAGCTGACAAACGCTCATCATGGGTAAGCCCTATCATTCAGGGAATCATCCTCATAAATCTTTTCTAAACCCTCTCCAACATCAGTACATCCTTCCTAAGATAAGGGGCCCAAAACTGCGCACAGTACTCCAAATGAGGCCTCACCAGTGCCCCACAGAGCTTCATCAACACTTCCTTACTTTTATACTTTATACCTCTCAAAATGAATGCTAGCATTCACTTTCTTTACCGCCGATCTGACCTGGTGGTTAACCTTCAGGGTATCCTGCACGAGTACCCCCAAGTCCCCTTGTACTTCTGTACTTTGAATTTTCTCCCCATCTAGATAATAATCTGCCTGTTTATTTCTTTTTCCAAAGTGTACAATGGCACATTTCTCAACATTGAATCTCATCTGCCATTTCTTTGCCCATTCTCCTAAACTATCTAAGTCTTTCTGCAACCTTCCTATTTCTTCAATACTCCCTACTCCTCCACCTATCTTGGTGTCGTCTGCAAACTTAGCTACAAAACCATTTACTCCATCATCCAAATCATTAATGTGCAAAGTAAAAAGAAGTGACCCCATCACCAACCCTTGCGGAACACCACTAGTAACCGGTAGCCAACCAGAACAGGGTCGCTTTATTCCCACCCTTTGCTTTCTCTCTACCAGCCAATGCTCCACCCATTCCAATAGCCTACCTGTAATTCCATGAGCTCTCATCTTATTAATCAGCCTCTTGTGTGGCACCTTGCTGAAGGCCTTTTGAAAGTCCAAATACACAACATCCACAGCCTTTCCCTTAACCACCCTACAATTGAGATTTCCTCAAAAAACTCCAATAGGTTGGTCAGGCAGGATCTTCCTCTCATGAAACCATGCTGGCTTGGGCCTATCTTGCCTTGCACCTCTAGGTATTCCATAACCTCATCCTTGAGGATCAATTCCAATAACTTTCCCACCACTGATATCAGATTAATAGGTCTGTAATTTCCTTTATGCTGCCTCCCACCCTTCTTATACAGAGGAACTACATTTGCAACCTTACAGTCCTCCGGAACCATGCCGGAGTCTATTCATTCCTGGAAAGTTATCACCAATGCCTCCACAATCTCTGAAGCCACCTCCTTCAGAACCTGGGGGTGCACTTCATCCAGTCCGGGAGACTTATCTGTCTTTAGTCCATTTAGATTTCTGAGCACCTTCTGTCTAGTAATCTTAACTGAATTCACTTCTATCCCCTGAGACCCCTGACTATCTGGTATATTGCTGATGTCCTCCACAGTGAAGACTGATGCAAAATACTCATTTAGTTCCTCTGCCATTTCTTTGTTATCCATTATAATCTCTCCATTATATCTGGAACCAACTCAGGAGACAACCTATAAACAATTTCTAGGGCTAGGAGGAGGTGACATTAAAGCAATGAGCATTATTTATATTTTAACATATTTGTAGGACATCTCCCTGCCTCGTTGCTGATTATCAGAACATTTTCAATGTGGTTGCAAGTCTTCAGCTGAGTTGATTCCATTCCAACACCATGGGCTGCTTTTTTCACCAGAGATGAAGTGACACTATTTCTTTTGAAAAACAGAACAATTAGACTGGACACTATTTCTTTTGAAAAACAGAATCATTAGACTCGAGCTAGAAATTGTAAATCATACATGAAACAAATGTGTTAATTACTGAGTACTAAATGTATCATGTCATTTTACACTGAGCTATATGGACCAGGGTGGTTCCAACTTCAGTTTCTTGTGAGCCGAAGTGGTAATAGTGTGCTGTCACTTGCCTCAGTGCTCCAGACAGCCATCTCCTGTCCTGACCACTGATTACCAGACACAACTGGAAATATGAATAGGCACTAGAAGGAGAAGACTATGCCAACTCCCATCCAGGGCATTTGTCCTAGGTTGAATTACCTTAGGAAAGAAGGCAATGGTATATAAGAACAAAGGGAAAATAAATTGCTTTGGTGGTAACTGTCCTGGATTTTAAACTTCACTCTTTCATCGTGGCATGTAGAAAGGACAAATGCTCCTCACATGTCATCACAGAGTTATTAAGGTACTGCTTCTATTCCCAAAGTCTTTGTATAAAATGGACAAAAATGACTCATTCTAATCATAACATGAATTTTTCGACCACACATGTGGTATAAAGAGAAGTAGATTGGGTGGGTTGAGAATGTGATAAATATTTCCACAAGTGGTGGTGTCTGATAATTCCTGAGAGATGATGTCACGGGTCTTTTATCAGCCTGGCCTACTTATGGAAACATTTATCATTCTCCATTCATCCTAATATAATTTCCTTTATCTCTGCTGCTATTTCAGCCCTAAATGATAAATCCATAGTACTGTAATCACACTAATATGCAAGCACATTTCTGCTGTGAACTCTGAATAAGACAAATTAAGTTTTTCTTGTCTACCTTTGAAGCAATGACTTAGCTTGTCACTGATACTCTAGTGTATGATTTTTCTCTTAATATTGAGTTAGAATACGCTTAAAAATGGATCTAATTGTACTGTTAAAATATTTAATCTAATTTTTACATGTCAACGAAATACTATAGTAAAGTGGACCAAAACATAAATTTCATACAACATGTTGTCCTACAGTTCAATCTTTCTGGAAAACATTTGCTGGGATGGCACTAAATAGCAAATCTATGCCAATTTACCCGAGGGCTGTTGCATTATTTTCATGAATGTAAGAACTCAAGCACTGAGGGAGCTTCAATTATGATACATGACCCATTCGAAATTGTTAATCACAAATGACTTTAGGAGGTCAAGCTGAAACTAGCTTGGGCTAATGTTTTAAAAGAGAGGTGAACACTGAATCCAATGACCGCCGGAAGTGATAGTGCAGCACTGACAATGACATTGGGAACACAGGTATAGGAGTGGACACACTGCTTCATTGGGGCCTTGAAATCTTGATGAACACTTGGAGAGAGATCCTATATGAGGATCCAGGAAGACATCAATGGCTGAAGTGAAATGGTAGTGAGAGGGACTACCCAAAATGATGCACTGTGGATACACAATGCCTTTGCCAGAAAAAGTTTTGTGACCTCACAGATCTGATCTAGGCCAGTAAAAATAGCAACAAATTCATCCATCAAAAGTTGCATAATTTCATTCACAAACAGACTATTACTTAGATTCTCAAATGTGCCTTGCATCTTGCACCTTGCACACACTTCTAGGTATTCAGGCATTACAGGCACATTACTCACACATCATTTCCTTGAAGGAGAAGGTTGCGAGCAACCATAGACTGTAGCAAAAGGCTTGAGAGTGGAGTCTACTGTGGAGATGAAGGTATTGGCGAAAGGTGATAGAATCCCATAGAGTCAGTGGACAGCATGGGAGCAGGATGATGGCTTGCTCATATTTAACTTTTTTTTCTTATATCACACTTCCCCCTTTTCTGCTTTGTAACATGCAACGATCTTGTGCTTCAAGAGGCTGGTCATGGCAGGCATTAACTCCAGCCTCCCAGACAAACTCGACCCACTGCAAATCACCTATCACCAAACAGGTTGATGGTAGATGCCATCCCTTTGGCCCTACACTCACCTCTGGAGCATATGGAAAGTGAAGACACCTATGTTAGACTATTGTTTATTGACTACAGCTCCAACTTCAATACTCTATAATTCCAAGCAAACTCATCTCCAAACTCCTAGACTTGGGGCTCAACACCTCTCTCTGAAATTGGATCCTTGATTTCCTGAACAACAGGCCACAATCAGTACGGATCGGCAGCAACACCTCAGGCATGATTATCCCCACAAGGCTGCGTCCTCAGCCCCCTACTCTACTCCCTATACACTCACAACTGCCTGGCCAGATTCTGCTCTAACTCCATCTACAAGTTTGCAGATGATACCACCGTAGTGAGCCGTATCTTAAATAACGATGAATCAGAATACAGGAAGTAGATAGAGAGCGTAGTGACATGGTGTCATGACAACAACGTTTCCCTCAATGTCAGTAAAGCAAAGAGCTGGTCATTGACTTCAGAAAGGGAGATGGTGCTCTTGTTACATAAACAGTCCTAAGGTCGAGAAGGTAGAGAACTTCAAATTCCTAGGAGTGAACATCACCAATAGCCTATCCTGGTCCAACCACGTTGACACCATGGCCAAGAAAGCTCATTAGTGCCTCTGCTTCCTCAGGAGGCTAAAGAAATTTGGCATGTCCCCTTTGACCCTCACCAACTTTTGCAGCATAGAAAGCATCCTATCCAGATGCATCATGGCTTGGTATGGCAACTGCTCTGTCCATGACCACAAGAAACTACAGAGAATAATGGACACAGCTCAGCACATCATGGAAACCAGCCTCCCTTCCATGGACTCTGTCTACACTTCTCGCTGCCTCGGTAAAGCAGCCAGCATAATCAAAGAGCCCACCCACCGCAGACATTCTCTCTCCTCCCCCCTCCCATCAGGTAGAAGATGTAAAAGCCTGAAAGCACATACCACCAGGCTCAAGGACAGCTTCTATCCCACTGTTTAAGACTATTGAATGGTTCCCTAGTACAATAAGATGGACTCTTGACCTCACAATCTACTCATTATGACCTTGCACCTTATTGTCTGCCTGCACTGTACTTTCTCTGTAACTGTAACACTTCATTCTTCATTCTGTTATTGTTTTACCTTGTACTATTTCAATGTACTGTTGTAATGAATTGATCTATATGAACGGTATACAAGACAAGTTTTTCACTGTACCTTGGTACATGTGACAATAATAAACCAATTTACTTATCTTAAATGTGTACCTCATACTTGCAAGCCAAATCTCTTTTAATTCACTGTGACTATGCCTTTGTGCCTCTCTTATTTTAGATTGCCAAGAAATAAGTGCTTACCTCCATTCCAAAGAGGATGAAAGAAATAATGCGGAACTCCAGTCTGATGGTCAATTCCACTGGATCAGATCATAGCTTGTTGTGGACATTACAAAAGAACCCTAACATCTGGATGTTCACACAGTGAGTCACCAGGCACGTGAACTGCAGACTGGTGAGATGGAGAGGATGGCTTGTGCACCAGATCCCCAAATTGCCAAGGAATATGATGTGGCAGCCTTTAAGTTAAGGCTAATGGAACTAGAGATGTTTGGGATGTTGGTCAGTCTGCCTTAAAACATTTGGCAACTAATTATAGAGGGGATTTCCACTGACCCCCCAAAGCCATCACTCCATCTAGTGCAGTGGCTGATAGATAGTGGGTACAGCAAAGAGCAACAGATTAGATATTTCATTTTCCATATATTTCATCTATTCCAAACATATCTCAGCTACTCTATGGATACCTTTGCCTTCCTCAATTACATGTGATATTTGTCTCTGCTCTCCCATGAATTAACTCTCTAAGTTTTTGGAATACATGACCAGAGTAATGATTGAAGCAGAGATTGGTAAATATATAAGAACATGCAATCACTATTTTACACCCATGTCTTGAAATATAAAGCCAAATCATGCCCAAGTTCCACTTCCCGCCCATCAAGTCCCAAATTCCTGCATTTGGCCCATATCCCTCCAAGCTCCGCCCCTCCATGTACCTATCCAGTGCTTCTTAAATGATACTATTGTACCTGCCTCAACCACTTCCTCTGGCAATTCGTTCCATATACTCACCATCCTCTGTGTGAAAAGTTGCCCCTCCAGTCCTTTTTAAATCTTTCCCCTGTAGCGGTTGCTACCACGGAATAAAACAAGACGCTAGTCGGAGGATTGCCGAACAAGAACTGGTTTATTTTCCCGCCTTGCGCGGGCCCTTTAAGGGAGACTGTTCCCGCCCAATGAAACCGGCAATGACGTAAGTATTACGTCATCAAGACTTTACCGTGCGCGGGTTCTCCCCGTCACTCAGAAAGACGAGGCCCGCCGCCATCTTGGGCCTCGTCACTCCGACGCCGCGCGACCCGACTGCCAAGCCGGTTCGCCCGACTAAACGGTGAGTCGCCACACAACCCCCCCCAGAACCGGCGATACAGTCCCCAAGGTCCGCGGGCTGTGCCAGCTGCCGCTTAGGGGGCCGGCCTCTGTGTCGCGGCGTTGCAACCTTGACAGGTTGTTGCAGATCCAAATGGGCCGGTTTGAGGCGGTCCACTGTGAAAACCTGTTCCCTGCCTCCAATGTCCAAAATAAAGGTGGATCCGTTATTCCGTATGACTCGGAACGGTCCCTCATATGGTCGTTGCAATGGCGCCTGAGGTGTGCCCCTGTGAACAAAAACAAACTTACAGTCCCGTAGTTCCTTGGGCTGGCAGGATGGGGCTTGACCGTGCCGTGAGGTGGGAATCGGGGCCAAGTTGCCAAGCTTCTCGCGCAGTCTTTGCAGGACTGCTGGGGGTTGTTCCCCTTGGTGCCGAAGGGCAGGTATGAAATCCCCGGGGACAACTAGTGGCGCCCCGTACACAAGCTCAGCTGACGAAGTGCGGAGGTCTTCTTTGGGGGCAGTGCATATGCCGAGCAGGACCCAAGGCAGCTCGTCAACCCAGTTAGGACCCTTCAGGCGGGCCATCAAGGCCGATTTCAGATGGCGGTGAAAACATTCCACCAACCCGTTTGATTGAGGATGGTAGGCCGTGGTGGTGTGCAGCTGCGTCCCTAGCAGGTTCGCTAATGCAGCCCAGAGACTGGAAGTGAATTGGGTGCCTCTGTCTGAAGTGATGTGGGCCGGAACACCAAAACGTGAGATCCAAGTTGTGAGCAGCGCCCGGGCGCAGGAATCAGTTGTGATGTCAGTCAGGGGGGTTGCCTCAGGCCACCTCGTGAACCGGTCCACGATGGTAAGGAGGTACCGGGCTCCTCTTGAAACTGGCAGAGGGCCCACGAGGTCGACGTTTATGTGGTCGAACCTCCTACGGGTAGGCTCGAACTGCTATGGTGGGACCTTGGTGTGTCGCTGGATTTTTGACGTCTGGCAGTGCGGACAAGTCCTGGCCCACTCACTGACCTGTTTGCGCAGGCCATGCCAGACAAACTTGCTGGCGACCAGTCGGACAGTAGATCTGATGGACGGGTGCGCCAACCCATGTACCGAGTCAAAAACGCGTCTCCGCCAGGCTGCAGGGACTATAGGACGGGGCTGACCAGTCGCAACGTCGCAAAGTAGGGTCCGCTGACCTGGACCAACCAAGAAATCTCGGAGCTGCAGACCCGAGACTGCGGTTCTGTAGCTGGGCAGTTCGTCGTCGGCTTGCTGTGTGTCAGCTAGGGCCGTGTAGTCGACACCCAAGGATAGGTTGTGGATGGTTGGTCTGGAAAGTGCATCAGCAACGACATTATCCTTTCTGGAGACATGTTGGATGTCAGTTGTGAATTCGGAAATGTAGGATAAATGTCTCTGCTGACGAGCTGACCAGGGATCGGAGACTTTGGAGAAGGCAAAGGACAGAGGCTTATGATCGCTGAAAGCGGTGAAAGGCCTGCCTGCTAGAAAGTATCGGAAATGCCGGACCGCCAGATACAGCGCTAGAAGTTCCCGATCAAAAGCGCTGTACTTCAGTTCGGGCGGTCTAAGGTGCTTGCTGAAAAATGCCAAGGGTTGCCAGCGGCCTTCGAGTAGCTGTTCCAGTACCCCACCCACCGCGGTGTTGGACGCGTCAACCGTGAGGGCAGTCGGGACGTCAGTCCTAGGGTGTACAAGCATCGTGGCGTCTACCAGGGCGTCTTTGGCCTTAACGAAAGCAGCCGCAGCCTCGTCAGTCCAGGTGATGTCCTTGCCCTTACCAGCCAGCAGCGAGAACAGAGGGTACATGATACGGGCTGCTGCAGGGATGAACCGATGGTAAAAGTTGACCATCCCAAGGAATTCCTGTAGGCCTTTGACTGTGTCGGGGCGGGCAAAATGGCGGATAGCGTCCACCTTGGCGGGTAGAGGTGTTGCCCCGTCGCTGGTGATTTTGTGGCCGAGGAAATCGATAGATTCAAGTCCGAATTGGCACTTGGACGGGTTGATCGTGAGGCCGAAATCGCGGAGGCGGGAATACAGCTGGCGGAGGTGGGAAAGGTGTTCCTGGCGGTCACCCCTGGCGATCAGTATGTCGTCTAAGTAAATGAACACGAAGTCCAGGTCTCGGCCTACCACGTCCATCAGCCGCTGGAAGGTCTGCGCGGCGTTCTTAAGGCCGAACGGCATCCGAAGGAATTCGAACAGGCCGAATGGGGTGATAATCGCAGTTTTGGGGACGTCATCCGGATGGACCGGGATTTGGTGGTATCCCCTAACGAGGTCCACTTTGGAAAAGATGCGGGCCCCGTGTAAGTTCGCTGCGAAGTCCTGGATGTGAGGGATGGGATAGCGGTCCGGGGTGGTGGCGTCATTCAGCCTGCGGTAGTCGCCGCAGGGCCTCCACCCTCCAGTGGCTTTGGGGACCATGTGCAGGGGGGAGGCCCAGGGGCTGTCTGACCTGCGAACAATCCCCAGCTCCTCCATGGACGGAACTCTTCCTTTGCCAGGCGGAGCTTGTCTGGAGGTAATTGTCGTGCTCGGGCATGAAGGGGTGGCCCTGTAGTAATGATGTGGTGTCGTACCCAGTGTTTGGGCCTAGAATTTGTAAACGAAGGTGCCAAAATCGATGGGAATTCGGCTAGGAGCTTGGCGAAATCGTCGCCAGAAAGGGAAATGGAGTCCAGGCACGGGGCTGGTGGGGTGATTTCTCCCAGGGGATAGGTCTGGAGAGTGCTAGAGTGGACTAACCGCTTCCTTCGCAGGTCGACTAACAGGTTGTGGGCCCGAAGGAAATCGGCTCCTAGGAGTGGTCGGGCGACGGTGGCAAGGGTAAAGGTCCAGGTAAAACGGCTGCCACCAAATTGTAATTGAAGTGTATGGGTGCCGAAAGACCGTATCGTTGTACCGTTGGCGGAATTGAGTAGAGGACCTGGTGGCCTGGCATGAGTGTCGCGGCCGGTCGGGGGCAAAATACTGACCTCCGCTCCAGTATCAACGAGGAAACGCCGTCCAGATTTCTTGTCCTGAACGAAGAGGAGGCTCCGTCGGTGGCCAGCCGCCGTAGCCATCAGCGGCGGCTGGCCCTGGCGTTTCCCTGAAACTTGCAGGGTGGGCGGCATTGACGGGCCTCCGCACCCCACCTCTGATGGTAGAAGCACAGCTGGTCACCCGTGTCGTCGTCTGCGTTCCTGGAGCGTGGCTGCTCGGTTGTTGGGGCCGGGCAAGGTGGGCATTGGGCTTGCGGCCTGGTGATTTGACTGACGGACGAACCGCTCTCGCGCTTGGCCCTCCACAGGACATCTGCCCGGGCGGCCACCTCACGGGGGTTGCTGAAGTCGGCGTCAGCTAACAACAAGTAGATGTCATCGGGGAGTTGTTCGAGGAAGGCCTGTTCGAACATCAGGCATGGCTTGTGTCCCTCGGCCAATGCCAGCATCTCATTCATTAGGGCGGATGGGGATCTGTCCCCCAGGCCATCCAGATGAAGCAGGCGGGCGGCGCGCTCACGACGGGAGAGGCCGAAGGTCCTGATCAAAAGGTCTTTGAAAGCCGGGTACTTATCTTCCTCCGGAGGTGACTGGATGAAGTCTCCAACCTGGGCAGCTGTCTCTTAGTCCAGAGAGCTAACCACATGGTAGTACTTCGTGGAGTTGGAGGTGATCTGCCGAAGGTGGAATTGCGCTTCGGCCTGGTCAAACCAGACGCTGGGCCGAAGTGTCCAAAAGGTGGGCAGCTTGAGGGCCACTGCGTTGGCTGCTGCGCTGTCGTCCATTGCGCGGGTCGAAAAGCCGTTTGGACTGTCGGGGTCACCAATGTAGCGGTTGCTATCATGGAATAAAACTAGATGCTAGTCAGAGGATTGCCGAACAAGAACTGGTTTATTTTCCCGCCTTGCGCGGGCCCTTTAAGGGAGACTGTTCCCGCCCAATAAACCGGCAATGACGTAAGTATTACGTCATCAAGACTTTCCCGCGCGCTGGTTCTCCCCGTCGCTCGGAAAGACGAGGCCCGCCTCCATCTTGGGCCTCGTCGCTCCGACGCCGCGCGACCCGACTGCCGAGCCGGTTCGCCCGACTAAACAGTGAGTCGCCACACCCCTCTCATTCTAAAACTATGCCCTCTAGAGAAACAAAGGACTACAGATGCTGGAATATCTAGATGAAAAACACAATGATGCTGGAGGAACTCAGCAGCCAGGCAGCATCTGTGAGGAAAAGCAGACGGTCAACGTTTGGGGTCGGGACCCTTCTTCAGGACTGAAGATAGGAAAAGGGGAAGCCCAATATATAGGAGGGAAAAGCAGAGCAGTGATAGGTGGACAAAAGAGAGGAGGTGGGGTGGGCACAAGGTGGTGATAGGTGGATGCAGGTAAGATATAGTGATAGATGCAGGGGAGGAGGGGAGATCAAATCCACTGGGGGATGGGTCAAAGTTAAGGAGGAAAAAAAGGATAGAAAGAAGAGATAAGCTAGGAAAGGGAAGAGACATGGTTGGTGGGGGGGAGGGGTGGTTGTTGGGGGGATGGTCGTTGTGGGGATTACTTAAAGTGGGAGAATTCAATGTTCATGCCTTCAGGCTGCAAGGTTCCAAGACGGAGAATGAGGTGCTGTTCCTCCAGTTTGCACTTGGACTTCTCCTGGCAGTTGAGGAGGCCAACGACTGACATATCTGTGATGGAGTGGGAGGGGGAGTTAAAGTGACTGGCAACAGGGAAATGCAGATCGCGGTTACGGGCAGAGTGCAGGTGTTCTGCGAAACGGTCACCTAGTCAGCGTTTGGTCTCACCAACGTAGAGGAGGTCACACTTAGGGCACCGAATGCAGTAGATGAGATTAAGGGAGGGGCAGGCAAATCTCTGTCTCATCTGAAAGGACTGTTTGGGTCACTGGATGGAGGTGATGGAGGTGGTGTAGGGGCAGGTGTTGCACCTATGGCAGGGGCAGCAGAAGTGCCTGGGGTGGGAGCGGGATGGGTGGGGAGGGAGGAGTGAACTAGGGAGTCATGGAGAGAGCGGTCCCTGCGAAAGACAGAAAAGGGTGGGGAGGGGAAGATATGCTTGGTGGTGGGGTCCCGCTGGAGATGGCAGAAGTGTCAGAGAATGATGTGTTAGGCTCCCCTACCCTGGGGAAAAGACTGCTATCATCCACCTTATCTATGCCTTATAAACCTCTATAAGGTCATCCCTCATTCTCCTGTGCTCCAAGGAATAAAGACCTAGCTTGGCCAACCGCTCCCTTTACCTCAGACCCTCTAGTCCTGGCAACATCCTTGTAAATCTTTTAACAGGGTGACCAAAACTGTACACAGTACTCCAAGTGTGGCCTCACCAACGACTTATACAACTGCAACATAATGTCCCAGCTCCTATGCTTAATGCCCTGACTGATGAAGACCAGCATGCTAAACACATTTTTCACCACCTGTCCACCTGTGAAGCTGTTTTCAGTTAGCTGTGCACTTGTATTCCTAGGTCCCTCAGTTCCATTGCACACCATAGTGCCCTACTATTCAAAGTATAATTCCTACGCTGGTTTGACTTTCCAAAATGCGTCAACTCACGCTTATCTGTATTGAAATCTATTTGCCACTCCTCAGCCCACTTCCCTAACTGATCAAGATCCCCCCGTAATCTACAATGACCTTCTTCACTATCGTATCCTAATTTCATATCATCCACAAACTTACTGATCAAGCCTTGTGCATTTGCATCCAAATCATTTATATAAATAACAAGGATCCCAACACCAACCCCTGTGGCACAGTGCTAGTCACCTGCCTCCATCCCGAAAAACAACCTTCAACCACTACCCTTTGCTTCCTACCTCCGAGTCAATTTTGAATCCACCTGACTAGCTGTCCCTGGATTTCATGGGACCTAACCTTCCAGACCAGCCTACCAGGCAGGACCTTGTTGAAGGTCTTACTAAGGTCCAAATAGACAACATCTACTACCCTACCCTCATCTACCTTTTTGGTTACCTCTTCAAAAAACTCTAAAAGGTTCATCAAGCATGACTTCCCGCGCACAAAGCCATGCTGACTCCTCCTAATCAGACTCTGTCCATTCAAATGCTGGTAGATCCTGTCCCTCACAATTCCCTCCAGTAAATTCCCCACTACTGATACCAGGCTGACCGGCCTGTAGT
Source organism: Pristis pectinata (assembly GCF_009764475.1). Taxonomy (NCBI): domain Eukaryota; kingdom Metazoa; phylum Chordata; class Chondrichthyes; order Rhinopristiformes; family Pristidae; genus Pristis; species Pristis pectinata. The sequence goes on from NC_067406.1 coordinate 118,373,407, forward strand.
TCCCTGGCTTGTCCTTGCTACCCTTCTTAAACAACGGAACAACATTAGCTGCTTTCCAGTCTTCAGGAACTTCACCAGTGGCTAATGATGAAGCAAATATTTCCGCAAGGGCCTCTGCAATTTCTCCTCTAGCCTCCCACAAAGTCCAAGGATGCACTTGGTCAAACCCTGAGGATTTATCCACCTTAATGCACTGTAAGGCTGCAAATACCTCCTCCCTGGTAATATGAATGTTCTCCAAAACATCTCCACTTGTTTCCCTTATCTCTTCTGCAACCATGATTTTCTCCTCAGTAAACACCGAGGAGAAATATTTGCTAAAAATCCCACCCATCTCCTATGTCTTGAGACACAGGGGGCCCTGCTGATTTCTAAGGGGAGCTACTCTCTCCCGAGCCACCATTTTACTCTTAATCTAGCTATAGAACCTCTTGAGATTTTCTTACCTGCCAGATCCATTTCATACCCTCTCTTTGCCCTTCTGATTTCCCTCTTAAGAGTATTCTTAATCTTTCTGTAGACATCAAGGGATTCACTCATCCTGACCTCCAAACTCCAATGTATGCTTCCTTCTTTTTCTTGACCAGAGGCTCAATATCTTTCACCAGCCAAGGTTCCTGAAATTTGCTAAGTTTACCCATCACCCTAACAGGAACATGCTGCTCCTGGATTCATGATACCACACTCTTAAAAGCATCCCACTTGCTATTTATTCCTTTCCCTTTAAACAGGCTCACCCAATTGACCTCTGCTAGATCCTGCCCAATTCCCCCAAAATTAGCCCTGCTCCAAATTAGGACCCTGACCTGTGGACCTGCCCTGTCCTTTTCCATCACTATCTTAAAACTAATAGAATTATGGTCACTAGAGCCAAAGTGCTCCCTGACCGCCACTTCAGTTACCTGCTCTGCCTCATTCCCTAAGAGAAAATTCAGCAAATCCAATACCCTTTACTGTAATTTTTTTTTTGAGGTGCCTGGAATGTTTGGCTATGGTTTGAATTAATGGTTGAGCTTTGCTAACCACTTCGCTGTAAATTCGTGTGTGTGTTCCAGATTGACACAAACAGCAGCCAATCAGATAAGCTCCATTTTCCATCCCCTCACTACTGCTTTTGTTTGGCTCCAAATGCCTTTTCTTATTGGAGTCAAATCAATATTGGCAACAACTTATTTATCTTAAACTGAGACCTCTGACAAAGAAAAATCTTGGAAGCAAATTGAGCAAGTGAATATTTTGCCTTTATAAACCTGAAAGCAACGTAAAACATAAGTATTGGCCTTTTATACAACACAAATGAAACTTTTCTGACTTAGCCATTTAAACTGTGTCAGAATTTACAGTTTGTAATTTTCCATCAGCCCCCAAATTAATTTCAGAAATGTCTTAATAGATTGACAGAACAAAGGTGAAATGACTATTGTATTTGAAGTTTTAAAGAAATATATTTTGTACTCTAAGACAAAGATAGTATCAGATTGTTTTTCTACTTTCTGATGTCATTAAAACATTTGAATGTTTTTGATGTGTATTTCCTTTAAGCAAAACCTCTGTGTTTATTCTTGGGAGAAAGACAGGCAGAAAACAGTGAAGGACAGATAGACAGCCAGGTGGGAAAGACACAAGCACAAGATGATTATCAACATATGTTGCTGATGCTGGATTTAAATTTGCTCTTATGACTGAGGGATTAGCTGATCAGCAGAAAACTGGATGGAACTTGTGGAAGCATCTGGCTGTAGGCTTTAAATGCCTGAAGAGGCCCAAGAGGACTTTCACTAAAACTGTGAAGGAGCAGAACAGGATGGAGTATGCTATTTTTTAATGGCAGCCTGCAATTAAAGGTAGCAGTTGGTAACCAATAAATGGAGATATCAATATAAAGAGTAAAAGAAGAGAAGATAGTCTTATTAGGGATAACAGCATGGCTTTGTCAGGGGCAGGTCATGCCTCACATGCCTAATTGGGTCATCTGAGGAAGTGACAAAACAAATTGATGAAGGTGGAGCGATGGATGTGGTGTATTTGGATTTTAGTAAGGCGTTTGACACGGTTCCATCTGTAGGCTCCATACAGAAAGTCATGAGATATGGGATCCATGGAGACATGGTTGCGTGGATTTGGAATTCGCTTGCCCACAGAAGGCAGAGGGTGGTAGATGGAGAGCATTTCGCCTGGAGGTCTGTGACTAGTGGTGTTCCACAGAGATCTGTTCTGGGACCCCTGCTGTTTGTGATTTTTATAAATGACTTGGATGAGGAAGTGGAGGGATGGGTTAGTAAGTTTGCAGATGACACGAAGGTTGGAGGTGTTGTGGATTGTGTAGAAGGTTGTCGCAGGTTACAATGGGTTATAAACAGGATGCAGAGTTGGGCGGAGAAGTGGCAAATGGAGTTTAATCTGGAAAACTGTGAAATGAAGAACTTTGGAAGAATGAACTTGAAGGTAGAGTACAACGCTAATGACAGTGTAGAGGAGCAGAGGGATCTTGGGGTCCAACTCCATAGATCCCTCAAAGTTCCTGTGCATGTTGATAGGGTGGCTAAGAAGGCATATGGTGTGCTGACCTTCATTAGTCGGGGCTTGAGTTCAAGAGCCATGAGGTAATGTTGCAGTTCTTTAAAACTCTGGTTAGACCACACTTAGAGTATTCTATTCAGTTCTGGTCGCCTCATTAGAGGAAGGATGTGGAAGCTTTAGAGAGGGTGCAGAGGAGATTTACTGGGATGCTGCCTGGATTAGAGAACATGTCTTATGAGGAAAGGTTGAGCGAGCTAGGGCTTTTCTCTTTTGAGCGACGCAGGATGAGAGGCAACTTGATAGAGATATAAGATCATGAGGGGCATAGACAGAGTGGACAGCCAGCACCTTTTCCCCAGGGTAACAATGGCCAATACCAGAGATGTCAGTTTAAGGTCAGAGGAGGAAAGTTTAGGGGCGATGTCAGAGGTAGGTTTTTTACACAGTGAGTGGTGGGTGCTGGGAACGCACTGCTGGGGGTGGTGGTAGAGGCTGATACAATAGGGAAATTTAAAAGACCCTTAGATAGGCACATGGATGTGAGAAAAATGGAAGGTTATGGGATGTGTAAGAGGGAAGGGTTAGATTGATCAGGGCATAGGTGTTTATGTAGGTGTGCACAACATTGTGGGCCGAAGGGCCCGTACTGTGCAGTACTGTTCTATGTTCTATAATTTTAAAATAATCTTGTGAGCTGGGTGATAATTCAGCGGGTAGGTACAGAAAATTACACAACTTGGAGGTCTTGTACAGACAACAGATGGTGGGATTGGCTTCTGGGGCCAATCCAGGGATCTTGTGATCAGGGTCAGGATGAGTTCACAACAGGAGAGCCATAAATTTTGTGCAGCTAACAGGAGCAGTGTAACTTCCCTGGGTGAAAAATATTTGGATCTCTTTCATCAATGGATCCTCTTTTCCAATATCTTTACCTATTGGAAAGGTTATTGCAGCTACCACCTAACTATTGAGTTATAATTGGAGTTCTGATGTCATTATCAGGATCTGTGCTACCAACTCAGTTGAGCAATTTAATATAAGTATTGCAGCACTTCCAATTGCTACGGGTTGTTAAAAATCTGGAGGAGTGTGCCAGCACACCCAAGCTGTTCCCCTGAGTAGCATGGTTAAAATTAAAATTGTATTGTGGTGCTATTATGTACCAATGAAGCTGGCTTTTAAACCCATTTGTTCCATGATGGAAAGAAAATGATAAACTATCTAAGATTTATATGCTTCACTTTTGTCTCAACCCAAGTTGTTCTACTTAATCCTCAGACTCACCATGTACAATACCACAACAGATGGACTAATGTGATATAAAGATCTTGTGCTTGGCACATTTTATCCAGCATACTTAGGATTAATCCACTTCCATATTAAAATTGGTTTCGCACTTCAATGTAAAGTTTTCAAGAAAATAGAATAAAAACTAATCACTTGTAATTGACAGAAATTTTCCTGCAACAAACAATATCTAATTTGCTCTAATCAACAGATGCTTTACATTATTATGGTCTTAAAGGGATTCATACTTTTCCTTTCATTACACACACCTGCACTTTTAATAACAGAACAATATACTATAAAATGCTCGTCTGTATAAAGCTATGACCAACATGCCACACTGTGGGAGATCCATTGATTATTTGTCATTATCCCTCTGATTACTGCAGATTTTTCTGTTTGATTTGCATCCTGAGTCTTGTCTGCAGGTGGTTTGTTCTCAGGATCCTATTACTGTCATTCTGAAAGCAGCCATTGTGAAATTGCCAGTATTTTACTCTTTCTCTCTCTGTTTCTAAGGAGTGGGATAGGGGAAGGATGAGTTATGGGAGCAGTGTCAAACCCAACATTACAAATACATTTAGCAACAGATATTTCCCCAGATATTTTAGATACTGAAGTGTCTTCAAGATGGAGAAAATATGGCTTTAAGCTGATTTAGTCCACATCTAGTGTACAAAGCCATTGAGGTAAATTGAGCTTGTGCGCTGAATGCCCAAATAGTCATTAAAGGACTGATCATCAGTCATGTTGCCGGCTACCAATTATTAAGGAAGCTCCAGAACATTTTGGTGTACCGTTTGAACTAACACCATCTCCTATTCATGACCACAGTAAACAAGTTGTTACAGAAGATTTTGAGCACTGCCTACCAGTATATCAGTTAACTCTTGTCCAAGTCTGAAAGAGGACTTTTGAAGCTCATTTTGCAGCACGTCATCAAAACTTAATTAATATTATATTGACATTTATCCTGGAAATTATCTGAGGGCTTCTTCTAAAAGGAGTAAATGCTGTACCTTAGTGGCTCCCTTGAGAAAAAAAGGAACACTTAAACATGGACATTTTGCCAGTTTCCTCAGTGTGCAAGAGAAGGAGGCATGAAGACAATTAGCAGCAGGAGGGCGAAATGGAATTCTTTCACATGTGCATAAACTGTAGAACAATCCTCGTCCTACACAAGGGCCTCTGTTGCCATATCTAAGAAACCAGGTGCCCTCTCATTCAGCCCCAGTGCCATCCTGAAATGTGCCACTGTATCAGCCAGCAGAATCCCACCTTGGAGTGGAAGTGGAACCTACATGCACAGTTCCATGAAAATTGTGCCTAAGCAGTGTTTGGATGCTTAACTTATATGTTTTCTTATTATCACAAAAAAGGAGGCCATTTGGCCCATTGGATCTGTGCTGGCTCCCAGCAGTCCCATTCCTATTCTCCATATTTTCCCCCATTTCTACAATTTATTCTTTCCTAACATGCCAATTAACTTCCCTTGATTCTCTTGCCATTTATCTACACTGAGTAATAATTTACAGTAGCCAATTAAGTTGCATGTGGCTTATTGACTTCCAGACAAATTTATAATGGTAATCCACAATTCGAACCAAATTTATGCATTTAAACAAGCTCCTCAAGCAGGTGAGTCTTACCAGGAAAACACTCATTTGTGCCTGTTTCTACTTTCATCAAAATAATTCACAATTGGAGTAACTCTTACAAAGCTAAGTGGTTTACATTATCTTATTGATCCAAAACTATTAATAGACTATTTATTCACAACATTGTATCAACTAATAACTTGGAAATAAGATGGGGAGTATGACTCACAATAGCTTTTCTGCAGTGCAGCAAATAAAGGCAATTTACTCAGAAGATATGGCAATTTCTCTCAATAAAAGGATAATCTTTCCAATTAAATACAATAAATGGAATATAGTAACATATAAATTATGTGCTAGAAGTCAATCCTTTGCCACAGAAGTGTGTTAAATTGAAAGCATAAGATTCACATTCAGCAAACTCAGGAGGATAAAGTTCATCCTGTACAAGAAGTACAGTGTGCATGTTTATTGTAATGGTGTATTAATCGTAGACCTGATAGGGTAACTTCAACTATCTCATCCTCTTCGTGAGAAAATATGTTCAAGACAAGCACAGGATCATGAAATGTGTAACAAAAATGCAATATTATTTCTTTAGTTTGACATGTTAGATAATTTTCCCTTTAGTTATTGCTGCAATAGCTAGTTGTTTTTTGTCTTTTATTATGTTCACATAAATAACAAACATTTTGTTTGTGTTGCATTCTACAACCTGAATTTACACGTAAAGTCATAAATCACAGTGTATAATTCTGGTCCAATAATATAAATGAGCACCTGCCTTATGATACTGGCAAAACAACAGGCTAGTTTTTAAAAACACAGGCAGAGAAATTCATCTTTGGTCATTTGAACTAAATGCATGAGAGGATATCAACCTTCAGCTGTACTCGCCTCCACACATTTGGTCAGAATGTAAGCAGGTGAAGAACCCAGTGATTGGTGCTCCAACATATGTTTAGCATGAGTGATCAAAGATGAATCTCTCCCACATTGAATCCTTTGGGACTGTTCCATAATGATGGTGCAATTATTGTATCCAGTGGTAATTCCTAAACAGCAACAATGTGAAATTACACTCTTCCTTTCCCTCATCCACTTAGGAAAATTCAATTACTTTTCTTTCCAAATTAAGTATTGTAAAGAAAGATTTTCAGAATTTGCTCTATTGTTAAGCTTTTGTTTTAGATGATTGAAAGTTCTCGTTCTGTTGGATCGTTATTCAAAGCAGGTGGATAATAATCCAACAGAACCACAACTTTTGATCAGTAATAAATTAAGCTCCTCATCAGCATATTACCTTTGCTGGAAGGAACCTTCCTCTGTTGGTTCATAATTTTTTATTGATAATTTTCTTCCACATTTAATTCCCTTTCTTTATGAATGTATATTCAAAAGGGAATAATTGTTATAGTATTTTCAATAAATGTTTAAAAATTATGGTTCAGATAACTGTGGGACCCATTTTTATTTGATGATTATTAATTATGTATGGTAACAATTTAACAATTAATATCAATGATGCTGTCATCTTTTATGCAGCTTTACTCTGCACTTTCCTAATATTTTATTTATTCATTTTTAGGATGTAAGCATCACTGGCAAGGCCAGCCTTATTGCTCATTCCTATTTGCTCTCGAGAAGGTAGTGGTGCATTACTATTGTGAATTGCTCTTGTGTGTCTGTTGAAGGCACTTCTACAATGTTGTACACTAGGGTGTTTCAGGATGTGAACCCAGTATCAATGAAAGAATGCCAATGTACTTCCAAGTGAGATGGTGCCCTGACTTGGGGAACTTTCAGGAGGTGGTGTTCCATTGTGCCTACTGCCCTTTTCCTTCATGGTGGTGAAGGCTGCATGTTTGGGAGTTGCTGTTAGAGTAATCTAGGTGAATAGCTGCAACTCAATTTGTAGATAGTGCACACTGTGGACTGGTGGTTGGGGGGCGAATTAATCTTTAGGTTGGGATTTAGGTACCAATCAAGTATGCTGTGTTTTCCTGGATGGTATGGAGCTTACTGAGTGTTGTTGGAGTTGTATTCATCCAGGAAAGTGAAGTGTATACCATCACATTTCTGACTTCTGCCTTGTAAATGGTGGAAAGGCTCTGTGGTATCAGGAGATGAGTCATTCACCACAAGATTTGCAACTTTTGACCCACTCTTACAGTCGCAGTATTTATGTGGCTCATTCAGTTGAGTTGTTGGTCAGTGTTGATAGTCAGGGACTTGGCAATGATAATGACATTGAATGTCAGGTGTCAGTGGTTAGACCGCCTTTTGGACATGGTCATGGTCTGGCATTTTTGTGGCATGAATGTAACTTGCTACCTCTCAATTTATAACAATATTTATTGTTCTTGATTATTTTTTAACAAATTGCATCTACTTTTGTGGATTATGTTTGTAGAAAAGCACTTAGGAAACATGAAGTGCAATTTTCAGTGAATTAAATGAAACAAAAGCCAGAACCTGAATATTGGCTCCAGCTGCATTGCGTGAGTTTTCCTCGAAGCATTGTAAACTCCAGCTGACACAGTGGGGTTACTTAATTAGGCACTTCATTTGTCTTTATATATATATATTAAATAGTGCCAAGGCTATGCTTTATAAAAATGTATGTGAAGCATTGAAGGTCTGATTAATATAATATCCTTGTCCATCTTTGCAAAACAATATCAGTGGCTAATAACAACCACAATATCTCACTTGTATGATCGAACAACTGGATTACGAGGATAAATTTATGATGTAAGAACAGATTAAAGACCCACCATTTACATTTAATCAGATTGTTACCTTTCCACAGCCAGGCCTTGGCTGAAAAATCTATAAACAGCCATATTTGTCACCTGGCCCATGGGTGGTGGTGCTTTTCCCTCAGTTGCTGCATATTCTGCTGTGTTCCTGAACTCAGACTACCTCAGCCATAGTGGAAGCTGGTATTCACCATGTCCTATCTTGATATCTCTTTTTACTGCTCTGGCATCTTTTCCTCATCCAAGTATTTCACCCTCTTGCACAATTACTTCTTTCCTCGGCTGTCCTTTTAGTTTATCTTCCTATTTCCAGCTGACTGTCCAGGTTGTTAGCCAAGAATTTCTCTTTATTTTCCCCCTTTTTTGCAACATTAACCCTGAACCCCATGCCTGTATGCATCTGCCTTATCTTCTTCATTCAGTATTACTTCCCGTATCAACCCCTGCACCCACTGACACAACCCCCCCCCCCCCCATCCTTCATGTCACACAAAGCTGCATTTCTGAAATCTCAGGAAGTGATGTTTCCTCATCCACTCTCACCACTCACCTCCGAATGTCCTCACTTGTTCCTCTACTGTTGTTTCTGAGGTTGAAGTATACTGCAGCTACATCACTTAAGAGTTCTTTTGTTTTGCCCCTCTGCATGGAATGTCATCCCTGGCATTCCATGCCCAAAATGCCCCAGGTAGAGCTTCCATTTCTGCATCCTCAAATTTGAAGTGTGAAAGCCTAAGGGAACTTGATATATGACAGCCTTGGGCATTCACTGCCACATCTAAAATATGAATTCAAACATCAAAATCTTCTCATTGCTAGAAGATAACCCTACAAAGACGATTCACAAATACTGTATTCTCAGTAGCAGATTGTCTGCTCCGCTCTTCCTTGTTCTTATAGGCCATTGAATATCTGAAAATTCATAGAGAGATGCTGCAGGGAAACAGACCCTTTGGCCCATCAGGTCCATGCTGACCTTCACCCAGCAACACTAATCCTACATTTAGCCCATTCTCCCTACATTCTATTGTCTCCCCCAGATTCTACCATTCATCTATAAACTAAGGGCAGTTTACAGTGGCCAATTAACCCACTGATACGCATGTCTTTGGGATGTTGGAGGAAACCGGAGCGCTCAAGGGAAGCCCACGTAGTCACCAGGAGAACGTGCAAACTCCACACTGACAGGACCCAAGGTCAGGATTGAACCCTGGTCTCTGTTGCAGTGAGGCAGTGGTCCTACTAGCTGTGTCACTGCCACCCATATCATGCTTAAGGAGTCTGTGCAGTTCTTCAACCTTTTAATGCATTGATTATTCATGCCACTTATCTAAATCACCTCCTCACCATCACACTAGTTCCAGGTTTATTCACAGTTTTACCCCATCCTTATTATTTGACAGCTTTACCCCTTAGCTCTCTTCCTTCCAGGTTTATCCTGTACCCGTTCTTTGATGTTGTCCTCAATGAACTGCTCAGCACTCAACGATCTTTCTTTATCCCTTTTCACAGAAATCATTCCCAATTGCTTCAAAACTTTTTTTGTAATCCCTCGGGAAAAGAGCATCTGTCCTTTTCAATGTGTGCTTAATTTTTAACCTTTCTTCCTTCTAACAAGTCCTGAGTCAATAGCATTCAACTCGATGCTCAGTTCTGCTACAATACATAAGCTGAACCATCACTAGCCAGTTTCCAGAGCACGGAGACAACACTGCAAATGCCAATGGAAAATCAATCCTTTCTGTTCTCAGTTACTGCATTGTTCACTCTTTAACTATTGCTCCTCCATGTTCCACTATTGTTTGTTTACCTCACGCAGTTACATAATTATGTCATCAACTTTTCCAGCATCTTAGCGTTTCTCCTAATTCGCTTCAATGAGTTTTATCTTTGCCCTTATCCTTTACCTTATCTGCACATTTCACCTTGCCAACATTGTGTAAATGCATGGCATATGTCCTATCTGTGTGTCGAGTGGTTCTGTTCTATCTCTTGATCATTGCCATTGACACCACAATAATTTCTGTTTGTAACATAAACTATCTGAGACCAAGTTTCGGTTAACTTGGAACATTGACATTTAAAACTTGAGAGCCCACAATAATCTTACGTGACTCCCATTAAAAGATGGCCACATCCCCGCAACCTCCCGCAGTTCGTTCAGGCAGAATCGGGTGGCACACACACTTGGTAACCTAGATGAATGTGAGGTAAATTCTTGTCATTAGCATCACCACACATTTTCACCTCTGAAATATTGTTCTCCTTCCCTGCTGATGCCTAACCTCTAACCTTGCTTTGCTATTTCCAGTCTCAACTTTATTGCCTTCCCATCCAACCATTGGAGCAGCATCTCCAACCTTGAGCTCCAAATCTCCACTTTCTGCACTATGTTTTGCAATGAATAATCAAAGAGGTTAGAACAAAACTAAAATCACAGAAGAAGGGCTGGAAGTTGTAAGGCACACTGAAAACTCACACTAATTGGTGATATGCAGAATGTTTTGCCTGAGGGCCCAATACTGCAAACTTCAACAGTGGATGAGGCACACTGTGCCATAGAATAGGGCTTGCATACTTTGAATTTGAAAGGCCTTCCCTTTGTGCAGTCAGGGTTTAAGCTCGAGGCAGAGGTTGGGATGGGTGAGTGTGCAGGGATGTTGGTTTGAATAACTCAGGATGGGGATGAAAACGCAGTTTAAATGGTGAAGAAGAGGCCTGGTTAGGTGGGTGTGAGAAGAACATCAGTCATGAAGGATCAGGACCCCAAGGGGCAGGTAAGGTATAGCAGTGGTGCTCCAATTGAGTTACCAGACTAGTATCTGGTCCCACATCCACAGACACAAGCTTAACTCCCACCACAGCAATAAATGCTGGTTTTTTCTATGTTAACGTCAATTTTGATAAAAACGAATATCGGGCTCATGTTTGGGGACAAGGAATGATCAGCCAGCGATCAGGGAGGGGTGTGGTTGGTTTAAAGAGTTGGGAGATTCTGTTTGGAGATAATTGGATTAGAGATTGCTTGTGGAGGTGCATTAGAGGTGGTCAGACTGGGGATCAAAGGGAAGGGTGGTCTGGATAACAGGTGGCTGGATGGAGGGTGTGGGGAGAATCTCGCTTGAGAACGAGGATGGTGGGGTTTATTATGTGGAGTTGATTGGCAAGCCTGAGGGACAGCTATTGCAAGGGGTAAGTTCTTCAGTTTAGGTGGATTCCCAGAACCAGACTCTCCGCCCTCTGCATGTTCTGTGAGTTGGCACATCAGATGTACATCAGAAGGAAAAGCACAGACTTCGAGGAACTTGCAGTGAATCCCTGAATTTCCTACATTTTTAATGAAATTGTACTGTACAGCACACATAATCATGGCACTGAGTGATGCAGTTTTCACATTTTAAGTATAATGACAATAAATGGGAATGTAAGAAATAAGGAGGAAGTATGAAGAAAGAATTATTTTAAATATCTACATTTATTTTAATAAATTGTTTAATGTCATTTTGGACTGCTGAGGGGAGAGGATTGTTTAGTTTGTGATGTGGAAAGTGGAAAGATGATTTAATTTGTAGTTATTGAAGTTACAAAGAAGGGATTTTGGAGTCGATGTATTGTTTTATAGGAGAGAAGCTAAACTAAAGAAAGGCAAAGAACAAGGAACTGATATAGAAACTACAGCAGTTCAAGGCAGTAGCTCACCACCACCTTCTCCAAGGTCATTAGGAATGGGCAACAAATGTTGATCTTGCAAGTGAAACCCAAATCCTAAAAAACGTAAAAAGGTTGTGTTCGATAAAGCTGAATTCTTTAAGAAGATGACATGCATGATAGAACAGGGGAATGCAGTGGTGTTAACACACATGGGCTTTTGAAACACCTTTGATATAGTGCCAGACAATAGACTGTTTGATTTAGCATGTAGAATTTTGAAGAGAATGAAAGTTAAAAACTGGTCATTAGAATGGAAACAGAATAGTTAAGATTGGTCTCAGAATTGTATGGTGTATACAGCGGTGCCCAATAGACTGTAAAACACTTTTGTTCTCTGTGTTTGTCAGTACTTGGATAATCATTTGCAGACAATACCAAAATAGGAGGAAATGTGTACAGTCTGAGGAGTAAAGATGGATTATTCAATGAGACTCAACGTCAGTAATATGTTATCCTTGAGTTAATGGATTCAGGTGTTACAGACATGAATGTACAACCCAGACTGGCTCTTTAGTGCAGAACAGGGGGAGGGCTGCACTATTGCATGTCCAATTTTTCAGATGTGACATTAAACTGAAGCCACAACTGATCCTTTCAGATCAACACAAAAGATTCCATGGCACTTTTCCAAGGAAGCTGAGTGTCTTTTTTCACTCCTGTGACCTGGCTAATTTGAATTTCTTTGGATCCCTTCAGAAACTTCTCCAATGATGATGTTAGAGTGATAGACTTGTGGTTTCCTGATTCCATTTTGTCCAATGGGAATTAACTGAGCTTTCCCTAAATTGAGCTGTTATGAGCAATAACTTGCTCATAATTTCAGTAATTTCAACAGCTCCCTTCTCTTAAGCACTTCTTGCACTATCACTAAAGCTGGAGCCCTACCTATTTTAAGATTCACTGTTCATTCAGGATGACATTATGTTACTTAGTGCAACACATCCTACAGCTGTGACATGAGCTGAACTGATGTGAAATATCATTTAGCAGTTCTGTTAATCTGACAAGCAATTTGAATCTGTTTTTTAGGGGGCCTACACTATCTCTAATGACCTTCTAACAACTGACGTAAATAAAAAATCTATTACTACAACAATTGTGCACCATCTTCTTTTCCAAATGTTTCTTAGCTACGCTAGTGGATGGATTTAAAGAATCTTCTCCTAAAGAGTTGTCTCCTAATTTCTTTCTATGTTTCATTTTGATTATTTTAGATTAATAAACCTTGTCAATTCTGGTTCCTGTAAAGGAAGCATACAAGAGTGAGTGGGGAATTATGCCTGACAACTTAAGGCAAGGCAGCTTTACAAGAAGTAGCTCCAATAAATGTTCTTTCTCTGAAAACTAACAGTGAAGGGCAACCACCAGAGAGCTTAAGGATGAAGCTGGCATAAACAGAAAGGCTTACACCATCCCACTATTAAGCCTTCCCTTTTTGGTACTGCTCTTTCCATCAGAGAAAACTTTGGCCACTGGAAGCTGTTGTAATTCTTGATGCATTTCCATTCTGAAGAAGTACTATGCACTGCATACCTTTCCCACATAGAAACAGAATTCTGCGCTCAGTTAAACTCTGTAAAAATAATTTGTATAAATAGTACTTATTAGTTTCTTGGGTGGAGAATCTCCCCATGAGACTGGCAACAGATGCAAAACAGGCTCAGCACAACAAGCAAAGTTTGCTGCCCATATGGTATCACTATCATGTTTCCTGTTTGTGGCAGGGGATCGGCAGAGGATGTTAGTGGGGTGAAAGAAGAGTTGCCAGAAATCTTGTATCTCAAGGAATGCCCTATATTTAGATGGAAATTTACTGACCCACTTTAAATTGGTACCCTGAAAAGATTTCTTTGCTGCTGTATACAAAGGTCAAGTGTTGCTGAGTTTTACCTAAAAGCACTAAGAAATATCCATAGCAATTGTAGGTGCACATCAATTATTGGTAACAGCAAGAACATCAGAAGGAGAGGTGTGGCAGAGTACTAAGAAAACTATCCCTTATTTTTGAAATATAATGTTGAAAACAGATTAGGGGCCATGGAGGACAGAGAGGTCATTGGATCATTGGTGTGGGAATGGGGTTGTTGGAGGAGGTGGTTTTGATGGCTGAGAAGGTTAGCAATGTACTTTGGTAGCCCAAGATATTCTCCTCCCCATTCCCACACCGATCTGTCTGTCCTCAACCTCCTCCACTGCCAGGGTGAAGGACAAATGCAAACTAGAAGAACAGCACCTGGATAGTCTACAACCTGACAGCATGAACATTGAACATTGAATTCTCCACTTTCAGGTAACCTGCTCCCCCTCTGCCCCTTTCTCTCTCCTAATCTACCCAGGTCCTCCTACACACACCCGACCCCTCTGCCCACGATCACCCAGTTTCCCCTTCTGCATTTACTTCATGTGCTCATCATCTGCACACTAGCCCCACTGGGCCCCCTCTCCCTTCTGTTCCCATTTGCCCACCCCACCTCCTCTATTTGGTTCCATGGTCCAGCTTCCTTTCCTATCAGATTCCATAACCTGCAGACCTTTGTTGCCTCCACATCACCTCCTACCCTCTGTTGCTATTTCCATCCTTTCCTCCTCAACCTGACTCCATCTGCCAATCAACCCCTCCTCACCTGGATCCACCTATTGCTTGTCAGCTTTTACCTCAACCCTCCCTCTCATGATTTTATACTGGCTATCTCCCATTGACTCTTTCAGTCCAGATGAAGGAGCTTGATCCGAATTATCAACTGTTCATTTCCCTCTGCAGATTGGTAATTGCTTTATTATTGTTATAGGTACCGAGATACCGTGAAAAGCTTTTGTTGTGTGCCATCCAGACAGATCATTCCTTACATAGGTACATAGAGGGAGTACCAAAGAGAAAAACTGAATGCAGAATATAGTGTTGCTTACAGAGAAAGTGCAGTGCAGGGAAACAAAGTACAAGGAAGATGATGAGGTAGATTGAGAGATCAAGAGTTCATCTTTAGCATTTAAAATATCCATTCAAGAGTCTTATATCAGCAGCATAGAAGCTATTTTGAACGCGGTGGTACATGTTCTCAAGCTTTTGTATCTTCTGCCCAATGGGAGGGGGAAAAGAGAGAATGACTGGTCCTTGATTATATTGGCTGCTTTCCCGAGGCAGCGGGAAGTATAGAGTCAATGGAGGGGAGGCTGGTTTTCATGACGGACTGGGCTGCTTTCACTCTCTGTAAAACTTCTTGCAGTCTTGGGCAGACTAGTTGCCATACCAAGATGTGATGCATCCAGATAGGATCCTTCCTATAGTGCATCTGTAAAAATTGGTGCGAATCCTTGGGGGCATGCTGAGTTTCATTAGCCTTCTGAGGAAGTAGAGGTGCTGGTGTATTTTCTTGGCCATGGTGTCCATGTGGTTGGACCAAAGAGTCATAGAGTGATACAGCACAGAAACAGGCTCTTCAGTCCAACTGGTCCATGTCAACCAAGATTCCCATCTAATCTATTCCCATCTGCACTCGTTTGCCCCATATGTCTCGAAATCTTTTCTATCCAAGTGCCTTTTAAATGTTGTTAATATACCTGCCTCAACCACTTCCTCTGAGAGTTCATTCCATACACTGGCCACCCTCTGGGTGAAAAAGTTGCCTTTCAGATTCCTATTAAATCTCTCCCCTCTCGCCTTAAAACTTATGTCCTCAAGTTCTTGCTTCCCTAACCCTGGAAACAGACTGTGTGCATTCACCCTATCTATGGGCCTTATGATTTTGTACACCTCTATAAGATTCTCCTACGCCCTAATGAATAAAGTCCCAACCTGCTCAACCTCTCTCCATAATTCAGTCTCTCAAGTCCCGGCCATATAAATCTCCTTTCCAGCTTAATGGCATCTTTCCTATAGCAGTGTGACCAAAACTGAACACAATATTCCAAATGCGGCCTCATGCAGCAGGACAAACTATTGGTGATATTTAGAACTAGGAACTTGAGGCTCTCAACCGTCTCCACCTCAGCACCATTGATACAGAAAAGGGCATGTACTCTGCCTCACTTCCTGAAGTCGATGACCAGCTCTTTGGTTTTGTTGACATTGAGGGAGAGGTTGTTGTCTTGACACCATACAACTAGGCTCTCTATCTCCTTCCTGTACTCCATCTATTCATTCTTTGAGATCCAGCCCACTATGGTGGTGTCATCTGCAAACTTGTAAATGGAGTTAGAGCAGAATTTGGCCACACAGCCATGAGTGTATAGGGAGTAAAGGGCTAAGGACAGCCTGACCCGCTAAGATCATCCAGCAGTTTGATTTTAGCTTCGAAGCCCCGCTAATGGCCCCACACCATTCCATCCTTTTGTCCTCATTTCCCTTAAGTTGTCAGTTTTCCTGAAGGTCAGTGATATTAAAGATGGAAAAATAGCCTCATTTAGTATTAAAATGTGTATTGAAGGATGGATTGACTTCTGGATCCATCTCCACTTCCCCAGTCCTGCCTCAGTTAAAATTGGAAGTGTACCAATTCATAAGATATTAGCTTTGGACAAAATTTATTTGAATTTGTATTTCCTACTTGACTTAAATGTTAAAATTACTCCCATTAATCTGTTTAAAATAAAGAATTATCTCCTCCATTGAAATAACATATCAGACGCATATCAAAATGGGAGTAGGTTTTATGTTTATACATAAAAATGTATATACAAATGTTATACATTCAGATACCAATACCATAAGCAGCAACTTACAGTTAATAATTCCCAAGTAAAATGTAACAGTTTAAATCTGAAAAAAATCTTTGCATCTGTGGAGGTTGTAAAACAGTGCAGATAATTTTTAATGGAATATAGATCTTTCTTTAGCTATTAAAATAATAATAGTCTGCATTTTAGTATTTGTTTCTGCTTGAAAGAATGCACTAATCTTGAGTCCATTGGACTTTTAGTATTCCCCATGCACTGAATCTACCAGACTGGTTAAAGACTCTTGTCTGCAGTACTTGAATTGCTTGGCAACAGTGAAAAATTTATTTGTTACCAACAACACGATGTATTCACCAAAGAAGGGCACATTACAACATTTTCTCATTTTCTTCAATTACTCCTTTGTACATTACAGCTCTGCAACTTTTGGAATTTTTGTTTTCCATTATTGTAACAGTGGGAATCTCAGGTATTCATATCTCAGACAGAAGTTGGTCGTCTGCTGACTACAAGCATAATCAAATTGTTTTATTAATAGATGGAAGTTTACCAGCTGTGACCAAGTACTATATAAGGATTTTTTTATTGCTGTAGAAGTTACCAAGACAGGAAATAAAGTAGGATTTGCAGTCCCTTAGATCTGTTCCATCATTAATTGTGATCATGACTAATATGCAATTCAGCTTCTGTCCATGTTTTATATAACTAAATATACATATTGATCTCCAGCTTAAATATTTAAGTTGACCATTCAAAAGAGAGATTTCTAACACATCTTTTAAAAATTAGCATACGCTTCGTGATTTCATCCTTAAGTGGCCTGGATCCAATTTTAAGATAATGCACATCTGATCTTGGAATCTCACAATGGGCAACGATTTTTATCCTTTCAACTCTATATGCCAGTTACTGGATCTTAATTAGCTAACTTCTCATCCATGTTTTTGGAACCACTAGGTTTGACTATTCTAACACAGATCTGTCCGATATTCTTCATTCTATCCTTAATGAGCTGGATATTATCCAAGGTGCTGCTGCCTGTGTCCTAACTCACGCCAAGCTGTGAGGAGGATGGAAAGAGGCTGCAAAGAGATAATTTGTGACTATTAATCGGACAAGAATGTGGTAGATGCAGGACAAAATGGGAGTGAGTTAAATTATCCACATTGTTAAGAAATAAAGAGTAAATTGGTAAATTGGTTTATTATTGTCACATGTACCAAGCATGCAGTGAAAAACTTTGTTTTGCATGCCATCCATATAGATCATTTAATCACATCAGTGCATTGAGGTAATACAGGGGAAAACAATAACAGAATGCAGAATAAAGTGTTACAGTTACAGAGAAACTCCAGTGGAGCCTGACAATAAGGTGCGAGGCCATAACATGGCAGATTGTGAGGTCAGGAGTCCATCCTGATCGTACTAGGGGATCATTCAATAGTCTTATAACAGAGGTATGGAAGCTGTCCTTGAACCTGGTGGTACACACCTTCAGGCTTTTGTATCTTCTGCCCAATGGGAGAGGGGAGAAGGGAGAATGTTTGGGGTCGGTAGGGTCTTTGATTATGTTCACTGCCTTACTGAGGCAACAAGAAATATAGACAAAGTCCATGGAGGGCAGGCTTGTTGGCGTGATGTGCTGAGCTGTGTCCACAACTCTCTGCAGTTTCTTGTGGTCACGGGCAGAGCAGTTGCCATACCAAGCTGTGGATGGATGCTTTCTATGCTGCATCGATAAAAATTGATGAGGGTCAAAGGGGACATGCCAAATTTCTTTAGCCTCCTGAGGAAGTAGAGGCATTGGTGCACTTTCTCGGCCATGGCATCTATGTGTTGGACCAGGACAGGTTATTGGTGATATTTACTCCTCGGAACTTGAAACTCTCAACCATCTCAACCTCAGCACTATTGATGAAAACAGGAGCATGTGCACCACCCCCCTTCCCATAGTCAATGACCAGCTCTTTTGTTTTGCTGACATTGAGGGAAAGGTTGTTGTCATGACACCATGCCACCAGGCTCTATATCTCCTTCCTACACTCCAACTTATGGTTATTTGAGATTCAGCCCACTATGGTATTATTAAAGGTAAGAGTCTCATAAATGTTTGTATACAGGGGGATTTGGGAGTACTCAAATGATAGATATTAGCAATCAATTAGAAAGGTAAAGGGAATGATAATCTTATATAATAAGGAATTGATATGTAAGTGTGAGCATATTTAGCTACTGTAAGGTCTTTGGTAAGGCCACATCTGTATCTACCAATGTAAAGTTTGAGTCTCCTTATCTTAGATTGGGTGTAACAAAGATTCACTAGATTGAGTTTTGGGATTGAGATGGTTGTACTTTAAGGAGAGATTGAATTGAATGAATCTTTATTTTATGAAGTGTGGGAGAATGAAGATAATCCCAATGAAGTACACCTAATTCTTAGAGATCCTGATAAGAAACTGTTTCTCCTGGCTGGAGTGTCCAGAACAAGAAGTCATGGTCTCAGTTCTGATATGAGGAGAGATATTTTCACTGGGGATGTTGTGAATTTTTGGAGTTTACAATCCCAGAAGGCTCTGGATGCTCAGCTGCTGATTTTTGTCAAATCAATGACCATTAGATTTTCTTGTGCACTACACAAATCAGGGGACATGAGGATTGAGAGGGAAGCTGGAGCTGATATACATATTCAACCATGAACTTTTTGGAAGGTGGTAAAGGCTTTTTGGTTCACATAGCTATTCCCATTCCCATTTCTTGTGTTGTTATGTTTGAGCTTGTCCCAGCAGACTTGACTTTCATCCTTCCACTTCCAGACTAATAACCTCCGTCTGTAATCTATGGCGCTGAAGTGGAGATGGTTGAGAGCTTCAAGTTCCTAGGTGTAAATAACACCAATAACTTGTCCTGGTCCAGTCACGTAGATGCCATGGCCAAGAAAACACACCAATGCCTCTACATCTTCAGAAAGCTAATGAAATTTGGCAGGTCCCTAATGATCCTCACAAAAGCATCCTATCTTTGTTGCCATCACAGCTTAGTATGGCAACTGCTCTGCCCAAGACCACAAGAAATTGCTGAGAGATGTGAATGCAGCCAAGTTTATCACCAAACTAGCCTCCCCTCCATTGACTCTGTCTACACTTTCTGCTGCCTCGTGAAAGCAGCTAAGATAGTAAAGGAACTCTCCCATCCTGGTCATTCTCTCTTCTCCCCCCTTCCATCAGCAAAGATACAAAAGCTTGAGAACATGTACCACCAGGGTCAAGGACAGCTTCTATCCTGCTGCTCTAAGACTCTTAAAAAGACCTTTTATGCAATAAATATAAACTCTTGATCTCTCAATCAACCTTGTCATGGCCTTTGCACCTTATTTGTCGATTTTCACTGCACTTCCTCTGTAACAGTAACACTATATTCTGCATTCTGTTATTGATTTCATTTTGTACTACCTCGATGTACTTATGTATGGAATGATCTGTCTGGCTGGCATGCAAACAAAAGCTTTTCACTGTATCTCGGTACATGTGATGATAATAAACCAATTACCAACATTAAAGTTAATTTGGCCAAATGAAAGCATCCATATGTTCTGGTGACAGATTTCTAATTTGAAACCCTAATTGTGTTTCTTTCCCCACAGGTGCTGCCTGACCAGTTGAGAATTCCAGCATTTTCATCGGTGGTCGGATTCCTGTACCTGCAATATTTTGCTTTTGGTAGGCCTACTTCCTTTTGGCTCTATTAGGTTTTGCCAAGGAGTTTGATGATACCCCACTTGTATGTTCTTCTCCACCCAATTTAAAACCTACCTCTGGCTACTACTGAGCAATTGTTCCAATACATTCTACCTGATACAATACAGCATGTCCCACTTGATGAGAAAATTAAAGAATTCTGTCACGGGGATAATTAGTTGATGAATGGGAGTTTGATGGGGTGGGGGGAGGGGTTTGTTGAGAAGAGACCATTTTAATGTCATAGAAAGGGGCCAAGAATAATCAAAGATGCTTTTGGAGTTCTGGCTTTTTTATTTCAAGAAGCAGAATAAAAGGTAAATCACGGGTCAATAAGCACCTATGGAGGGAAATGGACAGTTGACATTTTGGGTTAAGACCCTTCATCTGGACTGAGAGATAGAGGAGAGAAAGCCAGTATAAAAAGGTGAGGGGGAAGGGGTGGAGAAAGAACTGGCAGGAGATAGGTGGATCTAGGGGTGACAGGTAGATGGGGGAGGGGAGAGTGGGAATAGCACCAGAAGCTGGGAGGTGATAGGTGGAAGTGACAAAGGGATGAAGATGATAGAATCTGATAGGAGAGGAAATTGGAGCTTGGAATAAAGAGAGGGAGCTTTATTCCATTATTCCATGCTCCACCTTCCTCTCCTATCAGATTCCATCATCTTCAGACCTTTGTCACTCCTTTACTCCTGGCCTATATTATCCATTATCATTGGAGTGATCTAGAGAGATTTTCCATTTGGAATGTCAAGCACCCTGAGATACTTAGTACCCAAACTTGGTCACTATGTATCTACACCAATATCATGGCTATTTTATTTATTGTCATTATTAGTATTATTTCACTATTCTGTCATGAATGCTCCATGCATTCTGAAAATGCATTGCAATTTGAATTTATGATCTTTTGTTTCCCTGTCTACGCTAAAACACTGCTACTGTTAAACTGCCTGCCTAAGATATTACTTCTTCTGGAGGTATGGTTGACAATTTGATCCCAGTTTTGATCATGAGACTCATGCACATTTTTAGTACCATTCATGCTTGACTAGTTCTTGACAAAAGCAAATGTGTTTTACGTGCACACCAGTGGTATGCCAAATTCTGTTGATTTGATGCTATCCGTGCAAAATGAGACACAACAATCCAGTCAATGAATTGTTAATCATGAACTAGAATAATGATAGTATCAGGAAGAGCCCCTATTGACATCTCTGCTCCCTCCTTGCATATGCATACTCTTTCTCTCTACCTCTTTCTCTCTCACTCTCACTCTCACACACGATTCATAATAACTTGCAGATTTATTGTGATGGATTAGAAAATTATTGAGTTTGAGAAAATTGTGCAGGGGGAAAGTTTTACAAAAGGGGCCCTTTTCCTGGAAGGAATGGGGACTTGGGTAGCAATGTTATTGAGACTCTGAGAAGATAGGGAGGAGGGGAAGCAACCAAAGCTCAGGCCAGATTGGTAGAACTGGCTGCACGGTTGAAAAAAATCGGGTGAAATCTCTAACTCCTTTCATGATTCTGTGAGTCAATATAATCCAGAATTCACAGTGTAAATCACTTATGTGTAGAAGTGCAAAAACATATTTTGTTCTATGAATAATTTGCAATGGAGACAGAGTGGAGGGACATTTCTCACTGTGAAATAAACCACTGTGGTAATAAAAAACTGCTCTGCTGCAGCGGAAGCTGTCATTGGCTGTAAAGGACTACTTTATGCACCATTGTCTCACCATGAGTACCAGAAATCTGGGTTAGGTGGCTGACTGACAGTAGCAAAGGCACTGGTGAAGAGATAGGATTATGCCTATTGTAATCCTGAGAGAGGATCAGTGATTTGTGCTCCACTGTATTCTGATGGATGATAGGTTATTAAAGTGTCATGATACATGCAAATTCTCTTTAGGTTCTAGTGCCCAGTGTGCATTTGATATGCTGACACACAGAGAAGTCCAGGCACATTCTAGTTTGGTTTAATTGGAACCTGCCTCAATGGAACAGCTTCTTTTGTCACCAGTCCTGTTGTCGCTACTCCATGAATTGAAATCCCTGTCTCCCAAATCATTCTTTGAATCTCGTGTTGAACTGTCTGATCCATTTGATAATTCAGAAGTTATTAGCTGTCGTGTTCTGTGCTTTAATTTTGTCTCTGGTTCCTCACAATTTTTCAGTAGAACTTCATTCCTGATTCTGCCTATGTGTTTGTTTCCTCCATAGACACTGACAGCTTGCTTCTCCATCCCTACATTCAAATTTTTTCCTCCAGCTATGAAGAGACACCCTTAACCCTGGCTTGTGTGCATCACTCCATTAAAGCATCTAAACAGTTCAATTTAAATTTTTACGCATGCTAGGTTTTAGAATATGTGTATCAGAGCTGAACATATACCAACCAGAGAGCGACAATAAAATTATTACCCTGTTTGCACTAAATTTGAAATTAGTTGTTTGCTAATTTAAGGCTTACACTGTGTTTTTATTCTGAACTTTTAAATCCCTGCTGACTTTATCCATGCACCTTCTTAATGATAATTTATATAATTACTTTTTGGAGTCTTGCTGGGTTTGGACTAAATGCAGTTGTAATAAATCACAGAGCAGTAAGTGGAAGAAATGATGTGAAGCTTATGGCAAGCATCTCTGTCTACTATTCTTTTAATGGGTTTGATCTAATTTTAAATGCATGGTAAGGGTTACAATTTAGTATTAATTATGGATCCTGCAGATATTTACAATCAGCATTTACGTACAGCTAGATATCAAGTCATAAATGTTTATGTTATTAATGTTCAGTAAAGTTAAAAGCAAAATTCAGGAGTATTAACCCAACAGTCATAGACTGGGTATTGCATTTTGAGTCAAAAAACAAGTTTGATATTTTGAATGTCACTGTTGTTTGAATCAAACTGATGAATAGCTATTGAAATGAACACCAAAACATTTATCTGAAACACTATTCCTAGCTATATAATTATGTTATGCGTATTGTCTCCCAATGTTACCATCCACACTTACTAACACATTGAGTCATTTAACACTAAACTACACTAATGTTCCTATTTTAAAAATTTAGTTGTTTAATGGCATCCAACTTTAATACAAACAATGACACACATAATCAAAGGTGCTTCTCTGATGCCTCTTTCCCAGATACACGACTCTTTATAGGCACTTCCAAATCCTTTCACTCATACCCTCACTTTCCTCTCCAATACCATCTTCTTCTATACACCTTGAATAAATTCCCTGAGAATTTTACCTACTGTGCTATTCTTTCACCTTTTGCCTCTTACACTCCTCACTATATTGCTTTCAAGAAGAAGATGAGCTAGATAATTGCAGGTAAATTTAACAGGCATCTACCAAGGTTCTTTGGAGTGTCACATCAAACAGATCTTTTGTTCTGGATGCCTGTAATCAGAATGCGACAGGCTAGGTTGTGCTTTTGTGGAGAACGTATAGGGCAATTACAGTTTTTTGTGAGATTGCAGATCATTATAAGGCTCAGGGTAACATTACTTTATCATTACCTTTCTTTAGGCCCAGTATGTGACTAGTTCCCATAAAGATGCTGGATACCTAAAGAAATCATGATGCTTTTTTTTTGTTTTATCCAGCTCCAAGATTTGTGTTAAAGACAGAAGGCTTTTTCCTGAACCTCTGCCATCTGAAAGGAAGGAGGACAAATCGTCAACTGTCACCCATATATTTTACTGTCTTTTCCAATGTCACTGTCAGGATTGGACTTGACAATAAGGTTATGCACAGAACTTCATCTACTTTCATGATACTACTTGGGTGGATGGCAGCTGAAAATGACACAGCTCTACAGCGACTGCACTGTAGCAGTTAAGTTACTAAACTAATAGAGTTCAGGTCCATTGGTTTTGAGGCAGGAATTTAAATCCCACCGTGATAAGTGGAGAATTTAAATTCAAGTTATGAAAATTCTCAGAAGTAATCATGTGTCAGTAATAGTAGCCATGACACCACTGGATTGTTGTAAAAACACATCCAGTTCACTCAGGTCTTTAAGGGAAGGAAAGTATTTAGTTTTCCCTAAACTGGCCTAAATATGACTCATTAATGTGATTGACTCTTAAGTGTTTCCTCAGTAATTAGGGATGGACAAAGAATGCTGGCATTGTCAGTGATGTTCACATCCGATGAATGAATATAAAGGCTCTCTGTGTCATTTCTGTGAGCCAGATGCCATAAAGATGTGGCAAAGAATTTAAGGGGCCTTTGATTGACCTTGAGAGCATAGTGATGGGCCAACTACTGCAGTCATTGCAGTGAAGGAAGTTCAAAAATTCCTTGGGGGGGGGGGGTTCCAAGATTTTGATCCAATGACAACGAAGGAGTGGCAATATAGTTCCATGTAAAGATGATGTCTGATTTGAAGGAGAATTTTTCAAATTCTTAGTGTGTAATTCTTGTACAAGAATATGGATTATTCCATCACACATAACTTATTATTATAGATACAACAAATGTTTTGGGGAATTGAGAGGTGAGTCACTTGCAGAGGAGAAATAGCCCTAACCTTCTCTTTTAACCATGGTATTTATGTGTAGTAATTTGTGAAACCAAGATGTTAATAGTTTCTTAGATGCGGCCGGAATAATTGTAACAGAGACTGGAGGGAAATGTAGCAGGACTCAGTGGAAAGGAACAATGGCATAGGGGAAATTGATGATTGGGGGTTGAGAGTGGGGGTGGGCAGTGTGGTTGGGAGGAATATTCCTGATTTTCTAAAATCCTTCAATCAGTTCTGTACATTTTCATCTCTTACCTTGTTGGTGGCACCTGCAGTAATAGAAAAGGAAGGAAGTGAAGCAGAATGCCCCTGTGAACCTGTAGTTAGCATGTGTCTCTTTACTTCTCCATCTCTAATGTACTCTGTGTGTAGGCTTTCTCCTTAGAGTGGGTGTAGCATATGGGTTTTAAAATCAACCACTGCTGTAATGTGACCATATGTTGAAGGAATGCAGCTGACAGTACTGTGCTAGCAGGCATGAGTGTACCAAGTATTAATTGATCAAATATTAACCAGAGGTATTCTGATTGGCATTGACTAAAATGACCACTCACTTTTATTGTATCTCAGCACTTTGGGAGCTCTTCACCCAAGTAAGGCCCTCATTCTCTTCCTCACTCATCTGAATATGTCTACATTCTCTCTGTCCTTCTGCAGATTTTCTTTAAGAAGAAAAATTTACACTTTCTGGAATAGGAATGTTTGCCATGTCCTCCTTTATGAAATGTTGGGGATCCTTGAATCTTGCAGCTGCCACTATTATTAGCCCTGAACTGGTGAGTTCTCAACAAGTTATGTTTCTGATATGCAGAGCTCACTGACCCCACAAACTAACATTGATGTGGGTTGACAGAAATTCTTGATCCATTCGTTTCAGAATCCAGGTTGCTAAGTTACAAGAGATGCAAGACCTTTAACAAAAACAAATGCAGGGATCAATCTGTTCTGTCATCTTAACATTGGCGGGGGAACAGCAGGCACCTGAAAAAAAGCAGAAAGGTAAGTGCAATTCTCTAAAATTTCAGCAAGTCTCCCACTGAAGTAATGGAAGGAGGTAGGTAGAACTCTGCAAAATTGCAAAGCAATAACAAAGGATATTGTGTTTTGGAGATGGTAACTAATTGTAAGAGGGATCTTTTAAAATACCCAAGAAATCATGACACTGTTTATAAGTGACATTTCTAAATCTTCATCTAGTATTATTGTCAGGTTCTCAGAACTCACGGCCCAAGTAGAATTAAACTTCTTTGGCCAAATGGTGAAAACAAATCTGAAATATTCACAGTGCTAATAATCCTGGCCCATTTGACCACACCGATTTAGCACGTAACTTTGGTTTAGTTTTTTTTTAATTTGTTCTGTTTCAACTTGGCTGGAGGTGCTTACCATAAATCTGGGGCTTGAAATTGTTCAACACATAGAATGCACACTAAACTGTGCTGCACTGTTGACCTGCAGTACTTTCTTCTGGGACCACTGATGAGTGATTTTCATACCTGTTCAAATTACAGGATGTCATGTGTGTAGACAGGACAATTCAACAAAATTATGCATGGTAACCATATGTGATTTCAGGAGCTACTTAAAAAGTGCAAGCTTATTTGTGCAATCTCCTGTCAACTTAGGCTGCTGGAGTGACAACTCAGAAATGACAGATCACATTTGGCTCACTCATTGCTAGGAATGATTTGACAGATAGGGGAGCAGGCATGCTCTAGTGTTGGATTGAATATTGCAACAATGAGAATTGACACTTGGGGTCAGGAATAGAATGATTGGGGGATCCCTCTACCAAAGAAAGCAGGAGGCCTGACCTGAATGATGTAATCCACTGGTGCACTGGAAAAATATTAATCGATGTTTACCATGGCAAACTCACTGAATGCAGTTCAGGCATGGATGTTTCCTTTACGTGGCACTGAAGAAGGCCTTCTTCCTTCTGTTAATGCACAATTATCTGGTTGAGACCCACAGTCATTCCAATTTGTGCTCCAGTGTTGTAGCTGTAATAGCAAATGTGCAGTGCATGTCAATTGTCCTCATGTCTTTGTATTTGAGAATCACATGTACAGAAACAGGTGATTCAACCTTCCACTCTGTGCTAAAAATGTTTGGAAGTGGCAAGCACATTTAGTGATCTGTTTTACACTCATTTCAATTCTGTAGCCAATACAAAAATACGTAAAGTGAATGAATTTCTCAATCCTATGTCATAGAAAACAGATTGTGTAGCACCCATGATATATTATTGTAAATATTATATTTTTGTAACTGAGTGAAAATAGTATTGTTATTTGTAAGTATACTCTTTATACTTGTTGGACCTCATCACTCACCAGTGCATTATATTCTATGTACTCAGTATACATTGTATTACTCAGCCAACACAAAGCCCGGGGTCTGGAGGAATAAACGGCTACAGTTCTGAGACTGGAAAGCTAATTGTCAAACAGTGTTCTGGAAAGCAACAAGACATAACATGACAGTGGTGGTGGGGAAAGGAAAGAAATGTATATTACACAAGTGGTGGGAGTGCTGCACTAAATGAAATCAACTCTAGTTTGTGACTATTGCCTCTGTGTGTAGAAGGCAACTGTATTTATTCATAATGGTCCAACACATATCCACACATTTTTGTGCTCTGCCATCCAATTTCCATGAAAAGTTAAATGTGATTAAAAAATTGTGAATGTACCAAATGAATAGTTGCTTTCCTTCAGGTCTTGCACTACGCTGGTCTGATCTGACCTTGAGGCCCATCATTTACCTGACTCAACCCCCACACCATCCAAACAACTGAACCTCCCCTCCCCGCCCAAACTATCACCCACTGACCAACTGCTGATCGCAGCCACCGTTTTCAGCAGCACCAAACCTTGCCCACATCTAATTCACCAACTCCCACCCCAACTGGTGATTGCACCTCCACCCGTCGCCCATTGCTGGCAGCTTAGGGGCCTTGCTTTAACCCCTTTCCAAAACATGGCACTTCCAAACCATGCCTTCTGGATTTAAATACCATGAAACAATAGGGTAAGGACCAGTTCAAGCCAGGCCCATGACTGATTGAAAATTTGACAGCAAGTTAGTCAACTTTTTAAAAAATAAGAAAGCAAAGCACCTTAAACATTTAACTAAACTAAAACATTCACAAAAAGGTAAATTAGCCGAAATTTACCTTATTTCCTTGCAGCCAATGATCTCCATTCAAGTGAATAGAGGCATTATTGCCACGGGTTGCTCAGGCAGATTCCCTAGTGTAAGTTGTTGGGAATTGCTTCAACTTAGTGCTCTGCCTTTGAACTCCATGAGTGGTATAACTGAAGCCAAATAGAAAAACTCCGGGGAAAAGCATTTTGGAAGTTCTGTAAGTTCTGCATTCACAGCTTCAAATAGGGGAATCCAGATTGAGGTGGAGATCCACAGTGAACTTCCAGTTGACAGTAGGATGCATTCAGTATTCCCTTTCAAAATCCAGGTCTATAGTTCTAATCCTTCTGATGCTAAAAATAAGCTTACTGGATTTAAAGTACAAATTAAAAACAATAACACAATCATTTTGTTGAACTATTTAAATTGTTTTGGTTGAGGCTGAGGCTTGACATATGGGCAGCATCAAAACTGATACTGACTTTTAGAGGCCAGTTGTTGTGTTAGCCCCCAAGTGTTAGGATTGTGCCAAGAAATCTTTATGCCAAGAGTTTGTTCTCACAGAGGGACAGCAAGCATATTGCAGATGGGAATGAAAATGTTTTCATCTCCAACTGGACTAATGTTAAAAGTGAACAAAAGAAGTTGTGGTGGCATAGCGCACAAGGAAATGAATTTGATCATCTAAGCTTCAATTACTTGAAGCATAAAGCTCAATCAGCTAGTTTGTGAGTGGGAGAAAAGGATAGATGGAACTCACATTTGGGAGATAATAAGTTCATTCTGTTTGTTTTAAACCAACCACCATCACAGTCATTTTTATTTCCTTTAAGGAGAAAGGGAGAAATTGAATAGTCTTGGAAGAATATGTTCTTGAATCTTGATGCCCATCAGCCTATGCAAGGTGCGATATCAGCACCATTTTTCATTGCACGTGTGCATACATGCACTTGTGCGTATGACATTAAACTTGACTTTGATATATTCACAGGAGTGGCTAAAAACCAGTTAAAGCCTGCATCTCTTAAGGGGTGGGGGGGTGTATCTTATTGCCTGCAGCTGCCATTCTAAAGGTCTTGGAAGGTTTCTGGGAGCTACGATGGAATACAGAAGGGAACGAGCACCTTAATTTTTAGATGTGACTCTGAATACCTCGGTGGTGAAGTGTCCTTTGCCTTTAGAGATCCAGGAAACCATCTGGTAGGAGGGGATTGCACTTTGAGTTTTCTTCTAAGCAACAAAAGGATAGATGCAATACTGCAACAAGTTTAATCACCTAAACCATGTAGTTCTGAGGGCATCATCAAATCCCAGCTCTGGACAAGTATTCCACTGCCTGAACACATTGTTCCATGCAGAATACCTCTATTACTCATCTTGATGTGATTTTTATTTGTTAGGAGCCCTGTCTAACATTTGCCCCACACACCCCCACTCAACTTAAAGTGTCCTGCTAAATCTCCTCCTTTGTCTTGGCATGTATTTTTTTTATATCTTTATCAGTGCAATATAAGTTCAAGTTGTTATGTTGTATGGATGTCTAACAGAGGATCTATAGGGTTACTCACTACAGGATGCTCTATTGTATTCGCTGTCAATTGTAAATGACCTTTGCTGAATTAAACTGGAAGACGGGTGTTCTATGCTGCTATCATGTTGAGTGCATCGATGAAAATTCAGCCTGGAAGGCAGACTGAGAGAAGGAATCAAACTTGCACATCACCCCCTGATTTTGCTTCAATCTAAACTAACAATGAAAAAATTGTTCTGTAACAAGCATGATATTTTCCCCATTACACTTTTCTCCCTGGGTGATCCTGAACATGGCAGCAGTATGGTTGAAAACTACATTTAAGTCATCAGCAAATGACAGTAAGGAATAAAATAAGCCAGGAAAATAAAGTAAACAAACATGCAAAGTAGAGTAGACGGAAGCTCTGATGCTGCCTGTCCTCATTTCCTAAAGCTAGTTTGCAGCAACATTGTGAGCTTACTGTGATACCCTGGCGTGTTAATGGGAGGGAATAAGATAAAGCCAAAACATTGTATTCTGTACAAATTATTGAAAAATTGGATCCCGTGTATTAAGATGGATGATAGTCCACAGTTAAATTAATTACGTATATAAAATCTGTTCTTTCCCTAGGGGCCAGCGATAAGTTAGCTGTTGTGTGTTGCCAAATGGAAGCATGTCTCCAGCTAAACAGGATGGGTGCGGTATCACTTTCACAAGGTTGGAACAATGGCTGATGTGCTACTGCATTACACACAGAATGAGCCAAACCATCAGGCTTTCAAAACCAGACATGAGCACTTTTCCTTATCCTCAATGCAGAAAGTGGGAGTAAGGGATTTCTGTACACACCGCTCCAGCTAACAGGTTAAACAAACTCAATGCAGCACAGCAGTTTTTGCACCCACTGCCTACTAAATATAATTTTAATGATGTGTTGCAGCCATGTAAAGTGAGAACCCTAGGATTTACTACCAATGTACTCTTTGCTCAGACATTTCACATGCAGCTGCACCACACTGATCTTTATAGCAACTATAAACATAGGCAGAAAATAGAGTTCATTTGTAAAGATGGAAGTTTTCCTTTTATATCATTATCTGATTGTGACTCAAGATAAAGTGTGCTGTTTGTTTTCAGCAGCTTTGATATCAAAGCTAGGAAGGAAAAATTGAAGTTAAGAGCACAAATCTTGGGGAAACATGCCACAGGCAGCACAACCACATTCCCTTTGCACTGTGGAGAGCCATTTGGCTCAGATTTGTATTTTCCTTTCTGTTGAACCACAAGGGCTGGCCTCCCAGAAATATGAGAATCTAACCGTTCCTATCAGTTGTAGCCCTGAAAGAGCATGCAAAATGCATTAACCCCGAGAACATTCATGTTTAAAAATATCTGATTCTGCTCCAGTCACAACAAAAGCTGACTTCAGACATTCTTAAAACAAGATTGTTTTTTGTATCATGTGTTTCTCATGTGAGCAGTGTAGATGAAATCGTTCCAGTTTCAGCTGATCTGCACAAATTCTGTTTCTTTCATGTGCTTATCTCTCCTCCCTTCTCTGCAAAAGATTTATTGAGGAGAAATCATCCTCGGTCACTTGCACTAAATTTGCAATTACAGCGTTGTGCCCCACCTCCAAAATTTGGATCCATTGAACTGAATGGAACCAATTTCAGAAGTCGCGTAAAACACTACATTGCATACTTAGTGCAAATCACCAAGGGCGAACCTGGAAAAAATAGTGAAATGAAAATTCACAAGGAAAAAAGGATAGGTGTTGGAAATCTGCACTAAAATCATAAAATATTAGAAATACTCAGCATGTCGGGCAGTATCTACACAAGAACATAAGAAAATGGGAAAATGGGCCCTCAAGCCTGCTGTACTATTCAATATGATCATGGCTGATCTGTGCTGGCCTCAATTCCTCTTCTGTGCCAATTCCCTGTAATCCTCAGTTCTTCGAACCTTCAAATCTGTGGAAAGGGGGATACACAGTTAATGATTCAGGTCAATAACAACCATTAGAACAAGGAAAAGGAGACAAACAGATTTCAAGATACAAAGAAAGGGCGGGGAGGAGAGAGCAAAAGGCAAAGTCTATCATCGGGTGAAAGGTAGGAGAGATTAACTGACAGAGGGGATGATAACACAAGTGAATAAAAGCTGAGTGGTAGTGAAGTTGCAAAACAATTATCTGAAAATGCCACAGGAACTTTGGAAGCAACATTGGAAATCTAGAAATAAAAATGTTGGAAGGCTGATTATCTGGAATAGTTGAACTGATATTGAGTTTGGAAGCCTGCAAGTTGCAGTTTTTCACTAAGAAAGAAATGAAGAGTAATATTGACACACCAGTGTGAATGGGCAGAACTTTATTGGCTTGGTGCAGAGGCCAATGGTCAGGGACAAAGGACTTTAACCCTATCCAAATAGCTGTGACAAATGGAGGATTTGAAGTTGTCAAATAACAAGTGTTTGTATGTTGGCTATTCAACAGAGAGTGACCACACTCCAGAACCAAAGTTACCTAGACCTCAGTTGCTGAGCTGCAGTATGCAGACAATACTTGTGCTTGCGTAGAGGCAATCGACTCTTTCACTGAGCAACAGTCTGCAGAGGAACTCAGCCTTTCATGCATCATCAATGGGAGGAAAGAAATTGTCGAGATTTTGGGTCGAAACTCTACATCTGAACTCAGATGCTCCAGATTCCAGCATCTGTAGTCCCTTGTGACTCTCTCCCTGAGGATGGGTACTCCTTTCACTCAACATCCACAAGGCAAAGGCCCTCTACCAACCTACCCCTATCGCACACACTTCGCACCAATAGTAAACATTCACATAAAGACCTGAAACACACGGATCACTTTGCAAACCTCAGGAGTTACTTCTTGGTGAAGGTTGACAACCATGATGAAAGTCATCATTGCCTTCAATGCACATGCACAGCACTTGGTTGATTGAGATGAAAAGTTGTTTGAACAAGTTGTGTACAAGATGATGAGAGGCATGGATCGAGTGGACAGTCGGAGACTTTTTCCTAGGGTGACAATGGCTGACACAAAGGGACATAATTTTAAGGTGATTGGAGGAAGATACAAGGGGGATGTCAGGGGTAAGTTTTTTACACAGAGAGTGGTGGGTGCATGGAATGCACTGCTGGCAGAGGTTGTAGGAGCAGATACGTTAGGGACATTTAAGAGATTCTTAGATAGACACATGAATGACAGAGAAATGGGGGGCTATGTGGGAGGGAAGGGTTAGATAGATCTTAGAGCAGGATAAAATTTCGGCACAACATTATGGGCCAAAGGACCTGTACTGTGCTGTAATGTTCTATGTTCTATCAGGAACTCAGACCTGGCACAAAACTTGTGGTCTACCAGACAACAGTGACCCCCACTCTCCGTTTTACTTCTGAGACCTGAACTACTTACAGCAGGCACCACAAGGCATCTGATCAACAGAGAGTGACCACACTCCAGAACCAAAGTTACCTAGACCTCAGTTGCTGAGCTGCAGTTCTTGCTCTTATTTTCTTGTGTTCTTTATACGTCCAGTCTACTTATTGCTATTTTTTGAGCCAGTCTCCCAACTGCATGAAGTCCTTTACCTTTTCATCGTGACCTATCCTTCAATTAGGCTTGAAGCTCCAGAATTTCCATCTCCAGAAGCCTTACCCCATCTACCACTCTTCCTTACCCAACTGACGTATACCCTAGATGTATAATCTTCCAAGACCTTGTTTCCTCATGCATTTCCAACTTCAATTGATCTATTACTGGTAGCTTTACCTTCAGATACCTAGGCCCTAAACTCTGAATACTCTGCTTTTGATCTCAATCTTCTGTTTTAAGCTTCCGTTCCTGGGCAGTCTAAGGAATTCTCAGAGACTTGGTCACTGAGTACAGAAAAAAATAATTCAGGCATTTAATGGATTTTCTGTGCATCAATGACTGTAAGTGGCTTCTGGAAACTGTTACTTCCAATAATCCACTGTATGACCTTCACAGTGGAGGCAACATGAGCTTGCATCTTCTGAAGAGTTCAACGTTCTCAATTTGTTCATTGCTGAGTCCCTGAGGTTTCAGAGCTTCTGGATGTAGGAGCAAAATGACCAAATACCCATCAAAAATGTTAATTTTCTTGACAGTGAGATTTCCAGGAATAAAACAGAAAAACCAGCACAGAGTCTGGGTAGTAAACATATTAGCTTACTCCTCTTTAAGAGAGTTAAAACCCGACCTTTGCATTTTACAGATAGCAGCTGCTTTCTAGACAGGCAGCTGCCGCATCATTCATGAGTTGACCCACAGGAAGTAGGTCAGCACTCTTAAAGAGATATCTCCATGGAGACCCCTCCTGACTGATGGAGACCTATAGCGCGGGTGGCAGTCAGTGGCAGCATTGGATCCATAGATTAACATGTCTGTGAGCTGCCAGTTTCCAGAAACCTCAAATGTACTGAGGGCTGCCTGCAACAAATATTTTAAAAAAATAAAAATTATAGAGGATAATTTGAGTTGTATAAAATGAGCTAGGACAGTCATTTCAGTTTTTATTTAATTCACCACTTTCCTTATGATGTTCTCAATGTTTTATTGTGAATTATTTAGGAAGGTAGTAAATTTTGACCTTTTAATTCAATTTCTGTTGATAAGTAATTAAAGCAAGTTATGCACATCGATGACATCATCATGTGCATAAAATACAATGGAGAAATGAGATAGGTTGTTTCAGAACAGAAAGTGCACAATCCATTTTGTAGTTTTATTTTACCTAACTTGGTCTGAATTCTTTGTGCATGCCTGGAACGCACTGCCAGGGGTGGTTGTGGAAGCAGATATGGTAATGTTATTTAAGAGGCTTTTAGATAGGCACGTGTATATATAGGGAATGGAGGGATATGAATCATGTGCTGGCAGAAGGGATTGCTGTGCTGTACTGTTCTATGTTCATTTGGATAAACTGTCTTTCATTTTAATTCTTCAACAAGAAATGGATGCAAAGATTTCAAAACAGGAGTAAAGTGTTTTTTAAGCAAGTTTTGTGCATTAAAAACTGGCAGAAATTGATCCAATGAGATCCAATTTCTGAGCAAATGTGTCTTACTTTTATTGGCTGTTTCCCTGTAGTCAACTGAAATTATTGCAGATGCAGAAAATCTCAAACAAAAACAAAATACTGGAAATACTCAGCAACCCTGGCAACGAAAGGAAGGAAAGGAAAACATTAATATTTTGGACTTTCAGCAGAATTAGATCATAGATTATGGCTGGTAATAGATGTTCTGGTGCTCTCCAGAACAAGTGCTACATTGTTATTGCAGCAGTGTCCCAATGAACTCTCAGCCATGAGTCTGCCTCTACCAATTGAAGCAGCGGCTGGGACCTTGGGCATGGCTGGATTGACATTGCCATGATCTAAAATGGGCCACCTGGAACAGAAGCTGCGTTGGGGGCAAAAGGGCAGGCAGACATGAGCTCAATTGGTTTTTGGATCAGATAAGCGGCTCGGTGGGGGGGAGGTGGTTGGATGGGGCAGCAGTGATCAGAAAGGTAAGTGGCAGGGAGGGGCGGGGAAGGGTGGAACTTGATGATCACATAATTGGCTTCAGGATGATAATTGGCAATATTAACTGCTAGTGAGGTGGAAAGGTCTCAGACAGGGCTAAGAGATCAGGACAGGAACCTTGCTGGGGGAGGGTAGTGACCAATTTGGAGGTTGGAAGATGTCAGTGATTAGGTAAGGTGCTGGTGAATTTAACGGGTTCGGGATAGGGGAGCTTCTATCAGGGATATAATTGGGCTCTGGCAGGTAGTACTTAGTCATGGGAAAAATTGATGGGTGAGTCGGTGTGGGTGGATCATTGGGGCCTATGTGTATTGGCGGGTCAGAAGGGAGAACAATTGATGGGGCTGGGATCACGGCCAATCAGAGGTTCATGGGTTGGGAGGGGGATTGGTTAGTATGGTGCTCCAAATGATGAAAGGTAAGTAAAATGTCTATCAGTTTCTTTTATGTTACTGCAAGCATAAGCAATGAAACGAGGTGAAGACGGAGCAGAACGTTCTTCAATGAAGACAATAACATTCAACTGAACTACAATGACTAGGTTCAGAAATGAACTAACCAGTTCTTAAAAGTACCCTTTAAAAAAGAAATAAATCAGAATTAGTTATCACTGACTTATATGTTGTGCAATTTGTTGTTTTGTGGCAGCAGTACAGTGCAAAGACATAAAATTACTATAAATTACAGAATAAATAAATAGTGCAATACAAAAGAATAACAAAGTAGTGTTCATGGACCATTCAGAAATCTGATGGCGGAGTGGAAGAAGCTGTTCCTAAATCATTGCATGTGGGTCTTCAGGCTCCTGTACCTCCTCCCCAGTGGTAGTAACATGAAGAGGGCATGCCCGAAATGGTGAGGGTCCTTAGTGATGGATGCTGCCTTCTTGAGGCACCGCCTCTTGAAGATGACCTCGATGGTGGGGAGGATTGTTCCCGTGATGGAGCTGGCTGACTCAACGACCCTCTGTAGCCTCTTGTGATCCTGTGCATTGGAGCCAGGCTGTGATGCAAACAGTCAAAATGCTCTCCACCGTACATCTGTAGAAATTTGCAAGAGTCTTTCGTGACATACCAAATCTCCTCAAACTCCTAACGAAGTAGAACCACTGGCGTGCCTTCTTTGTGATCCTATCAATGTGTTGGGCCCAAGATAGATCCTCCAAGGTGTTGCTGTCCAGGAGCTTGAAGCTGCTCACCCTTTCCACTGCTGACTCTTCGAGGAGGATTGGTGTGTGTTCTGCCAACTTCCCCTTCCTGAAGTCTACAACCAGTTCCTTGGTCTTGCTAACATTGAGTGCGAGGTTATTGTTATGACACCACTCACCAGCCAATCTATCTCACTCCTGTACGCTTCCTCATCGCCATCTGAAATTCTACAAACAACGGAGGTGTTATCGGCAAATTTATCGATGTCGTTTGAGCTGTGCTTAACCACACAGTCATGAGTGTAAAGAGAGTAGAGCAGTGGACTAAGAATGCATCCTTGAGGTGTGCCTGTGTTGATTGTCAGCAAGGAGGAGATGTTATTTACTGATCTGCACTGACTGTGGTCCCCGATAAGGAAGTCAAGGATCCAGTGGCAGAGGGAGGTAAAGAGGCCCAGTTTATGAAGCTTGTTAATTAATACTGAGGGGATGATGGTGTTGAATCTTTTTTTTAATTCCAGAATAAACTTTATTCATCATAACAAACAAACGATATACAACAATAAAACAGTGCAAGCCTTTACATTCATGTACGGATCAATCATTAGTGTTACCTTTTTATATATAAAAAAAACACAGCACCAATGCCACTCATGTGGCTCCGAGGTGAT
This sequence comes from Pristis pectinata, assembly GCF_009764475.1. Classification (NCBI taxonomy): domain Eukaryota; kingdom Metazoa; phylum Chordata; class Chondrichthyes; order Rhinopristiformes; family Pristidae; genus Pristis; species Pristis pectinata. The sequence goes on from NC_067406.1 coordinate 118,410,304, forward strand.
ACCCCAATCCCATATTTACAATATTTAAGGGGTTTCCTCGCCTGACCCCACACTTCCCTCTCCAGTGGCAGAAGAACCTTAAACTCTAGTCCTTCCATTGAATCTTTTTTTTAATCAAAATAAACTTTATTCATAATAAAAGACAAACTATATACTATTATAAAACAGTGCAAGCCTTTACATCCTTGTACAGATCATTCATTAGTGTTACCTTTTTATATAAAAAACAGCACCGATGCCACACGTGTGGCTCCCTGGGGGCTACCCAGTCCCGTATTTACAATACTTAGGTGCTTTCTCACCTGACCTCGCCCCTCCCTCTCCAGTGGCAGAAGAACCCTAAACTGTAGTCCTTCCCCACCGATCCTTTGCGTTGGCTGCACCCAGCTTCAGTGCGTCCCTCAGCACGTACTCCTGCAGCCTGGAATGTGCCAGTCGGCAGCATTCCCCTACGGACATCTCGCAGCGCTGGGGACCAACAAGTTTCAGGCTGACCAAAGGGCGTCTTTCACCGAGTTGATGACCTTCCAGCAGCAGTGGATGTCCGTCTGGGAGTGAGGTTCCAACCATACAGGAAGGATCTAACTGGGAGGGCCCCTTTCACCGCTAGCCAAGCGAGGTCTTGGTGTTTGATAGTGAGTTCTGGCGATGAGGCATTCTGCCAGATGGTCTGGAGAGTCTGCACAGGGAACCACCCCACAGTATCCATTGAGTCCTTCTCCTGCAGTGTCTGCAGGATGTTCTGTGCTGACCACTGCCTGATGGACTTGTGGTCAAAAGTGTTGGTCTCGAAGAACTTTTCCACGAAGGACAGGTAGTGTGGCAACGTCCAGCTGACTGGGACGTTGTGTGGCCATGGGGCCAGGCCTATCCTTCGTAACAGCAGGGACAGGTAGAACCTTGGTACGTAGTGACACTTGGTGCCCACGTACTTTGGTTCCATGCAGAGCCTGATGCAGCCACAGACGAAAGTGGTCATCAGGAGGAGGGCGACACTGGGGACACCTTTACCCCCATTGTCCAGGGACTTGTGCATGGTGACCCGTCGGACCCGCTCCATCTTGGATCCCCAGATGAACCAGAAGACAGCACAAGTGATTTCCAAGCTGAAGGAGCAAGGAACAGGCCACACCTGCGCCCACTACAGCAACCCTGAGAGCACCTCACACCTGATGACCAAGTTCTTCCCAGTTATCGATAGGGAGCGCCGTTTCCACAGTCCCAGTTTCTGCTTCACCTTCCCAATCCGCTTCTGCCAATTTTTGTTGCACGCCCCAGCTCCTCCAAACCAGATCCCCAGCACCTTCAGGTAGTCAGGCCTGACGGTGAAGGGGATGTTCGATCGGTCGGGCCAGTTGCCGAAGAGCATGGCCTCGCTCTTCGCGCGGTTAACTCTGGCCCCGATCCCAACTCAAACTGGACGCAGATGCTGATCAGTCTGCGAACTGACCTTAAGCAGCAGCCTAATGTATGTTTTGCTGTTGTCTAGGTGCTCCAAAGCAAAAGTGGAGAGCCAGTGAGATTGTGTCCACTGTAGACTTGTCGTGGCCGTTATTAATTACACTGCTATTAATTTAACTTTTTATATACAAGTTACACAGTTAGTTAACCACTTATATTTATTATACAGCTATAAATTTAGCCAAATGTATATTCACTCAATCTCTTGGTTTTTTCATTCACTGAACTCTTCCCTGCAAGCTGCACTTGATATCTCTGAAGTGTCTGCCCCAGGCACTGGTGATTCCAGTGGATAACTTCCCACTGTAAGCCTCGTACAGATCAGGTCTAACATGCTGTTCTGTAATTATCACCTCGACAGAAATGTCTTTGTAATTCTGACTACATTGAATAACATATTCTGAAACACCATTTTGTTACTGTTACCCATATGCTCTAAAATTGTTCATATAAGACAACATAGAACCACAATAACTACAATAGTTAGAAGTTTACATTGTATTTGGTACATTACATGATGCCATGAACTAGGGTTGCGACACTTTTTACTTTTATGGCCATGGTTTGTGCCATGGTTTTCACATTCCATTACATCCTGGCTTCCACACTGATTCTCAGTAGATTGCCAGACCTTTCCCCTTTTCTGTGGATCCCTTTTGAGTCAAGAAGCCCTCTCTTCTGGCTGCTTAATTTTCTTTGCCGGCCTTTTTCCTAATCTTAAGATTGCCTTTGCAGGCCCTTCTGTAATCAGTAACTTCTACCCTAATACTTCACTGTCACCACGAGATAACTTTACTTCTCCACAGGCAGCCCCTTAGGATCAAGGAGAACTTAATTCCTCTCTAGTTTTTTGAGTTCTGTGATCACATTGGCCTCCTCAGGTGACTCAAGGCCTCAAGGTTCTCAATACCATCCTGGGCCCATGTGTATTCTCCACATTGAATAGTCAAGGGCCCAAGATTCCCAGGAATCAGAGATAATGTTGCATTTCATCAAAAAGGTTTCAAACGCTGTTGGCCTGGAGTCTCTTCCCGTGACAGAGCTTCGAATAAGCTTCAGGAGTTTGGTGCCAGGCAAGCAAGTAACATGGTCTGACAAAGGAGCTGACAGAGTGTAAATAGGAGTTGGGGCTGTTGGTCTGGGAGAGGACACTGACATTGGTTCACTTATACTTGTTGTGTTTGGAGTGTATACTAGTGTATTTGGAGGATTTTGTTGGTGACAATTTTCCAGTGCCTTGAGATGGCTATGTATGTTATCCAAGTCTCAGAAGTATATAGGACAGGGATCACTACTGCTTAGTAAACCATGATTTTTGTGACAGGTCTGAGGACTTGATCTTCAAATACCCTTTTCCTCAAATGAACATAGTCTATGCTCGTGCATTGAAGATGGTGATGGTAAATGTCATTATTGATGCTTGCCTTCACCGAGAGATAGCTCCTGCGATTTGGGAAGTTGTCCACACTTTCCAGGTTCTTGCTTTAAACCTTTATTTTTGGAGGGCAGTGAGGTGCAGCAGGAGGAAGTCAGTAGAGAACCTTTGTCTTGCGTATGTTGATTATAAGACCCATTCTCTCATAAGCTTCGGTGAAAGCATCAAAATGGCTTGGAGTTTGGCAAGCTTTGTCTGCATACTGCAGTTCAACTACTGAAGTCTGGGTAACATTGTAGTCACTATAGGTCGAACAACTTCTCTCCAGTTGTAAAGATTAGCTTTGGTTTAACAGTGAGCTGAGAAGAATTGAGAAAAATCCTGGTGCAGTGATGAAACCTTACTTAAAAGCAGTCTTTACTAGTTCTTTTGTGGATCCATTTGTTAGTATAATAGCTTACATGCTAAGATGAAGATGAATTTCTATGGGCAGCCAGCTTTGAAGAGTGTGTTCCACAGTTGTTTCCTTTGGCGAGGTCAATAAATCCATATCTCCATTTGGCAGCAGTCCTGCACACTCCATCCAAACTTAGATCTGCCCGATAAAACTTTCACCTGAATTGTCTCATCAGTCAGTTTGGACACAAAGCAACACCTGATCTAAAAGGATCTTAAAAGTACAACTTTTTGTCTAACCTCATACCTAGCAATCCTTTCTCTGGTCCTGATTGCACATGAGGAACCTGTAGGCACAGTAGTGTAGCAGTTAGCGTAACACTATTACAGCACCAGCTACCCAGGCCGCTGTCTGTAAGGAGTTTGTACGTTCTCCCTGTGTCTGCGTAGGTTTCCTCTGGGTGCTCTGGTTTCCTCCCACATTCCAAAGACGTATGGGTTAGGAAGTTATGGGCATGCTATGTTGGTGCCGGAAGTGTGGCAACACTTGCGGGCTGCCCCCCAGAATACTCTACACAAAAAAAAGATGCATTTCACTGTGTGTTTCGATGTACATGTGACTAATAAAGATATCTTATCTTTAAATAATCACTGATGGTGTTGGATTGAAATGTTCCTTCAAGGGCTGGACCATGTTCTCAGGTGCTGCTTCAACAGTAGCTCATGGCATCAATGGACTCACCAGTGTTTCAGGTACCTCCTACCCTCTAGCCAGCTGCTATAGTGCCTTCCCCTTCTCTGGCGTCAGCATATTTCTCTACTCCGTGACCTCCCCGGATCTTGACGATATTGTTAGCCTGAAGTACTGCCTCCACTCACTCCACGCTTAGGGTGACTGGCTGATTTGCATGTATTCTTCACACTCCCCAACACGTCCAACTTGTCTGCAGGCTGCCATTGTCACTGTTCCCCTGATCATCATGCTCCAGCTCAGAGAAATCCATTATCCAATCTTCTCATGCTGGATCAGTGTTATTCAACTCCCATCATCAGCACCATTGTCATGTCTGTGGGTTTCTTTTTTGTTCCTGCATGAGGGAAAGCCAGAGCAGAACATCCTTTATTGGAGGAAGTAACTCTCAACTGAATTGCAGTGTCCAGATACAACAATAACACATATTACAAACCAGTTCTTAAAGATAACCCACACATATACATAACCCAGAGTAAGTTTGGGACTTACCTTACTGGAGTTCCAGTTCAGTGTACACCTTCAAGAGCTGCATTCTTCTGGAAGTGTCCAACTCCAAAGGGAGCATTACACAAGGAAATCTAGTGCAAATCTGACATGGAAAGAAAGCAGAATTCACACCAGGAAGTGCCAGCCAAACTTTCAGGGTGACGTGGAACAACTACAAGTAGTTGTTTCATTCCATGGTAAGCACATTTTCAACCACCTAGTTGAAATAAATTGTGGCTCATAATCTAATTTCTGGATTGTTGTGAAGCATTGGGAAAAAAGCAAACCCAAAACAAGAGCAAAAAAAAGCCAAGGTTGAGCTTCAAAATGTTTAGCAGGTGTACAACAGTTACGTACTGGAAGTTACACTAGTGAAAGACCAAAGGAAATGTGGTGAGAAAAATGAGAGAAACAGAAGGTATTTGGAGAGCAAGGGAATGGTTAAAGGAGGCCAGTTAGATTGATGAAGGAATTACATTGAAAACATTGGAGGCTCTACTGCCCGATAGATAAAAAAGCCAAATCAAAATTAAGATGATCTTTTTAATCTGATTCTTCTGGGGTAAATAAAATCTCACTTTTAACAGAGTCATAGAGTCACACAGCACAGAACCATCCCCTTCAGACCAGCTGGTCCATGCCAAGTAAGTTGACTACCTGAGCTCATCCCATGGCCCATATACCTCTGAACTTCTCCTATCCATGTACCTGTCTGAATTCCTTTTAAACATTGCAATTGTTCCTGCCTCTACCACTTCCTGTCAGCTTGTTCCACATACCCAACACCCTCCGTGTGAAGAATTTGCCCCTCATTTCCCCTTTAAAAAATTCTCCTTTCACTTTAAATCTATGCCCACTAGTTTTAGACTCTCCTACCCTGGGAAAAAGACTATGACCATTCATCCTTATATTTGCCCTTAATGCTTTTATATACCTCTATAAGGTCACCCCTCAGCATCCTACACTCTGGGGGAGAAAAGCATATTTCACTCAAACCCTCCAGTCCCGGTAATATCCTTGTGAATCTTTTCTGCATCCTTTCCAGCTTAATGACATCCTTCCTATAGTTCAGTGACCAGAATTAGACGCAATACTCTAGGTGCAGTCTTACCAGTGTTCTGCACAGTTGTATTATGACGTCCCAACTCTTGTCCTCAACGCCCTGACCGATGAAGGTGAGCATGCCAAATGCCTTCTTCACTACCCTGTCTGCCTGTGTCACCACTGTCAGGGATCTCTGTTCTAGACACTGTCCAGAGCCCTGCCGTTTACTGTGTATGTCCTGCCCGAGTTTAACTTACAAAAATGTGACACTTTGCAATAGTGAATTGTTCAATGACTTGTATTGTCCAACTGCACAAGAAGCCATGATGTTTGTTTAACGTCTCTTTAAAGAAAGGCTTCTGCAACAAGGCAGCAATCCTGCACTAATGCATTAGTGGATCAGCTTATATTGTGCCCTTATGGCTTGGCAGGAGTTCACAACTTCCTGACATACAAATGACTGCTGTTAATTGAACCAAGCTGACACAGGAGAATTAACCAGAGCAACTTTGTTGCCAAGAAAACCAAAGTAGACTTTAAACTAATTTAATGTTGTGCTTAGTCTGGCATCTAGATGGTTCAGTTAGTTAAAACAACATACTTTTGCTGCAGAAACTGTTGTTCAAATGATGTTTAAATTGGTGAGGTCCTTAGGTCCAATAGTCTGGAGATGGAGAGTAGAAATGTGCAAGAGAGGGAGTGAGGTAAAGAAATAGGATTTGGAATTGTAACTGCATCTGCAGAGATGGTTGCTGGCATTTCTAAAGCTGCCTGCTTAAAATCCTGCACTGAATTTCAGAGGCTCTTCAAGGGCAGATCTCAGGCTAAGCCAGTTTACCTCTCATAAACACAGCACGTGCCTGACAAGTGGCATAGATTGCAATCTGACCTCTCAAAGTTCTCCAGTGAGTTGAAGGACTGAAGGTAATTCATCTAGAAGAGATTGATTACTTTTGGATTACTCCTCTTTTCATTCTTAAGGAAGGAACAAGGGTTATTAAATCTTTTATTCTTTGCCTTGCTTGGACCAGCTTTGGGTGCCTGATGGTAAGGCAGCTCACACTCTTTAGTTTTGCCATTATCAATGCAAGGCACCTGCTAAATAATTTAAGATGGCACATGTGCTCTACAAAGCAGCAGTCGGAGGTAGCAGCTGCATTTCTACTCTATAAAGTCGACTGCAGGATTTCAACCTCTCCTTGTAAAAAATGATATACGTAGATCTAAGCAGCATCAACATGACCCATTGATGCAGTGGGACAACAGTGTGCCTGAAATGGGAAAGTTTTCCCTTCAACTTCACATGAAATAGGAATGTGGTCCATTCTAGTTTATGAGGAAGAGACATATGTTTCATTCTCATGTGCATGAATAGGAATGTGTTTCCAAGTGCTGGTCAATAATCATCCTTAATAAGAGAGTGTTTAACCACCCCTACTTGACATTCAAAGGCATTGCCATTGACAAACACCACTATTGATATTCATCGATCAGAAACTCAGTTGGACAAGACATATTCATATTGTGGCTCCCAGAGCAGGTTATGGGGTGGGTTTCCTATAGTGAGTGACTTACTCCCTGACACTTCAAAGTTTTTCCTCCATCAACACAGGCAAAAAGCAGGAACATGATGGAATATTCTCCACTTGCTTGGATGCGAGTAATACCAACTACTCTCAAGAAGCTCAATACTATGCAGAACAAGGCAACCCCCTTGAATGGCATCCCATCCACCACCCTGAGTATTCACTCCTTCCACCATCAGTGTGCCATGGATACAGTATGTTACATCTACAAAATGTTACTGAATCACCAAGGGGATTTCAACCCAGTCTCCCAAACACACAACCTTTACCATCTGGGACAAGGACAGCAAAACTTAGGAACAACACTGCCTACAAGTTCCTTCATCTAAATCCTGGAACTCGTTACCTGACTGTGGGAACCAGAAGGACTGCAGGGGTACATGAAGGAGACTCTCCAGCACCTTCCCAGAATCAATTCAAGTTATGCATTAACTGCTGACCTTGCAACTGGTACCCACATCCTGTAACTCAATGAACAAAAGTTCCATTCAAATATACTTGAAAAGCAAAGATGGTTTATTCCAATACTTGCACTGGGGCTATACTCCATTCTGATTAACTTGGAATAGAAAAAAAATCCATTTCAGTGCATGTGAAATGAGAATGAGCCACCCCAGTCCTGTTTTGTATTCAATTATATGTTTGTAATTAGAAAGGACAAATCATTTTAAATTCTAGCATCAATTGTTATTCAAATTTATGAAAAAAAAACTAAAAGAATCCAGATGGTAGCTGTGAAAACAGTCAGCTCATATTCTGAACGTTTTAAACAAGTCATGAGAATTGTAACTTCGCTTCTAATAATTGACATATTTATCCTGGAGTTTCACAAGGCATCTATTGTATGAGAATATCCTAAACCCACTCACTGTGGAGACCTGGGGCAATATTCCATAACTAATTAAATCATCAGGGATCATTTGTTTAATATTAGATGATTTTTTTCATAAATGGACCTTCTATATAAGTAATGAAAGAGCTTATTGATCATGACTATTCTTGGCTACCAGTTATCATGCATCTATATGCTGAGATTAATTTTACCCACAATATCAAAGAGAAACTATTTTACCTTTCAGTTTTATATTGTCTGCTTGTGGTTGCATTTGCCATGGTTACTGCTCTATGCCTGACTTTCTCATACCTCCATATTCCAAGAATACCAACTTATTTTCCCTTGAGAGTTTTTTTTAATTTATGATTTACTGCATGCACTTGACCTGTTACTAGTTTATGTGGTCTCTTGAGAGTGATGTGCCCTTACTGGGAAGACAACAGGAGAACAATTGCTTGTGTTAACTTATAAAGGCTCTATTTTAAAAGGAGAATATTAAAGAGAAGGCTAGTCTTGCTTCACCACAAGAGATTTCATACATTATGTTGTTATTTGAATTAAATCTGGTTATTTTTGTTTGATATGCTGGTGAATTAAGAAAATGTGAATGGATAATGCTTCTTCAGACTTAATGCTTTTGAAATCAAGGCAGAGAGATTTCTCATCATTTTTGATGTTCAACTCCAACATCTAGAACATGGCAATGTTTTTGATATTGCTTGGAAGAGCTAAGGAAGAAGGTTTTAATCTGAACACTTTTGTTCTGTTTGATCTATTCAATATACCATGGAGCTTGAAAAAAGAAGTTCAGTCTGAGCTACTGGAACAGGCTGTTAGCATTATTATTATGAGTTTGTGGTCTCATGGTAAGTAATGTTTTGAATAACACATCTTATTTACCAGTGAGCAAGGAAAAATACCAGCACAGTCAGTCAAGATTTGAGGGAATTTGCTTAGTGCATCAAAGACTTTGTAATTAAATATACTCATGTTAAGAAGTTGTCAGTGGCAATAAATTTGCCTTTGGGATAAAATTGTTGTTCGGATATAATGCAGCAGTAGATTTTTGTGCTATTCAATCACAAGGAAAATTATGGACTTCCTATGATTTCCAGAGTTTATCTTCCAGATTTTCCTTGCGTCTAATGTACTGATGAATGGAGGACCCTGGGCACATGCTTTGGGAGGCAACATTTGCCTGGATGCCTTTTCTGTGGCTTCAGAATATGTGTGTGTGGTCCACAGGTGGCATATATTACTCATGCAGGACACACCTTCATTATACCTGTGAAGCCTCCTTAAGCATTACTTGAAGGTCACCACAATCAGCCTGGATAGTCTTGCATTGGAAATGTGCCACAGGAAATATGTCTGCTTTATGTAAAATACTTGCCTACTTGCCCTTCAGACCTCCTACTCCCATCCCTACTTAGTCCCAGCTCACAACCCTGGACATTCTTCTTTTGCCTAAGCCACTACATTGACCCCTTACCCAATTCATATCCCATCAGTCAACCACGGGATACCCATTCCCTGGAGTTGGTGCTTAACTAACACCCAAATTTCAGCAGCTCTTCACCACATGACATACTTGACCTCTGAGATCCTGAACCCTGCTCTACCTTTCTGACCCTCCATCTGCCCCTGTACCCCTCTTCTCTGTGACCCTACCACAACCTGCCCCCAAGCCTAGAGCTGGTCTAATGACTTACCTGATTTCCTTTGCATGCTACTTAATGTTAGAGTGCAATGGCTCTTGAGAGGAGAAGCTCTGTTCTGTGGTGGCTTGGGCCTTGTGCACTAATGAACTTTGCAATGGCAGGACCCTGAACAATACATTTATTGTGCTGCAATGCACCTTTACAGGTATCATTCACTTTCTAGGATATAATTTACAAAAACACACAGACAGTTGTGATTGCTTCAACAGTTTTTAGAGTGGGATCCTCCCTATTCCTTACCACGTGGCCATTTTCTGATATCACTGTGTCACAGCAACTGCTAAGGAATGAGGGATAATGTTGTTCAATGATCCTGAATCAGATTCTTCTGATGAAGGGTCTCCAACCTGAGATGTTACTCTGTTACTCTTTACTCTTCCCACAGATGTGGCCTGATCTGAGTATTTCCAGTATTTTCTGTTATTGTTTGAGATTTTTCTCTTCTTATCATTGGGGAAATGCTTGGGCATTCATTACTTCGTCTTTTCCTACTCCAGATATACATTGCCAGTTACTTAGCTTATCAGTCCAAAGTCTTTATGCTCTGAAATGCCATAATGTTTTTTCACCCAGAACCTAAATTTTTAATTTCTCGGCAAAGATGATTGACAAATGAGACTTCATGAAAGCCAGCTGATTCATTTCTCACAGATTACTCTATTTTCTAACTGTTCTCACATTCTCCAAGTGACCCCTGTATTTTTAATGTCATGAATAAAATTGTAATTTGGCAGGCTTCCAGTCCAACGCAACACAAAAATGGCTCCCACATTTCTAAACTTTGACCCAGACAAACAAACAGTGAACTCTACATTCAAGCTTATTGCAAATGGAGAGTTTAGGAATAATAAACAAGCCTATTGTAGAAATATGCTGATTTGAAGAAAATGTACTTAAATGTGCAGTAGGTGGGACATGTAATGCTTCTTTGGCGTGAGAAAAGTTGTCTCATTTTTTGTCCATGTTTCTTGTGTAACTGATTCATATATTCTCATTGTCGATTAATCATTTTCCTCCAGCATACTGGTTTGTAAAGTGGAACAAAATCACTTATTGCATTTAGTTGATTTAATATTAATATATGATTCAAGTAAGAGGGCTGAATTACTATACAAAATTGCCAAGGTCTCAAACAGATGGCAAACTATAATAAATTCCATTTGCTTAACAGAGGTTTTGAATAAATAAAAAAAGGCTTAAAATTCAGCAATATTTAAATAGACTGCATATTTTTTTCCAGCAGAGTAACATTCAGGGATGCAGTGAGTGAATAGTTTCTATTCTTGAATGTTTAGGGTGGGAGTCATGTTCAAAGTTAGCCAGCAGAACTGATAACTGAAAGATGGAGAGCTACATTTAGGGGCCAATTAAAAACAAGAGTTGTGATGGTAAGTGTGGCAACAGCAATCAATGAAGAGGCCCATAACAATCAGAACAACGGGTCAATGATGCATTAGGGGAACTTTACTAGAATTGAATAGGGGTGGGTAGTGTTGTGGTTTGAATGTGGTGTGTGAAGTACCTCTGCGCCTTCTACCTTTATATGCTGTTAAGTACTTTAAGAAACATACATCTAAAGTGATGCTTTGCAGCTATGCCTTTAAGAACTCATGGATTACCTACAGGTAGACTAATTGACCTACATTTCCTCAATGTAATTGGTGGGCATAAAGGGGCCCCTTATTTTCAAATCTAACATGACCCTGTCTGTCTTCTTTTGCTGCGTTAATATGGTGGAGGAACACCCCTGACTTATAATAACTAGGTAATTCCTGCCTGTCCCATTGGAGTCTTAGGTACTTGATTGGCTTCCAACAAATGGGCATGCTGTCCTTGAATTTCTGGCCATAGATCAATTCTGAAGCACAGCAATGTATTGGTCGAATTGAACAGGGTAGATTAGTTTCCGTCTTTAATTAGAATTTCATCCCTGGTCAGTAGCATTAGTTGTAGTATGTTCATGTGCCTGTGTTGATCTCCACTAATTGCCTTCAAAAAAATGAATTTGAACACAGAATGCAATATGACTACTAACTCTGGACACCTCAACCTGATAATTTTCTATAATCATGCCACTTTCTTAGACCAAGAGGTTCCACTTTGCAGCAATCTGGGCTCAAAATTTGGTCAACATTTCATTAATTTTGAGTAGTGACTTTTGCTTCAGTTTTCTGATTAAACTCTTTTACACCTTACTGATCACAAACCCTGCAATGACCAGTGCAATCAGATAGCATTTAAGTGCTCATTTTTAATTTAAGAAAATAATGCTTTAAAAATATTCCTTGATGCCTTGAAAAGTGGTAACTAATTCAGTTTTATTAACACAGCTGATAATGAGGTTTTTTTTTAATCAACACTTTTATCCAAAGTATAATTCATTTCTAAATTACTGAAAGTAACTCTATGGAAACATTTACTAGTTACATTGGTAATTAGTAACCAGTTTCTTAATAAATTCAAAGTGAATGTTTAAAAGCTAATATTGCCTCCCAACTAACTTACAGAGCAACTTCAAAGCCCTGCAGACAAACAGAACCCCACAGTATCAGGCCACAGTCAAGCTGAGCTGGAATGTCAGCTGTGTGGGCTGTGGGACAAGAAGGATTACAGGCCTGAGAAAAATATATCCTCTGCAATGCCCACCTGCACTACTGTAAGGCACTAACCAAATATATGCAGCCTTTTTTGCCTCCTCTTATCTGTTTAGAGGCAGAGTGGGCAAGAAATTCTCATGCAACCAAATAGGCGTGCTAGGTAGCTTATGTAGCAGTGCGCTAGTGATCATTTGGGCAGTGCCAATGCCACAAAGTTCAATGGTATCCAAAGCCTTGGATTTTATTGAATGGGGTTTGCACTTCCTCATTGCTAACAATGTGCCCCTAAGGATTGAGATCACATCAAGAGGTTTGGATGGGAGGCTGTAGCTGAGGGTCGAAGCTTGGAGATAGGTTGATGTGCATGACAAGTAGCCCAAGGAGACAGGGTGGTGAGAGGGCAGGTAGTGGTGGGAGGATGGATATGTGATATTGGACAGCATGATCAAGGCTTGGAGTGCATCTGCAAGTAGATTGGGACTGGAGGGTCAGGAAGCAAGAAAATGGGAGAAGAAGCCACCTAGTCACTTGAACCTTCCCAGCTATTCAATATGATCATGGCTAAACTGCCCCAGGCCCCAATTCCTGTCTGTTCCAGATCCCTATAACCCTCAATCCTTTGATTTTCAATAAAATATCTACCTCCACTTTAAATATTTCTGATGAGCTCGCCTCCAAAACTCTCTAGGGTGGAGAATTCCAGGGATTTGCCACCCTCTATGAGAGGAAATTTCCACGGACCTCAGATTTAAATGACTGGCTCCTTATCTTTAAACCATGTCCCCTTGTTCAAGACTCTCCCACTAGTGAAAACATCTCAACATCTACCAAGTCATGACCCCTCAGGATCAGGTATGTTTCAATATGACTCTCCTTCATTCATGTAAACTCCAAGGAATGCAGACCCAACCTGTTTAGCCTCTCTTGATAGAACGGTCCTCTCATCCCGGAATTAGCTTGGTGAACCTCTTTTGGAGGTTCCATGACACAATATATTTTCTTAGGTAATGAGATCAAATGGGCTCTGATGAAAAGATCAAGGACATCTGCAAGAATGTCTGGGCCTTGGAAAAGGGTGGGAAGGTGATTGGGTATGCAGCTGAAGATCAGGTTAGCATTGGCAATCAGGTAAAATGGATCCAAATCAAGACATATGGTTGGGGCAGTGATTTGGTAAATGACTGTAGCAGTTGGTGGAGGGGCTGCTTTGGAGATAAAGTAAGTGATCAAGGATTAGAGACTGTGGTAGGGGATGGAGATGGGTAGGATTAGTGTCTGGAATGGGAGTGATTGGTGATCAGGGGTTGTGACTGGGTAAATCAAGACCTGGTGTTGGGGGCCTGGGCTACAGGAGACCTGAACCATCTTGGGGGTTGGTGGTGGTGTTTGGGACCAATAGTGGATCAGATGATTGGTTATTGATGCACCATAAAAAGCATCCTATCTGGATGCATCACAGCTTGGTATGGCAACTGCTGTGCCTGGGACTGCAAGAAATTGCACAGAGTTGTGGACACAGCCCAGCACATCACGGAAACCAGCCTTCCCTCCATGCATCCTGTCTATACCTCTCGCTGCCTCAGTGAAGCAGCCAGCATAATCAAAGACCCCATACACCCAAGTCATTCACTCTTCTCTCCTCTCCCATCAGGCAGAAGATACAGGAGCCTGAGGGCACATACCACCAGGCTCAAGGACAGCTTCTATCCCGCTGTTATAAGACTATTGAATGGTTCCCTTATACGATGAGATGGACTCCTGACCTCACAATGTACTCGTTATGACCTTGAACCTTATTGTCTACCTGTACTACACTTCCTCTGTAGCTGTGACACTTTACTCTCTATTCTGTTATTGGTTTTACCCTGTACAACCTCAATGCACTGTGTAATGAATTGATCTGTATGAACGGTACGCAAGACAAGTTTTTCACTGTACCTCGGTACAAGTGACAATAATAAACCAATACCAATATTATTGAGGTACAGTAAAAAATTTGTCTTGCGTACCATTCATGCAGATCAATTCATTACACAGTGCATTGAGGTAGTACAAGGTAAAACAATACAGAATGCAGAGTAAAGCGTAACAGCTACAGAGAAAGTACAGTGCAGGTAAACAATAAGGTGCAAGGTCATAACGAGTAGATTGTGAGGTCAAGAGTCCATCTTAGTGTGCTAGGGAACCATTCAATAGTCTTATAACAGTGGGATAGAAGCTGTCCTTGAGCCTGGTTGTATGTGCTTTCTGCTTGATGGGAGAAGGGAGAAGAGAGGATGTTCCGGATGGGTGGGGTCTTTGATTATGCTGGCCACTTTACCAAGGCAGTGAGAAGTATAGACAGAGTTCATGGAGGGGAGGCTGGTTTCAGTAATGTGCTGAGCTGTGTCCACAACTCTCTGCAGTTTCTTACGGTCCTGGGCAGAGCAGTTGCCATACCAAGCCATGATGTATCTAGAAAGGATGCTTTCTATGGTGCATTGATAAAAGTTGGTGAGTATCAAAGGGGACATGCCAAATTTCTTTAGCATCCTGAGGAAATAGAGGTGCTGGTGAGCTTTCTTGGCTGTGGCATCTACGCGGTTGGACCAGGACAGGCTGTTGGTGATGTTCACTCCTAGGAATTTGAAGCTCTCAACCCTCTCGACCTCAGCACCGTTGATGTAGACAGCTGCATAAGCACTGCCCCCCTTCCTGAAGTTAATGACCAGCTCTTTTGTTTTGCTGCCACTGAGGGAAAAGTTGTTGTCATGACACCATGTCACTAAGCTCTCTATCTCCTTCCTGTACTCCAACTCATCATTATTTGAGATATGGCCTACTACAGTGGTATCATCTGCAAACTTGTAGATGGAGTTAGAGCAGAATCTGGCCACACAGTCATGAGTGTATCGGGAGTAGAGTGGGGGGCTGAGGACACGGCCTTCTGGGGCACCAGTGTTGAGAATAATTGTGCTGGAGGTGTTGCTGCCTATCCTCACTGATTGCGGTCTGTTGGTCAGAAAGTTAAGGATGCAGTTGCAGAGGGAGGTGTTGAGTCCCAGGTCTTGAAGTTTGGTGATGAATTTGCTTGGAATTATAGTACTGAAGGCGGAGCTGTAATCAATAAATAATAGTCTAGCGTAGGTGTCTTTACTGTCTAGATGCTTCAGAGATGAGTGCAGGGCTAGAGAGATGGTATCTGCCGTAGACCTGTTTTGACAGTAGGCAAGTTGCAGTGGGTCAAAGTTTTCTGGGAGGCTGGAGTTAATGTGTGCCATGACCAGCCTCTCGAAGCACTTCATGATGGCGGATGTCAGAGCCACCGGGCAGTGATCAAGGAGGTGGTGGCATGGGGCTCACAGGGTTGAGAATGGTGGGCATCAGGGGTGGGGCATAGTGTTTGGTGGTTTGGTTGGTGATCAGTGGTTGGAGTACCCAAAGGGTCAAAGGAAACAGTAGATCCTACCTTATCGGAATCTGAAGCCAGCACTGCATTATCAAAACCTAGCTGTCATGAGTGCACTCAATAAAAGTTGCCTCCAAGCAAACTTGGTCTAATTTCTCTCATACTGCTCCAAAATTAGCTTTACACAGGGAATTACATAGAAAGAGGAATAGGACTAGGCCATTTAGCCCTTTTAACCTGTTCTACCATTCAATGTGATCATGGCTGATCATCTAAACTCAGTATCCTGTTCCTGTTTTCTTCAAATACCTCTTGATCTCTTTAGCCATAAAAACTCTATCTAACTCCCTCTCAGATGTATAGTATCTAATGATTTAGCCTCAACTGCATTCTGTGATAGAGAATTCCACAGCCTCACCTCATCTCAGACTTCTCACCTCTTCTCAGTCCTGACTGATGTTGGGGCCACACAACATAAATCACCCCACGATGTCAAATTACATGACATGAAATGATCCAGGAATCATTACACAATTTAAAATGAAGACTTTACCCAGAGTGAAACCTATTATGACCTTTTGGCTCATTTTGTATCATTCTAGAAACTTGGCCAAGCACTGGGGTGATTTGCCCTTTCTCACCTGACATGACAGCTACCTTTGTCACAAACACAATGATGGCATTCCCACTGTAATGCTCCTGTTGTAACCCTGCAACAGGAGCAACAAAATGTCTAGGAGAAGACATTTTTGAGAATTCCTGGTACAACTCGCTTTGAATAACATGATGCTGTTGGAATTTCTGTAGGGCAAGTCCCATACTTACATTGGAACATTTGGGAAGTCCCAACAAAGCACTGATCTCCTCCCGACTCATCATCCTCCCCACCCACCATACACCCCACAAGCATGGAAGACCCAACTCCAATCCCCATTCTGTGCTCCAATCCCCCGAGGTCCTGGCCTTATGATGATACAATTACTTTAGTCCCCATTTCCTTGAGCTGTGATGATCCCAACTCCATAAGGCCAGGCACCTGACTCAAGTCTCGTCTTCAACTATTTAACTGATTGTTAACTCTGAGCCAAATTGGTCTCTAACCTTTCTTGCAGGATCTGTTTGACCCTGTCATTGCCCCATCTTTCTGGTAGATTACTTTCCTGATCCCAAACTTTCTTCCAGACCCCATTCCTGTCTCGATCTTTCTGTCACTTTTCTTCCCTCTGTGCTATTTACCATACTTGCTAGTCCAATCGCAGACCCCAATCATCGGCCTTTAGGCTGTAGCCTTCATTCTCAACAAAACCCCAGACCAGGCCTTGTTCCCAGATAGCACATTTTCAACCAGGTAAGTGCAATACTCTTTCAATCAGAAATCTTGGGCCTTAGCTCCCACTGAAATTTGGATGAACTTGAATATAAAGCCATGGCTGTGTTTATGATCCACAGTATCAAAAGCACAAAAGGTTCCTCTGAGGATAACCACCAAATAATAGAAGCCATCACCAGCTTGGATGAAAACAGAAACCACTAAAGTTACAATGATCGTTAGGGTCAAAGTAATCAGATCATGTATTTAGGCAGAGGCTGTCTAAAGGAAAAAGAGCAGAGAATAGAAAATGGATGCAAATATGTGAGAATATTTTGATTGCGATGACTAGTTTCAAATGTTTTAAAATGGATCACTTAACTGCATATCTGAGTAAGGGTTGCTCAGAACTGAATAGTCGGTTTTCTGTGTTATAACTGTGGTATTGTAAATCTATGCAGTGGGGTAGGAATGTTTTTTTAAAATTAATTTTCAAGATTATGGCATCACTGGCAGGGCCAGCATTTATTGCCTATCTCTAAATGCCCTTGAGAAGGTGTTGTGAGCTGCCTTCTAGAACCGTGAAAGTCCTTCTGGTGGGCAGGGAATTTCAGGCTTTAGTCTCAGTGACAATGAAGTACTGGCAATATATTTTCAAGTCAGAATGGTGTCCAAGAGCCAGGGTGGTGGTGTTCCCATCCACCTGCGGCCCTTGTCCTTTCTAGTGGTAGAGATTGAAGGTTTGGGAAGTGCTGTTGAAGTCACCCCTGTGAGAAACTGCAATGCATTTTGTAGATGGTATACACTGCAGCCACTGTGCAGTAGAAGTGGAGGAAATGAATGCTCAAGCTGGTTGAAAAGTGCTAATCAAACAAACTGCTTTGACCTGGATGGCACTGAGCTTCTTGTTGGTGCTGCACTTATTCAGGTAACTGGGGAGTGTTCATTCATACACTCCCAACTTAAGCCTTGTAGATGGTGAAAAGGTCTTAGCATATCAGGAAATGAGTCTCTCAACACAAGACACAGCGCAACTCAGCCTCTGACCTGCTCTCGTAGTTGTGGTGTTCATGTGGCTGATCCATTTGAGTTTCTGGTCAGTGATGACCCCAAGTTACTGATGTTGGGGCCTCAGTGATGGTAATGCTATTGAATGGAATTGGAATTCGTTTATTATTGTCACATATACCAGGGTACAGTGAAAAACTTGTCTTGCATACTATTCATACAGATCTATTCATTACAACAGTGCATTGAGGTAGTACAAGGTGTAACAGCTACAAAGAAAGTGCAGTGCAGGTAGACATTAACGTGCAAGATTGTAACGAGGTAGTTTGTGAGGTCAAGAGTCCATCTTAATGTCAACAGTAGGTAAATATACTCTTTCTTGTTGGAGATGGTCATTACTTGGTACCTTTGTGGTGCAAATATTACTTGCCACTTATCAACACATTCCTAATTATTGTCTAGATCTTGCTGCATGCAGGCATGGGCGACTTCATTTGCTGATGACTTGCAAATGGAATTGAACATTGTGCAATCATAAGTGAACATCCCAATGTCTGACATGTGATGGAAGGATGGACATTAATAAAGAAGCTGAAGGTGGCTGGGTCTACGACATCGCCCTGAAGAGCTCCTGTACTGATGCCTTGGGGATGGGACCTCTGACAACCACAATCGTCTTGCTTCGTGATTCCAACCACTAGTGTTTCCTTTTGATGCCCTTTAACTTTCATTTTACCGGGACTCCTTGACATCATACTCAATCAAGTGCTGCCTTGTGGATGCCCAGTTTGGAACTGCCAAACCTATCCTATGTCTATCCCAAGTTGCCACACAGCACGATGGAGGGTATCCTTGGTGAGAAGATGGGGCTTTGTCTCCGCAAGGACTGTGCAGTGGTCATGTCCTCCAGTGCTTTCTTGGAGGGGTGCATCTAGCACAGGTAAGTTAGTGAGGAGGAGGTCAAGTAGGTTTATCCCTTATGCTGGTTTGCTTGTGATTTGCTGCAGACCCACTGTGTCCTTCAGGATACAGCCATCTTGATCTGTGATGATGCTACCAAACTGGTCTTGGTGGTGGACATTGAAGTCCCCCACCCTGAGTACATTCTTTGCTCCTGCTACTTTCAATATTTCTTCCAAGTGTTGTTCAACAGAGAGGAGCGCTGAGGGATGTAAAAAGATGTTTATCAGGAGGAAGTTTCCTTGCCCATGTTTGACCTGATGCCATGAGATTTTATAGGATCTGGAGCCAATGTTGTGGGTACCAAGGGCTACTCCCTCCTGCTGACATACCATCATGCTGCTGCCTCTGGTGGGTCTGTCCTGTCACTGAGACAGGACATACCTAGAGATTGTAATAATGATGGGGAGCCTGGTACACTGTCTGAAAGGTATAATGGTGTAAGTATGACCGAATCAGGCTGTTGCTTGACTGATCTGTGCACAAGTGAAGGGAGGTTGTTGATTGGTACTGAGAGAGAGAGAGACAGAGACAGAAAAAAGTCTGCATCTTTTGCAAACGAGCCTGTCCTAGTTGAATTGATGCAAATTTAGCTGCAGCTTTCAAAGCTGATATTTCATTGTCTGTTTTCAGTTATTAAAGAAACTTGTCAGTAACATTTGCACATTAGAAGGGAATTACTTTTCTTTCTTCAATTTTCAGTGCATTAAAATAAATTTGCCATTTCTGCTCTCTGGCTGGAACTGCAAACTTTTCAGATTTTCTTTACCCACCCAACAATCATTTTTTGTCCCATTGGAATAATAAATTATCCTGGACAGAAATCCTATCTTTTGCATCAAAAAATTGATTCCAGTTATTTTTTTAAGGCTAATTGATATGTTTAAATGGGAAAGAGATTAAGCTACTGTGCTTTCAACACAGATGTTTATTTGCTACCTGTAGGTACAAAGGCCTTTATTTTGCAGTCAACTGTAAATTGCCTGTGCTAACTGTTAATCTCTGGATTAAATTTGTATTTACACTTTTCGCATCCTACATGAGATATTGCCAGACAATGGTGGCCCAAACTTCACAGGCTCTGTGTCCTGTACAAAAACTCCATGACATGGATATACCAAAATAAAGCATCAAAACATTGCTGAAAGACTTTGAAACTGGCTAATTCATGTCTCTGGTTTTAGCTGGCTGTCAACATTGTCCAAATCAATTGAATGTTTCTTATTTTGAGAAATATTCAAAAACATTTGAGAACAATTCTAAATAGATAAAACTTTTAAAATATTGAAAATAAAATGACAAAAACAAACAACTTAACCATTATAAAGGGAAGATGTTTACAGACATACAAGTAAGCTAAACAAAAAAAGTTGACAGTTTTTTCATTCCTATTAGTCTCCAACAGCCATTCCCCCCATGGAAATCAAAACAGAACTCCCTGCACCAGGTCTGATGTGCTGCAAGTTGTTTGAATGGATTGCCCAGTTTAGGTGCTGGTAATTGCCCAGCTCCACATTCTGCCACTGGATTCTGTGAGGAATCCTACATCAGAGGTCAGTTAGCAAACAGCTGTCAGCAAGCTTGAGACGTCTATGTTTGTGTACACATACATAAGTGTCCCAAATCTGCTGGAATCTTCATTTCCACAGAACTGCCAACATTTTCTGGAGCAAAAAAACTGGCCCTGTAAACATTTCTAGTGCCTGTATTTGGCAAACATCAGGATACATATCACTAGTTTCACAAACAGCTATTTATACAGCTGCCAATCTTCTTGCCAATTGTGCTCTTAAAACCCCTTAGGACAGCAATTTGTTCAGAATTCTTAAAGGTACATGAATTTGTACAACTTAGTTAACTCATTTGGTTTGTTCTAAAGCGGTGGCAGTGTTTATGAGATACGTGGAAGGCTCTGTTCCCCTACTGTAAAACAAATTATAATTAATATTTGAGCTCTTTGAGTGCATGGTTGACAGTTATGTCAACTAATCAGTGTTAAGCAACCTGAAGACTGATAGGAGCTTATTATCTGCTAGCAATCAACAAGAATTAATTCCCAATTGATTCTCTTTATTTCAATTTTTATACTTCACTGACATTTTACTGCTGAATGATGGAGGAGGCAATTCATTCTGAAAAGATAGACCTGACATCCTTTTAAATGAATTTTTTTCTCAATCAATAAGCCTAATTGCAAATTAGAGCATTGCGTTGATGTTGTTGAAGCAGGAATGAATATTTGAAACAGACCAAATCAACTTGTCAGAGGGAGCATTGAGAATGAAATTTGTCTTCCACTATTTCCAAGGACAGTCAGCATACCCAGCTTAGTTATAGTCATTTCCTGTCCTGTGGCTTAGTTAACACATTTTTGAGGGTTCTGAATCTATTTTAAAGCATAAAATTGAATGCGTAAGAGAAGCTGAAAGTAGATGAGGATCGTTGTGACTGACTAAACTGAGCCACATGGAAGCTGCAACTGGGGGATATAGAAGTCTTTATTCACACAACAAATCTTCTGGAGAGAGAGTCTAAGAGCATCTCACTCTCTTGGCACAATGTTTTTATACTATTTAAACACAAAGATAACAATAAACAATTAACTAGTTTCAATGGCTATAATCACCTCCTTAACTTTAACATTTTGAATATAGTCAAGTAACTTTGCAGAATTGTATATTTACAATGGGAGCACATCCCAACTAGCAGAATCCTTTTGAATATTCAGTACTGGTGTCTGTTCCCAAAGCTGCTGAGCACAAACTCTAGAGACCCAAAATATACCCTATTTGTTACAGCGTTGCGGGATGGCTCCCTGAGTATACAACTAGCCAGAATATTTTGAGAAAACAGGCCTGTCCTGAACTGTGCATTAAGTGGCAGGGATATGCCTTTAACAATGAGCTAATACAGGAGATGGCCACTTAATGCCTTCCCTGATCTCATCCTGAAGTTTTCAATGAGCACCAAGTAACATGAACATTTATCTATTGACCTCCCCTGCATAGTTTCAATGGTACAGTATCAGAATGTCCCACACCCAATGATTGGTTTCAGTGACCCCAAAGCATCAGTTAAAGTTCAATTGTGAACAGATTTTATTTCCTGATGACTGGTTCTCATTTTAATTAATCCATAATTATGTTATCCATAATTTCGTAGCTCCAGAATAATCCCTAACAAGGATTTGATCCAGAATCTACCATTTCACGGTCAGTGGGATATTCCACAGTGTTATCAATGGTACCATTGTACTGAATTTCATCTGTGTAACTTGGCTTTTGAGAATGGAGCTCTGTTGTTATGATATTTGATGTTGACTCCAGTCAAACCAGTGTGTAAGTCGCAGAGTTAGAAAATGATCAAACGTTGTAGATCTAGACTAAATTTCGGTAGACTATCCGGTAGACTAATCTAGACTATATTTACAAAATAAGTTGGAATTGTAAGTATGAGGTGCTGTAAACAATATTGATTTCAAAGCCATCTAAATGTTTCTGAAACTGCCACCATCCCACCAGCCTATGTATCCAACACATCATTCTCCTCCACTTCCGCCATCTCCAACAGGATCCCATCACCAAGCATATCTTCCCCTCTCCACCCCTTTCTGCCTTACGCAGGGACCGCTCTCTCTGTGACTCCCTAGTTCACTCCTTACCCCCCCCCCCCCCCACGCATTCTGCTCCCACCCTGGGAACTTTTCCCTGCCCCTACACCACCTCCATCACCTCCATCCAGGGACCCAAACACTCCTTTCAGGTGAGACAGAGATTCACCTGCATCTCCCTTAATATCATCTACTGCATTCAGTGCTCCAAGTGTGGCCTTCTCTACATTGGTGAGACCAAACACAGACTAGGTGACTGTTTTGCAGAAGTCCTGCGCTCTGTCCTTAACCGCGACCTGCATCTCCCCTTTGCCAGTCCCTTCAACTCCCCCTCCCACTCTATCACTGATATGACAGTCCTTGGCCTCCTCCACTGCCAGGAGAATTCCAAGCGCAAACTGGAGGAACAACACCTCATTTTCTGGTTTGGAACCTTGTAGCCTGTCAGCATGAACATTGAATTCTCCCATTTTAGGTAATCCCCACCCCCATTCCCCACAACACCCCCCCCCCCCCCCCCACCAACCATGCTTCTTCTCTTCTTCCTATTCCTAGCTTTTTTTAAATGTTTTTTTTCTCTGTCCTTACCTTTGACCCATCCCCCGGTTGATCTACTCTCCCTTCCTCCCCCGCACCTGCCTGTTACTAACTCTTACCTGCATCTACCTATCACCATCTTGTGCCCACCCCACCTCCCTTCCTTTGTCCACCTATCATTGTTCTGCTTTTCCCTCCTATGTACTGGGCTTCCCCTTTTCCTATCTTCAGTCCTGAAGAAGGGTCCTGACCCGAAATGTTGCCTGTCTGCTTTTCTCCACGGATGCTGCCTGGCCTGCTGAGTTCCTCCAGTTTTCTGAAACTGACCCTTTTCAATGATTCTTTAACCCATCCAGGGTTATTCCAAAATCTTCTGGCTATCTTTTTCTTTGCCTTAATTTCCGTGGTTATGGAATCCTGGAAACAGGACTGACCTGATGAGATGGTAGCAACAATTGAAAGTACGCTGGTTCCAAAATCAACTGAAATTTCAACAAGGTTTTATAATCATAGGGAATTATGATGCAGTAATATGTTTGCTTAGAATTTATGTCATCCAATGATTAATTGGAAACAATGAAATACTTGTCAATTTTTTTTAGTGTGCACGATCCTTTAAGTCAACACAAGGACAATAAAACCTAATCTAACTTATTGAAAGGATAAAAAGGTTAAATAAAATGATCTCAGCTGTTTCATTTCATTACTCAGCCTGCTGACAAATTCAAAAATATGATTGTGTGACATTGTAGACACATTGCTTGGCCTAGGGAAAGTCTGCAATAGAAACTAGAACCAGCATATCCGGGAGGAACCCTTCCTTTGGCTCCTGAAAGTTTCAGTCACATTTTCTTCTTCCCACACTGAACCGAACTACAAATATTTCCATTCTGACAGCTGACATACCGTTGATCACTACAAACTGAGAATGTTGGCTTAATGATAAGATGCCATTTAATATTTTTCTGTTGCTTTCATAGCTGAGCCTTTTAATTCTCTCATTTCACTTTGTGACTTCTTCAGCCCAAGTTAATAAATGTTATGTGCTGCAAATATTCCTAATGTATTTGTAGCAAATGTTATTTACTTAAATGTCATATTTATGTCTCTGGATAAATGATACATGAGTCGTATTTGGCAGATGGAGATTAAAAGCTTCACTAAAGAACAGGACAATAATTCAAAGACTACTTGATTAGAGGGAAAATGTAGGTAACCCCTTTCTGCTTTAGGCATGTGAAGCACCGATTTTAAAGTGGATGTAAATACCTGTGCTTGCATAATCTGCGGGAGTTGTCTGGTGTCCATGTTGCTTTTCCTTGGCCAATTTGATGTCAAAGTTATGGCTGGAAATGAGCGGGAATCTTACAGCAAATAAGGTGCTCTAAATTTCAGAAAATCTGCACTAATTTTTTAATCTAAAGATCTGTAAGTGAAAATTGATGCATTGCAGACTTTTTGAATATACTTATATTAATATATATTATAATTCTAGTACTTTTCTCTTTTTGGGTTTTATTTAACTACTTAATTCGACTCAAATATATGAGCTGCTTTAGTTAAGATTATGGCCATGATATTCTATTGCGTGTCAGTCAATCTTGGAGGATTTGATGGATTCCTTAAAGAATTGTTGAAAGAGGCAGAAAATGACTATTTACATTGTTTTCCTTCCAATAAACAGCCCTTTAATTTCCATGTTCTGTCTGGTGCCAGATTTCCCTAGCTCTTGAAGGAGGTCAAAGAGCTGAGTAGCACAGCTAGTAGACCCACTGCCTCACAACACCAGAGACCTGGGCTGAGTCCTGACCTCAGGTTCTGTCCAGGTGGAGTTTGCATATTCTCCTTGTGACCATGTGGGTTTTCCTTCGAGTGGTCCAGTATTCTCCCACATCCCAAAGACGTAAGGGCTGGTAGGTTAATTGGCCAATGTCAGTTGCCCCTGGTGTGTAGACATGTGTTAGAAACTTGGGGAAGTTGATCAGAATGAGGGGAGTATAAAAAAATGAAGGGGAATGCCAAACAGAATTTAATCCTGATAAATGAGAGGTAATGCACATTGGGGAGGGTGTGTGTGTGTGCTAATAATGGTAGGACAAGTACCATGAATGGAAGGTCCAAGGGAGGAATGAGGAACAAATTCCATTGATCCCTGAAGACATCAGCAAAGATATACAGGGTGATGAAGAAGCCATACATCATACTTGCCTTCATTAGCCAGGGGATAGAGTATAAGAATATGAAGATCACAGAACAGGTTTAGAAAACTTTGCTTAGGCAACAACCGGAATATTGGGTACAGTTCTCATCAGCACACTAAGAGAAGGATGTAATTGCACTAGAGAGGATGCAGAGGAGCTTCACCAGGATGTTGCCTCAGATGGAACTTTTCAGTCATGAGGAGATACAGCATTGGCAGGGTTTGCTTTGTTTGGAGCCAAGGAGCACGAGAAGCTAGAGATATACAAAATTATGAGAGGCATAGATAGGGTAGATAGTAAGAAATCTTTCTCCATGATACTGGTGTCTAAGACCAGAGGACATAAGTTTAAGATGAGGAGGAAGAGGTTTAGAGGGATTTGAAGAAGAATTTTTTTACCCAGAACGTGGTTGAATGCACTGCCTGAGAAGATGGTGGAGTTACTCTCACAACATTTAAGAAATACCTGGATGAACACTTGACTCACCAGGGAAGAGAAGGCTAAGGACCAAGTGCTGGTAAATGGGATTAGTATAGATAGGAACTTGGTGGTTGGCATAGACATGGTGGGACAAAGGGCCTGTTTCTGTGCTGTATGACACGATGACTACTTCGCATGATCACTTGGCTCATGAAAAGGTTTTAGAATTCATAATTCTCAATAAATTAATGACATTTCTAAGTGGCATATTAAGAAATACAATGTGTGGTTTGAGATAGATATTTCCAGCTCATCAGTTCTTGGAAATCCCCTCCCCACGCTTGTCCATATTCCATTCAACTCCCTCCCCTCTAGCTCTTCTGCTTTTTAAAGAAGCTGCTGCCCCCTTCCTTTTATATTGGATCCATTCCTCTTTCTCAATTCATTTTGACACTCATAGGATCATACAGCACAGAAACGGGCTCTTTTGGTCCATCTCATGCCAGCTCTAATACTATCTTGCTTCCTGCATCTATCAATGTCACTTTGACAGCAAGTGATGCTATTTTTCTGCTTGGGTGGAACTCCAGTGAATAGAATTCCTATTCTTAAGCTTCCACTCCTCTAGATACAGCCAGTGGATAGACAGCAACTTGAGGCTGATATCTACATGTCTGGAATTGATAGAGCAATAGAATTTCAGAGTACAGCAGGAAGCCATTCATCCATAATGCCTGTTCTGGCTTTTTAGTAGAACTACCCAATTAATCTCAATCCTCCACATAGCCTTGCATGTTTTCTCTTCAATTCTCACTGAACATTGCAACTAAGTCTTCTTCCACTACCCTTTCAAAGAGTGCATTCCAGACCACAGCGACTTGCTGTGTTTAGTTGTTTCCACCTCTCTTTGATTCCTTTATTTAATTCTGTCTATTCTGGTACATGGCTCCTCTGCCAGAAGAAACATTATCTGTTCATACTCAATCAGAACCATGGATAATTTTTAACATCTCTCTCAAATCATGGCAAATTAAAATGATTTCTGATCCAATTATCTCCCTCCATGCTATTCACATCTCTGGCTCTCCATGCTCTTCCTACAAGCCACTGCCCCACAACAACTAGTATTCCTCTGGGAAGGAAGAAACTTTTCTCCAATTTATAATCATGATCCAGAGGAAAGGTAGCTGAGAGTGATTTTGCCCTGACTTTAATCAGTCTGAACTCCCAAGCCAGGTTTCAATTCATCATTTATGCAATAGTGTCCTGCTTTTAGCAGAGTTGAACAATTCTAAAACAGCAACAATACCTGAAATCCAAACTAAATATCCCAGAAATTCAGGCAAGCAGTGCTGCTTCCCCCAGCATCATGTGTCATATTGCTTACTTGTGGAGAGGAGCGCAATTCTATTTCCAGAAAATCAGCCAGGTGCATCCAGTCACAAATCACCCAATGAGTCTGACATTCCTGCACATGGGATGAAGTCATTCCCCATGGATTGTCTGGGAAAGTAGATCAACTTGCTCCAAGGAGGATCTCTGGCTGGTCATTCCTGGGACAATCATGCTTGTGTAGCACTGCTGTTGCCTTCTTGTTCAGGTCCCAGCCCAGCGCTGGGAAATCAACCCAATTAGAATCATTTCAGGGTTGCCAGCATTCCTTGAGCCAACCAACATATTCATCGAAAAATTGTGCCAACCACTCCCCATGACCTCCAGATGACTCAACCCTAACCCTAATCTTACAGCCTCTAACCCCCTCCCTTGCAGCCATTCCTCGAGTCCTTAAACTCTCATAATTACTTCCCACTGTCGCTGTTCAGTCTTCCCCAAGGCACCTCCCCTACTCTCATCCACAAGAAAGCACTGAAGTGTGGGCAATCCCCAGGCACCAGTCTGGTCCCTGACCGCTGGTACTCTCTCCCCACAACCACACAGCTCAGGACTCACTATATTTTCATTTCCACTCTCCACAACCCCTGATCAGTAGTGCACAATGACCAAAGCATCTGTCACCTTGAGCTTCAAGCATTAATGGATTTTGCTGCAGCAAACCTTTGACTGAAACCATGGAATGACCCTTCACTGTCATTGATGGGACAGGTGAATTTTAAGTCAGTGTCTAACACAAATACTATATAAAATCATTAAAACTAGAGTGTTTTTGATAAATGCTCGCAGATCTGAAGATTCAGTGATGTGTTTTCATCTGTTTTCCTTTATATTTCTGTTAATATTTTATCCTTCATCACTTACTATATTTTAGCCAATGAAACTACCATTGTGAGATCCTTTACTGCTACATTATCCAAAATTAAAGTTCCTCTTTTCAAAAGCATGCCTTTCCAGACTAGATTTCAAGATTGATTAATGTTTTCTTACTGTTCTGAATATCAATTACAGTGAGTATATTGACACTGATGACCTCTGTTCTCTGCTTTAATGCTTCTGTCAATAACAAAATGAAAACCCACAGGTGAAGAGCATGGGTCAACAAACCACAGGCTATAACTAGTATTTTATGCACGATAACATCTATTTGTCTAGAAATTGGATCGAGTCGCACCACTTTTTTAATGCTACATGATTACATTTCTATGAAAAATCATTCAGAAAGAAAGGACCTACTGGAAATTTGACAAAGTCTGTGATTTTCCTTCTTAGTCCTCCATGAACCTGACATACTAAAACATTGAGGAGATTGGACTAGTGCACTATTGATCAATGAGATTCAAGGCATATATGTATGCATTAATGCATGACCTTTGTACCACCTTTTTCATGTAAATCCTTCTCACACTGCCTCAGGTCTCTTATGTTTCTGAATGTCCCTGTATTGGGTCCTCAAACGAAATGTCCATCAGCTGGCCACACATAAGCTGTTTAAACTGGTGCCATTCAATTTTTGGACAGTGATTCTTTTAAACAATTGCCCTGATGAACAAAGACCATTATAAGGCTTGATTTTATGTGGATACTTTAGTATTCAATTTTCTAACATGTAAATTGTAGCTCAGCAAAGACAAAGATTTAAGGGAGGTTTTTCACGAGAATTAAAGACTTGTAACTCAAGAGCATCAATAACACTTTTTCATTGAACCAAAGAAAGCCTGGACTTCTTGTCACTGTGTGTTGCATTGGGGCAATTACTTCTACCTCCAGATGACCTACTGTCCTCGCTTGAAGGCATTGATACCAGGATCACCGCTGCTCAATTGATAGGAGTCTGCGCACTATCAATTCGGCATAGATGAACCAATGTGTTTATCTGTGAACAACCACGCCCGTCTTGAGTGTTATGCAATTCAATGCCTACGTAAATGAAAATATAATTGAAAATTAGGGACAATATAAAAAGTGTGAGCCTGCAGTTTTTGTTTCAGGTCCTCTGTGCATCTGTCATACTGATACTTGGGGGACCCCGGGGACACAAAGTGCAACACTTTCTGGATGTCACTCCCAAGATTTTCAACCTCTTGTGTAGCAGGTTTTCATAGCAGCTATGAAGTGTGTGTGTGAATTAGAAGGGACATCCTGAGCTGGCATTGAACCCAGTTAACTCACTAAGTTATTTACTTATCTGGCACTCTGTCAGGTGGCTACATTTCCCTCACAGTAACAAACCCCATGCTTGTGACCCTCCCCCAATCACAACAATCTTCTGTCCAACCCAACATCCAAGATCCCTTCCAATGACTGACATCCGCTCCCCAACAACAAATTGCTGCCTGACTTCCAATCACTCTACCAAATCCTGTTTGCAACCTTGACCACTGACTTCTGCCTCCCATCAACCAAGACTCCCATCACTGACCCCAATACAACTGATGATCACACCCTGTGACTTGACAAGTTTCATGTCTGATTGGCAATCGCATCACCAACTAACAAACTCAGTGCCCCAATGGCTGACCAAGAATACCCAACATCCAACATCACCAAACACCAGTCATACTCCTTGATCTGATTAACCACTCCAACTGCAAACTGCACAACCCAATTCAAGTAGCAAGCCTGTCCAAGCTACTGTACACTCACAACCCCCATGATCCTCAGCACTCCATCCTTGCTCCAACTCTTCTACCTACTGATCGGTACTGAAGCAATCCTTGTCCCTGCACCCTCAAACTGTAACACAGGGACTGGCCTGATTTCTTGTGCAAAGCAAGGCCTCACCTCCACTTGGTAGACCCAGTACCCCACAAGGTCTTGCGTCTTCTTCACTGTTAAATTTCCTGGTGATGAGCTTATAAACAAAACGTTCTACAGTATAGTCTCATCTAATTTAGTCTTTTTAAATAAACTTATTTTAAATTTTTACTGAAAATTTTTATTTTTCCCTGGGCTTATGTATATTCAAGACAAAGATCAGTAGATTTTTAAATGAATCAAATGATATAGGCTACGGAAATTGTGTTAATATAGAAGTTCAGTCTTGATAGTGAATAGCTGAGCTGGCTCTAGATGCCACATGGCCACCACCTCCTCTTATTTCTTATATATTTATGAATGTCTTTCTTAACAGAAATGCTGATGCTGGGAGCTTTTCTAAAGCTTATGTTGCTGACAATGGTGTCTTTTTCTCAAAAATTCTGGAGCTGCATTCTGGCATTGTCTCTGCAACATGAAAATTATTTTTGCTAAAATAAAATAAAGTGGTTATGTACATGCATTAATCCAGTAAAATGACATTTTTAAAGCAATGAGTGTTAGTGTACATGGACTGTTATTATAATTAATACTCTGATTGCTATAAATATGAAACAATATAGTGACAAAGCATCAATCTGTTCAAGTCCATTGGGCCTTCCCCTGATTGTGGCTCAAACATTGGTAAATGGGATCCAATTGCTCACATTGATCATTTTGGATCTTGTGTAACAGCAGGGGAAGCTTAATCCTTCTGGAACTGCTGCACCTAAAAATATTATAACATTATCTCTGAGACCTCTCTCTCCATCCTTGATCTTTCCATCTCCATCTCAGGAGATTCCTCATCCACCGACATCTTCTACAAACCCACTGATGCCCACAGCTACCTCGATTACAGCTCCTCCCACCCTGTCTCTTGCAAGGATGCTATCCCTTTTTCTCAATTTCTCTGCCTCCGCTGCATCTACTCCCGTGCTGAGGCTTTCCACTCCAGGACATCCAAGGTGTCCAACTTCTTTTCTAACTGGGGCTTCCCCCCCAACTGTGGTCGAGAGAGCTCGTACCCGTATCTCTGCCATTTCCCATACCTCTGCTCTCACCCCCACCTCTCCCAGACCAAACAGGGATAGGGTCCCCCTTGTCCTCACATTTCATCCCACCAGTCTATGTATCCAATACATCATTCTCCGCCCGCCACCACCATGCATATCTTCCCCCGACCCTTTTCTGCCTTTTGCAGGGACCACTCTCTCCACGACTCCCTTGTTCACCACCTCCATCACCTCCATCCAGGGACCTAAACAGTCTTTTCAGGAGAGACAGGGATTCACCTGCACCTCCCTTAATATCATCTACTGCATTCGGTGCTCCAAGTGTGGCTTCCTCTACATTGGTGAGACCAAATGTAGACTAGGTGACTGTTTCACAGAACACCTGCACTCTGTCCGTAACCGCGACCTGCATCTCCCCGTTGCCAGTCACTTCAACTCTCCCTCCCACACGATCACACTAACCCCCTTCCACACTATGATAGTCCTCGGCCGCCTCCACTGCCAGAAGGATTCCAAGCACAAACTGGAGGAACAGCACCTCATTTTCCATCTTGGAACCTTGCAGCCTAACAGCATGAATATTGAATTCTCCCACTTTAGGTAATTCCTCCTCCCCCCCCCCCAACACCATGCTTCTTCTCTTCTTCCCTTTCCTTGCCTTTTTATCTCTCTCTTCTTACCTTTGACCCATCCCCCGGTGGATCTGCTCTCCCCTCCTCCCCCGCACCTGCCTATCACTATCCCTTACCTGCATTGACCTATCACCAACCTGTGCCCAGCCCGCCTTCCCCACTGTTGTCCACCTATCACTACTCTGCTTTCTCCTCCTATATATTGGTCTTCCCCTTTTCCTATCTCCAGTCCTAAGAAGGGTCCTGACTCGAAATGTTGACCGCCTGCTTTTCTCCACGGATGCTGCCTGGCCTGCTGAATTCCTCCAGCATCATTGTGTTTTTCATCTAGATTCCAGCATCTACAGTCCTTTGTTTATCTCTAACAGTCAGTGGCTCATTCATCAAAGGGCAAGTCAGCATCAGTCACTTACGGAACTGAAGTGAGCCCCACACTTTCCTCCATACCTTAAAGCACCATTTGGCATGTGTGGTGTTGATCGCCACACAGTAATAATCAGAGCTTTAGAGTAAATTAGAGCTCTGTTGTTATATGCAGATGTACCAATGCATGCCATTATCACCCCGCATTTACAGGAAACTTGATGCTATTACAACTATAATGACAGTGTAAGATTAAATGTTGAATTTGCTATATATTCAATAATACATTATAGAGTACCAGAAGCTCTTTGGTGGGGTGGGAGTTCAATGCGGATGTAATGCTCAGTAGGCATGCAATTTTAAAGTCACCAACTTCTTAACTAAACAGGCTGGCATTCAAAGAGTAAGCTTGCACCAATTGTTCAAAGTCTGTGGCACAGTGTGCATTGCATGAAAATCAGTTTTCACAATCTTGAAAGTCAATTTTGTGCAATCCTTCCATGGTAAGCATAACTTACTTTATAGTGATCTCCCACTCTGGTTTACAAATCTCAATGAATGCACACTAAACACAGGTTCTTGGGAATTTGAGCTACAGAACATTTATACTCACATTAAAGAAGAATCTTTATCTCTATTTGAGAATAGATCATGATAACATTCCCCATTCAGCTACTTGACATCATATTAGTCTTCTCAATATCATAAGACTATAGATGGATTAGTATTGTAGTAGTTGGTAACTCCTGATTAAAGGCAGGCTATTGAAACAAGTGCTGCCTACTATAACAAATATAAGTAAGGAAGACTTGAGATACTGAGACTGTTTCCTTCAAAAAGAAGTGATTATGAGGCAATTTGATGCAGGTATTTAAAGCTATGTGGTCATGGGACAATGTAGATAAGATCAGTTAGTTTGGTAATTAGGAGCAAAAGCAGGAGAAACTATTTTTTTACCTAGAGGTAAAATTGTGTTATGTTCTTCTGCAGTTAGTAACTGGAAGCAGGTTAGGTAGGCCATATAAAGAGAAGAGAAAATACAATAGCCACCATAGGTTAAGATTACTGCCCATACAAAGGATAAACACAGACCCAGACTTGTTGAGTTGTATAGTTTGTTATGTGTTGTGATTCCTCTACAAGTCATTTACAAGACACATGCATTTTCTCAATATATTAGTAAGAACCAATCTCCAAGTATCGTTAGTGTTAATGAAGTTAAAATATCTAACTAATTAAGTACTTAAAGCTAAATACTTTTCAGTGTCTGGTATTCAGGCATTCAGTGTTCTGGGAGTCTTTCATAACCTTTCTTTAGCATGCATAATGTCACTGTTTCTGCTATCACGTCATGCTCGCTGACTAATGGACCAACCTAAGACCAAACCCTGTTGGACAAACAGAAACTACAAGCCCAATTGCTTTTTTATGTTTTATGCTGAATGGTAAGAGGTTGATCATGGAATCATTTTAATGAGATCATGGGATGCCATGGGTACTAATAAATATTATCAATGGGCTTGAAAATCAAAGGATGGCCACCTGATCAGTCACATCTGAGATTTCAGAAATTATTAAGCTTACTATAGACTCTGGAGATAAAGAGTTAATAATGCATCAAACTTAATGTGCACTTTAATAAAAACTCTTTGGAAAACATGTTTTGTCTTACATCAAGCAGATGCATTGTCTACTTCTGGCAATGGCCATAGACATGTCTTTCATTGTTTAGACCCACAAATTTGCCCTGCAGCAATCTGAATAAAGTGCAAGAGTGTGCACCTGTCACCTCCAGCATTCACCTAAACCCATAGATTAAATGTAGGTGGGATAAAATGCATATGAACTCCTGACCTCCATACTTAAAACATAAATAGAGATTGGGTTACCCGGTAGTGCTGTATCAGCTGTGAGTCAGCAGTCTGATTTGACACACAGGTTATAAACCTCAGGCATATTGTGTTCCTATGGGCTTCAATTCATCAATTTTAACAGTTCAAAGTTTCATATTTTCATGAGTGCTATTACATTGTGCTCTGGCAAGGAAATCTGACAATTGATGGAGCTCTTTTCTCTCTTTCTTAAATTAGCCACTTTAACCATCATTATTTATATATTTTTTGTGTGGGGAGGGTGGGGATGAACTTTGTACAATATATAATAGTAAAATAATATCTTCTTTTTAATACACTTACACTAACAATATTGATGTAACAGACTGCTATTCTCACTTCTCCCAAATGTACAATACAAATCAATGAACATGGGATGGCTTAATTCTACCAAAACAGTGGCAGAAATGAGATTAGACCTTTATCAAAGTCCTTGATGGGAATTTGAGTTTTTCCCTTTTGTGGTAATTATCCAGTTATTGGCAATAAGGATCTGAGTTTTCAAGACTCCTGTCTCTGCAAACTGGATTAAGAAGCTTCAGTTTTTGCTTTACACGTTTGTGAACTATATTGCTTTGTGTTTGGATATTTAGTGCTGGGTGTCCTGCTGCTTGCACCTTGTCCCACATTTTGTAGAAATGTTCACCATGGTAAGTACAATCACATATACCTCAGTGGTCTGGGAATATCAGGTTTATAGATGACTTGTAAACTGTGTGATAGAAGCAGTGCTGTACATTCCATTCTTGGTTCTTTTTTATCTACACAGATCTGAGACTTGTTTCACTAGACCATACCATTAGTATAGACAACCATTGAGACATTCCCTGTAAATCTAATCCTCACTTTAAAACTAACCCACAATTTATAAAGCACACCTCAAGTTACTTATTAAATCATCCCTTACCCTCTTGTCAAAGTACCAAAGGAAACTAACCAAGGACATGTTTTTGCATGTTTTTGCAGCAAAGTATATGGATCTGTGAGGTACTGCTGTGTTATATAAACACTGGCTTTAGTGTCTACCTTGCAAGGGCCCCATGAGAAACAAACTATTGTGAAATAAATTAGAAAGCAGATTTAACATTGGTCAGTTTAATTCTATTAGTTTGGAAAATGGATAAGTAAAGAAATTAACTACTTTTATTTCTCAACCGGAGATCTAAAGATACTCATCACTTAGGAGCATACAAAACAACAGGCAGATATGTACAAAGATATAAGGGAAACCTCATCATACTCCTGAGTTCTGGATGTGTGCTCCTCTGGTGTTTGTGATTTGGAGACATGACAATGATTTAACAGGAAATGCATTCTTGAAACAAAAACATTTTGAGTGCCAGCTACATGAATGAAGTGGCAGTGGTGGGTGTGCTGAAAGATAACCATTGCATTTTGGTTACCACGTTTCACAACCTTATCACAATGGTGAAGCGTGTTAGGATGTGTCACTCTAGGTTAACCTGAGCTGATACACCAGTGCTTCAGTGAAGTTGGGTGCTCAGTGGTCAGTGGTAAACCATGGGCCCTTCTGACCACTCAGGTGGTTTTTATGGTACTAATTGAATGTTCTTCTCCATGTTCTGGCTGATATTTATCCCTCGACCAACAGAGCTAAATTAAAGATTACTTAGTCTTTATTGAATTGCTGGAACCCAGCTCTGCATAACTTTGCTTTTGCACTTCATAGCAGTAACTATGCTTCAATGGCTATGACAAGCTGAAGGATTTTCTGAGGGTGTGAAAGGCATTTAATAAGTGCAAGTCTTCCTTTCACTAGATGTTCACTGTATAAAGCTGACTAAACTGTGGAATGTGTTTGCAAACTAAAGATGTTCAAACTGAACAAAGCCAGCTGAAGTAAGCCCTCTCTCTTTGGTTTAGCTTTGATAGGTCTATACCTTATTTAAGGCTTAGAGGGATATGGGCCAAACATGGGCAAATGGGACTAGCTTAGACGGGAATTTTGGTCGGCATGGACCAGTTAGGCCAAAGGACCTGTTTCCATTCTGTCTGACTCTATGACTCTAAGTGTAAACTATATATTTAATTAAGTCTGAAGCCTTCAGATTATATATAGATGTTTGAATATCCAAGGTGGCATGTCATTTGAGATGTGCTCCCATTGCAAATATGTAATTCTACAAGATTACTTGTCTAAATCCAAAATGTTGAAGTAAACCATACGATTATAATTATTGAAACTGTAATTAATCATCTGCTGTTATCTTTGTGCTTATAGAGTATAAAACTTTGATGTACTTTGAGTTCAGTGAGATTCTACTGAGGGATTCCCCCAGGAGAGAGTCTCCAATGGATTCTTCCTGAATGCCTGCTCCTCGTGCTGAATAAAAAGCTTTTACATCCCCAGCTCCAGTCTCTGTGTGGCTCAATCACAGTCACAACACAATCCTATATCTCACTAGAGTCCTATGTAATTGCAGTAAGGGGTCTTTAATCATCTACTCAAATCCTCTTGTAATAGTGACCAATACATTATTTACCTTCCTATATTCCCACTGTACCTGCATGTTAACTTTCAGTGGATCTTTACAAGGATACCCAAATCTCTTTGTGCACCAACACTTATGAAAGTATCAATCTATCATATTTAAATAATAATCTGCTTTTCTATTTTTCTACTAAAGTGGATCACTTTACATTACTCCATAATATACTCCATTTGCCACGTCCTCACCCATTCAATAAGCCTGCATATTTCCCTTGAACCTTCTCCATATGCTCCTCACAACACCTACTCCCACTCAGCTTTGTATCATCAGAAAATCTGGATATATTGCACATGATCCCCTTATCCAGACCATTGATACAGCTTCTGGCCAACTAAAGGCCCAGACCGTTCCGGGTGACACCTCAGTAGTTACAGTCCCCAAACCAAAATGGCTCATCCTACTCCTACTCTTTGTTTTCATTCTATTAACTAATCCTCAATCCATGCCAGTACATCAACCTCACTTTCCTGTGCTCTAATTTTGTTTAATAACCTCATCTGTGGCACTTTATCAAAGGTCTTCAGAAAGTCCAAAAAAATCACATCAACAGGCTATTCTTTATCTATTCTGCTACTTGCCATCTCAAAAAACTCTAGTAGATTTGCCAAACATGATTTCATTTTTATAATTCCATGTTGAATCTGTCCAATTTATCTTGTATTTTCTATGTGCCCTGTTGCCAGTTTGTCAATAATAGATTCTGGCATTTCCCTTACAATTGATGTCAGACTAACTGGCCAGTCATTCCCTATTTTCTTTTTCCCTCCTTTCTTAAATTGTAGTTCACCACTTTCTCAATGGACCTTTAGAAAATGAAAGCTAATAAATCCATTGTCTTGGTTGCTACCTCTTTCAAAACTTTGGGATGCAGGTTATTAGATCTCAGGGATTTATTGGCTTTGAATCTCTTTCACTTCTCAATACTTTTTTTAGCTAATTGAATTTCTTGCTTTGAACTATCACAATGTCAACCCCACCTAAAGGTACATTCAGACATTCCACTTTACAACACAATCTTCTTCAATACTATTGCAATGCAATTTATAAAAAAATATTTTTCTCTCTTCACAAGTCAGAAGCATAAGAGGCTGTGTGTCCATATCTTGGTTGTAATAGCCAACACTATAATATATAAAGGATCCATAATCTTCTGTAATTTATACATAATTAAATCAACACTTGTTTATTATTCCAAGTTCCTAGGAGCACATCCATTCAACTACAGGATATTTTCTCTTCATCTTGGGTATAAGCATCTGCTTTCAATAAGTCTGCCCACAAATTCCTTGTACTCTGAGTAGATACTGTTTATTCAAAAGCTCTTTTCTACAAAGAGATTGGATTAATTTGGATTAATGCAAAATGTATTTACTTGCCCTGTTCCAGATGTTCTCCCCCATACAGTGGAAAACCAATATCTGTGCAAGAGGGTTTTGATGTACAGAAGGATCTGTCATATGCATGGTCATAAACAACAGTTGCACTCTTGCCCCCATCACTTCCTTTTTACTACTATTAATAATGCATGGCATCATAGAACTCAATCATTGAGCTTGCAGAGAAATAGATGAAAATAAATTTTAATAAATTCAAAAGAATGAAAAAATGTCTCTCCAATTTAAAGTGCATACAGGTATACCATTATGTGGTATTTCTGAAATAAACTAGGAAGGACTCAGTGCACTGTTGGAGGGAGGAGGAGGAGAAAACAATTTCCCCTTGTGCTGTTTAGATAGTAAAAAAATCAGACAACATTCCTGTTCAGTATTATTTTCCAGAGGCTCCTTTTGGAAACAAGCTGTGCCTGACTGCTGTGTGAGGACAGAAATGCAATTTCCCCCTGCCTGCATTATCCACTGATATTTTCTTTTTACATTTGATCACAAGTAATGGTAATCGGGACAAAGAACCAAGTTCTGCTGTCCCCTGCCAAGCCATAATCTGACCTTCAGAGAAAGCAGAAAAGAGAGTCAAGAAGGAAGAAATATTCAGTGAAAAATGTGCTTGGCATAGAGATAGAGAGTCAGTGAAATGCCAGGAAAACGTTTCTGCAGCTAGACAGCTTTCAATTAAACATGTTTGTGAAACAGTGCAGGACTACTGAATTAATTCAAATTTTGAAACCTAGAATGATAAATAATCTATTTCAAACATGATACTTGTATTTTGCTATTTTCCAGTTTGTTGCAATTGTTGCCAGTCTACCAAAATACCTTCAAGTTAAAGGCACCAGGTCAACTCTGTGCTAATTGCAGAGATATAAGGTGAATTCTGAAATTAAATCATTTGCCCTTTGGCTAACCAGGCAACAAGATGGGCTAGGGGCATCACCTTTAATAACAGAAGTAGCCG
Organism: Pristis pectinata; assembly: GCF_009764475.1. Classification (NCBI taxonomy): domain Eukaryota; kingdom Metazoa; phylum Chordata; class Chondrichthyes; order Rhinopristiformes; family Pristidae; genus Pristis; species Pristis pectinata. The sequence continues at coordinate 118,448,948 of NC_067406.1, forward strand.
AAGAGAATTAAGTGTAACAGAAGATCAATCTGCATTCACCTATCGAACATGTAAGGACAACAAGCCCTTGAAGCAGAGAAAACCTCAAGAAGTACAGGGATGAATCATGCTGGAGCTGGCTCACTGCCCAGAATTGCCACCTGCAGTCATCCTGACCACATTTATCACAGCTGGAGGCAGAGAGCTGAACTCACTGGCCCTCCATAATTCTGAGTTGGTTGGCATGGTTCAGACAGTGACTGGGCCGAGTGTGGAGAACCCACCCCCTCCAAAGTGGTCCTCATAGGCCTTGACAGAAGCCAAATTGGTTGGGGGGTGGGGTGATATGTGGAGAGAGGCTCAGATTCCCCAGTGAAATCACACAGATTTCTCATCCTGCTTCAGGATTGACATGGTATCATCAGTTATAAGTGGCATTTCCCCAGCTGACCAGAGAATTGACAGCAGTCCTTGTCACTGGATGTTGACGGGTCAAATAGGATTTGACATCCAAAGGAACAGTAGTGTGTGCAGAGTGGTATAACACCCGAGAGGTGTGCCAACAACAATGGAGGCTGGTAGATCAAGAATGGGTCTGACATCGGAAGTAACCTGATGAGCCAGATGTGACCAGATGAGGCTCACAGAAGTTTTGTGCAACCCTATTTTTTTGAAAATCTTCTATTTTCTTTGCCATCAATGATTATGATTAATGCATTAAAAAAAGTTAATATATAAATTTGCATTTGTGATAATATACATGTTATACACACTTAATATATGTTAATTAACAGCTCTAATAACGACATGAAAATAATATGGATTAGGGAATCCTGGAAGTAATCTCCTTGTGATATTTGACAGCAGGTTGCTTTTTTTTTGAGTTAAATATTCTAAAATTATACAGCTAATTGTTTAGTAATTCATTGAGTTATCATTACACTTCTACCACTCGTTTCTGAAAGAACAATACACAAAATACTTCTGCTCAATGCATGCTTTGCCAATGTGACACATTTTTAAAATGTTAGACAAAACCTTGATCTGATAACATTCCGAGACAGCAATGCCCATTAATTTTCAAATACCACCATCAACTTAATGTTGCAAATATCAGCATCAGTATTTGCGCCATTATCTGAATATCTTAAATACCACCATTGTCATGTTGTCATCCATATACAGAAGATACCAATGTAAAAATTAAAAATAGGTGAAGCTGGATACTAGGATTAATCATGATGAATGTGTAGGAAAATATATTTTCCCTGTCCTTCTTTGTATATCAATATATGTAGGTGTGATAAAAGATCAAAGAGCAACCAAATGTCATCATCATGAGGGATGGCAGTGTAATGGAATAGATTATTCTTTCTTATTTTGTATCAGCTAATAGGATTCAGAATTTATATAGCAGCTCTTGCCCTCAATCACCTTGACTGTCTACAGTGCAACCGTCATTACTTTACATCACAAAGACTGTTACTGTTCACAGTCTTTCACTATCATTTTTCATTAGGTGAAATTACAGAATTAGTGGCAATTAGCGATGAAATGTAGGACCTGTACTAATGCAGTCCAATTTATTTTATTGAGAAGAATTAAGAGAGTGATGTGTTAATTGCAAGCAGAACTCAAAAGCAGGCACTAAACCTACCTAAGCCACCTGGTTATGTTCAAACAATTTTGAATGAACAATCCGTTGTTTTGACATGTGTGCCTTGCACTCATTGGGCAGGCTTCATTGTTTACAAGCCTAACAACAGACTCCTGAATTAGGCACTCTATTCCGATCTTTGTCCTGGGAAGAGATTATCAGGTGAACAGAGGAAAAGGTTTAAGGATATACTCAAAGCCACCTTAAAGAAATGCAGTATCCCAACTGATTCCTGTATCCCATCGCTGCTCAAGTGGAGAAGGAGCATTGAGGATATTATGGAGGATCTTGAGTCCATTCATGGGAATGAACATAGAACCCCTGCAGAAGCAGCAGGAGTGTATCACCTTACAAATTACTTACCCAACCATCACATCAGGGCCCTCCTTCTCCATCTATGGAACAGCACACTCCCAGGTCCTGTTGAATGCATCCCCCAGCCTCAGGCATCAATAACCCCATCCCAAATCCTTTTACAGCCTTCCAGGGCCTCCAGTTTAGTGCATTGCATTCAAAATGCAGATAGGTGACTGCTTTGCAGAACATCTCTATTCAGTCTGCAAGGGTGACCCCTAGTTTCCATTTGCTTCTTACTTTAATTCTATGTCCCGTTCCTACGCTGACCTCTCTGTCTTTGGCCTCCTGCACTTTTCTAACAAAGCTCAATGTAAGCTCCTCATTTTCATAGAATCATAGAAATATATAGCATAGAAATGGGCTCTTTCAACCCACCTTGTCCATGCTGATCTCAATGCCTATCGAAGCTAATCCCACTTGCCTGCATTAGGCTGCATTTCTAAATGTTGTAATTATATCTACTTCTACCATTTCCTCTAGCAGCTTATTCCAGATAACCACAGCCCTCCGTATGAAAAACTTACCCCTCAGATCTCCTTTAAATTTCTCACCTTAAACCTGTGCCCTCTAGTTCTAGACATCCATGCTTTGGGAATTTTACTCTATCTATTCTATCTGTGGCCCCCGCCCCCCAACTCGATAAACGTCTATAAGGTCACCCCCTCAGCTTCTTATATTCCAGTGAGAATAAACACAGCTAACCCACCTCTCCTTATAACTTCTGCCCTCCGTTCCAGGCAACATCCTGGTGAATCTGCTTTGCACTCTCTCTATTGCTACCATACTCTTCCTACAGTGTGGCGATCAGAACTGTACACAATACACCAAGTGTAGTCTAACCAATGTTTTGTACAGCTGCAACAGGACATCCCAATTCTTATATCCAGTGCCTTAGCTATGAAGGCAATCATACCAAATGCCTTCTTCACTACCCTATCCACCTGCGTCACCACCTTCAGGGAACTATGGACTTGCAACTCAAGATCCCTCTATACATCCATGCTGTTGAGGTACCTGCCATTGACTCTACATATCCTACCAGAATTTGACTTCCATTTAAGCAAGCTGTAGCCTTCAGGACTCAATATTGAATTCAACAAGTTCAGATAACCAGCCTTTCCAGTTTGTGCCAGAACTGGCCAGCTCTAATGTAATATCATCTCTCTGTGGCATTAGCTCAGTTTTCCTCTCTCCACAGACGCTATTTGCTCTGCTTGGTATTTCCAGCGTTCTCTTTTATTTCAGAATTCCAGCAATGGCTGTATTCTGCATCTTACAGTTCCAGTGTGTTGCTGTCACTCCTTTCTTCCTCTACTACCCTTGTTCATGTCCCTCTATTTCATTTCCTCCAGATGGATCAGCAATGATTAACCAGATGGCACCGAAAGCTGTTGTGTCATCTGGACAACTTTTGTCTCCACCCTATCACAGACTATTCTCTCCATTCTTCCCTCTCTCTGCAACTACTAACATGTTTGTTTCCTCACTTTTTCAGTTCTTGTGACAGATCATTGATCTGAAATGCAGCCTCATGATTCTCTTCATGTGTTGCCTGAGCTGCTGAGCACTCCCAGCAATTTTTGGTTTTACTTCTGATCACACTTCCTTTCTTCCTCACCACCCCCCCCCCCACCCCCACCCCCATTTCCTGATTCCCTCAAACCTGGTCCCTGAATTCTGCATCTTCCTTTGTGTACTTCACAACATGCCAACTTGTAACAGTAGGTTAGTGGGGCCTGAGGTTCTAGGGATTGGGTGTTCTGTGCTTTGTAGTGGAGTCCTCTGTGACCAAGAAAATCATTGCACTCACCATGCAACAGCCATCTAGCTTGCCTTAACCTAAGCTCTAACATTTCTGGCCTAATACCTTTTCAATAGAGCAAATATCTTTTACAATATAATTGTTTCATGTGTGTCATGAACACAACAAACTTTCCCTAACATTGTATTAGGAAATTTGCTTTTTAGATCATAAAATGGGAATACCATTTAGTCTTCGGGATAGAATATCCTAAGTCAGAACAGGGTTTTATGTTTAGTCCATTTAGAACAGAGCTTGAGTTGACAATAATCCCATTGTCCCACCACAATCTAGAAGCTCATACAAAAGTTCTTTGTTTCACTGAATTGCACCAACACTGCCAGAAATAAATGCACCAACCAAATTTAAGTGGTTTAAAAATCACAACCAAAATGCTCCATTGTTGCTTGGCAAAAGGGACTTACAGAATCTTTGGCACCTGGTTATTAGTTTATGAAATGTAAACTGCAACAGGGATGAGAGGCCTTTGGTATTGCTGGACCAGGGAACATTCAGAATTATTTTAATTTGCAGTCCAAGCCTGTGATTTGCCAAATCTTTGCCTATAGTGAAAATGTTCAGGGAAGCAATTCTGACTGACCCTAGCCTGTCAGTCAGCCTAGTGGGTTCAGATCAACTTGAGTAATTCAAATGCAATTGGAATTAGCTCCACGTGATTGATCCCAAATATTCCATGCTCTGGTTTTACCGATAAACCTTGTACAAACACATTCTGCTTTCAAAGTCCTCCTGAACATGTAAGATAACATAGAATAAAAGGCTGATGCTGCTGGCAGAGATCTATTGTAGGAAAGAGGCGAGCCTGGGTATGCATGTACCTTGTACAGTTCACAATACATTTGCATTGAGAGGAAAAGCAGTGGCTGATGAGGCAGGTGCTGCTTAAAAACATGAAAACGAAGCAGCTAAATAGCTTGTGCAGCCTTGCAGTAAGTGTAATGCAAATCTAATCTTCACATTTGTTTTAACAATAGGTCTTTCTGCAATGCCAACCATTCACAGTATTTCATTAATTCATTTTATTGGACACCTGCAAATTAAAGCGGAGTTCTTCATTCTTTATTTGGATTGTTTATTCTCCAATGGAAAGGGAAGTCATCTGAACTATTAGCATTTTTGTATATATATACTTGAACATTTTTTTTCCTTTTCAAACAAGAATAACAACCATTGCAACACCAACACTTATTCATCAGTAATAATTATATTTAATAAAAATGTGATGACTGTCACTAGTGTTTGTAGGCTCCTTACTGTCGTTGTTTCCAAAGGTAAGTAACAGAGATAAAGCCATCATCAGAGCATCCTTCATCGTAACTCTCAATAAGCATATCAATTGGTATACTTGGCTTTTAAAGGCACTCTTACATTTATGTGCATCACACTGCTTCCTTTTGAAACAGGTAATAAACCTATATAAACCATCAACTATTTACATATGTAAAATTATACAATGAGTTATATGAAAGAATATAATTAAGCAATTTATATTACAGATATAAATCTGACCAATTGTAAATTCATCCAGTCTTTTCCATTTCTCACATACAGAACTCTTCACTTTAAGCATTACCAAAAGTTATTGAAATATCCACTCCAGGCTTTGATAATTTCAATAGATCACATCTCCGGATGGGCTTCATACACATCTGGTTTCATATCCTGCTCTGGAATTGTTTCAACAGAATTGTCTTCATAATATGAATAGATTATATTGCATGGTCTTAAAACACCACATTTCTAGTGTCCCTATAAACAGCTAAATGTTCACATAATGCTAAACACGGAAATAATGACTCTTATGACTACGACAGTGGTTACAATTATTTATTCTATTTGATAGAGTATCAGAACAGTAGTAGTTACTGGATGAGTAGCCAGAGTTCTGTACCGTTGATCTAGAGACATGAGTTTTAATCCCCCTGTGGCAAATGCAGAATTAAAATTCAAATGATTAAATAATGGTGACTATGAAGCTACTGGATTGTTGTAAAAACCCATTTAGTTCACTAATAATCTCCAAGGGAGAAAATCTGCCATCCTTACTTGGTCTGGCCTAAATGGAACTCCAGACCCACCAATTAATCGGCTTGAACTAAGGGCGTGTAGGGATGGATAATTGGCATTGCCAGTGACATCCACATCCTGTGATTGAGTGAATAAAATAAATCATGACAAATAAATCATGGCGGACCGACCTTTACATTGCCGAGGCCAGACATCAACTCTCGGACACCTCCTCTTATTTATCCCTCAACCTGGACCCTACCAAGGAGCATCAGGCCATTGCCTCTCGCACTATCACTGACGTCATCACCTCCCCTCTACAGCCTCCAACCTCATAGCTCCCCTACCCCGCACTGTTCATTTCTACCTCCTACCCAAGATTTACAAACCCAACTGTCCTGGTGGACCCATTGTTTCTGCCTGCTCCCACCCCACTGAACTTCTGTCCTCATATCTTGACTCCATTTTGTACCCCTTGGTCCAGTCCCTTCCAACCTATGTCCATGACACTTCACATGCTCTCCATCACTTCAACAACTTCCAGTTCACCGGCTCTGACCGCCTCATTTTCGCCATGGACGCCGAGCCTCTGGACACTTCCATTCCTCATCAGGAAGTCTCTCCATTTCTTTCTCGATAACAGACCCAACCAGTTCCCCTCCACCACCACCCTCCCCCGTCTGGCAGAACTGGTACTCACCTTCAACAACTTTTCTTTTGGCTCCTCCCACTTTCTCCAAACTAAAGGTATAGCCATGGGCACTTGCGTGGGCCCCAGCTATGCCTGCCTCTATGTTGGCTATGCGGAACAGTCCATGTTCTAAGCCTACACCAGTAATGCTCCCCAACTCTGTCTCCACCTCATTGATGACTGCATTGGTGCTGCATCCTGCACCAGTGCTGAGCTAATCAATTTCATCAACTTTGCCTCCAACTTCCACCCTGTCCTCAGATTCACTTGGTCCATCTCCGACACCTCTCTCCCTTCCTGGATCTCTCCGTCTCCATCTCTGGAGACAGATTAACCACAGAGATCTTCTACAAACCCACTGACTTCCACAGTTACCTTGACTACACCTCTTCCCACCCTGTCACTTGTAAGGATGCCATCCCCTTCTCCCAATTCCTCCACCGCATCTATTCCCATGATGAGGCTTTCCATTCTAGGAGATGTCCTCCTTTTTCAGTGACTGGGGTTTCCCTTCCATCACTATCAATATTGCCTTTACCCAGATCTTCTCCACTCCCTGCATGTCTGCCCTCACCCCCTCACCCCACCTACATAACAAGGACAGGGTTCCCCTTGTCCTCACCTGCCTCATGAACCTTCATATCCAACACATCATTCTGTGCAATTTCCGCCACCTCCAACGGGATCCTACCACCAGGCACATCTTTCCCTCTCCTGGCTCTCTCCACGACTCCCTTGTCCACTCGTCCCTCCCCACTGATAACCCCCCTGGTACTTACGCCTGCAACCACACCAAGTGCTACACCTGTCCCTACACCTCATCCCTCACCACCATTCAGGGTCTCAGACAATCCTTCCAGGTGAGGCAGTGCTTCACCTGTGAGTCCGAGGATGTCATTTATTGCATCTGGTGCTCCCGGTGTATCCTCTTCTACATCGGTGAGACCCGACAGAGATTGGGTGACCACTTGTCAAGAACCTTCACTCCATCAGCCGCAACAGCCGGAACCTCACGGTGGCAACCCACTTCAATTCCACATCCCACTCCCATACTGACATGTCTATCCATGGCCTCTTCAACTGCCACGTTGAGGTCAGGTGCAGGTTGGAGGAACAGCACCTCATATTCTGCCTGGGGAGTCTTCAAACTGATGGCCTCAATATCAATTTCTCTAACTTCCGGTAACCCCACCCCTTCTTTTTCTCCCCCCCCCCCACTCCTTTGTCTTCCCTTATTCCTGTGGCTCCCTTCCTCCACCTTGATGACCTGCCCATCTCCTCTCCTCCCCTCCCCCATCCTTTATTCCATGGTCCACTGCCCTCTCCGACCGGATTCCTTCTTCTTCAGCCCTTTGCCTCTTCTACCTATCACCCCTCAGCTTATTACATCTTCTACCCCTCCCCCACCCACTACCTTCCCCCTCTCACCTGAACTTGCCTATCATCTGGACTCGCCTATCATCTGGACTCACCTATCACCTGGACTCACCTATCCCCTGCCTGCGTGTACTACTCCCCCTCTCTCCACCTTCCTATTCTGGCTTCTGCCCTCTTCCTTTCCAGTCCTGATGAAGGATCTCAGCCCGAAACATCGACTATTTATTTCCCTCCATGGATGCTGCCTGACCTGCTGAGTTCCTCCAGCATTTTTTGTGTATTGCTCCAGATTCCAGCATTTGCAGATTTTTTGTGTCTCCAAATCATGACAAACTCTTCTTTGGTTGTTTTTTTTTAAGATTCTTCATCCTTTCACACTGACTTGCATTCTGGTTCCCTATTGATACTCCAGCTTATTTCCTTTTTACTCTCCCTTTTGAAGCATAAAGTCATCACCCTCTGATTTTCCTCTCTTCATTTCTGGATAATCTTCAAGCTTTTCAGTTTCTTGACAGTTTTCAGACTGCCTGACACCTTTGCAATGCAGCCCTCTGTTAGCACATCCAATTCAGTTTGTGCTCAACTCAGACCGTTCAGCAAGTTTGTAAACAAGAATTTTGTTGATGCTGAGCTCAACTAATGGCAGTGTCTGGAACATGAAAAGTTCAGTTCCTAAAAGTACATTTGCACCAGTATCCAGAGGTCTAATACCACATCGCCAAACAATTCACTAATTTACACTGCACTGAAAGTGGGATTTGCATGTAATATGGCCACAGGTGAGATTTGTGAGAAAAATAGCTCCACTGAAGTTGGGCCCCAGTTGACATAAAGTACCATCAGAGTAATAGACAAGAAACATAAGCTTAAGAACTTTAAATTCTTATTCTTTTTTTGGTGGGGGGCAGAGGCTGACCAGTTGTACTTTTCTAAACACAATCCTTAACCAGTCATATTTTTCTACTGACCTGTCATAGCTTGACTGGGTGTGACCACTGGGTGGTTATTTATCATACTTTGTCTATATTACTCAAGCTGTTCATCATCATCAACATCAAGTTCAGGTTTATTGTCATAGGGTATGAATGCCATGAAATTTAACTTCTTGCAGCAACAACACTGTATATTACAAACATGCCAAACATAATTTAACATAACTTAAATTAACATTCTTTATGGTAACCTGCAAAATACATTGTTTAATAATGCAGGTGGCAATATACCACTGAACATGTATCATTCAGACCTGTTATTGATGCAAATGAGCACATTTTGGGTTAAATTAAATGTTTCTTTAATTTGTAAATTGACTGCTAGCTGTAAGTAACTGAATCACCACAAAATATAAACAAATGTCAACAAGAACCTGACTGGCATTTTTTTTCTTTTTTACTCCTGAAGTGGGACACACTCATTTTATTATATTCTGATATCTGATGACTTTTCTCAGAGTGAATCAAAGAATACATGGTTTACAATACTTGGGTTGTTAACCACAGAGTGCGACAGAAAAATTGTGATGGAGAAAGAAGACTAGGATGAAAGCGCATGCTATATACAGCATGACTTTTGATATGTTACAGAAAGAAAAAAGGAACAAACGAAAAGTTACATTTATGCAGAGCTTTTCACCACCTCAGGAAGCATTCCAATGAATTACAAAGAATTACATAGCATCTTACGGGAAAGCAACAAGGCATTGATTCCAGAGTTCATGCTCCACACAGATTTTCGCTCCCTCAGTAGATCAATGTCTCCTCCATACACTTACCTCGCTTCCCTTTAACTGTATAAATTAGAGTCATAGAGGCATGACATAAGGGAACAGACCTTTCAGCCCATTGAGTCTGCGCCAATGAGCCATTGACACTAATCTTATATTCATCCCATTTTTTAATTTCCCTATATTTTCATCAACACCTCCAAGATTTCACCATTCAACAACACACTAGGGATGATTTATGGTGGCCAATTAACCTACCAACTCACAATTCTTTGGGATGTGGGAGGAAACTGGAGCACCTGGAGGAAATTCTATGCAGACAGCACTCGAGGTCAGGATTGAAACTGGGTCTCTGGCAGTGAGAGGTGGCAGCTCTACTAGCTGCACAACTCTTCAGCAACCAAAGAACAGAAATCCATGCCGACTTTTTTTCTTATTATATTTTTCATTTTTAGATGTCATTCTACTACGTCATTAAAATTGATGGAATTGAATATGCTTAAGCGAGTAAACTTACATGACAACCAAAGGATTTCTCTCCCAAAAGATTCACATTTATTTATAGGACCTTATCAACTCAAGGCAATTAATGCACATTGCATTCCCATACACATAGTAAAGTGCAGCCACTGTTAAGCATCTAAATATGCCAGCATGATCCTATCAGCAATGATTAGAAGAAAGACTGGTTATTTTGTGGGGAAGTTGACGGCATAATTTCTGCCAGGACAACGATTTAGCAAATCCATCAAGTTTTAGTGATATTATCTCATTAAAACTGTGGCATTCTGAGAGTGCAACATTTCCTCAGTCTTGGTTATAAACAGGCAAGATTGCTAACAGATGATTCAGTGAAGAAAGCGACAGGAAACCACAGATGGAGGATACAAGCATTCCCTTTGAGAGTGATTTCTTCTGCCTTTTGTAGTCTGCTGCTGGGTTTGGCCCATTATTTGACTCCAAAGTTCTGAATCAGGCTTTGTTGATATGTCTTATTCCTGGTTCAAGATACTTTGATGAGGTTTCTGGAGAATGAAGCTGGGGATTTCCAGCTCAGAGATGGACTTACTAGGTCTGAGGCCCTGGTTCTGAGCAGGAAATATACCTGCATGATGAAGGTAGTGTGATATCTTAGTATCTATTGAGGTAAGAAAAGTAGTTTTAACTTTAGAATATAAACAGACAATAAAAGCAGAGAATGAAAAGAAAGATTAATGTGTAATGCCTCAGTATTCTTTTCATTGTCTGTCAACCTGGACACCTGGCTAGAACATATAATTACATGGAAAATGGCAGACAGATATTTCTAATGGCCAGAATGTAGTTATTCCTTCTGAAGTGGAGACTTGGAATAAGATTATAGATCTTATCTGTCACCTAAATTGTGAGCTCATAGGCTAAGCAAATCTCATGTGCATTAACAGGGAGAATAGTTTTAATTTCATTTTTTAAATTTCTCTATTTCCATTTTGTTTCTTTTTAAAAGCAGGGAGATAAATTAACTCACATAATCACCCAAGAAGTTTTCTGATTGCCTATCACTTTAATTCTTGCTCCACTTCTGCTTTGACCTCTCTATCCTCCTTTATTATTCCACAAAAACACAACTGAAGCTCAAGAGACAGCCTTGTCTTTTTGATTATAACATATGAGATTCAACAATGACTTTGACAATTTCAGATCCTTTTTTAGACAGCAGCTGTTGTAATAAGGGACTGTTTTAGCCATTTACACCTCATCTAGAGCCATTTTTTGTTTCTTTACTTTTCCCTTTAACACCATTTTGCTTAGTACCATTATCTCTCTCATTATTTAATTTCTTCCTCCTTCCACTAGATCATAGATATTGTTTCTTGTCTTTGTTAATTGGTAATTGGTTTAATATTGTCACATGTACCGAGATGCAATGAAACACTTTTGTTTGCATGCCATCCAAGCAGATCATTCCATATATAAGTACATTGAGATAGTACTAAAGAAAAAAAAAGCAGAATATAGTGTAACAGTTACAGAAAAAGTGCAGTTCAGGTAGACAAATAAAATGCAAGTGCCACGACGATGTAAATCGAAAGATCAAGAATTCACCTTCATCATATAAGAGGTCTGTTCAAGAGTCTTATAACAGCGGGGCAGAAGCTATCCTATAGACTTCAAGCTTTTGTATCTTCTGCCCAATGACAAGCGGTAGAAGAGAATAAGACCAGGATGGGAGAGGTCCTTGATTATGTTGGCTGCTTTCATAAAGGCAGCGGGAAGTGTAGACAGAGTCAGTGGAGGGGAGGCTGGTTTTCGTGATGGACTGAGCTGTGTCCACAACTCTCTGCAGTTTCTTGGGGTCTTGCGCAGAGCAGTTACCATACCAAGCCATGATACATCTGGATAGGATGCTTTGTATGGTGCATCTGTAAAAATTGGTGAGAGTCATCGGGACCTGCTGAATTCTTTTTCTGGATCCATATTTTAGAATCATGCAGTCACACAACAGAGAAACCAGCCCTTTGGCTCACCATGTCCATGCTGACCATCAATTACCCATCTGTGCTCATTCCATTCACTGGCACTTGGCCCACAGCCTTCTATGGCTTGGCAATTCAACTGGTCATTTAGATACTTCTTAAATGCTGTGCGAGTCACCTCAAGCAGTGCATTCCAGATTTCAAGCACCCATAGAACCATAGAACACTACGGCACAGAAAGCAGACCATTGAGCCCTTCTAGTCTGTGCCAAAACTTTATTCCGCTGGTCCCATTGACCTGCACCCAGTCCATAACCCTCCAGACCTCTCCCATCCATGTATCTATCCAATTTATTCTTAAAACTTAAGAGTGAGCCCGCATTTACCACGTCAGATGGCAACTCATTCCACACTCCCACCACTTTCTGAGTGAAGAAGTTGCCCCTAATGTTCCCCCTAAATCTTTCCCCTTTCACCCTAAAGCCATGTCCTCTCGTACATATCTCTCGTAATCTAGGTGGAAAGAACCTACTTGCATTTACTCTGTCTATACCCCACATAATTTTGTAAACCTCTATCAAATCTCCCCTCATTCTCTACGCTCCAAGGAATAAAGTCCTAAGCTGTTCAATCTTTCCCTGTAACTCAACTCCTGAAGACCCGGAAACATTATAGTAAATCTTCTCTGCACTCTTTCAATCTTACTGATATCCTTCCTGTAGTTAGGTGACCAGAACTGCACGCAATTAGGTAAAAATATTTTTCCTCCAATCCCATCTAAACCTTTCCCCCCTTACCCTAATCTCATGTCCTCTAATTTTTGATATCTCTGTTATAGGTAAAAGTTTTCTACTACCTACCTTGTCTATGCCCCTCATAATTTTGTTTACCTCATATTCAGTCCCCCTTCAGCCTCCCTCATTCCAGTGAAAACAAACTCAGCCTATCCAGTCTCTCCTTATGACTCCATCCTCAGTAACATTCTGGCGATCTCCTCTGCACTGTCTCCAGAGCATTCACATCCTTCCTACTGTGTGATGATCAGAATTACACAAGGTACACCAGCTGTGGCTCAGCCAATGTTTTATAAAGTTGTGGCATAACCTCCCTGCTCTTATATTCTATGCCCTGACCAATTAAGGCTGGTATCCTGTATATCTTCTTCACCACCTTATCTACCTATGATGTCTCCATCAGGGATCCTTTGATGTGCTCCAAGGTCCTTCTATTCCAACTCTTCTAGTTTTGGTGAGAGATTATTGACATTTACCTCTACATGGATATTGGGTGGCTTCTTGACGATTTCCATCCCTTTTAATGTTTATTTCAGATTTGCAACATCTGCAGGAATTTGATTTTGTAAAGTATATTAAGCTAAATAAATTCACAGGTTCGCCTTTCCCACACTGAGTTGAAGTAAGAGGGAATGCAAGGCACTGCTGCCCCATTTCTTTCCCACTACTTTTGCAATAGTTACACCTTAATAATACACAGAATGCAGTTATGTCCACTTAAATAAATATTTTCCTTTCTTAAGTTCCTGTAGAATTTCCTTGGAAGAATGTAGAATTTAAGTGGGAGAAGTTTGGAATAGGTTTGACTTCCATGACAATCTATAAGTGGTATTTTTTATTTGTGGATTTTTATTAGTCTTATTCTATATTTTTCCAATTTCCCTTACTTCTAGACACATTTAATCTTCTTAGGCTTCAAATATGTATAAAACAAAATATTTTTAATCATTCTTCCACATCTAAATTTTTTTCAGTATCCTTCTTCCCACACAAGGTAAAAAATGGCCCTTCCATTATTGCATTTCTGCTTGAAAGTGATATTTTCCTCCAGGTCCAGATGTTATTACATAGCTTCCTGGGTTCAGCAGGGGCCAAGTCTCTTCATCTCAGGATGTCTGCTTAATGTCAGAACTGTGGTCTGAAGACACTGCAGGCATTTATCTTTGTGTTTCACTTGGTCTTCTTTTTCAGATGTATGATCCCCAAAGGCATTTTGAGAGGCATAATTTAGAGTGGGCATTCACATTGTCAGCATTGTTGATGATTATATACATGTTGGAGAGTGTGAAATATGAGTACTCAACTCCATGTAATGTCTTCTTTTGTAAGAACACTGATAGATTAAAAAGATTTCCCGACTTCCCATCACTGATGAAAGCAATGGTATGTCATTTTTCAGGGATCGGTCGGGGGAGGCTTTGACTATTTCAGCCAACTATGACTTTGTTATCTGCTTAACCCTGTTCAAAGCTCTTTGCTGTGGTTATCCTGGACACAGTAGTTCTCCACAGCAGATTTTCCATTCCACCTGTAACCCTTATCTCAGAAGATCACCCTTTAGTGCAGCAGTGCCAGTGTTCCACTTTCCTATGCCTTATAGGTTTTCAATAAAACTTACATTTGTGCTAATTTACAGTGAGTTCCATCAAGTTGTCCAAGTTACGAATTGGGTCAAAATTGTATAATGTTGTTTCACTTAAGAACTGTTAATGAGAGGAGGTGACCAAGGAACCAGTTCTGGCTGGATTCAGGCACAGAACTAGAAAAGTGAATAGAAAACTATTAACATCTCAGGAAAGTGGCAGAGATTCCTCAAGATTGACAGTCTCTGAATTTCACACAAATTCAAGACTTTTGGCACATTATATCAAAAGTTAGGGCAAGAAATTTTCAGTTTTCTCTGATTAACAACTGAAAACAAAGTCCCAAAGGCCAATTTGGAAAACTCGTTTTCTTCCACAGGCAAGTCTTGGTACTGACAACATGGTTTTCAAAGCATGTCTATAGACTGCTGACCAATCCAATTTTCCTGTGGTGAACACAGTTGAAAAAGCGCTTATGGAAACAGGGTGAAAAACAAGAGGTGCATATGATCACATGAATGAAAATGATTATGCTGAAAAAGTAACCAACGGAAAGTGTGAATTAGTCTGCAAATACTAAAGAGCTATTTCTGTGATTGTTGACAAAATCACAGGTCAAATTTTAGAGCACCTACACAGTGCATTGCACATACATTTAAAATAATTCAGTCTCAACTCCTAGAGCAGTACGAGTGTCACAAATCAAAATCATAACTGAAATGAGAAGAAAGCATAAAGAAGAAAATACATTACTTATGAATTTGTTCCAGTGAAGGTGCAATTTTACTTTGAATTAAGTAGTTTTGTAAAAGAGCATGGTGGTATGTTTGTATGTTAATATGTAAGTGATATTGACTGGATTTGCCCTGGTGGAAGGGGCTTGGATGGGGCAGAATTTGTTAGGTGCAGCCAAGGAAGTTTTTTGAGACAACATATAGAGAGTCCTACTGGAGACGGGGCAGTACTCGACTGGGTAAGTGAAACTGGGCAGGTGGGGTAAGTGTCGATGAGGAAACATTTTGGGAAGAGACTGTAATTCTGTAAGTTTCGAGGTGGTTATGGACAACGATAAGATTGGTCCTCATGGTAAGGCCTTGAACTGGGGGAAGGTTGATTTCAATTGTTTAAGAGAGAACCTGGTGATAGTAGATTGGGAGCAGGTGCTTGTAGGCAAAACAAACACTGATAAGTGGAAGTCTTTTAAAAGAGTTCCAGTAAGGATGAAAAGCAAAGATGGTAAGGTTATGGAACCTTGGATGACAAAGGATATTGAACATACAACATATGACAGATATAGGCAATTGGAATTGATTGAGTCTCTTGAGGAGTATAGATTGTGTAGGAAAGAACTTAAGGAGGAAATTAGGAGGGCAAAAAGGGGCCATGAAATATCTTCGGCAAGCAACACTAAGGAGAACCCCAAGGCATTCTATATCAAGAGCAAAAGGATAGCCAGGGAAAGAGTGGGTCCCCTTAGGCACTAAAGAGGTAAGTTATGTGTGGATCCAGGCAATGTGGAGAAGGTCCTAAATAAATACTTCTCATCTACATTCACCAAGGAGAAGGATATGGAAGACTGTGAGATCATGGAATGATACTGTCTGTGTATAATCTGGAGCAGGTCAGTATTAAGAAGGAGGAGGTGTCATGGGACACATAAGGGTTGATAAATTCCCAGGGCTGGATGAGATCTATCCCAGGATGTTATGGAAAGCAAGGCAAAAGATACCTGGGGCTGTGACAGAGATTCTTGCATCTTTGTTAGCCACAGGTGGGGCGCTGAAAGACTGGAGGATAGCTAATGTTGTTGCTTTATTTAAGAAGTGCAGCAGGGATAAACCAGGTAACTACAGGCTGGTGAGTCCTACATCAGTGGTAGGGAAATTATTGGAGAAAATTCTAAGGAATAGGATTTATGTATATTTGGAAAGGCAGGGGCTGATCAGGGAGAATCAGCATGGTTTTGTGCTGGAGAAATCCTGTCTAACTAATTTGATAAGAGTCTTTTGAGGAGATAACTAAGAAGAACGATGAAGGCAGATCAATAGACATTGTCTACATGGACTTTAGTAAGGCACATGACAAGATACCACGTGGTAGACTGGTCAAGAAGGTTAAGGAACATGGGATCCAAGGTGAGCTGGCTAATTGGATCCAAATTGGCTTGGTGATAAGACACAGAAAATAGTGGTGGAGAGATGTATTTCTGATTGGAAGTCTGTGACCAGTGGTATACTACAAGGATTGGTGTAGGGACCCTTGTATTTTGTATATACTGTATATTGGTGACTTGGATGTCAATGTAGGAGGTATGATTAGTAAGTTTACAGATGACATGAAAATTAGTGGTGTTGTGGATAGTGAAGAAGTTTGTCTCAGGCTACAGCAGGATATATATCTGATGGCAAGTTGGGTGGAACGTTGGCAGATGGAATTTAATCCCAACAAGTGTGAGGTGATGCATTTTGGTGTAGGACATATACAGTAAATGGTAGGTTACTAAGGAATGTTGATGAATAGAGGAACTTTGCAGTTCAGGTCCATAGTTTCCTGCAACATACAGTAGGTAGATAGGGTGGTGAAGAAGACATATGATATGCTTACCTTCATAGGTTGGGATATTGAATATAAAAGTGTGGACGTTAGTTGCAACTTTTCAAAACACTGGTTAGATCGCACTTGAAGTATTGTGCGCAGCTCTGGTCCCCACACGATAGGAAGAATGTGATTTCACTAGAGAGAGAGCAGGATATTGCTTGCATTGGAGGACTTCAGTTATGAGGAGAGATTGGATAGGCTGGGTTTGTTTTCCCTGAAGCGATGAAGGATGACCTGATAAAATTATAAGAGGCATAGGTAGGGTAGACAGTCAGAATCTTTTTCCATGGTTGGTGTATCAAAATCAAGAGGGCATAGGTTTAAGGTGAGAGGAAGGAGCTTTAAAGGAGATTTGAGGGGAACCTCTTTTTACATAGAGTGTGGTTGATATCTGGAACTTGCTACCAGGGGAGGTGATGGTGTTAGATAAGGTCACTACATTTAAGGGACTATAGACAGGCACTGAAATAGGCAAGGCATAGAAGCATAGCAGCTAATGTGGGCAAATGCGATTAGTGTAGATGGGTACAAAGGTCTGGATATGGTGGGCCAAAGGAATCATTTCGGTCTGTACACCTCTATGACTCTCTGACTATGAATCACATATGTATGTGATATAATGTCAGTTGTTGTTTGTCTACACTTATGTGTCTCCTGGAGATTATTATAGAGAGTAGTTACCAGAGCTGGTGCATTGGTAAACCTCTACAGGCAGTGGCAAATGAAAGAAAAGATGTAAAGCAGTGGTTTGTAGCACAGAGAATTAATAATAACAGGAGAATTAACCACACAGGAGGAATAAGCATTGGGTAGAGAAACCTGGAGTGCAAAAGCAACACTATTTTGATAGGGAACAATACAAAATGACTGTAATGGTGTAGATAGCTTCTGAGATGTATCATTTTGTTATTAATATGGTGGCTGCATAGAAAACCAAAGATGTTCCCTTCACAGTTGTTCAGAGATTGGAGGATTATTTTAAACCACAGCCATGGGAAAAGGCAAAGAATTACAAGTTGGCACAAGGAATCAAAGAGCAGGAGGCACTTTGCAACTTTGCTGAATTCTTAAACTGTGAGCCGCAGGATAGACGCAGTGTGATTTAAATAACAAATAGATTCAGTCCAAATTGTTTCAACACATAGTCTTATTTTTGACCTGGCTTGCAAGACTGCAATTTCATCTAAAATAACAGTGAAAAATGCCAAGGAATTTCTTCCATCACCAGCCATAGCAATAATTTGCAGTCAGAAGGCAGCAGTGAAACTCCATTCCTGAAACTAAATCAGCACCACGTGAATGAAGTGACATGAATTCTTGCTGAAGATGCAATGCCACACTTTGGTTCTTTCAAGGTAACAATATGTTGTCTGTGTCACAAGATGGCTTGACATCCAGATCTAGAAAAACTAACCACAGCAATGCTAACAATATGACCATTGTAGAGAGAAGAAATTTGTCCAGAAGGAAAATACCAAGAAAGAGTTAGCAAAAGATTGAAGCTGATTGTGATAGTGCAGAACTTGACTTCTATAACATCAACTTTACAACTGAAGATGGTAGGAAGTAGCAAAATTTCAATATAAGAATACAAAAAATTGACCAGGCTATGGAAATAAATATCGATACAGCATCAATTTGTAGTATCATAGGTAGAGATACCTGGAGCAGGACATTTAACCATATAACCCTAACAGAAAATGCAGGTAATCTCAGGATATACTGTGGTAAATTAGTGTGTGTTGTAATGGCCCACAATGAGAATTGCCAATTGTGGTAGTGACTAAACAGATTGATTAACATACTGGACAAGGATTGTGTAAGAAAACTAAAGATCACTTGGAAAGATGTGTACAGTGTCCAAATGGATATTCCAAATTCATACTTGGAAATGCTATGGGACTAGTATGAAGAAATCTTTAAGAATGCTTATATTGGCATTACTGGCTATAAAGAACACTTGCATATCAAGCCTGATGTCAAATCAGTATATTATTCACTGAACTGTCAAGTGGAAGAAGAACTAGATAAGCCAGAAAAGAAGATAATCCTGGTGAGACCAGGCCAAAGTCATGACCAACCCCAACTGAGTTTGTATCCAAAGCAGACAAAAGCATTAGATTATGTGTTGATTGTAAAATCATCCTCAACTGGGTGGCCAATGATGAATGATGTCCATTACTGACACGTCTACAAATTTATACAATGGTTGATTCAGGATATCACATATTCCTCAGATCAAGAGTCTCTGGGACCCAAACACAGTTAAGAAGAGAAAGCCAGTGAATAGACTGAGCTTGTAATTGCTGTGCATATATGAAACAATTTTTCAAAGATGGAAAAGTGTGAGGTGCATCTGTGCATAAAGATAAAAATAAATAGTGTGCGTGTAATGCAGCGGCATCATATACATGTGACATAGGCATACTTATCAGTTGTTCATCTGCACTAATGTGCTTACCCATGTTCTGAAGCTCCTGGTATCTTCAGAGATTGTTACATATAGTCTTGTACTATAACATTGGTTCACAAAGCATTTTTGTGAAAACTCTGCCACAAACTGCTTTATAACAAGTATTTTGCAGAGGTTTCTGAAAATGACTTGTTATGTAATTCCAGTGTGGTGAGTAGTAAGAAGATAGTCATTATTTTGATGATAGTCATAAAAGAACATAGCAATTCAGCTGCAAGTGTCCTGTTTATGCTCTATGATGGTGAGAGTAAACATGAAGGAAATACTGTAATAGTTGACACAAAAATACTGCAAGTATATGGTCAGCACAGTGGCACAGCTAGTAGAGCTCACAGCGCCAGGAGCCTGGGTTCAATCCTGACCTCATGCACTGTCTGTGTGGAGTTTGAACGTTTTCTCTATGACTGTATGGGCTTCCTCTGGGAGCTCCTGTTTCATCTCACATCCCAAAAATATGTGGGTTGGTAGGTTAATTGGCCTCTGTAAGTTGTCCCGAGTGTGTAGGTGAGCAGTAGAATGTGGGGGGGAGTTGATGACAATGTGGGGAGAATAAAAACTGGAATTAATATAACATTAGTATAAATGGGTTGATGCAGACTCGATGGGCCAAGGGTACATTACCACAGAACATAGAACAATACAGCACAGTACAGGCCCTTCGGCCCACTATGTTGTGCTGACATTTTATCCTGCTCTATTATCTATCTAACCTTTCCCTCCCACATAGCCCTCCATTTTTCTATCATTCATGTGGCTATCTAAGAGTCTCTTAAATGTCCCCAATGTATCTGCCCCCACAACCTTCACCGGCAGTGTGTTCCACGCACCCACCACTCTCTGTGGAAAAAACTTACCTCTGACATCCCCCTTATACCTTCCTCCAATCACCTTCAAATTATGCCCCCTCGTGTTAGCCATTTTCGCACTGGGAAAAAGTCTCTGATTGTCCACTCGATCTATGCCTCTTATCATCTTGTACACCTTTATCAAGTCACCTCTCATCCTCCTTCTCTAAGAGAACAGCCCTAGCTCACTCAACCTATCCTCATAAGACATGCTCTCCAATCCAGGCAGCATTCTGGTAAATCTCCTCTGCACCCTCTCTAAAGCCTCCACATCCTTCCTATAATGAGGCGACCAGAACTGAACACAATACTCCAAGTGTGGCCTAACCAGAGTTTTATAGAGCTGCAACATTACCTCATGGCTCTTAAACTCAGTACCCCAATTTATGAAGGCCAACACACCATCTGCCTTCTTAACAACCCTATTGACCTGCGCGGCAACCTTGAGGGATCTATGGACGTGGACCCCCAAGATCCCTCTGTTCCTCCACACTGCTAAGAGTCCTGCCATTAACCTTGTATTCTGCCTTCAAATTCGATCTCTCGAAGTGTGTCACTTCACACTTGTCCTGGTTGAACTCCATCTGCCACTTCTCAGCCCAGCTCTGCATCCTATCAATGTCCTGTTGTGATCTACAGCAACCTTCTACACTATCCACAACACCACCAACCTTCGTGTCATCAGCAAACTGACTAACACACCCTTTCACACTCTTTTGTTAAGAAAGCTTATGGGATGTTAGCATTCATAAGTCATGAGATAGAGATTAAGAGCCGGGAGGTAATGATGCAGCTCTACAAAACTCTGGTTAGACCACACTTGGAGTACTGTGTCCAGTATAGGAAGGATGTGGAAGCGTTGGAAAGGGTGCAGAGGAGATTTACCAGGATGCTGCCTGGTTTGGAGAGTATGGATTATGAAGAGAGACTAAGGGAGCTAGGGCTTTACTCTTTGGAGAGAAGGAGGATGAGGGGAGACATGATAGTGGTATACAAAATATTAAGAGGAATAGATAGAATAGACAGCCAGTGCCTCTTTCCCAGGGCACCAATGCTCAGTACAAGAGGGCATGGCTTTAAAGTAATGGGTGGGAAGTTCAAGGGCGATATCAGAGGGAGGTTTTTTACCCAAAGAGTGGTTGGTGCATGGAATGCGCTGCCTGGGGCGGTGGTGGAGGCAGGTACGTTGGTCAAATTCAAGAGATTGTTAGATAAGCATATGGA
Organism: Pristis pectinata; assembly: GCF_009764475.1. Lineage (NCBI taxonomy): Eukaryota > Metazoa > Chordata > Chondrichthyes > Rhinopristiformes > Pristidae > Pristis > Pristis pectinata. Next base: position 118,470,534 of record NC_067406.1, read on the forward strand.
GGAATTTAAAATAGGGGGATATGTGGGAGGAAGGGGTTAGATAGTCTTAGGCGAGGTTTAAAGGTTGGCACAACATGGTGGGCCGAAGGGCCTGTATTGTGCTGTTCTATGGTTCTATGGTTATATCTTTTCTATTGAGCAACATATTGAGTTGTATTTCAACAGAGTACATATGATGGCCTTTATACCTTAATGAAGGAATCTAAGAACATTCCATTATCAATAATGAGCAAGAGGATTTGTTCCCTACAATTACCTTTGCAGTGCAAAAAAAATTCTTGCTAAAGTGATGACACAGTTATTATAAATGGACAGAGAAATGCAAACGTTTGCACAAATATTTGGGATAGTTTAAGATGTTTCAGTATCTGCAGTACAGAAGATCTCCTGCATGTAAAAACTTGTATGTGTGAATCCAAGCATCTTGTTATAATACAGCTACTTGTCTCACACCTGTACATGGTATGGGAAACCAGCATCAGCAAATCCCTGTTGTACTGCTGACCTCTACCTGAGGAAAACTGAGCTCTGTGGAGGTATACTCCATAACAATTCATTTTAACTGTAAAAATTGCTGAGGTGGCTCTTCTTTCCTAGACAAGATTCAAAATAGAGTTTGAGAAGCTGCCAAGTTGCTTGAAAAAGCAGCAATCTTTCATATCTCCTTGTGATGATCTCATAACTGTTGAATATTCCTTAGGTGGCTACAAGCCCAAATTAAACAATGCACATTACTTTGATTAAATGCATCAGCATAACTCACTTAATGGTCTGAAACGTACTTATCTTTTACTGGCAGTTCTCTGAAGAACCACTGGCAAGTTCCTGTTTGTTGATCAGTTTGCTTCTGTCTTCTCTGCCACTTCTGAGTTCAGGGGTGGAGCATAAATATCCTGAGCAGAGGGAGCTGATGCACTTTCCATCCAGCTGCATAGTTCAATGACAGGTCTGGACTGCGACCAGGACGTCCAGGTGGCCCCGGCAACGAGGCCACTGGGTTTGGGGGGGGGGGGGGGGGGGGTAGGGAATAATTGATGGGGTGTGAGGGGGGGGCGGGCTCTCATCATAACTTCACCCCTGTGCAGAGTATAGGTGTACAGTATATAGTACAGGAGCAGGCTTGATCAAGAATGATTTGGTTCATCATGTGGCCTATAAATAAAATGTGATTGTCCTGTTATTTACACAACAGGAAATCTGCTATTGATTAATTGGCAACTGATTTCAATCATTTATTAATTTCTTCCTGCTTTTCTCAATAACATACTCACCAAGACCAATAACATTATTAAAATGTAGTAAAGAATTTTAGAAAATCATATGGTTAACTAGTTTTTACTGATTTTTCAGCATAAAACTCCTGCTTGTGTTTACATTTTGGCCACTATACATACTCCTGAATCATGCAGCAGTAGTTATTTTGGCCTTGGGTTAGTACATTTTCTGGGTCATCGTTCACCAACTATCAGCGAATTCCAGGGCTTGATTAGATTTCAAGGTTTGTCAACTAATGTAAAGAAAAGTATTGCAACACACAATCTGTTGATAAATTGCTAACTAGTTGCAGCTTACTGGGTGTTGGACCCCTATGGTTGGTGTTACCATCCCTGAGCTAGGGAGTTCATGCCTCTCAACTTTAAATAGATCACCTTTGATACACCCCCCGTTTTACGAATGACTACTTTCTGGAGAAAACCAGTTCACACTTGCAGCAATAAATACAACTTCCATTCACACAGCACCTTCATCAGAGTAAAAACATCCCAGGGCTTTTCACACACAAAAAAATGATGATGAGTCACATAAGGAGAAATGATCAAAATGTTGGTTATGTAGGTAGCTTTTGAGGATTGTCTTAAAGGACAGAGAGGTGGAAAGGCAGTGAGGTACAGGGAAGGAAAATGAGAGCAGGGTCCCTGGCAACTGCAGGCACAGTTATCAATGCTGGACCATTTAAAATCAGGGACATTAAAGATAACAACAAAAGAATTAGAGGATAAGAGATATCTATGAGGATAATGGGGCTGAAGGAGATTGGAGAGAATAGTAGAGATTTGATAAGGAGAGAATTTTAAAACCAAGCTGAGGTTTAAATTGGAGCCATTGTGGATTGGCAAGAACAAGGCCGATGGATGAATTGTAATTGCTTCTGGTAAGGACAAGGGGCAGCATTTTGAATGACCACATGTTTTTGGAGGATGGAACAAGGGAGGTCAATCAGCTGTGCATAGCTGTCCTCATATCTAGAGATTACAGATTCATGGCTGAGGTTCCAGAAGCATATAAGCAGAGACAGAGGTGAAATTGAGTAATGTTAAATGGGTGGAGATAGACTTTCTTTGAAGATGATGTCATTGTATTTGATGGTTGTTTCTGGTAATGTACCAAATGATATGACTTACCTGCAGGGTAGATGTAAACAATAATGTCATTTGACTTGATTACTAAACTTGCAATAGTCTTGGCATTGATCAAATTTTATGCATTGACACGTCCTACATCTGGACTATTCTAAAGGGACTCACCATTTTACTGTGGTTAATAGAGTCCTCACTTGCATTTCCTCCATTTCCCAGAGTTCTGCTCTCACACTCCCTCCCTCCAAACAGAACAGAGCTAGAGCTCCCCTAGTCCTCATCTTTCACCCATTAGCCTCTGTATCTGGCACATTATTCTTCATCATTTCTGCCAGCTACAATGAGATCCCACCACTAGCCACTTCTACCCTCCCTACTCCATACCGTCTTCCACAGGGACCATTCTTTCCATGACTCCCTGATCTGCTCATCCCTCCCCACCCACCCCACTCTGACCCCTGGTTCCATTCATCACCTTCCTCTCTTATGAGGTAAGACAAGATAAGATCTCTTTATTAGTCACATGTACATTGAAACACACAGTGAAATGCATCTTTGTGTAGAGTGTTTCTGGGGGCAGCCCGCAAGTGTCACCATGCTTCTGGTGCCACCATAGTATACCCACAACTTCCTAATCAGTACGTTTTTTGGAATGTGGGAGGAAACCGGAGCACCCGGAGGAAACCCATGCAGTGACGGGGAGAACGTACAAACTCCTTACAGACAGCGGCCAGAATTGAACCCGGGTCGCTGGCACTGTAATAGCATTACGCCAACCGCTACACTACCGTGACTGCCCTTTCATAGTCTTGCAGCCCTTTGCTGTCTCCACTAATCAACTCCCAGCCTTGTCTCTACTTCCTCCCTCTCCTCCCTCTACCTGGGTCCATCTGCCCATCAACCCCTCCTCACCTGGATAAACCTATCGCCTGCCAGCTCCTGCCTCAACACTCCTCCTTATCTCCTTATACTCTCTTTCTCCCCTCTACACTCTCAGTCGTGATGCAGGGTCTCAACCCAAAATGTCAGCTATCCATTTGCCTCCATAGATGCTGCCTGACCTGTTGAGTTGCCTCAGATTCCAGCATCTGCAGAATCTCTTGTGTCTTCATGAGTTCCTCCAGCAGTCATTTTCTTTTTGCTCCAGATTCAAGCATCTGCATTCTCTTCTGTCCCCATTATCACCTTCTTTACTTTTCAAATTCCAACTCTTGTAGCCTTTATGTCCCTCCTTATCACCATCCAGCCTCCACTCTCCATCATCACCCTCTGCCCTCCCTCACCTGGCTTCTTCTGCCCATCATCCTTCACCTTTCCTCAGTCCACCTATCAGCTACCAGCCCCTGTCTCGCTCCTCTTCTCTTTACACAGGTCAATCTTCCTCTCCACTCTCAGTCCTGATGTAACGTCTCCACCCAAAACATCGACAATTCCTTTCCCCCACCACAGATGCTGCCTGACCCACTGAGTTTCTCCAGCAGTTTATTTTTCACTTCAGATTCCAACACTTGCAGTCTCTTGTGTCTTGCCATTCCTACTAGATTGGGAAAAATACCATCTAGGTTTTTTTCAGGGACCCAAGCACCTTTAGGAAAAGAATCCTGATAATTTTATTGGTTGATAGGAATAAAGTGATGACATAATATGAAAACATCAGGAAGCAGGAATAGCCCATCTGGCTCCTTAAGGCTGCTCTGCGTTTCAATAATATCTTGGCTGGCTTGAACTTGGTCTCAGCTTGGTTTTCCTACCTGTTCCCCATAACCCAGGAAAACTCTTTCATCCAAAATTCTGTTGGTCTTGAATATATTTGATGAATCAGCCTCCAGAATTCTCTGTGATAGGGGATTCCAAAGACTCATAACCCACTGCTCTGAGAGAAGAAATTCCTTGTCTCCACCTTAAATGAGTGACCCTTTATTCTTGGACTACACATCCTATTTCTGGACGCTTCACAAAAGGAATCCTCCTCCTCATCATTACTACTATAATGTGCATGGCACACAAACAAATATATAAGAACTAACCCAAAATGGTTAATCAATAAAGTATTTTCAATCATAATTTTGGTAAACTATTCAGAATTGAAATTAATTGAAATATCTCTATATTTGGAAAATGTGTAACATTCACAGGAAAAGACAAATACTGAATATTTTACTGCAATTGTTCAGAATGTCAGTTTTCAGCTAAATCACATGCTCTTTCCTCCTGTAGTACATGTGAGGGCTTGTATGTTTTTATGGGTGTAACCATTAGATTTCATCAAACCCTTTTCCTAACAAGTGAAAATATTTGATGACAAATTGTGTCCTGAAAATCTGAATATGGTAAGGTATTGCAGTCTTGTTCAGTGATTAGTACAAGCAATGATGAGCCTTTTAGCAGGGTGTGACCTTGCAAGTCCATTTAAATCCAAGGGATTGGTCAATCAAACTACATAAATAATCAAACAGTTTAGAAAGATCTTCATTAAAAGACCTAAAATCATGGAGCCTATATATTTTGGAAAACCTGTATGCGTATGAAGGTAATGATTTTCACATAAAGTGTACCAAATTATTGTCTTGTGGCCTTTTACGTACTAATAGCACTCTTGAGAAGCAGCAGAAAGATCCACAGGGAAAAAGAACCAATTGTTTATCATATTGTATTCAACGCACTGTTGACATTTTCTGCAGACTTATGCCTTTAACTTAATTGCACACAGTAAAAAAAAAGCATCATGGCTCTCATGCCGAGATGTAAGTTTAGAATGTCTTGTCCTAGTTATTGAATAAGAAATCCCAAGACTACAATAATGTTTATCTTTACCTGAACATTTCAAAAGGATTATTTGTTTGATATGATAATCAATGAATTATTAAGTTTAATTATTACTATATATGTACACAAATTATTAGGTGGCTTGAAAAATGCACCTGGATGCAACATTAAGAGACTTTAGGTACCAGCATAATTAGCTTTGATCTGTCATATAAAAGTCTTTTATTGAGTTATTAAAGGCAATCAAATAGTAATATATCTTTTACTGAATTGATTTCTGTGATACTATTATTTTATAGTGATACCATCAAAGAATTCATTTATTCATACTGTTCATTCAATTTATAGACAATATAAATGACTTATCCGTGACCACAAACCAATAATTTACGTACTACAACCTCCTTACAGTCTAGAAATTGTTATGTATATGTTAGGGAACCAATTACACAGTGGGCAGGCTGTCTGCCTATAATGGCATAAATGTTACTTAGTAACTTAAAGGTAGTTGTTCTAATCACTTGAATCATTTAAGGGATTAAAACCAAGGTCAATAAGGGTTTCCTTCTCATGAGATTCCTTGAAAGTTGAGCATGTATGGGAATCATTTATATGGTTTCTGTTTTACTTTCACAACTTAAAATACTGCCAGGTTGTTTCTTTCAGTTTTCTTTCCCCCTGAAGCACTTAAAGAGAGCTTGACTATAGATCTGTTGATGGCAGCAAGCTATCCTTTGTTACTTTGTTGAAGAGGCTATTCTGCAATTGTGAACCTTGACTGCGGTGCAGGGCAGGGTGAAGAGCTAGTGGGAATAGTGACAGGATACTCCATCATCCATCTTGATCCCAGTCCTGTCCTTATTCTAAATCCTCATATGTCTGGATACCAAAAGAATTCACTAGCCCACAATTAGGCTCCTATCTATTTTTCCTCATGTACAGTGCAGCAACACTAGAAGCCTGTTGAGCTGTCTGCATTTAAATCAAATTTAAACAGTAAGTGTATGTATCAGTGTGTGTGCCCCAATAAGTAAGTGTAAGTGTATGCATGTGTGTGCGATTGTGCATTATGTGTGTGTATAAGTGAGTTTGTTTGTGTGTGGATATATATGTATGTGAGTGTTTATGTGCATTCACAAAACCTTAAGGAAGCCACTAAAATACCAATGCAAGGTTATTATTTCCAACGATAATTAAAGTAATTGTTAAACTCACACAATGGTAGATTGGGTCAATTAATATGCAAACTCTGCACCATTGTATTGACACTGTGAGTCTGATGCAGATCAGGTTCATTCTCCTACTTTTAATGGTGCAACACTGAGAATGAAATAGTAGTGTTGAAATCACTGGAACATAGAACAGTAGAGCTCAGGAACAGGCCCTTCAGCCCACGATGTCCGTGCTGACCATGATGCCAATTTAAATTAATCCCATCTGCCTGCACATGGTCCATATCTCTCCATTCCCTGCCTGTTCATATGCCTGTCTAAATGCATCTTAAATGTTGCTATTGTATCTGCTTCCACCACTTCCCCTGATAGTCATTACAGGCACCTACTTCTCTTTGTGTAAAAAACATGCTTCGAAAATGTCCTTAAACCTTCCCTCCTCACCTTAAAGTTAGCCTTCTAGTATTTGAACATTTCTAACCCTGGGAAAAATATTCTGACGATATACCCTATCTATGCCTTTCATAATTTTATGTACTACTATCAGATTTCTCCCTCAGCCTACAATGTTCCAGTGAAACAATCCAAGTTTGTCCAACATTTCCTTTTAGCTAATACTCTCTAATGCAGGCAACATCCTGGATAACCTTTTCTGCATCTTTTCCAAAGCTTCCACATCTTTCCTGTAATGGAAACCACAACTGCATACAATACTCCAAATGTGGCCTAACCAAAGTTTTATAGAGCTGCAACATGACTTCCCGACTTTTATACTCAACACCCTGACTGCTGAAGGCAGGTATGCTTTATGCCTTCTTTACCACCCTATATACTTGTGTTGCCACTTTCAGGGCACAATGGTCTTGCACCTCAAGATCTCTCTGTATATCACTGCTCCTCAGGATCCTGCTATTTATTCTATACTTTCCTCTTACATTTGACCTCCCAAAGTGCAAAACCTCACACTTGTCTGGATTAAACTCCTGGCATTTCTCTGCCCACATTTCCAAGTGTTCTATATCCTGCTGAATACTCTAACAATCTTCCTCAGTATCCACAACAATGCCAATTTTTGTATCATCTGCAAACTGCAAGTCTACAATTTTGTTCATATCATTTATGTATATCACAAACAACAGAGGTCCCACATGAATCCTTGTGGAACACCAATGGCCACAGACATCCATTTTGAATAATACCCTCCACCATCCTCTGTCTTCCATGGCAAAGCCAATTTTGAATCCAATCTACCAAGTCTCCATGGATTCCCTGTGTCTTAATAGAACATAGAACAGTACAGCACAAGAACAGGCCCTTTAGCCCATGTGGGTAGACTGAATCAACCTACCAGGAAGGTCAACAACCATTCACAATGCCAACATTTGAGATGATTAATTTTTGACATATGTGGGAGCACTAAATCCTAGAAAATTAATTCTCAGCACCATGAAGTGGCAACATTCAATTCCAGGCCCTAACTCTACTTTATTTGCCTAAGCTATAGCGAGGTGGTTGCAGTGCACCTGAAAGGAAGGATGGAAGTGAGATTGATTCGCCTTGACAAGGTCATTCCTTCCAGTAATCAACTACAAGAGGACTGACTGTGCTGGGGTAATGAATCCCACTCAACTGTGGCATTGTGTCCAGATGGAACCAGGAATAGTCATTGACCTTGAATAGCTGCAGAAGGTAGTTTTGATGCAGGAAGGCATGCTGTGTGTTACGGAGTGGCATACAGCCAGGGCAGAAGTCCTGAAAGTCCAGGTGCTAACTTGCCAAAAGGCCAAGTTGCATAGAATACTGCTTCAGAGGATTCAGTTGAGAACTGCAAGGTGAAGGTTGATGGCACACACAGTCAGGTTTTTCAGAACATTGGGAGGTATGCCTGAAAGCCTGCCCTAAATATCATGGAGCTTGGGGATGTCCAGGTTCCTAGCTTGCCTAATTTTGCATGGAGCCCACTATGAAAATGATGCCGAGCAGCATTAAGTGGCTGAGGCTCAGTTGTAAATCAGCACAGACAGAAGCAACACAAGATGTGGGTGTTGCACGGGAGCCAATTTCTTGATGGGCTCCAGTGCTTGTGATGAAAGTACTCCCACAGTACTGTCAAATAAACTTGTAAGAACTTGGCTCTACACCAAGTGTGATGAACAGATTCATGTTCATATTAGGGAGATATTTCTCTAAGAGGTGAACTTGTGGTTTTGTAACCATGTGACTGCCTCCTTTGTCCTTCTAATTGGTGGAGGCAGTGAATCTCCTGGGTGCTGTTGAAGCTTTACTGAGTTTCTGCCATATATTTTGTGCATGATATATTTTGTATCAATGGTGTGCTGGTGGTGAGAGGTGGTCAATTTTTAGGGAGGTCTGTGTATTTAGCGAAGAAGCTGGTTGCTTTGTTTTCTTATAGCATCAAACTTTATTAATGTCATTGGAGTTTAATTTATCCAGGCAAGTGGTGAATGTTCATTTTGTACTTTGTCAAATGGTGGAATGGCTTTGCTCAGGATATTATAGAATACCCAACCTCTGTTGCACTTTTGTATTGAAAATTATTATGAGAAATCCAGGTAAGTTTCTGGTCAAGGTGAACCCTAGTGTTGATGATGAGGATTCATTGATGGCGATTGCATGTCACGGGGATGTGATTAGATATCCCCTTGTTGAGATATGTATGCCTGCCATTTGTGTGGCAAAAGTATTACTTATTTGTTATCCACCCAAGTCTATGAATGTTGTCCATTGTTTTTCTGTGTGCGGTCATGAGCAGAACAGAATTGATGTTGCTCAGTCTTCTTAGAGAAAGTGCAGTGCAATTGACTGAGCTCAAGGATGTAACATTTGCAATATTCCAGCCCGCAGGGATCATCCCTGGCTCTACGGATGTTTGGAAGATTATAGCCAGGGGATCTACAGTTTCCTCCGCCCTCACTTCCCTCAGCCACCTAGCATGCGCTCCATCAAGTGATTTATCTACTTTAAATGAATCAGCCTTTTAGTGTCTGCTATTTATCAATTTTTACCTGTTTCAGAATCTTTACATTTTTCCTTGTTGAGATTCTAACACTATCTTCTTGGTGAAGATTTATGTAAAGTGCTCACTTAGTACCTCAGCCATGCCCACTGCCCCCTCCTAATCACCCCACCTCTCCTCTTACAACTTGTTTCCTATTCAAATACTTAACAAATATTTTTGATTCCCTTTTATGTTTGCTGCTGATCTTTTCTCATGCTCTCTCTTTGTCTTTTTTCCTGTTTTATCTCCCTTCTGAACTTCCAGTAATCAGCCTGCTTCATCTTCTTGGTCCTCCATAGGACTCTGGCTTTATCTTTTCTACTCCTCATGGGACTATACCTAGACAGTGGCTGAGACATCTCCATATTAAAGGCCTCCCATTGTTTGATTGCAGCTTTGCCTGCAAAGCTTTGATTTAAACGTATCCAGGGTAGATCTGTTTTCATCCCATTGTAAGTGGTGGTGTCCCAATTGAATAGTTTTACTTTGGAGTGGCCTATATCCTTTTCCATAGCTATTCTGAACATTACCTTATCACTATGTATTCCTCCACTTACCACATGTCAGGAATAATTCTGGAATAACTTTCCCATAACCTCATATGGCCTACATGATCCATTCAGAATATTGGACCTTGAATTTGGGAGATTTGACATGTCCTACTCCTTCACTCATACTAAAAATATGCACCCATGATTTGCAATTGATTTTGGCACCCGAAGCCGTAATAAAATGGGAACCTTATCATGCGAAGATATTAGGAAACACAGAGAAGAAATTCCTCAAAGCTACTGACTGGATGGAGGCCAGAAATGTGACAGCCCATTGTTGACAGTTGGATACTAACCTTTTTATTATAATTATTCATTTGAAATGTTGGATTAAAATCTTTGCCCAAAACTTTTGACAACTGGAATTTAACGTTTTTGTGCAGAAATCACGTCCAAGTACAATGTAGTCTACTGATTAGATATGCTTGATGGAAGCTCTTATAAATAAAGGGCAAATACTTGTTTAAATTAAGTAGCCAATGAAGCATTTTTTATAAATTTCCTTCTATCTTCAGAAGATCAAGGATACATCCAAGTAATTTCTGCCAGGTTATTTGTAGCCCATCAAAGAAAGAGGAAAGGCAAAGCCTGGTGCTGTAGCTCAATAATTTCAGTCATCAGCTGCTTCTAGTTTAAACTGCAGTGAAAATTTATGCAGGAACTCTTAAAGTTGTTTTTAATATTCTGGAGAAGAATAATACGTTTTGTGTTAACTGTAGATCAGTTTGTTTCAAAGTTCTGATTGAAGTCTTGGTGAAAATGAAGAGTACTGCTGCAAGAATGGGGCAGATTTCTGTATCACAAGGACCCTGCCTGTTATTTGTCCTGCTAATTTCTATCAGAGGGCCAAGTGGAGATCTTTTTCCTGCTCTTGCTTCTTATTTACTTCAGGTTTGTGGGAACATTCCATTTGTATCAATGTATGTAGTCGGAATATAAAAAACAATATTAAGGACTAAATTCTTGAGGTTTCTTGGGCTAAAGGGGCTATTTATAAATCACAGAAATAATGTACAATAAAAAAGTGTAACTAGTTTTTCAAATTAATCACCAGACACCATGCAGTCATCTAATAAAAATCTGCAGATGTTGGAAGTCTGAAACAATACCAGAAAATGTTAGAAACAGAAATTCACCAAACAGAAACACAGGGTTAATGTTTCAGGTCAAAGATCCTTCATCAAAACTGGGAAAGAGGATGATTTTATGTTGCATAGAAGGTGACAGGAGGAAGGGATAGGGCAGAGGGAACATCTGCTTTAATATGAGGCTGGGGTTGCCATGAGGTTGAGTCCATTTAATTGGGTTAAATGGGCACTTAGAGGGTGATTGCAATTCTTTGCCTGTGTAATGTGTTGCTAATAGCATGGCCATAGAACATACCCAGTAGGTCAGGCAGTACTAATGGAGAAAACGAAACTGAGCCAATAACTCAAATGAATGACTTACAGCAGAAGTGACCAACTGGATTACAGACTGAGAAAGCAAGTTACCTGAAGTTGGAGAATTTGATATTGAGTCCAGGAGGCTGCCACATGCCCACATGGAAGATGAGGTGTTGTTCCTTGTTGGGCCTTGTTAAAACAGTACAAGAAACTACAGACAGATAAGTCTGAGAGAAAATGGAATGGGAAATTAATGTTGTAATCATTGCATCTTTCACTGGCTCTGTTCTGTAGCTAAAGAACATTAACAAACAAATTTGCCTCTCCCACGGAGGTGGGAGAAGCAAAGAGATTTGGGCAACAGTGGAGACTTTCTTGATGAAAAAGCACGATGAAGCTGGAGGAACTCAGCAGGCCAGGCAGCATCCGTGGAGAAAAGCAGACAGTCAACGTTTCGGTTCAGGACCCTTCTTCAGGAAACTTTCTTTGCAGCTTCAGAACTCTCAAGTCAGACAAGTATTCAAATAAAGTTTCTGTGGGGTAAAAAAAGACAAGTAAATGGTACATATTTATGTTATATTCTACCAGAAGGCATTTGTATGGCATGGTTTCATTACATGGAGGCTACAAAAACTAATACTTTTCAGACCAGCTCAAGTTTTTAAATTTCTAACAATTTGGATAAAATATTGCCACAAAAAGTGAGTGGGGTTTTGCTGCTACTTTCAATGTGGAGTTTTATGAAAGAGCTTATTCTGCTTTTGCAATTTCTGGAGAGATGCTAGGATCCATTTAGGTAAAGAAACAACTGTCAGTGAGGCTAGTTTTCCTATCACGAAAACTTGCTGATGGGCAATATCCCTTGAGCTTTTTAGGACAATTAGTTGCTTCATGATTAACATCTTTATAACTGATATTAACAGATCTGCCTGGCACACTGCGTCTCTTTTGTAATGCATCTTAGAAATGAGACATTAGCTTCTGGGTCAAATCCAAGTGCAATGCATGGTAAAAAAATACAAGATAACAAACTTGAAACTCCAGTGCACCATACAAATCAATACTGAATTCATGACTGCAGACTGGGAAAATACATCTTGGTGATTTAGTCTGTCATAAGCTGTGCTAATGGCCACTGTGTTGTATTTTACCAGTTTCACCATTACTCCAAGAATATTCAGGGGCAAAAATTCCAGCAGGATTCCCTGATCAACTGCCAGAGTTTCAACAAACCCCTACAGTCTCGGTGGCTGATTATGATGATTGTGAAAGGCTCCTATTGATTTTCTGCTGAGATTACAGGTGGGAAACATAAAGAAAGCTTCAGAACTTCCTGGCACCAAAGTCTAATGACTACGCATGAAGAACCAAGGAAAGAACATTCAGCATGTCCAATTTGTCCCCAAGTTATTCAAATGCGATTGCTATTGCTGTTGTGCACAAGTAAAAGCTTATCAACGTCTGCTCCATTCTAAATTAGGAATCTAACTCTTTTAAATTATTCAGTTCCGTGGGAGAGGTAGTTGCCAGGAATTGACCCTGCTTTAGCCCTAGTATACATTTTGCCACACCTCCTTGGGGCTGCTTATTCTGCCAGTAAATAAGTGATTCCTTAGTCTCAAAATATGTTCTGGATTTTTGTGGAAACTTACTTCTTACTGAGTCCCAAACACCACAAAGCAATATTTTTTTCTAACATAGTAACTAATTTTATCAACTTTATATATAGCTACTCCAGGAATTAATAATGTTGTCACCTGTAAAACTATTTTACCTTTGGTTATGTTTTCTTCATCACAATGCTCAGGACTAAAGATATATTGATCCAGAACTTTACCCTTGTTTAATGAGCTGGTATTGGCAACATTACAGTGAAATTCATTTAGCTTTTGCCCCAAAAGTTGGTTCTTCATTCTATACTGTTATCTTATAAATTGTCATGAAAAACTAGGATGCACTCTCACATCACGAAAACAGCCTCCCCTCCATGAACTCTGTCTACACTTCTCGCTGCCTTGGTAAAGTAGCCAACATAATCAAAGACCCCTCCCACCCCGGACATTCTCCATTTTTCCCTCTCCCATTGGGCAGAAGATACAAAAGCCTGAAAGCACGTACTACCAGGCTCAAGGACAGCTTCTATCTGCTGTTATAAGACTATTGAACAGATCTCTTGTACAGAAAAATGGACTCTTGACCTCACAGTCACCTCATCATGCACCTTATTGTCTGCCTGCACAGCATTTTTTCTGTAACTGTAACACTATATTCTGCATTCTATTATTGCTTTACCCTTGTACTATCTCGATGTACTGATGTGATGAAATGATCTGTATGGATAGTATGCAAAACAAAGTACATGTGACAATAATAATCCAATTTACCACTCTTAGTTTCTCCACAGAGAATCGTGAATATTCCAGATTGTCCTGGGATTCAACCCATGAACTTGGAATTGTTGATATCACACTTCGATTATGAAACTAACTCGCTGCCAACTGAAGCTTTTTCACAGATGTGACAGATGGGATACAGAATCGTGATGGAGACAATTAGTTCAAAATGTCAGTATTAATGTTAACAAAGACCGTGCCAGCCTTATTGTATTGATGAGCTTGAATGTGGTGGCATGACAGTACATGTAAACAGAAAAATAGTGACTTGGCAGATGTCTCATGAATATAGGATTTAATGTTCTAAAATATAGTAAACTAATTTAACTGAGCAAGTCCAGGGGTTCCCTTTTAATTTAATGGTGCTATGACATTCTGGTTCTACAAGCTATTTTTTTAGCTGCCTATTCATTTCAATTAGAGTGGTGTGTGCTGTAACAAAGAGTCAAGAGATTATGCTCTCAACACAGACAAAGTATACCTCCAGGTAATATTACAATGATTTTAAGATAACCCATTGACAAATAATTTTGTGATGCTATGTAAGATACAAATAATAAAAAAGTTGCTTCTTTAGTCACATGGAGATGATTTTTTTATGGAAGGATGTGAATTGACATTTTACAATAATGTATTAAATCACGGTGAAGGAAAATCCAACCAGTTTGTTGTGTCTAAACAATTTAATAAGATTATTTTCATTATAATCACTCATAGCCATACTATTTTACAGTGACGACATTTATGTCTAAATAAATTAAGATTAAATTATGTGTTGTTTATGATTTGAGGCTCACCAAGTATGCTTTGTGAGGTTTTCCTAATCACTTTTTCTGCACCATTTGAAGATTTTTTAAACAATAGCCACAACCTTCTTTATTCTTTACACATGTCACAATGAATTACAAACCATGGATGAAATAGGGTTACAGGTTGCAGATGGTGAGAAGAATATCAAAACAGGGGTACACAGATGGAAGATTTATTATGGTGGTTATCGGCGCTACAAGTTGGGTAATGAAAAAAACTGAAAGAACTATTGATAGGAAATGTGTGTGGATATAACTATAGATAACACTGTGTTGTATAATAACAGGGATTTTATGGAGATATTAAATATTAGGCAAAACAATGCATATTCATGAAATAAATTATTAATAGAATAATTTCATTATTGAAGGATTAACTTTGTAACTTACCACTGTAAAATTACAAGGGTCCATTCCTCTGTAGACTGCTGGGAAAGAATTGCCCAACCAATTATATTCATAGAACCATAAAATAATGCAGGAAAAAAATACATCAGTCTGATTCCTTATGCCATCCTGGCCCTTTGAAAAGGATATCCAATAGGTCTCACTCCCCACTTCTCTCCCATTCCTCTACCTTGACATACTTTCATTGCTTCATAAAACAGTCTGAATTTGAAAAATGAGTACTACAATCATACTATATCATAAAGAAAGAAACACATGCTGCAAAGTTCCTTAAACATTTCATAAAGCACTTCAGTTTTAGCATTTCCAAAATTAATGGATAAACAAGATTTTTTTATGATGGCTTTTTCTCATTTGTTACTAAAATATAACGTTTTGGAGCAAAGAACTAACTGCTGGAGGAACTCAGTGGGTCCTGTAGCATTTGTGGAGGGAAAGGAATGGTTGACATTTTGGGTGAAGACCCTGCATCAAGACAGAGCATAGAGGGAGGATAGCCTATTATAAAGGAGAGAGGGAGAGGGGTGAGGCAGGGGTTGGTAGCTGATAGGTGGAGTGAAAGATGATGGGCAGGAAGAGCCAGGTAGGGGAGGGGAAGAGGTGGAGTTGGGAAATGGAGGCTGGGGGCGATATGTGGAAGGAAAGAAAAGGGGTCGAAGGAGCCAGGTTAAGGGGAGGCAGAGGGGAGGGTGAAGGTAGAAACAGAGGCTGGAGGGTGATGAGTGAAGGCACAAGACATGCAAATGCTGGCCCCATCTACCCATAATCCATCACTCCACCTAGGTCCTTCTATTACCTACCATCCCCTGCCTCCCACCTCCCCCTCTCCCCTTTATACTGTCTCTAAGCTCTCAGTCCTGAGGCAGGATCTTGACCCAAAATGTTGACTGTTCCTCTCCCTCCACAGATGCTTCCTGAATTCCTCCAGCTTTTTGCTCCAGATTCCAGAATCTGCAGTCATTTGTGTATACCATTTTGGGCTGCCCCGGCAGGTCACAAGATTTAATTCTGGCTGCTTCAACTTTTCCTACCAAGCAAAATTATTTCAACTCATGTCTTTTGCAGGACTTCAAAATGATCAATTCCTTGTGACAATCAGTCTTCTAATATGCGGCCATTGAAGAAATGTCATTATGTCTGCATCTGGTACATGCTCTGGGTAGTGAATTGTCAAATCTCCACAAAACAATCTGGAAATATCAGGCATTTCCATGAATTTATCGTATTTTGCTCCAGGAAAACTCAGCTTTCAATAACATAAGACTGAAAAAATTGTTATGAGATAAAATTTCTGGGCCAGAATCTTACTATGAGTGGGTAACAAGTGCCAATCTAGATTGTTTTCTTTTAAATCTTATATCAATTCCTCACACTGCCCTGAGTTTGAAAACTAACCTGCTTGAACATACCTCATATATGTGTATTAAAGACAATAATGCATAATGTATTCATTTTGTGGTGAAACATATGTAATAATAAATGCATTATTAACATGTATGCTGGCCTGGATTTTACAGGGATATGCCAGCAGATCCAACTAGCTCAAACAAATTTGGAGCTTCTGCAGAAATGAAGTGCTCATTAATTTCGATAGAAGACTGCAGTGGTAACTACAGCCATTTTTTGATATTGAAATAATATTGTCTTTGAGTGTTTTGGTTTGTAATTTTTTTTGATAACTTTTATGTTTTAAAAATATGTTTTGAAATTGTTTAATGGTGCAGAATTTTTAATAGTTTGGGGATTTATGTACAATGGGGGTGGAGATTGGGCATCAGGAGTGGATAGGTCTGGGAGTTTGGGAGCTGGTTTCCCCAGGAAATAGTGTGGGGAATTTTGAGTTGGGCCTCTCGAGTGAGGAGTTGGAGATCACTTGGCTCTCTCAATATAGTGGCTGGGATAATTTGAAAACAGAGATAAGAATTTTAAAACTGATGGTTTGTTTAAATCAAAGCCAGTTTTGGTCAAAAAGACAAACTGGACCTGGGGGAACTGGGATATGAGCAGCAAAATTTTGGGTCAAATAAGGGCGAGCAGCCAGGAGAACAGGAAATGCTGGAAAAACTCAGCAGGCCAGGCAATATAGTGGAAGGAGAAACAGTAAATATTTCAGGTCAAAGGCTCTTCATCAGAACTACTGCATGACCTGCTGAGTTTTTCCAGAATTTTCATTTTTTATTTCAGATTTCCATCATCTGCAGTGTTTTTTGATTTTCCAGCCAGGATAACATTGGATTAATCAAGTCTAGAGGTAACAAAAGCAAGGATGAGGGTTTCATATTAATTCCCTCATCTTACTTGGTCTTGACTGCTGTGCAGCAGGAAATTGACTGCTGTAGGGACCACCACAAACAGTTTGAGTACAGTATTTCTTCTGTGCTACACCATGATCATCGTCTCCTAGACTCATGGGATGATTTCTGCTGATCCACCAGCTACTGGACTTTGCTGTAGTATTGACTGCTGGGTAAAGTTCAGCTGGTTTTCTGTATTGAGCTTTATCCTTCTGCTGTTTCCTGTTCCTATGGTAGAAAAAGATGCAGATATCCCAGGGCAGGTGGATCCTGTTTCTTATTTCCTGTCCCCCTCCCATGTTTTTCTTGGATTAGCGCCTGACAGATCATCACTCACATTCCATTAGTTTGATAACTTCTGGGCCTGTCTCCAATTATCTAGCAGCTCTTAATTCTTATAGTTGCATCTTAAGAGGATTTCACTCCTCTTCTATCTTCCAAAATGGTCATGCCATCGCTTGGTTATATAAACATTTACTCTGTTCCTGGCTCCAAACCAAATTTTAATTACTTTTTCACTCCATACCTCAAACTATAAGCATGAAGAATATTTTACCTGTAAATTACATTTGATTAATTCGGCTATAATCATTGGAAGGCAAATTGGATGGATTCTATAATGTACCAATGACATGATCTGTTGTATTCCTGCTGTTGTGATGCAGACAGAATTACAAATTCTGGTGTTTTGTTACCCACTTGCTGCATTAATCTATTATGCTTAAAAATGAGTAGAGTTAGATTTATAAGCCAAAAAGATCCTTTACACTGACTAAATGCCAAATTCTGGATGGTATTTTTTCTCATTGTGTAAATTGGTTGGCCAGAACACTTATATATATTTTAGTTCATAAAGCTTTGATGCAGTTTTTTTTCAATTAGTTGAAAGCAAAAAAGAAACTAGTTTATGACATTTAGGAGTTGTGAAAGAAAATAGTAAAAGCAAATTGCAAATCTCACTGAATATGTGCTTGAAGATCCTCCTGGTTCAAACATGTTAAACCATGGACCAGAAAAGTACAGGACATTGTGGAGAGTGAAAAGCTCAGGTCTTTATTTAGGACATTATAGAGCCTTGCTGTAAGGATATCATAAACTCATCTCGGCTGTGTTTTGCAAATGGTACCTGGAATAAAAAACTTCATTTTATTTAATGCATCCACTGTTGAGGATTCAATGAGATAGATTTCATTAGGGATTCTTTCACTGCTTTCATTATTTGTGGTGATTCTGTGGAAGTACCAATTTAAAGCCTAAGCTGGGTTTGCCTTAAAGATATGTTGAGGTATAAGCCGAAACATTTCCCTTTTCCAGTTTGGCCTTACACCTGTAACTGAAGTGTTAATGCATTATCAGAGATAATTTCTTAATATGCTTCTGGCAGTGAGTCTTGACAACTGCAAACACATAATAGAAATTTGGCATATCTGACACATAATATTAAGTCCCCCTAGAAACATAGTTAGAAAATCATGCATAACGTGCCCAAATGTTTGCTTCTGCTTAACATGTTCCTCAGCAGCAATGAGAGATCAGAAAATTACTCCACAGACTAAATTAGTGGTGATTGTCATAACTCAAAGTAATCCAAGGCATTGTGTTATCATCAACTTTACTCATGGGTTGCATAATAATTAACTGCAACTAGTCAGATCAAGTGTTTGATATATTAGAACCTTATTTAACAGGTAGAGAGATCCTTATTCCTCTATTTGTTTTTGGAATCACCTAGAGTGATTGAAAACAGTAAATTCATCAAATGGTTCACAAGCCTACATAGAAATAATCAGCATATGACAAAATTAATTAATTGCTTGAGGTGCATACTTAAACGTCTGGGTAGAATGCTTCCTGCATGAAAATTGCATTAGTTCTTCAGATTAATTTTATTATATTATACATAGTCAGTACAGTGAATTTTAGAGGAAAGGAGATTTAGACCTATGTTTTGCAGAGGTTCCTACCATTGGCATTTCCTCATACATACCGGCCGAAGGGCCTGTATTGTGCTGTACTGTTCTGTGGTACCTGTATCTGTTGAAAAGTTATTATTGGAGGATGATTCCCATAAGTTGGGAATTTGGCATTCAAAATGAGTGGGAGGGGGAAGGAGTGGCAGATCAGGAGTCAAATAACCCAGGCAAGAGGTGGGAGTTTGCATGCCTGTTATCTCATAATAGACAGTGAGACATCAGGAGTGCAATATTCCAGAGCAGAGGCAGAAGATTAAGAATTGGGACTTCTAGAGTATGGGGTTGGAAATTTGGGCATCTTAGCATAGTGTGAGATCGGGAATTGGAAATCTTAGGATAAGGGGTAGGACTTTGGAAATTAGGTGTCTAGGAGTAGAAAAGGAAGGTGGGTATCCAAGATTAAAGATAGAGGACCAGTTATTGGGTAACCAAGAATATCAAGTGGGAAACTATGAGTCAAGATAGAGGATGTGAGATCTAGAGTGGAGAAGTATTTAATAGTCTTACACAAAGTGTCAGTGAACACATTTTCATCTGCCAAGAACTCAGTTGAACCACAGCCTCACACAATGTTTCACAAAATACACCCCCAAACTCATCTGACAACTTTTTTCTATGCCCACCACACCTTTATCCACTTAAATATACTCTAGTATCACCTCAAGCTCCCACAGACTGCCATCAATTCAGTAATGGGGGCTACATAGAACATGTAACGTAGAATATAGAACAGTACAGCACGGTACGGGCCTTTCAGCCCACGATATTGTGCCGACCTATATAAACACCTACTTCCTGATCAATCTAACCCTTCCCTCCTACACAGCCCATAACCTTCCATTTTACTTACTTCCACGTGCCTATCCAAGAGTCTTTTAAATGTCCCTATTATATCAGGCTCCACCACCATCCCTGGCAGTACATTCCAGGCACCCACCACTCTCTGTGTAGAAAAACTACCTCTGACATCTCCCCTGAACTTTCCTCCTCTGACCTTAACTGACGTCCTCTGGTATTGGCCATTGCCGCCCTGGGGAAAAGGTGCTGGCTGTCCACTCTATCTATGCCCCTGATATCTTATACACCTCTATCAAGATGCCTCTCATCCTGAGTCGCTCCAAAGAGAAAAGCCCTAGCTTGCTCAGCCTTTCCACACTAGACATTTTCTCTAATCCAGGCAGCATCCTGGTAAATCTCCTCTGAACCATCTCTAAAGCTTCCACATCCTTCCTATAATGAGGTGACCAGAACTGAACACAATACTCTTAAGTGCAGTCTAACCAGAGTTTTATAAAGCTGCAACATTACCTTGCAGCTCTTGAACTCAATTCCCTGACTAATGAAGGCCAGCACACCATATGCCTTCTTAACCACCATCAACTTGCGTGGCAACTTTGAGAGATCTGTGGACTTGGACCTCAATGTCCCTCTATTCCTCCACACTGCTAAGAATCCTGCCATTGACCTTGTACTCTGCCTTCAAGTTCATTCTTTCAAAGTGTATCACTTCACACTTTTCTGGATTGAACTCCGTCTGCCACTTCTCCGCCCAACTCTTCATCCTGTCTGCATCCCATTGTAACCTATGACAAGCTTCTACACTGTCCACAACACCTCAAACCTTTGTGTTATCTGCAAACTCACTAACCCATCCCTCCACTTACTCATCCAAGTCATCACCTAAACAAACTGCACTTTTCACCAAGATACTTCCCCCTCCTTGCAGCGGACAAGTGTATCTTTATTGGCTCAGAACCCTGGTGCAGAGAGTCTTTACAATCATTGGAATTGCTTAGCAGAAGGCATGACCAAAGAAACCAAGGCTTGCTCATGACTAATCTTTCTTTCCATGTTCCACTTTCTCCTCATCTCACTTTCTCTTTTGACTTACAAAATGGAAATGGTGGTAGGCATGTCCCCGTTCATTATCTGATCTTCTCAAGTTACCCCACCCCTGTGCTTTTCTGCTTCCAAGACATTCCACCTAGCCAAGGAAAGCTGGGAGGAATAATATATAGGGAGGGTGAATAATCTACCTTCTCACTTAACCTGGCACTCACAGCCACCTCAGTCACACTGAAAATGGGCATCTCTGTTCACTTAGAGGCACAATATGAACTTGGTCAGTTGCTGGAAAAAAATGGGCTGTATCCAAGTGGGCCAAGCGAGAGCTTCTCAGAGAGAAAAAATAGTTTTGCTTGGCACAGTAGTTTTGTCACAGATGGCTCAAATGAGGACAACAGGGAAGCTGTCAGAGGAAGAGTTTGTACATCTTCAGTGAGACATTTGGTCCATCAGCAGACCTGCTGAAAATCCTGATGTCAATATGAAAGAAGATGAGGGAATCCAGCCCTGATCTTGCATGCTACTTTCCAAAGAGCCTGTATCCCAACCATTCCAGTATGGAAGTGACAGCCAGCTCCACCTTAACAAATTCAGCTCCAACCACAATGCGGCATCTGAAGGCTGACACTTCTGCTTCTTTTCAGCATGAGCAGAAGCCACCCAGTGTAGGGCTCTGTAGTGGATGAGTAAGAGTGAAGCCACCATAACTTTAGGCACTAGTGCTGATTGAATTTAGCAATCTGTCCTCCAGCAGTTCATTAGGATAGCCAGTGAAGGTATGGAGAAAAGATGGGGAGGGGGGCAATGGGGGAGGGGTAAATGTAGTAGTAGTTGTTTCAGGGATCGTTAATCTATTGCCCTCAGTCAGGATGGCAACATTCTTCCCCTTCTGCCAGCCATTCCTCTGGTATCATCGCTGTTACTTATCTTCAGCTAGCCCAGATGCTGCCAGCCATGGTGACTGGATGCCATCCAAAGCTGGGCTATGTAAGCTCAGCTT
The DNA here is from genome assembly GCF_009764475.1 of Pristis pectinata. Taxonomy (NCBI): domain Eukaryota; kingdom Metazoa; phylum Chordata; class Chondrichthyes; order Rhinopristiformes; family Pristidae; genus Pristis; species Pristis pectinata. The sequence continues at coordinate 118,492,506 of NC_067406.1, forward strand.
TGCCCAGGGTTGCCCTTTTGTCCTTCCTGGTTATCTCCTGTTTCCTAACACGCCATGGAGGGGCACATTGTGGAAACATTGTGACAGGCCTAGCCACATGGAAGACAGACATTAAACAAATGCATAACGGTAATAGTTGATTTATCTGTTGCTCATTTTGTTTATGGATACGGATGCAAGTGAACCTGCAAATAAGGCATCTAACACCTTTTTGCAGTTCTTATGCAGGGCTGCAATCAGGGAAACTCATGCCATGGAAGATATGCAATAGAGAGGGCGGGTAACTTACTTTAATAAGTGCAGCCTCGTCTGATCCACTCAGTCACTATCAACTCGATCCAAAGAAATCCATCTCCCGATCTCCTGCGTCTGTTCCTTTCAATCAAAAATTGTCACAACTCTGATCTCTTTTCCCTGGCTCAGTGACCGTGCCACCAATAATCTCTTCACGAGCTCCAGAGCAACAGTAATAATATTAGAGGCACCATTCTGGAACAGAGTATTCAAGCCATGCATCAACCACCACCACACCTCCATTCCCTCTCTCATGCCCACTCCCAAATTTCTGGCACATTTAGTTTGGGTGCTTTAGTTTTGTTGATAATTTTCTCTTATAGTAGTAACAAATATCAATAAGAAAATTGTTTAAAATTCTGATTGCCATAGATATATGGTATAAGTGTTTCTAAATATCTTCTTTAGCCATGCATTTTCTGTGACAGAGAACGTACCTCCATCTCTCAAATAAAGGTTGCTGCATCTTTGAAAGGAAGGTATCCCTGACTGATCTCCCTCATTGAGCTTTCCCAGTTCACCTAGGGAGGGGAAGAAGAATTGTCAATGTAAGTAGACAAGTGGAAAAACTTTATTGTATCAAACCCATTAATAATATTATTATGGAAATTCAAACTGTTCCAAGGTTTTCCTTCATGATCCATTAAGACTACAGTTGTGCCTGGAGGAACATAGATCGGTATCATGGCAACAATTTGCAATTATGCAGTGCAGTTAACAGAGAGAAATCTCCCAAGGCAGTTGTAAGCAAATAAAATTTAAAATGTGCAAATTTAAGTCAGTGAGGCTTACAGAACAAAGGGTTCAAGGTTCCCTTTCTTTTGAAGCAACGTTAATAGTTTCTAATAAACATTTAGTTACATTAAACTATTAAATTATTCAAAAGCTAATGTGTGTTGTTATTTATGTATAAAATACCAACACATTATCTGACTAAGATCAAATAAGAAGCAAATATCCAAAAATTACTGACTGAAGTTATGGCACAGCTGTTAACTTTGAGAAACTGGCCTCACCATAGGCAAGCATTGGATGCTGTGAACTTCCTGTGGTTAGACAGTATACAACAATTAAACTCACCACAGATGTTTGGGGCAAGTAATTACAAGTGTAAGCATCTTATTATCAATGTAGTAAATGTTGACCACCAATAAACTATCTAGCATTGGAAATCAACCATTATGACATGGAGTCTCATTTCGTCAAATTGTAGGTTACTTAGGATATTTAATAAACACATATTAAATTTTCACTTATTTTTGCTTACCTATCCTTTCTGCCTCTTACCTCTCCCATAATTCAATCTGTTTTCGTGTTCCATCATATCCATTTCTGTTCTTGATTTGACTTTGAATTCACACCTTTAACTTCACCTTCCTTAATTAATCCAGTCAATATAAATGTTCTGTTCCTTCCTAACATTGTTACTGAGTCACACTTTCAACAGTGGGAATAAGTATTTTTGAATTGAGGAACACCGAAACAAGACTAACTGAAGCAATTCACTATTTGATACACTGTTACAACAGAATCTGGCCCACAATGAATTAGAACTCACTGTTGACATTTTATTTTTATGTCCTGGTATCAATTGTCATTTATACACCACCTTGAACATGTCTATACATCCTGTGGTGCTTAACAAGAAAAATTAGCAAGAGAAATTAAGAACAATTAGTATTAAAATGTTTTAATTAACCAGAATGTGAGATATCGGAACAGAAATCTGCTGGAGGGAATTACAGTGCAAGGGTAGAATGAGGCCATTGGGCTGTGGGTGTGGGGTTATATCTGAGGATTTTAAAATCAAAGCATTGTCAGATAAGGACAAAATAACCGTCAGCAAGCCTTTGGGTGATTAGCAAATGAAAACTGGTGCAAGTTAAGAAAAAGGCAACAGAGTTTTGTATGGGTATAAGTTTCTATAGAATGTACAATGGGAATCCAGCTAGGAGAGCTCATCAATTTCATCAACTTTGCCTCCAACTTCCACCCTGCCTTCAGGTTCACTTGGTCCATCTCTGACACCTCTCTCCCCTTTCTGGATCTCTCTGTCTCCATCTCTGGAGGCAGATTAACCACAGACATCTTCTACAAACCCACTGACTCCCACAGTTACCTTGACTACACCTCTTCCCACCCTGTCACTTGTAAGGACGCCATCCCCTTCTCCCAGTTCCTCCACCTCCGCCGTATCTGTTCCCATGATGAGGCTTTCCATTCTAGGATATCAGAGATGTCCTCCTTTTTCAGTGACCGGGGTTTCCCTTCCATCACTATCAATGTTGCCCTTGATCTCCTCCACTTCCTACACATCTGCCCTCATCCCCCTCACCCCACCTACATAACAAGGACAGGGTTCCCCTTGTCCTCACCTACCACCCCACGAGCCTCCATATCCAACACATCATTCTCCGCAACTGCCGCCACACCGATGGGATCCTACCACCAGGCACATCTTCCCCTCACCCCCTCTCTCCACTTTCCGCAGGGATCGCTCTCTTCGTGACTCCCTTGTCCATTCGTCCCTCCCCACTGATAACCCCCTTGGCACTTATGCCTGCAACCGCACCAAATGATACACCTGTCCCTACATCTCTTCCCTCACCACCATTCAGGGTCCCAGACAATCCTTCCAGGTGAGGCAGTGCTTCACCTGTGAGTCCGAGGGTGTCATTTATTGCATCCAGTGCTCCCAGTGTGGCCTCCTGTACATCGGTGAGACCCAACACAGATTGGGTGACTGCTTTGTCAAGCACCTTCGCTCCATCTGCCGCAACAGGACCTCCCAGTGGCCACCAACTTCAATTCCACATGCCACTCCCATACTGGCATGTCTATCCATGGCCTCGTCTACTGCCACATTGAGGTCAGACAAAGGTTGGAGGAACAACACCTCATATTTCACCTTGGTAGTCTCCAACCTGATGGACTCAACATCAATTCCTCTAACTTCCGGTAACCCCACACCTTCTTTTTCTTCCCCCCACCCCCCCCCCCCCGTCTTCCCTTATTCCTGTGGCTCCCTTCCCCCACCTCGATGACCTGCCCACCTCCTCTCCTCCCCTCCCCCATACTTTATTCCATGGTCCACTGGCCTCTCTGACCGGATTCCTTCTTCTTCAGCCCTTTGCCTCTTCTACCTATCACCTCTCAGCTTATTACATCTTCCTCCCCTCCCCCAACTACCAACCTTCCCCCTCTCACCTGGACTCTCCTATCGCCTGAACTCACCTATCACCTGCCTGTGTGTGTTCCTCCCCCTCCCCCCACCTTCTTATTCTGGCTTCTGCCCTCTTCCTTTCCAGTCCTGATGAAGGGTCTCGGCCCGAAACATCGACTGTTTATTTCCCTCTGTGGATGCTGACTACTGACCTGCTGAGTTCCTCCAGCACTTTTTGTGTATTGCTCCAGATTCCAGCATCTGCAGAATTTTTTGTGTTTCAGGAGAATATTATAGTAGTAATAGATGGAAACAGTAAAACCAGGGAGAAGGGTTTCCTTATAATGGTTCATCCAGCAAATGAACAGAGGTAGGTTTGGAGATGGACAATGTTGCATTATTAGGTGATCTTGTTGGTGGAGTAAATAGTGTATATATTGTAAGCTGTTCCAGGGTCAATCCCAGCACCAAGGTTGTGAACAGTTGGACTCAGCTGTGAGGAAGCAGGAAAGAAGAGGAGAGTCTGTGATGGGACCAAACATCATGGATTTTACTTTAGAATATTGAGTTGGAGGACATTTCTGCTCATCCAGTATTGGATGATATTCAAACAGTGTGAAGAACCAAAAGCAGTGGATGGGTAAAGAGGGATGATGGTGAGATATATTTGAGTCTCATGAGCATAATAAAACAAATTTTCACAAGCAGAAGAGAGATTTGATACTATTGTTCCTTTTGCTAGTTTACCCTCATATTTCTTCTTCTCCTCCCTTACAGCTTTTTTAGTTGTCCTATGTTGGCTTTTAGAGGATTCTCAGTCCTTTGGCTTCCCACTATCCTTGCAATATTGTATGTCTTATCTTTTGCTTCTATGCTGTTCCTGACTTCCCTTGACAGCCATGGTTGTCTTGTCCTCCCCTTAGTGTGCTTCTTCTTCCTTGGGATGAAATTCTGCTTTGTCTCCTGAATTACTCCCAGAAACTCCTGCCATTGCTACTCCACCATCTTCCCTGTTAGGGCCCCCTTCCAATCAACTCTGGCCAGCTCCTCCCTCGTGCATCTGTGTCCTTGTATGTGTTCCTTTGATCATTGCAGTCACCCTTCTCTAACTAAAATTATCTTTCCACCTGTCATTCAATTCATGTTTTTTAAATTGCCAACCTCAAATCATTTAATTCCTACTTATAATTCGGCATGAAAACTTTACGTGATGAGACGAGCAGCCATGTGACCCCTGTTGACCTCAGGAGGAGGCCTGAGCGATTTTAACTCCCTGCTACCATTTACCTTCCCAGGTCCATCACTAACCTCAGGCAATCACTAACCTAAATTCAGGCAAGTAAGAGTCAGGGCTTTCAGCAGGTCTTGTGACTAGGAGAGGAGGGAGTCCAAGCAAACTAAAGAACCATTGATGCCCCTCCTTGTATAGGCAAAGTAGAAAAATAAGTAGTAAAACTAACATTAGAGCAAACCTAGAACATTGAACAGCACAACACAGGAACAGGTCCTTTGGCCCATGATATTGTGCCGAACTAATTAAACTGGTAATTAAATGCCTAAATAAACTAATTCCTTCTCCCTACTTAATGTTCATATCCCTCCATTCACTGCATATTCATGTGCCTGTTTAAGAGCCTCTTAAACACCTCTATTGTATTAGCCTCCACTACTACCCCTGGCAGTGCATTCCAGGCACCCACCACTCTTTGTGTGAAATACTTGCCCCACACATCCCCTTTGAATTTACCCCCCTCACCTGAAATGCATGCCCTCTAGTATTAGACATTTAAACCCAGGAAAGAAGATACTGGCTGTCTACCCTATATATGCCTCTCATAACCCAATAGGCTTCTATTAGGTTTCCCCTCAGCCTCTGCTGCTCAAGAGAAAACAACTTGTAGTTTATCCTGCCTCTCCTTATAGCACATGCCCTCTAATCCAGCAGTATCCTGGTCAACCTCTTCTGTACCCTCTCCAAAGCTTTCACTTCCTTCCTCTAATGGGGCCACCAGAATTGAATGCAATACTCCAGATGCAGCCTAACCAGAGTTTTATAAAGCTGCAACATAGCTTGTTGACTCTTGAACTCAGTGCCTCGACTAATAAAGGCAAGCATGTCAAATGCCTTCTTTACCACCCTAACAACCTGTGCAGCCACTTTCAGAGAGTTATGGACTTGGACACCAAGCTGTACATTAAGTGCCCTGACATTAACAGTGTACTGTCTCTTTACATTTGATCTCCCATTGAACCTCTTCGGGCTTCATTCTTCATCTCTGTTACTCAACTAATGGGAAGGCCACAATAATTTTCATTCTCACGCCACTAGTTAGAATATAGAACCTGATCCAAAGGACTTCATCCCATAGTTCACCACATTTAAACAAGATATCTGTGGATTTCGGGCAGAAATCTTCCAACCTCCTCTGACAACGAATTCAAGATTGTGGGAAAGAAGCAGGGTATTCTCTGGCTGATTTAAACTGCCCACCCAGCCAGTCAAAAAGCATAATTTCTATAATCTTGCTCATTACCATAAGAGTGCTGAGGCACTGTTGCAGGAGAGTGGCCTTGGCTCCATGAGAAAGCCATCTGCTGCCCTCTCTCAAGGCACACATTTCGTCTTCCCCTTCCTCCCTCTCCCCCACCCTTTTTATTCTGGCTTCCACCCTCTTCCTTTCCAGTCCTGATGAAGTGTCTCGGCTCGAAACGTCGACTGTTCATTTCCCTCCATAGATACAGTCTGACCTGCTGAGTTTCTCCAGCATTTTGGGTGCATTGCTCTAGATATCCAGCATCTACAGTCTCTCTTGTGTCACACACTTCTTCCTAACCACCCACCCACTCTATATAGCTATGCAGCTAGCTGGGTCAGATTGTAGGGATTCTGCAGTCAGCAGCCATGCCCTTAAGACCTAAAACCTCAGCCGTCTGAAGTGTCCTCCATGAACAATGTACAGCTTTCCACCTCCCTAAATTCCAGTCACTGCCTATGCACCATACTGAAGTGTTAGGGAAGGGAATAGAAGATAGACTGTAATTTTTTGCATCAGGGAGTTTTATTTTTCTCGCTGCAAATGGAATTGAGCTATTCAACATATCTGCTTGGTTTTATTGGCAATTATATCTTTAATGAAATGAGGGAAAAGATTCTAAGGTTGAACAGAAAAATAGCAATCAAATGATGGTGTTTAGAATTGTGATGAAATGGGGACATTGGTGCGTCAGGGTAGAAGGAATCACTCAATATAGGTGAGGATGGTTTTGGTGACCAATCTCTTGCCTGCAGTTCAGCCTCATCATGCTGCTCCTCCTTCCTTTCTTGTCACTGCTACAATTCACAATGCCCAAACAGTGGTAAGGACTGATCCCTTGCAATGATAATGTTAGGCAGTGAACATCAGATTATTAAAGAATTGGACACCAGAAGCGAATTGTCCATCAAACTTTCCCACAGTGGTCTAATCAATGTAATCACCGCTCAGCACACAGTTTCTTTGCCATTTACCTTTCTGGTGGTGGGATGGGTCTCACTGTAGGGCAGCTCTGCTTTGTATCTAATGAAATCCAGAAGCCTCACTGAGTGAGGATATCACTTGTTGTACAGTATTCAGGCTGCAAATTGATATCATTCTTAAATTTACAGTTCAAAAAAATCAATGTTGCCATTAATCTCACTTTAGAATTAAACTTGTATCATTTGGCTCACTTAGCAGCATTCTTACATTTGTGAAGAAGATTGCAGATTGCAGTCATGTTCCAACACCTCAGCACATTTTCTTAACTAACACATCAAGTATTGAGAGTCAGAGATTGCTTTTAGATAAGACATTCAATTAAGATTATTTTTACTGTTTTTACATTAAAGATCCCTAAGGGCTAACTTGGAGAGAAGTAGAAAAATGATATCATAAACTGCAATTAACCTACACCTGTTTAACATGGTAAAGGACAGACAGAAATCTTATGCTGCTACCACATTAAAATGATTTAAAGGAGCAGCAAGAATTATCTCCACAGATAATTGCCTTGGTACGTAACCATAGGGCCCGATTTCATGACATTGCCCTGACATCCTCCTCTTGACAAACATCTCGGCTATCACTTCAGTACCACACAGTTGGAAGTGGCACTTATCAGATGTGGCAAATGCAGACACTGGGAATCTGAAACAATAAAATATGCTGGAAACACTCAGCAATTCAAGCAGCATTTGTGGAGAGAGAAAGAGTTACCATGGTGTACTGGTCAATATTTATCCCTTCTCGAACATGCGATCTTATCCTTGTCTCTTGCTCTTTGGGGGCATTTGCAAATTGGCTGCAGCATTTCTTGCATTACGACAGTGACTACAATTCAAAAGTAATCAGTCGGCTGTGAAGCACTTTGGGATGTCTTGAAAGGAACATGAAACATTTCTCCTCCTCTTAATCCTTCTTCTCTTCCTCCCGTTTGTCCCCCTCCTGTTACTTCATCTCCTTCTCACAATTGCTGAAGGCTGAGCCTGCATCATTACAGGCTTGTGAGGGTGACAAATTTCAGGAGCCACTCAGCACTATACAGTCAGACACATTTGCAGAAGCCCAGGTAGTGAAAACATTGCTCCTGGACACTCATGGTTTAATCAGTTATTTGTGCAATACAATCTGACTCTCATATGAATTTCATGCTGTTGTGCATAGGGTTTAGACTGGAGTTGGGAGCCCGATATTCATAGGATACATTTGCCCCATTAGCCACCCTTCCTGTTTGACCTGGTGACCACAGCATACTATTACGTGATGAACGAGACAGGAATGCACCCCGGTAACAAGCGTTGATCATCATGAAGCTAGTATGAATGGTTGCCATCCAGCTCAGCATTCAAGGAATGATGTCCTTCATGGTTGCTGTAGATATCAAGAAGACCTCTAGCTGCCTGCACCACGAGGAAATGTGTGATCCTTAAGAATCAAAGCAAACATGCTCTGTTTTCTTTCCCAATAAGGATACATCCTCTGTTACCTCCTAAAAGTAGCAGAATGCATGAGATTATGACATGCTAGTGATGTCGTCAATACCTAGCTGAAAAAAAGCATAAAAAATTATGACCACTGTTACTTTCTTTCACTGGCACTGTGTGGCTGGTGTTGTAACTGCAGCAGCATGTGACATTTTTTGATGAACATCTCTCTGGACAAGGAGAATCCCTTAACATATTACTCCTCATGAGATGGATGCAGGAGCCCTGGTCTCTAAACACTCTTAGTGAAAGAGCCTTCTACTGAAGGACCTTGTCTTCCTCCTCTTCTATCTCGGAATTACTGGGGATCCTCACCTTATTCTTCCAATCATTTTCATAGACACAGGTGAATATTTGTAATAGCCCCTATCTGACGTGGAAGTCCAAACATGTTTAGACTCTCAGGAAAGCTTTTGAAATTACTACACTCTCCATGTTAAAAAACAGCATCAATTCACCACTTCAACCACCAAATACAGGTAGTACCAAGATTATGTAAGGGTTCCATTCCTGAGAATGGAACCCTTTTGAGATTCCTGAGGTCCCTAAGATTTTTCCGTAATTCAAGGAATGAAATCCTTCAAGGTTCCTGTAGATATCAAGAAGACTTCTAGCTGCCTGCACCATTAGGAAACCTTCAGAAACATTCATTTTCTATAGCTACCCATATTGTACACTTCCTATAATTCTTTCATTTCATTGTTTCTCAATAATCACCATTCAAATGAATGTGCTTGCACATCCTGTGCCAGGTCTAACCTACTGCAGTATCCAAGAGCAAAACCTCAGCAAGATCCTCCTCTGTCACAGGATTCCAAGGAGAGTCCAGTAGCAGAGTACAGCTACAAAATGGCTGGTAGAGTATTGCCAGTAAGTTCTGGCCTTCTGCATTTGTGCAAGATTCCTGTAACACACTGACACTTATGCATCAGGATGACTTCTGTGGGCCTTTTGTGTGAGTGCAGAAGACCTAGATTTCTGAGAAGTGCTCACTAGTTAGAAGCTCCTGTAACCCAGCAGGAAGCATCTTCCTGGAGTTTCCATGTTCATCAGGTTAGACCCAAAAGTGGCGTGGTTCCCTGAAGGTGATATTGGGTTCACTGAAAGTGGCATTGTAGGTAGACAAGGTGGTGAAGGACGTTTTGGACACACTGAGTATAGAAGTTAGGATGTTATATTGCTGTTGTACAAGAAGTTGGTGAAGGTGCATTTGGAATATTGTGAAAAACACGATGATGCTGGAGGAACTCAGCAGGCCAGGCAGCATCTGTGGAGAAAAGCAAGTGGTCAATGTTTTGGGTCAGGACCCTTCTTCAGGACTGTTTCTCTATCTAGACTCCAGCATCTGCAGTCCTTTGTTTCTCTATTTCCTATCTTCAGTCCTGAAGAAGGGTTCTGACCTGAAACGTTGACTGCCTGCTTTTCTCCACAGATGCCGCCTGGCCTGCTGAGTTCCTCCAGCGTCATCATGTTTTTCGTCTCGATTCCAGCATCTGCAGTCCTTTGTTTCTCTTTGGAATATTGCGTTCAGTTTTGGTCACCCTGCTATAGGAAAGATGCAATTAAGCTGGAAACAGTGCAGGGGAGATTTACGAGGATGTTACTGGGACTTGAGGGACTGAGTCATGGAGAGAGGTTGATCAAGTTGAGACTTTATTCATTGGGCAGTAGAAGAATGAAGGGTGATCTTATGGGGGTGTATAAAACCATGAGGCACATAGATAGAGTGAATGAGCACAGTCTTTTTCCCAAGGTTGGGGAATCAAGAACTAGAAGACATAAGTTTAGGGTGACAGGGGAGAGATTTAGTAGAAACCTGTGGGGCAATTTTTTCACCCAGAAGGTGGTCTGTGTATGGGATGAGCTGCCATAAGAAGTGGTTGAGGCAGGTATATTGACAACGTTTAGAAGGCACTTGGACAGGTACATGGATAGGAAAGGTTTAGAGGAATATGGGCAAAACGTGGGCAAATGGGACTAGCTTAGATGGTAATCTTGGTCGATATGGACCAGTTGGACCGAAGGGTCTGTTCCTGTGCTGTATGACTCTATGACCCTATGACTCTAGACCTGCCATTGGTTCATTGCCTCTATTGATTTGAGTGAGAGGAACAGCTTGGAGGGAGAAAGGCAAGTATTTGCTAATTTATATATATTTTTGGAATTATTTAAGTTAATTTAAATGTAGTTAACTAAAATATATTTAAATGTATTCAATTGATTTAAGTGTTTTAGGTTTAATTATTTAAATATTTAATCATTTTACTATTTTAAGTACATTTCAATATGATTATTTTTAACTTTTATTGAATATTCTTCAATATTAGTGACATTTCAGGACATTCAAAGCCTTTTGACTGTTTTGACAGTCAATAAGATTGTTGTGTGGATTAAGCAGCCATGAAAGCATTTTTGAGGATGGGGCTTACATTTCAGCAGGATGGCCCTGAGCTCCACAGGTCCTAGATGATCAGGAGTGGACTTCAAGGTTCTTGTTGCTTTTGCAGGGAAGAAGTCAGCTGTTGGTGGAGCTGAGCCAGCTCAACCACTCGGTGGGCTGGATGTGGCCCACAGGATGTGCATTAATGGCATAAAAATTAGTTGCATGTAATTGTTACCATGGCTTAGAAGTACCATAGCAGTAGAACATAACCCATCATCAGTGGAGAATTCATCAGCTACATCCAGGAACCTGATCAGGTCCTTTTTTAATGTTTGCAATAAATTCACATACATTCAATGGTGCTCTCTTGAACTCTTTCAAGGATTTTATATCACCAATCACGTGAGAGGACTAAAGCACTTAAACAAAGGCAGGTTAGTACTTGATTTGAATTTAATCATCCTGGCAATGTGTCCATGCAGTTTCTCTCTCTTTGCAATTGTTCTGCAACATAAGTCATGAGGCTTCAGAGACTCTCATACTAAAATACAAGCTATAGCTATCAGACTGACAACCTTGTATGGTTCACAGATGCATAGCATTGATCATATTCACTGCAATTATCAAAGTTAAATGAATTGATAGGCATTGCAGTGATTTGGGAGTGGACTATGAGCCAATATTGGAAAGCTGGTGAGTATTACATTAAATAAGCACCATGAGATATCAGAAGCTTCAGAACAGGAGCTTCTTCATTAAAAACTACCAACAACTATCAGATTGTCTTCTGTCACACAAAGCATTATTTCATTCCATCACATGCACCTGTGAATCATTGACACTTTTGCATAAAATATACCACAAGCATGGACTCATTGTGACATCACATATAGGATCTGCCTCTCATTTATTTTTCTTGTCTCAGATCTTCTTATTGTTCAGTTGTTATGTTCTAACATTAGGACTGTAAAGTAGAAAGTTCCAGATAATTTACCCAATAAAAATTGTAAAATGCAATTGCCCAAACAACAACGCCTGCATGATTCTGGTGACCAGACCCCATGAAACACCTCTACAATTAATTAAGACATTTTGTCTACAAAGTGCTTTCAGTGTGTTGACTAACTTGAAATCTGGCCAAAAATCCCCAAGGACTATCTTGTAAAGGAGACTGCTATGTGGTTCCTTGTCAATGGTTTTTACAATTAAAGTTATATTGATGAATTCATTGAATCACAGCAAATAAACGTCCAAAGAGATAAAAGCTTATTTATGATGTAATACACTATTGACATGTTGAATTTCTGAACTATTGTAAAAAGCTGAATGTTTGTGAAACTGTTATATTAGTTGACAAAGCAGGCATGCCACCAGTCTCTGCTATCAAAAAAACTTAATTACTTCAGAAGATTCAGGCAGACCAGTGGAATGTTAATTATTTTTTTCTTTCTTAAAGACATATCAAGACTCTCTGACAATCCCTTTTCCATGAAGTTGTGATACAGTGCGTCTCTCATTATACTTTCTAGCGATTTATCTTCCGGTATTGTCAAGGGAATAGATCTCCAATTCAGCTTTCAAGTAAACTGCTGGCATCATGTGAGCAGCTCTCCAGTTCTAGAAGCAATCCAAACAATGAGAAACTGCTGCGTACATGAGGAAGGAGCTTGCAGAATTCAGCCCTCAATATACTGAATGACATCAGGACCGGCAGCCTGATATATATTTAGAAACCTCACCTAATTAGGACTAAAATAGCATCTGCTTTGAACTTAACAATTTTTAACATGAGTTGTTAATCAATTTTTGTTTTCTTTGACCTACTTTGAAGCAAAGGGATGTACAAGCATCCTCTTGCAGTACAGTTTTGAAAGCTTTCCATTTTAATTCCACCATGGTAATGCTTCCATCTATTAAGGACATCAAAGTAATTTGGTTCAAAAAACAGACCTCGTTAAAATCTGATACTAACATTTCCATTATTTTCATAATAACAATAAATGTTGGAAATACTTAACAAGTCAGGTGGCATCTGTGAAGAGAGAAATGAAGCTCATATTTCAGGTTGATGACCTGTTACCAGAACTGTTCTAATGAATGGCTAGCAGTCTGAAACATCATTTTGTTTGTCTCTACACAGAAGCTGCCTGATCTGCTAAGTATTTCCAATATTTTCTGTTTTTATTCTAGATTTCCAATACCTATGATATCCAATTTATATCTTTCCATTAAATGCTATGGTTGTAGTGTTTCCCAATTTGATTTTCTGAACAAAGATTGGGAAAAACAATATTGGTTTTTATTTCCACAGGAGATTAAATAAAATAGAATGGATTTTATGGTGAAATTGATGGTACAGTCTCTAAAAGAAATTGAAAAGATAGATTGAGCACCTTTTTCATGTTTCACAATGGTTTCTCATGTTCTAACTGGTAAAATGACAATTCATAACATCAATAATGGCATCTGCCAAATGTTTGGTGGTATCAAGTTGTCTTGATTTTCTTTTGTTACCTGTTAAACTGAGTACATTGTTGTCTGTTCACTGTCACCTAATATGGCAGGAGTGAGGTCAAGGAAGCTGATGTATATTTATTTTATACCTCAAAGAAAACCAAAAAACAAGGGTATTTGAATTAAGTACAAATCAGCAGGTGGAATTAAGACTGCATATGTTCTTGGGGGCTTGAATAAACAAGATCATGAACTAATTGTTTTAATGATTACAGGGAACCAACTATTATAAAAGGACTAATTAATGGTATCAAACCATAGATGTGCACATAAATATGCTCACCTAGTTATTTGTTTTTATATAAGAAAGATCTTTAGTATTAAAAGATTTTTAGGTACATCTTCAGTAGTTAAATATCACAACACAAAAATACTTGCAAACAGGCTGAGATGTACACAATCACACACAAAGGTAGCAAGTTTCTCACATTACACAATACTTTTGAAAGCTATGTTAATGAATATAATCCAATGACTGGTTCCTTTGAATGCAAGTTGTGCACTTTTGGAATTCAATCTGGATTCTTCCATTCATATAACTTGCATGTGCACAAAGGTCCGTGGGTTTATGTGGTGACATCAAATGTCATGCAACATGAGTTTTGATAATATTTATACTATTGTTTGTTTAAAAGGCCTGAAAATGGTGTGGCCACTCACACCAAAGCAGCTTTAAGTGGAGGTTTGAGGCTTGCTTCAGTTAAAGGCCCTTTGTTGCTTAGCCTGCTGCAGTGGAACTGCAGGGATTGACCTCTTGCAGGCTTAGTGTTTGCTACTATCATTCCCTACTCAAACAACTAAACCCTATGCTGAATGCTTCTCCAAATCCCCTCCACCTTGACAATGTCCTAACCATGTGTCAACCCCCTCCCACCAATCCATTCTCTGACGTCCTATCCATCTTTGCTGCTCTATGCTTCAATGTCATTTCTTCTAATGTGACTTTCCCAAATGCACCCAACCACCCCACAGCTGCCCTGACTACTGGCCTTATTTTCTCTTCTTTGGTTTACCTGATTTCCTCTGCTGACTCTGAAACTGGTAGAGGAAGGGCTTTTGCACCTGCATACATGCAAGGACTGTTCTATCACACATGACTCCTTGGACCTTGTGCACAATTGGAGATAACTGTAGATCGACACTACTTTAATGCAAATAAGGCAGACAGGCAAACATTTGGACAGGTACTTAGATATGAAAGGAGTAGAGGGATATGGGCATAATGCAGGCAAATAGGATTAGCGTAGATAGGCATCACAGTTGACATGGATGAGTTGGACTGTAAGGGCCCGTTTCTGTGCTGTATGTTTCTATGATTCTATATTTTCTCATCTTATCTCTTTATCCATATCTAAGATTCTCTAATCACGCTGTCTCTTTCTTTTACCTCTTTAATTATTTATGTCTATCTCTATATGAATCATAATGTCTGGTTTCTTTGTGTAACCTCATGGGCGAGGAATGGAACAGATGCGGGAGCTGCAGACACATCATGACAGTTGTATTCCAAGTACGTCTCCAGACTATTTCGACAAAGCTCCACAGACAATTATTACAGTCCAAGGAGTAGTCAATCACATGATATGGTACTTAATTGAGGCAGCAGCCTTAAAAGAACAGTCATCATTTTACAGCCAATACCAAATACATAAATAAAATAATATCAGCTGCTTGCAATTGTCTAGATGTAATATTAAAATTCACTTTGTAGCTCAAGACGTCTGAAATGAGGAAATTCAATCTACCTCTAAAATGTCAAGAGACCATAAGAACACAACAGTAACATGGTTAACTCACAGTCAAGATATATCCAAATGTTCCATGCATGGATTCTTTGTGTAATTATTATGTTCTTATTTTAAATTTTGAAATCCAGGTTGTGAATAAAGTGTTTTATTAGCTCAGTATTTATTGCGGCAATACTTGCAATAAACTGGCAAGTTAAAGATAAATCACAATAAAGCGCATTGAAGTTGTTTTGCATTTGATGATCTGAAGTGAAATATGAGGCACAACTTCTGAACACAACTATAGCACTTCCTTAAATTGAGCACAGCTAATGTATCAGCCACATGGAATGTGAATACTGTGTGTACTTTACATACATATCTGTGCTTTATTGTTTAAGCAGCCAAATATCATCAATATAGTTTTAATAATATAAATTTATAATGATAATGTTAGCTGTGTAAAGTCACAGTAAATTAACTTGCATCTTGTGAGGAATTAGTAATTAATATTTGTGTTTTCAGACCTGCTTCACCTGAAATGATTGCACTGGAGAGCTCTTGAGATTAATAGCAGCTTTGGAAATTGGCAAAGTGGGAACGTTGATATATCTTGATTTGGCATCCTATTCATTACTGCCAATATGTTTCCATTTAATGAAAGCAGGAATCATCTCCAACAACATTATTGGCTCAGAGAGAACATGCATCGTCGATCAGTGCTGCAGTTTTCCTAGAACCCTTCTTTCAGTTAATCAGCAGTATTTTGTATCTGTATTTTCCTGAAAGTGGTTAACTTACTCACCGTTGCAAAAAAAGTCTGAAACCTGAAATGCTTGCCTATTGGGTATTTTGGGAGAAAAAAAGGACTAAATAACCACGAGAAATAACAAAAGAAATAAACTATAAAGCACAAGATTTAAGTCACTTATCCCATTCTTGGTTTAGTTCACTGACCACAGCAGGAAGATTCCACAGTAATTTCAATACCATGTAGTGTAAAAAAAATAGCCAATCTATTCATTTGATTTGACTGTCCAAAGACTTCCACTAATGGAAGAGTTGATGTTGTCATTAAATGAGACCAGGATGAATAGCCTTCCATGTGTTCCGTCTAACGTCACCTATAGAGACTGATTATTTCAAGCTACCTGAGGATGACCAGCAGCAGCTATTGGTCAGAGCCACTGACAAAGAATAGGGATAGAGAAGTGATATAGAATTTCTCTTTTCTGTTCTTTCAGGCCATTCATTGCTGCTGTTATCAACCACTCGGAGGTGCATGTGAGGTGATGTGGCTTGACTCATCTGACAGCGTAAGTCAGATCCTGAAGAGAAGTAGAAGTGTGAGAGAAAAACTTGGACAGCAAGATATGGTTCTCCACACAGCAAACTCTTCCATTAGGGGAATAAACTTTGAGCTGCTTTAAAAGACCTAATGAAAGCAGAGAAAAGTAACATTTTTGACATTCCTCTTTACTAAAGACAGCTGTGTTTTTTCAATTTCCATTCAATCAAACAGCTTTTTTAAATTCTTACATAATATGTGATTTTCGCTGTTGAACAACATTTATTGCCCATTCCTCATTACCCTTGTGAAGGTGGTGGTGGGCTACCTCCTTGAAGAACCGCAGTCCATGTGATAAAGTTATTTTCACAGAGATGTCACATGGAAGCTTTAGGATTTTGATTCTGTGCTAATAAAGGAATGGCGATTTATTTCCAAGAGAGGACAGTAAAAAACTTGGAGGAGAACTTAGAGGTGATGGTATTCTATGCACCTGCTGCCCTTGTCTTTATATGTGGCAGAGTTGTAAGTTTGGGAGATCTGTTGAAGAAACCTTGATGAATTTCTGCAGTGGATCTTAGAGTTGTCTCATTTTTCCTTATGAACAACACATTACTTAATTTTGATGTGCATGGAATGAAAGGTGAAATGGTTCAGCAGAAACCCATTTGTTTATATTTTGGAACCACTTATCTCAACAGTAATCTGATATGTAAGTAAATGGTTACTCTTTTTCAGACAAACTGAAAAGCTGAATGGTACAAGTTTGATGAAAGTCAGCGTGAGCCCGTAAAGTATAACAATTGCAAACGTGCTATGACAAACCTGATCTCAAGTTTCATTTTCCCATTCCAATTTTCACTTCAGATCACGCATCTGAGATTTCTGTGATACGCTTGATGTTCAGAGTTGTTGATGAGCCCTAGGATCTGGAGGACAATTGTTCTTCGCTTGGCACAGGCTCAAAGCTGGTGGATGTGATGAGAGCAGCTTCTCCTCGGCAGTGTGGATATTGGACTGCATTGGAATTGAGCAGTAAGAACTAATGAATCATTAGTAAGAATGAAAACGGCGAGCGAGATCCATGAGAATGGATGGTGCTTGACAAATTGCATGAGAAATTAAGGGTATGGATAACTTTATTAAATTTTGTGCATGGATATGGATGATATGTTAAAAATTGAGATATCACAGGACGTTTGGTCTACTTCAAGATAATAACTAGAGCTATGTCTCAAGAATTGCAAGTGCTGATATGCTGCTGATCCTTCACGTTCAGCATCCACAAAAGCACTGTTTGCAGCTGGTGGCAAACATGGTCAACAAGTACAACAGTACAACAAACAATCTGCTGGAGGAACTCAGCGGGTCTACAGCAGTATTACTGACAGGAGCTTCTGAAAACAGCTGGAAGAAGTCCTAGGGGCAAGACCCTAACTATCATAGGGTTTCTGTGTAATAATGGGATAATACTTGTCCTGCTTCTGGAAGTCACTTCTACATCGCGATCCTGAATATACAGATGTTCAAATGCAATTAAATGTTCCTTTCTGAATAGGTTCAAAGGGTGCATGTACACAGTATATTTATCGTTCCACTTGACTCGACAGAAAATCTGTGTTCTTGATAAACACCAGAGTTACACGAGACCTTTTTGCAGTCACTCTGATGGCATCCTGTTGTTCTGACATTTAATAGATCCCAACAAAAACAAGTTGTCGATAATTTTGCTCACATAACTTACTGGGAAGGTATTTAAATTATGTTTGACTGAGAATTAAAGGCGAAAATTCATAAGACTTTTAAGGATTTCATAACTCTGGTTTTCTGTAATTTGGGTGAGAGGGATTGCGAAAAAGTTCGTATAAGTTGATTATAAAAGCTTAAAAAGATAGGTCATGAAAATGTTGTTTTGTCATTGATGAGAGGTGCAGAAACATTTTGAATGATACCATAATTCTTTTTCTCCAGCTAGTTTCTTGAAATACATTTCAATATAAGTAGAGGAAAACAAAATACCTTACCAATATTCTTCTTCCTCTTCCTCCTCTTCTTCCTCTTCTCCTTCATCTTCCTCTTCTTCCTCTTCCTCCTCTTCTTCTCCTTTTTCCTCATCTTCTTCTTCCTCTCCCTCTTCTTCTTCTTTCTCTTCTTCTTCCTCTTCTTCTTCTTCTTCTTCTTCTTCTTCTTCTTCCTCTTCTTCCTCATCTTCTTCTTCTTCTTCTTCCTCTTCTTCTCCTTTTTCCCCATCTTCTTCTTCCTCCCCCTCTTCTTCTTCCTCCCCTCTTCTTCTTCTTCCTCTTCTTCTTCCTCTTCTTCTTCCTCATCTTCTTCTTCTTCTTCCTCCTCCTCAGGATTGGTGATGACTTGCTTTCCATCTGGTTCTGAGGTGGCTGATCTGGGAACGACAGACTCTTCCATAGATGAAGCAGGAGGAGTCTGATGGGATGAACAGGCGGGCAGTCTGTGAGGCGATACGTTCCTTCTGACTTTTGCACTGGGCTTCTGTGTACTCCCAATGCATAGACTCAAAGTTCTCAGCGCTATCCCCAGTGATCCAACTCCACTTTCAACTCCTGGGCCAAGGATTCCTTTAACTTGGCAGAGATGTTACACATTTTCAAGGAAGCTTTAAGAAAAAAGCTTGAATATTTTCTTCTGTCTGCCTTATTCAGGAGTCTAGTGTCAGGCATGCAAACAGGCATGAGTTACCCATTGGAGTCCACTGAGTGCAATTGTGGATCAATTCTGGAAATGTTGGGCTAGGAGAGGATACTAATGTTGGTTTGCTTATCCTTCCGGTAGATTTGGAGGATTTTGCAGAGAGAGAGAGTTGGTGGTACTTCGCCAGCACCTTGAGATGCCTGCTGTGGGCAGTCCAAGGGTCGAACTTTGTCATTCAGCATTGACACAGCACAAAGCTATACGTAGCTGTTTGTTCTATCAACAGAGTTAGCGCAAAAGTAAAGCAGAAAGTGATAGAGATACATGGCCATGCAGCATCCACAGAGAAAAGAACAGTTTCTAAGTCAGGAAAAGTTTTATCCATGTTCAAGATGTGGGCATCGCTGCAAAATAAGGATCTATTACTCATTATCAGTTGAAATAATGCCTTGCTAACTCATTTCAGTGGGCAGTTAAGAATCAATCATACTAGCTCCGGAGTTACATAAAGGCCAAATGGAGAAAGGACAGCAGATTATCTTCCATAAAGGATATTAATAAACCAGGTAAGTTTTTATAACTGTCCAGTAGTTTCATAATCATCATTAATGTAACTTGTTCTTCTTTTAAATTCCAGATTTAATTTCATTAATTGAGTTTTGGGGGATAAAAATGCTACTTTAACTGATGGGTGAGCTAAAGGGCACAAAAATGTGGATTGATCCTTGGGTAGACAAACCCAATTATGTCGAAGTACATCACAAGAGTTACAGAGATGTGTCTCAACAGCAATCACATTGTGAAGGCGCGAACACTGTTAAGACAGACTAATCATCTCTGATTACATCACTGGGGCCTTTGAGGTATGTCTGAAGAACAACTGCTCATGGCATCATGAAACCCATTGAGATAACCTAATCACCTCTGAGTACATCAAAAGGTCCATAGAGATATGTCTCAAAGATAATTGCTTAGTATAGGTGTGAAATCCATTAAGCCAACCCTATCATCGACCACCAAATACTCAATAAATCACTTACACTGGGGAAATAGTTAAGAAAGGTGAAATGGGAAAGCTCAGAAGCTTTGACGTATTTAGGGCAGAAGATTGTTGGATGGGCTGATCACCTAAAAGAATCAATGAGTCACTTCTTACTGCGTGGATCACTTGACTGCGAATTGTATCATGAATATAAGTCTTTTGGAAGGTCGCAATGTACAGTTGTAGCAATGGTTGTTTAGCTTCAATAACTATATGTTCTGTTGAAAACAATTTCACAGGGATGTTTGTTTTCTCTCAAAAGCCCACACAGGATAGAGGATACTCATTGAGATACAGGGGCATTATCATTTCACTGACCAGCTAATGATTTAAATTCTTCAGCTGCTGGGATTTGAACTCAGTCCAGGCTTTTGGATTACTAATCAGGCAGCTGTTCTGTTGACCAGAAAACAGTGGGTGACTGTCGTTGAACTGCAGAGTTTCTTCCACTGTGGCCCTGGTGCTGAGATATCCAACAGTCATTAGATTGACGTGGCAGAGCACTTAGAGAACAGCTTTGAAGGCCAGTGATACTCCACCCCGTGTGCCCCTTTTGAAGGCCAATGATAACTCACCCCAGGCTCCCCCTTTGAAGGCCAGTGATACCCCACCCCATGCACCCCCTTTGAAGGCCAGTGATACTGTACCCCAGGCTCCCCCTTTGAAGGCCAGTGATACTCTTTGTCCTTCCAACCAAATGTACTATCAATTTATCTACATTAAACTGCATTTATTTGCTCTTTCTACAAGTTTATTAATGTCCTTCTGTAAATTATTGTAGCCCTCTCCATTCCCCCTCCCCCAATATGTTATTTGTTGGAGATATGAAGCAAGAAGGGGTAGACATCAGGGAGGATTGAGGAGTCGCAAGGGAGGATAACTGGGGACGTGGAGGAGGGAGGGGGATAAGGGTGAGAGGGTCAGATGTGAGGAAAGGAAGGGAGGTTGCAGATTGATGACACAGATGAGGGAAGGGGAGGCTTAGAGAAGGGAATGGGAGACACAAGAGGGGGTTGGAGGCATGTATGAGGAAAGGGAAGACACAAGGGAAGGAGAGGGAAGTTTGGGAAAGGAGATTAGAGAGAGAAAGAGAGAAGGAAGGGTTGTCAGGGAGGGAGGGGGAAGGACAGTAGGGACAGGAAGAGATGAGGAAACTGAGTGGAGGGGGTAGACAAGGAGAGAGGCACATGGTAAAGTGGGATAGACATCAAGTGGGAGGCTGCAAGCATTGTTTGAACTAGGAGACGATGAAATCAGTGAGATAATCATCATTGGTGATGTTAACATGACTGGGGAACAGGAACACTGGCATAAGGGTGGAGGCAGGTCTGATGGAGAAATTGCAGAGGGAAGCACATTGGTAGCTCCAAGAAAGGAACAGGGATCAGGAGTTTGAGGGATGAAGTTCAGTATACTGTCAACTTAATTCATTTTGTCATTTACCTGCAGTTCTCCCAGTTCAGCCCTGCTTCCAGGACAACATGATCCAAGTTCCCTGCCCCACCCCAAATCGAAGAATGAGACTGTGTGTGTCCTTGACATTGAAATTGTGAGAAAAAACAGTGCAATGTGATCAATTGTCTAGATGATTGTCCTAAAGAATGTGCCAATATACAGACAGTCCCCAGGTTATGTATGGGTTCTGTTCCTGAGAACAGTCTGTAGGCCAATTTCTCTGTAAGCCAGAAATGTCCATTTTCCATAGCTACCCATTTCATATCGCTCTACATACACTTGCTATAATTCTTTCATTTCATTGAATAATCACACTAGCACTATCCATAATTAAATTAATGGAATATATACTGTATCCAGTCATTGATAAATACCATGAAGTTTTTTTTGTACTAGCTTGAAAAATGCTTTTAAAATGTATGGGAGAATTTATGTAAAAATGGATTTCTGTATGTCAGTTCATTCATAACCTGGGGAGCCCCTGTTCATCAGACTTGATGGAATTGTACTGCTATACTCAGAGGATGTCAACTAATTTCACATATAGAAATATTCATGGGCAGTGGAGCTGCTTCCTCAGAGCTCCAGTTCAATCCTAACCTCTGGTTCTGTCTATGTGGAGTTTTTGCATTCTCCCCGTAACTGTGTGTGCTTCCCTTGGTTGCTCTGTTTTTTTCACCAAATTGCAAAAACATGCTTATAGGTTAATTGACCTTTCTAAATTGCCTCAAGTGTGTAGGGTGTAGTGTGTGGTAGAACCATGGGGGGGGGGGGAGGGGGGCGAGGTTGATGGTAATGGGAGAGAGTAGGTTATTGGGAAGATAATTGGGGGAATGGGATTGCTCTGTGATCCAGCAAAGACTAAATGATCCAAATTGGCCTCCTTCAATGTAGTAAGGAAATATGGGAATGGTGCAAAGCAGCAGGAAAGTAGATTATTAGGTATGAAGCATTTGGATTCATTAATTAATTTCAGCTTTTTCCTTTAAGAGATATTAGACATGACTTTAAACAGACCAAATTGCCATTTACTTAAAAACTTGCTTTCTTCAAATTCAAAGTTTTCTACTTTCATTACAAAGGGTTTGCGATCTATTGGGTCTGTCTTAGGAAAAGAGCAGATAAAGATCAATACCAAAATCAGCTCAACTGTGCTAGCAGTCCAGATGAAGGGTCTCGACCCAAAACATTGACTGTCCGTTGCCCTCCATAGATGCTGCCTGACACGTTGAGTTCCTCCAGCTCTTTGTGTGTTGCAGTTGCGCATTAGTTTGTTGTGTAGAGGGTTTGACCTCAAAAGAACAAAAGCAACAGCAACGTGCATTTCTTCTGCACTTGGTGGAGAAGGAATCATCGGAATGGATAATCCAAGATTTGGTGGGTGAGGAAGAAGGATTCTTCTGTATTCCCAATGCAAGACATTAGTTCCTGCAAGTTTGGATTTCTGTTCAGGATTATTCTGTTGGACTATCATCACAATCTGAGCTAGAAGGATTTCTTTGCAACATAAAGGAAATATTGACATGCCATTTCTTTCATAAACTTGGCTCCCGTGATTAAGCTAAGTTTGACACTTTCATTTAGCTTGCTTGTGCACAAATTGTAATTATGGCAGAGTAGCCCTTTAATCAGCAGAATATTTTTCTTTCATTTTGTTATTTTCATTGAAGCAAATCTCAGATTAGAAGTAGGTGTGGGTGTGCTCGTTGCTGTATTTATTGTTGTATTACCATGTATGCTGTTTGATTTGTGAGCTTCACGCGAGCAAGGAATTTCATTGCACCCCGGTGTATATGACAATAAACTAATCTGAATCTGAATCTGGGTGAAGCTTATGCTCCTGGTCTCCATTGTCTGCTTTTCTTTCAAAAAAGGAGACGGTAAGAAAGGATCTCAGCTGATGAATACTTCTCTATGTTAAAATAGTCGACTTGCCAGAAATTGGCATGAAGCAAAAAGTTTTTAAATTAAGAGAGAGCAAACAAATGACCATTTATAACTTTTGAATACTGTGTAAAAATCAAACGTCACCATGAATTGAGCAGTTGCATTCTTTTAAAACAGTGCATCTTTCTTCTTTCTGGGCAAGCCACTTTTCTTTCTGCCTGTTTTGCAGATGGGGATCACATTCTTCTTGGATCTTCCAACTCAAACCAGAATTAATGTTGAGATTTTTTTCCCATTTTGTTCTGGAAATGATGCTGATGACAGACACAAAACATCTGCTCCAGCATGGCTATTGTTACCATCGTAGTCAAAATACAGCTGGGAGTACAGCTGTTTCATTTTAGTCTGACAAAGGTCCACACCTAAACCATTAACCAGTGTCTTTTCTCCTCAGATGCTGCTTGACCTGCCAAGCATTTTCTATTTATATTTCAAATTTCCAGAGTCTGCAGTTTTTGCTTTTGGAGACATAATTGCCTTTCAGGGAAAATGGTCATACTGTGAAATAAATGTATTGTGGGGCTTTCCATGGCTCTCTTTTGAAACATTGATATTGAAGAGTATGTAAAATAATATTCTTCAGATACTCAAAAATGCAAACAGTTATTTTGAAAACCCAATTTTGACAAATTAGTCATTGGTTAACCACTGTGTTAATAACATGATGTAATTATTATAAAATTTTACTTCATTCCTCAAATTCTCTCAAGAATAAGATGGTGAACTCAATGCCAATACCTACCTAGTTTAACCAGAGAACAATGGTTGCCGGAGAGTGATATTCCATGAGGATTTAGAAACAACCATTCACAGTTTTAATAGATTATCATTGCTATTTTAACACAAGTTAAAACTATACCTTTGACTCACATCAAATCATATTTTTGTACAATATCTGCATACTCTATAGGTCTTATGCAGTTCATTATGTATTTTTAATGTGTTCTTTCTTGCACCCCACCTACCACATTGGATCCCATGACACATTCCTATCAACTTCTGATGTTTTGTACTAATGAAGTTGCTGAAGTTGCAACAGTCCACTCCGGATGCAGTGCCTTGTTTTATAAGCGTATGGGCCAGAGAATTGGGTGCAGAGATCAGCACATTTAACTTGTGACACTTCCAGTCTCCTGGCTGTTAAAATCAATGATCTCCTCAACTGATTAGCTGTTCTGCATGCAATTCAATAATTATCAGGGTTGCAATTGGAGATGTGCAATTTCAGGGCTTAAAGGATTGTTGGTTGTAAAACATTTATTGAGAGATAGTTGACAGTGGTTATAGGAAAATTGTGGGGTCCGGGGTACTGTCATCTTTTAAAGAGATGTAGGATCTCTAAAATATATTTTAAGATGAGTTGATGCAATTGTGCATTAGCAATACAGTGATGTCATTTGCAACATTACCTATAAACAGCAAGGTAAAACTTAAAAGCAGTGTCAAAATAAAATGCATTTGATTAAAATTTGTTTGTGCTGCATTTCTCAATGGTACTCTTCTCATTTTAAACTCAGCTGCAGAGAGTTGGGAACATAGTCCAAACTCCCACCTCCAGCAAATGGAGTACTGAGGAAGGGCTATAACGTCAATGAGGTTAATGCGCTCTCAGGTGAATGTAAAGAATGCCACAGCAATGTTTGAATAAAAGCAGAATAAATCCTATGGTGTTTTACTCAATATATGTTCCTGCATAATAAAGCCAAAACCAGCTTATCTGGCATTTAATTTACTGCTGGCTATGGGATTTTGTTGTGTGCGAATTAGCTGCCACATTAGCAAGGGCACTGTGGTAACCATATTTCAAAAGCACTTTAATGGCAATGCTGTGCTTTGAGGTAGCCTGAGGACATGAATGGTATTATTAAGATGCATGCATTTACTTCTCCTATTTTGTTGCAGCATATACTGTATTTTTGCCCATTGTACTGAGGTCCATCCCCAATGACCATCAAAGAGCACATCACAAATAGTTGTTTCCCTCAACATACCCCAATATGATGTATCCTTCAAATTTATAAATCTTTGCACTTGCTAAACTCAGATATAAAATACCTTTTTACTTGAGGCACCAATCGTTTTTACTGACCTCTTCTACGGTGGAACACAGCATGCTGAGTCTGATTTGTGCCTGTATCATTGTTGCAGGTATCCTTTCACTGCTTAAATGGCCCAGTTGAAAATCTTTTAACTATAAAATCTTATTTACCTGGATATCTAATTCATTGAAATAGTATTGTTTGAGGTTCAAAGAATTCTACCGTAATGGTTAAAATATCTGGAATTTAAAATGGATTCTGTGTATCAGTAGTAGTTCATATCAAATTTATCAACAACACTAATCAATTGGGATCAAATCCTAACATACTAGTTATGTGATGGTCTATTAACATACATAAAGGGCTTAAAACAATTGTGTAAAATTACCTGCTAATGAACCAACAATGTAATGCTGCAAACATTACTCAAGACTGTAAAGTTTTAGCAGTTCCTCAAGTTCAAGAACAAATTGCTTTCCACTCCCATTCTATGATTTCTAAGGTGACCAAGCAGTCTTGCTAGGGATTTACAGATTCTGTCACTGGTGGAGCAGGAGGTGGTTGATGGCGTGGATACTATTGGAGGTACTGAAGTCCATTTTACTAGACTTATACATGCTCCTGGCAGAAGACTGAAAGTTCTTCCTGCCTTTCCGAATACTCCTCTATTTTGATCTGTGTTGGATTGTGGCTCTCGTGTTGCTGAAAATGTTACATATTTTCAAGGAGGTTTTGATAACATCCTTAAAGCAGAATCAGAATCAGGTTTATTATCACTGACATATGTCATGAAATTTGTTGTTTTGTGGCAGCAGTCCAGTGCAAGACATAAAGACATTAAAAATTACTATAAGTTACAAAAATAAATAAATAGTGCAAAAGAGGAATAACGAGGTAGTGTTCATGGACCGTTCAGAAATCTGATGGTGGAGGGGAAGAAGCTGTTCCTGAAACATTGTGTGTGAGTCTTCAGGCTCCTGTACCTCCTCCCCGATGGTAATAATGGGAAAAGGGCATGTCCTGAGTGGTGAGGGTCCTTAATGATTGATGTCACCTTCTTGAGGCACCGCCTCTTGAAGATGTCCTCAATAGCGGGGAGGGTTGTGCCCGTGATGGAGCTGGCTGAGTCTATAACCCTCTGCAGCCTCTTCTGATCCTGTGCATTGGAGCCTCCACACCAGGCGGTGATGCAACCAGTCAGAATGATCTTCACCGTGCATCTGTAGAAATTTGCAAGAGTCTTTGGTGACATATCAAATCTCCTCAAACTCCTAATGAAGTAGAGCTGCTGGCATGCCTTCTTCATGATTACATCAATGTGTTTCTCCATCCTGGAAATCTCTGGAATTCAGAGTAGAGTACCTATTTCAGGAGTCTGGTATAATTAGAGCCACAATACTGAGGAAGAAGCAGGTTTGTTCATCCTGCCAATGTATTTGGAGGGGGTACTCTCCAGTGCTTTGAGTTGCCTATGGTATGTATTCTGTATCTCCGAACCATATGAACAGCAGCTATTACCACAGCCGTTAAAGCATGAACTTAATCCCAGATATGAGCTCTGATCTTTGTACTATCATTTTTTTCAGAGGGCTAAAGACTATGCTGGTACACTGCATGGGGTGGCAAATTTTATCACTGATGTTTGTCTTTGCTGAGAAGTGCATTAGGATGTATGAAAAGTACTCCACATTTCCCAGGGTTTTGTCATGGACCCTTATTGTAGGGGGACAACGTTATGCAGCAGGGGCAGGTTGGTAGACAACCTTTGTTTCATAGCTGCTCAGTGTGAGCCCATTTTCTTGTATGTTTCAGTAAGTAAGTCAATGATAACTTCGAACTTGACCTCCAAAACTGGAGATATGCAAGCACCGTTTGCATATACTGTATGGCTTAATGACTAAAGTTAGTCTTGGAGTGGAGGGAATGGAAGTTGAATAGTTTCCTATTCTTCCTGTAGATTAGCTCCAGCATAAAGCTTTTAGAAGTGAGGTGCAATATTAAACTGAAAAAGATTAAGAGCATTCGAGTGACAGCAAAGTCTGCTTGACTCCATTTTGCATAGGCATTGGACCTGTGGTTAGAGGCATAAATATAACTGAAATAAATAACAGTGTACACTTTTGGTCAACACAACTGAAGGTACTATGTGTTTTTATATATGGAAAGAGAAGAGAAAGGCCACGTAACTGAGAAGATGAAAGGAATGTATATTAGAGAGTAGATACATATAGGGATCTTTTCAATGGAAAAGAAAAACAAAGAAGTGGTACTATTGATGTATTTAGGGCTCTAAAGATGATCTAATGCAGATAAAGACAAGCTGATTCACTTTGTCAAAGTAGTGGATTTGGCCAATGGGAGATTGGGGGAAAATTCTAAACTAATCTGCAAAAATAATATTTCATTGGGGGGAGTAGTCCTATGTTCCTATTTGGAAACAAATATATGAATGAATATCATACAGAAAAAAACTATCTTTACAGATTAAATTGCTCTTATAGTGTTAATTTGGAACACCGGTAAAGTTGATAATTCTGTACATCTCATTCATAGCTCATTAACAAAGTATAATTCTGGAAGTGATATATTAGAGCAAACAGACATAAATACATGCAAAAGCATGAAATAATATCAACAATTTGACACACCAAGTACAAATATCACAACCTCAAAGCACAATGTTATTTGTCTCTTAATTCTCGGCCCCATCCCAGCCAAATTGTAGTCTTATAAACTGCTCCAGAGTTGCTCAATGTAAACCAGAGGAACAGCATCGCAGGCTGAAAATTAACCTGAATGAGAGTTGTAATACCAAAGCTTTATTGCTTGGGATCCTGCATTTCTTTACACCAGTGCAACTGGGATTCAATACTCAATTCAAATCCCAGTACAAATGCTTATACACATTTTGAGAAAGGAACATTTTGTTCTTCTATGGCTAGCAATTATTCCTATGGAATTCTGTCTACCTGCCGAGTGATTCATTCTGTATTTGACGACAGGTCTCCGCCTCTTGAAGGCTGACTGATCACTAATCCACAGCTCTGCTGGAAGTACCTGTGAGGTGTTCCTCTGCTGGCTCTGTGGGAAGGTAAGCTGGACCTGGGGCTGGGGTGTGCCATGCAACATAATTATATACGAGCAGCCAGAGGAAGTGATAGAGGTGGGTTCAATTACAATGTTTAAAAGGCACATAGATGGGTACATGGATAGGAAAGGTTTAGAGGGAAACATTTTTCAGATGTCAGCAGGGACAAACAAATATCAGCCCTGACCTCGGGGAGTTCTTCCTGATGCCGTGGGAAGGAAGGTGCTGGTCAGTATTTATCCTTCAACCAATGTTCAAAAATGAAGTTAGATGATTTCAGCCCAGGGCTGAAATGGTTGCCACAAGACGACATAGGTTTAAGGTGCTGGGGTGTAGGTACAGAGGAGATGTCAGGGGTAAGTTTTTTACCCAGGGAGTGGTGAGTGCGTGGAATGGGCTGCCGGCAACAGTGGTGGAGGCGGATACGATAGGGTCTTTTGGGAGACTTTTGGATAGGTACATGGAGCTTGGAAAAGTAGAGGGCTATGGGTAAGCCTAGTAATTTCTAAGGTAGGGACATGTTCGGCACAGCTTTGTGGGCCGAAGGGCCTGAATTGTGCCATAGGTTTTCTATGTTTTCTATGTTCTATATAATTATGTAAATAATTCATATGATCAGATGATGTGGTGACATCATCACATGCATGCACATGCACTTCAGGAATACTGAAGGTCCATCTTTGGGTACATTACAATTGGTGACCAGGATTGGATAAATTCTAAGAAAAAACAGAGGGAAAGTAACCAGGGAAGTGAAAAATTATTGCTGGCTCTTTAAGTCTTTCTTTGTAGGCTCTGTGAAACCTCTGTGGGTTCAGGGGAAAATGGCAATTAGAAGGCAGAAACAATCTTCTGGCTGCAATCTCTGTTGGTGCATTTTCCATGGGTTCTTTGGAAATGATGTGTATGCATGTGCGTGTTGTGAGCTGTGAATGTTGCTGAGTTTACTTTAGCAAAGCTTTAGTTAACTCTACGGAGCATGGAACAGCCTAACTTAGAGGAGAAAGTAGAGAACACCAAAGAGTCATGCAGACATATAGCATGGAAACAGGCCTACCTGGTCTGTGCCAACCATCAACCACCCATGTACATTAATCCCACCCCACTTTCTATTGATTCCCCCAGATTCTATCACTCACTTACACTCAAGGGACAATTAATCTTCCAATTTGCATATTTTTGGGATTTGGGAGGAAAACTGGAGCACTTGGAAGATGCCCCGCCCACATGGTCACAGGGAGAATGTGCAAACTCCACACAGACAGCAATATTCAGAACTGAATGTGGGTCTCAGGTGCTGTGAGACAACAACTGAAGCATAAGACGGTGCTTTGAGGGAGACAGTGTTAGAGCCACTAGCTGAGCAAATATGAGGCTCAGCCATAGGACCTTGGTGAAGTGGACTAAATCTGCAATCCAATAATATTCATACATGACTGTGAAGTGATGTATGAAGACTAACAAACAGTAATGTATGAGGACTATTGGATTATTGGAGTTAAGAAGATGCAAACTCCAGAAACAAATAATATCAAAGAAAGGACACAATTGAGAAGTACCAAGTAAGCAAATCAACATATTGAATCTGCAAAGACTATGTGTAATTGTGAAAAGTGCTTACATATGTTTTTATCAAAGAGTATTGTGTAGTAGTGTGGAGGTGTAGGATTAATAAACTATGACTGTATTCATATCTTAAGATGGATGAGAATTATTGCTGCTCGAAATACTGATTTAAAAGGGGTCCTTCAGGCCAGAACAGCCACACCACTGCTTTCCTGGGCTGGGTGCTGTGTGGTAATTGCTGTGTCTGGAACTTAATTGGATTCCCATTATGTTTGACTATGGAGATGATGATCAATCTTAACAGGAAATGGGAAGGCTGTCTCAAACAATGAAGGTGATACCTGCCTTTGTCTCACCCGATTGCAAAACAATTAGCTGAACCTGGGGTGTGAGGCTGCTCTTTGTCCATCTGCAGTAGCCCTTTGTCCGTTTCCTGCTCAACCAAGAACTCCGGCGCTTGACTTATTAAAGTGTGTGTGACAATGTTTGTATAAATTATTGTCTGCCCTCTGTACCTTGGAGAACTTCACTGCAGACTCTGCCAGAGAGTAAGGAGGTTTCTCCCTAGCAATATATTGCTAAATAAACGCATTTGAATTAACCTGTGGCACTGTGTGATTTACAGCAGACGTAAGTGGGACTTCGAAATCGGGTTAACAGTAGTATATATGTAGCTACGTCATAGGCCATCTGGCTAGGGAACATAGTGAAATCATTACATAGATACATATGATGTATGCAGTACACTGAGTGCTTTTAGAGTTGGAATAACCTACTCGTTTGAAGCTTGTGTGTCCTATAACTATCATTGTTAGTAGAACTTACCTGCACTCTGGAAGTAGCATACAGTACACGTCTACGTCACTAACATAGACCAATACATCCTCGCAGACCAAGCAGAAAGAAGGAAGCATGCACTGTGCAACTGGAGTGCAAAATGGGCCTCCAGAGTTGAAAAGAATTGCTGCTGACAGGAAGTGGCCACAGAGATCACAGCCAGGAGCAAGTCAGATGGATCTCAGAGCAGTGCAGGAAAACTTCCCGAGACCTCGCTTGTTTTGCAAAGGCAAATGTTCTGTCCTTCCTCACTTCAGCTGTCAAATTCAGCTTTGAAACACAGATACCCTCTTTACAGCAGCAATAGTCATACAGCTCACAGCTCACAACACACCTTTGCACACGTCATTGAAAGTAAGGCAGGCATATAGTAATTCCTGGAGGAGAGGATCTACCCCTTACAGCCATAGGGTTAACCAGATCATTACCTTTGCTGGAGCTGAAGATCTAGGTAAAGAAGGTTCCTAACTGGTCCTTTTAGATGCCTCCTCCTCTTGTACATTTGTCTATGTACAGTATATGTATGAGTCTTTTGGGCATTCATCTTAATTGTGCCATGCCTTCACTCCTCCACCTTTATTGTTTTCTGTACCATGGGAGATATTACTGCCTGCAAACTGCATCACCCCCATGGGATTAGTACAGATGGGCAAAAAAAATCAGCATGGATATGGTGGACTGAAGGGGCCGTTTCTGTGCTGTACAACTCAATGATTCTGTGACTCTATAACTCCCCCCACCCCCAACTCCATTCCCGCCAACACAAACACACACACACAAAACCTATTTCATTTTTAACTTTTCCCAATTCTAATTAAAGGTTATTGACCTGAAAGGTCAATTTGGTTTATTTCTGTTTCTCTCCTCCAGCCAATTAATGTTAATAACCACCATACTTATTATTCTATTACATATTTTTACTCTACTCCTTGCTACAGTCTATCTCTAACACTATTACTCTGACTGATCCTTTCTTTATCCACATATATTTCATTTCTGCACCAGTGATGATTGTGTTACTCTTATTCTGCAGTTATTATGCTGTAATTAATAAATACAGTCATTCCACTTTTCCTTCTCACACACTCAGTAATTTCGAAATATCCTGCACTCTGCAGTATTTTCTGAGCCCTAATTCTTTTTTGTCTGTGGCCAAGTCTCAGTAATCTCTACTAAGTCCTCTTGTTTTAGTATAGATATTGTATGCATTAATGTTCAAATTGTTTAACTCAGTTTCAAAGCAGCTCCTCTCATTTTACTTTGATCTGTCTTTTTAAACTTCTGCTCCATTACTCTGTTTATTTGCTAGCCACTTATGTATTCCCTTGGATTAGCCTGTTTTATGCTCTCCTTTCTTGTGTACCTCATATTTAGGCTTGCTTCATGTTTGATCATTTAAAACTTTAGCTGCAATACTAACCACCCTCTCACAAGTACAATGGTCTTATTCGTATTGTGATGGAGTCTTTCCTCCCAGTGTTTGAGCTGGTCACCTATGAAAAGAATCCAACACCAGCTCTTTAGCCATGTGTTAATTCTCTTGGTTTGATGGCAATTTGCACAGCAATCCAATGTTCATTACAGTCAAGGTCTTGCTTTTAAATTCCTAGTTCCAGACACTAGGGATTTTAAAAACATCTCAGTCCCAGTTTCTACAGGTAGGGCTTGTTCTGAAATGGACGACAACAATTGGATTTTCCCCCTTGCTTTTTAAATTTCTCTCCCCCCCCCACCCCCCCATGGATGGCCAAAACACCCTTGAGGACAGTCATGTTTTGCAGAAATAATTACATTATTTCTTTAGTTGCCCTTCAGAATTGGATTGAAATTGCAGTAAGACAATATAACAGACCTTTTTTTGTTTTGGACTTCTGTTCTGCCAGAAGCTTGAGACAGATTTAGTGGGGCAGTTGTCATGCAGCATATCATGCATACTAATTTCTTGAGAATGAGCCCCAGTATAAACTCAGTGAAACATCATGGAGACACAAGAGAGACGGCAGGTGCTGGAAATCTGGAGCAACACATAAAATGCTGAAGGAACTCAGTGGATCAGGCAGCAACTATAGAGGGAAATGGAGAGTCGATGTTTCAGGTCAAGACCCTTCAATCGGTCCTGAGTTCCTCCACCATTTTGTGTGTTGTTCAGTGATACATCAACTAGGATTGCTAGGAATAGTGTAAGTATTGGTAAGAGAGATACAAAGTCCAGCGCTAAGGATTTCATATCTCTTTTGTTCAGCAAGTGTTTAAATTTAAAAGAAAAGCAATGTGCTGGTTATCCACCGGTGAAGATCCTTTTATCTCTCTAACAGGTATATTGCTTTGGATATATTGCAGGGGATGGCCTCTCAGAGGAAAGCAGCAGCAATAAAGTTGGTGGCATTATGCCTGGCTCTGCTGTACATCAGGAAAGAACAAGTTCTAGACATGCGGCAGTGATAGGGGACTCGAGGGTCAGGGGGACAGACAGGCGTTTCTGTGGCCTACAGCAAGACCCCAGAATGGTGTGTTGCCTCCCTTGCGCCAGGGTCAAGGATGTCTCAGAGCAGGTACAGAACATTCTAAAAGGGGAGGGTGCACAGCCAGAGGTTATCATCCATATTGGTGCTCACAACATAGGTAAGAAGAAAGATAGGGTCCTGAAAATGGAATTTAGGAAGCTAAGTTGAAAGCTGAACAGCAGGACCTCCAGGGTTGTAATCTCAGGATCACTCCCTGTGTCATATGCCAGTAAGTATAGAAATAGGAAGCTAGGGAAGATGAGCGTGTGGCTAAAGAGCTGGTGCCAGAGGGAGAGCTACAGGTTTTTTGATCATTGGGATCTCTTCTCGAGCAAGTGGTGACATGTTGCACCTAAACTAGAGTGGGACCAAAATATTTGCAGGGAAGTTTGCTAGTGCTACTTGGAAGGGTTTAAACTAGTGAGGCAGGGGAGTGGGACTCAGAATAACAATGCAGCAGGTAGAGAGGCTGACTCAAATGTAGAAAACAGAACAGGCAAGTCCAGTGAGGAGAGTAGGCAGAGACAGGAAAGGAAGCATGAGAGGGCAGGTAGGCTTAATTGCATTTACTTTAATGCAAGAAGCCTCGCAGTCAAGGCAGATGAGCTGAGAACATGGTTCAGCATATGGAATTATGATACTGTTGCAATCACAGAAACGTGGTTGAGGGAAGGGCAGGACCAGCAGCTCACTATTCTGGAGTATAGAAGTTTCAGGCATGACAGATGGTGGTGCAAAAGATGAGGAAGTACTCGTATCCTCCCTGAGTACTGCTGTAATGATATCATGATCAGCATATCGTGGTATGCTGATCATGACATAATTACAGCAGTACATAGAACATTACAGCACAGTACAGGCCCTTCGGCCAACATTTTATCCTGCTCTAAGATCTATCTAACCTTTCCCTCCCACATAGCTACCCATTTTTCTATCATTCATGTGGCTATCTAAGAGTCTCTTAAATGTCCCTGATGTATCTACCCCCACAACCTCTGCTAGCAGTGCGTTCCACGCACCCACCAACCTTTGTGGAAAAAACTTACCTCTGACATCCCCCTTATACCTACCTCCAATCATAATAAAATTATGCCCCCTTGTGTTAGCCATTTTCGCACTGGGTAAAAGTCTTTGACTGTCCACTCGATCTATGCCTCTTATCATCTTGTACACCTTTATCATGTCACCTCTTATCCTCCTTCTCTCCAAAGAGAAAAACCCTAGCTCACTCAACCTATCCTCATAAGACATGCTCTCCAATCCAGGCAGCATCCTGGTAAATCTCCTCTGTACCCTCTCTAAAGCTTCCACATCCTTCCTATAATGAGGTGACCAGAACTGAACACAATACTCCAAGTGTGATCTAACCAGAGTTCTATAGAGCTGCAACATTACCTTGTGGCTCTCGAACTCAATACCCCGACTTATGAAGGGCAACACACATTAACAACCTTCTTAACAACCCTATCGACCTGCGCAGCAACTTTGAAGGATCTATGGATGTGGACCCCAAGATCCCTCTGTTCCTCCACACTGCTAAGAGTCCTGCCATCAACCTTGTATTCTGTCTTCAAATTTGATCTTCCAAAGTGAATCACTTCACACTTTTCCGGATTGAACTCCATCTACCACAGTACTCAGGGAGGATATCCCAGAGGAATCAGCCAATGAGGACTTAGAAATATGAAAGAGTCGGTCATTTTGAAGGGATTATACTATAGGCCTCCCAATAGTTAGTGGGAATTAGAAGAACAGATCACAGAATGGTGTAAAAACAATCAGGATTTTAACTTTCCCAATATTGACTGGGCTTGCCTTAGTGCAATGGGTTTAGATGGAGAGGAATTCATAAAATGCATTCAAGGGGGTCTGAAGCTGTATGTAAAGGTATACTAGAGAGGGGGTGTAGTTGATATTATCATAGGGAATGAGGATAGGAAAGTCTCTGTGGAGGAACCCTTTGGGAACAGAGACCATAGTTCGGTCAGCTTCAAGATAGCCATGGAAAAAAGATGAAGTTGGTCCTTGAGATCGGACCTTAAACTTCGGGAAGGAGGATTTTGAGAGCACAAGACAGGACCCGGGTGAGATAGCAGCTGCTGTGGGAAAACAACATTTGATATGTGGGAGGGATTTAAAAGTGAGATAGGAAGGCCTCAGAGTCAGGACATCCCTGTAAGGGTAAAATGCAAAAGATGGTAAGTTTAGGGAACCTTGACTGACAAAGGATATTAAAGGTTTGTTCAGGAAAAAGAAGGAAGCATACATTAGATATAGGAAATTGGTACTGAACAAGTCACCTGAGGTGTGTAGGGGATGTAGGAGATAATTTAAGAAAGAAATTAGTAGGGCAAAATAAGCCGTGTAATTACCTTGGTAAATTGGATTAAGGAGAATCCTAAAACCTTTTTTTAGTATAGTTGAAGCAAGAGGGTAACTAAGGAAGGGATAGGTCCCCTCTCTGACCATATGGGTAATCAATATATGGAGCCAGGAGATATGAGCGAGATTCTAAATTAATACTTCTCATCAGTATTCACCAAGGAGGAGGACATAGAGGCTGGAGAGTTGAGGGAGGGGTACACTGATATTCTGGAGCAAGTCCTTATCAGGAAGGAGGAAGTTCTAGAAATATTGGAGTACATTAGAGTGGATAAATCTCCAAGGCCAGAGGGGATCTCTCCTAGGATGCTATGGGAAGCAAGGCAAGAGATTGCTGGGGTTCTGACTGAGATTTTTGCATCTTTGTCCCCTTGTTAACACTGGTAACGTAACATAGATAACATTGTCCCCTTGTTCAAAAAGGACAGTAAGAATAAACCTGGACACTACGGACTGGTGAGCCTTATATCATGGTAGGGAAGTTGTTGGAGAAGATTCTGAGGGGTAGCATGTATGTTCTCTTGGAAAGGCAGGGGTCAATTAGGAGTTGGCACAGATTTGTGCAGGGAAGATCATGTCTCACAAATTTGATTGACTTTTCTGAGGAGGTAACCAAGGAGATTGATGAAGGCAGGGCAATAGGTGTTGTATATATGGACTTTCATAAGACTTTTGACAAGGTCCCACATGGTGGGCTGTACCAGAAGGTTAAGGCACAAGGACCTGAGGCATGTTGGTAAACAGAATCTAGATCCAAAATTGGCTGGGTGATAGAAGGTGGAAGGTAGTGGTGGATGGGGATTTTTCTGACCGGAAAGCTTAACAAGTGGTGTACTACAGGGATCAGTGCTGAGATCTTTGTTGTCTGTAATATAATTAAGTGACTTGGATGAGAATGTAGGGGGTATGATGAGTAAGTTTGCAGATGACACAAAAATTGGTGGAGTTATTGATAGCAAAGAAGGTTGTTTGAAGATAGAGTGGGACATATATCAGCTGGAAAGTTGGGGAGAGCGGTCTCAGATGGAATTTAATCCAGAGAAGTGTGAGGTAATGCACTTTGGGAGGTCAAATTCTGTTATACTGAATAAATGGGAATGACCTTTATAGTTTTGATGTACAGAAGGATCTTGAGTTGCAAGTCCATAGGTCCCTGAAAGTGGTGACACAGGTGGATAGGGAAGTGAAAAAGGCATTTGGAATTCTTGCCTTCATAGGCCGAGGCATTTATTATAAGAGTTGGGATGTCACGTTGCAACTGTACCAAACATTGGTTAGACTGCACTTCGAATGTTGTGTACAGTTCTGGTCGCCCCACTACAGGAAGACTGTGGTAGCAATAGAGAGAGAGTGCAGAAGAGATTCAACAGGAGGTTGCCTGGAATGGGGGGGCTGTAGTTATGAGGAGAGATTGGATAGGCTGGGTTTATTCTCACTGGAACATAGGAGGTTGAGGGCTGACCATACAGAGGTTTACGAAATTATGAGGGGCAAGATAGGGTAGACAGTCAGAATCTTCTTCCCAAGGATTCAAAAGCAAGAAGGCATAGTTTCAGGTGAGAGGTAGGAGTTTTAAAGGGGATCTGAGGGTGGTGAATATTTGGAATGAGCTGCCAGAGGAGGTAGTGGAGGCATGTTGTTACAACATTTAAAAGGCATTTGGACAGGATAGGAAAGGATACTGGCCTAATGTGGGCATATGGGATTAGCATAGATAGCATCACGGTTGGCGTGGACGAGGTGGGCCCAAAGGACCCATTTCTGTGCTGTATGTGGTGAGATATCTTTATTAGTCACATGTATATCGAAACACGCAGTGAAATACATCTTTTTTTGCGTAGAGTGTTCTGGGGGCAGCCCACAAGTGTCGCCATGTTTCCTGTGCCAACATAGCATGCCCACAACTTCCTAACCCTTACATCTTTGGTATGTGGGAGGAAACCGGAGCACCCGGAGGAAGCCCACATAGACACAGGGAGAACGTACAGACTCCTTACAGACAGTGGCCGGAATTGAACCCGGGTCGCTGACACTGTAAAGCGTTACGCTAACCGCTACACTACTGTGCCTGTTTCTATGCTCCTATGATTCTGTGTTTAAATCCCAAAACTATGTTAGTCTTCCAATTGCCATTGTATCATTTTTTTCTGCTAGTTGTAATCTCTACATATGTATTTTTGATAATGTTTTTGTTGACATCAACTTTGGTGGTCTTAGTACAGTACCTCAGTGTTCATCTAGATCATGCACTTAGGACTCTGTTTTAGGGCATGTCAATTTTACCTCTTGACTCAAGGTAAAATTGTTAGCACTGTGTCAAGCCAAGAATATGGACAAAACGCAATGATATCTGGACAATGCATCCACGTGGACAAATTGGCACTAACTTTTGGCATCCTCTAAACTAGAATAATCTGCTGTTGTGAAGTATTCTGCCAAGCACTCTACCTAGAGATCATTGAAGTTAATCCAAGTATAGAGGCAGCCAGAATGGACTGTTAAGTAGCTACAGAATGTGCAGCTGTGGCATCTGATTTAACACCATTGTAGGTACTGTTTCTGTCACACTAGACTGCAACTAAATATCCCATTCACATGGTTGCAAGGACTGACACTCAAAACAGCAGTCAGTTTACTTTTAAGCAATTGGTTAACAGGGATTGTCTTAGAAGCTTCAAGGTCTGTTTTACCTCATGATTCCAGCAGTCTTGAAACAAAGATTAAAAACTCCAGATGTAAACTCTCTCAAGACGGGAACATCAAACACAGCCAAATATGGTTCATGTGGTTACAAAAATTTACTTTGTTTGGAAAACATGTAAGCGTTTTTGGCAAAGATTCAAATGACAGTTACAGTT
The DNA here is from genome assembly GCF_009764475.1 of Pristis pectinata. NCBI lineage: Eukaryota > Metazoa > Chordata > Chondrichthyes > Rhinopristiformes > Pristidae > Pristis > Pristis pectinata. The sequence goes on from NC_067406.1 coordinate 118,531,259, forward strand.
ACATTCTGCCTTTATAGGGATTCACTGCTACAAGTCTCATCTATGGAATGAAAGCCTGTTGCTCCTGTTTTGACTCCTGAGGTTTAGTTCTGCTTTGTTATGATTCAATGTCAGGTGAGGCAGATACATTTCTGGAAATTTTCACTCACAGCAAAAAGAACAATTGCACATTTCCCCAGAATATTCATTGCTTTTCATTCAGGACAGTAACTGTCTGAGAGCCTCAAAGTGTAAAAAATTAACAATACAGCTCATTTGCATTTACCAGAATTGACTTTTGCCTTAAATTATCGGGAACAATATCATCACTAGCAAGTCAGAGTTTGTCAGTGGAGATAGTGTGGTGAGATGTGATGGGACACAAATGTCTGGTCACCATTAGGAGCCCAACTAAATGACCACTGGCAAAGTAAAGAGAGACTGAAACAGTGTTTGTGTCTTACCAATTCTAGGAGTGGGCAACTATAGGAGGGAGGTTCAAGGAATCCTTATGGTACCAGGAGGAACATTCCTATTCTTTAAAAGGAGCTTTGAAGTATTACTAACCTTAGACATTGTAAATCTTGAGATTAAAATGGCCTGCCCACCTTACTGACATCATTAGGAACTGATGATGACATTTAAATTAGCTCTCAGCTCTTCACAGGTAGACAGTTTGCCATGCCTGAAATAAGGGAAATGAAGGGATTTTGGAAAGAGTTTTGGAAATATGTCAGAAACACGCGCCTGAATCTCCTGTCATCTTACTCCCCTCTCACCTGCACTGTTTTTAGCAGGTGGACTTTAAAATTCACACTTGGTCCTCACAAATCACCCCTTAACACAAATTAACACAAGTTACCAACAGCTGGATGATAGTGGTTAAAGGTGTTGTCCCACTGTCTTCAACACTGATTAAGTAATGAATACCAAGCAAAATTGCTCAGTGTTAGTGAATGGAAGGAATTTTAGTTAAGTTCTGTTAGTGGCTTTGTGAATAAAAGCAGCATGATGTTGTGCAAGAGTAACAATAATTTGCATTTATTTGCTACTTTGAATATAATAACATATCCCAGTGTGCTTCACAAGAGTATCATTAAATGAAATTGATATTGGCCCAAATAACAAGATACTATGATAGGTAAGCACAAGATTATTTACAGAAGTAGGATTAAGAGCATGTTAACAGAGAAAAATGAGGGAGTTGCTTACCATCAGAAGGTTACTTGGACAATGAAACTGATATCAATTTATGAAATGCAATACCATTCTAATACTTATTCAACTTAAATGGTGCAAAAATGTCAATGAGTTATTATGGTCTCAAAACATAGGAGACATTATTCTTTGCAATGAGTACTAACATTAATGAAATAAGATCAGGTAATGTGTACATACAATGGATTGCTTGTCATTACAGAATATTGCTAAGACAATGCACATCATCAAGAGTTTTTAAGTTTAAGTTGAATTTTGGATCTAGATCCAGATCGAAATTTGTTACTTTGAGAAAACTATTGATAAAAGGCCCATGCTGGCCCCAATCAAACAGTTAGCCTGCCTTTTATTTATTTCCAGCTGGTGTCATGACAGATGTCTTTTTCCAATTATGTTACTTGTGCAAAATTTTTAAACAAAATGACACCAATTTCCTTAGGGATCTGGCTGAGTGATTTTGTGCTGAGTGTGTTATTTTAACAATCGGTATTGAATACTTGCCAGCTTTGACATCAATGTTATAAAAAGTTACTTGGTATAATAGCAATTCACACGAGGTAGATCACCCAAGTTGTTATGCATAAAAGCAGGTCATGCAGGTGGTTCTGGAATGATACAAAAGAACATAAGAACTAGGTTCAGAAGTAGACCTCATGAATAGTCCTCCCAATGTATCTTTGAAAAAGGTAAGGTGGAGTAAGCTCACTTTCAACTTGTGCTCTTTTCAGTACTATAGCTGGAGATGACACAATGTGAATGGAGTCTGAATACTACGAGTGTGTGCAATGGTCAGACACCAGCATTAAGATTACATGTGCACAGCTGGGAAAATGGATCGTACAGAGACTGAAACTCAATGCAACAATGTTCTTGGAGTGTGAATTGCTTTATCTCTCCATTGTACAAAGAAGTTAGAGACAATGGTTCAGATATTGATATGGAATGAGCTTCCAAGTTGGCTGTTCAGAGAGTGGGAAGAGGTAAGAGGGTGTTGTAGTGCAGAAATTATGTAGGGAAACTCTGGAAGCCAACCAAGTGCTGTGGTATTCTATCATCTCATCTCCCTTGGTCTAAATAATTTTGATGAACTTTTCATATCTCTGAGGTGATTTTAATCCCCATCCACATGTTGAAGCCTCAACTGTATATAATGAGGCAGAATGCAAATGGAAATTGATGGTATTCAGGATGAATGGTGCATAGAGACAAAGGATGAAACCTGCATTAAATGGCACATCACTGCTGAATCCAATCAGGAGGAGAATATACTTTCATCCACTTATATGGGGAAGAAATGACCTCTCCTTTCAGGAAACTACAGTTGGAAATGCTGAGGTAGTGAACGACAGGCACATTATGTTTAGAAAATTCATGCAAGTCAGTATGCACTTTAATGGTCAGTAAAAGTGTTTGTATTTGCTGATTAAAACCCACCTCCCTCATCCCTATCTGTTAAGTGTTCCTATATTACAAAAGTAAAGTACAGATCAAATCTATTTCATAGAACATAGAACATCACAGCACAATGCAGGCTCTTCAACCCACGATGTTGTGCTGACACTTTATCCAGCTCTAATATCTATCTAACCCTCCCCTCCCCTCCCCTCCCCTTCCCCATAACCCTCCATTTTTCTATCATTCATGTGCCTATCTAAGAGTCTCTAAAATGTCCCTAATATATCTGCCTCCACAACCTCTGCCGGCAGTGCGTTCCACGCACCCACCACTCTCTGTGGAAAAAACTTTCCTCTGAGATCCTCCCCTATCTTCCTCCAATCACCTTAAAATTATGACCCTTTGTGTTTGCCATTTTGGTCCTGGGACAAAGTCTCTGACTGTCCACTTGATCTATGCCTTTTAACATCTTGTATACCTCTATCAAATCACCTCGCATGCTCCTCCTCTCCAAAGAGAAAAGCCTTAGCTCGCTCAACCTATCCTCATAAGACATGCTCTCCAATCCATGCAGCATCCCGGTAAATCTCCTCTGCACCCTCTCTAAAGCTTTCACATCCTTCCAATCATGAGGCAAATAGAACTGAACACCATACTCCAAGTGTAGTCTAAGCAGAGTTTTTTGGAGCTGCAACATTACCTCATGGCTCTTGAACTCAATACCCTGACTAATGAAGGCCAACACACCATACACCTTCTTAACAACCCTATCAATCTGTGTGGCAACCTTGAGGGATCTATGGACGTGGACCCCAAGATCCCTCTGTTCCTCCACACTGCTAAGAGTCCTGCCATTAACCTTGTATTCTGCCTTCAAATTGATCTTCCAAAGTGTATCACTTCACACTTTTCCAGGTTGAACTCCATCTGCCACTTCTCAGCCCATCTCTTCATCCTATCAATGTCCTGTTGTAACCTACAGCAACCTTCTACACAATCCACAACACCACCAACCTTCATGTCATCTGCAAACTTCCTAACCCATCCTTCCACATCCTCATCCAAGTAATTTATAAAAATCACAAAGAGCAGGGGTCCCAGAACAGATCTCTGCAAAACACCACTGGTTACCGACCTCCAGGCAGAACATGCTCCATTTACAACCACCCTCTGTCTTCTTTGGGCGAGCCAATTCTGAATCCACACTGTCTAGTTTCCCTGGATCCCATGCCTCCTGACTTTCTGAATGAGGAACCTTATCAAATGCCTCATTAAAATCAATGTACACCACACTCACTGCTCCACCCTCATCAATGTGTTTTGTCACATCCTCAAAGAATTCTATAAGGCTTGTGAGGCATGACCTGTCCCTTACAAAGCCATGCTGACTGTCACTAATCAGCCTATGCTACTCCAAATGCCAATAAATCTTGTCTCTAAGAATCTTCTCCAGTAATTTGCCCACCACTGAAGTAAGACTCACTGGCCCGTAATTCCCAGGGTTATCACTACTCCCTTTCTTAACTATAAAGTGATCTGGCACGTTTTGAAAGAGTCATGAATGCAAGTCTCCTTTCTTTTTTCATCAGATCAGATCTGCTCAGTTTTCACCCGCACCCAGCCTTCATTTACATGCCTTTCATCATCTCTGCATTTATCCATCCATTGTTGATACCCACACTGGTGCTAATGCAAGATTTTGCATGTTCCTCACCAAATGCTACACCTCATCCATCAGGTGTGTGACTAACCTTGCCTTACTCTTGGTAGAAAAGAGCACAAATAACAAGTCAGAGAGAGAGAATTGAACTGGCACAACTTTTCCAGATAAGTGGAGCAAAGGAGGATGCCTTAGACTAATTGGCTCATCTACATCCCTCTGAGTCAGATTGGAGAAACAGGGAGCACATGCTGATGACAGAACTACAAAATATCTCTGAAAGAATAATGTTGATTTCAGTTCATTAATAATTGAACTACGGGTATTGTCAGGATTGTGACACAACCAAATCATATCTTTCTTCTGTCTTTCAGTGCCTTCATGTGTCAAGTTAGTATCTATAAGGACAACTCCTGAGAAAGCTACTTTAGGGTGCACATCGCAATGTGCAAATTACCCGAGGTACCTCTTATCCTCATCTAGTCGGTCTGAAATCATTAAAATTTGAGAAAAACTGTAACAATGCAGACACCAGCTGCCAAAAGTTTGCCTGAGGGATCTGTAATAATGAGCTTTGTTTCCCATGGACCAATGAATAGCTAATACTCACCAAACCGCTGCTCAAAGTCACCTTTGTTTTCTTGGCCAATCTTTTCAAGCCACAGGAAATCCTCCAAGTAAAGCTTGGAGCCAATGTCAAAACAATTTAAAACTTTTTCAGTAAGATTTCCTAAGGAAGCCAGTTGTATTTATATATAGCCATCTGCATCCAATCAGAAAGCACCTTACTTAGGCAAGTATATTTCTTGCTGACTTCCAGGCAGCCCTTCATTACATCTAAACTTTGAGCGAGTTTGAACTTGGTTGCAATGTCACAATAAAAACATTTTTTTTACGCCCACCTATATCTGTCCCAATCTTTCTTGGGAATTAAATGTCACCTCTTTGTCTCTCATTTTTACATTGGGCACAACCAAGGTAAGTGGCAGGTACTCACCCCAGCTAAATATTCAAAGATAGCTTTCAGCCGACGTTAAGCAAGAGTGTTAAGGGAACTTGTGGATGTGTAAAATTTCAGCTTATTACAAAGATCACAAATCATGTAAAGGTTTAAGGGATAGTGTTGTTTATTGCTTCATAGGAAAAGAACAGTTACCATAAACCTCAAAATATTAGTACATAAAATAGGTAATGGCCCATAGTAGATGGAACAAGGTGGCTTTCAAGCAATGGGTATGCTCAGGTGTGGTAGATTTGTCTCTTTTTTTGTCTGACTTCAAGATGTGAAACCAAGGCAAGCCAGGCTCACATGGCTCCACCTCCAAAAGCTCTTTGTCTCTGTGTCTTCCTTTTTCCTTAATTCAACTCTGTACTGTCTGCTTTTATGGCTGATTTGAAGGTCTAAATCACTGATTTAGATAAATCTCTCAACTACCCAGCCAATTTTAAGAAGAGAAGTAGCAAAATGGACATATGTTCTTGTTTAGGTATCAAGCTACTTTCTGAAGGACAGTTAATGAAGTAATAGTGTCTGAATAGTGCCATTCCTAACCCTTTATCAATTCTGCTGTGCTCCAACAAGGCCTTTTGCTGCTCTGTGTCTGTCTTCCATTGATAAATTCTGTAAAGAACATGTACTGTACCTACCAAAGCAATGTTGATAATGTGTGTAGAAATACTTAAAATATAACTGGCCATCTCACAGATCATAAACTCTTAACAGGCCTCTAATAACTTTGCATGTTTAAACAACCATAAACTTATTCGTCCTTACTTCTTGCAAGATCGTTTCTATCAAGCGAGAGTGAAATTCCGGATGAAGAATTGGAGGCAAAGATACCCAGCAGAAAGTGAACCATTGCTTTCAATGCACCAACATGGCTTTTAGTCAATTAAAAAAAGGGTGTTTGAAGATCAAGACCTTACACCTGGAAAAAAACTCAAGATCTTTTGGGCAGCAGTGATTCCTCACCTCCGGTCTGCTTCAGTGATTCCTCACCAGGCTTCTGAGACCAGGACTACCTACAGCAGGCACCTCAAGCCTACTCAGTTCCATTCTGGCCATAATTCTGCCTGTGATCAGACTTCATTTCAACAGTAAACACAGAGACTGAAAGTTGTCTTTGGATTCTGTATTTCAGCACTCACCACAGAAAACCAAGTGTTAATATATAGATGGGCACAATGAGTCACTCCCTTTGGTTATTTTAAAACCCTACCCTCCCAGCTGGGTAGGGCTAACATCAGCAGAAGGGCGTTTTGTTTTGCTTTTTTCAGCACAGCATCTAACTCTCTCAATCGCTATGATTGCTCTGGATATAGTGTACACTGATCTTTGTTTAGCTTATATTGGATGATGCTGTTATAAAGATTTATCAACCAGATGCATTGATATAACAATACATTTGCTGAAACAATAGTGTGAAAATGCTAATGCTTCAGCAGTTGAAATAAATTCTATTTTCGTTTTCAGTTATCTCATATTTCATGCTCTTTCCCCTCATGCTCAAAATGGGGAGTCCAGATCTAAGTTCTCTCCAATTCCTTCAACGATTAATCACATGTCAAATATCTATGTTGTGTTCTCTCATGCTAAATGTTAATATATTTGAGGAGAGGATGGGTACATTCCCCAAGTCATATTTTCATGACTGAAATGAGTTCTGCACATGGAGTACACACCTAATCAAAGTTAGCCTGAAAATGTGTCTTTGGTCCTGGTGCCAATCCTTGTATGACTAAACTACTGGCACTTCTTACACCTCCAGGTAGCTTGCCGGATTTACGCAGGTCTATCACAGGCTGCTGGAATTTACATGTACCCAACGTTAAGTTCCATGTCAGGAAATAGGGAAGGGACTGATTGCAGACTGGCTTCATCCATTGGGAATGTAGTGGATCCAGAAGGTTTTTCAGTTTGTGAGCTGTTGCTCAGCTCATTAAATGCTAGCTATTGAGTGAGAGAGTTGTGAGTCTGAATCTCACTCCTACAGCAAGCAAAGTAATCTATTTTACAGTGCACCACTGAGGTAGTGATTACTTACTGTGGAGCATTTGCACTTGGATAATCCTGAGACCCTTGTGAGCAAAGGCCATATGTTTCCAGAAGATGCATGTACGGCCATAGCACCTGTATGTGTATGGAATTGGGTGTAGGATTTTTCTTTGGGGGATGGCATTATTCCAATGTAAGTTCTCACCAAACATCCTCCCTCCAAGAACCACACATGTAGCTTCAGTGTAACAAACAAACCACTGAAGAAACTTAACGGGTCAGTTGGCTTTTGTAGAAGGAAATGGACTCAACGTTTCAGGTTGAGACCCTTCAGCTAGACTCAGTGTGATGGGTATAAAAACTGAGGAAATAACTATAAGCCCCACAATCCTCTATGGTTATACCAGACAACGTGAAGATAAGATAAGTTATCTTTATTAGTCACATGTACATCGAAACACACAGTGAAATGCATCCTTTGCATAGAGTGTTCTGGGGGCAGCCCGCAAGTGTCGACATGCTTCTGGCACTAACATAGCTTGCCCACAACTTCCTAACTCATACATCTTTGAAATGTGGGAGGAAACCCACGCAGACACTGGGAGAATGTACAAACTCCTTACAGACAGTGGCCGGAATTGAACCTGGGTTGCTGGCACTGTAAAGCGTTAAGCTAACCGCAGCACTACCGTGTCTGATTCCTGAGTCACTGGAGCCCTAAAAACACAAGGAAAATATGAAGCACTATCTGGAATGGGTTTGCACATTTGGAGGTGGCAGCCTTCTGCCAAGAGGCTCAGCTGTGGCCATGACTTGCTCTCACAGCTCGATGTAAAAGATCACATGGCACAATTCAGTGGAAGAGTAGGAGCTTCTCCCTGATGTCCTGGTCAATACTTATCCCTCAAATAAACATCACTATAAAACAACAGTCACAAAACAGTTCTTCGAATTTAATCCACGGTGGCTGATTTTCTTTACATATTATTGTGCATCAAAAGCATAAATCTTTTAGAGATAATCGTGCTACTTGGCAAATTGGATCACACATTATTGCATGCATTGCAAACACAAGAAAGGAGAATGTAGTGCAATATGCAGTTGTTGCTAGACCTGCCAAATTTAGCTATATTGATGCAGCTAACAGCATGGATTATACCAATGTAACCTGGCAATTAGCTGAATGAAATCTGCCCACCTTCTCTGCCCTGCATTTTACAAGATCCTCAATGAATGCAGGTTTGTTGAGTTCTTTTGAGAAAACTTGATTTACTTCAGAGAAGTGGTAACATCCTGACAAAACCAGAAGTGCCATAGTGCATGACACTGGAGTCTCTAATTACGCAGGTAGACAGGTGCATGGCTAGGAAAAGTTTCGAGGGAAAGGTTTCAGGTAGGCTGCTTGGTTGGCATGGAGAAGTTGAGCCATAGGGCCTGCTTCCATGCTGTATAACTCTGTGACTCTATACCTAGGGCGATCTCTGTCTCCTGACCAAGATGGCTTTGGGTGTAACTGAAGACTCCAATCTCAGTTGGTGGCCACTTCTTTGGATTTCTAGCACAATAGGGAGGAGAAGAAGAGAGACTATGGGGCAGGGAAAGCTGCCATATTGGAATCTTTCTGGGGAAGGAGAGGGAGAAGGATCCATGGAGCAGATGTCATATAAGCTGATCTGGTTGAATAACAATACCTTTGGATGCCCACCTCCTAGTTTCAGTGAGTGTGACCTGTCCCTTGCTACACTCACAATGGAAACTGCAGAAACAGTCTGGGTCATTGGTGAGAGTGGAGCTAATCTTTATTTCCTCAGTATCATTTCAAACTAGCACTGATGACATCAGCAACATGTTTCAGAATGCTGCATACCACAGCATCAGGGAGGTGATGGTGTGTCCCTACTGAAACAAGGGACAATTCATCTCTTTTTCCTTGGGTAGTGAGTAACAGGCAGAGTGTGTGCTAACCCTGAAAGCTTCTTGATACTGCAAATCCATCCATACTACCCCCAAAACAGAATGCGAACCATAACAAAGAAACAAGGACTTTACACCCAGAAGAAACCTTCAGTTAGTCATAGAGTTATACAGCACAGAAACAGGCCCTTTGGCCCAATTCATCCATGCTGACCAAAGTGCCATCCTAAACTAATCCCATTTGCCTGCATTTGGTCCCTCTAAACATTTTCTATCCATGAACCTGTACAAATGTTGTTTAAACATTGCAATTGAACCTGACTCTATCACATCCTCTGGCAGCTCGTTCCATCGACCCACCACCCTCTGTGTGAAAATCTTGCCTCTCTGGTCTCCTTTAAATCTTTCCCCTCTCGCTTAAATCAATTCCCTCCAGTTTTAGACTCCCCTACCCTGGGAAAAAGACTGTGATCATCCACCTTATCTATAACCCCTTATAATTTTATAAACCTATTATTATTATACCCAAATTATGAGTTAAAATTATAACCAAAGAATGCAAATGGTCATCACCATGCTAGGCACAAGGGACTGCAGATGCTGGAATCGGGAGCAAAAAACAATATGCTGGTGGAAGTCAGCAGGACAGGCAGAATCTGTGGAGGCAGAGGGATAGTCGACATTTTGGGTTGAGATCCTGCATCAAGACTGAGACTGTAGAGGGGAGATAGCCAGCACAGAGAGGTGAGTGGGAGGGGCAAGGCAGGAGCTGGGAAGCAATAGGTTGAACCGGGTGAGAAGTGGGATGATGGGCAGATGGAGCCAAGTCAGGGAGGGAAAGGGTAGAGAGAGAGAGACAGACAGACAAACAGAGGCTAGAAAGATCAGACAGGTGCTGTTCCTCATTTTCTGTCTTGGAGCATAAACATTGAATTCTCCCACTTTAATAATCCCCACCCCCCACACCCACCCCAACCATGCCTCTTCTTTTCTTCCCTTTCCTAGCCTATCTCTCTTTTTGCTACGCCCTTTTTTCCTCTTTACCTTTGACCCATCTCCCGGTGGATCTGCTCTCCCCTCCTCCCCCGCACCTGCCTATCACTCTCCCTTACCTGCATCTACCTATCACCACCTTGTGCCCACCCCGCCTCCCCTCTTTTGTCCACCTATCACTGCTCAGCTTTTCCCTCCTATATATTGGGCTTCTCCTTTTCCTATCTTCAGTCCTGAAGAAGGGTCCTGACCCAAAACGTTGACCGCCTGCTTTACTCCACGGATGCTGCCTGGCCTGCTGAGTTCCTCCGGCATCATCGTGTTTTTCATCTAGATTCTAGCATTTGCAGTGCTTTGTTTCATTAGGTACCCTAGATGACAGGACCTTGATCTTTAAATTTAGTCCTCATTGCTTCTCTGTTATGAAGGTTAATTTCTCCCCCTTTATTTTGTGTTTCATGCTTTTCCAGTTCTGTTGTTTTTGGCTTTTTTTTCCTTTTAATGTGATATTTTTCCTACTTTATTTTGCAAGTTTAATTTCTGTTTTATTTCTTTCACTTTCATTTACACCCCATCACCAATGAAGTCTGTCCAATTTCCTTATGTTAATAATTGTATGGAAATATGGTGTGTTAGATATGGTTAATTGCAACTTTTTGCTTTTAACAGACTTTCACCTTTTGTTAGTTCTGCATTCTGTCTCAGCAGGACATGATCCTGTCTATCTGTTGACTCTGCTTTTCAGTTAGTGAAGTCATGAGCCATGCACTGATTTTTATTTTGTTTTAATGAATCACTTAGATTGCAGCAAGATCCATTTGATGTAAAGCTCTATAAAAGCAGATCTCAATTGCACCGATGACTAAATGAGGCAAGCAACAACAATAGTGGAAGACAATTAAATTACTCACTATGTAGACAAAGAATGTTGTGAAAATGCCTAGAAGTGAAACAGTAGCTGGAATTAAAGAACCAGCAACCACCCTGTAAGTACAGTGTGATCTCTTTAAAGAGTGCTGATGAAGGGATGCTAATGATAGATGTTTTCCCACATTATGTTGAGCAGTGGGAGTGATCCAAAAACCTGCATACTGTTCTGGCTGCTTTAAATATATCTCACATGTAAGTACTTATTCTTACATCAAAATAGCAAGCTGCATGTATTGAAGGTGAGTGGAGACCACCACTTTCAGTCTTGGGTGGCTGTATTGCATTTGAAAAAACATTTGCTTAGTGGCCCATCATCTGAGTCATTATCATCAAAGCCCAAATCGTGCCCTAAGAAATATAGTATTTGCTGATCAAATCTTGCAGCTTGTCCAGCCATATTTTGACAGTCAGATAGTCAAGCTGTCCACTGTTGGAAAAGAAAAGCACAATTTCTATCCCTGCTTCTATATATTTTACATGACTGCAGGGAGAATCCATACCGAGTTCAGAAGATCCCTCATTATCCAAAGGGTCAATATTTGTACTCCCATCTGCCAGCCAGATGTCATTGGAAAGGACACCAATCATCCTACACCTCAAGACAAGAATTTATTCCAAGTCAAAAGGGAACAAAAAAAAATCAATATCTCATTACTGGTTAAGAGCATTTACAAAATTTTCACACACACACACACACACACACACACACACACACACACACACACACACACACACACACACACACACAGAATGAGTGTTTAATTGAAGGTGAATAGAAGAAGCTAAAGTCTGGTAGGTTCTGCACCAATGTTAGAATTTTTCTATAATTAAAAATTATTTTAAATGGCCCATCCTGATCCATGATCTCTCATACATAAATTATCTGGATATCAAATCTGGATAGATGAATTTTAGCCTTGTCACCATCACAGCCCATCTTAATGAAAGTGAAAAACTTTTCAAACGGAACCATGAATCTATGTATCAGAAATTTAAATTTATCATAAATAATTTTAATATTATGTCTGAGTTCTTTTGAGTAAAACCTCATTATTCTCACGATATTAACGTTACTTTATTAGTATTCTATCTGCCCCAAGCCATTACTGCATTGAGGGAGTTTGGGATAATGGGCTCTGAGTTTGAAAAGCTGGGAGCTTCCCTTCCCCCTCACCAAACTAACCAAAATTTCACGGTTGAGTTTGTAGTTTTGCATTAAAATGCTGAATCATGGGACTACAGGCATATCAAAGCTCGAGTGTAAATCCCTAAGGATCACAAATTGCTGACAGAAGGGCCACATTTTCTGCAGTTTAGCAATATGTTCAGGAGAGAGAAATGAAAGGAATTTGTTATATTTAATGAGGAGATGTTATGCATTCCATGGCCATATTAAAAAATGCATCAACTCACATCAACACCTAATAATTAAATTTTCCACATCAGTATTGCTTTTGATATCACTGTGTAGAGGAGTTAATCACACATAAGGTATTTGTGTTATCCTTTTAAGTCTTTTAAACTCTTTTTTAAGATGAAATCAGATTTAATTGTTAAGTGAGCATAAGGTACATAAAGTCTGACAAAATTTTGATAATGTTAAGTTTTATAAAACTTTCTTTGCAGGATCTGGGCATCATTGGCAAGGTCAACAATTATTGTTCATCCCTATCTTTTAAACTGAGTGGCTTGGTGGGCTATTTAAGAACCAACCAAATTGATGGATGTGGAATCATTTACAGAACAGACCCAGGTACAGATGGGGGATTATCTTTCCTGAATGACATTAGTGAAACAGGTATGTTTTTATGACAGTCCACTGGTTTTGTGGTTATTGCTAATGACTAGCATTATTTTAAACTTCCAGATTATTAATTAAATTTAAATTCCACACTTACTGTAATGGGATTGGGATTGTTAGTTTGGGTCTCTGGGTTGCTTGTCCAGTGACTTACCTATACCCGGTGTCACAGAGTAAATGAGTTCTGTTCTAACTAAGAAGCCGCCTGATGAGAGCTTAACCTGCTGACACAGAGGAGGATCCTAATGCTGGCTGGGAAACCAGTCTAACTCCTCTGTTCTGCAACCACATCAGGATGGCGGCAGCGACGAGCACCTCGGGAGGAGGAATCCGCAATACCGTCAGGGTGACGGTGAAAGACCTCAGCGATGGGAACCCTTTCACAAGGGACCGCTTCATCAGGAAGGTCCTGCTGGATACGTGCAAGTTTGAGGCGAAGGACATCTACTGCCTCCAGGACTTCACGGGGAACAGGTGCTTCGACATTACCTTCAAGTACCCAGTGGGATGGCAGAAGCTGCTGCAGGACTTTTGGGAGAAGGGGAACGAAGCTCCGCTGTCACTGCTGAAGATGCAGCCTCTCTTCACCCTTCCCACCCAGAAGGAACATGTGGTAACAGTGCACACGTTTAACCCACATGTGCCCGTGGTGGATGTCCTCACCTTCCTGGCTCGGTACGTTGACGGAGCGGGAAGTTGCGTCGACATCAAGGAGCTGTTTGGGATCTGGACCAGCAAGCGCCATGTGAAGGTCAAGTTGAGAGTCGACGCAAATGGATCCATCATCCACCCCCCCCTTAGCGTTTGCCATCGGAGGGAACCGTGGATACATGGTGTACACGGGACAACCCAGGGTGTGTCGCAACTGCAACAAACCCGGACACGTGGCGGCCCAGTGAAGCGCAGTCATCTGCAAGAACTGCAAGCAGGAAGGTCACCAGACAAAGGACTGTCAGGAGAGCAAACGGTGCAACCTGTGCGGGGAAGCAGGCCACCTTTACAAGGCCTGCCCAAAACGGGCCTGTACCTACGCACAGGCAACAAGAGGGGGTGCCAGCACCAACGACACCCCAAGGAACACCGACAGACCCCCCCACCAGCACAGTGGCCCCAGAACAGACCGAGACCAGGGAGGGTGAGGACAGCCCGACCGCCTCGAGTTCCCAACCCCCGCCACAAACTCCCAGCCCCCTCCCCAAGAGGAGGAGTCAATGGAAGAGGGAGTTGGGGAGGGACAGGAAAGGGAATGGCAGACTGTGAAGAGGAAGAAGGCACAAAAGACACCACCCAAGAGACAACGGGCCACAGAAAACAAGGGCTCCGGCAAGAAAAGAGTAATGCAATAGGTGGACACGAGCAACCTCTCCTCGTCGGAGGATGAAAGCAGCAGCAGAAGCCGACGACGGAGACAGAGGAAGCGGCAAAATGGAGGAGAGAATGTGGAAGAGAACCAACAGAAAGGACCAAACGAGGGAACAACCCTGCCCTTCGCCCTCCAGCTCCGGGAGACCGGGAGCAGCGCGGAGGCTGTCGTCCCCCAGCTCCGGGAGACCAGAAGCAGCACGGAGGCTGTCGTCCCCCAGCTCCGGGAGACCGGGAGCAGCGCGGAGGCTGTCGTCCCCCAGCTCCGGGAGACCGGCAGCAGCACCGCATCTGATGCAACCCAGCACTGGGAGAGGGAAGAAATTGAATCACCAGGGAAAGGAACAGGGGCACAGTCGGATCCACCCCCAGCGACACCACCAGCCTCGCCACTTGTGGCCCCACACCCAGGGGGAGACCCCTCCCAGTTCCTGAGCCCGGAAACGGTGAGGCAGTTCACCAAAGCTGTGGGCATGAGGGCCCAGGACAAATGAAAAGGGACTGTGTAACGGGAACTGAACTCCTAAAGAGCCATGGACATAAAACTGGCATCTCTAAACATGCGCAGTGTGTAGCTCACTGCGCGATGTGTTAACGCCTTGCAGTACCTCGGCAAGGTCAAGGCGGATGTGACTTTCCTACAAGAGTGCGGGCTGCCACACCTCCGCAACTATCGGAGGTGGTCGCGATGGTGGACCCACGGACTGTCGGTATGGTCGGGGAGCAATGATCGTCGCGCTTCCGGCCTGGGGATCCTGATGCGGGGGGGCAACTTCTCAATCACCGAGGTCCGAGAGGTGGTGGGGGCGACGGCTCCTCATGGCAGATGTGATGTACCGGAACACTCCGCTCCGGTTAATTAACGTGTACGCCTCGCCTGTGCGAGGACCAGAAGGCAGGCAGGGGGACGTGGAAGTTGAACGTGAAGCTGCTGACCCCAGAGAGCATTGAGGAACTAAAGAGAGATTACGCAGGTTGGAGAACCTTGAAACCCCTCTTTGACTCCCCTTTGTACTGGTGGGAAGCGACAAAGGAGAACATCAAGAGGTTCTTCATCCGCAGGGGGGTCCAGAAAGCAAGACAGAGTCAGACAGAACTGTGTCAACTCCGGACAGACTTGCAGCAACTCCTCCTACTGCAGTTGAGGGGGGTGGATGTGAGGGAGGAACTCCGAGAGGTGAAGAGCCGGCAAGCCCAGCTCCACGCCTCTGAATCCTCCAAGATTACCTTCCGATCCAGGGTGCGCTCGGTGGAGCAGGATGAGACGTGCTCATGTTTCTTCTTCCAGAAGGCACACAGGGGGAGCTCTGTGATCCACAGCCTTAAGGAAGAGGATGGCTCAGTAACATCCTCGCAGGCGGACATATCAAGGATCTGCGGATCCTTCTATGCCAGTCTGTACGACACGAAGGCCACAGACAGCACAACCTCCCAGAACTTCCTGTCCTCTATCACGAAGGTCTTAGAGGACAGCAAGCTGGAGAGTCTGGACTGACCACTGACCCTGGAGGAGCTGACTGGCTCCATCCGTTCCTTTGAGTCAAATAAAACTCCCGGAAGCAACAGCTTACCGGTGGAGTTGTACTCGGCTCTGTGGGACTGGATGGGCCCCGACCTGCTGGAAGTGTACAACGCTATGCTCTGAGCTGGCAGCATGTCAGACTCCATGAGGAAGGGTACCATTACCTTCATCTACAAGCAGAAGAGGGAGAGG
This sequence comes from Pristis pectinata, assembly GCF_009764475.1. Lineage (NCBI taxonomy): Eukaryota > Metazoa > Chordata > Chondrichthyes > Rhinopristiformes > Pristidae > Pristis > Pristis pectinata. The sequence goes on from NC_067406.1 coordinate 118,547,220, forward strand.
GAGGACATCAGGAATTGGAGACTCATCTCACTGTTGAATGTGGATTATAAGATCCTGTCCAAGGCCATCACCAACAGGGTCAAGTCTGCTCTGGGACAGGTGATCCACCCGGACCAAACCTGTGCTGTACCTGGCAGGAAGATCTTTGACAACCTCGTGCTACTCAGAGATATGATCGCCTATGTGCAGGACAGAGGGGTGGACACCTGCCTGGTCAGCTTGGACCAGGAGAAGGCCTTCGACAGGATATCACACACGTACATGTTGGGACGTGCTCTCCAAAATGGGCTTTGGAGAGAAAATCAGGAATTGGATCCAACTGCTCTACACAGACATCCGTAGCGCAGTCCAAATCAATGGGTGGGAAACAGACAGCTTCCCCATCAAGTCTGGAGTCAGGCAGGGCTGCCCTCTCTCCCCTGTCTTGTTCGTGTACTGTATAGAACCCTTTGCCGAATCCATCAGGAAGGACAAGAGCATCAGAGGGGTGACGTTGCCAGGCAGCGGGGGCACCCAGGTGAAAACCTCCCTGTACATGGATAACGTCGCCGTCTTCTGCTCAGACCCGAGGTCAGTCGGCAGATTAATCAGCATCTGCGACCGGTTTGAGTAGGCATCAGGAGCCAGAGTCAACTGCGCGAAGAGCGAGGCCATGCTCTTCGGTAAGTGGCCCGACCGATCCAACGTCCCCTTCACCGTCAGGCCTGACTATCTGAAGGTGCTGGGGATCTGGTTCGGAGGGGCCAGGGCGTGCAACAAAAATTGGCAGGAGCGGATTGGGAAGGTGAAGCAGAAACTGGGACTGTGGGAACGGCGCTCCCTATCGATAACTGGGAAGAACCTGGTCATCAGGTGTGAGGTGCTCTCAGGGCTGCTGTACTTGGCGCAGGTGTGGCCTGTTCTTCGCTCCTCTGGCTTGGAAATCACCCGGGCCGTTTCCCGGTTCGTCTGGGGATCCAAGATGGAGCGGGTCCAACTGGTCACCATGCACAAGTCCCTGGACAATGGGGGTAAAGGTGTCCCCAATGTCGCCCTCATGCTGATGACCACCTTCGTCTGTGGCTGCATCAGGCTCTGCGTGGAACCCAAGTACATGGGCACCAAGTGTCACTACGTACCGAGGTTCTACCTGTCCCGGCTGTTGCGAAGGATAGGCCTGGCCCCGTGGCCACATGGTATCCCAGTCAGCTGGACGCTGCCACACTACCTGTCCTTTGTGGAAAAGTTCTTCCGGACCAACCCCTTGGACCATAAGTCCATCAGGAAGTGGTCAGCACGGAACATCCTGCAGACACTGCAGGAGAAGGACTTGATGGACACCGTGGGGTGGTTCCCTGAACAGACTGTCCAGACCATCTGACAGAATGCCTCATCGTCAGACCTCACCAACAAGCACCAAGACCTTGCTTGGCTGGTGGTGAGAGGGGCCCTCCCAGTAAGATCCGGGGACGAGACGGTCGCCTACCTCCTTGCGGGCTGTGGGTTTGCGAGGAGGGTGTGGCGAAAGATGCAGGGGTCCTTGTCATGTTTCATCCCCAGCAGCAGCGTAACAGAGGATTCTCTGATCTACGGGCTGTTCCCGGGGACACACACAGAGACGGACATCAACTGCTGCTGGAAGGTCATCAACTCGGTAAAAGACACCCTTTGGTCTACCCGAAAATTGTTGGTCTCCCAGCACTGCGAGATGTCCATAGGGGAATGCTGCCGACTGGCTGCAGGAGTACGTGCTGAGGGACGCACTGAAGCTGGGTGAAGCCAATGCGAGGGCTCGGTGGGGAAGGACGACGGTTTAGGGTTCTTCTGCCACAGGAGAAGGAGGGGCGGGGTCAGGCGAGGAAGCCGCTCAAATGTTGTAAATATGGTATTGGGGTATCACCTCAGGGAGCCACATGAGTGGCATTGGTGCTGTGTTTTTTATAAAAAAAGGTAACACTAAGAATTGAACTGTACACGAATGTAAAGGTTTGAACAGTTTTTTATTATTGTATATAGTTTCTTTTCTTATGAATAAAGTTTATTTTGATAACAAAACTAAGCTTGCTTTGTGTAAAGCACAAGGAGTAGAATGCTTTATGTGATGCACCATCACTATCTCCAAATTCAATAACTGCAAACTATAAAATAATGGTCCCTTTAATTTGAAAAATGATATTTCACTTTCAGAATTATTAGTGCATTATTATTTAAAACTGCATTGAAGCTAAACGTAGAAGTTATATGAGGAAGAGACAAATATGTCAAAAAGGTTATTAGTACTTCCCCAGCCCATCTCTTCAAAATGTATTTTGCATTTTATATTTTCATTATTAGGGATAACATTTCTTACCAAGACTACAATTCATATTTTACCAGTTAATCTATTGTATCTATCACCGAGCAGCATTTTATCTCAAAACTGAATCACTATGAAGATGGTCAGAAACCAACATTCACAGTGACATTCAGAATGCATGTACTTAGCTTTAGGCAACAAAGGCAGGAGCATTAGAAAAGTATGTTAAAACTAATTGTTACTCAAAAGATATCTTGTCTAGGGATAACTAATAGTCAGGCATGAATGTGACGGCTTGATAGATTAGTAATGCTGTTCATTTTGGGCATTTCTTCAGGACTGAGGATTGACTTCCACTCTGGTTTTGTGGGTTCTGACGTGGTTGATGATGCCAATGTGGGAACTATCGACTCTTCCACAAATGAGGTAGGTGGGTAGGGATTTGTGAGGTGGTTTGCTCCTTCCGCTGCCTATGGAGGGCGTTTATGACTTTCAATGAATCATTTGAGATTTTCAATACCATCCTGGATGCTCCTTTCCCTCTTTGAGCAGTCACGGATCAGAGATTCTGAGACTCAGTAGTGATATTGCATTTCTTCAAGGAGATTTTGAGCACATCCCTGAATCTTTCGTTTTGTCTGCTTGGAATCTCTTCCCAGGACAAAGCTAGGAATAGAGGGTCTATTGCAGGAGTCTGATATTGAGCATATGAACAATGTAGCCTGCTCAAGGCAGCAAACTGAGGGCAATTAGGGCCTGGGAGAGTATACTGATGTTGGCTTGCTTGTCCTTCAAGAAAATTTGGAGGATTTTCTGCTGAGACAGAATTGATGGTATTTTTCCAGGCTCTTGAGAAGCCTGCTGTAGGTATCCCAGGTCTTACAAAGAGGGAAAGGATCACTATTACCCAGTAGACCATGAGTTCAGTGCAAGGCCTGAGGTCTTGATTTTCAAATTAGAGGGAAAAACCTTGCATTAGCTGGTGCTTATTAAAGACACACTCATGGGCTTCCATTGTTACAAAAGATTTGCAATTATATTTGTAATTATTACCAACAGTGGTAATAATTCAAAGGGTTTGCCCTCCTAATTTCACCCCATAACCCCAGTACCCTACCAATGAATCTGTGCTACACAACCTACCACCCCATCTTTCTGCCTTCCAGGTGATGCAGTGACTAGATTGCATGCAATACTACAAATGAGGTCTAACTAGGAGACTGCACAGCTCTAACTTGTTATCCTGTGTAATCATTCAACATTTAATGATTTCTGTATTGGATCCCCAAATCTCTTAACTTATCTGCAGTTCTTTGCTTCTTGATATTTGGAAAATTCTGTAAAATATACAAATTTAAAGTAGATGAACTCACACATTTCCACATTGAACTGTATCTGCTATATTTGTGCCCACTTATGATCAAACCCCAGTTGAAACTTTCTGCTCCTTTTACTATTCACTTTGCTAGATTTACTCAAACCCTGTATTAAGTGTCAGAAAATACAATGGTAGAGAACTGTGGATAGTGTGAGACTTCATTACATTGATAGTAGTGGACAAATACAACAGAAGTAAAAGGTGTCATATGAATTTATTGGTATGTGATCAAAGCCTTGGTCATTTGGGTCAAAGCTGTGGCCATGATCCAGTGAATTCATATTTTATACAGATAAATATGTTTTGCAGGATGAAAGTAAAGCTACCAGACACATGCATCCTAGGGAACATTTCAAATGATGAGATATGTTTCTTAATGGGACAAGACCTGCTGCTACAGAGCTGCTATGGCAGTTACCCTGCACCCAAACTTGTCTTCTCCATTTCAGAGGGCCTACTTGCCAGCTCAAAGTGTCCCAGACTCCAGTGATGAGACGTGAGTGGTAGCAGTGTTTCACGTGGCACACTGGAAAAACCCTTGCTCCTCAAACATCTCTGACAGACTTTGACAGCTGGCAAAGCCCCAACCCCAGGATATTAAATGTTTCTGGATGTCTCTATAAATACTTTACAAACTATTCAAATGCACAGAAATTCCAGAAAGTTAATAATTATTAGCATTTTCCTAATGAGCTGCCAGGGGAAGTGGTTTAGGCAGTTACAATAGTATCATTTAAGAAGCACTTGGATAGGTACATGGAGGGGTGGGGCTTAGAGGGATATGGGCCGAACGCAGGAAATTGGGACTAGCTGGGTGGGCACTGTGGTTAGCATGGACTGGTTGGGCCAAAAGGCCTGTATTCATGCTGTATTGTTCTATGACTCTAATAACATTTAAACTGGCTATTAACACTCAAAATGTAAAATAATTTAAACACACCACAAAACTCAAATAATTAGAAAAAAGAACTTGCATTCTCCACAGCCCAACAATCCCCAGTTCTATGTGGAAAATACTGGGGAACCTCTGCAAGATGCGTTGTGCATTGAAACACAGCACCAGTGATTATCTCGTAAGTTTGGGACTTCCATATTTTACTGCACCAGTGCGGAAATTACAGATCTGCTGGTACTTACCAGCAGAATCTGTGCCAAATGTTTCTTGCACCCATGAATTGGATCGTTCCTTAAAAGGAATGGTAAATTTGTGTGGAGCGGGTTAACCTGCTCATTTCATGCTGGTACACATTCAATTGTGATCACTATAAAAAAGCCTAATCATGTTCTGAGCAGGCAATGATTCTTGTCCCTTGGTAATTTACAGCTCACAAAGATTAATGATTCAATACTGTATACCTGCTGACCCAATTATGTGTTAATTGATGTCATGGCTCCAGCCCTTAAAGGGCACCTCTAAGCTAGGCTGAATTGAATACTGGAAGTGTATTTAGCTGTGTTCCCTGGCAAATGACTACAAGGGAGGCAGTGCAGGGGAAGGATTATTTATCGCACTTCACAGGCATAACTCTTCATAAACTGTGGGTGCGATTGAGAGGAGCAGGTATGGCCTCTGTGTTTGGGCATCAGGAGGGTCCCACGTGTAGAGAGGAACATAGAAACATAGAACAAAACAGCATAATACATGCCCTTCAACCCACCATGTTGTTCCGCCCTTCAAACCACACCTAAGACTATCTAACCCCTTCCTCCCACATATCCCTCTAACTTAAATTCCTCCATATGCTTATCTAACAATCTCTTGAACTTGTCCAATGTATCAGCCTCCACCACCACCCCAGGCAGCGCATTCCATGCACCAACTACTCTCTGGGTGAAAAACCTCCCTCTGACATCACCCTTGAACTTCCCACCCAATACCTTAAAGCCATGTCCTCTTGTTTTGAGCATTGGCGCTCTGGGAAAGAGGCGTCGGCTGTCCACTCAATCTATTCCTCTCAATATCTTGTATACCTCTTTCATGTCTCCCCTCATCCTCCTTCTCTCCAATGAGAACAGCCCTAGCTCCTTTAGTCTCTCCTCATAATCCATACCCTCTAATCCAGGCAGCATCCTGGTAAATCTCCCCTGCACCCTTTCCAACGCCTCCACATCCTTCCTATAATGAGGCGACCAGAACTGGACACAGTACTCTAAGTGTGGCCTAACCAGAGTTTTGTAAAGCTGCATCATCACTTCGCGGCTCTTAAACTCGATCCTCCAACTTATGAAAGCTAACATCCCATAAGCTTTCTTAACTACCCTATCAACCTACGAGGCAATTTTCAGTGATCTGTGGATATGAACCCCCAGATCCCTCTGCTCCTCTACACTGCCCAGAATCCTGCCATTTACCTTGTACTCCGCCTTGGAATTTGTCCTTCCAAAGTGTACCACCTCACACTTCTCTGGATTGAACTCCATCTGCCACTTCTCAGCCCAGCTCTGCATCCTATCAATATCCCTCTGTAAGCTTCAACAGCCCTCCACACTATCCACAACACCACCGAACTTTGTATCATCTGCAAACTTGCTAACCCAGCCTTCCACCCCCTCATCTAAGCCATTAATAAATATCACAAAAAGTAGAGGTCCCAGAACCGATCCCTGGGGGACACCACTAGTCACAGCCCTCCAATCCGAATGCACTCCCTCCACCACAACCCTCTGCTTTCTACAGGCAAGCCAATTCTGAATCCACACGGCCAAGCTTCCCCGGATCCCTTGGCCTCTGACCTTCTGAAGAAGCCTACCATGCAGAACCTTGTCAAACGCCTTACTAAAATCCATGTAGACCACATCCACTACACTACCCTCATCAATCTTCCTGGTCACCTCCTCAAAGAACCCTATCAGGCTTGTGATGCAAGATCTTCCCTTCACAAAGCCATGCTGGCTGTCCCTAATCAGTCCATTTTTCTCCAAATGCTCATAGACCCTATCTCTTAGAATCCTTTCCAACAGCTTACCCACCACAGATGTAAGGCTCACCGGTCTGTAATTCCATGGACTATTCCTACTACCTTTTTTGAATAAGGGGACAACATTTGCCACCCTCCAATCCTCCGGTACCATCCCAGTTGACTACGAGGACTCAAAGATCCTAACCAATGGTTCAGCAAACTCCTCCTTTGCCTCACGAAGCAGCCTGGGGTATATTCCGTCAGGACCCGGGGACTTATCTGTTCTAATATTTTCTAACAACTCCAACACATCCTCTGTATTAATATCTACATACTCTAGAACATTACCCTTACCAACACTGTCCTCAGCATCATCAAGACCCCAAGATCCCTCTCCTTGGTGAATACTGAAGAGAAGTATTCATTGAGAACCTCACCCACTTCCACAGTTTCCAGGCACATCCTCCCACCTCTGTCTTTATTGGACCTACCTTTACTCTAGCCATCCTTCTGCTCTTCACGTACAAGAAAAAAGCCTTGGGATTCTCCTTAACCCTACTTGCCAAAGCCTTTTCATGTCCCCTTCTCGCTCCCCTCAGCCCTTTCTTAAGCTCCTTCCTTGCTACTCTATATTCCTCATGAGCCCTGTCCGATCCTTGCTGCCTACACCTTATGTATGCTGCCCTCTTCTTCCTAACTAGTTGTTCCACCTCTCTCGTCACCCACAGTTCCTTCACCCTACCATTCCTTCTCTGCCTCACCGGGACAAATTTATCCCTAACATCCTGCAAAAGATCCCTGAACATCGACCACATCTCCATAGTACATTTCCCTTCAAAAATGTCACCCCAATTTACACTCCCAATTTCTCGCCTTATAGCCTCATAATTCGCCTTTCCCCAATTAAATATCTTCCTGTCCTCTTTGCTTCTATCCCTGTCCATGACAATTCTAAAGGTTATGGAACAATGGTCACTGTCCCCCAAATGCTCACCCACTGATAGATCTGTCACCTGTCTCGGTTCATTACCTAAAACTAGATCTAATATGGCATTCCCTCTAGTCGGCCTGTCAACCTGCTGCGTCAGGAATCTGTCCTGGACACACTTAACAAACCGCGCCCCATCTAAACGTTTGGCACTAAGTAGGTGCCAATCAATATTTGGATAGTTGAAGTCTCCCATTATAATAACCCTGTTATATTCGCATCTCTCCAAAAACTGCCTCCCAATCTGCTCCTCAGAATCCCTACTGCTACCGGGGGGCCTATAGAATACTCCCAGGAGGGTAACTGCCCCTTGCTTATTCCTAACTTCCACCCATATTGAATCTAGAGAGGATTCTTCTGCATTATCTACCCTTCCTGCAGCCGTAACCATGTCCCTGACCAGTATCGCCACCCCTCGTCCTCTTCTCCCCTCCTCCCTATCCCTTTTAAAACACTGAAAACCAGGAATATTCAATATGCATTCCTGCCCCGATGTCAGCCATGTCTCTGTAATAGCCACAATATCATAGTCCCGTGTACTTATCCAAGCTCTCAGTTCATCTCCCTTATTCCTGATGCTTCTCGCATTCAAGTAAATGCACTTTAGCCCATCCACCTTACTGCTTCTGTAGCCTGTACTCTGCTTCTCCTTCCTCAAAGCCTCTCTACCTGTCAGATCTGACTTTTCCCCATCCCCTTCTTCCTCTGACCTACTCCTCCAGTTCCCTTCTCCCTCGCAATCTAGTTTAAACCCTCCTGAACCACCCTAGCAAACCTGGCCGCAAGGATATTGGGCCCCCTCAAGTTCGGGTGTAACCCGTCCTCTCTGTACAGGTCCCACCTTCCCCAGAAGAGATCCCAATGATCCAAAAATCTAAAACCTTCTCTCCTGCACCAACTTCTCAGCCACGCATTTATCTGCCATCTCCTCCTATTCCTACATTGCATGGCACTGGCAGCAATCCCGAGATCGCTACCTTCGAGGTCCTGTCCTTCAGCCTTCTGCCGAGCTCACTAAACTCACTTTCAGGACCTCATCCCTCTTCCCACCTATGTCGTTGTTACCAACATGAACCACGACTTCTGACTGTTCTCCCTCTCGTTCTAGAATCCTGTGGATCCGATCAGTGACATCCCGGACTCTGGCACCTGGGAGGCAACGAACCATCTGGGATTCATGCTCACTGCCACAGAACCTCCTGTCTGTTTCCCTGACTATCGAGTCCCCTATCACTACCACCTTCCTCTTCTCCTCCCTTTCCTTCTGAGCAGCAGGACTGGTCCCAGTGCCACAGACCTGGCTACTGCTGCTAGGCCCCGGCAGGTCATCTCCCTCAACAGTCTCCAAAGTGGAAAACGTGTTACTGAGGGGAACAGCCTCCAGGGTCCTCTACTCTATCTGCCTGTTCATTTTCTTTGGAAGGGATGGAGGCAGTAGGTGCCACTGAAATCACTGGCAACAACTGAGAGCAGTGCAGAATCTCACACTGCCCATCAAGGTTCGTGCTGAGGCAAGTAGAACTGTATCCCCCAGCTGCAGCACATCCTTCTCCTCAGTTCATGCTCATTAATCCACATGCTGAATCACCTAGCCTGCTATGACAGCCTGCTTACACTTCACAATCTGAACACAGTCAAAGTGCATGTCACATACTCAGGTACAACATTTGAACCATGATATTCCTGCCACTAGAGTGCGGGTGCATATCCCAACAAACGGAGAGGTTCCTCTGGTCCCAAAGGCTAACCAGACTAGAGGAGAAAGTCCTTACCATATGGGCATAGAGGTCACACAGACCTTCACCCATATTAGAGCTGAGAATGTAATAGGCTAGAGTTGGTATTGCAAGTATTCAGATAACTTTTAGAAAGTCTCTAACTTCATAAGGTTGAATGTCCTGAATATATGTATTGATACCTCTGCTTGACAATCCTCCTAACTTCACCATTACTCTAGTTCTAGGTGTGTATTTATCATTGCAAAGTGTCAAGAAATAACCTCACCCACCACCACCTCAAATGTTTCCCCCCAACCAATCCCTTGACCTGGCAAAGGACCACTGCTACACAGAGAAAGAGGAGTAAAGCACGACATGGTTGCATTATGAAGCCTGAACAAGTTAAATCAAAAGCATCTGTTTCATGTGGAGAGACACCTGGCACTAGCAGACTTAAGTTGGGTTCTAGCCCCAGTTCTCCAGATGGAAAGGTTGTACATCAGCTCTGCCTGGATAATTTGGATGTGGATCAAGGTAGGACTCGATGCATGGAAAGGCTGATTTGCAGTCATGTTAAAATGCTTGTTGCATTGTCCAGCCTCCCCGAAACATATAGGAGAATGGTCAAGGATGGAAAGGATAGCCCTTACTCTCCAAGATACAGACCATCAAAACAGGGGCAGAAATATGGCAGACAACACAAACTGCTTGAAAAAAAAGCCATGTGCACTCCCTGGGTACATGGCATTTACCGTGAAGAAGTTTTGTCATGGTTGTCCATCAGCTGTATGTTCACAGAGAGGGTCATGGTCTCAGTATAAGGATGAAACAAGAGAAATTTCTTCACTTAGTGTAATCTTTGTAATTCTCTGCCCTGAAGGATTGCGGAGCCTGTCATTCAAATCAGAGATTGACCAGTTTCTGGATATTAAGAGAATCAAAGGTAATGGGAATATCACAGGAAAATGACACTGAGATGGAAGATCAGCCACGATCTTGCTGAATAGCAGATTGTGTTTGAAGGCTTGGATGGCCGACTCCTGTTCTTATTTCCAGGAAGCTGGAAATCATTTCAAAACTGTATGCTCACTTGCTCTGATAATCTCTGCTCAGAAAAGAAAAACAATCTTCCCTTTCCTTGGGTAGAGTACATCAGTTATCATGTTAATGCTGCAGTGTGCAGCAAATGGGAAAATAAGAAAAAAGATTAGCCTTTGCTGCCTGGGATGATCCAGTGTCCAGGGAGTTCAGAATGCAATTGTCTTTGATATCCAGCAGCAGAATTACCCAGCCATCTCAACTGCACGAGTAGCTTCTGAAGGACACTCAGGGGCACCCACACAGGAGTGTCCATGCTAAGAAGGTAATTAGTGGAGATATAGTGGTGCACTTCACCTGAAATTACATTGTGATTGAAGTAGCCTCCTGAATCAGTAGTCAGCCACTAGCAGCCTTGTAGCAGACCAGAGATATAAGTAGGAAAAACAGAAAATGCTGGAAACACTCAGACAGCATTTTGATTTGCAGATATTAATGACATGTTGGGTGAGTAGCACTTTAGCTTGTGTAGCTACAGTGAATGGAGAACCAGAATAACATGCTTCAAAGTGAGCAGCCTTAACGACCAAAAATGTGACCTAACTGAAGCAAGTGTTGCACGGCAGATGACATGCCCCTGAGAGTGTCCCATGCACGTTATATACAGTATAATATGCACCAGCATGTATTGTCAGCAGAAGTGCCAAGTTGAATTGCACAAACTATGTGATTTATATAGAATGGCTGCGATTTTGCAATTTACTCACAAAAATCAAAATTCAATTGCACAGCACTTAAAAACACAACATGGCATGTTCCAAGTTCTAGGCAACCTTTTTTGTATTTATTAGTTCTAAGTCAAAAGGAATCTCAGCCTAAAGTTATTTTGCTTTTTGTAGTGAGGTTAAGCAAGCCATTAATGTAAGCCTAATAGAATAAAAAAGTTTTGATGGTGAAATATATTTAATTATTTTTCAGCAGTTAAACCTGTATGTGTTGTACTACTTGACTTACTTCATAGACTTAGAAATGACATTTTATGCTTATTGTATAGAAGTGCAGACGTTGGAGGAATTATTTGGAAGATGGAGAGGATTTGAAGAGAGGCATATGGGTTTTATTGAATTGGCAAGTTCAGGGAATTATAGTACAATGGACAGGATGGATGTGAACTAATCCATTAGAAGCTAGGAGCAAGGATACAATTAATATTTTCTGCATGGGTTTGATATTAAAATTAAAGAAAATTATCAAATCTCACTTGCAGTTAATCATGATTCTTAGAATCACATCTGAACCCAGAAATTGTTCCAGACTTTTTATTGGAATTAAAACAGTGGCTCACCCTGTTTGTGAAAGCCATCTAATGATAGGGAACTTCAGTTGTGAGGTTCATATCACGTGATGTTATGCTGGAATGTCCAGTTGTCTAAATGTCCATTTCAGCATAATGTTTCTTGCATTTCTCAACATGTAGCAGGTGTGATCTCAGCTGGTGCACTGAAAGCAAAGTTGAATTTCATCATCAGTGTCTTCCATTTTTGAGGGATGACTTCTAATGTATGGCAAGAGGTCCACAATTTGCTTTGTGGACTTCTATTGTCAGTAGGGGAAGGTCGGTAGGGAACCTTTGTTTTGCGGATGTTAGATTTAAACCCATTCTTTTGTATGCTTCAGTGAATGAGTTAACAATGACTTGGAGCTTGGCATCTGGACATGTGCATATATGTGTGTCATCAGCAGTTCAGTGAGTGAAGTTGGGTGACTGAGGTTCTGGACTGGAAGTGGCATACATTCAGCAGTTTCCCATTTATCTTGCAGATTAGCCCCATTCCTGTGGGAAGCTTGTTGGAGGTGAGGTGTAGCACTGCAAGTGTACGTTGCAAATATTGTTCAGCCCTGTGAGGTTCATCCAATATCAGCTGAAGTTATGCTGGAAACCCTCTCAGGATATTTCCAAGGTAGAAAAGAAACCTGTCTGATTTAAGAGGTGCAAGAGTGACAATGAAGAAGTAAGCAATTTTGAATGAAAGCAAGAACAACAACAACAACAACAAGAAAGGTCTTCAGAATGGAAACTACTGTGGGAATTTGAGATCACCGATGACAAAAGATTGCACAACTGTATGAATGGAAATCTCCAATAAGAAACACAAAAGAGGCAGATTATTTTAGTTTAATAAGAGGTAAGGCACGGGCACTTTGGATCACAGCAATGTAATCTGAATTCAGAAAGAAAGATTGATGAGAAAAAGAACTCCATGTTTTGTAGAATATTTTACAGCACACTGAAACTATCTATCATGAGAATAGTTTGACGATATCTGTGCCAGCCACATTTTAATTAGAATGGAACTATTTCTGTGAATAATGCTGAGGGAGTTCTGTTATCGTGTTTATCTGTTTCTCTCTGAGTAAAACCCTTTACCCAAGTAAGAATCATTAGATTAATATTCCAGATATTGATTTTGTTCTGCCAAGAATGGTGCTGACTTGTTGCATAGAGCAAATACAGAAAATTTCATGACCTACCAATCTGAACATTGTACTAAAGCAACACTTCTAAGCAACCCTAAATTTTAGGATCTTCTGACAGCAGTCCATTGGTCAGGGATTTGTAGTTCGGTTTCTTCAAGTGAAATGGGATTTGTAGTTTCTGCTTTGTAGAGAAACCAATTCTGGGAGAACACCCTGTGTCTGAAGGGACATGCATTAGTGCAGTTTTTCCACGTGAGCTTTGCTGGAGAGTACGTTGTAGCATTGGTTAGATCAGTGTGTTTGTGTGTGCAACGTGGGTATCTGTGTGTGCATAGGGTTCATATATCCATGTATATATGTGCTAAGTTTGTGCAGCAGAGCTTGCAATCTTCGTCACTCCCATTGCCATTGGACCCATACCTCAGTCTGTCAAGACTGTGTAGGAGTTAATGCACAATGGCCAACCCACATTAAAAGAAATCACGCACAGGCATTTTCCACTCCTCAGATCTGAAGTGGAAACAGGTCATCCTTGATTCTGAAGTTCAGCCTAAGATGAATAGGCTGTAGCTCAGAAGATTGTCTTTTAATTTTGCAAAAAATCGTGCTGGTCCCTCACTACAGTTCAGTTCATAAATAATTAAAGACGGGCAGATGTCAAATTCATCACGTGGATGGTCATGTGTGGGACTGGGATGCCCAGTTTTTATCTCCTTTTTAAAATAAAATGATCATTTGTGAATTTGATGATTTTGCTAATGCTGGCTGCAAAATTGCATAGCAACAGTTATGTGGCCCTGTGAGTAATGATTTGCTTTCAGTTTGCTGTGGAAGTTACAAATACATATTTTTAACATTACTCACACTACTCAGAAAATTAGTGCAATAGCACATGTGTCCTGTGAAGTCAATCCTTGTACGATGCTGATTTGATGATGGCCCTGTAAGACTGAGTCACAATCTGCCAAAGTGGTCATGTCAATAATGCATGAGCATCTGGTGTTTAGCTGTAGTGGGGAAATCCTTTTGCTGTACTTAAAGGAATCCTCAGCAACTTGCATGTTTTATAGTGATAATATTCTATTATCACTGCCCAGAGTGTCCAGGCTTGAACTGAACTGGAACCTGCAGCTACCCCTTTAATCTCTTCCTTTGTCAAAGTCAGAGTCGAGTTTATTGTCATAGGTACAAGTACATGTATGCACAATGAAAAATTTACTTGCAGCAGCATCACAGGCACAAGACATTAGAGACAACATTCACAAGAAAAATATAAATTAAACATAAATTGTACAAAATTATACAAAAAAGAATACAATTAGAACAAAAAACAATATTCCTTGTAGTACAAAGTGATCAAGGTGGTCATGATGTTGCTATACTGAGGTACTGATTAGGGTTGTGCAGGTTGATTCAAGGACCAAATGGTTGAAGGGAAGGGAAGCTGTCCTTGAAACTGGTGGTGTGGGACTTCAGGCTTCTGTACTTCCTAGCTGATGGTAGCTGTGAGAAGATAGCATGGCCCAGCTGGTGGGGATCTTTGATGATAGATGTTGCCTTCTTGAGACAGCACCTCACGTAGATACTTTCAGTGGTGGGGACGGATATGCCCATGATGTATTGGACTGAGTCCACTACTCTCTGCAGCTTCTTACATTCCTGTGCATTCAAATTGCCATACCAGACCATGATTCAACTGTATATCTGTAGAAGTTTGTTAGAGTGTTCGATGACATGCTGAACCTCATTGTGTGCAATTCTGGTCACCTCACCATAGGAAGGATGTCAAGGCTTTAGAGAGGGTACAGAGGAATTTTACTAGGATGTTGCCTGGATTAGAGGGCATGTGCTATCAGGAGAGGCTGGACAAACTAGGGGTCTTTACTCTGGAGCGGTGGAGGCTGAGAGGTAATCTGTTGGAAGTGTATACAATTATGGGGGGCATAGATAGGGTGGACAAGCAATATATTTTTCCCATTATTAAGCAATCCAATACCAGATGGCATGCATTTAAGGTGAGGGGGGTAGGTTAAGAAGAGACGTGAGGGGTACATTTTTTACTCAGAGAGTGGTAGATGCCTGGAATGCATTGCCTGATAGGATGGTGGAGGCAAATTCATTGGGGCTTTTAAGAGGGGCTTGGATGGGCACATGAATGAGAGGAAAATGGAGGAATATGGGCATTCCTTAGGTAGGAGGGAATAGCTATGTCGGCACAACATTGTGGGCCGAAGGGCATGTTCTGTGCTGTACTGTTCTATATTGTACGTTCTATGTTAACTTTCTAAGAAAGTAAAGATGTGGGCGTGCCTTCCTTCTGATTGTATCTATGTGCTGGGTCTAGGGGCACAAATGGCTCAAGTGGAAGAATTGTTATCTGTCCCCATTGGGGCCACAGCATGACGGAGGAGGAGGAGAAAGCCTGAAGTGTAGGAGGCCAAAGTTGGGAGGGGAAGCCGATGTGGCTCTGAGGGCCTGCTTAAACTGGAATATACAAAGCAGTTATCAGCCAAAGCCTTCTGAAGTAGCGGATTCCAAAGATTTACACCCACTCCGTAAAGAAATTTCTCTAGTTGATCCTTACCCTAAGACTATACACCTTAGTTCTAGACGGGCAACAACTACCCTGTCAATCTCTTCTAGAATCTTGTCTCAATAAGGTTTTAGTTTGTGTAGGCTAAACTCCCTCAATTGATCCTCTTAGGATTAGCTACTCATTACAAGTCTGTGCCACATTGACTGCAAGGCCAGCATATCTTTCGGCAGGTGTAGAAACCACTGCTTGGTGTACACAGTTTTTGGTGCACTAAATCTGCATTGCTATTCATCCAAACTCCAATCAGATCCTTCACAAATGAAGCCATGAAATTGACCAAAAACACATTGGAGATAGTTTTAGTATACACCCAGAATCATGGGACCTTTGTTGTTTCCAACAGGTGTGAAGTGACAGAATGGTGCAGCTCGTAGAGCTCTGCCTCACAGCTCCAGCTATCTGCTTTTTATCCTGACCTCCAGTCCTGTCTGTGTGGCGTTTATCTGTTTTCCCTGTGACTGTGTGGGTTTCCCTTGGGTGCTCTGACTTCCTCGTTGGTGACTGTAAATTGCCCCTAGTATAAGTGTGTGAAAGAGTATGGGAGGGCGTGGGGGCAGAGGGGGAGAGAGTTGAGGGAAATATCAGGAGGATAAAATGGGATTAGTATAAACGGTTGGTTGATGGTCAGTGTTGAAGGACCTGTTTCCATGCTGTATGACTCAGTGAGTCCAGGACATGGTCCAATTGAATGTGATTCTGGTAACTTGCTGCACAATTATCTGAACAAGCACATCTTCTTGGTGGTTTGACAGCAGCAACACACACAATGGTTTCCATTAGAAGAGAGAGGCTGCAGGGGAAAGGAGAGAGCTCCAATATTAGTGAAAGAAACCTGGCATTCTCATCAGTGAAATGGACACCAGAAGGGGGATCCTCCTTGCCAGGTGGGCCAGGAAATAGAGTAGGACCACCAGAGGAAGAGATTGGCAGGAAGTGGCTCTAGTTGTGTCCAACAGCTGTGAGAAATCCCACTCATTTGAGAAATGCAGAAATAAATTTTCATCTAACAAAAACTGAAAATGCTCAAAATACTCAACAGGTCAGGCAACCTCTGCGAAGAGGGAAACATAGTTAATGCTTGAGATCAATGACATTTTGTCAGTTTCAGATCATCAATCTGGTATGTAAACTGTTTCTATTTTACAAATGCTGCCTGACCTGCTGAGTATTTCCAGCATTTTCTGATTTTTAAAAAATTTTATGTTTATAACATTTACATTTGAATGTTTTCTCAAGGATGAGTTGCCTACTACCGAAAACAATTACAGTGAGTCATTTTAATGACTAGATCAGGGATTCATTCATTGATGTATTATGATCAGTAAGTTTTACAGAGGATGAAAGAGGCTAGCTGGATTGTCTTCAGCCGGACTGTGTCTTGTGTTGCTTCCTGCACGATCCCCATAGTTACTCTCAACCTTTGCGGCCACAGCACTTCCAATGTCCTCAAAGAGTAACAAGTACAGAGAATCTGATTCTACAAAGAGATGGTAACAGAGCCTGTCACTGAGAGCTCCAGATACAGTGCTGTGTCAGCACCATTCTGTAAGAGGCTGTCATTATAACATCGGTCTGTGCATGGGCAATGGTTCACCACACATTGGAGGCTTGCTGCTAGTCCAGGTGGTGGTTGTTTGCACCACATTACATTAAGTGACATTCTCTGGACTACTGGGGAATGGAGAGCAGAATCATTGCTTCAACATACTGATGTAGTCTCCACATCATGACAGGTAGATATTGTTCTCATTGCTGCTCCATAATAGAACTGGAGGGCTCTTGGATTGCTGTGACTAAGGGAGTTCTCTCGTCACCACAGCATAGACCAAACTACCTTGTGCTACGCCTGAAGATCAGGGTGACTGAGAATTGCTTGCTCCCTGTTGTGATTTCCACCAACATATCCAAGTCTGTGGAGTGATCAGCAACTGTATCATCCACATAGGAAAGCATTCTACTTCCCCATTAACAGCTGAAAGCACAGCTTTGATGATAGAGCTCTTGTGGATGGGCAATGAGGCAGCAAACAGTATGATTAAAACTGTACTTGGAACTGTCTGGGCATGAAATGATGATATTGAGGTGGAATCATGAGTTTTATGTGTTCTGGGAGAATGCACAAGCTAGTAATTCACGATTGTCCCAGTGCATGCTTTCCAGTGTTATCCAGTTTGCCCCCATAGACTTAAATTCTCTCATTTGATCACAGTTAGACCTGGAGCAGTGTGAAGAAAACTTATGAAGATTCCAACTTTTTAGATCCAAAATGCATCTTCACTGTACCTTTCCTGGAGATATTGGGAATTACCTCATAGCTCATATGAGACCAATGCCAACAGCTCTGAGAGGAGCCATCTTTGCCAAGGTAACTGAGGGTGAAGAGGTCTGGATGGAGGAGAAAGGGTCTGACATAGTTGGGATGGAACAGAAGACCCGAGGTCGGCCAAGTGGAGCATTCTGATGATCCTCATCTTCTTCACTGTTTATCACACCTCAAGTTTTGTATCAGCTGCAAGCTTTGAAAATTTTACCCTGCACATTTTGATCAAAGTCATGCTGAAAGAATCATGGGCCCCAGTACTGATCCCTGAAGAACACCAGCGTTCTACTACCCTTGAATCTGAAAGAACACTACTGATGTGGGCTTTGTTTTTTGTCCTTTAGTCAATTTCCTGTCCATGATAACATTAATCCTCCCATTCTATGGGCCTCACTTTTCTAACCATGGAGAGAACAAAAGGCCAAAGGTTTTCTTGTTGGACCAGGTGAAGCCTTCTTGTTCTTTCTTGCCCAGAGAAGTCATGGAGTCATGGAACACAGAAATCAGACCACCAAGTGCGCATCGACCACCAAGCACCCATTTACACTAATTTTACTCTCCCCATATTCCCGTCAACTCCCCCACTCCTCCCCAGATTCTACGTGTCACTTATACACTAGGGGCAATCCTACAATCCTGTGCATCTTTGGGACTTGAGAGGATACTTCAGCAGTAACAGGAACAATGTGCAAGCCCTATACAGATAGCAATGGAGTTCAGAATTGAACCTAGGTCACTGGAGCTGTGATCTCTACTAGCTGCTGTGCTACATTGAACCTACTTACTATATTCAGACTGAATTATTTATCCTACACATATCTCACACACACACACACACACACACACACACACACACACACACACACACACACATTTTCATTATTCATTCATTTTTTAATCTGGAGACTTATTATGAAGTTGATCATATTTCATTTGTGGTTGTTTTTAAGCTAATGTGTTTTGGTGCTATATGGAATGTGGATTGCTTATATTTAAATATGCCGGCAGCTATCCAGGTGCTCCCAAATTCCTCATCTCTGATGGCCAGAAATGTCAAAACTCTACTAATTACTGCATCTTCTTTAGCAGTTGTTATCTAGGAAACATATGGAGGCCACCTCCGCTTCTCCACCTTTGCGAAGTTTCATGTACCCACTCCTGGGAATGAGGAGCAGAAAAGATTAATCATTGAATATAATGTCAACTGCCCACCCAATGAATGGACTGCATTTAATGAGGGCAATCATTAGAGAAAGATATCACATGTGAGAGTAGTGGATGGATGATGGTTGGAGAAGTGAGGGTCTTTAGAGCTGGACATTCAGGAAAGGAATCCAGATATACTTTCCCATACAAGAGTAGAAATCAGTATTTTTGTCTTCAGCTGGCTGTGGGGACAAAGAACAATTGGAGCCTTCAGGGCAGCTAGATTCTTGTTTATTAAGGTTTCAAAGGGGCTGGAACAAAGACAGGAATGTAGCTCAACTGTAGATATCCAGGATTGAATTAAATGATGGGCCAGGTTCAGGGGACTGAATGGCCTATCTCTGTCTCTAATGGTTCTAAATTCCTTTGTTTATTGTGCACAGGTTCATAACCCAATGACACAAAGCACGTAAAACACATAATTACGTCACTGGCAAATAACGAACACTGTAACTGAAGGTGAGGCTTGTTTAAAGTAGTGGTGCAATCTACAAGTGCAGTCAATATTTCCCCATCGACAGTAAAGGATAATTTCTTTTGAAGTTACATTGCTTTTGACTAACACATTGATTTTTTCGAGTTTAAGAACAGTACTGTAACATCTGCTTCAGCTGACTTTGACCATGTGTGTCTTCAGGTTTTAAGGCACTTTGATACAATATCCATTAGAACAAGTTTCTTCTTGACCAAATTATTCTAATACACCAATAGAAAGTCCAAAGAAATTCAAGGCCCTTCTGCAACTGGGAGGCAGCCATCTCCTTTCTTATCTTCTGTGAAACAGGAAAAAAGGCAGCATTAATTTCCTCTCGTATTTTTGCATTCTTTGAACTAAATCGTAAAAAAAAAGGCTTTTGGCCACATAATGGGACTGCTGTATTTTTATAGATGCAACATTTAAAAAAAATGCATAAACTAAACAGCTGGGAGGAGGAATGATTATCTGAAATGACCCAAATGCTTTTTACTTCGTTTTCACTGCTTCCCATGCTAATTAGTTTGACAAGTTATATCTCCTAACTCACAGCAGGAGGACTGAAACTGCATTTGTGTTGGGTGCATTTGAATTAGTTAGAGAGGTTCGCATGCTCAGTATGCATGATCAACGGCTGACGTGGCTGTGATCAGGACCTGAGGTTTCCTGATGTAAACACAGAGTCTGTGTGGACCTGTTGTGGGCAGCATGAAGAGGAGTCTCCAAGAATAAAGGAGTAAAAACACCATCTACTTATGACAGCATTTTGCCATGAGTGAAAATAATAAAATACATCTGACAGGTTTTCATGCATATTAATAATCATATAAAAATTATAACCATCTGAAGGTGGCACAGACAGTAGTGCTGCTGTCTTGCAACTCCACTGATCCAGGTTCAATCCTGCCCTCCTCCGCTATCTATGTAGAGATTTACACATTCTCTCTGTGACTGCATAGGTTTCTACCACATCCCAAAAACATGCTTGCAGGTTGTTAGAAAAATTGCCTTGATTGTGTAGGCAAGGAGTTGAATCTGGGAGGAGTTGATGGTAATATAGGGACAATTAGTGGGAGAAATGGATCGCTCTGTGAGACAGCATGAGCTGATTGGCTGAGTGATCTTTTTCAATGTCAAAAGGAAACATGGAATATGGAACTCCACTGCAATGAACCCCCAAATTAATTACAGAAAAATGTACATGACTAATTGCCTAAGAAATATTAAAGATACATCATAATGAATTGGATGAAAATTCTACCTCTAATAATAGTTCATATGATTATTAAAGTCACAAATGACAAAAAAAACTCCATGAAAAGTACTAACTGAAGTATAAAAACAAAATTTCCGGAAGCAGTCAGAAGATCCAATAGCATGCTGTCAGCGAAAAGGAGGCAGGTAGAATTTACTGAAAACAAAATTGCGAGGTTTTGTGTTATGTAATTAAAGTTTCAAGGATTTTGAGAATGTTCAAAGGAAACTTTTCCACTGGGTATGACAATTGAGGACAAAGGAATGTAACTGTGCTATTGGGCGAATTACGAAGGACATCCTGAAATGGTGGTAGGTGTGTGGAAATCTCCCCACATGAATCTGAGATTGGTAGAATTTTGCCAGCCAAGGTTTTTTAAAAGAGATGGGTGAGTGGAATTAGGATATAGGTCATGGTCTCACTGAATGGCAAAATCATTCTTGAAGTTCTAGTCCTTCCATGTTTCTAAGTTCCAAATTGACCAGCACCTTGAGGCAAAATGGAACATGAATTTAATTGCTGCTGGCTGATAAATGATTTGTGCCCCTTTGTCAATAGCTTTGTGGAAATTATATCTTGCCCGTAACTCCTCTGTGAGCTTCATGAAATCGTTGCATTTCATATCGTGCTCATTAAACTTGCCAAAGCTAAGTATAATAATTAACAGCATATCTGCCTATTCAGTGAAATGAAATTGTTAATAGTTCCAAATCAATGGCTCAGAAAGTAAACAATTACAAGTAAAATTACTCTTCAGTGAGGAGGCACAGGTAAGAACAGGTAAGGTTTTATTTTGTTGTTGATCCTTAATACTTGATTCAGTGTAGACAGGATGGTAGTTAGGATAGTGGAATGGCCCTCCTGAAAGATGTGGGAAGTCAGGGAACTTCACGGTCTCCCTGATGACTCCATCTGTAGGAAGTGGACCCAGCTGCCACTCTTGACAGACCGGGTCAAGGAACTGGAGCTGGATTTGGATGTACTCAGGATCATCTGGGAATCTGAGAACATCATAGATGAGGCTTTTACGGAGGTGGTCACACTCAAGGTACAGACTTCAGATAGATGGGTGATCACCAGGAAAAGCAAGGGGAATAGGCAGTCAGTGCAGGGTTCCCCTGTGGCCATTGCCTCTCACTGACAGGTATACTGAATACTGTTGAGGGGCATGTTCTTTCAGGGGCTAGCAGCAGTAGTCAGGTCTCTGGCACTGTGACCGGCTTTGAGGCTCAGAGGGAAAGGGTGCAGTCAGACAGGGTGACAGTGATGGGAGACTCAATAGTGAGGGGGACAGACTGGAAGTTCTGTGGCCACAAAAGAGACTCCAAGATAGTGTTTTGCCTCCTGGATGCCAGGCTCAAGGATGTCTCTGAATGACTGCAGAAAATACTTGAGGTGGAGGGCGAACAGCCAGAGGTCATTTTACATGTTGGTGCAAACGACACAGGTCGAACAAGGGATGAGGTCCTGTAGAATGAGTACAGGGAGTTAGGTAAGAAGTTAAGAAGCAGGACCTCGAGGGTGGTGATCTCTGGATTACTCCGTGCCACATGTGAGCGAGGTCAGAAATAGAAGGATGGGCCAGATGAATTTTTGGCTGAGGACCTGGCGCAGGGGGCAGGGATTCAGGTTCTTGGACCATTGGGATCTCTTCTGGGGTAGAGACAATCTGTACAAGAGAGATGGGTTGCACTTGAACCAAAGAGGGACCAATATCCTTGCGGGGAAATTTGCTAATGCTACACAGGAGGGTTTAAACTAGATTGGCCTCGGGGTGGGGCGGTGTGGTGGTGGTGGGACTCTGAGCAGGAGCAAGTCATGGGATAAAGCAGTAACCAGTGAGAGCAAGTTTCATAATCAGGATAGCCAGGGGCACAGTAAAGGCAGGGAAAGGATACCCAGTTAAACTGCCAGGAGGACTCAGCAGGTCGGGCAGCATTGAAAGGGTATCACCTGAAATCAAAGATGTGAAACTTACACATTTAAATCAAGCATGTTGTTATTGCATACAACCTCTGCTGAAAGATGGCTGTCTGATAGTGTGGTAATTGCTTAATCAATTGAGATTTTAACACAGAGGTCTATGTTCCTTACACAGATTTCCCTTGCTTCTCAATAATAGTCTTTGAAAGTGTGGTGACAACACAACAATATTTAAGGGGGCTAATTAAAACTCATGGAAGTATTGTGATCGGTATAGAATAGTTTGTTAATTACTAATGGGAAAGGATCTATTGGAAATGCTTTTGCTGAAAATTTATTTTTTGTGCTTTGGAGATTTTTTTGAGTCACTTCAGGATGCATGATGCACTGGCTGCCTTAACTTGTGCCTTGAATGAGGAGCTCTATAAAAAAGACCACCAGCAATAACCCCGTGAATGAGAAACCTGAAGCTGTTCATCAGGGGACAGAACAGAAGGGATCAGTCTTGTATTTCTACTGCCTATTTCGTGGTCTCAGCTTGTCTTAATCATCTGAATTAGGTGAGCAGGCAGTGTACTAAGTCCAACCATCTTCAGCTGTTTCATGAATGCTCTTCCTTCTATAATAAGGTGAGAAGTGATGCTGTTTGTGGATGACTGTACAATATTCAACTTAAATCAAACTCCTCAGTAAGTGAACTAGTCCATGCCAGCATACTGTAAAACATGGCAAGTAATGTTTGTGCCCAAAGGGACCTGGCAATGACTGTCTCCATCAAAAGGTCCAATTTCCTACCCTTGATATTCAATGACATTATCATTCTCCATGCTCGCCCCATGCCTCCATCAATATTCTGGATGGTCTCCATTGACTAGCCATATATATACCATAGCGTGAATAGGTAAGAGGCTAGGTAATCTGCAACAACTGACTCACCTCAAATTCCCTACAAGGCAGAAATCCAGTATATGATGGAATACTTTACATTTTTCTGGATGAGCTTGGGTCCAATAACTCTCAAGAAGCTTGGGGGTCTCCAGGAGAAAGCTGCTCACTTGATTGGTACCCCATCAACCACTGTAAAACTTCATTCCTTACATTGCACAGAAGCTGCAGTGTGTACCATCTACAACATGAACTGCAGTTGCTTAGTTAGACTGTTCCAACAGACAAGGTCAAGGGCAGCAGCCACATGGAAAACATACTACCTGCAGTTTCCTCTCTAAGTTACACACTATAATGGTATGCAAATATAATCCTGATCTTTTATTTTTACTGGGTTTAAGTCCTGAAACTTTTTCCTCAACATTACTCTGGGAATACTTTCACCAGAAAGGCTGCAGTGCTTTAAGAAGGCAATTCACCATTGCTCTCTCGAGGGCAACTAGGGGTGGGCACTAAATGCTGATCTTACCAGCAATGCACAGATTCTGAAAAATGTAATAGAAAACACAAAGCCAGAAGTATAAACAGCAAGCAGATGTGTTATTAATCCTGGGGGATTGTTGATTTGACACCACCTCTTCAAATTGGCCCATGACAATGCAGCTAGCACCATGTGTTATGTATACATAGGAAACTTGACATACTGGCTCGCCCTTGGTGCAGGGAATGATTAACAACATGGATTAAGGGTCTACCAATTAAATGTGCCCTGGACTGGAACTGTAAAGGGTTTGTTTTACTTATGAAACACCACACACTGAAAAGCATGTGGAGAATTGCATAATACATTCATAAAGCTACATCAGCTTCTGTTGGGCCAACAGGTGACTCTCAGGGACAAGAGCTCACCATTGGCAATCAAGACTCCACAAAAGAGGACCCCTCTTACAATGGGAGCAATGGAGGCAACAGCAATGTGTTGGAAACCATCATGGGGGGTGATGTGCAGTTTTAGACCTCTGGGCAAACTGGAGATGGACTACAGGGAAGGTCTGACTTTGTTTTCATGTGGGCACTGACTTTGCCTTCAGCTACAACACAGTAGGCAGAAGATCAAGGTAAAGGAGAAAGAAGGTTAGAGGAGCATGAAAATACAAAGAGGAACTGATGGCAGGTGCTTGGATTATCACTTTCTGCTTCCAAAAAAGCCCAAGGAAGCTCAAAGAATGCAGGTATCTGTGCCCACATGCAACAAGGCTTGGGAAATATGCAGAAATGAATTGATAAGTGACAAGCAACTTCTGTACCATGCAAGTAAAGGATAATGGTCACCTTCAAATTCCAGAGTAACTTTTCTCCTTGGTTTTTAATTGCATCAACATTGCCATTTGCATCATCATCAATGCCTTTCAGTTGGCCATTGATCAGAAATTTTCTGAATCAGACACATAATTAATGTTGCTGCAAGAGCAAATCAGAGGCTGGATATTTTGTAGTGTGGGGCTTATCTCCTGACTCATCACAGTCCACCGAGCAAATACAAAACACAAGTCAGGATTGTGATGGAATATTGGAGACACAAGAGACTGCAGATGCTGGAATCTGGAGCAAACAACGATCTGCTGCAGGAACTCAGTGGGTTAAGCTGCATCTGTAGGAAGAAAGGAATGGTCGATGTTTCAGGTCAAAGCCCTGCATCAGGACTCACAAATCAGGATAAGGAGTGCCAAAGTAATTTGTACGTTGAACTGTGTGGTGTGTGCAGTTTTGCAATACCTTCCATTGCAGAAAGCAGATTAAAGCCATATATAATACAATTTATATTTACGCAGATGATACCGGAGATAAGAAGCTATAAACCAAGGGTAAAACTCAGGTACTGTTTCTTCTTTAGCAGGGTAACAAAATGGAGATTTACAGGTGGCTTTTAACATTATGAAGGATATTGATTTCTATGACTCGGGTTATTTTTGATTCAGTGAACATGGACTTGCCAAAGCAAACCGTTGCTTTATCCCTGTCATAATCCCTAAGTAATGTCCAGCAAATATCCTTTAAATGTTAATGACACCATTACCAGAGGATTAACCAGGTTATGGATGTATCTTCTTGACAGGCAGATGTCCTACTCTGCCATCCCCATAAGAAATCCACTTAATCCCCCACCCAATGGAGTCTCGCAGCCAGCACAGTGTGGATTTTCTCATTCTCAGGCAATGCAAATATCCCTCCTTTTGTGGTGGGGGGGGGGGGGGAACCATCAACAAAAAATTACCAACCTCTCTGCTGGAAGAGGATTTCCCAGAATATTGAACATTATATAATGTGTAAAAGCAAAACAAATCAAAAATAAGAAAATACAAGACAAAATTATTTTCAGTACAGGTGCCTTTTTTTAAATCTGCATTTCACAAGGTTAGCATTTATATTCAAACTGTGCTTTAGTTCCTGATCATTGGGCCATCAACTCTCCCTTCTTGCAGCCTGATTCTCTCACAGACAAAGTCATTAAAAACCCCATCAGGTGTCTGCCATTTTTTCAGAGACACAGAAAACGTTTGCTAAGGCTTTCTCTTCCATACTATAACTGCACTAAAGAAAAGGCTTAAATGTGTCCAAGCAAATGGTGCTGCACAATCTCTTTAGTGTTGATTAAGTGTGTATTGGTAACCAAAGAAACAAGGTTAAAGGAACAAATATCTTCATGCTGCCTTTGGGAAATGACAGGTGGTTCTCAGACAGCAAGTTCAAAAGGTAGCACTGCCAATAATACTGGCGACAGCTTGACCTAGTGCTGATCTGTATTTGCCAGAAGCATCAAAAGCAATTGCTGTGAGATGTGATGTATTTTGGAGATAGATTTGGTGACAAAAAGTGACACTATTGTGTAAAATGCCTCAATTTTCTGTAAAAGTGATGAGATACAGACACTAAAATATTTCACCAGAAAGTATTTGCTTGTCTGTGAATTTCTGTTTTCTTTGAATATCATTGTTCAGTCACAGCAAAGGCAAACACTGCTGACATACTGTTGACTGTGTCGCTTGCCTCTTCAGCATCCATAATTTATGTCCCGGAGGGACCCTGATGTACCTTTTCTACACCAACTGAATTTACTTCTAATCACTGTTTTAAAGGACATCCAATTGCATGAGGACAAACAGAGCATTTTTCTCATCTTTCACTCAATGAACAGTTTATTGGAAAAGGAAAACATGCAAAATGGTCTTACATTTGATGGCATTCACTGTGCCTCATAAACCTGGGATTAAAATATAATATATAGAAGTGCAAAGATCTATGGGCAGTTGGGAGCTGGTGTGTGTGGTAGAGCTGGTGAGGTGGTGGGCGGGGGGGGTGGGGGGGGGCGGGGGGGGGGTGGCCACTATTTAGTGGTTAAAGCTTGGGGAAATCAACTTGTCCAAACCACCATCTTCCACCACTTAACTAAAGCATGTTAGTCTGGATACAGGTAAGCATCCATAAGAATGATGGGTTATAAGTTTCAAAACATTAGCCTGCAAATTACAACACTGTAACTGTTTAGGCAATTTAACCACAAGCCACTATTCAGCTGGGGTATATGGAACCCATCTATGAGAGGGATAAAGATGTAACTCAGAAATATGTCAATATGTACCATTCCCAATAAATACTAATTCAAGCCTGCTTCAATGGATGGTTTAGTTCACAATACATGCTGAGAGGTTACATTTGGTGGTCTGGAAAAAATGAAGATTTCAATATCTGATTTGCACTTGAGGGCTCTGTTCTATCATATTAACAGGGATTGGTAGTTGGTAATTGTTTTATTATTGTCACATGTACCGAGGGTACGGTGCAAAACTTCATTTTTCATGCCATCCATACAGGTCATTTCACAACATTAGTACATCAAGGTAATGCCAGGGAAAAGCAATAACAGAGTGCAGAATCTAGTGTTATAGTTACAGAGAAAGTGCAGTGCAGGCAGATAATAAGGTGCATGGTCATATCAAGGTAGACTGTGAGGTCAAGACTCCATCTTATTGTACAAGAGATCCATTCAATAGTCTTATAAAGCAGGATAGAAGCTGCCCTTGTGCCTTGTGGTATGTGCTTTCAGATTTTTGTATCTTCTTCCCAACGGGATGGGGGAGAAGAGGGAATGTCCAGGGTGGGAGGGATCTTTGATTATGTTGGCTGCTTTTCTGAGGTGCACAAAGTATAGAGAGTGTCCATGGAGGGGAGGCTGGTTTTCATGATGTGCTGAGCTGTGTCCACAACTCTCTGTAGTTTCTTGTGGTCTTGGGCAGAGCAGTTGCTATACCAAGTCATGATGCATCCAGATAGGATGCTTTCTATGGTGCATCGATAAAAATTGGTGAGGGTCAATGGGACATGCTGAATTTCCATAGCCTTCTGAAGAAGTAGAAGTGCTGATGCGCTACCTTCATCGTGGTGTCTACATGGTTGGACCAGGACAATCTATTGATGATGTTTACACGTAGGAACTTGAAGCTCTCAACCATTTCCACCTCAGCACCATTTATGTAAACAGGGTCATGTGCTTCACCCTGCTTCCTGAAGTCATTGACCAGCTCTTTTGTTTTGCTGACATTGAGGGAACGGTTGTTGTTGTGACACCATGTCACTAGGCTCTTTATCTCCTTCGACTCATCATTATTTGAGATTCAGCCCACTATGGTGGTGTCATCTGCAAACTCTTAGATGGAGTTAGAGCAGAATCTGGCCACACATTTATGAGTGTATAGGGAGTAAAGTATGGGGCTGAGGACGTAGCCTTGTGAGGCACCAATGTTGAGGTGGAGGTGTTGCTGCCTATCCTTACTGATTGCGTTCTGTTGATCAGGAAGTCAAGGATCCAGTTGCAAAGGGAGGTGTTGACTCCCAGTTCTAGTAGTTTGGAGATGAGTTTGTCTGGAATTATGGTATTGAAGGCAGAGCTGTAGTCAATAAATAGTAGTCTGACGTATGTTTCTTTGTTACCCAGATGCTCCGGAAATGATTATACGACCGGGGAGATTGCATCCACCGTGGACCTATTTCGGCAGTAGGTGAACTGCAGTGGGTCAAGGTTGTCAGGGAGGCTGGAGTTGATGTGTGCCATGACCAGCCTCTCAAAGCACTTTATGGTGGTGGATGTCAGAGCCACCAGGCGATAGTCATAAAGGCACATTACCTCATTTTTCTTTGGGATCTCACCAATACTGTATGACATTGAGCTAAGAAGGCAAGGAGCACCAGCAACACCAGTGGATACAGCAGCAATAGGAATGGCACAGACTGGATCACCCCCTGCAGGAGATGGAGAAGTATATGAGCGGCACACCGTTAATTACTGAAATGCAGTTCTGCAGGAGGAAGGACATCAGCAGAAATGTTCAGCTCACACGAAGCCAAGCCTGCACATGCCTGCGTGGTGTGTGGCAGAGGATCAGCTTCCTTGACCTGTGGCTCATGGTGCTTAGGATCTTGGTGGTGGAAGGAACTTGCAGATCCCTGGTATGAGTCCAGCTGTCAAGAAGACCCTGGTTCTATGAATTAACAGTCACTGTCAAAGCCAGAGACCAGGGTTCAATTCTGGCCACTGTCTGTAAGGAGTTTGTACGTTCTCCCCATGTCTGCATAGGTTTCCTCCGGGTGCTCCGGTTTCCTCCCACATTCCAAAGATGTACGGGTTAGGAAGTTGTGGGCATGCTATGTTGGCGCCGGAAGCATGGCGACACTTGCTGGCTGCCCTCAGAACACTCTACGCAAAAGGTGCATGTCACTGTGTGCTTCAGTGTACCTGTGACTAATAAAGATCTGATCTGATCTGATCTGATCTGATCTGATCTGATCTTATCTTATCTTATCTTATCTTATCTTATCTTATCTTATCTTATCTTATCTTATCTCATCTTATCTCATCTTATCTCATCTTATCTCATCTCATCTCCTTTGTCTTGGTATCCTTCCAGAACTCAGCAGAAGCACTTGAATGATTTTGCATTCAGCTTCCCTCAAAGGTGTGGTGGGTGAAAGATGGGCTGGCACTGCATTCAAGCAATTCCGAGCATTTTTCCAGCTAGAGTCAATTGGCACTCAGGTTTGCAGCTCTGTTGAGATTCTGAGAAGTGCAGGATGTCATCCACTGCAGGCTTGGTGCGATTCAAGCACCATCTGGTCACACAAGAATGTTGATCAACTGCAAAAAAAGTTCAGCTTCATCAACATGCACTAGTGTGCCAGCACAAGAGGATCTTCATGGAAGTTCTCACAAGGTTCCTGTTCAATCGACAGCATGTTTTCCTTTTGCAGTAGTCCACACTTCCGGATCTGCTCGCACTCTGAGGCTGATTTCCTAGTTGACTGCTGGATAACAAGGGACACCCAATGTTTTTTTATTATTTGTTCTGGTGAAGGTACTTCCAGAGTGCTATTCAGTAAATATTTCCAGGATTTGGATGCACGACAATGGAGAAACAACAGTGTATTTACAAATTGGGATAGTGAGTAACTTGGAGCAGATCCTGAAGGTGGAGGTGTTACCATACACCTGTTGGTCTTCTTGTCCTTGATCAGGTTTTGAATATGCTGTCAGAATAGCCTAGCTAAATAACTTCAATGCGTTTTGCAGATGGCATAGTGTGCTTGTGAGAGAGTGCCAGAGAGAATGAATATTTGCAATACTCTGAACAGTCAGAGACATTTTCCCCAGGGCGAAAATGGCTAACACGAGGGGGCATAATTTTAAGCTGATTGGAGGAAGATATAAGGGGGACATCAGGGGTAAGTTTTTTACACAGAGAGTGGCGGGTGCGTGGAACGCACTGCTGGCAGAGGTTGTGGGGGCAGATACATTAAAGACACTTAAGAGACTCTTAAATAGCCACATGAATGATAGAGAAATGGGGGGCTATGTGGGAGGGAAGGACTAGATAGATATTAGAGCAGGATAAAATGTCGGCACAACATCGTAGGCTGAAGGGCCTGTGCTGTGCTGTAATGTTCTATGTTCTGTGTTCTATGATAGTAGATGGGGTACCAATGACTTTGCTCTTAAGAATTGTTGGAGCTGTACTCATCCTACTAGCGGAAGATATTGCATCACATGCTTGGCTTGTGCGTAGACAGTTGAGTGGCTTTGGAATGTCAGGAGGTGAGTCACTTTCTGCAAGATACCCAACCTCTGACCTCATCTTGTAGCTGCAGTACTTATGTGGATGGTTCAGTTGTGTTTCCAGACAATGGTAATCCCAGATGTTGATGGGGGAGATTTCACAATGGCAATGTCATTGAGTGTCAAGGATAGATCACTAGGTTCCCTCTTGTTGGAGATGATCATTGCCTGATGCATGAATATTACTTGCTACTTATCAGTCCATGCCTGAATGGTGTTTTTGTCTTGGTGCATACAGGTGCAGACTTCTTCTTTTTCTGAGGATTCGCCAGTGGAATTGAACATAATGCATTCATCTGCGAATATCCGCACTACTGACCAAATAATGGATGGAAGCTCATTGAGAAAGCAGCCTGGGACACTGCTCAGAAGAATTCCTATAGTACTCTCCTAGGGCTGCGATGATTGATAGCCAACATCTAAAGACATTAATCTTTGCGCAAGCTATGACCCCAACCATTGAAGTATTTTCCCATTGATTCACATTGACTTCAGTTTTGTCAGGGCTCCTTGATGCCTCATTTGATCAAATGCAGATCTGTTAGCAAGGGTTGTCATCTTCACCTCATTTTTGGAATTCAGGTTTTTGGTTCCAATTTAGATCTGAGTGGCCTTAGAAAAAACCCAAAATGAGTATTGGTAAGCAGGGCATTGGTGAGGAAGTGTCATTTAATAGCACTATCGACAACACCTTCCATTACTTAGCTGATGATTAAGTGGATGGTGATTAATGGAGGTTCCACACTTGTGCGTAGGCAGATCTGACCATCAGAACATAAGGTTGCTTGTGGTTTACTGACTGATCGTGAGGAAGCAATGTGTAAAAAAAGGAAGAATTGGGAATCAATGCCCAGTTTCCACGTCCTCTTCATCAGCATGCCCATGATGGCCCAATTATACTTCCCATTTAGCAATCTAGAGAACTTGGTGCTGCAGATCAGGGGAGTTGATGAGTAGCCAAGGCCTGGGTGACTGTCATCTTAAGCAAACCATGGGTGATTGTTGTTTTTGGTAATGCACTCTTCCTAGAATGCAGACTCTCCCAAGCTCTCTGTGACTTTGCAGCTGGGAAGCTTGCCAGTGCATTGCACGTAATTCCCAGCCATCCTAGAATTATCCAGCTCATTGTTGGCCTTTGAGTTTCAGCATCTGCATCCCTCTCAGCAGAGCTTGTAGCATCTTACAGCCTCTGTGCAGGTACTTGACTGTTGTCCCTGTCTCTGTTCGTCTCTTTTTGTTCCCATTGAGATTTGTGAAACCAAAATGCCTGACCTACTAAATTGTGAGAGTCTGACAGTAATCTCCTCTGAAGAGGCATTGTGGCCTCCTGGATAGATGATCCTACGTGATGCTCGAAGGCCTATGGGAAACTAAATATATGAATGATAATGGTCAAATGTTAGCACTCTTAAATGAGTATTTGCTTATGAATGTTTTTTTTGCTGCTGACATAATACCATTACTAGTGATATATGTTATGTAACTGTCCAATATTCTGTCCGAGGCTGCTGGGAGGTCATTCAACCCCTGATGGCCAACCAC
Organism: Pristis pectinata; assembly: GCF_009764475.1. Classification (NCBI taxonomy): domain Eukaryota; kingdom Metazoa; phylum Chordata; class Chondrichthyes; order Rhinopristiformes; family Pristidae; genus Pristis; species Pristis pectinata. The sequence continues at coordinate 118,579,362 of NC_067406.1, forward strand.
ACCAAAACTGCATAAGTACCCAGTTTTATTTTGCTCCCATGCTGTTATACGTTGTGAGAAGGTTGCAAGCTTTAGTGGGGATGGTGTATCTCAACAACATATTGGGGGAGGTATCACTGAAACAAGGTGTAGCCTTTGAATTCTTGGATTCCATTCTGCCAATCCACTGAACCAGTGCATTTTATGCACTGCAAATTACCACCCCAGCCAGTTAATTGGTTGAGAAATCCAGACATGGAGGCTGGTTCAAGAGACCACTGACCGGTATGCTGCTCCCATTCATCTGGGACCTCCCTACTCCCAATATGTTAGGACATTAAGATCCAGTCCCTAAATTCCAAGCAACCACAGAAATCGCCATCAGAAAATAATTCATCAGCTCACATCACTTTTCCCTTCCTTCTTTTTTCTGCCTCCTCACCATGTTACAACTCAACCTTTCTGTGTGCTCATCATTAATCATGATTCATCCTTTTCTGTGTCATGCTGTGTACAATTGACAAATTATCTGCAGGTGAAGTTTCTAATTTGTTCTAGTGTCAGTTCATTTTATGTCTCCTCTAAGCTGTACTGCAGTGCCACACTCAGTGATGGCTGTTCCTTGTGACCCTCAGATTGAAATGTCTTTCCAGAAAATAACATGAACGTATCTTCCTGACTCTGACTAGACTTTTGCAAAATTTAATTAGTGCCATGCTATCTTCTTTGTGCTGGGGTGACCTCATTCTCTTTCCTAGAAATGCTGATGCTGCTTAAATATCGAATTGACACTTCTTTTAGAAGGGATAGCAGGCCTCTGTCGGCCAGCCTTTAACAGAGTGGGTTCCCAGAGAGCTTGTTTCCGATCCATTGGAGGTCACATTGGATTTCATTTAAATGCTGCAAATTTACTTCCCATAGATATCAGGCAAAGAATGCCTGTCAGCGTCAGTATCCAACCATGAAGCAGGGTGGAGTGTGGATGAGAGAGAAAGTGGAGCTAAGTGGTGTTCTGTTGCAGAGGAATCCCAACAAGGAAAATAGTGTATTTATCTACGGGGTCTCTCTTATCTTCAAAACAGTTATAGAGCTGCTTCTTTTCAAGACATAAAATTACTGTGGCTTCCCTGTTGAAAAAAAATTTATTATGAAATCCTAATAGATTTTCACCTGCTTCTGGAATTTCAATGGAACTGAATTTGCAAACTGCAAACATCACCAAATTTCATCTTACAGTATACATCAAAGGGCAAGTTTTTACTTCTGCAAGCTTCCTTAATTTCTTTTTTGCAAGGTGAATCGAGACAACCTTAGGAGAAACTTGCAGGGCCATGGGTGAAGAGAAGCAAAGTATGACTAATCAAAGAACTAAAATCTGGTTTAGAGACAACAAGCTGAATTGCTTCTTTCTGTTCTGCCCAATAAGAATCTCCCGAGTGTGTTAAAAAAACATGGTGGATGAGCCTCAGGGCCATCAGGAACAATTACATGCCTGAACACCAGTTGCTTTTACTATAAATCATGTTCATTGCTCATTGTTAATTGTCATTCAAAATACAGATTTCTAAATACTTAGGTGTGGCAGCAGCATCAGACATTTAGTTCACAAAGCATATCTTTACATCAGTACTGGCATTCAACACAGCTCTCTCCAGCAATGCCTGCACACCACATTATGTTTTAAACAAGCTGTATTCTCAAAACCCTGATGGAAAAAGAGATTGCAGAACCAGTTAAACAAAGAACATTGAACTAACATCATTGGCAAACATAGCACAACATGCCAAACTTAACATTTTCCTATGCTGGCAACATGATATCAGAATGAAATTATTTCCAACATTCTTTTTAATTACTACCTCTGCAACCATCTGCTTTCCTATGTTGTCTTATTACTGCAATGAAATCTATGAAATGCTTTATATAGTAATAGAAAATAACAGATGGTCAGGGATACATTCCTAAGGCATCTGTGATCCTTTCAGATGCTTTTTTGGCTTGCTTGTGTATTTTTAGTCGACATGCACTTACAGCTAACACTGAAGCTACTTTTGAAGTGCATGCATGGCAATTTATGCTTCTTCAGTCAATGTAAAACATTCTGATAAGATGATATCTTACCTGAGATCTTTTTCATGTAAAAACAAATTTACCTTGGCAGGAGTATATTTTATCTATCAGAAGATTGTAGGGTGAATTATTTCAGCCCATCTTACTTTGTCATCCTGGACTGCCCATGTTATAATGTATCGGGTTAATACTTGCCAACAAATCCTGTTTTTGGTCCTTACCTTTTCGTAATTACAGATCAATGTCAAATGTGGAATCAAGCTGATGGTCAGTTAATGGTACAGTAGGGAGCTGCCAACTCAGCTCATTTCGGACTTCCACGCATGACTGACCAAACACAGGAGTCCAAAGCAACCTGGAACTCAGGTGCCGATGCTCCTGCTTTCCAGCCCCACCACTGGACTCACCATTGAGCCGGTGTGAACTTGTGTCCTGGAGGATGGAGCCAGATGCACTTCACATCCTGCCCCTCAGCTTCACGCCACAGCAGGCTGTCAGACAGAGTCTGTTAACTCTGTTTACAAAAGGAAGGATTGAGAAATCAACTCAACAGAAAAGGTAATTGCAGGAAAATGAGTTATTTTACTTCAATTTCAAATATTAATTATTAGCACTTTATTACATTGTTAATCAAGTGTGTTTGTTTACTTCATAACTTTATTTCTTATAGTAATTTCAATCTTCTTGAATAGTGTTTAAACACCCCTGACTCGCAAAGACATTTAAAAACAGTTCAAGAAGTTTTATCAGACAAAGGCTGTCAGGGTGTTATTAGATGGCCTACAGTAGTACATTCCCACAGAGTTACTTGCCTCTGGGAACCCACTGCATCTCCTGACCATTTCAAAGATGCTGAGAACCAGGTTATTTACCCCACCACTTTTGGAAAAGCTATGGCAGGCCAGACCCAGCATGATCCAGTCCATTAAGATCAGGCCAGATCAGAATCAGAACATTACAGCACAATACAGGCCCTTCAGCCCATGATGTTGTGCTGACATTTTATCCTGCTCTAAGATCTATCTAACCCTTCCCTTCCACATAGCCCTCCATTTTCCTATCATTCATGTGGCTATCTAAGAGTCTCTTAAATGTCCATAATGTATATGCCTCCACCACCTCTGTCAGCAGTGCGTTCCACACACCCACCACTCTCTGTGTGAAAAAAAACTTAGCTATGACATCCCCCCTATACCTTCCTCCAATCACCTTAAAATTATGCCCCCTCGTGTTAGCCATTTTTGCCCTGGGAAAAAGCCTCTAAATGTCCACTCAATTTATGACTTAAGGGGACAATATAGGTTACTGTCAGTTGCAAATGAGATTCTAATTTTTTTCTTAATTCAAATGAAGCTTATTTCAAATCATTCATCATTTGGTTGGTTTGTAGGGTAGCAATGCATCAGCAAAGTAACAAAACAGTCAGATCATTAAAGACTCGCCCAAAACTTGACATGGAGTTAGCTTATTTATCAGAATCTCTAAGACAAAGGCTAGACCCTTCATTTCTGTACAGAAATGCCATAATGCTTATTTTAGTGGGTCACCAGGAGCTCAAAAATCTGTTCACAGAAGACACAAGAGACTGCAAATGCCGAGTCTGGAGCAACAAACCATCTATTGGAGGAACTCAGCAAATCGAGCAGTACCTGTGGGGGGAGGGAAACGTCAACAATTCTTCTCCCCCAACAGATGCTGCTCGACCCACTGAGTTCCTCCAGCAGATTATTTGTTGCTCAAGAATGGGTTGGATGTTTCTGAGATCAGTAATGTTTATGCATTCTCTGGTATCCCCCAAATGTGCCAGTTCCCTCCCACATCCCAGTCACATGCTGGTTAGTAAATGGCTGTTGTAAGCTACCCCTTGTGTACGTGGGTAGCAAGAGAATTAGGAGGGAATTGATGGGCATGCGTGAGAAGGAATAGGTTACAGGAAAATAAATGGGGAAATGGAACTGATGGAAATATTCTGAGAGCTGGCACAGCCTTGATGGGCTGAATGGCCTCCTTTTACATTGATAAAAGATATGAGAATATAATATGGGAAATTACCACTTAGTATGTTCCCACACAGTTCAGTTGGACTTGTCTCTACATGTTTAACCACAATGGTAATGTGGATGTGCTGTGGAAGATTGTTATGGCTTTGTGCTGTAAAAGGAACTGCATAGTAAAAACATGTTTCACTCCAGCTAGCCAACACAAATATATATTAATATATATGTTCATTTATATATATATACATATATATATATATATATATATATATATATATATGTTTATTTATAACATATATAAAATACAGTCACAATTGTCTTTCATTAAGTGCAATGGAATTCAAGTGTATTGCACTGTGTAACATATCACATTGAGACAGATTTTCTTGAGAAATGGCATTATTACCATGTGGAGTAGTTGGCATCAGTTAGATTTCCTCTTGCACATTTTGGCTTCTAACTTTATTTCACAGCAAGTTGCTGGAAATGTAATCAGATAAGATTGAAGCAAAAGAGACTGGGCATCTGGTTGCAAAGAACATGCTGGAAACACGCAGGCAGCATCTGTGGAAAGACAAACAAAGTTAACATTTCAGGTTGACAAACCTTTCATCACAACCATAGACTCCCTTGGAACTCGAACTGGTTCTAATGATGAGTCTTCAATATGCAAAACTAACTTCGTTTCTCTTTCCACAGATGCGACCTGACCAGCTAATTGTTTCCAACACTGCGTTGTTTTTTGTAACATAAGTTTCAAAAGTTGCTTGGCTTGTATCCAGCATGAAACTTTAAATCAATCTTTGCTTTTCAGTGGGGCAAATAAAGAGGTGATCCTTTCACGTAGCTAAAAATGGAGTAACAGAAGTAGGCCTGAGGATTAGGAGAATTTTAGATCCTAGCAAAGGATGACTAATAAAGTTGATGTAAAGGGAGAGCATATAATATGGGAAGTAACCTAGCAAGAAATGTAAAAACAGATTGTAAGAGCTTCTACAATAAATAAAAAGGAAAATAGTAGCAGAAGTAAATGTTCATGCCTTAGGAGCTGAGACAGGAATGAATGATGGGGAATAAAAAATAACGAATATGTTTAATGAATATTTTGCGTATGTCTTTGCAGTAAATAACATTAAATGTACCCCCAAAATAGCAGGAAACCAACTGACAAAAGGGTGGAAAGAAATTAAAATAATTACTGTCACCAGGAATAAATGCATCAGGCAAACTAATGACTGACAAATCTAATGGCCTGCATCTAAGGATGTGGCTTAGAAAGCAAGATGCAAGAACTCAAGGAACTAAAGGCTGGTCCGCTGAAAATCAGTTGTCAAGAAAATGCTGGAATCCATTATTAAGGAACTGATAATAGATCACCTTGAAAAACATAATGTGATTAAGCGGTAATGTAGTGGTTAGCAAAATGCTATTACAGCGCTAATGACCCGGGTTCAATTCCGGCCGCTGTCTGTAAGGAGTTTGTACGTTCTCCCCGTGTCTGCGTGAGTTTCCTCCCGGTGCTCTGGTTTCCTCCCACATTTCAAAGACATACGGGTTAGGAAGTTGTGGGCATGCTATGTTGACGCCGGAAACATGGCGCCACTTGTGGGCTGCCCCTAGAACACTCTATGCAAAAGATGCATATCGCTGTGTTTCAATGTACATGTGACTAATAAAGATATCTTGTCTTATCTTAGTCTTTAGAAAAGGAAGTCAGGTTCAATAAAGTTAGTATAGTTCATTGGGTAATTAAGCAGCAGATTCAGTAGGGGTGCCTGAGGTATAATGTTTTAAGATTTCCAAAGGGTCTTTGATAAGATGGTACATAAACTTTATTGTACAAGATCAGTTTTGAGGTTATACAGGTAAATGATTTGTGAAGACAAAGACAGTGGAATATAGGCATGTACAGGTCAGTTTTTGTTTGACAAACTATAACTACTGGGACGTCTAAGGGATCAGTACTGTGCCTCAGTTGTTTACAGCTTATATTAATAACTTAGGTTAAGGCACTGAAAGTAATGCATTCAAGTTTCCTAATGATAAAAAGACAGGTGGGAAAGTAAGTTGTAAAGAAGATCAAAAAGAAGTTGCAAAGGGTTACAGACAATTTAAGAGAATGGCAAGAAGATAGGATATGGAGGATGAAACAAAGAATAACAAATGCAGAATAGGAAAACAGAATATCATTTCCACGGTGTGAGGCTATTAGTGCTGCGTTTGGAGAGACTGGGTTCCCTCATGCAAGAAAGTCAGAAAGTTAGCAGTCTGGTAGAGCAAGGAATTTGGAAGATAAATGGAACATTGGCCTTCATTGCAAGGAGAATGGAATACATAAGGATTTGTTGAGATCAAATCCGGAGTCTGCACACAGCTCTGGTCTTATTTAAGGAAGTGTATTCTTGCTCTGAGGCAGTGCAGCAAATGTTAACTAAATTGATTATTGAAGTGAGAGCTTCACTTGTGAGGAAAAATTTAGCAGAATGTGCCTGTTCTCTGGAGTTTACAATGAGAGATAATCAATGATCATTGATAATGTACTTTAAAACATCAATCCATGGATTTTGGGGTATAGTTTATGTTTTAAAACATTTAGAAATAGTACAGTATTTTCCTTTGTGACCATTACAATAGCAATGCAGTCACACCGTCTGGCTGAAGTGTTTGCATTTCTCACACACACAGAACACACACACACACACACACAGACACACACACACACACAGACACACAGACACACACACACACACACACACACACACACACACACACACACACACACGCAAGCACAGAAACACACACGCACAACCAACCAAAAATGAAGCTTTTACCTTAAACTGAGGGATTCAATGCCAATGGACACTAACCATAAGACAAAGATGACTGAATTTTAGTAATTTCTACCTAGAGAAAATGGAGATAAACTAAGTACGTCTCCTTTTCATTATCATGTTGCTAAGTAATTCACAAAAGAAAAAAATAGTCAAACATTTCATTATCATGGATCATTATTCCATCATGGATAACATGCTGCATCCAGATTTATTATGGAATTACTAAATGCTGGCTTGCATCCTGCCTAATGTCTGAAACTATTCAGAGTTAAACTAGCCCATTTAGCAATAATTAACCTGATACATGAACACATCAAAACCTTTTCATACTTGGCTAATTATGACTGGGGCTCATTAACTTTCCACTCCATGAATATATTAGATTAGAGATATTCCTGATCTTTGACTAGTGTTCAATGCTTTAATCTCCTTGTACCTGTATATCAGGATTTCTACATCTTGCTGAGTTCTTTATTTGTCTCTTTTCACTTGTAATTGGTTTTTAAGTTTCTCTCTCGAAGTCTTGTTTAGTTTTTTTTCCAATGTACCAAATTCTTATTTGTTAACCAACTCAGAGACATATTAAGAAGACACCTGTGTTATGTCCTGAAGTGTACTGATGATGGGAAACTTACCTGTCACCATGCATCTTGGAAAGTCAATGATATTCTGATTTTAATATGAAAATGCTTCAATATGTGATGTTGGCAAGTGAGGCTCTTGGAAAAATTGGTACAATGCGTCTTTCACATGAGGCATTAAACAAAGATCTTGTCTGTTTACTTAGATAAATGTAAGATAACTCATATTATTTGAAGAACAGAAAGTTCATCCAGATTCGTGGCCAATGTTTATCCTTCAATCAATTCTGTAAGAATTAACTAAATAAGTATTCATGCATTTGCCTTTTGGATATTTTACAGTGTTTAATTGACTGTCTTATTTGCCTACACAACAATAGAAGCAGTAATTAAAAACAAATCTGTTGATTTTAAAGTACTTTGAGACATCTTGAGGGCATAAAATGCAATGCAATTTTGTTCTTTCTTTAATAACACTTTTAAAAAAATTGTGATTTTCCATTTGTGAGGAGAGAAGGAAAGAAAACTTATTTCACACCTTTCACAGGATAACATAAGACATTTTTACAGAAAATGAAATAAGCACAGAAAATGCTAGAAACTCTCAGCAGATCGGACAGTAGTTGTGGGAAGAAAAACAGAGCTAATGCTTCAGGTGTAAGATTCTTCATCTCAACTAAACACTGGCCTGAAAGTAGACCTGTACCAAAGAAGGTCTTCAGCCTGAAACGTTAACTCGTTCTCTTTCCACAGATGCTCCCTGACCAGTTGAGTGTTTCCAGCATTTCCTGTTTTTATTTCAGATTTCCAGCATTTGCAGAAAATGAAGTATTTCTGACAAGTACCAATTGTTGTAGTGTAGGAAGCACAGTTTCCACATAATTCCAAAAAAAATCTACTAATCTGGTTTAAGTGATGTTTAACTGTGATATCAGGAATACGTCCATTCATCTTGTTACAGTGGGATAGTACTTGAGAACTGAATGGGCAGAACTTTTAACGTTAAAATGTTTGCGTAGCACTCCCTCAGTCAGAGGCAAAAGTTGTACTGTAGCGACTCACCGTCCGGTCAGGCGAACCGGCTCGGCAGTCGGGTCGCGCGGCGTCGGAGCGATGAGGCCCAAGATGGCGGCGGGCCTCGTCTTTCCCGAGCGATGGGGAGAACCCGCGCGCGGGAAAGACTTGATGACATAGTACTTACGTCATTGCCGGTTGTGTTGGGCGGGAACAGTCTCCCTTAAAAGGCCCGCGCAAGGCGGGAACATAAACCAGTTCTTGTTTGACAATCCTTCGACTAGCGTCTTGTTTTATTTCGCGGTAGCAACCGCTACAGTATCAACTAAGCTGCTGGTACATAGGATATGGTGTTCAAATTGGCTACTACAGTTGTCTACTTAATTACGGGGACAACATTTCAAAAAGTACATAAAACAACAAAAACAACCTGGATTTCTATGTAGACTTTAACCAAGCAAAACATCCCATGGTACTTCCCAAAAATGTTTTTAAGTAAATTTAAAAATAAAAACCATATATTAGAATCAATGAGATAAAGCTTGACTAAAGTGCTTAGTTGCTTGGAGAAAAGAAAGAAGAAAGAGAAGTACAAAGATGGAACGGTTTAGGGATCAAATTCCAAGGCTAAAATTTTGAACAATTGAAACCAGAAGGAAAGGGACTTTGGTTATAGGGCTGGTTGAGATTACAGAAAAAGTGAGCGACAAGGCCACGGAAGAATTTGAAAATAAGTATAAGAGTTGAAAAATTGAGATATTTTTTAAAGAAGAACCAATGTAGGTCATCAAGCCCAGGGAAGATGGGTAAAGGAGACTTGGTGGATGGAGTTAGGTGGACAGCAGAGTGTGGCTGACTTCAAATCTGTGGGGAGTCGAATAAGGTTGGCCAACCAGGTAAGAATTGAAAGTCAGGTCCAGAGATAATAAAGACATGGATGAGGGTTTCAGAAGCAGATGAGCTGTAGCGAGTCAAAGTTGGACAAGGTTTCAAACGTTGACATAATTCATCTCAAAGATGACATGGATTTAATTTGAGCCTGAATCTCATCTCAGGATCAGACCAGACAGTAAGTTTGTGAATGGTCTGACATGGTTTCAAACAAGTGCCAAGGAAGAGGATGGAGCTGGTAACTGGGAAAAGAGGTTTGTGATAAAGATGGAAAACAATGGGCTGGATCTCTTGCATGACTCACTAGTGGGTCCATAGAGAACCATAAGCTAGCTGCAGAGCACATGTTTGTGTATTCTGGACATCTTCTTAAGTTCAGAGCATTCAGGAAAGACTGAGGAGCTGCATACACTTTGTATCTTGGCGGTCAGCTGGTAACGACTGGTGTAGCTAGTGTGACTCCACTCATTTAATTAGTGATTAAAAAGATAAATGAAGGTAAGTGTATTTTTAAAACTTTATTTTCATTAATATTAATATTTTAATTACTTTTACATCATTTGATTGTGTTTTAAGTGAATTTATTATTTTTTAGTTTTTACTTTCTTGTGTTGCTGTGCCTCTGATTATGAGAGACATTTGGATAAGGTTTATAAGTTTATTATCAGTTCCTTACTTTTTAATTCTCTCTGTCTAGAAATAAACCCCAGTGCTTATATTGCATTTATATTGCCCTTGCTATCCTATAATGTATTTGTGCTCTAAAATCCTCTTATTTATTTACACACTTGCACCCATAATTTGCAAGGATAAAGGGATTTATCTTTTCTTCTGCCCAAATGTACTACCTCACGTTTATCTATGTTGAACATAGTTGTGAATTATTTGCCCATCCTCCATTTATTAATATACTTTGGCAACTTGCTGTGATCATACTTAGTATTGATTACACTCCTATTTTGGCATTATCTACAAATTTAGAAATCATGTTTTTGATTCTGACAGCACAAGTTGTTAAAAGGCCATCAACATTGTCTCTGTATGAGGCCTCAGGTTGTGCTGCCTGAGATCTAATCACTGCTCCACCTCGTGGAACCCCCACAGAGATGAGACATTGAGGCTGATGAAAGCAGTATGGCTGTGAAGTTTTGGTGCGATTCTCAGGGGTAGCACAGGCATACAAGGCCAAGAACAGGCCCAAATGATCCAGCCCAATGGCTTTGTTTTTCACAATATTTAGTTGGATGTTATTTCCATTCAGTGGGTGCTGGACAGGTTGTCTGATAATTTGGCGGCATTGCAAGGATCAAGAGAGGTGGTGGTGAGATGGAACTAAATATTGTCAGCAAACATGTAGAAATTGAGACTGTGTTTCCAAATGATGTTTGCAGAGAACTGCATGGAGAGAATTAGAAGGGAGCTGGGGATGGATCCTTGGTATCCCGGAGATAATGATCCAAAATCAGGAAGAGAAGCCATTGTAGGTAATTCTCTAGTAAAACTGGAGAGATAAGAATGACACCAGGTTCATCCAATCCCAACTGGTTGGACAATGATGGAGACACTTTTGGAAGAAGATTGTCTGACCAACCTTGTCAAAGGCTTTAGACAGGATAGGAAGGGAAACAAGGGATAGATAGCCTTTAACATAATAATATAGCATGTCTCTAGTAACGTTGAAAAGAGCAGCTTTGGCAGTCCAGGAATTGGATTTCACATATTTTGGTATTTTAAAATATCATTGATCCTAAATAGGGCCTCCCCAAAGATTCAAGAAGTTGCTCAAAAACATCTTTAAAATCATGTCACTGTGGTTTGCATTGAGAAAAACAAAGATTTAAAATACAATTTCACTATTTTTGGCTAGACCAGTACATCTCCCAATGCCGCTGCTTTAGACACAGAGAAGGATATCAAGCTCCTTGAGCCACAGTCAGAGGCAGTCGTGGAGAAGCAAGGATGCAGTGGAAAAGGAGGGAGCATGCTCCACTATACACTGAAAGAGATATCAAGGCTCCAACATGTAAGATAGCTAATGTAATACCTATTTTTTTAAAATAAAGTATAGCACATACCCTGGGAACTATAGACGAGTCAGCTTAACATCAATGTTAGGAAGAATAATGAGATCTATACTAAAGAAGAGAATAGAACATTCAAAAACAAAAAGAGTAATAACGAATAATCAGCATCCACTTCAGAAGAAAAAACCTTGCTTGACTCACCTTCTAGAATTTTTTTGAGGAGGCTGCAGAGAGACTCAACAATGGTAATGCAGAATATCTAACTGATCTAGATTTGGTAGTGTAGCGGTTAGCATAACGCTATTACAGTGCCAGTGACCTGGGTTCAATTCCCGCCGCTGTCTGCGAGGACTTTGTACGTTCTCCCCATGTTTGCGTGGGTTTCCTCCGGGTGCTCCGGTTTCCTCCTACATTCCAAAGACGTATGGGTTAGGAAGTTGTTTCATATGATATAGATCCCTTTTCAATAATCTTTGAATTTAGAGGAATGGAGTTGATGACATAATAATGCTCTTTGTTCATCGAGAAATATCAGTCCACTTTTTTTTCTTCTGAAACTTTTTTTTTAGTTTGTTTCATTTTATTACTTACAACTTTTTTTTGGTTTGAGTTTTTTTAATATAATAAATCTTTTTCTTTCTCCTTTTGATTCTTTTTGTAATATATTCATTTACCAAGAAACAGTGGGGCCTAGAATATATTTTTTATTCTTTATGACTATATATGTCATGATTGTCCTCCCGATCTCTTTGTATTACGTGTATAATTACTGATGTTATATGCTTTAATCTGTATTAATTTGAAAATTAATAAAAAGATTGAAAAAGAAAGAAAAAAGAAAGGAAGTTGTGGGCATGCTATGTTGGTGCCAGAAGCATGGCGACACTTGCGGGCTGCACCCAGAACATTCCACACAAAAGATGCACTTCACTGTGTGTTTCGATGTACATGTGCCTAATAAAGATATCTTATGTCTTCTTATTGAAAAGCCTTTGATAAGCTGCCCCATAACAGACTAATGAATAAGGTCAGAGAATGCAGAATCAGGGGGCAAGTAGCAGAGTGGATTGCTAGCAAAAAACAAGCTTCTGGAGGAGCTCAGTGGGTAAGGCAGCATCTGTGGATGCAAAGGGAGAGTCGATGTTTCAAGTTGAGCACCTGCATCAGGGCTGATGCAATGTCTCATCCTGAAATGTCGGCTATCCCTCTTCCTCCACACATGCTGCCTGACCTGCTGAGTTCCTCCAACAGCTTGTTTTTTTGCTCCAGATCTCAGCATCTGTAGTTTTTTGTGTCTCCAGAATGGACTGCCAGGTGGTTTCAGGACAGGAACCAGAGAGTGGGAGTAAATGGTACCTATCCACAGTGAAGGTATGCGGGAGTGGGTGTTCCACAAAGATCAGTGCTGAGACCCAAGTGTTCATAATTGACATTAATTATTTAGACTCTGGGAACAAAGATTTCTAAATTTGCAGAAGATACCAAAGTATGGAGGATAATCAATATAAAGGATGACTGGAACAAGTTTCAGGGATATATTAACAAACTTGGAGAATGAGCAAATAATTGACAAACTATGTTCAATTCAAATAAATATCGGGTAGTGACTGAAGTAAGAAGAAAAGAAAGAGGATGCTCAAGAAGTATATGAGGGAGGAGAGAACTGAGGATTACACTGATAGATTTGGATGAGGAAAGATCAGAGGATACCTGAGTGGAGCATAAACACTGACATGAACTAATTGGCAAAACTGGATTGGTTTGAGCCATATCCCTATGTCAATTGAGAGCAATAGAAGCAGGAATCCAACATACAAATATCTCTTATTTTTTTACAGAGACAAAGCGATGTTGCACATCATTGTTGTGTCCTTCTGCATGAGCAGAGACATGCCACATGGAAGCAAATCGTTCTCCTAGAGGAGCAGAAATATGGTACATGTGAATTATTTTTTCTTCTGCGCAGGGAGAAAGATGCACACGTCTAACCCCTCCCACAACACACACCTCCCTTTATTCTACACAGTTTATTCTGAAAAACACCTGTGATTCTGGATTTGTTGGCTGAGTCAGCTCCATGTCTGAGATTGAAAGAATCATACTGTAGTCTGGTGCCAGCAGGTTGTAGTACAGGTTGCCCAATACAGAGGTTCAAGACATTGATGTCTGCCGTCACAAAGCCAGTAAGTCACCTCTCAGGCAATCTGCTCGCCTGTGCCTCACAGGCAGCCCACCCAGACCGCCCCTTCAATTGGTCTTTGGTATCCGTTTGAAGCTGGCCCATCTGGGGCTAGTTTCTCATGAATCTTCAAAGATACTTATGTGGATTCAAAGTGTAAGGAAGCAGCCTTACAGCTGTCAGACTGCAACCATGCAGGGAGCACTGAAACACAGAGTTGGGACATTGAAACCCACCTACAAAGTTGTCAAAGGGAAAGGCATCAGAATGTGGAACTTCAGAGACAAATGTCATCATCTTCCATTGATGTATTATTTGATTTTGTTTTGTTATAACTAATTTTCAAGACATTAAGAATGTTCAATGTATTCTCATTTAGGGTGCATAACATAAATTTGGCGTATATACATAAATCTCCATGGTGGGGCAACTAATGACATCACTGCATACAGACCCCATGCTACTTCACCTAGAAAGGTTAGTGGTCTTGTGCATGCCTTCTAACTCTGCTTGAGCAAATTCCTGATTGAGGCTAGACAATGAGTGATGGTTTCCCAATAAAAGTGATAATTTCTTTGCAGTGCAATATATGATCATAAAGAATGTGAGTGATGCCATAGCTGCTAAGTTGTTTTGACTATGCTTGTACAATAAGAATCAATGTGAAGTTGATTCCAAATGTACAATTCTTTTTCCCAGACTAGTTTGCTCTTACGGGACTTATCATGGCAACCACTGAGGGAGGGACTCCAAGGAAAGACTAAGAAAAATGGGGGAAGGATGCTAAGATGAAACATATGCCCTACAGCATTAAATCTTTAGTATCCTCCTTTTATATGCAGGATTGAAAGTAATTGCTTGTTCTATGCATCAAGTCTCTTGCAAGTTTTATTCCCCTCTGTCCATTTATTCTTTCCATTTCTTTTTTATTGCATATCAAATTTGACATTGAAGTCATCTCTTTCCACTTCTATTTTCCTCTCTGTTCTTGCATTGTTAATTTGATAATCCTCCAATATGATTAGTTGAGATTAGGTGGGTACTTGGCCTGGTCCCAAATGCTCATTTTACCTCATTGCAACATTATTTGTAACATGCTGTGCACAAAAGTTGAAAACCGAAGTATGTAAGGAGAAATCCAATCATCAATAGATAATGTTGGATGTCGTTCCACTGACAACCACAGTCCATTACTGTAAGTAGTGTAATTCCCAGTTATGTTTGCAGCATATGCTTACAAATATAATTTGACTATATACATGAAAGCCGATAAGGTGATTTGCTCAAATGTACTGGTAGCCTAAACCCTTGGATGGATTGTCAGGGAACCAGTGATGTCTGTGGTGTTTTACCACTGCAACAAGTGATTGAAGATTTGCATAGTAGTAGAAAGAGTTGGAAATACTTGACACCTATTGAGAATAAATTAAATTAAAATTTCATGTCTGATTTATCATCAGAATTGAAAAAGGGAAGAATTGTAGCATGCTTTAGGCAAATGCAGAATGGAAAGAAGATAGAGAGGAAAGAGCTAAAGGAAAGATCTGAGAAAATGTGAAAGACAGGAGAGGTTAACTGACAGAATGAAAAACACGATGATGCTGGAGGAACTCAGCAGGCCAGGCAGTATCTGTGGAGAAAAGCAGGCAGTCAACGTTTCGGGTCAGGACCCTGTTTTTCATCTAGATTCCAGCATCTGCAGTCTTTGTTTCTCGAGATTAACTGACAACCTGGAAGTGGATACAAGACAAAGATAACTATGGGAGAAGGGGAGAAATAGAAGATAGATCTAGAGGGGCAGTAAATGAAAATAAGACAGTCAGTGCAACAGATTTTAGCTGAAAAAAGTAAAAACTGTGGTCATGATCTGAAGATGTTGCATACAATATTGAGTTTGGAGGTCTGTAAAAAAATGAAGTATGTCCTGGGCTCACCAAACTTATGAGTGGAGGATTCTATTTACAAAGCTTGTTGTATAAGACCAACTGAAAGGATTGTTGATGAACAAGCACCTGCAGGCTTTATTAATGTGAAGATTTAATATTGCACTTTATTGCAAGTCTGTACACAGTTTGATTTTCCCTGAACATTCACTTTGCCAGGATTCTTATCCTGGATAACTCACTCCATACTTATACCATTGTAGCATAAAAACACAAATTGTTTACAGACAGGAACAGGATGCACACAGTAAAAACAGAAGAACAAATTGAGAGAACTCTCCTTCAGTTGAATTAATGCAATTACAAAATTTGATAGGACTTGGGTCAAGTCCAAAAGAAGCTGTAGCAGGGAGGCTCTTCTATGACATGTTGATTAAATGTTATCAATTTAAATTAGCATCATAAATTTTATGTTTAGTTTAGCGATAGCTCTGTGAGTGATATAAGTGGAAAAGGATAAAAATTTTCACCTGTCTGTGATTGATTGGTGAGCAAGCACAGCTGTATTTTCCTGTAATAAATAAAGCATCAACAATACAATCAGCATCTTTGAAATTAATGTTAATGCAAATGGGCTGATGATTGCTAGTTTTGTTGAATGACTGCTCTAGGAAATTGCAAGTGGTGGGGACTATATGGCAGAAAATCCAAAATTTCACTGAACTGGCATGGAGTTGTTCACTGATGAATGACCCAGGTCATCACATTCACTACTTGGATGCTTCTTCGGTACAGATCTTTGTACAGCAAAATTCCCATGATACTAGTAAAATTAGATCATGCTCCTAAATGAGTTTGGAAATGAATTAATAGTAATTGTTAAATAATTGACAGAGCATCTGGTGTTTTAAAGAAATTAACAGTATATGATCCACAGGTGGAGGAGGGGATAGAAAAAATTCTAACAAACCCACAACTTACAAAAAGTAGGGGAGACGATCTGTTGGTTGTATGCGCTGTACACATAACAGAGCAGCACTTGTGTATGATACTCCACTTCCAAAATTTGACTCTATTGACTTCAATGAATCTCTGCCACTGTTTGCTTTCCAATAAATGGTGGATGGGAGCAGACATCACCTTTAGAAATAATTAGGCTATGGCAAAGGGAAAACATTGGAATAATCAGAAATAATTAATGACTGCAACATTCATGAAAGTTGAACATGTTGGCAAGTAAAAAGGACAAATGCAGAAAATGTGAAGGGAGAGCCTAAACTCGCAGTAAGTCAGTCAGTATATGTAAAGGGAAACTAGAGCTGTGCTATTTAGGGTGCATCCTCTTCATCAGAACGGAACAGTGAAAGATAAACAAGCATTTTTGGAACAAAAACAGGAAATGCTGGAAGTGCTTAGCAGGTCAAGCAGTATCAGTGGGCAGAGAAATAGCGACAACATTTCAGGTCAAGGACAGGAAAAGTGAAGAAACGCGAATGTTGACTTGCAGAGAGGGGGAAGGGGGGAACTCTTACTGCTCTTGCTTGACATGCTCAGTGCTTCCAGCATTTTCTGTTTCTGTTCTGAATTTCCAGCATCTGCATTTCTTTGATCCAATAGGCGTTTTAGAAAAGTTAGGAGAAGTGCAGGGAAACAGAAGGTAGAAATAAACAACAGATAACAGATTAAAGACTTCAAAGAACTAAAGTAGAAATGCAGAAGGTACACAGCAGATCCATACAGCATCAAAAAAGAAAACTGTAAACTTTAGATATCTATCAAAGGTCAGCAAGTATTGGGCAATAGAACCTCAGAAAACACAAGGAAATGCCAACCTAATTCCTTTACGTTACTGTCCATTCTGTTTTTCAAGAGGCTATCCCATGGACAGTACAGTCATCTCTGGGAGGAAAGGAATTGTTGATGTTTGTCAGCCCTGCATCAGGACGATTTGACCCAAAACATCGACAATTCCTTTCCTCCCACAGATGCTGCTCGACCCATTGAATTTCTCCAGCAGATTGTTTGTTGCTTCACATACCAGCATCTACAGTCTCTTATATCTCCGTTAGCACAGTCTTCTCTCTGTTTAACACAGAAGCCCAGTTTCAGTCAGGTTTCTATGACACGTACAGGACTCCAACAGATTGATGCACCCATAAACAGACTGCCCTCCAAATGGACTCTCCATATTGGTTAATACCTAATAAGCAGTCATTAATTGTCAGATCATGATAAAAACAGACCAGTTTCTATTTGTCTTGTTATGATTTTTAGAAGAATGTTTCTATTCCTTAAACGCTGAAGCAACGGTAACATTGCAGCCTTGTCAGTCATAATTTCTGCACATCAGCAGGCTTCCTTTTTGTGTTGACATTTGTTGACCTGGAGAAGTGTGTCAGTTTTGTTTTCCTTAAAAAAAATTCTTTATTCATAAAATTAGTAATGTACAGTATATTCATGTGTCACTGCTCACGGTAGAGGATATATCATTCCATTGATATATAAGATTCGTTTTTGTCAACATGACATCAAGTTTTCATTCACAAACGTTTCACATGAAACACGCAAAGTTTTTTTTTAAGATTTCTTTATTAGTCACATGTAAATCGGAACACACAATAGCTCTACGCATCCCTGCGTAGAGTGTTCTGGGAACAGCCCGCAAGTGTTGTCATGCTTCTGGCACCAACATAGCATGCTCACAACTTCCTAACCTGTACGTCTTTGGAATGTGGGAGGAAACTGGAGTAACCAGAGGAAACCCACGCAGTCATGGGGACAGTGGCCGGAATTGAACCTGGGTCGCTCGTGCTGTAATAGCGTTATGCTAACCGCTACACTACTGTGCCTGTCCATAAGATGTTAACTACCAGTAGAAGATGATCTGCTCACTAATATATGAGTTTATATGGGTTTCCAGCCACTCAGTGGGCAGTGGAAGCAGAACCTTAAACTGTGACCTTTCCCCAATGAGACTTTGCAATGACTGCACCAAGCTTTAATGTGTCCCTCAGCATGTAATCCTGGACCCTGAAATATGCCAGTGCACAATTTTTAATTGTGGAGAACACCCTGTTCTGGAGAATTGGCAAGTTCAGTGCAGACCAAGGGGCATCTTTAGTGAGCAGATCATCTTCCACTAGCAGTTAACATCTGTCCCATTGTGCACTCAGGAAACAGTCCATAGGGCACAGAGACAGAAGCCACTACCTCCTTTTCCCTTTGGGTTTTGAGGACATTTCATGCAGGCCACTGCATCCTTAACGTGATCAAAGGTGTTCTTCTGCACAAAATGTTCTACAATGAACAGGAGGTACAGTCAATTCAACAGCGACATGGTCAAACCTTCCTGCACTAGTCAGGAACAGAGGACCACAGAGTGTTGTAAGTTGTTTACATAACCAAAGTCAGGTGCAGCTTGCTGCAGCCACACACAATGGGTAAGGGCCAGGTTGGGTATAAGTTCTCACTTGTTATCTGAACAGTTGAATATCGCATCCCTCCAGATAAAATAACAGACTGCTTGGGTGCCTGCTGCAGGGTAGAAGTAGGGTGTGAGCAACACCCACACCACAGACACCCACGCTGAGAGTACCCCACACCTGATGACCAAGTTCTTTCCTGCAATCAAGTCAAAGCTCCTCTCCTACGTTTCCAATTTCTGTTTCACCTCAGCTATACACGCTACCCAGTTCTTGTAAAAGATTCAGATCCTCTGGGCCATATTCTCAGTACCTTCAGGTAATCAGCTGGTGAAAGGGACAAAGGATTAGTCAGCCTACACATTAAGGAACGTGGAACTCCATATTCCATTTGTCCCCCACCATCTCTCCAACTTAAAATTAACTTGTTTTCTCTCTTTCTCAATTCTGATGAAAGTTCTTCGACCTGAAATATTAACTATGTTTCTCTTTCCACAGGTGCCATCTGACCTTCTGAGTGTTTCCAGCATTTTCTGTTTCTATGGTAAGAAACATAGCCTTAGTATTGAATCTACTCCTGGGAATTTCACCTTCCTTATAACCTCATCCTTGGCAAAACATTTGATACAACAGGTGAACTTGACAGAGGGGAGAGGGCAGCTTTGTGTAATTCCAAACTTGGTCAAGAAGTTTTCCATTTGTCATTCAGTAATGACATTTGTGCTACTGATGACTATGTAAAGCAATCATATCCAGTTGGGTATTTCCTCCGCACGGTACGGTAGGCACGGTAGTGTAGTGGTTAGCGTAACGCTTCACAGCGCCAGTGACCTGGGTTCAATTCCCGCCGCTGTCTGTAAGGAGTTTGTATGTTCTCCCCGTGTCTGCGTGGGTTTCCTCCGGATGCTCCGGTTTCCTCTCACATTCCAAAGACGTACAGGTTAGGAAGTTGTGGGCATGCTACGTTGGCGCCAGAAGCACGGCAACACTTGCGGGCTGCCCCCCAGAACATTACACAAAAAATGCATTTCACTGTGTATTCCGATGTACATGTGACTAATAAAGATCTTATCTTACCTTATCTTAAACCCCATTTTGAAGACCACACTGATCATGTACATGTTCCATGTTCTGTCAAAGGTCTTTCTTGGTCCACACTGACTAAGCAAGTATCCGCACCATTATTCTGGACGAAAGCAATCATATCCTTGAGCAATGCAATGTTGTCAGGCACCTTCTTGCCCCAGTACAGCACAGGTTTGAGCCAGGTTTATCATCAGCTCCAAACAAAATTTTGCAATCCAAATTAAGCAGTGCGATGTGTCACCAATTACTTAAATTTCTCAATGGTGCAGTTGGATTGCTAATTTGCTGACTTTACTTATTAATATTGATTGCATCAGGCACTTCCTTACCGGTAAGCCATACCAGCCTGTAACAGTTTATTTTACCTGTGACTAGGATGGATCCTGAGGACAATACTTCCCTGTTTCTGCCTGTACTGCTGCTGTTACAAGGAAGTAATCCCTATGATCACAGTTTACACACATGCATTGAAGCATTACAAAACTTAATGCAAGGAGACCATAAAAATAACAAATGAGGAAAGAAGCTATAGAATTAGAAGGATCAAGATTAATTACACATAGGTTAAAGGGCTCTTCAATATGGCATCTGGGTTGATCCTAATAGTTTCATTACTGCCCTTAATTTACATATTTAAATTATGATTGTGTCTCAGCCTATCCTTATCAATCCATTTCTTTCAAAAAAACCGTATATGTGCAATCACCAGTTTATAATGAAAAAATGCAGTTTCTTGAGTTAAAGCCATTGAAAAATCTAAGATATAACCAACTTCCAGCTGTACCTTAACCTGATACCTGTAAAATTGATTTTAAAAGCTAATCCATATGTTGCAGCAGGTCTAGAGCTTGCCCTAATAGAATTCCTAATCAAAATACAGCTGAAGACAATTCCCATGCTCTGTTGAAAATGAAATTGTTCCATTTATCACACTGTCCTTGTTAAGCAAAACCCATTGGTGACACTTTAATGAGTAATTAAATTGAGGACTTATGTCTTTCATTAATTATTCATCATATTTTATTTTCTGTGATTTTTATTTTCTTATTCCTTTCTTCATAGACATAATTATTTAGTATTTTTGTTGCAAATATATTATACTGCTTGCTGAAAATTACAGGAAAATATCTTTGAGAATACATAGATTGGATGAAGCTTGGTGTAATGACATGACTTTCATTAATTGAACGATCACACGTGCTGAAAAACTACATTAATTTCAGCATAATTTCAACATAATTCTTAGCAGGGAGGAATGGTATCATGGCAACGTAAGTGACTGATGTAAAAGTGTTTCAACTGAGGTAACAGTCAGGCACAGTCATGGTAATTAAAGGGAGAACAGTTGGTTGAGTAATTAAAAAGATTGCGTTCATTAGAGAAGATGTTCTATAAAGAATGACCAATGCATCAATAAAGTACGTAACCTTTCCCCTTAATCCAGAGTTCAGTGTAGCCATTTTTAGAGGTTTTAGTTATGAACAGAGAAGATTTGGTGTACAAAAGGATGTCTCCTGCAACTTGTACAGGGAAAATGGAACAAAGGAAGCTGCAATGAATGTTATCTTAATGCTGATATATTTCTTTAAAATGCTCCAATATATCTCTGAAGGAGTACTTTGCAGAATGGAGATTGGTCTTGGAGTGTAGTTGATAATTTCTGTTGTGTTACTGTAGATATGCACATAACTACATTACAGCCAAGGCACTGAAACAATGGGACAAATTTCTTTTTCAAATTCTGCATGATAATTTAGTGGATAAAATTCATGAGCTTTATGGAAAGCAACTAATTACAGTCTGGATAATGTAAACAGAATCAACCTAAATATATTACACAGTTGACAAATGTCAAAAATGTTATTCATACTAAAACTCATCACCCTAAATATTCATTTCCTCAGCCCACAGTGCCACAGTATGTACTAACTATAAAATGCATTGGATTTACTGCACTAAGGTACTCTAGCGGCACCAACCAAACTCATAACCTTTGCTGTCTATGATCACGAAGGCTTCATTTATATTTGGAACACCAACACCTGCAGTTTCCTCTCCAATTCGCTCACCATCCTGATTTATAAATATATCACTGGACCTTTTTCACCATTGGATCTAAATCCTGGAATTCCTTAATCCTATGGGAGTACATTCACCAGAAGAATTGCAGTGGTTCAAGAATGCGGCTCAGTACCATCATCACTAACATATTTAGTAATAGGTCATAAATACTTTTCTTGCATTCCCTAAATCAAAAAAAAATTCACAGATTGAATTCCTTGATGCTAAGGGGTAGGGAATTTGTGTCTGAAACAGACATCTTCCCAGATAAGGCTAGAGACACGGAAGCTTGTCCAATCATAATAGCCAAGTCTCCTCTCCATAAATCTCCCTGATAATTTCAGAATCAGGTTTATTATCATTGATATATGACCTGAAATTTGTTGTTTTGCAGCAGCAGTACAGTGCAAAGACATGAAAATCTATAAATTACAAAAATAAATAAATAGTGCAAGAAAAAAAGGAATAGGGAGGTGGTCACACGGAGACATTACACATGAGATATTGTTCATGGGTTCATGGATCCACAGAAATCTGATGGCAGAGGGGAAGAAGCAGTTCCTGAATCGTTGAGTGTGGGTCTTCAGGCTTCTGTACCTCCTCCCTGATAGTAGTAATGAGAAGAGGGCATGTCCCAGATGATGAGGGTCCTTAGTGATGGATGCCACCTTTTTGAGGTGCTGCCTCTTGAAGATGTACTTGATGGTGGGGAGGGTTATGCCCGTGATGGAGCTGCTTAAGTGGCTGGATCTACTAATAGACTGGTGGGTAGGAACACAACAATAGAAAGTCCAATGTAAGGGAGGTGATTGTGGAAAGGGATGTGCTTCAGGGTAAGGTAACCCATTCTTGTGGGACTGTTGGTCTACCTGGTCTACAACATAACCTAAAATAGAATCTTAAATTAATCTTATTGTGCCTCTTCTGGCACATGATCTACCACTGGGCAAGTGCGTCTGATGCTCTAACCAAGACTGCAGATCTGCAGGGTTGGAGAAACACTCATCTGCTCAAAACAGCAGGTGAATGTTGCAACATGGTAAGGAATCACTTGGAATACACTTACTCTGCATCTGCAAACTTCTTTATATTTATTATCACTAAGCCAGTGTTTTTGTCAACACTGGCTGAGTCACAATATTAAAACAGGTTTTAAGTAGCACAGAAAGCAGGGAGGGGAGAAGACAACTAAAAGTTAGTTATTTGGTGGAAGGCAGAAGACATTAAATGACAATAGGATGATAAGGCAAGATGAACAAGGGGGGTAATTGTTCAAACAAAAGATCAGCCTGGAAGGGGTATAAATGAAGGAAGTAGAATGATTACCAAAAATTACCAGATATAGATAGGAAGCTGAAAATCTGAAATGAAAATGCTGGGAATGTTGTTTATCTAAAATTTCTGAACCCAATGTTGACTCTACAAGTGGCACCTCACACCCACATTGACTCAACATTTATTTCAGCAATTTCAGATAATCAGCTCTAACATGAATTTTATCTCCAGTGTTAACTTTACCCATCTCTGGTAACTTCCAATGTTTATTCAACTTTTAAACCTTTTCCAAGCTGATGTTTTGATTGTTGACTTATTAGTACATTCTTTCACACTACACCATCATCCCTTTTATCATTCCATCTCTCCAGTCTCCACCCAATCACAGACCTTCCTTTTTGTACTTACAACCCTTCGTCTTTCTCTGAATCTTTAAACTTGTTCTATCATTAACTGTTCCCACTTCTGGTGAAAGGTCACCAACCTGAAACATTAAGTCTATTTCCCTTTCCACAGATGCTGCCTGACCTGCTGAATATTTTGAGTAGTTTATGTTTTTTATTTCATATTTCCAGCTTCCACAGTATTTTCCTTTTGTATTCACTATTAGCATTTATGCATCTGAATCATAAGGTAAGGGGTTCATATCCCACTCCAGGCCTTGTGTGTATAGTATGAGCCCATTCTTCAATTCAATTCTGAAGAATGTTACATTGCCAAAAATCCCATCTTTCAGGGGACACAGAATACTAACTGAATAGTGGCCTTAAAAGATTTCCAGGAAGGTAAAGATGAGGAACAGTATTCTCTTAGAGTTCTGCAAGCATGTTTCCTTTACCTAGTTCACCAAAACAGATTAACTGAACATCCATCTCAGTTTTGTCCATGAAACATCATGGAACACAAAATGGTTGTTGTATATGCATTCAAGAGAAGAGTGTTTATGACCCAAAAATGGTCCCACATAAAAATAGATTCCTTATTATTTTCTCTCTGATTGTGATGTGAAATTTAGGGTTGTAATATACTTTGATGCCACAACATTAAAATAGAAATTACTTTGAATAAAGTTTTTTGTTAATTAGTCCAAATCCCAATATATTTTCAACTGTGGTTGTAGTTTGCATGAAAGACATTCATGAATGGCTCATACAACTAAGTACAGATTGTGCATATAAGTACGGACATAAAAAAACACTGTGGACCTTACAAAATTCTTCATTACCGATACATTTGTTAGAAATGACTTAGAGAGCTTTTTCTGCACTACAAGGCAGTAACTTGAAACTGTCAAGGTCACAGATCATTTTTCCACAGTGAGATGATAATTATTTTATTTTTGTCAAACCACTTGTGGTACTTTGTGGTAGATCCACTGGGCCTCCAGCATGGGACTGATCAGGAATAGAGGGCCTGAAGGCAGAGCACTCTTGTTGGGGGAGGCATATGCAGTCTCTTGTGTAACCCAATCTACCTGTATTACTACTTCCAGCAAACTATGGACTTGAACCCCAATGTCCCTCGGTACATCAATACCCTTAAGCTCATCAGAATTTGACTTCCCAATGTGTAATTACCATGCATTGGATTAAATTCCATTCTCTGGATTAAATTCCATTTGCCACTGCTCCATCCAACTTTCCAGCTGATTTATGTCCCACTGTATCCTTAGAGACCCACTCTATTCATAACACCACCAATTTCATCTGCAAACTTACTAATCATTTCTCCTACATTCACATTCACATCCAAGTTGTTAATATATATTACAAACAACAAGCATTCCAGCACCAATTCCAGCATACACCACTCATCACAGACTTCTAATCAGAAAAGTAACCTTCCACCTTCACCCTCTGCCTCCTATCAGCAACCCAGTTTTGGATCCAATTTAGCCAGATCACCTTGGATCCCATGTGCCTTAACCTTCTGGACCAGCCTACGATGCAGGATCTTATGAAATGCCTTCCTAAAGTCAATAGATAATGCCTATTGCCCTGCCTTCATCAATCTTCCAAGTTATCTCCCCAAAAAACTTCAGATTAGTGAGGCAGGATTTCCTCCGCACAAAGACATGCTGACTATCCCTGATCAGCCCCTGCCTTTCCAAATGAACATAAAATCCTATCCCATAGAATATTCTTCAATAATTTCCTGACCATTGACATAAGTCTCACTGGACTGTAGTTACCTGGCTGCTGCCCTTAAATAAAGGAACAACATAAGCTATCCTCCAATCCTTTGTTACCTCACCTCTGGATAACAAAGATGCAAAAATCTCTGTTAGGGCCCCTGCAATCTTCTCCTTTTCTTCCTATAGCAACATGAGATCGATTTTGTCCACTCCTGGGGATTTATCAGTCCTCATGTGTTTTATGACATCTAACAGCTCCTTCTTGATACTGACCTGCTCCAGACTATCAACATACCCCTCCATGTCCCTCTCCTTGGTGAATATAGATTAAAAATATTCATTTTAGACCTTGCCTATATCCCCTGGCTCCACACATAGATTAACCATTTAGTTCCAAAGGGGACCACTCTTTCCCTGACAACCCTCCTGTTCCTCATATACTGATAGAATGTCTTGACATTCTCTTTAATTTTATTTGCCAAGGATATTTAATGGCCCCTTTTTGCCCTCCTAATTTCTTTCTTAAGTTCTCTCCTACACCCTCTATATTTCTAAGGAGACTCACTCAGTTCCAGTTGCCTATACTAGTCATATACTTCCTTTTTTTCTTGAACAAACCTTCAATATCTTTCATCATCTAAGGTTGGCTCTGACCTCTTTCTAACTCTCTTTTAATAGACTCCCACTTATCAGCTGTCGTTTTACCCAAAAGCATCTGCCCCCTATCTACTTTTGCAGGTCCTCTCTGATGCCATTAAAATCAACCTTCCCCTAAGTGAGGACCTTAACTTGAGGACCAACTTTATCCCTTTCCATAACTACCTTGAAACCTACAGAGTTATGGTCACTGTTCCCAAAGTGTCCTCCACCAGAACGTCCACCACCTGCTCAATTTCATTTCCTGTGTACTTGCGAGTTACGGAGCTGCAGGTAAACGTCCATGTGCCATTAAAATGTGATGAGGGATTCTGGCTCTATCACTCTTTCAAGCAATGAGTTCCAGATCCCTACCAGGATTCATGTTCATTTATAAAGGCAGGGTCTGATTTGGAGGAGTCGGCAAGGTTTTATGCAGGGAAGATCATGTGTGTCACAAATCTTTGAGAAAATTGATGAAGGTAGTGCAGTACATGGACTTCAGTGAGACTTTTGACAAAGTCCATTGTGGTAGGCTGGTCCAGAAGGTTAAGGCACAATCTCTCTTCTAATCTCTCCTTTAATCCTTTGAACAATTACTTTAAATCTATAATCCTTGCATTTTGACCATTTTGCAAAGGAAAATAGATCCTTCCTATGAATGCTATCCAGGCCCTTCATTGTTCATTTAAGTCTTCCCTCCCCTTCCACTGACTTATTAGATATTTTATATCTAGCCTTATTCAATGAACTTGATCATCTAAAAGCAATCAAAAAATCACCAGCTTCCAATTTTCAACCAAATGGGCTTTTGTAGTTATAGAACATTAGAGCACAGTACAAGCCCTTCGGCCCACAATGTTGTGCTAACATTTTAGCCTGCTCCAATATCTATCCAACCTTTCCCTCCCATATAGCCCTCCATTTCTCTATCACTCATGTGGCTATCTAAGAGTCTCTTAAATGCCCCTAATGTATCTGCCCCCACAACCTCTGTCAGCAGTGTGTTCCACAGACCCACCACTCTGTGTGTAAAAAACTTACCTCTGACATCCCCTTTATACCTTCCTCCAATCATCTTAAAATTATGCCGCCTCGTGTTAGTCATTTTCACCCTGGGAAAAAGTCTCTGACTGTTATTTTGAAAACAACATGGGTTTTGCTGTATGTTCACAAAAGTTTATATGGTCTTTATTAAGAAGCCACTACCTGATATTGGTAGCCTATCCGTTATTTTAGCAGCCAAGTTTCATGATACCAGCATGCATCATTTGCAAAATATCCTGCTCGTTTAGAGACCGGTTGCCACAGAAATTGAAAACTGGCCAAATAGTTCACAATGGTGTTAAACTTCAACTCTAATAGTAATCCTAATCCCATCTGCCTGCCCTGATCCCTGAGCCATTTCCCCCTTTCTTGTAAGTGCTATGTGGTCTCTGCAATAATCATTGTACATATTTGTATTTATAGTTTCAAATCTTTGTGTGACAATATTTCTGATTTATATTATCTTACATCTCATACATTAATATCTTTGACCCTTCAACCACAGTAAACATTCTGTTTCTTTCCACTTTGTTCTGAGATATTCTATCATCCTTCTCGATTCTGATGAGAACAACTCCAATTGAAAAATCTTCCCTCATGTTTGTATTTCTTTGTATCAGGTAGACTCCTAATTTATATGTGTGGACAGCTTGTCTCAATATCCATGCAATTGTTGGAGCTTAAAATTAAACACTAATAGTTTTAGGAAGGTTTTAAGTAAGAGGCCCAAAAGATTGCAGATGATGGAACCTGGAGTGAAAAACAAACCTCTGGAGGAACTCAGTGGGTTAAGCAGCATCTCTGGAGGCAAAGGGATGTCGATATTTCAGGCTGAAACCCTGGGCCAGGACAGAGTTCTGATGCAGGGTTTCAACCCAAAACATTGACCAATCCTTTACCTCTGAAGATTTTAAGAAATTCAGCACTACTGCATTATGTAGTTTTATTTAGTGGAAGCATTGTTTTAATTTCATGTGAACTTGAACTGCAAAAGCCTTTGTCTTTATACATCAACCAATCTTCCTCTGAGTATAACTTTCTTTTCATTAGCAAAATGTGTCACCTCGTGTTTACTGACACTGAATTCATCTGCCATTAATTTGCTCATTCTACCGTTCATGACAGATGGTTTTACATAAAATAGGGCTCCTGGATTGGGGTAAATATATTGGTCTGGATCATCCAGGACACAGCTCACTGTCCACACTGACTGGCTCACTCAAATGTAGCCTTTTTCCAGATAAGGAGGGCCAAAAGAGTTGGGTTCCGAGTGGAACGTAGGCCACAGGTAACTTATCCTGATGTCCTACTATGTGGAATGGTCTGACAGCATTTGGTAACTCACTGCTATCAGTCAGAGAATTTTAAAAGCTATCCAATTGATCTAATTAATAAAATAACATACTTAGAAAGGCATTGCAAACCAGCAGGAACCGTGTATAAATGTACCTGAATTAACGAGGCTATACACCTGTGCCGGTGACCGTAAAAAAGAGACAGTTTGTGTGCCACAATTTCAGAAATTGGCAAAGCGTGTAGCAACCCATCGTGTCCTAAGAAAATCTGAGCAGAAGCTGTGGAAAAGAGTGTCTATGTTTGCGTGCGTGCGTGCGTGCGTGCGTGTGTGTGTGTGTGTGTGTGAGAGAGAGAGAGCGAGAGAGAGAGAATGAGTCAGAGAGAAAGAGAGAGAGAAGAGAAGTCTGACCTCGTGAGGATTTTCATTGTCCACAGATTTAAAACATTCACAAAATTGTGATAAAATTGAGGCTACATGTCTTGATTTCAGCCTGAGAAATATTTGGTAATACTGACATGCAGGTGCTGTCTGTTTACACACATGACAAAGGGTTAGCTTGTTTCAACAGCAGAAAGCAGGTGTTGGGAAGTTTAAAAGAATTATTTCCCAAGCTAAAATGTACCCTATTGTGAATGTGTAATGCTAGTGAGCAACTTCACACCCAATATCTCATTGAATTGTGCCCTATTGCAACCACTGAAGTTGTGTTTAATCACCTGGAATGTAATTCAAAGTTATCACTTTGTATTAAAAATTGAATCAAACAGTTGATACAGATGCCAGGCAGGAAAGAGGAAGAGAGTGTGAAGTGTTGTTTGTTCAGGCTACAAGGGAAGGGGAGTGTAACATTTAATGTCAGATCAAAGCAGAAGCTACAATTTCTATTGCTGATGGGAATGAGGTTTTACCTTAAAGGACAAAACTTTTAGATACAAAGTTAGTGCAGTCAGGTGGATGTACAGGTTATTCACCACAGATGTTGGTAGATGGACCATTGAGACAGGGGCTGAGAGTGGGAGTGATTTGGTCAATCTCTGGAAATCATGCCGCACCGAGATCATTGCGAGTTGTGGCAAGGGTATTGTAGTGTCTGCAGTTACATTAAGATTACTGTAGTCTCACAATTTCAAGTGAAGTTAATTCACTACAGAGTAAGTTTGTCTGTTTTTGATATCATTTACAAAAGCTTTCTAGTCAGGAATTCAGGTTGTAATTGAAGAGGGCAGGGACAGGCACCATTCTTATAGAGTGCAAATCTTTTCTTTTCATGAAGAACTCAGGTTGTTCAAAAAAATGCTCATTAACGTCAGTAGTGCTAACAAATCCCAGTGCATGTGATGTCACCACCTCCTCACGAAAACCAAAGTGCACAAAATCTCTCCTCTGTGAATACTTAGCCTGGGTGAATTCTCAATCAGTGAACAACAAACTGAGATATTTGACAGAGATCAGCAGTGGATACCAGCAATGATCCAAAGGCCATGAATTTGAAAATTACTGTCACGTTAACCTCCACAGAGAGAGCAGTGTAGGCCTGAGAATCTGGGTGAAACTCATTCTGCAGTTTATCGCAGATCTCGGTTATTACGGCTTTTGAAGAATTGAACCCATAAACACATTGGTTGTCAAGGAGATCCAGATATGTTCTTATTTCTCAAAAGACTATCAAGGAATAGGGTGTTTGCCCATGTGTATTTCTATGCCTTGAGCCCTGTGGTCCTGTCCTTCTCTGACCTGTGATGCCCAGCTTGAATCCTGAAGGAAAAATGTACTGCCAGTGGTAATTACAACTGGGGAACCCATGAATGAATCACTTAGCAATCAAACGCTGCAGCAAACACTCCCTTTTAGTTTGAATTCAGTCTGAGCACTCAGGGACATGCCTAAGTTCTGGAGTTGGTTGTGATGAGACCTGACATCAGTGGTGTGGCTGTTCCATTCACAACCAAATAAAGAACGTAAAATTAAGATTAAGATGATTTTATTAGTCACATGTACATTGAAACACACAGTGAAATGCACCTTTTGCATGGAGGGTTCTGGGGGCAGCCCGCAAGTGTTGCCACGCTTCCGGTGGCAACATAGCAGGCCCACAACTTCCTAACCCTTACGCCTTTGGAATGTGGGAGGAAACTGGAGCACCCGGAGGAAACTCACGCAGACACGAGGAGAACGTACAAACTCCTTACAGACAGTGGCCAGAATTGAACCCGGGTCGCTGGCACGGTAATAGTGTCACGCTAACTGCTACACTACCATGCTGGCCATAACAAGCTCCTTGCCATATTATGACTGTTCAATAATGGTCAATTTCTGGACCTTTGAGCACCAACTGATATCAAAAAGTAAGATGTCACTTGCACAATGGTTGATGTCATGATTTGCATATCTGAAGAGTGTAAAACAGCAGGCAAAGATCAAAACCAGAAATACCTGTCTCATTTCGCAACTGTCTGATTGTACCTGAAGACATTTGCCAATATGATTTACTCTGGGTAGAATTGATGTTGGATTGTATAACACCGAAAAATACAGTGTTAAGTGATCTAATCGTCAATTGATCCAATTTCAGGATCCTTAAAATATTTCAATAACCAACGCTGCAAAGGTTTAGATCAGATTGGGTTTCTGTCCCATGTTTACAATTTTCAAACCAACCCATTTTGGAGTGGGAAGTGGATTAAAATTACACCTATTTTAATATTGTCTGCATAAGTAGGCAGCAATTTAATAGCCAAATGTTCAAATCATTGGTGCACGCACAAGCAAAGTCTGTCCCACATAAAAAAAACATATAAACACTTGTAGTTACCAAATTGAGAAGCAGCCTTACATCTGAGAAACTGGATTATGTTGCAATGGCTCTTTAGGTGCTAATCATGCAAAATTGGGTTTTACCTGGAGCAGAGACAGAAAGTATTACCAGGGGCTTCCATGCCCTTTTGACATGCCTGATATCTTCCTGGTGTCAGACATACATGTGATGATGTCATAATTCCCAAAATACCCACCTCTGCCTGGACCAACATAGATTGGAGCTCTGGTCCACATTATGACCTTCATGGAACGGTCTCAGTCTGTGGTGGATTGAACAACTTCAGTGACTTCAGGCTGCTCAAACACTTTATAAAGTCTACAGAGTGTATTTAAACTAACAGGAGATGTTTTATCCAGCATTTAGCTGCTGACGTTCTCACTCCATGCACGTCTCAACAGTGAGACCAGTGATAAGTCCATGACTGGAGGCATCGTTATGGTCATGGCTGGCCATTGTGGGTGGGTCAGGGTCTTTGAGACATGAGGAGAAGTCATGCCTGTTGGTGAAGGGCCTACTGCTATAGACCTTTCAGAGACATCACATCCTATTTGGATGTCACTGATGAACAGTGGGTTCACTGGTTCAGGTTTTCCAAGGCTGTCATCAGTGAGACATATGACATTCTTCAGTAAGGCCTTCAGCCACTGCTCACTCTGTGGAGATCAAGTTTACATTGATTATTAACCTCCCTATCAGAGAATCATTTGATGTGGCCAAAGTAAGACTCTGCTATTACTCCAGAGGTGAAAATAAAACCCATCCAGGCCAATACAACATATCGGTGAAAAATGGCCTTTGCAGTTTGGTGACACAACCACACTAGCAAGAAATTTACATGACTCTACCAGTAAAAAATATAAGTTATTTTCACCCCAGCATGATTCCCATGTTAGTTGCTCATCATTGCATCTGAGGGATGATCCAGGCTACTTATTGTTAAAGCAGTGATTCCATCCACTGATTATTGTGAGGAACACAATGAATCTCAGGTATGGGAATCTGCCAGCACATCAGGCAGCCAACGGCTTCTGTCAAGAGCCCATAAGGACTCCTCTTTATAACTTGGGCCTTTTTAACAACAGGAAAAGTTTCCACTCTTACAATGTACTGCTTATGGTTCACAAGAAGAATTTCCCCATGTTTCTAGGAAATACTCATGACTCATCCTGAGGGATAGTGCACTGACAGACAGTTTCCTTGGCCAGCAATGCTTGGAGGCATGGATCCAGGGAGACGAGGGCTTCCCACTACTTGTCTGTCTCCTCACACATGTGTGCTCTCCAACAACAACAGCTGAGCACAGATTCAACAAAAGCCATACATGTAACTGGGTATTTAATTTGCTTCCTACAACATTTCTGCATTTCCTATTGAATGTCACTATGCCTAAAAAGCTCTCACTTTGCATAAAATATATTTTCTGTGAGACTTGCATTCTGCAGGTGTAAACAGCGGTGAGTAGATAACTATGCGTAAAACTTCTTTCACTGTTTCTCCATTGTGTGGAGATCATTATTCGTGGGGAATACTTAATTCACTCTCTGCCAGGCTGTTCTAACACTGCGCCTGGATGGTCTTAGGCATCCCTGCCACCCATCTCCACACATGCCGGTACACAGGATGGACCTTCTGGGAGACATCACGTTGACTGGAACTTTCAGTTAAATTGGGAACTGTCTTCCATTTCCCTCCATCTTCATCTCCTCCATGGCAGCCAAAGTGTGCATCGCTATTGCTCGATTGCCATTGTGAGTGTGGCTTTGAGGGCTGACACCTTCTCTGTTTGCTGCAGAGAAGGTGTCAGCAGCAAACAGAGAAGGTGTTTTGGTAAGATCCTGTTGAGAATCAGAATGTTATATTTCACATACTCTTTCCAATATGCTGAGCTTCCTACTTCATCTATTTTCCCTCAGAAATAAAAATGCATGGATTTTGAGGCAACTGTTGACATTTCACTGGATAACTGCTAACATCTCCTCAGATAATTGTGTCCTTCTTTGGACCTTCAATACAAGTGTAGAAGTTCCAGAGTCAAAATCAATGGTTCAGCACTGTTTTTCTTTATCAATTCTGACACATTTGGAATAGTGCACAGGAGTGAGAGTTTTCAATGACTCATTGCCGCTTATAATGGGGAATCAACAAAAATATTTGCAAAAGGTTGGAGTTAAAGACTACTTTCCCATTCACTTCAATGAAAGACATCAATCAGCCTTTACCTTTATACTGTACCATTGAAGTATGGTAGCAAAGTGATTCAGCTACTGGACCAACAGCCAGAAGTGTCAACCATTGATCCAGTGACAGGAGTTCATGACAGTGAGGGAATTTAAGTTCAACTAATTAAATAAAATCTGTAAATACCAAGGAAAAGATCTAGTCTCAGTAACAGTGAACATGAAACTACTGCATTGTGGTAAATACCCATCTGATTCGCGAGTACCCTTCAGGAAAGGAAATCTATACTTACCTGCTCAGCCTTTATTTTACTCTGAGCCACCAACGTAGTTGATTCTTAATTGTCTTCCTAGTTCATGGGCAATCAGGAAAAATAAATTCGGTCATTGCTAGAGACATCTATTTCCCATGAATGAATACATTTAAACAGAAACTGGTCCCTCTGGGGCAGAACTCATGCATGACATCATCCTCTAATGGTATTGGCATTGGTTTATTATTGTCACTTGTACCGAGGTACAGTGAAAAACTTGTCTGGCATATCGTTCATACAGGTCAATTCATTACACACTGCAGTCACATTGAGTTAGTACAGAGTGCATTGAGGTAGTGCAGGTAAAAACAATAACAGTACAGAGTAAAGTGTCACAGCTACAGAGAAAGTGTAGTGCAATAAGGTGCAAGGTCACAACAAGGTAGATCATGAAGTCAGAGTCCATCTCATCGTATAAGGGAACCATTCAATAGTCTTATCACAATGGGATAGAAGCTGTCCTTGAGCCTGGTGGTACGTGCCCTCAGGCTCCTGTATCTTCCACCTGATGTAAGAGGATAGAAGAGAGGATGACCTGGGTGGGTGGGATCTTTGATTATGCTGGCTGTTTCGCCAAGGCAGTGAGAGGTAAAGACAGAGTCCAAGGAGGGGAGGCTAATTTCCATGACACGCTGGGCTGTGTCCACAACTCTCTGCAGTTTCTTGTGGTCCTGAGTAGAGCAGTTGCTGTACCAAGCCATGATGCATCCAGATAAGATGCTTTCTATGGTGCATCGATAAAAGTTGATGAGTGTCAAAGGGGACATACCGAATTTTTTTAGCCTCCTGAGGAAGTAGAGGCACTGGTGAGCTTTCTTGGCCGTGGCATCTACGTGATTTGACCAGGACAGGTTATTGGTGATGTTCACTCCCAGGAACTTGAAACTCTCAACCCTCTCGACCTCAGCACCATTGATGTAGACAGGTGCGTGTACACCACCCCCTTTCCTGAAGTCAATGACCAGCTCTTTTGTCGACATTGAGGGAAAGGTTGTTGTCATGACACCATTCCACTAAGCTCTCTATCTCCTTCCTGTACTCCGACTCATCACTGTTTGAGATTCGGCCTACAACGGTGGTATCATCTGCAAACTTGTAGATGGAGTTAGAGCAGAATCTGGCCACACAGTCATGAGTATATAGGGAGTAGAGTAGAGGGCTGAGGACGCAGCCTTGTGGGGCACCAGTGTTGAGAATAATCATGCCAGAGGTATTGCTGCCTATCCTCACTGATTGCGGTCTGTTGGTTAGAAAGTCAAGGATCCAGTTACAGTGGGAGGTGTTGAGTCCTAGGTCTCTCAGTTTGGTGACAATTTTGCTTGGGATTATAGTATTGAAGGCAGAACTGTAGTCAATAAATAATAGTCTAACGTAGGTGCCTTTACTGTCCAGATACTCCAGAGCTGAGTGTTGGGCCAGGGAGATGGCATCCACTGTAGACGTGTTTTGGCAATAGGTGAATTGCAGTGTGTCGAAATTGTCTGGGAGGCTGGAGTTGATGTGTGCCATGACCAGCCTCTCAAAGCACTTCATGATGGTGGATGTCAGAGCCACTGGTCAGTAGTCATTGAGGCATGTTACCTTGCTTTTCTTCGGTACTGGGATGATAGTGGTCTTCTTAAAACAGGTGGGAACCTGGGATTGAAGCAGGAAGAGGTTAAATATGTCTGCAAGTAACCCCGTCAGCTGATCAGCACAAGATCTGAGCACACAGCCAGGGACACCATCTGGGCCAGATGCTGTCCTCGTTTTCACTCTCCGGAAGACTTACCTTACGTCCTCATCGGTGACCATGGGTTCAGTTGCATTGGAGGCTATCAGGGTGGGTGGTGACAATCCACTTCCCTTCTGTTCAAATGAGCACCATCCCCTTAAGAGCATGGCATCAATCAGATGCAACTTGTCTCTGAGACTCTTGAAATTACACCTCACATAGGTGATGTAGTGGTATTGGACACTGCAATCACTGTAAGGAAGCGAACACACACATTTCAGGTATGACCGATACTGAGTCAAACGGGTACTTATACTTCTCTATTCCAGCACAATCCAACTTTAGCCAGTTATTCAAAATAAAGGCAGAAGTTACTAGAAATGCTCAGAAGGCCAGATAGCATGTGTGGAGAATGTAACAAAACTTATGAGATAGGATGTTTCACCTCAAGAATGGGTTGGTTGGGAATGGGTGAGGATGTCACAATTATTCATGTGTAGAGTGGAATTGCAGCTTGACTCCAACACTCCTCTTTCCAAATTAAACAAAAGTGGGATTGAATGTGGCCAATAGACCAACTCACCAAATTTAGTGATTTCATAGTTAAACCTTGATTAGCTTATATACCTTAGGACACTGTCCAGGGAGTGATGATTAAGTCACCTAACCAAAAGTATTCATTAAATTGGAGAAAGGAGTAACTTCAGAATTTTAATTCTTCACCCATACCCAAAAACTTCTCACCACCATTCCCCAAAACATTTCTGACCATCCAGTGATGTTCAGTTGCCCCAGTCAAAATTTCTTTCATATGGAAGACAGCATACATGACCAGCTAGTCACTGTAGGATTAGAGGAGGTGACAGTACAATCCTTTGCCTTAACGTAAGGGGGTACATCCTGATAGTGAAAACCACAATAGCATCTACATTTTGATCTCCGTCTGGAGGCTCGGTCATGGAAGATTCATAACATATATTGAAAATGGAAACCACATCCACATGGCTGTCACGTGACAGTAACGACACTGACCCCCGCTGACCGGAGGACAGCATTGCTCCTCGGATCAGAAGTTATACCACTGTCAATCAAGGTGTGGCTCCACCCATCCCTCAGGTGTGAGAGTACCTTTTGTCTCTGAACTTGCCTGACCACTCTGAACTTGCCTGACCATTGGCTCTGGCAGCTGCCTTTGTCTTTGACCCCCACACCATTGGCTCATTTAAATCACAACAGTGAGGCTCCACCCAGCCTCCTAGCACCATAAAAAGGGCTGCAATCCCCTAGCCCTTCCTCTTTTGATGAGCCCAGGAGTAGTGAGACAACGCTGCAGAGATCAGTGGTAAAAGTGCATCACCACATGGTCTGGGAGCGTTTCACTCAGACTCCGGGTAGTATTAGAGCCAATGTTAGTGTGGGTCAGGCATTGAAGTGTTATATCCTGAAGTTGTACATTGTTATTGTGTGCTTGTGTGTATTAGTGTGTGCGTGTGAGTGTACCTTACCCCAGTTGCCATCCCCTCTCGTGTTCACGGTATCCTGCGTGTAAGTGTGTGTCTGTTCCCATCCATTCTGTCCCGCGTTTGTCTTTGTAATTAAACTAGTTTTGGTCTACAAAGCTCGTGTCCAGAGTCCTTGATCCTTAAGACATAAAAGAACTATTTCACACAACAGCAGGGTAAGGCATAATGAACATAATTGCAACCAACATTATGGAGAACAAAGCGTATTGATTTTATATTATAACTTTATCCTGGAAATTCACTTGGAAGATCATTAGTGGATCAAAAGGAAATATAAGCCAATTTTGAGGAGAAAATATCTGGACATCAAGGTTTATCAAAGGCACATATTTTTCCCCTCTGTGAAAGGACTAACACTGAAAATAGATACATAACATCTTCATTCCCATTGTACTGTTACCCTGGGATCTCTGACAGTTGCTCCATGGAGATGTAATCATTCTTTTACTGAGGGAGGGGAGGCCTTCTAGGCCTCCCCCTTCAAGTTCCTCTGTCCCTGACCTTGCACTGAAAGCAGATTCACCAGGGATCCAGAGGGCAAGCTGAACACGAAACCCCTCAACCCACAACTCGGTATACTTTGACTCTCTCAACAGTAGGCAGATGGCATCAAACTTGACAGCCAATAGCGACTTTTTTTTTCCTTTCTAACTTTCTGCCTGGTACAGAGGAGCACCAGCCCAGCTGGGAGTTGTGGCGGGTGTATGGGTCTGTGCATCATCTCCACCTGGGCCATGTAAAAAATGCAAGCGTTTTAGCTCTCTTGCTTTGTCCACTAGTTCTTGATCCTTTCATCGGTGGAAACAGTTATCTCTACCCCCCCACCCCCCTAAACTCTCATATTCTTAAATAACACTATCATATCCCCATGCAACCTCCTCTTTCCTAAGGAGAACTACTCCAGCTTTTTCAGTCTGTGTGTGTAACTGAAGTCCCTAAGCCCAGCATTCACTGTGGTAAGTCTTTTCCGCACCCTATCCTAAACCTTCACAGATGTCATAAAGCTTGGTACCCGGAAGTGGTCATAGTATTCCAAGTGCGGCCAAACCAGCATTCTACAAAGGTTCATTATGATTTCCTTGCTCTTGCAGTCTGAGGTCCTGTTTATAAAGCTCAGTATAGCATATGCTTTTAAGCTACCCACATCTCAAATTCCATGGATAGCTTGCAATCTAATGGTATGAACACTGAATTTTCCAATTTCATGTAACCCGGGTGTTTATTCCCCCACACACTCACTCATCCACCAAGTTTTCTCCTCCCTTTGTTCACTTCTCCCACCCCTCTCCCCACCTGGCTCCATCTGTCCATCATTCCCTCCCCATCTAGTTCCACCCGTCACCGACCAGCCTCCACCCCACCTCCACCTCCTCCCCTCATACAGCTATATACTGACTATCTTTCCACTTCCCTCTCAGTCCTGATGCAGCTGAAATGTTGAGTTGCACCTTTTGCCTCCACAGTTGCTGCTTGACCAGCTGAGTTTGTCCAGTGTTCTGTGTTTTTGTTTCAGATTCCGGCATCTGCAGTTGCTTTTGTCTTCATTACCTTAGATCTCATCCATCATTAGGGGCCCCCACCTTCTGGGCCATGCCCGCTACTCAATGCTGTCATCAGGAAGGAGGTACAGGAGCCTGAAGACCCATGCCTCAAGATTCAACAACAGCTTCTTCCCCACGGTCATCGGGTTTCTTGAACCGACCTGAAAAACCCTAACACTACCTCAGACGATATTTCTTTTTCTCTCTCTCACTTGCACTAATGTCATTATGTTTAATTTTGTTTATTTTTGTCATACAAGTTATGTATAATTTATGTTAAGTTTATGTTAATTTACGTTTGTCATGCTTGTAATGTACTGTGCTGCTGCAAAAAGCTAATTTTCATGACATTTATATCTTACGTATCCATGCCTATGACAATAAACTTGAACTTGAATTTCTTGGTCACTTTTAGACTTGTGCCATCCAGTCTATGTTGCTTCTTCTCATTCTTATTACCAGAATATAAGACTTCAATTTTCTCAGCATTAAATTTCATCTGCCATCTAACAGCCCGTTCCAATAACCTGTTCATATCTCCTCGAGTCAATTACTGTTCTCACAATTCACTATGCCTTCAGACATTGTATCATCTGCAAATTTGGATATTTTTCCCTGCTCATTTAGCACCTCACCCATGGCTTCTGCCTCTGTGAACAAATTTGGCCTCTGGTCAGCCCCACCTCTCCTCTTAAAACTTTTCCCTTGTTCATATACCTCGAGAATGTTTTCAGATTTCACTTTATGTTTGCTGTTAGTCTTTTCTCATGCTCTCGCTTTGCTTCTTATATTTTCTTTATTTTACTTCCCCTTTTGTATTTCTGTATTTAGTATGGTTCTCATTTATATTAACAATCTGACATCTGTTGTGTGCCTTTTTTTCCTGCTCTATTTCACTCTCTATCTTTTTGCAAATCCATGAAGCTCTGGTTTTAATTTTCCTATCTGTCTCCAGAGTTCCACGAGGGTAGTATCAGGACCAGCACTTCTCTTACTGTACGTTCTTCTGGGAATATTTCCACCTTAAAGGCTTTGATTTCAATTTTCACAGCTCAGATTTGTTCTCCTCCCATTGAAATTGGGATAAGCAGAAAAACTGCAGAAAAATACATTTTGTTTATTGAACAGTGGAAAGCTTAATTGCATGGAAGAACAGCATTCAACTCATCACACGTGCCAGCTGTTTGAAAGAGCCATCCACTTATCCTGAAAACCTTTGTGAATAGGATGCTTGAATTATAGTATGTGCTTTCTGTTGAAATATGTCTGATTATTATCACTCTGTTTAACATAGTGCCTTAACTTGATGGTCTGTTATTAAGAGAATGCACAGCCTATATGTTTTCTATTGTCATGCAAATACTGACGTTTGCAACTGTCACGATATTTATATGCAAATAGACTGGGTTTATTTTGCATCTTTATTACAGATAGTGGGAAAAAGAACACAGGAGATGCAGCAACTCGCTGATGACCATGACATGTATAGATTCTTCACCACAGACAGGCTCATCTATGGTCCATATACTCAAGTGTCTGCTTCTCTATCAAACTTGGAAAAAGGACTTTGCAGAACTCTTCAGCTGT
Organism: Pristis pectinata; assembly: GCF_009764475.1. Classification (NCBI taxonomy): domain Eukaryota; kingdom Metazoa; phylum Chordata; class Chondrichthyes; order Rhinopristiformes; family Pristidae; genus Pristis; species Pristis pectinata. The sequence goes on from NC_067406.1 coordinate 118,619,446, forward strand.
GACTCTGTCCTTGATTTGAGTGTCTTTGACTCAATCCCATGACAAACTACTCGGTCCAGTCTTGCCACTACTCCAGAAAGACATGAAGTTGAGCATGAAGGAGCATATGGCATCCAAGAAAAAACAAGACCTTTAAAGCAAACCAGATCACTGATGTGGTTCTTAAATATAGCCAGAGGAGCTTCAGACAAAAATTTATACCCTCCTTCCCACATCTGGGAAGAGGAGGACAAACTAGGGGACATAAGAGGCAACAACATTGTGACCCAGAAAGAAAACAAATCTGATTCCAGTAACTCCTTGTTTTCTGCAGAGGGAAAGTCATTGTCAGGGCCTTCATCAACTGCTCTCTCCAGTGGCCAGAGTTGTTTCTTGAATCATAATGTGGAAGCTGTCCATTTGAAGGATAACAGGTATGATTTTTACTGGGCAACAACTTCAAGAGAAATGCAAGAAGCAACATTATAGGAGCTACATGGCCTTTTCTGACTCTCATTTGAGAGTACAATGGTGTATACTTTTCAAATTCGTCCACCCTCAGGAATTCTTCCCCATCTGCTACATGAAGGTATGCAAGCAATGACCTTTTCCAATGGGTCTGCAACAGGCTGAATCTCCATGCAATATGGTGGCAAGCTAGGGTGCTTTACCACCCTGACAATTTTTTCAATCTTTCTCACAGGAGTGTTGTGCCCCATCAGCAACAAGCTTCCTGCTGAAGTGAAACTAAATTTCAGGACAAATGGGAATTTGTTCTACTCAAGTTTCCTCCCTTCCAAACCCAAGGACACTCTGACAGTCATCAAGCTGCAGGATGTACACATTTGGAGGCATAACTCCAAGTTTGGTTTGGTTTATTATTGTCACTTGTACCGAGGTACAGTGAAAAGCTTGTCTTTCAAACCGATCGTACAGGTCAATTCATTACACAGTGCAGTTACATTGAGTTCGTACAAAGTGCATTGAAGTAGTACAGGTAAAAACAATAACAGTACAGAGTAAAGTGTCACAGCTACAGAGAAAGTGCAGTGCAATAAGGTGCAAGGTCACAACAAGATAGATCGTGAGGTCATAGTCCATCTCATTGTATAAGGGAACCGTTCAATAGTCTTATCACAGTGGGGTAGAAGCTATCCTTAAGTCTGGTGGTACGTGCCCTCAGGCTCCTGTATCTTCTACCTGATGGAAGAGAAGAAAAGAGAGAATGTCCTGGCTGGGTGAGGTCTTCGATTTTGCTGGCTGCTACACCAAGACAACGAGAGGTAAAGTCATCATTGACTCATTCACTGAAGCGTAAAAATGAACGCTAACACTGAATATTCACAGAACAAAGATCCTCCATCAATCTGCCTCCACTGCACAATGTCACCTCTCAACAATAAAGGTCCTCAATGAATTCCTGGAAAAAGTAAACCATTTCCCTTATCTCAGGATCCATCTCTCAGCAAAGACCGATGTCAATCATGAAATTCACCATCATCTTCAGTATGCCAGCACAGGCTCTGCCCATTTAAAAAAAAGCATTTGAAGTTCAAGACTTCAAACCTGGGCAAAAGGTTCGTGGTCTATCAGGCACCTTGCTGTACATTTCTGAGGCATGGATTACCTGCACTTGCAGCAAACACCTCAAGCACTTGAGAGGCTGCAAAAATGCAGTCTCTACAAAATCCAAGAAATCCATTGGCAGGAAGAGTGAAGCAATGTCAGCATCTTTTCCCAAGTTAACATTTCCAGCACCAAAATTTTAATTAAAATACAGTCAGCTCCAATGAGCAGGCCACATAATTAGATCCAAGCTGATCATGTTAGTTTTGGACATAAAATTAATGTAACTGTACGTTGTATTTGCTTACACTGAAATGCCAAGGGAAAGAGAAATGGACAAGAAATGAAGAGTAACATGAAGTCAAATTAATGCAACCCGAACTGCTATTAGTTAGTCTGGTGATTATCATATATGGTTAGATAATATTTCTCCAGTTTACATTATAATTACTTGCATGTGGTGAAAGAATGTCTGAGGCATGTTCTATACAGTGGTGACCAGGTTTCAATATTGTTACAGTGTGTAAGCTCTCTCAGTGCAGAAACCCTCTACTTAGTGTACATGATGTGAAACACAATAAAAATAAATTTATCTGTGAATTTAGGGTTTGTGGTCTTCAGCAAATGCAGTAGTCTTTCTCCTCTTGATGAATACTGTAGGTTTGCAATGAACCTTGTTCTACAGAACCATCAGATTTTGCAGAGAGGTAGGATTCAAGTTAGCATAGTCTTCCACAAACAAGCACCAGGCAAACAGTAATGCATTACTAGCTCCTGTTGAACCTCCTGTGTTTATGAACAAGCTCTAAATGAATACAGTCTTTGGAACTTTACACAAAATGAAAGTTTAGATACCTTGTGGGGAGGATCAGGGTAATTGAATTATTGGAGAACAATTGAACTGCCGCTGACAACACCACTGTTGTTGGGAGAATCATAGGTGGTGATGAGTCAGCGTACAGGAGCGAGATAGGACACCTGGTTGAGTGGTGCCACAACAACAAGCTCTCGCTCAGTGTCAGTGAAACTAAAAAGCTGATTGTTGACTTCAGAAAGGGGAGGGAGGGCTAACATGACCCAGTTTGCATTAGGGGATTGACGGTGGAGAGAGTCAGCAGCCTTAAATTCCTGGGTGCTAACATATCAGATAGCCTGTTCTGGGCCCAGCACATGGATGCAATCACAAGGAAGGCACGCCATGTCTTGACTTTCTTAGGAGGTTAAGGAGGTTTGGCTTGTCACCAAATACTATAACAAACTTCTACAGATGTATTGCTGAAAGTATCCTGACTGGTTCTGTCATGGTCTGATACAGCAATTCGAATGCACAGGAATGTAAGTAGCTGCAGAGAGTAGTGGACTCAGCCCAATACATCACGGGCACACCCCTCCCCACCATTGGTAGTATCTACATGAGGCATTGCCTCAAGAAGGCAACATCTATCATCGAAGATCCTCACCGTCTGCACCATGCCGTCTTCTCGCAGCTACCATCAGGCAGGAGGTACAGAAGCCTAAAGTCCCACTCCACCAGGTTCAAGAACAGCTACTTCCCTTCACCCATTCGGTTCTTGAACCAACCAGCACAACCTCAGGAGAGCAACACTATGACCACTTTGATCACTTTGCACTACAACAGACTTTGTTTTTTTTTGTTCTAATTGTGTTCTCTCTTGTGAACATTGTGTATAATTTATATTTAATTTATGTCTTTTTTGTGAATGCTGCTTATATAATTCTATGTGCCTGTGATGCTGCTGCTAGCAAGTTTTTCATTGCACCTGTGCATACATGTACTTGTGCATGTGATAATAAACCCGACTTTGACTTTGACTTCAATTCCTGTTAGGTCAGATGATGAGCTGGATCAAACCTTGTTCCAGGGGATTTCCAAAATGAATCATTTCTGTCACTGGTGTTTTTATATACTCCCTCTTTTCCTTAATACCCAACATAACTTTTGATCCTCCTACTAAGCATTTGGACAGCACTACCAACATGAAACAAAATTCGCATCACAGATTTTGAGTATTTTACATGCTTTTGCATAACATTGCCTGATTTTTTACATTTATTCCCTCTGGTGAAAGCATGGGGAATGCCGATGGGATTATGTGGATACTGCTGGGAAACATACATTGGTACTTCGGTGAGCATGTGACATGTACCCTTTTGATCCAGAGCAGAAAGAAGACAAAGCTCATTCTTTTACTCTGTTATCAAGATTTCAGCATCCATCAGCTGCTCTGTACTTTGATTCCTTTGCTGTGTGTGTGCTTGTGTGTGTATGTGTGTGTGTGTGTGCTTGTGTGTGTATGTGTGTGTGTGTGTGCTTGTGTGTGTGTGTGTGTGTGTGTGTGCGCGCGTGCGCATGCGCACGCGTGCCATCTCATTCCCCTTAATTTTCCCAATATCCTATTCTTCCCATATTCCCACCAACTCCTCTCAGATTCCACTACCAATTTACATATAATGTGCAATGTACAGTGGCCAGTTAACCTACCAACCTGTCCGTCTTGAGGATGTGGAAGGGAACCAGAGCATCCAGAGGAAACCCACGTTGTCACAGGGAGAACATGCAAAGTCCATACAGACAGCTCCACTAGCTATGCCAGTGTGCTGTTTGAATCTGTTCCAAGACTTTCTCTTCAATGCACTTTAGGGTAGAGAATTCCAATGACTTATGCTCCATTGATAGAAGGCAAATTTAGGTACACCTCCTCTCTATGTTAAATGGATGACCCATTATTCCAAATCTATTTCTTGTATTATAGATATCTCCGCTAATGAAAATATCCTCTCAGCACCCCACCGTGTCGATCTCTGTCAGAATCATATGGAATACTCTATTCTTCTAAACCCCACTGAATTTGGCCCTGAACTGCTCAAATTGCCTTCATCATAGGAATTATTCTACTGAAACTTCTTTCCACTGCCTCCATTGCAAGTGTATCCTTCCTTAAATATGGAGATTGAAACCATAGGTGGTACTCTAGTCACTGTTTCCCTTTCATGAAACTATATTAATTCTGCTTGATTGCCGAGAGCAGTGATGCCGAGAACATCTCTCTATGATTAAGAAAGATACAGCACTGCATCTCTCTTAATCATAGAGAGATGCAGTGCTGAAGCAGACACTTCAGCCCACCGAATCCATGCTGGAGAACAATCACCCATTTACACTAATCCTACATTAATTCCCAATTTTTTAATATATTCTATCCACTGTCGGATCTGATTATTTTCGAATCCGCAGGTTCTTTCAGGAGTCCAAGAGTTGAAAACAACTTGGTGCTTCACAAAGTTTTATTGGAAAAGTTTAGAAGTTTAAAACAAAGAAATCGTCACAGAGCACATGGCACTAGCTTTACTACTAGGAGATGAGCCGAGACAAAAGGAACTAAAGATGAGCTAGGGCCGGGGTAGGGGGATGGTGTGCAGAAGAGAGTGATTAACAAAAAATGACACCTTTCATACCTGAGATAAGAGGTACTCCTTAGCTGACAATAATCCAATCAGGAAACCTATTGGATATCTGTGGCAAAACCAGCCAATGAGAAAGCACATATTCACCTGATGGATGAACCAATAAGCTAGGAAACGGCCATTCCTTGTGCAGCCACTTGAGGTGTATTAAACACTATACATGTTAAAAAACTACTTAAAACAGTTGAATCTAACACCACATTCTCATCAACTTCTCCAGATTCTACTACTCACCTGCACACAGGGGGATATTACTTGGCCATTTAACCTAAAAACCCGCACCTCTTTGAAATCTGGGAGGAAACCAGAGAACCCAGAGGAAATCCATGCAGTCACAGGGAGAACCTGCAAACTGCACACAGATAGCACCTAAGGTCATGCAAATGACTGCTTCATCCTGATGGAGTTCGCACTATCTCAAGTGGACATTTTCATTGGCCAGCATTATCTCGAAGGATGGATCCTGAAGGCTACTCACTACCTGCCTGGCTCCACACACCAATGTACTCATCAACCACAGCAGCTGAGCATAGATAGAGTGAGAGCTATCTGTCAGATTCAAAATCAGAATCAGGTTTATTATCACTGACATATGTCGTGAAATTTATTGTTTAGCAGCAGTAGTACGGTGCAAGACATAAAAATTACTACAAGTTACAATAAATAGATAGATAGATAGATAGATAGATAGATAGATAGATAGATAGATAGATAGATAGATAGATAGATAGATAGATAGATAGATAGATAGATAGATAGATAGATAGTGCAAAAGAGGAATAATGAGGGTTCATGGACAATTCAGGCTCCTGTACCTCCTCCCTGATTGTAGTAATGAGAATAGGGTATGTCCCGGATGATGAGGGTCCTTAATGATGGATGCCACCTTCTTCAGGCATTGCCTCTTGAAAATGTCCTCGATGCTGGGGAGGATTGTGTCCCTGATGGAGCTGGCTGAGCCTACAACCCTCTGCAGACTCTTTGGATCCTGCACGTTGAAGCTTCCATACCAGGTAGTGATGAGACCAGTCAGAATGCTCTCCACTATACATCTGTAGAAATTTGCAAGAGTCTTTGGTGACATGCCAAATCTCCTCAAACTCCTAATGAAGTAGAGCCACTGGCATGCCTTCTTCATGATTGCATCAATGTGATGGGCTCAGGATAGATCCTCGGAGATGTTGATGTCCAGGAACTTGAAGTTACTCACCCTTTCCACCGCTGACCCCTCAATGAGGACTGGTGTGTATTCTCTCGGCCTCCCCTTCCTGAAGTCCACAATCAATTCCTTGGTCTTGCTGGTGTTGAGTGCGAGGTTGTTGTTGCAACACCACTCAATCAGCTGAACTATCTCACTCCCGGACGCCTCCTCATCACCTTCTGAGATTCTGCCAACAACAGTGGTGTCATCGGCAAACTTATAGATGTACCTGCACACATGGAAAAATGCCATTGGTCTCCTGAAGCAGAGATGCTATTACCTGTGTAAGTTGCTGTCAATGTGCATTTGCCATGGGGAGTGTGCCTTTAAGGACTGACACCCTTCTCTGATTGCTGCATTGGGAGAGGTACAAAATTGGGTGAGGTCCCATCAGGAACCACACAAAACTTGTTCAATGCTTGTTCCGGGTATAAACTACCTAAAACCCTTTCAAACAGCTCTTTACCCAATTTTTGATTTTTTTTGCAGGGATTGTGCATTAGCATTACAAACAACGTTTTAACACACCAAAGATAGGGGCATTTCAATTTCTAGGCACTGTTGCTTTCAAGTCTCTTCAGAGCTCAGCTTTCAATCTACATTTGAAAACCACTTCTTATTTTTGTTTCCAGTGTTTATGAAAGATATTTAGATCTCACTGAGAAAATTAATCTGCAGTCTTATAATACCATATCAAACACACTGTTCGGCACAGAGGATTGCACCGTAGGAGAGTGTGTTGTGAGTTCATTTACCTCAGCTGTTCATAATGGTATCATAAACAGGAGAGTGAGATTGAAATTGTTTACGAATATCAACAGACTCCTGATGTTCATTTACTGCCAACTATTTGTTATGACTCAGAGATAGCTTGAACAGTTAATTTAGTTTGTTTTTGAATCTGTAGAATGTAATGGGTGTATTTGGAGCAGTATAATGTAGGTGAAAGGCCAACAAAGCTGCTAGAAAGACAGAACCAGGTAGTATATTGTATGAGCCAACCATCACCACAGTACCTAAACGGTTTTTTGTTCAATGGTTTATTGCCAGAAAATTAACAGTACGCTACAGATGACAGCAATTTTGCAACCCGTACAAAATTCACTGTCTGAAAAGTAAATTAAGAATTAAATCAGATCTTTTTTACATACATATACAGCCATCTGAGGTTGACTTCAGCTTCAAACCATCTTTATAGCTATTATTGTGCACATGTTTAAATTAGCTCGGAAATACAGCCATATACAAACTACAATGCAAGGTCATGGAGAGGACAGAGTGAGTGAAATGGGTTTACCCTTTCTTTTTGGTTCATGTAATAAGCTGTAACATTCATTGCCTTTTTCTATTAGATTGAATTTATGCGCTAAGCAATATAGATTTCTGGGTAATTTGTTTGACATTCTGTTGAACGTCACATTTTGACAGTTCCTGCTGTTGTGTTCCTCTGTTGAATAATATTTATATACCTTATTTCACACCATCCTCTCCAAAAAGGAACTGCATACATGTTAAAATAAAGCCAGAGGTGATCTTCCCCGAGTTGGATGGTTTGTGCCAGCATAAAGAGAAATCACTCGAAGAAGAAAGGAATTGTGCATCTATACCTCTTTTCATTTTCAGGAACCGTCACCAGTTTTAGTTCTTACAATTTTATTGTACTTATCCTTGGTTTCATTGTACGTTATTACTCAAGAGTCTATTTTGTCCAAGCAGTCAACTGACATGGCTTAATGAACATACATATTCAATGGAAAACTCAGCTACAATTTTTTTACCTCCGAGAATACAATATGGATGCTAATTAGATACTAAACATTAGGAGCATATAAGGGAAAAATTGCTGGTTCTGGTTAGATTTTCTATCACCCTACAAGGCATTTTGCTTATACGGAAGAAAACTCTGTGAGGATCATTTTAAAAGTTACTGTTAGACTTCTGGAGGTTTTCTATCCTTCCTTCCTGAGGTTATTTTAGTTCTCATATCTGATCACTACATACTGATTCCCTATACTCTTCACAGAGTCCATCCTAGAGCCCAAGTCCTGGATAAGCATTTTGTTCATTGTTGAGGATTTTGAAACAGAAAATAGTTCCTGGTAGTTGCTTTTAACTGTTGCATTTATTCTCTCTAAGAATCTCTTTCATCTTCTGTAAATGAATGAACCACCTCACCTTCAGATGCTATTTCAAGTTTAAAGCATTGAAGTGTACTACTATTGCAAAATACCAACAAGAAAATAAATAGCACTTATGTATTACGTACTTACATTTGAAAACCTTTCTCAAAAGTAAAGTAATTAAAAGATGATGAGGTAGAAACTCACTGGTGCTGGACTCATGAGATTCATTAGTGTGACTCATACATAAATTGTGCTTATAATTTCAGAAGCTGCAAATTATTTGTGCTGATTGAAGACATGCATGAACATCTTAACGAGGAGGTACACTTTGCCAGAAGTTGCATTGCAGATGTGCAGGTGGGCTATAAAGTACATGAAATGTCTCAGAAGCTCTGAAGTTCAGGGCCACTATGACCTTCACCTCCACAGACAGCAGTCCAGACAACAATGCCTGTCTGGAGCTTTGCTTACAGGGGATGTTAGAGCAGAATGACAACATACTCTTAAAATGTTAGTCACAGGATACATTGGAGTGTTGTTCTTAGTAGGTTCCTGCAGGATTAACTCTCCTGACCAGCACACTTCTCCTCCACCTCCAGTGGCCTCTTCTGGCAAGGGAACATTCACTTTGAGCAAGGTCCTCCTGATCCTGGTTGTGCCAGAGGACCAGCAGATCAGAGCTGAAGTAACCTTAGTTTAGCAAAATTAAAACAATTTCACAAAAGCTCATTGTGTGGTCATCTGTCATGTGGGTATCTGTGCAATTTTTGACTTGATTTCCCGTTATGTAAATTTAATTTTGACTGCTGAGAAAGAGATAGTGCCAGAAGTTGTAATGAGGTCAGCTGCCCCTGAGCAGTTGCATTGCAATCATGGTGATCTGTAAGTCTACCACGTGGTATGGTGGAGGGAGAGGGTAAAGATGATGATTTCTACAGGGATTTCCAGTGATTGCTATTCCTACCTTAACCTTTCAATGCAGCAAAGTCTGAGAGCCTGTGCTTCACAAAAGTGTGCCATCAGTGAATATGCCATTACCACCATCCTTATCTTTTATGACAAAGGTTTTTTTTACAGTCTGCAGTAGATCACACTGGTGACATATATTTTGTAGAATAAAGCTGTATCATGGAGGTCCGCTGAAGATTTTTACACCAGAGTGAACACCATCACTATCCCCACAGAAAGAATAGTAGGGTAAGAGAACACCAAGCCTTGTTTGCATTGCAGGCAATCACAGAGCTCTGAATGCAATAAACCACAACCTGGCTGCTCTGGAACCGCCCTGGCATCTCTATCAATTTCAATGGATTGCCATAGGCAGCATGCCAATCGACAGGTCTGTACTTGGTTTCCTGACAGGAGGAATGAACCATTCATCCTTCGCTAATCCTCTTTATTGCTTTTATTTCAATCAGACTCTCAGGTTACATGCAACAAAGGCTGTCCCTTTCAGACTTTGACTCATGACTTCAGTCGGGAAGCTGAGCACAGCTGCAGCAGTGGCTCATAACAAGGGGAATATCACAGCCCAAAAACACCCCCTTCTGCTACCTGGACCATTGCAAGGAGTCAAACAACTGAGTAGGTACTTAGGTCTGTGGCTGTCTGCTGAATGCTCCAAAATGTTGCCATTGTGAGAGACCAATACAATAGCAAAAATTACAGCAGGAAGAGGGGGAGGAAAATGAAGAGTAGGGACAGACAGAATGGTATCAATCCCCAGTGCTTTGAGCTGTCAGAGATCTCTGAAAGCCAAACAACATCTGAACCATCCCCCTATCCACAATCCACTGAAAGTTTCACAGTCCCTTATCACCTACATCCCATGACAGTCCTTCAAATCATCCTCCCAGGTCCTGACCTCCTTCACTACTAAAATAAACGCTCATGAAAAATTCTGAACAAGAATCAATTTTAACTGAATATGCGTTTATCTAATTGCTACTAGTAATTATGAATCATTATTGCGCAAGCTCTGTATTACCAATCTAAGTATGCTAGGAGGTTTTTGCCTCATCATTACAGCTTGGGAAAGCTAAGGTTATCTACTGAGGCTAACCCTGATGGTCATGGTGAATAGCTTTGAGCAGCAAAGAAGCTTGCTACAGACTGCAACATCTCAGCGTGTATGTGCAGTCTGATTTAGCCAACAGTATGGCTCTGGTATGCTGCCATCCTGACACAGGACAAGATGTGACTCCTTACTAACACCAAAACCTTTACCTTGGATGTAGGTCATAAGTGATTGTGAAACTGTGGGTCTGCACCTTAGCATTTCTCTGGTACAAGAACAGAATAGAATAAGTGGTTCTTCAGCAAAGCAAGACCCCCTTCCTGAAGTGACAGTAATATCTCCATATTTTTAACACCGTAAGTGAAAGAGAGAGAGCAGGGTTACCTTCTGCAATGAAGAGAATGCAAATAAAAAAGTGGCAGTTGAAAATGCTTAAAATTTTAAAACAGAGTGTGTAGGCGGAGATGGAATTGTAAGGAAAATGGAGCTTGAGATATGATGAAAGCCTGCAAGACATCTCGTCCATTGTTGCCTCTTGCAAAGATTTCTGTGCATGGGATGGCCAGATAGCTTTCTTGAATGCCACAGAAAGTGTGTAGGCAGGCTGTGCTCCTCATCTCATAGTCTTTCTGTCAACTCAATTACATATCTGGCTAAAATAATGACAGAAATGGGTTCTAAATACTCCTGGATACAAGTTGTTCAAGAAAGAAAAGATAGGGAAGGAATGAAATGAGGAGGCATAGTAATAATGACAAGTCGCAGCACTGGAGAGAGAAGATCTCCTGGAACAATCAAGGATAGAATCAGTCAGGTTAGAATTTGGAAGAGGTGCAATCACATCCCTATCAGCTGCCAACTAGTGGGATGAACACTGAGGAGTAAATTTGCAAGGAAACTGCAGAAATATGCAGAAGATTAGAGCAGCAATAATGAGGGACTTCAACTGGACAAATATAGATTGGAATAGCAGTATCAGAAGATGAAAAGAAGGGAAGATATTTCTGGTGAGTTCAACAAAACTTTATTGATCAGTATTTCTGCCCCAGCTAGTAAGCTGGCATTGCAGGAATTGGTTCTGCAAAATGACTAGGCCAACCAGTGCAAGTATCAATGGGGGAACATCACAAAAATTTTAGTCATAATTAAGGCTTAAAAAATCTTGACCATATCAAGGTAAGCATAAAAAAGTGGAGAAGGGTCCATTTCTGACTCAGATAAACTGGAATCAAAGATTGGCAGACAAAATGATATTTACCAATGGAAGACCTTTAAGGTGAAAATACTTCAACCATAGTCTAGGTACATTTCTATGAGGGAGAGGAATAGGGAAATTAAAACCAGAGCTCAATGGATAACCAAAAGGACACAGTAAAATAGAGCAGGAATGACAAAGGCCATGTTATTAACATATAAGAACCAAGTTGATGAAAGTTCAGAGGGAAAGTTAAAAGGGAAGTAAGAGAGAGGGGAGAGCATAAGATAAGACCAGCAGCAAATAAAAATAGGGCACACAAAAATATCCTATAAGCACGTGAACAGTGGAAGAAAATTTTAAAAAAATGCAAATGCTGGAAATTTGAAGTAAAAACAGGAAATGCTGGAAACACTCAGCAAGTCAGGCAGTATCTGGGGTAAGAAAAACAGAGTTAATATTTTGGGCCTGATGAAGGATCCTGGACCCGAAACCTTAACTCGGTTTCTCTTTCCACAGATGCCACCTGACCTGTTGAGTATTTGCAGCATTTTCCATTTCAATTGAAGAGTTTGTAAGATGAGAGCTGGTCAGAGAGCAAACAGGCAATTTGTTTACAGAGAGAGAGAAGGCAATGCTGACGTACTAAATGAGCACCATGTTGGTCTGCACAAGGTAGAAGGTGCTACTGAAGGCTCAGCTAATGAAGATAGTTGACAATGGATAAAAGACAGATTAACAACAGATAAAGAGGAGGTACTACAAAGGCCAGCTACACTGATAAATCACCTGGTCCAGATGGAATGCATTATAGATTACTGAGGGAAGTAGGGGAAAATATTGCGGAGGTCCTGGTTATAATCTTCTGAATATCGATAGATTTTGGGTAATGCCTTGCAACTGGAAAATGACAAACATTACACCCTTGTTCAAAAAAAAAGTGTAGGGATTAACCCAATAGGTATAGACCAGTCAGTTTAAAGTTCTAGAAATGATAACCAAGAGCATAACTTGCAATGATTTGGATAAATGTGGATTCATTAGAGAAAGCCAGCAAACATTTGTTAAAGGCAAATCATGCCTTACATGATAAGTTTTTTCTTTCTCTTGAAATAAGAGAATTGGTTGATGAGGAAAATGCAGTTAACAAGCTTTATATGGACCTCCAGAAGGCTTATGATATGGTGTCACTTAAAAAGGCCTCTCATCAAGATTGATGGGCTTTTTATAAAAGGTGTTATAGCAGCCTGGATAGAAAATTGAATAAGTAACTGGAAACAGACAGTAGAAGTGAAAGGTTTTTTTTATTGACTGGAGTAAAATGTACAATAGAATTCTTCAGGGGTCAGTAACAAGACCACTTGATTTTCTAAAATATATTAATGATTTGTACTTGGATGTACAGTGAACTTCTTCAAATTTGTAGACGTATAGTGAACTGTGAAGAGGATACCACTGGACTTCAAGCAGATATAGATAAGTTAGTGGAATGGACAGAAATATAGCAGATGAAATTCAATGCAAAGAAATGTGAAATGTTAATTTTAGTAAAAAGAATGAGAAAAACCAATGTAAACTAGAGGTCATAATTCTAAAAGGGACACAGGAACAGAGAGATCTGGGAGTAAAGGCACATATTTCATTGAAGGTGGCTGGTCACATTGACAAAGTGATTAAAGGACATATGATATCCTGGGTTTTATAAGTGAAGACATAAAGTATAACAGCAAAGAAATCATAATGAACCTTAATAAAACTCTGGTTTGGCCATAGCTGGAGTATTGAGTCCATTTCTGAGTGGCAAACTTTAGGAATGATGTGAAAGCTGTGTAGAGGATGCATAAGGGGTTTATCAAAATGGATCACAGGCTTTAGTTGCGTGCATAGATTGACAAATCACCTTCATTTGCATGTCCCCTTATTATTGACCCCTCCATCAGTGGGAAGAGTTTCTATCTATGCCGTCTTTCATCTTCATGGTTTTAATATAGACGATCAGACAAAAAGACCAAAAGTGACAACTGGAAGATTTTCTTGACACATAGGATTTGAAATAGCCTGCCAGGGATAACAATGGAGCAAGTGTCAATTGCAGCAAATAAAAGAGAACTCAATGAATATCTGAAAGGAAAGAAATTGGGCCAACTAAATTGCTCTTACAAGGAACTAGTACAGCCTGGACAGGCTGATTGGCCTGATTTTGCATTATTACCATTCTGCGATTTTATGAAGCTGTACGCAAGCTTCTTCTACAAGAAAACTGAGATTATTGATGACATCCTCGTTAGGTGTTTGGGGAATATACTTTTCCTTGCAGAAGATCTGGTATGCTGTTGATAATTATTGATTATGAGAGTTGACTGAATGAGTTGGTGCTGGAAGACAGGATAAGAGGAGATTAGTTTGAAGAGAGGAACAAGGGAAAGAAGGGATTACATTTGTTTTCTGTGTCTTCCACAGTGACTATCATATGCCAGCAGAATTGACTAACTGAACATGAATGCACCATGCATTCTTCCAGGATACATGATTGTGAATCACCCAGTTGAGGGAGTGACAGCCTTTGCTGTTCATGAGTACTTCGGGGCTCAGGTGCGGAGCATGGAGTGCCAAATGATTGTGGTCTAACACTCCCTGTGCTTTCAATAAGCCTGCAGTTTGTCAAATCCTATTGCCTGCCATGTCTGTTGTTCTGTTGTCCAGGAGAAGGAATTGAATTATTGTCTTCTTAAATAGACGCACCCATTACATCCCATACATAGTAGTGAGCTATATAGACTGCAACTTTTGGCCTAAATCAAACACTGCCACCTGGAATATTCCAAAGGCTGAAAAGTTTGGTATGGTAGTGACCTTCATACCTTTGGATCCCTGTCTTTGGAAAATCTATGCCTCTTTCAATTCCTATTTGGGTAGTTAAAGTTAGGAACAGGGCTCCTTGAACACTCCAGGAGCAGTGGTTCTCCTAGCCAGAGTCCTCTATTGCCCCTCATTTGGCCTCATCAATAGTTGTCCTTTCTTTCTATCCCTTTCCTTCTCCTGGTTGTGCTGTGGGTCGATGGGGTTCCCTCTTCAGGCATTCTCTGTATACAGCAATAAATGCTCAGCTTTAGAAGCACTCATTCATATTTGTCTCACAGGTTCTATCAGCAGTTTCCTGGTCCATGAAATGAAGTCTGCTCAGCTCCAAATGACTTTCCAACCAAACCTGCATGTGACTGATTATCCTTTTAAATATCACAAAGCATATTCCACTTCTTAAGTTCTGCTTTAAGTCTATATTGAGGGTTAATTATAGTTCCGTGATTCAGATCCCCAGAGGAGCTACTGTTTGAGTAATAGATCTGGACTGATGTAACTCATGTGCACATGACATGCTCTATGCATAGTTGAGCCATATGCAAGGACGAAATGATCTAAGGTTGAAAAATATGCTATGAATACCATAAAGTCTTGATCACATTTTGCAACCAATTTTATGCTCTGATTTATTTCTAAGATAGGCAAAAAACATATGGCACTTGGTTGAACTTCTACGCTATGGCCTTTTCAAAGTTGCAATAGCTGGGGAGCCTGAACTCACCCTGTGCCTGTTAGGAAAAGTTGAATTTCAATGCAGGAACACAAGAAGCTGCAGAGAGTAGTGGACTCTGTCCAATACATCATGGACACATCCCTCTCCACCATCGGTAGCATCTACAGGAGGCACTGGCTCAAGAAGGCATTATCCATCATCAAAGATTCCCACCGTCTGGGCCATGCCATCTTCTCACAGCTACCATCAGGCGGGAGGTACAGAAACCTGAAGTCCCACACCGCCAAGTTCAAGAACAGCTACTTCCCTTCAAACATTTGGTTCTTGAACCAACTGGCACAACCCTAGAGTTTAGCAACACTATGATCACTTTGACCACTTTGCACCAAAATGGACTTTGTTTTTTTTGTTCTAATTGTGTTCTTTCTTGTATAATTTTGTATAATTTATGTTCAATTTATGTTTTTTCTGGTGAATGCAGCTTATATGATGCTATGTGCCTGTGATGCTGCTGCAAGTAAGTTTTTCATTGCACCTGTGAATATGTGTACATATGACAATAAGCCCGACATTGACTTTGACTTTGAAGTTGTGGGATTATTTCCAGTTAGAGGGAATGCACTTGTCACCACTAGTTATATATGGGCTATCAAGTTAACATTATTACTGCAACGTATGAAGGGGAGGCAAGTATAACTAACATAACCATCAATTATCACTGCAATTTCAGAGCTAATATCAGTTACTGTTGTAATTGAAGTGCTTTCTGCCTCAAGTTCCTATTTATGAGTTTGATTTTCCTCTTCTCTGCCCAGAGTTTCCCTTCCATGCAGTTGACCTCCCAGTTCTAAAGCCTTCTCACACAACAGTGGCACAGAACAACCAGTAAATGTATTCAATTACAGGGGACCCAAATCTATCAGCTGAATGTATAACATTTCCAGATGTGACGTGATCAAATTGTCAGCTAGAGCTGTTAAACCTGGTAGGATCAGCTGGCAGGATCACGCAGTCACAACACATAATTTGAACTCAATGCATCCTGAAATATAAGGAAGTCTTGCCACAATTGTAAGACCACACATTGAGATGTAAGAGGTCAGCTATGATCTATCGAATGGCAGAGAAGCATTAAATGGTCTTATAGTCTAATGTGGCTACTATTTCTAATGTTCTTATGTCACAATATAAGAATGTTAATTTTTGTTTTTACATTTATTATGAAGATAAAGAAGCATATAATTGGATGTATTGTTTTTATTGGTACAAAGTACAAGCCTCGAGAATAGACAGGATCAATTCTTCAAAAATTAAATTGGCAACTCCTTAGAAAATAGCATAATTAAATTATTCATATGCATGCATCTTAGCAAATGATAATTGCCATGCCTTAAGCCGGCCCAGTATATTTTACTTATGGCTCATGTAGACATGGGGGAACAGTATGTCACCAAGGCATTCGACAAAGTTCCCACATGGCACACTTATCATAAAAGTAAAAGCACATGGGATCCAAGGCAATGTGGCAAGTTGAAGCCAAAATTGGCTCAGTGGCTGAGAGCAAAGGGTAGTTGCTGATGGGAATTTAATTGACTGGAAAGCCATATGCATTGGGTTCCACAGGGCTTAATGGTAGACCTCCTCTTTCTCTCGGTATACAGGGGCATGGTTACGGAATCTGAAGATGATATAAAAACTGGCCATATGAGTGCTGATGAGAGGAAGAAAGTTTTTGGCTGCAGGAAGATATCAATGAACCAGTCACAAGGGCAAAATGGTGGAAATAGAATTCAAAGAAGTGTGAGGTAACTCATTTGTTGAAGGCAGACAAGTCAAGGCAATAAACAATAAATTCTTGGATACTGAAAAGTGTAGAATTATGCATCCCTAAGGGTAACAGGATAGGTAGATACAATGGTTGAAAAAGGATGTGGGATACTTTAATGACCAAGATATGGAGGATAAGAGCTAGAAAATTATGCTGGAACTGTATAAAATGTAAGTAAATCTACAGCTAGAGTACTGTGTACCATCCTAGTAACCATATTACAGGAAGGATGTGATAGAACCAGAGTGTGCACAGGAGATTCACATGAATGTTGGTGAGGCTGGAGAATTAACGTTATAAGGAGAGACCAGCTATACCAGGGTTGTTTTCTTTGGAACAAGGAGGGGAGAATTACTGAGATGCACAAAGTTATGAGAGTGAACGAGATAGACTTATATCCATTAGTAGAAAGGTCAATAAATGTAATATATAGATTTAAGGTATTTGGTTGAAGGATTAGAGATATATTGAGGAAGGATTTTCACTCAAATACTGCAGGAGGTCTGGAATGGGATTTGGGAAGTGACAGTAACCAAAACATTTCTTTTGTCATCAGCATAGATTTGATGAGCCAAAAAGTCTTCTTCAGTGTTGGCATCATAATTCTATGTTCAGGTGATTAAGCCAGGTAATTATATCAAAAGGAGCAAGGCTCATCCCTGTGATACCTCCTTTTATTTGTGAATCAAACATTGTGCCATTTGATGTTCAATGAGCTAATCTAGGTGACTACATTCACCCCCCTGAGAGATTTTAACCTCCTGTATATCCATCAAGTATCTGCATCTGCTTTAGTCTTTTCAGATGTAATTTAGGGCTTTCCATGAGCATCACTGGAAATCAAAGACCGAAAACTTCTGCATCATTTCTTTCTCCAGGTATTTGGGACATTATCTGGAGATGATGGGAAAATGCACCACAGATGAGGCATACCTTCAAATTCATTATGCCATTGTTCACCACTGCCTGTAGCCTATTAGTGTATCATTTCCCAGATTTCTTCAAACAAAAAACTAATATATAAACATTGGAGCAGACATTTCCCTTGCTGAAGTTCCAAAAAACCTGGCAGTGAGATAGATACCTCAGGCATACATTCACAGACTTTTCTCCACATGTCAGAAGAGGGAGACATACAAGAGAACTTCAGACATATCATCATTACAACCAGCTTCAAGACAGCAGACAAATCCATTTGCAGTACCCCCCACCATGGAGACCTCCCTGCCATAAGGAAAGACATTACAAGGGTCTTCCTCAACCAATTCCCCCTTGTGGTAAATAAGCAGTCTCTTAGATTGCATGTGGAGTCCATTTACCTAGAGACAAAATGAACATCATCTTCACCATACAGCAAATCCAAGGAAAATGCTGGGAACAGCAGCAGTCATTTTATGTGGCCTTTATTTTCTTTCTAAAGTCTTTGTTTTGGTAAGTTGAGAACAGATGTGGAGAATTCTTTTCAAATATGACTGCCATCCAATGTTCATCACCATTCTACATCAGCTACATGATGGCATACGGGGTCTCTTTCTTATCAATGGTCCAACACAGATTCAATCCCAGTGCAGAATGGGGTCAGACAAGGCTGTGTTATTATTCCAACACTTCTCAGTTCTGACTTATAAGACCACTTGTGTTCAATTTTGGATAAAAGAATGGGGTGAAATCCAAACATGTCCCTGATCTCATTGACCAACAAGACCATTGAATCCATTTTGCTATCTATTAGGATATAGAGTGAATATTTTACACATTTCACATATAATAGCTGTTCCTAAAATGTCCATTCTGAAACTCTATTCCATCTGACAGAGAATAAAAAAAAGGCTCAGGTTTCATGGAAGTGCAACATTTCATCTCATGGACATATAAAAGATTCTGAAAACAGTATTTGATGTGACATTAGTTTGTAATCAAAGACAGAGCAATGCTCGAGAAGGGTAAATTAACTACTTAGGGCCTCAGAGTGACCAGATTATGACCTATGGGTAGCATCAATCCTCCAGCAAGAGCAAATCAGTTTTAATTGTGTCATACATTTCCTATTTGTTGGTTTCCCTGTTTTAATTTAATTAGTCATCTAGAAAGTGGTGTCATATTCTTGCCCTGTGGATGAATAAAACTTAAATCTGAATATTTAAACCTGCTAGTATTGTAAGAAACACGCACCATAATAGGAACATTTATTTAAGCTTCAGCAATTTATGATTAGCATCACTATGATCTGCAATGACAATTATTTTGAGTTTCTCCTACTTCACCACCACATCTTTATAGAAGTTTGACAGATACCCTGACACATTTATAAATAGGTTTTTCTTTGAAACTCTGCCAAAATCAATGCAGCAGATCAGGGTAATCCCAATGAAATATCCAGAAAAAATGGTTTAGCCACTTCTGAAACAATAATTCTGTTTAATCTTTTAACAGTAACTCCGTTCTGCCAGAAGCCTGGCCAATATGTATAGCCTCTGTAAAATGGTGATTTTCTTTATGATTCCTTTCACTCATCTTAAAACATGGGGACAATTTTTGCCTTTGCCATCTTGTGAGACAGATTGAACATCCTTAACAGAGCACGTCTGATTTTCATTCCACCGAAATCTAAACACTTCCCATAAGTCTGTACAAAGCCTTCCCTTCAGATTATAGTGGTCAGAAATTTACTACATGCATCCAATTTTGGCTAAGTTAACATTTACTTTTAACTTCTTTACAACTTCTTTTTGTGATTTTCATTTTGATTGTTCCGTGCCACAACCCTAAATGTATTCAGGAGGCTGAAATGCTTACAAAGAGCAAGATGCTAAATTAGGAAAGCCTGAAGCATTGATTGACTTTTGCTTTGCCAGATCTAAAGAGGTAAAATTGTATTTAAAGTATCAATGCCTCCAACATTGCAAACCCCCTTGAAAACTATACAATGATAAAATGTGAAGCTGACAAAGTGCGTCTGTCTGCAGATTGAACACAAAAGGCTACAGTTCAGCATTTTCTATGGCCCTAACAAATGCATTGAAAGCTTCCAATGCTGTTGTTTAGAGCATTCATTTTGAACATCTATGTCCATCACTCGTCCCACTCTGTTTTCTTTCATTACATCTTCCATTTTATCGTTGGTGCTTTATTCACCGTTAAATGTAAAATCTTCAAATACACATTTCTCTGGGTAATTTTTGAATAATTGGATTCATTTTGGCAGAAGTATCAAAAGATACAAATATTGTGATAAAAGTTGTAAATGGGCTGCTCCCCTGATACTGTTGTTACAGCTGGGACATGTATTTTAGCATAATGGGCCCTGTGTAGCGGTTGCTACCGCGGAATAACAAAAGACTCTACTCGGAGGGTTGCCAAACAGAACTGGTTTATTTTCCCGCCTTGCACGGGCCCTTTAAGGGAGAAAACTCCCGCCCAAAAAAACTGGCAATGACGTAAGTCCTACGTCATCAGGACTTTCCCACGCGCGGGTTCTCCCCGTCGCTCGGAAAGACGAGGCCCGCCGCCATCTTGGGCCTCGTCGCTCCGACACCGCGCGACCCGACTGCCGAGCCGGTTCGCCCGACTAGACGGTGAGTTGCCACACAACCCCCCCCAGAACCGGCGAGACAGTCCCCAAGGTCCGTGGGCTGTGCCAGCTGCCGCCTAGGGGGGCGGCCTCTGCGTCGCGGCGTGGCAACTTCGACAGGCTGTTGCAGATCCAAATGGGCCGGTTTGAGGTGGTCCGTTGTGAAAACCTGTTCCCTGCCTCCAATGTCCAAAATAAAAGTGGATCTGTTATTCCGTATGACTCGGAACGGTCCCTCATACGGTCGTTGCAATGGCGCCCGAGGTGTGCCCCTGCGAACGAAAACAAACTTACAGTCCCGTAGTTCCTTGGGCTGGCAGGATGGGGCTTGACCGTGCCATGAGGTGGGAATCGGGGCCAAGGCGCCAAGCTTCTCGCGCAGTCTTTGTAGGACTGCTGGGGGTTGTTCCCCTTGGTCCCGAAGGGCAGGTATGAAATCCCCGGGGACAACTAGTGGCGC
Organism: Pristis pectinata; assembly: GCF_009764475.1. Classification (NCBI taxonomy): domain Eukaryota; kingdom Metazoa; phylum Chordata; class Chondrichthyes; order Rhinopristiformes; family Pristidae; genus Pristis; species Pristis pectinata. The sequence goes on from NC_067406.1 coordinate 118,640,407, forward strand.
CCCGTATACAAGCTCAGCTGACGAAGTGCGGAGGTCTTCTTTGGGGGCAGTGCGTATGCCGAGCAGGACCCAAGGCAGCTCGTCAACCCAGTTAGGACCCTTCAGGCGGGCCATCAAGGCCGATTTTAGATGGCGGTGAAAACGTTCCACCAACCCGTTTGATTGAGGATGGTAGGCTGCGGTGGTGTGCAGCTGCGTCCCTAGCAGGTTCGCTAATGCAGCCCAGAGACTGGAAGTGAATTGGGTGCCTCTGTCTGAAGTGATGTGGGCCGGAACGCCAAAACGTGAGACCCAAGTTGTGAGCAGCGCTCGGGCACAGGAATCAGTTGTGATGTCAGTCAGGGGGGTTGCCTCAGGCCACTTCGTGAACCGGTCCACAATGGTAAGGAGGTACCGGGCTCCTCTTGAAACCGGCAGAGGGCCCACGAGGTCGACGTGTATGTGGTCGAACCTCCCACGGGTAGGCTCGAACTGCTGTGGTGGGACCTTGGTGTGTCGCTGGATTTTTGACGTCTGGCAGTGCGGACAAGTCCTGGCCCACTCACTGACCTGATTGCGCAGGCCATGCCAGACAAACTTGCTGGCGACCAGTCGGACAGTAGATCTGATGGATGGGTGCGCCAACCCATGTACCGAGTCAAAAACGCGTCTCCGCCAGGCTGCAGGGACTATAGGGCGGGGCTGACCAGTCGCAACGTCGCAAAGTAGGGTCCGCTGACCTGGACCAACCAAGAAATCTCGGAGCTGTAGACCCGAGACTGCGGTTCTGTAGCTGGGCAGTTCATCGTCGGCTTGCTGTGCGTCAGCCAGGGCCGTGTAGTCGACACCCAAGGATAGGTTGTGGATGGTTGGTCTGGAAAGTGCATCAGCAACGACATTATCCTTTCCGGAGACATGTTGGACGTCAGTTGTGAACTCGGAAATGTAGGATAATTGTCTCTGCTGACGAGCTGACCAGGGATCGGAGACTTTGGAGAAGGCAAAGGACAGAGGCTTATGATCGCTGAAAGCGGTGAAAGGCCTGCCTTCTAGAAAGTATCGGAAATGCCGGACCGCCAGATACAGTGCTAGAAGTTCCCGATCAAAAGCGCTGTACTTCAGTTCGGGCGGTCTAAGGTGTTTGCTGAAAAATGCCAAGGGTTGCCAGCGGCCTTCGAGTAGCTGTTCCAGTACCCCACCCACCGCGGTGTTGGACGCGTCTACCGTGAGGGCAGTCGGGACGTCAGTCCTGGGGTGTACCAGCATCGTGGCGTCTGCCAGGGCGTCTTTGGCCTTAACGAAAGCAGCCGCAGCCTCGTCAGTCCAGATGATGTCCTTGCCCTTACCAGCCAGCAGCGAGAACAGAGGGCACATGATACGGGCTGCTGCAGGGATGAAACGATGGTAAAAGTTGACCATCCCAAGGAATTCCTGTAGGCCTTTGACTGTGTCGGGGCGGGCAAAATGGCGGATAGCATCCACCTTGGCTGGTAGGGGTGTTGCCCCGTCGCTGGTGATTTTGTGGCCGAGGAAATCGATAGAGTCAAGTCTGAATTGGCACTTGGACGGGTTAATCGTGAGGCCGAAATCGCGGAGGTGGGAATACAGCTGGCGGAGGTGGGAAAGGTGTTCCTGGCGGTTACGGCTGGCGATCAGTATGTCGTCCAAGTAAATGAACACGAAGTCCAGGTCTCGGCCTACCGCGTCCATCAGCCGCTGGAAGGTCTGCGCGGCGTTCTTAAGGCCGAACGGCATCCAAAGGAATTCGAACAGGCCGAATGGGGTGATAATCGCAGTTTTGGGGACATCATCCGGATGGACCGGGATTTGGTGGTATCCCCTAACGAGGTCCACTTTGGAAAAGATGCGGGCCCCGTGTAAGTTCGCTGCGAAGTCCTGGATGTGAGGGATGGGATAGCGGTCCGGGGTGGTGGCGTCATTCAGCCTGCGGTAGTCGCCGCAGGGCCTCCACCCTCCGGTGGCTTTGGGGACCATGTGCAGGGGGGAGGCCCAGGGGCTGTCTGACCTGCGAACAATCCCCAGCTCCTCCATGTGACAGAACTCTTCCTTTGCCAGGTGGAGCTTGTCTGGAGGTAATCGCCGTGCTCGGGCATGAAGGGGTGGCCCTGTGGTAATGATGTTGTGTCGTACCCCATGTGTGGGCCTAGAATTTGTAAACGAAGGTGCCAAAATCGATGGGAATTCGGCTAAGAGCTTGGCGAAATCGTCGCCAGAAAGGGAAATGGAGTCCAGGCGCGGGGCTGGTGGGCTGATTTCTCCCAGGGGATAGGTCCGGAGAGTGCTAGAGTGAACTAACCGCTTCCTTCGCAGGTCGACCAACAGGTTGTGGGCCCGAAGGAAATCGGCTCCTAGGAGTGGTCGGGCGACGGTGGCAAGGGTAAAGGTCCAGGTAAAACGGCTGCCGCCAAAGTCTAATTGAAGGGTACGGGTGCCGAAAGACCGTATCATTGTACCGTTGGCGGCATTGAGTAGAGGACCTGGTGGCCTGTCACGAGTGTCGCGGCCTGTCGGGGGCAAAATACTGACCTCCGCTCCAGTATCAACGAGGAAACGCCGTCCAGATTTCTTGTCCTGAACGAATAGGAGACTCTGTCGGCGGCCAGCCGCTGTAGCCGTCAGCGGCGGCTGGCCCTGGCGTTTCCCTGAAACTTGCAGGGTGGGTGGCATCGACGGGCCTCCGCACCCCACCTCTGATGGTAGAAGCACAGCTGGTCACCCGTGTCGTCGTCTGCGTTCCTGGGGCATGGCTGCTCGGTTGCTGGGGCCGGGCAAGGCGGGCGTTGGGCTCGCGGCCTGGTGATTTGACTGACGGACGAACCGCTCTCGCGCTTGGCCCTCCACAGGACACCTGCCCGGGCGGCCACCTCACGGGGGTTGCTGAAGTCGGCGTCAGCTAACAACAAGTGGATGTCATCGGGGAGCTGTTCGAGGAAGGCCTGTTCGAACATCAGGCATGGCTTGTGTCCCTCGGCCAATGCCAGCATCTCATTCATTAGGGCGGATGGGGATCTGTCCCCCAGGCCATCCAGATGAAGCAGGCGGGCGGCGCGCTCACGACGGGAGAGGCCGAAGGTCCGGATCAAAAGGTCTTTGAAAGCCGGGTACTTATCTTCCTCCGGAGGCGACTGGATGAAGTCTCCAACCTGGGCGGCTGTCTCCTGGTCCAGAGAGCTAACCACATGGTAGTACTTTGTGGAGTCGGAGGTGATCTGCCGAAGGTGGAATTGCGCTTCGGCCTGGTCAAACCAGACGCTGGGCCGAAGTGTCCAAAAGGTGGGCAGCTTGAGGGCCACTGCGTTGGCTGCTGCGCTGTCGTCCATTTCGCGGGTCCAAAAGCCGTTTGGACCGTCGGGGTCACCAATGTAGCGGTTGCTACCGCGGAATAACAAAAGACTCTACTCGGAGGGTTGCCAAACAGAACTGGTTTATTTTCCCGCCTTGCGTGGGCCCTTTAAGGGAGAAAACTCCCGCCCAAAAAAAACGGCAATGACGTAAGTCCTACGTCATCAGGACTTTCCCGCGCGTGGGTTCTCCCCGTCGCTCGGAAAGACGAGGCCCGCCGCCATCTTGGGCCTCGTCGCTCCGACACCGCGCGACCCGACTGCCGAGCCAGTTCGCCCGACTAGACGGTGAGTCGCCACACCTGCTTCTTTATGAAGGTTTCTATTACGTCTGGGACTTATAGGGGGGATTTGAACATTTGGTTATATGCATGAAAATTGATCAGATTTGGCACAATAGACTCGTAATTCACATAGATATCTTAAAAAAAAGCACAGTACTCTCCTATTGAAAATTGGCTCAGCAAAGAATTTTCCACATTTTACTGGTGTCTTAACACCTGTCAGAAAATCTTCTCATTTTTAAATGGATTTTTATTCACCTCAGCACCTTCTTTTACATTGTAAAACTCCTCCAGATGACACCAGTAGCATTTGCAATATAGAACTCTCATGATAATATCACTGGTCTGAAAAGTAATGGTTCTTATTTACTCAAGAAGAACCACGTTTTACTAGACCTGTTTTCACTGAAACTGTGCCATCTAAAGGGCTGGCACTCAAAGTGCATTCTTTGTCCTCACTGATATCCATGAGCACCTACAACCACAAGTACAACCTTATATGTGTGCATCGAGTGCTTGGCCAAGGAGGAAGGATCATTGTCACTCTCAACTTCATAGCTTCAGGATCAATCCAGGTGGCTGCTGCTCCCTGCCACATCTCAGTTTAGAGCTCACTGCTGCACTAAGGAGGTCATCCACTACTCAAGAACAGAAGATTCCTTCGACGTTTTCTTCACTGCAGCCTCAAAGTCAAAGTCAAGTTTATTGTCATATGCACAAGTATATGTGTGTACAGGTGCAATGAAAACCTTACTTACAGCAGCATCGTAGACACATGACATCTGAAACACAACATCCACAAAAAAACCATAAATTATACAAAATTATATGAGAAAGAACTCAATTAGAACAAAAAAAGCAAAGTCCATTGTAGTGCAAAGTGCTTTCCTCAGATTGCTATTGTTCAACGTCTGTGTTCATATATTGTTACCCCTTACAGAGACTTCCTGGTAACTGCATGCCAGGAACACCTGGCCATAGACCTGAAGGGTCTCTGTAGACTCTGTACCAAACACATGTCTCCTGCAAGAACTGTCCTTCACCTGTTTATCAAAGTTCTCTGACCCCTTCATAACATCATTCCCCTCCCCAAACCTCTACCTCCTCCATCATTACAGTAGCTATCCATTCAATAACAACTCTCCCTAGCAGCTGGAAGAATGTTGCATATATTGTGTTATGTGCCTTTAAGATATGGCTATGCTACAGGTTGAGAATTATGAGATCATGCAACACATCAGTAGGGACCGTCACTGTGAATGTCAGTTTCAAAGCAATATCTTGTAGGGAAACCTATCTGCACTGTTCTGTGAAACCTGAAATGGAAGCTTTAGTTCCTTATCCATCATTCACAAACAGCAAAATGAGTACCCACACATTGTTTTAATGCCAAAACAAAAAATGGCCTGAAGAAATATCTAGGCCAGAATCTCTGATAATTTCTGAAAATTGCTGGAACTATGTGGAACTATGAGGTACAGGAGCCTAAAGACCCATTCTCAATGATTCAGAAACAGCTTCTTCCCCTTCGCCCTCTGATTTCTGAACGGCCCATGAACCCATGAACCTCATTATTCCTTTTTTTGCACTCTATTTATTTTTGTAATTGATAGTAACTTTATGTCTTTGCACTGTACTGCTGCCACAAAACAATACATTTCATGTCATCTAAGTCAGTGATAATAAATTTGAATCTGATTCTTATTCTGATTCTAACTTTGGAGTGATCTCCGGCTCTCTGCAAGCCCAATGTCCTGTCCTGACTCCCCAACCATTTTACATTTTACATTTTGTCTTATGAAAGTAACATAGAATTAGGGGTATTTTTGCCTACTCAGTTGGATTACAATGTCAATATTTTGACCTCTCGTCATGCTGCTTATGTAATGTTCCCCATTTCTAGGGACAGCTGCCTAGAGTTATTTGGCCTGTAGTCAACCCAATTTGTTCATCTTGGTTAAATTGGCCTGAAATATGTCACAATTGTGACTTGATTGACAGTGGAGTTGTCATGGACCCCGCTCTCCCAGAGAGCCAGAACATGGGGAGAAGTTGTTGAGAAGCTGGTAATATTTATTCCTCCAATATTTTACATCAATATTCTGTTTAGCACAGCTTAAAATCAAAATAGTTGAAGCTTTATTTTAGTTTGTGAAGAAATCTGAATATTTCTGTTTTGGCTCCAAAGAAATAAAATCTTTTATCAGTGAATCCTATATTTTAACATCTGTTTGCAAAATGCAGACATTTCTCATGCATTTGGATCACAGTTCTATATCATCCCTTTGCATAACTTGATGTCAGAAGATAAATACCTTTGAAATTTTCATTTTGAAGTTGCAACAAAGCTTTTTGAATATGGTTCTTGATGAATTAGTTAGGAGTTTGGTAGCATCCTATTCTGTCTTGGAGAAGGAGGAAACAGAAGACAAATATAATTTTCCAATACAAGATTACCCATGGACCAACGCTTTGTGGGCGTTTGTTAATATTAAAAGTGTGCCAAATTTGTTACTATTTTGATGGTAAGGAAATTTCACTTGGTAGATGTAGTACCTTTTCAATAGAAAATGAGGTCCTATGCATGCTCTTCGGGATGGCAAAGGTCTAAAGGGAAAAGAAGGGGAAAAGTTTATTGAAGGACAACTTCCTTGATCGATGCACTTTCAAGCCAATGGGAAAGGAAGCATTGTTGGACAGTTGATTGTTGGAATTGGGCAAAGGGATGGGCAAGAGCCTATGTGGAAACAATTCAGGAGCAGTGGTCATAGTACCAGGATTAATTATGCCAATTAGCATGGAGAAACATACAGTAGAAGTTCCTGAAATGAATGAGGGTTAACTTCATGAGAGTGAAAACAGATCTGTCCAATGTAAATTGGAATCAGAGACAGGGTGGCTAATCCATAAAAAACAGCAGGCCTGGTCTTGATACAATCTGCATATGATTTCACAAGATGAGAGAGTGGACCTACGAAACCAGAGCCACTTTGTTAATGTAAGAGAAAAAGAATAAGAAAAAAGCAGGAGAAGTGGGCACATGTCAGAGTCAGTGTGAAAATACAAGGGAGAACTAGGTTGAATATAGAACAGCAATGGAGGAATCAAAGAGGACGTGAGAGAACAAAGATGGAGTATGACAATAAAGTAGCAGACAACTTAAAGAGTATCTAAATAGTAAGTGAGTGGCTTAATCAGGCACCACAAAGGAGACTTATGTAAGGAAGCTGAAAGCATGACAGAGACAATAGATAGAAAATTGAACATAGAAGAGTACAACACTGGACAGGCTATTCAGCCCATGACGTTGGGCCAATCTTGATGCCAATTTATACTAAATGTCCTCCTCCTGTTTATCATCCATATCCCTCCATTCCCTTCATATTCATGTGTCTATCTAAAAGCCTCTTAAACTCCACCAAACTGCCTGCTTCCACTGCTACCCCTGGTAACCCATTCCAGGCACCTACCATTCTCTGCATAAAAATCTTGCCCCTCAGGTCGCCTTTAAACTTCCCTCCTCTAACCTTAAAAGTGTGTCCTCTGATGTTTGACATTTCTACCCTAGGGAAAAGATTCTGCCTACCCTATCTATGCCTCTCATAATTTAAAGAACCTCTATCAGGTCTCCTCTCAGTTTTCAATGCTCTAGGGAGAACAACCCATGTTTGTCCAACCTTTCCTTATAGCTCATACCCTCTAAATCAGGCAGCATCCTGGTAAACCTCTTCTGCACCCTTTCTACAGTCTCTACATCCTTCCTATAATGGGGTGATCAGAACTGCATGCAATACTCCAAGTGGGGTCTGACTGAAGTTTTATATAGTTACAGTATCACTTCCTACTCTTATACTCAACACCCCTACCAATGAAGGCAAGCATTCCATACACCTTCTTTACCACCTTATCCACTTGTGCAGCCACTTTCAGTGAACTATGGACTTGGACCCCAAGATCCCTCTGTACTTCAATACTATTAAGGGGCCTACTGATAACTGTATACTTTCCCCTTTCATTTGACCTCCCAAAGTGCAACACCTCACACTTGCCTGGATTGAACTCCATGAAGTCCTTTGCATATCTGTTTACCAAACAATAAGATGCTACCAAAGCCACAGCAAAAATGGAAACAGTTAAGGTCTTGGATAGCCTAAGAAATGACAATATAAAGCACTCCAAAGGCTCACTATAGTTAAAATAATTAATTCCCAAAGCCCAGATAAGAGGTTTACTAAGTTGCTGAGGGAAGTAAGAGTGGAAAGCCCAAAGGGGTCATCACCTCGTGAACCTTGTTAGATATAGAGGTAGTGCTGGAAAACTGGAGAATTGCAAATATTGTGTCCTTTTTCAAAAATAAATTAATGGATAAATGCAGCAACTGGACACCAATGGTCTGAATTCATTGGTAGAAATGACAAATTGGGACCAAATTAGTAGTCACTTGGCCAAGTGGGGTTTAATAAAGGAAAGCCTTCACTGTTTTGTTAATGAGAAATAATGTTTGACCAACCTGTTAGAGCTTATTGTGATGAGGTAACAGAGACTTGATGAGGGCAATGGAGTTTCTTGTGGACAGGAAGTTTTGAGAGGCTTTGATAAAGTGCCACATTTTTTTTTATAGGAGCAAGAGTGAGAGCAGGAAGCAGTTTGGAGAGCAAGTCTAATTGCTTAGCTGGTTGGGCTAATTGGGCAGCAGAAGCCAATAAAAAGAAGGTAGGCTCAAGCGGAGTGGTCATTGTGGAGCGACCATTGTAGGAGTGGCTCAGTGTAAGAGTGGGACTTGAGGCTTTGGCTCAAGAGGCTTCAGCACGAAGAGGCGGAGTGAGTGAAGGCTAAGGTGAGGGTCAGGTATGGTTTCTTTTTTTCTTATTGCAGTTTAGAGCACTGGGAATAGCAGGCAGGGCAGTGGTTTGCTCCTCTTGCAGGATGTTGGAAATCAGGGAGATCTCCAGTGTCCCTGATGACTACACCTGCGAGAAGTGCATCTGGCTACAGCTCCTTACAGACCGTGTTAGGGAACTGGAGCTGGAGCTGGATGAACTCCGGATCATTCAGGAAACTGAGGAGATGATCGACAGAGGCTACTGGGAGGCAGTTATACCTAAGTTGCAGGGTGCAGGTAGCTGGGTGATCATCAGGGGAAGGAAAGGGAATAGGCAGTCAGTGCAAGCTACCCCTGTGGCCGTTCCCCTCAAAAACAAGTATATTGTTCTGGATATTGTTGTGGGAGGGGGAACCTACCAGGTCTATGGCACTGAGTCTGACTCTGTGGTACAGAAGGGATGCAGTCATAACCGCAGTCAGTTGGACGGGTTGAAATGGCTTTAATGTGAGAAGTATTAAGAATAAGGGTGATGAACTCAGAGCATGGATCAGTACGTGGAATTACAATGTTGTGGCCATTACAGAGACTTGGCTGTCGCAAGGGCAGGATTGGCTGCTTGATGTTCTGAGGTTTAGTTGTTTACTTAAGCATACTTAAGCTTTAGCAAGCAAAAACCAGGCAGGGCTCTTGAGAATTATAAGGTAGCTAGGAAGGAGCTTAAGAAGGGTCTTAGGAGAGTTTGAAGGGGACATGAGAAGGCCTTGGTGAGTAGAATTAAGAAAACCCCAAGGCGTTCTATACATGCTTGAGGAACAGGAGGATGATGAGTGAGGGTAGGACCACTCAGGGATAAAGGAGGAAACTTGTGTCTGGAGGCAAAGGACGTAGGGGAGGTCCTTAATGAATACTTTGCTTTAGTGTTCACTAGGGAGAGGAACTTTGACAAATGTGAGGTCAGTATAGAACAGGCTAATGTGCTGGAGCACGTTGAGGTTAAGAAAAAGATAGTGTTGGAGCTTCTGAAAAACATTAGGATAGATAAGTCCCCGGGACTGGATGGGATATACCCCAGGTTACTACGGGAGGGAAGGGAAGAGGTTGCTGGGGTGTTGATGATGATATTTGCATCATCCCTGGCCACAGGAGTGGTACCAGAGGATTGGAGGATGGCTAATGTTGTTCCCTTGTTCAAGAAAGATAATAGGGATAATCCTGGAAATTATAGACCAGTGAGTCTTAAGTCAGTGGTGGGCAAGCTATTGGAGAGGATTTGCAAGCATTTGGAGAAGCATGGTCTTATTAGGGATAGTCAGCATGATTTTGTGAGGGGCAGGTTGTGCCTCACGAGCCTAATTGAGTTTTTCAAGGACATGAAAAAACAAGTAGATGAAGGTAGAGCAGTGGATGTGGTGTATTTGGAACTTAGTAAAGCGTTTGACAAGGTTCCCCATCGTCGGCTCATCCAGTAAGTCACGAAGCATGGGATCCATGGAGACTTGGCTGTGTAGATTCGGAATTGGCTTGCCCACAGAAGACAGAGGGTGGTAGTAGATGGAGAGTATTCTGCCTGGAGGTTGGTGACTAGTGGTGTTCCACAGGGATCTGTTCTGGAACCCCTCCTCTTTTTGATTTTTATAAATGACTTGGAAGAGGAAGTGGAGGGATGGATTAGTAAGTTTGCAGATGACATGAAGGTTGTAGGGGTTGTGGATAGTGAGGAATGTTGTCGTAGGTTACAACGGGATATAGGCAGGATGCAGAGTTGGGTGGAGAAGTGGCAGATGGAGTTCAACCTGGAAAAGTGTGAAGTGATGCACTTTGGAAGAATGAACATGAAGGCGGAGTACAAGGTTAATGGCAGGATTCTGAGCAGTGTGGAGGAGCAGAGGGATCTTGGGGTCCAAATCCATAGATCCCTCAAAGTTGTCATGCAAGTTGTTAGGGTGATTAAGAAGGCGTATGGTCTGCTGGCCTTCATTAGTTGGGGGATTGAGTTCAAGAGCCTTGAGGTAATGTTGCAGCTCTATAAAACTCTGGTTAGACCACACTTAAGAGTATAGTGTTCAGCTCTGGTCACCGCATGATAGGAAGGATGTGGAAGCTTTAGAGATGGTGCAGAGGAGATTTACCAGGATGCTGCCTGGACTAGAGAACATGTCTTATGAGAAAAGGTTGAGCGAGCTAGGGCTTTTCTCTTTGGAGCGACGCAGGATGAGAGGTGACTTGATAGAGGTGTATAAGAATATAAGGGCCACAGACACAGTGGACAGCCAGCACCTTTTCCCCAGGATGGCAATAGCCAATACCGTTTAAGATCAGGGGAGGAATGTTCAGGGGAGATGTCAGAGGTCGCTTCTTTACACAGAGAGTGGTGGGTGTCTGGAATGGGCTGCTGGGGGTGGTTGTAGAGGCTAATACAATTGGAAACTTTAAATGGCTCTTAGACACATGGAAGTAAGAAAAATGGAGGGATATGGGCTGTGCAGGAGGGAAGGGTTAGATTGATCATGGAAGCGGTGTTCATATAGTTCAGCACAATATTGTGGGCTAAAGGGCCCATACTGTGCTGTACTGTTCTATGTTCTATAATAGGTTTGTCAGTAAAAATGAAGCCCAGGGAATAAAAGATGCAAGGCAATACACATACAAAATTGGTTTAGGGTCAGGAAATAGTGGAGTAGCAGTGAATAGTAGTGCACAGAGCCCCAGTGTAAAATTTGCAGATGTTGTATATAGTATTAAGACACTGTTAAGAAATGTTGAGACTTTAAGCTGACAGATTGAATGTTCCAGACTGTCTGTGACGTTATTACTTTGTTACAAAGCACACACACTACAGGATTCTTCCATCCAACTGAATCACAATGTGAACATAGGCATGGATACTGAGAGAACGTCATTTTCATGCTCTAAGGAACACAACAAACGAAAACTTGGAAATGTGGTAAACAGTGAGAAGGACAATGATACACTTCAAAAGGACATAGGCAGGCTGGTGAAACAGGAAATTACATGGCATATGAAATTTAATGATGAGAGAAATGCAAAGTAATATGTTTTAGTAGGAAGAAAACCTAAAGAATATAATTCTGAAGTGATGCAGGCACAGAGAGAACTGGATATGTTTGTGCACAAATCAATGAAGATGGCACATCTAGTTGAGAAATCAGTTAAAAAAAATCCCAAGATTTATAAATAGAGGCACAGAGTACTAAAACAAGGGTGTTGTGTTGAAACACATTAACACATTGGTTCAACACAACAGGTATATTGTGTTCAAATCTAGGCACCACACTTTAGAATGTGAGGCATTGAGGGGGTGCAGAAACAAGTTACTAAAATGGTTTCAGGGAAGAGAGACTTCAGTCAACAGGAAGACTCTGGCATTGTGCTTTTAAACCAGATTTAAAGGAGATTTGATAGAAGAGTTCAAAATGATAAAGGAGCTGGACAAAATAAATAAGGATAAACCATTTTTATTGGTGGAAGGGTCAGGAATGAGAGGGTGCAGATTTTGGCAAATGAATCAATAGTAACCTGAGGAAAAACTTCTTCACAAAGTGCTTAGCTAAGGTTTGATTGCCCTGCCTGGCAGCATGGTGGAGGCAATTTCAATCATGGCTTTCAACAAAAATCATTCAGGGAAAAGAAATACAGGGCTAAAGAAAATGGCCTAAGAACGGGACCATCTAAATTGTTCTTACAAAAACTAGCAGTGGCTGGCGGGCTATACATCCTTCTGTATGGTAACAGTTCTATCATTTGATGATTCTCCATATGAATTACATACATTTTATTAGAAAAAATATAAGATAATGTCTTCTCCCTGGTATTGAACACATAGAACAACTAGCATTTCTTCAGAAATATAAATACTGGCCTTTGCAAAATAGCATAGATGCTTCTTCATAATCATAGGACAGTTTTCTTCATAATCACAAGACAGCACATTACAGAAAGAAGCCATTCAGCCCATTAAGTCTGTGTCGGCTCTTTCAAAGGACATTTCTGGTTCATCTACTCCCTCCAATTCTTCCCCTTATTTCTACACTTGTTTTATCTCTGAGTATTCATCAAAGATATCTTTTAAACTATTATTGAATTGGTCCCCATCATCCTATGAGGTAATACATCTAAATCCTGGCATGTTGCCATTTCTGATTTTTCTGTCAATTACCCTAAGTCTATCCTTTCTGATTATCAGCAAATAGCAACCATATGGCCAAGAAATGTTGTGGTGTTGGGTAAGGAGCCTCAAATGGATAGGCATGTCTGACCAATAAGTGGTTTGTTTTGAAGGCCATCATTGCAACATCCTATTGTATGTGAGGCCCAAGATATCCTGGGCAGTTAATGGGTCTTATCCACATAATGTGCTTAAGAACCTTTGCAAGCAGAAGAAAAGGGGGAGGGCATGAGTCTGTGTCATGGGTCTGGTTTGCAGGTCAAGGAGTGTAAAGTGGGAGGTTCATTGGGGGAGAAAGGTCTGGAGTAGGAAGAGGAAGCCCAGTGCATTAGTCTGGGCTGGTGCCAAGGAATGGTACCTCCAGGGTTGGGTTGGGGAACTGGAAGATTGTGTCAGTGTTCAAAATCAGATGGTGGGAGGGATTGATAGATGTTGGGATCAGGTTTGGGGGTATTGGGGTCAGTGGTTGGAGACTCTGAGACAGATCTGTGTGAAGGGTAGGCTTTTAAATTAGAGGGACTCACTTGAAGATGTGCCAGAGCATGGTGACTCGTTGCAAGCTGCCCTCTGCAGACCTACTTCCATTAGTTCCACTATAATTGTTCTACTCTTTAAAATCTAAACTCTATATCGCTACCCTTTCCCTAGTTATCCTTTTGGTCTTGGCATATGTATAGATTGCCTTAGGATTCTCTTTAATCCTACTTGCCAAGGACTCTTCATGGCCCCTCCTGGCTTTCCCAATTCCCTTCTTGAGTTCCTTTCTGCCTTCTTTATAATCTTCAAGTGCTCTGTTTGTCGCTAAGAATTACTAATAATGTTCTTTTAAATACCTGCAATGAACTTTCTCTGTAGCTGTGACATTTTACTCTGTATATGCCCAACAGATATGCAGGCAGATTAGGGAAAGGTGTAAAACGAATCAGGTTGTTGTCGTGGGGGACTTCAACTTCCCTAATATAAACTGGGACCTCCTTAGTGTAAGAGGTTGAGATAGGGCAGAATTTGTTAGGGACATCCAGGAGGGTTTCTTAACTCAATATGTCAATAGTCCAACGCAAGGAGGGGGCAGTACTGGACCTGGTGTTGGGTTACAAGCCTGGCTAGGTGACCGACCTTTCAGTGGGAGAACAGTTAAGGAACAGTGACCTCAAATCCTTAAGTATTAAGATAGCTATAGATAAGGATAAGTATGGACCTTGTGGGAGAGTACTAAATTGGAGCAGGGCAAATTATGGGAGCATTAGGCAGGAACTAGGGAGAATTAATTGGGAACAGCTGTTTATGGGCAAGTTCACATCTATCATGTGGAGGGTGTTTAAAGAGCAACTGCACAGAGTACAGGACAGGTATGTTCCAGTAAGAAGGAAGGACAAGGATGGCAAGGTAAGAGAACCTTGGATGTCGTGAGGGGTGGTGAATTTAGTCAAGAAGAAAAAGGAAAACAATGTAAAGCTTCGGAAGCTAGGATCAAACAGAGCACTTCAGGATTATAAAGAAGCCAGAAGGGAACTCAAGAAGGGAATTAGGAAAGCCAGGAGAGGCCATGAAAAGTCCTTGGCAAGTAGGATTAAGGAGAACCCCAAGGCATTCTATATATATGCCAAGAGCAAGAGGATAACTGGGGAGAGGGTAGGACCACTCAAGGATAAAGGAGGGAACGTGCTTGGAAGCAGAGAAGGTGGGTGAGGTCCTTAATGAGTACTTTGCATCAGTATTTACCAAGGAAAAGGATGTGGAGGAAAGGGAGATCAGTGTGGAGCATGCTAATATGTTAGGGCATTTCAAAATAAAGGAGGAGGTAGTGTTGGGTCTCTTAAAGTGGATTAAGGTGGATAAGTCCTCAGGGCCTGATGGGATATTGAGAGAGGCAAGAGATGGGATTGATGGGGCCTTGACCAATATCTTCATGTCCTCTCTAGCCACAGGTGAGGTCCCAGAGGACTAGCAAGTAGCTAATGTTGTTCCTTTATTCTAGAAGGGAAACAGAGATAATCCTGATAACTACAGACCGGTGAGTCTCACATCAGTGGCAGGGAGGTTACTGGAGAGGATACTTAGGGATAGGATTTATGAGCATTTGGAAAACCATAGCATAATTAGGGACAGTCAGCATGGCTTTGTGCAGGGCAAGTCAAGCCTTATTAACTTGATTGAAGTTTTTGACGAGGTGACGAGGGTGATTGATGAAGGTAGAGCTGTGGATGTTGTCTACATGGATTTTAGTAAGGCGTTTGACGACGTCCCTTAAGGGAGGCTCATCCAGAAATGAAGATGCATGGGATCCAAGGTGAATTGGCCATTTGGATTCAGAACTGGCTTGCCCATAGAGGGCAGAGGGTAGTGGTCGATGGGACTTATTCCTGCTGGAGGTCTGTGACTAGTGGCGCTCCTCAGGGATGCGTACTGGGACCTCTGTTGTTTATGATGTATATAAATGACCTGGAGATGTACATGGATGGGTTAGTAAATTTGCAGATGATTTAAAGATTGGTGGTGTTGTGGATAGTGTAGAAGACCGGCAAAGGATACAGCGGGGTATAGATATGGGCAGAGAAATGGCGGATGGAGTTCAACCTGGCCAAATGTGAAGTGTTACACCTCAGGAGATCAAATGTAAAGTGACAGTACACTGTTAATGGCAAGACCCTTAACAGTGTTGATGAGCAGAGGGATCTTGGGGTCCAAGTTCATAGCTCTCTGAAAGTGGCTACACAGATTGATAGGGTGGTAAAGATGGCACATGGCATGCTTGCCTTCATTAGTCAAGGCATTGAAGTCATGCTGCAGCTTTATAAAACTTTAGTTAGGCTGTATCTGGAGTATTGCATTCAGATCTGGTCGCCCCATTATAGGAAGGATGTGGAAGGTGCAGAAGAGGTTTACCAAGATGCTGCCTGGATTAGAGGGCATGTGCTATGAAGAAAGTTTGGATAAACTTCAGTTGTTTTCTCTGGAGCTGTGGAGGCTGAGGGGAGACCAAATGAAGGTTGAAAAGATTATGAGAGGCATAGACAGAGTAGAAAGCCGGTATCTTTTCCCCAGGGTTGAAATGTCTAATACCAGAAGGCATGCATTAAAGGTGAGAGGGGGAAAGTTCAAATAAGTGTGGGGCAAATTTTTTACACAGAGAGTGGTGGGTGCCTAGAATGCACTGCCTGGTGTGGTGGTGGAGGCAAATACGATAGGGATGTTCAAGAAGCTCTTAGATAGGCACATGGATCTGAGGGAAATGGTAGGATATGGACATTGTGTAGGCAGAAGGGATTAGTTTAATTGGGCATTTTATTACTAATGTGATTGGTTCAGCACAACATTGTGGGCCGAAGGGCCTGTTCCTGTCCTGTACTGTCCTATGTTCTATTCTGTATTGTTTTACCTTGTACTACCCCAATACACTGTGTAATGAATTGATCTGTATGAACGCTATGCAAGACAAGTTGTTCACTGTACCTTGGTACAAGTGACAATATAAACCAATTCCAAACCAATTCCAATAACCCAATTCCAATTCCAACTTGAAGCCTCTTCTCAATGTCAGGCTTTGGAAGCTGTGCCCTGCAGAGGTAGGTCCCCTTCGACCTATGCAGAAAACATGCTTCAAATATGTTGTGAAGGCCTCCTTCAGTATTAGTGCCAATGAGCATTAGCTCATCAGGCACATGGAGGAGAACTGTAGGCTCCTCAATCCATGTGGTGAGTTCCTGATTTCACTTAGCTAAAGTTTATCACATACTGCACATAAAGGTTTGTTCAACACCTTAGAATATCCACTTCTAGGTCTTTATTAGCTCTACCTGTCCACTGCCATTTCATGCTACGACATGATATTTTATATCTTCTGTGAGCTTGTTTTTTGTTGGTTGGGTGTCACCCAGTGGGAGAAAAAAAGTATTAGCATATCAATGTAAATGAAATACTTTAAAGGGATTGAGCAGCACAAAACATTAACAAAATATCAAATCGCCATAGGAAATCAATTACTCCATCAAAGCTGCTACTCTGTCAAGAATTTCTCAAGCCACATGGCAAAAAAAGTTATTTTGTGAACATCAGAATGTTCTTTTCTTATAAAATACAAAAGATGGCATATTAGATGAAGCTGTGATCTTAAGACATGCCATATTAATGTCCCACTGCACATTTATTTTGATTACTTCATTTTGCATGAAGCAACTGGATTTAAATTTTCACAAGAAAGCAAACTGAATTATAGCATGTGCCCTGGCAACACAAATAAAATTCCTGAACTCCATTGTAATGAAAAGGAATTTAACTTATTCAGTTGCTTTGAAACACTGGCCTTAAATCAAGTCCATTTTACTGATTTACTTTGTTTTTAAGATGCTAGGATTTTTTTGTGAATGTGGCAGCCTTTCGAATCTGTCAGTTTTTCACAGTTGTGCAGGTTGTCAGTATTCTACAAAGAATGCAAATCATGGGGCCAGCATAAAATCTCATGAAGTAACAAAGATTTGACCTTAATAACAGACTTGAATTGCTTGCTTTGTATATCTGCTTCCTGGTTATCTTTGCCCCTTGGATTTAATTTTAATGTTTTAAATTTTAATCCCCTTCCCTAACACTCAAAAAGGGGGCCATGATAAGAATCCTGAAACTGGAAACAGAAAAGCAAGAACTCTCCACTGTTTACATATTATTTTGCCTCAAGCTCTTTACAAAATCTAACTGCATGTCAGCACAAACTGAGAAGTTAAGAGAATGTCATGTTCCCATGGCAACTCATTTTTCTCTGCAGAAAGCCATTATGGTTTAAAACAGCTGCAATACTTTAAAACCCATGTTGCATGATTTTCTAATTAAGAGACATAATCAGCTGTTAAAGGGGTTGCTATTGAAGTATTTAAAAACAATGAATTTGCATAAGCCTGGTTAAAAAATAATTAAATGTAATTCGGAATAAGTAATAACAAAACAAAATCTAATGTAAGATCTATCCAAATAATGAAACAGCTGTAAAGTATAGCAAGTAACACAGCTGGGAACACTGCTGGGTTTATTCAATGGGTGAGAAAAAATGACAAATGAACTAAGAAGTTTCTCCTCATGGGTAGAATAAACTGCAGTTTCCACTGTTTCCCATTGTGAGCAGTAATTATCAAATATTGTATCATTTCCACTTCCGATTACTTTGCAATAAAGGTTCCTGTTTGAAAACTCCTTGGCTCAGAGCTCGAACAAATACTGTATATTACTGAGAAATTAGGAATCTATCAATAAATTTGTTTAACATGAAAATAATTTATTGGTAACATCTGGTAGATCCAGGCCTCGGCCCATTAGTGTTTTGTTCTCTCCAGAATTTAACTCAAATCCTACTCTGACCAGGTCATGCTGTGGAGGTAGTTACTTACAGTTTCTGGGTTGTCTGGGTCTTGACATTAACCGAGATGCAAAGAAACTCAGGTGTGGGTAAAGAAACAGAGAAATGCATGGAGTCATAGAGTTATGCAGCATGGAAACAGGCCCTTCACCCCAACTCATCCATGCTGACCAAGTTGTCTCCCTGATCGAGGCCCATTTCCCCTTGTTTAGCCCATATCCCTCTAAGCCTTTCCTATCCATGTACCTGTCTAAGTGTCTTTTAAACGTTACACTTCCATCTTCCAGTAAACATAGAACATAGAACAGTACTGCACAGGAACAGGCCTTTCAGCCCACAATGTTGTGCCAAACTAATTAAACTAGTAATTAAATGCCCAACTAAACTAATCCCTTCTGCCTATACAACTTCCATATCAGAATCAGAATCAGGTTTATTATCGCTGACTTATATGTTGTGAAATTTGTTGTTTTGTGGCAGCAGTACAGTACAAAGTCATAAAATTACTATAAATTACAAAATAAATAAATGGTGCAAGAAAAAATGAATAACAAAGTAGTGTTCATGGGCTCATGGACCATTCAGAAATCTGATGGCAAGGGGGAAGAAGCTGTTCCTAGATCATTCAGTGTTGGTCTTCAGGCTCCTGTACCTCCTCCCCAATGGTAGTAATGAGAAGAGGGCATGTCTCAGATGGTGTGGGTCCTTAGTGATGGATGCCACCTTCTTGATACACTGCCTCTTGAAGATGTCCTCAATGGTGGGGAGGGTTGTGCCCGAGATGGAGCTGGCTGAGTCTACAACACTCTGAAGCTTCTTGCGATGCTGTACATTGGAGGCTCCATACCAGGCTGTGATGCAACCAGTCAGAATGCTCTTCACTGTACATCTACAGAAAATTGCAAGTCTTTGATGACATACCAAATATCCCTCCATTCTCTGCACATTCATGTGCCTATATAAGAGCCTCTTAAACACCTCTACTGTATTTGCCTCCACTACCACCCCCAGCAGTGCATTCCAGGCACCTACCACTGTCTGTGTAAAAAATATGCCCCGCACATCTCCTTTGAACTTACCTCCTCTCACCTTAAGTGCATGCCCTCCGGTATTAGACATTTCCACCCTGGGAAAAAGATACCAGCTGTCTATTTATGCCAATCCTAAACTTATAAACTTCTATCAGTTCTCCCCTCAGCCTCTGTAGCTCCAGAGAAAACAACCCAAGTTTGTCCAACCTTTCCTGATAGCACATGCCCTCTAATCCAGGCAGTATCCTGGTAGACCTCTTCTGCACCCTCTCCAAAGCCTCCATATCTTTCCCATAATGGTGCAACTGGAATTGAATACAATACTCCAGATGCGGCCAATCCAGAGTTTTATAACATTGTATGTGTTATGTCTAGGAGAGGTGGTAAACATTATTAACGTATTAAAATTTGGCAAACAGTGCAATTCCGAGACTGATGTAGATGGAATTGCTCCCCACAGTCCCTCTTGGAAACCTTCAGCCCTCTTTTTATAGATGGTGGTCTGTACATTCTACACAGTCTGGATCTTCAGCCCACTTAGTGATCAATGAAATCCCAACCCAGCAATTCATATGCTGCAATTTGCCTCCTGAACCCTCCCAAACACAAAGTGCCGCCTGCCAAACATTTATCAAATCCTGACCCCAACAAGGCCCAATTTATAACATGCCCATGATCACCAAAGCTGCCAAAAAGACATCCTATAGCCTGTCTCAACATCACTGCTCCTCATCAGTCTGCAGCCTGTTTCATGATCACTGACCCTCACCATGCCCCTTCCCTCTCCTCCACCATCCATGATTTGTTGCCTGCACCATGATCACTAAAAATCATTGCACAAAGTCCAACCTGCAGTCTGCAATTCCATTCAGATCACTGAGAATCATTCTTAAGTATCTCTAGTCCAGCTTCTCACTGTTGAGATTCCAATCCTGCATTTGGCCAGCCTATTAACTTGCTGGGCCGGAAATGGAAGAAAACAATTATTTTGTTATTGCAATGTTATTTTAACTCACTGTGCTTACCTTCACATTATTCCTTTCCTGCGGACATTTACCACAAGTAATGGAGACATGGAGTCTGTTATCATCACTTAATGTAGAGAATGATGAGATAATATCATTTAGTACTCTTTGCATTAAACGACAATGAGTTTCCATAAATATTAAAACTCTAATCTTGTCTTCCAGTATGGTTGCATTCTCCTTCTGCATTTATTTAAATAAGATTCACTCAGAACATTAATGAATCATTTATGAGAAGAAGAAATGCTGGAAATACTTATCAGGCCAGGTAACGTCTATGGAGAGAGAAAGAGAATTAATGTTTCAGATTGAATCACCTGTTGTTTTCAACTAGCATCCCAGAAAGTGAAATTAATTTTCAAATCATCTGTAAACTGAGTAGCAGTAAAATATCCATTCATTATTTTTGAAGAGCAATGGGGGATGGGATGATGGCATATTGAGAACATTCAGTTCAAACATTAACAGATGATGGGAACAACACTTGAGCTTGCAACACTTTCCCCCACCCCATTGCCTTACTCCCAAGACTTGGGTGGAAGGACTTTGAACAGCACCTACACCAAATTGGAAACTTTAGTGTATACGTGTGTATGTGATCTATACTTTGATCCTGAGCAACACAGATTTTGGAATATATATAGGGACATGAACATAGTTTTCTTACTCTATGCTACCCTCCCCTATTTGAAAGGAAAAAGTGACTCATGTATTTGATTTATTAACAGATTTAACCTTCCCACAGGTCCTGTGTGTTGCTTTAGTCTTCTCAAAGGTACTTGCATCAGTGGTGTTGCATCCACTTCTTGACAAGGAAGGTGTCATTTTTTTCACTCAATTCTGCGGAATATTGTGTCATTTCTTCTACTTTTTCCACTGTATCAACTACCAAAATGTACTCATAATCACATACGGTAACTCTTCAATATTCTCTTGTAGGTTCCTATAAAGAATAAGTGAGTTACATGTTCACTTCTAATGTTACCTTCTATTTTTATAAGATCTCCTTTTGTTTCATATCCCATTTTCAAGTATCATATTTTCAAGGTCATGTAAACACATAATTGCTGTCATGTTGTTGGAATTCTTTTTGTCCATGACTGAGCCATAATTTTGATTCTGTTTTAGTTGCCTCTCTTGAACCCTCACCTCAAGATTTTGCTGAACTAAGTTCAAATATGTTACAGGTCTTCTACATATTAGTAACTGAGCAGGAATATAACCTGTTGTGGAGCATGGCTTCAATCTGTAGCAAAATGTTTGCTAATTGTTGTCTCATTATTAAACTTGAGCACATTTATAATGCATATTTCTTCAGAATTTCTTTGATAGTTCTGACTGATCTTCAGCCATACTGTTTGACATTGGATAGCATGGTGATATAAGTGTTTGATATCCTTGTGTTTCATAAGATACTCAATGAAAAATGAATGAAACTGAGGACTGCTCTCCAGACTTCCATTAAGTCACAAAATGAAAAAAGATATCAAAAAAGTATGCTCTGCTGTTCTACAGGAGCCAACAAATTTTACATCAATCCATCTTGGATGACTATCATGAGTACTAAGGAGTTATCAATATCTTTCTCACTAAATCAATTGCACAGTTCAGTGAAGCCTTGTTTGCCATTTCCAAATCCTTCAAGGTATCCTCTGTGGATTTGTTCTGCCATTATGACAGATAGTACACTTGTCCACCAGCTCTTCAATTTCTTTATCTAACTTTGGCCAATGATCAAAATCTCAGCTTATTGCCTTCATGGTCACAGTTGCAGAATGTTCAGTTGGAAGCCTGTCTAAAATCTATCTGCTCAAAACATTTTTTTTGTCATTATATCCCTGGAAAGTGTTGATATGTCTACAGCAGCTCGCTCTGCCAGTCTCACCTATGTGCTCCTGATTCAGCTTTGACACTGTAGCCATCACTGATTCTCTATACATTTAATCTGAAGTCATATTTATTATTTTCATTAGAGTAAGTTCTTTGCAATTCTTCAATAACCATCTCCTTAGATGTGGCAATTTTGCTTCCAAGGATCAAAGGTGATATCCTTTGTGCTTAATAAATGTGAAGGAATTCATTTATCAATAACACTACAAACCAACAAGATGTAAAGCACTCTCTAAGATGGTGACAGTTGCAGTGTCAAGACAGGTCCTTCAACAAGTTGGAGACACAAGAGATTGCAGATGCTGGAATCGGGGGCAACAAACAAAAAGCTGGAGGAACTCAGCAGGTCAGGCAGCATCTATGGAGGGGAATGGACAGTCAATGTTTCGGGTTCCAGTCCAGATGAAGGGTCTTGACCCGAAATGTCAACTATCCATGCTGTCTGACCTACTGAGTTCCTTCAGCTTTTTGTTTGTTTCTTCAATAAGTTGATAGATTCATCTGATTCCTAATTCTAAATTTGAGGCTCTGATGGTTTAAGACTGAAATGATCCCATAACTTCTGTACTACTTTGCTAACAAAAACATCTTTCGCTTTCTATAGCATGAAGAGATTTGCTAATGTCGTTTACATTCTGGAACCCGCTGGAAGAAAGGCTTTCTTGTGCTCCTTTATAGTAAAGCAGGCACATTGTCACCTTCACCATCAATTTCCATCATGTATTTTCCCTAATGAAAAACATTGCCATGTGGTTCTTTGAGTAAATTGAACGGTTCATTCACCAGATCACATGGCCTAAGGCTTTCAAGTAAACAGCAGCTATTTAAGAGAGAAATAAAGGACTGCAGATGCTGGAATCTAGATGAAAAACATAATGATGCTGGAGGAACTCAGCAGGCCAGGCAGCATACGTTTTGACCCAAAACGCTGACTGCCTGCTTTTCTCCACAGATGCTGCCTGGCCTGCTGAGTTCCTCCAGCATCATCATGTTTTTCATCTAGATTCCAGCATCTGCAGTCCTTTGTTTCTCTCTTAAATAGCTGCTGTTTGGGAGTTTGGGAGAGTGATCAGCTGATGAGAAGTTTGGGGTCACCAATGAGATGGTATCTTGTCTTGAGGGGACCTGAATGGACCTGTAGTGAGAGATAAGAATGGAGTTCAAAGGGACTTACCTGCAGATGGTTCTAAGTGTGGGATCTCACAACTTCTAAATATGTGGGTCCCCACTAAGTTATCTCTGAAGTAGACCTCACGTTGTTGTAAAAAGCTGTTCTACAACATTGGCCTGCACCATTCATGGGCCACCCATGCACAACTCAATTTTGAGGAAATTATATCCAAATGCAAATTCTATGCTTTCTGCACGCCTGGATGCCTCTGGATGTAGGATGCCAAACAGAAGATCAGGAGGCCCTCTCGTGACCTTCACAAAGCATTCAATGAGTAAAGATAAATGGTTTTCTCATAAAGTTCTGTTGTTTGGTGAATAAATTTCACGGTCACAATAGAATTTCTAGGTCAGTGACTTTAACGTGGCCAATATGAATATTGCATACACATGTGGAGGAATGGGGAACAATGAGAGAGGGGACCACGTCCTGAGTGGAAGAACCTGAGGGAAGAGAAAGGGAAGTTTCTTTGACTGAAGGCAAGAGGACTTCAAAATCGTTTGTCCTCCAACCATTGAGCTGGAGAATGAAAAGAAAGAATATGATGGTAATTCAGTGATGGGTTTGGAAGGGGAAAGGGTGGTGTACAATGGGAATAATAAGAGGTTATCAGCATTGGTAAATTAGACATAAATAAACAACGTCAGTTATACAATCACTATAATTGTATAAAATCTCCTCCTAACTGACTCTGATCATGTTGTCAACCAATGCATGTAGCTGGGAAATGGGTCAGTATCTGATAAATAATTAGGGCCAGCAGGAAGATGAATTAGAGACAGGGTGTCTGAGAGATAACGTGGGCTCCTGAGGGGCAAAGGATTGGGGAAGTGGTCTGAGAAAAATTGGAACCAATCAGGGGCTAGTCATGATATTGGGAGTGCGGGGGTGGGGTATGGGGGGTACATCTGCCAGTAGAATTAGGGATGGCGGAAGGGTGTGTGATGGTGGTCTGACAAAAAATAAGCTGAGGCCAGTGAGAAACTAGATGTGATGAGGGAGCACGGTTTAACAGAACAATCGATGCTGGAAGGGCTGTCTCATTGAGTCTGTGGGTGAATCTGGCATAAGGATTAGGATCAGGTGTTTGGCCAAGGATCAGGAGTCAGCCAGTGAATCAGAAACATCGGCAGAGATGGATGTCGGTACCTGGGCCTTGTGGGGACGGAGGTGATCAGGAGTGAAGAACGGGTGAGGAGGAAAGGGATTATTTGGGATTTGAACTGTGGTGAATAGGTCCTGGAGGTCTGAAGCTAACTATGGCACATACCTTATGGATTCCAATCCAGCATTGTGTCATTGAAGCCCAGTTGTCCCAGGAATACTCAGCAATGGTCACTGCTGGGATATCTTGGTCTAAGTTCCTCCTGTGATACTCTGAAAGAAACATTGCAAGGGGATGATGTCTGCAGAAATCATGTCATATATGTAAGGGTGACTAACACTGGGAGACACCAGGTGACTTTCCAGAGTGACGTGATATAACTCAGATGTGAAAGTCAGTGTAATTCACACCAAGTAAAACAAATCATCAATTGTCAAGCACTGAAAAAATGCAATGTTATCTGAATGAATTTCTTGCCATAAGCAACACAGAAGATCTGGAGGAACTTAATGGGTCAGGTAGCATCTATGAAGGGAACTGGGCAGTCGATGTTTCAGGTGGATAGTCTTCATCTGGACAGAAAAATAGAAGGGAGATAGTCTGTATAAAAAGGTGAAGGGAAGGGTTAGAGCAAGAGCTAGCAAGTGATAAGTGGATCCAGGTGAAAAGGGGTGATAGGTAGATAGAGGAGGGGGAGTGGAAAAAGCAATGGAAACTGGGAGGTGATAGATGGAATGACAAAGGGCTGAAGATGATTTCTTGCCATGATGTTCAAATACAGAGCGACCCTTGTTGAAGCTCCCAGTTCAGATTTATCACCTTCACACCGAACCTGAGTCCAAACCAGAATTAGACAAGATAGAGAAATGGGCAGCACTGCAGAGAATTAAAGACAGGAGAGAGTGCAGATGCTGGAATCTGGAGCAACACACAAGATATTGGAGGAACTCAACAGGTCAGACAAGGCTCCAGACCCAATATGTCGACTGTCCATTTCTCTCCATAGATGATGCCTGACCTTCTGAGACTGAGACTGCAGGGAATTACTTTGGTTACAGGGGGATTTTACTTATAATTTCAGGTTGAAAGTGGTTTAAAGGATTACAATTGTTACAAGCTCGATGTTAAGTGCTCACCTTGTTGCAGCTTTTTATTCTCAAGAGATCTATTTCTAAATCGCAGATTAAGACTCAGGTCTGTAGCTTATATCATGTTCTTTTTCAGATTAAAGACCATGTGTTGCCAAAGGGATACGATGTGTGATTTCTACACAGAATAAAGTGCATTTAGGAATGATACAATACAATAAGTATAAATAGCATACTTGCAACTATAATGACATAGATCACTACTACATCTTGAAGTTATATAACATACTTATTACTATCAATTACATGTAAGTGATTGATGTACTATTGTTGGCCATGAGAGGATTCTGACATAGAATGGGTGACCATTTATTATTGGTGAAGTTTCAGTGAATTACCATGAGTGACCGCTGGAATAACAGTTCCACCACCTTAGTTTTTGCCAGTTTATTGGTGACCTCCTGGGTCTTGGAATTTCTCACACAACAGCTGCTGTCACAAAACCACCCACAAAGCTGTATTTTACAAGGGTCCCAACCTCTGCAGAGTAAACAAATTAGAAGTCATGTGATCAGATCTTACATGTTTAAAATTCCAAAAAACAGAATTGACTATCCTAGTTTTGGCAAAGATAATTAATTGTTAAAGTTATAATGGCAAAAGATTAATTGAACAAACAAAGGTTACTGTAAAGTAGTAGATGTAAGGATTACTAGATAGTCAAGGAACTGAAATAGATTGATCCCACAGTTCTAGTGTGCCCTTATGGATGCTGCAGATGGAGGGGTGGACATGTGAGACGTTTGGTGAAGTAGAAGTGTCAGCAATTAATTAAGACTAAGGGTAATGAATATTCTGTTGACTGACCAGTGAGAGTGGAGGCATGGGGAGTGTGAAACCAAGCAGATAAGTTGTCTATGTGGTGGCAATGGACTG
Source organism: Pristis pectinata (assembly GCF_009764475.1). Lineage (NCBI taxonomy): Eukaryota > Metazoa > Chordata > Chondrichthyes > Rhinopristiformes > Pristidae > Pristis > Pristis pectinata. The sequence goes on from NC_067406.1 coordinate 118,666,633, forward strand.
TTAGTGGTCAACGAACAGTAGATTAGCTGGGAGTCAGTCTGGAGATTAGAGCTTCCATTGGAGCCTTGGGGATTGTTGGGTCCAAGGCTTTGGGAATCAAACTAGCATTGAATGGAACGGACCCATTTTCCTCTGGGGAGGGACCTGTGCAGCAAATGACCAATGAAATGTCTGACAGCCACAATTAAAGATGGCAGGTACGCTGTTGTCTTTGCACTCTCCTCATGAATTATTGTTGTTACTGATAATAATAATTAGCAGTACTAACCCACATTGCCCTGGGATATTTCTTGCTGTTTTTTGCAATACTCAGCGTCCCTCAGTTTTAATGTTTTCCTAATCATTTGTAAGGATGCTTTGGTGAATGTTAGGTGCTATTAATGTGATTTCCAAATATATTTTCAGCAATAGTTACACTGGTATCTCACTTAGAGCTCTGGAATGTGTTCCCAGGAATGAAATCACGAATGGAATCACCACTGGAGGGATCATTATAGTTTACTTATGGAGAAATGTGTTACTGACAGTGTTGTTGTGCCAGGAAGCTGCCACAAATCCAGCAATGAATCGCCCGCCCGCTGTCAGTGTGAACAGGCTGCCTGTGAGCACAGGTGTTAGGCAGCTTGTGACAAGTGATGAAGCCACTTAATGTTGAGCCTCCACCCTGGCATGCATAGTGAATGCAGGCCACTGCTGGGGACTGCAGCACTTGCTCCATGTGCAGACACACCACCAGAATCCTTTTTTTATTCATTCAAGAGACGTTGGCTTCTCAGGGTGAACCAGCATTTAATTGCTCATCCCTAATTGTTCTTGAGAAGGTGGTGGTGAGCTGCTTTCTTGAACCACTGCAGTCCTTGAGGTGTTGGTGTACCCAAGATGCTGTTAGGGAGGGACTTCCAGGATTTTGACTCAGCGATGGTGAAGGACCAGCAGTATGTTTCCAAGTCAGGATGGTTGTGGCTTGAGGGGCAACTTCCAGGTGAAGGTGTTCCCATGCTTTTGCTCCCCTTATCCTTCTTGCTGGTAGAGGTCAGGAGTTTGAAAGTGCTGTCTAAGGAGTCTTGCTAAGTTGCTGCAGTGCATCCAGTAGATGGTACAAACTGCTGCTAACGTCCATGAGTGGTGGAGTGAGTGAATGATCTTTCATCGCCTCCTATTAAATCTGATGGAAGTTGATATCTCCCATCTCTTTGTTTGGCTAAACAATTCTGACCCTCTTGCTCCAGAGAAATCTCAGGGTGGGGATATTCCACATCAGATCCATGCAGCAATACCTTATCTATACCTAAGAATACATAACAGGATTATACAATTAATCATAGATTTATACTCAACATTAATTGAAAATATTGCTTCCACCTGCAGGTTCTCAGTTTGACCTCATTCTTGGCTGATGAGATGAATTCTGCTTTCATTTGTGGTTATAGAAACAAAAGAATTTGAGAAATGGTAACTCACTTCTTAGTAAGCTTGATTTGCAAGGCAGAAGCATTCATAATTCAGTGCAAATTGGTGTTAAACTGACAATATTATTCATCAAAACATCCACGCTAATGTAAAAGGGAACACTTATCTGAGGCTTGGGTTACATTGCTTTTTATGAACATGATGAAGGAAACTTTACACTGCATCAAACTGTACTAAATTTGGCTTGGGTATGTTTGATGCTGACTGCATGTAAAATGACACAGTTTTAGGGATCAATTTTCCTTTACATATATCATTAAGGTTTTTGTAGTACATCGGCAGAGCAAATCAAGACAATGGAGTAGAGACTTCTCCCAAATTTCAGCTGTTCATTAATTCAAGCTATTACTTGTGCCTGCCAACATAGCTTTGGTCATGCATTGGACAGAATTTTAGTATGACACAGGGAAAAAAGTAGTAATTCATCTGTGGTTAGCAGTGCTAAATAATAGTAATAGACGGGGCCAGGTATGTAGCTGTGTTTGGAAGCTGGAGACCAGAGGACAGAAGCAGTGGGCAAGGCCTTCTATGCCTGAACCTACCCATATATCTGTGTGTGCACACACACACACACACACACACACACACTGTATGTGGTGCTCTGTGTGTGTGTGTGCGTGCGTGCGTGCGTGTGTGTAAGTATACATCCAGTGGCAAGTGAGTGCACATGTGCTGGGTGGCACCTACATTTGTGCCCACCTATGTGAGAGCATTAATACCCCCGCAGTAGAGCCAGATGTCCAGTCATTTTGGACGCCTTTACCAGTGGACCAAGACATTGCTCTGTAAAGCTGGTGTGGTAGCTGGAGCGCAATGGCTATCCTGTGTTAAAATAAAACACTTATGGGCAATTTCCACTCCACAAAATGAAGTTCAGGACTTGGAATGTCATGACAATCATGGACAATCCTGGAAGCAACATATCTGAACATTGTTCTGTTGTCGTAACTCGGAAAGTCAGATGCTTCGACATCAGTACCATCATACTGAGTGACATGACAGGTAGGAGGTAGCCACTTTAGAGAAATGAGTATGTCTTCTTCTGGTGGGGAAAACTAGAAGAGGAACAGAGTGAGATTTACCATATAGAATAAGAACCAGGAGCACATAGAAGATCTGTGTAAGCAGAGGAAGGAACACATCACCTCACAAACTGCCCGCCTGCCTGCCCCATCAGCCTCCTCCTGCCCCATCTGTGAAAGAGTCTGTGGTTGTAATACCGGAGACAAAGGGAAAGGCATCATGTTAAGAAGGCCTAGCAAACAACACATTGGTAACCATTTAATGCAGTTGTGGCTTGCAAATTGGGAGCTGTGGTCAATGCCCAAAGTAACAGATTGACAATAACCTGAAACAAAAGTGTTGAGACTGGTGATAATCCACGCTGTTTCCCTTTGTTGTCTGGGTAAGAACTTTGCCAAAGCAGCTCCCATCACATTCTATATTATGTGTCCTAGTCATTGAACTCTTCGTTCAATCATTCCTCTACCCAAAAGAATGCTTATAATGTGGCACCCGTGAAAAGTTTTGAAAAGCTGATCAGGATGGGTAAGGCAAAAATGAAACAACATTCAAAGATTTCTTGGAAATCTGGAAGTCAGAATAGCATGCAGACTCAATCACCTGAATGGATACCGCTGGGTGCCCTTTTAACTTGAACTTCTCTCCATTCAGTCAGCATCTGAACTCAGTCTTGAGAAACTTTGATCAGCTGGTTGGTTGCTGGGTAAGGTTTGAATTCACTCAATTCACTCAACGTTAGATCTTCCTGTACAGCAGGCATAATAATCACCAGTGACCAAGTGCTAAAGTGGAAGCACCTATTCTTGCCATTGTGACTGTGGTTATGTCGTCCCGAAGTCAATTTCCCTATCCGTCCGCTGTAAATAACACAGTGCCACGAGGTCGATTCGAACAAATACCTTTATTAGCGGTGCACCGCTAGGAGAATTCTCTTCAGCACTCACTAAGAGTCGCTCCCGAGTTCTCCCAGTACAAAGGGGTAGACAGAGATTTATACAGGTATTGTCACGCATACTTTAATGAGTCAGGTGCCGGAGTTCTTGGTTGAGCAGGAAACGGACAAAGGGCTACTGCAGATGGACAAAGAGCAGCCTCACACCACAGGTTCAGCTAATCATTTTGCAATCGGGTGAGACAAAGGCAGGTATCACCTTCATTGTTTGAGACAGCCTTCCCATTTCCCGTTAAGATTGACTATCATCTCCATAGTCAAGCATAATGGGAATCCAATTAAGTTCCAGACACAGCAATTACCACACAGCACCCAGCCCAGGAAAGCAGTGGTATGGCTGTTCTGGCCTGAAGGACACTTTTTAAATCAGTATTTCAAGCAGCCATAATTCTCATCCGTTTTAAGATATCAATACAGTTCTAGTTTATTAATCCTACACCTCCTCAGTTAGAGCTTGAAAAGAGCTTAACATCTCCCAGCAGCATTATCATCAAGAGTGCAGAGCGGCTGGGCACGGAGGTAGCAGTGGCTCCATGGAAGTTGAATCCACTGTCCTCATATCATTACAATTCTGCTACTGACTTCGCTGTTGGCAGTCAGCCAATAAGCCCACATTGCTGCCATCCAATCTTATCAAAAGCCAGCCGCTCTCTCCTCCTGATAGTCTTTGGAAAGAACTAAGTGCAGTCAGCTTTTTTGAATGAAACGAATATCTTACAAAGTGAATACCTGTATGACAAATTGTGTGATGTTGTAATATTTCCAGGTCTAGCCTGGGAGAAGCCGGGTACATAAAAGTTAAACAGCACAGTCACTTGTCACCCATTAGCAAGGTAGTCACTGCCCTAATAAGGTTATCATTGTGGTGCAGCAGGCGACAGATTTCAATGAAGACATCATGATGGAAGTGCAGTCATCTGATACATTGGTCCTCACTGATGTTTAGGTAGGAATGTTAGTTCCCGAATATTCTGTACAGAAATGGGTTCCTATTGACAGCCCTTCTGCACGTCCTCATGAACTCTCTTCCAACATATTTCCTTGCTCATTCTCCAAGTTATGTTCTTTGTCAAAGGGAATGCACACTAAAGCACACTTTGGTCTGTGCAGAAGCCCGAAGCTAAAATGTCCTTCAGCACCTGGCACACCGCACTTTGTAGATTACTGCAGCTGAAACAGCACTAGAAATTATCAAGCACTTGTAAAACCACAGCAACTTATCTGCATGTATGTAGCAGATGGTCGCTTTAAATAGTGAAGATGAGGGTGAGAGGTTGCTGCCCTGCTACAGAATGTTCATTCGGGCACATCTTTTGAAGAGGGAACACTAACTGGAGCATTGAGCTTCAAAATAGGACTGCTGCTTGAGTGACATCACAACGTGCTTACACTAAAACCTGCATGCATTTGGTGTGGGCCCACTAATGCCCCAATCAGTGTGACATCCCAGAAGTATGCCCAGACCATTTCAGAGCTGAAATGATATCTATAATACCCATTCAATAGATGAACTGATTTGAATCTCACACCACTCCTTTTGAACCTTTTAAATGTTTCACTTGTGATAACTTCACTGTTCTGTTATCTTTGTTTTCCACAACCCATTTATTGTTCAGTGCAAAGGCGACTTGCTCGAACAAATCTAGGGTAAATATTCCTGGCACTGTGCAGCTGCATTAATAATGAACAGGGTTTGAGAATTGTGTCTAGATCAGGGCAAGTTCCATTGGCAATGCACCCACTTCCCCAAATAGTTAGCTTGGTTTCAGAAATGAAACTGTCATATCTGCACCTGCCAAATTCGCCAAATTTCCTAATTGAAATGCAACAAACAATCTGCTGGAAGAACTCAGTGGGTCAGTCCTGATGCAGGGTTTCAACCTGAAACGTCGACAATTCCTTTCCTCCCACAGATGCTGCTCGACCCGCTGAGTTCCTCCAGCAGGTTGTGTGTTTCTCCAGATTCCAGCACCTGAAGTCTCTTGTGTCTCCTAATTGAGTTGGACAGACAACCCACAACCCATTACTTGCCATTTATGACAAGAGTTCAGAGGAAACCAACTCAAGCATATATTGTGTTTATGTTTTCAATTTCCAGAAATGTTTGTTTCACATTTTTATTGCAAACTAATTTTTGGACTTTCAGGAGTTTGTCTCACTATTCAGTAAGTATGAGGATGCCTTTTGAGTGAAGAGCAGCCTGCACCAGTGGTGTTTTATTTGTAGTGATAGTGGGTTAGATTATTTCACTCAGCGTTAACTTGGAATGTTTACAACGTCTGTTATCACATCTTCTATATCTTGCATAATAAAAACAAAAACAAAGGGTTTTCCATCTATGTTCCAATGTATGTGTCTTGTAATTCAAATAAAACATCTCAGGAAATCCTCTCGGCTCAAAGCTGGCGACAATACTCAGACAGGACATAAACACTAAAGATGACTGAAAACATTGAGCATAAGTCTCCAGAAAAAAAAATGTTTTCTGTTCTGTAAAAACAGTCCTCTTAACATGTTGATTTGCTGTCAGTGCAGAATTGGCCTGCCTCCAATAGCTTTTATAGCAGCAACCAACAACAAAACATATTCCCACTGAGAAGAGCAGGAAATATATCTCTGCTAATTGTAATATGATTTGCTGTATTTACCAAATGATAAATGAAGCCTATGTTTGTCAAGAGTGTCTTACATTAACCTAAAAATATTCAAACTGAAGCTGATGTTCTAAACTCCAGCCTGGATCATCCATTCCTGCAGTTAATGGACTTTGTACTCAATAGACTATGGCCAGTGAAACCAGTATCACTATTTCACTCTCATTGCCTTTAAGGATGGCTACCTCTATGCCCTATGATATAGTGATCATTGGAATATTAGGATTTAGCAATGGATAACATAAAGGAGATCAGTAAATGGTTATCAATTACTTTGCCATTGTTTGACTGTAAGGTGAATACAGTCAATTGTTGACAAAAATGGTAATCTAATCAAGAAATATAAACATGCAAGAACAAGTTCTGTTTAGTACATGAGTTAATCAGCAATGTTTTTTCATGTAAGTGTTGACAGAAGTTTTAATAAAGTGGGTAGGGAGAAAAATATAATTTAGTCAAGTCAGTGCAGGCTTCCATTAATGATGAATTATTCACATCTCCATGGCTGTTAACAACAGTGTTGGAGAATAAATATAGTTAGACAGAAGATATGAAGTGTTTCACCTGAGTTAAGAGACAATGTAAATTGTCCATACCTTTCAATAATGCAGGCCAATGTTGAGATATAATTCAACAGCTTCCTAACAAAGCAATGGAACAGGCTTGTGTTACTTGAATTTTCTGAATTGGCATGTTTAGACCTTCTTGCACAACAGTGCTCAAGCAAAAATAGATCTTGCCATGTAATTGCTGCATAAGCTGAAATTGACTTTCCTGCTGTTTGAAAAATATTGTGTGCAAGTCTGCAAAATTAAAAATAAATTGCAAAAGGTTATAAATGCTTAAAGCAGCCTTTTTACAAAATACATCTTGTAGATTAATGAGCAAAAAATCTTTCAGATGAAATGGAATTTGGACCTCAGACCAGAACTGTAGACAAGGCATAATTACCCAACACCGTAGAAAGAACTGTCACTTATCATGATCAAACTTACAATAATGAGGACAATGAAAATTATGTTAATAAGCAGGTCCACCATTATTATCCAGCTTTCTCATATTTACTCTACCAGTAACCATATATAATTTAATCGGGTTTAGGATAAGACATCAGCTACAAAATTAAGGGCTATTGCACCTGTTGCTCTGTATTACAAGTGGTAATATGTGCCAATCTGCCTTGAAGTCTTTCTATGCATTTTTATGGTATCTACCATATCTGGAAGGTAGTGGCAGAAGCTCTACTCATGAATGCCATCAGCAGGTAGATTAGGCAGATTATGATGTTAATTCTCACAACACTGATTTGGCACCAGCACTGTCAAATTGGACCATGATAATCCGGTGATCACTGTGCATTCATCTCACATAGAGAACCTGGCACTTAGCAGCAGGAAGAACTCTTGTACCCACATCAGTTGCCTGTAGGCTTGTTGATGATTAATTGCATGAAGAGTTGATAAGGGAGATTTGTGTGTGTTTGATATTTATAGAATATTGATAGGTTATATATCTATGCCTTTATCTATGATAGATATATCACTGATAGATACATATCTATGATAGGTTTGGGGGTATTAGGGTGACAGTAAATAATGTTTTAGCTTCAACCAGTTGCTATTTCTCACAAGATGTTTGGTGGTTGCTCCTTTGGATGCATAACACGATAAGTGGAGAGTCTCACAGACCATGGCTACTTATCTGAATAGGGGAATGGAGGAGGAGCAGAAAGTATTTCAGGAGTAATGGAAGAATGTAACAACTAGAAGATTGGACTGCACATCTCCTTGAGCCCACAATCCTGTGTCTAAAGAAATGTCTCTTATCTCAGACATATACTCCCTCGTATAATCTTCTGGCACTCAGACCACAGCACCATCATTTCATTGTCCAGACCTGGAGCTGAGCTGGCTGTCAGAACTAAAATCACAGGTATCTGGTTCTTGCTACCTTCTTTTTCTCCTCAACGTCAGCTATCTGTGCAATCCGACCAAAACACTGCTCACAATGAAAAGGTGTGTGCGTTAGGAGGCACACATCTCTGCTCCTGCAGAACACAACAGGTTCATGTGAACCAGATCTCTGCTCCTTAGGAGATCCTCACATGGGGTTTCTCTCTGCTCATGCAGGAGAGCAAACTGCTGACATGCAGCAGCTGTCTGTGTGAGGTAATACTAGAGAAATACTGTCAGGGGAATTCCAAGTGCAAACTGGAGGAACAGCACCTCATTTTCCATCTTGGAACCTTGCAGCCTAATGGCATGAACATTAAATTCCCCCACTTTAAGTACACCCCCCCCCCCCCACCATGCTTCTTCTCTTCTTCCCTTTCCTACTTTCCTAGCCTTTTTTCCTCTCTCTTCTTACCTTTGACCCATCCCCTGGTGGATCTGCTCTCCCCTCCTCCCCCGCACCTGCCTATCACTATCTCTTACCTGCATCTACCTATCACCACCTTGTGCCCACCCCGCCTCCCCTCTTTTGTCCACCTATTATTGCTCTGCTTTTCCCTCCTATATATTGGGCTTCCCCTTTCACTATCTTCAGTCCTGACATGAAACGTTGACCACCTGCTTTTGTCCACAGATGCTGCCTGGCCTGCTGAGTTCCTCCAGCGTCATCATGTTTTGTCGTGTGTGTGGTGTTCCTTTGCTGCTGAGGAAGAGCAGGCATCCTTGGCAAGCTGCAGGAGTAGCATCCTGTGCCCAGTGAGAGTAGAAACCTGTTCATAAATGGCATCTCGTTTCATGCTGAGGACAACAATCTGCTCATGAGCAGCCACTCTCTGCTCCACAAGGACCTTAAGTTGCTCCTGGTGGCATACCTGGTGGCTGTTCCTTTATAGTTTCAACTTGCTTCCACATGGAAGAGACCGGATCTTCACAGTGGCAAAGGGCAGCAAAATGGTACAGTCAGTATGCTGTTGCCTCTCAGCTCCAGTGATCCAGGTTCAATCCTGACCTCGGGTACTGCCTGTGTGGAGCTTTCATGTTCCCCATGTGACAGTGAGTGTTTCCCCTAGGATGCTCCGGTTTTGTCCCATATTGCAAAGATGTGAGGGTTTATTGGTTAATTGACTATTATAAATAGCAGTGTGTAGTTGGGTGGTAGTCACTCTATGGGTGGGTGGAGGGAATTGACAGGAATATGCAGAAAATAGGTTACAGCGAAAACTGGGGGTGGGATTGGTACGTGAGGTCTGGATAATGGTTTTCTTCCATGTCAGAAGGAAATAGCGAATTAGGGATCAGGGTGACTCTGCAAGGAGATAGAGCCCCAGTGTGGCATCCAGATGTGTCTCCACATCAGCTGTCTTATAGACCAGTCGGCACTGTGTGATTGGACTGTCAACCTATTCATGGGCTCCTTGTTACCTCATGCATTAGGCCGAACAAATTTAATTCACTTCCAAGTCAGCCTTGTCTTGAAAGTACCTGATCATCGTCTCAATCAGAATATCCTGATGCAAGATGGATGAGTGGACCCTTCACTTCCAGATTCCCTATGCCTCAGATTCTCTACATCACATGCCAAACTACAGCCTACTACTGCCTGGTATAATTCCCTTCAACATGTATCTCTTTAATTTAATCTGCTCATCATTCCTCGAAGCCATGATGTGGGGTATTGTGTGCAATGACCAACTATGGTCTTCATCATCATTCTCTTCCTCCTAAGATAAGATCTTTATTAGTCACATGTACATCGAAACACACAGTGGAATACATCTTTTGCGTAGTGATTTTGGGGGGCAGCCTGCAAGTGTCGCCACGCTTCCAGCGCCAACATAGCATGCCCAGAGCTTCCTAACCTGTATGTCTTTGGAATGTGGGAGGAAACCGGAGCACCTGGAGGAAACCCACACAGACACGGGGAGAACGTACAAACTCCTTACAGACAGTGACCGGATTTGAACCCGGGTCGCTGGCGCTGTAAAGCATTATGCTAACCACTATGTCTTCCCTTGTCCTCATTCTCCAGCTCCTCCTAAAATTCATGTCCCTCCTGCTCTGAATTATGGTGCTGTAGGGAATGGGAAGCAGGGTTCTCTCCTCTTACCCTTGCAATATAAATGGACAATTCTTACCTTTGTAGGTTGCATCCAAAACAGCTTTCTGGTGGTGCAGCAGCACAACTGGTGATGAGTGTATCTCCCTTAGATTAAATCAAAGGATAGATAGATCACAGTGAAACACTGAATGGAAAATTTTCAGGCAAATTTCTTACAGCTTCTGCTCTCAAGAAGACTTAGGCCTTTGAGGCCCCTCTGCCCATAGAGAGGAGGATGGTCTCCTCCATCCCAATAAGGAGCTGAACTCACGAGGGCGGTCCAATCAGGTGGGTGGTCTCCTTTCTATCCCTTCCTGCCTTAGCCTGATTGGAGGAGTCAGGACATTGAATAATCTTGTCTTCCCTTTAGAACCAGCCTCTGTATGGTGGTGGGAGAGGTGGGAGGGCAATAATAGTGTCATGGTGAGGTGGAGTAGGGGGAGATGTGTGGAGCATATGGGGATGAGGTAACAGCTTGTGTGAGCCTGGAGGAGTGTGCCTGTGTATGAGCAGTATTTGCAGCTGGGTACAGCTCACCTTGACATACCATGCAACATCATAACATTTCTTCTGGCATTGGTCTGGCCTGCTGGTATTCTCATTCCTACAGGAGATGACACAAGCTACCTTCAGCTATGATCATCTAAGTGTGGCCCTGACAGGGCTCCTTCTCCACCAGCACACGAGACCTGCCTCGTTCCTGATATGTGTCTCACTTATTCGGACTTCTATGCCTCTCTTGTTAAAGCTATGGGCTTTGTGCTTTTCCTCTGCAGCCACTGCCTGGTTGCCATTAAGAGGATATCTTCAAGGCTGGTTGGAGCACAGTTTGGTTGGAAAGTGTACAGTTTCCAATTTAGCACTTCACATTCTGTTTAAATTTATGTTTGACCATAATATTTTGAGGTCCATCTCATTTGACATTGGAGCTAAATGTGCTTAGTGCACCAAAAATAGTGAAATCCAATTTCTTGACTATTTCTTATGGTCTTGTGCATTGGGTTGATGATGGAGTCAGAAGCTAGGTAATCACACAGCAGCCATTGTCTTGTAGCATCCAGTCTTTGGCTCAGCATAGTAGCTCATTATGCACGAGACAGTTGACTTCTCCAACTCTGCAGTAGTCTGATGAAGTAGCAGTAATAGAACACCTGGTATGAAAATTGGATGGCTTTTGTACTGGAGAGCAAACTATGCTGCTGGATTTTTGGTCCATAGAATGAAGACAAAATTTTACCCTGCCATTTTCCCCTTTCAATGAATGGGCTTCGAAGTACATAGAATTTAGTAAGATTTTCCTCGTCTGTCAGTTCCTGTTTGTATGGTTAACCTATTACTGCTATTCTTAAGAAATTACTGAGAATAAAGCAGCTGCTTCAGTTTTCAAAGTTATTGATGGCTCTCATCGAATCAAAAGGGCAGAGAACAAAAATTGCCTGCTTCAGTTTATTTGCTTCAGTGCCAATGTTTCAGCAGCAGGTTAATATGATTAGGTGGAAATTGTAGCAGGGCTATTCAGTTCTAGGTACTTTATCATTCTGGTTGGACATTTTCCAAGTTTTATCGGTCTTTAGTGAATAATGATCCCAGTTGCTGACAGTGTTAAGCAGAACCGGACTGCCTTTTTAATATTTCGGAAGACTGTGCCAACAGAAAGAATCTGTGGCAGGGAATTCATCTATCACTTTGCAGCTTAACGTAGCTCAGAACTCAGAGTCCTTCTTTTGCACAATCTGTTAATATAGAACAGTGCTTACAGATTCCAATATAGCAGATGAAAGCAGCTAATATGTTTGATTCTTGAACCACTAAGAATGGGTTCATGTTATAAGCTCCCCCTTTTATGAAATTACAGAGAAAAATTAATTCAGTGTCAGATACTGAAAATTAATAGAGTGCGAAATAATAGTCTCTATTCAGTATTTAAGCAGAAATGGCTAACAGTTTTAACAATCATGTTCATGCTCTGCCTATATTTTCAGTCTGCATGCCACTGTAACCTTTTTACTTACCTTTTTTGGCTGACGTAGGCATCACTGGCAACGTCAGGATATATTTTCCATCCTTAATTAACTTTCAGAAGTTGGCAGTTACTGAATTGCTGAAGCCCATGTGATTAATGTACTCCATCGTGAAGTTAGATAGGGAGTGTGTAAGTGGGGGTAAATCCAGGAAGCTCTTACCTACAGCCCTGTTTCAGTATTTCTCTTTAAGATTTTAGAAAATAGCGATTCAAATGAGCAAAGTGCTTTACTAACCAAAAGATCTTAAAGAGATGCAGCAAATCTCTGCTGTGTTCCTGCCACCACACAGATTCATTCAGCTCAGCTCTGCATATGCAGAGAAACTGATTTTCTGCTACAATTCTTAAAAGGGACACACACAATATTACATAAACCACAAGTATTACATACATTTTGAAAAAAAAGAAGATAATGGGAAAAAAAGAAAAAAAATCAAATATTCCTAACATTTCCAAATGTACCAAAGAAAAGCAAAGTAACATGCCTCAATGACTACCGACCAGTGGCTCTGACATCCACCATCATGAAGTGCTTTGAGAGGTTGGTCATGGCACGCATCAACTCCAGCCTACCAGACAACCTGGACCCATTTCAATTCGCCTATCAGCGAAACGGGTCTACAGCGGATCCCATCTCCCTGGCCCTACACTCAGCTCTGGAGCATCTGGACAGTAAAGACACCTACGTTAGACTATTGTTTATTGACTACAGCTCTGCCGTCAATACAATAACTCCAAGCAAGCTTGTCACCAAACTCCGAGACCTAGGACTCAACACCTCCCTCTGTAAATGGATCCTTGACTTTCTAACAAACAGACTGCAGTCAGTGAGGATAGGCAGCAATACCTCCGGCATGATTACTCTCAACACTGGTGCCCCACAAGGCTGTGTCCTCAGCCCTCTACTCTACTCCCTATACACTCACGACCGTGCGGCCAGATTCTGCTCTAACTCCATCTACAAGTTTGCAGATGATACCACCGTTGTAGGCCGTATCTCAAACAGCGATGAGTCAGAGTACAGGAAGGAGATAGAGAGCTTAGTGGAATGGTGTCATGACAACAACCTTTCCCTCAATGTCAACAAAACTAAAGAGCTGGTCATTGACTTCAGGAAAGGGGGTGGTGTACACGCACCTGTCTACATCAATGGTGCTGAGGTCGAGAGGGTTGAGAGTTTCAAGTTCCTGGGAGTGAACATCACCAACAGCCTGTCCTGGTCAAATCACGTGGATGCCATGGCCAAGAAAGCTCACCAGTGCCTCTACTTCCTCAGGAGGCTAAAGAAATTTGGTTTGTGCCCTTTGACTCTCACCAACTTTTACCAATGCACCATAGAAAGCATCCTATCTGGATGTATCATGGCTTGGTATGGCAACTGCTCTGCCCAAGACCGCAAGAAGCTGCAGAGAGTTGTGGACACAGCCCAGCGCATCACGGACACCAGCCTCCCCTCCTTGGACTCTGTCTTTACCTCTCGTTGTCTTGGTGTAGCAGCCAGCATAATCAAAGATCCCACCCACCCGGGACATTCTCTCTTCTCTCCTCTTCCATCAGGTAGAAGATACAGGAGCCTGAGGGCACGTACCACCAGACTTAAGGACAGCTTCTACCCCACTGTGATAAGACCATTGAATGGTTCCCTTATACAATGAGATGGACCATGACCTCACGATCTACCTTGTTGTAACCTTGCACCTTATTGCACTGCACTTTCTCTGTAGCTGTGACACTTTACTCTGTACTGTTACTGTTTTTACCTGTACTACATCAATGCACTTTGTACTAAATGAATGTAACTGCAGTGTATAATGAATTGACCTGTACGATCAGTTTGTAAGACAAGCTTTTCACTGTACCTCGGTACAAGTGACAATAATAAATCAATACCAATACCAATACCAATATCATTTGTCCAGTCTCTGTGTAGTTTACTTCAGCTCAGTGTTCCAGATAGTTGGGTTGATGGACTATTTTTCGATATGTGGTCCATTAGACTTTCTGCATCATTTTGTAATGCTGCTCCCCATGAACAACTTCTGCATTTTCGTCTATGATTGCTTGCATTGAAACAATCTTAATTATCTTGTTTTGATGTACATTTATTAGTCCCACCTACAATACTATACTACTTCCAAGTGTGGGTGTAACATCCTTCTGGTATAATATGATGAAAACCACAAATCCACATCATTGCTCTCATGATTGTTTGAGTTCTCTACCTTCAGTGAGCATGTCCCACCTGATTGCAGTGCATCTTGTTGTGTTTTGAAAGCACACAACTCATTAGTTTTAACAGCACTGCTTCAAGTTTGTTTAGGGAGAACATTACATCATGTTCCTGAGTCAAGATGGTGTTAACACCTTGGCATGGGTACACCTAGTTGGTGTCCTCACTCAGAATTGACTTCATTTATCACTAGCAATATTCTGTTCAATTGCCACTCATAATTTAACCCTCTCTCTGCTCCTGCATGGCTCATCTCTCCAATCCATGGACTTTCAATGTCCTCTTCATCATGCACTGCATTTAGAAATGATTTTCCCATGTGTATCAAGCAAATTTTCCTGTTCTGGTACTCATGTTGTCGTCTACACCTAAGCCACATTTGTTGTACATCGTCTGCTCTGTTTTTTGCCTCACACTTCCCCATATTTCTTTCATCAGTCATTCAATGTTTCTAGCCTGATTTTGGATGGCTAAGGAGCTTTACTTGTCTGGATACATCTTTCTAAGATTAACTCTAACTCATATAGTAGCCATTCACAGAGTAAATCCATTAGTCATAGAGACATAGAGCACTACAGCAAAGAAGAAGTATCTTTGGCCCATCTAGTCCATGCCAACCTGATCATCTGTCTAGTCCCACCTACCTGCACCTGGACCATATCCATCCATGGACCTATCCATACCTCTCTTAAATGTTACAATTGAACCTGCAACTACCACTTCCACCGGCAGCTCGTTCCACACCCACAGCACCCTCTCAGTGAAGAAGCTCCCTCTCAGATTTCCCTTATACTGTATATTTCACCTTTCACCCTAAACCTATGTCCTCTAGTTCTAGTCTCACCCAACCTTAGGGGAAAAAGCCTGCATGCATTCACCCTATCTATAATTGTGTATACTTCTATTAGATCTCCCCTCCTGAGCTCCAGGAAATAAAGTCCTAACCTATTCAACCTTTCCCTGTAACTCAGGTCCTCAAGTCCCGGCAACGTCCTTGTAAATTTTCTCTGCACTCTTTCAAGCTTATTGATATATTTCCTGTAGGTAGATGTCCAGAATCTTCAGACTCTCCAATATCTGATCCACTGATCCTTCAAATCCGCAAAGCAACTATCATTTGCTCACAAATTTAACTCTATTAAGAAAGTGTCAACAGGTTCTCCCTGATCCAGACTATAAGTAAAGAACCAGTGATGTCCAGCTGTTTCATCCCTGACAGGTCACAATATACGTGTAATGTATCTATTATATGCTCCAGTACTCCATTTGAGTGTTTAATAGTACAGCACAACACCCTTCCTGTATAACCTATGAGATGCAGAAATGTCTTACGTTTTGCTTGTTCTGGCTTATCTACCTTACCCAGTTCAATACAGAGTATAAAATCTTCCCTCCAGTATCTCCATTCTTTAGACGAGTAACCTATATTTGTATCCAACAGTTTAGGTGTCCTTACTGGTTTCATCATGTACTTTCTCAATTAGATCATATGGTTCACTGTGTCTTGGGGTATACTCATATGTTGTCTCAATTGGAAGGGAATGCACTCAACAACAGGTACTTGCATTATGGCAGAAAGTGAAAAATTCATAGTTTCATTAACCAGCACTTCTGACACCATATCTCACCACTTCTCTCTAAAACAAAGGAAGACAACTGATAGTTTAAACTAACAAAATTCTTTACTGAATTAAAGAACTTACAGAGAAATTTGAAGTGTTCCTCTGCTGGGTGCCTCCTAGCAAATAGCCAAACCAGTTTTGCCCAGTTCTATATATGGAGAGCAGTTGGTCACATGCTATAATTCTCAAAAGTGGAGACATCCAATATTATACACGGTTTGTATATTACAAGTCCCACTGGCTAATGGAAAGCTGTGTGGGAATGAGATCAGTGGCATTACAAAGCTGACTGTGGAATAGATCCAAAAGAACAAGGAAACTCAGGAGATTATACTTAATGGTACATAGCATCATAACCAGCTCCCAGATGAATTTCTTTGCCAGAAAAGAAGTGATCTACATTCCTTGAGTGTTGTTATATTGTCAGAAAATGTGGTTTTATTCATAGGCATATACACCAAACTACCACAAATGAAAATAAATCAATAAAAGAAAATATATATATAGTGCTTTCTCAAACTCAGGATGCTCCAAAACAAAGAATAAAGAATTATGTTTTTCTCTTTGAAGTGATCCACTGTTGCCATGGAAAAGCAGCAGTTCATTTGCACTCTTCAGGTTTCTATAAATGGCAAAGACCACGTAATTTGTTTTGCTGTTGTTGGTTAAAGGATATCCCCCTGTTCTTTGTCATAATGATGCCGTGGGGACCTTTGCTTCCACCTGACTTTTGGAGCCTTGGTTTAATGCTTCATATACAAAACCTGAGAAGGTAGAAGTCCCTTTGCACAGCACCAAATTGTCAGCCCAGGTTTGTGTTCAAATCTCTGGAATGGAATTTGAACCTACAACTAACCACAATCTTAGAAGCTGTGTATATGGAGGGAAGGCAAACACTGATGTTAATCAGAGATACCAAATTGAACCTTGGCACTGGAGCCAATATCAAACTTTCAACCTTCATGGAGGATCCACCATTTAGGAGCAGGATGGACCCATGAAATGCTGGTTGGTGTAAGGTGCTGTTTGATTTTTTTTGGTGTGGAATGGAAGAAACAAGGATTTTGTCTTTAATTCAAGGCTTCAACAAATTATTCCCTCCCCAACATTGATGCTTGTGTTTCCATTACCTTGAAAATGCACTCGAACAGGGTACACAGAGCAGGGTAACAAGCAGGATCATTTTTGCGTCTATATCAACAACAAACAATTCATGAGGCAACTTTGCTATAGCAAGGAGATTTCACTGAACTACGACACATGCTGCATTCACAGGGAAGAGTTAGAGTCACTTTCCCAAATATTACTAAGGTCTGGTCGCCAGCAACATTTGGGCTTTTGATTCTTTCCAAGCTGGAGCAGGAAACATCTGCAACTTCTTTCCAATTTACAGCACATTATTTCACAAAGGAGTTAACATGAGCTCTCTGTATCAGAAGAGCATAAACATTCTTATTCTCCTTTGGAAGACAGCAGCAAAGAAACTGAGCATATGGACTTGTCAGGATGGTAGGCTTCCTAGTGGGGGAGACTGGCATTAACTGAACTCACGCCATAATGCTGGCATAATTTATAAACCCAAAGATGTAATGGAAGAGCAGGGATTCTATTCTCTATGTGTGACCTTACACAACATACCATAACATTTGCAGTCTTCAGGAAGCAGTCATGATGTGTTCATTCTGCATCCATCCCCTGTGCCATTCAGATTTGAGTAAACATTCCAAATGATAAGGATACCGGTGAAAAGCATTGTCCACCTAGCACATGGACCTTGCCTTCCATGTCAATCCAACCATATTGGCTTTCTTTGAGAAAGGTTAAACATAGCTGAAGTGAAAATGCCAAGTTAGCAGGATATCCACACGTGCAAGTTAACACTCAAAAGCTGCTACTGAATTCTTGGGAACGTAATGTAGGTCAAAGTATAAGCCGTTATCATTTAGTTATTGTCCTGGCCACTTGGCTGAATGAAATGAATAGCTTGGCACATGGCATTGTATGTTTTTACATGTCGAAGACAGGAGACTGCTCTAATCTTGTGTGACAATCCTGCTTTATAATCTAATCTAATTTTTGAGCCCAAGTTGAAGTATAATCATTTCGGGATCGAAATAAGTATTATACCTATTGGCAATTGAATCTGTTCTTTCCATCAGCATTAAAGTTACAATGATTTCACAGTGCAGTGGAACAAGGAATAAAGTTTTTTTTTAGTTTTTCTGCTTAGAATTGTAATATCCAGACATCAGCTGTAGCACCAAAACAGCATTAAAAGACAGAAATGGTCAATCTGATATTTGTTCTTAGGATGACTGCACAAAACCATTTTGTGTGTTAGGCCCTTAGACAGATGAAAGCACTTTATTCAGAGTCAGAAAATAGTGCAGTTCACTTTATTGTTCTCCTGACTGTAACTTACGACAATTCTGTAATTAAATGATTTTGCAACAAAAGCTTACCAACCTGGGTCCTTTGCTTGTGCTGGTGTTGCATGCATACTTGTGCGAAGAACACTTCAACATGGATAAAATTTCATATCTTTATAAGATCTGGCTTGAAATTCCCTTGAGTGCTATTAACTTATGCTGTAATTCACAGTTTCACAGCTTTCTGACTGCTACCATAATCAAAGCCATTTCCTTGTAAGATTCAGTGAAAACTGATACTTTTAATTGCTGTCTTTTATGTCATTCAAACGCAGATGAGATTCTGTTATTAACAACTCCTGTTTAGGATTTACATTTTTTAATTCTTTTTCTCTCGTTATGGCCAAAAATGGCAACAAAATGGTTCTCAGACAGTGGAAGCTGCCAACAGATACATCATTTTCAGTTGCACCCAGTTACAAAGGAGTTCTAGTTTACATTATTGTA
Organism: Pristis pectinata; assembly: GCF_009764475.1. Classification (NCBI taxonomy): domain Eukaryota; kingdom Metazoa; phylum Chordata; class Chondrichthyes; order Rhinopristiformes; family Pristidae; genus Pristis; species Pristis pectinata. Next base: position 118,685,533 of record NC_067406.1, read on the forward strand.
ACGTGCAGTTTTGTTAGCGGCTATTTAACATGAAGCTTCATGTATGTTTTATTTACTTGACATTGATAGAGGCGTGGGACAGAGCTGAGCTGACTAATGCATTCTGGAAAAGAGAAACCATATTAGATAACCACAAGAAGCAAACGGTTAATATACGACCAAGTATTTAGTTGTAAAATGCTGCAGAACTAATTTAGTATGTCCACAGTTGTTCACATCCAGACATTGCATAATTCTTCTTTATTTTTGCATCCTTGTACTTGTACATCAATAAGCACCAAAAACTTTAGTGGAAATATAATGATTCACTGCTAATTGTAGACAGCTTTAATCAATAAATGAACAAGCCACCTTTATTTTCACTCAAACTATTGTGAGTTCATTAAGATGTATGTCACATAATGCTGCACGATGTTATTCATGCTTGAAAGCAGGAAAAGAATTTTACTCATTCATTAAACATGTTGACATAATGGATACAGCCAATTGAAATTATGTCACGCAGATCTGCATAAGTAGAAAATAAGTAAGTGCAGGAAATGTCAACAAAAATTCTGGGAGATTTGCAACAATCCGAGCAGAGAAATAACTAACTCAAACTGAGTTAGAAGACTGAAGAATGAACAAAGGGATTCAATTAACTCATCCCTCCGTGACAAAGACCAAGTCTTATAGGAACTTTCAAATTTTTAGAGGAGGAATCCAGAAAAAATGTATGGCTCCCTAATGCAAGAACAATGCAATTCAATGTGCTGAATAAAACCTGCTTATTGTTGTAATAGATTCCATGGTAATATTATGCAACTATAATATAGAAAACATAAACAGGGCTACCATTCATTGACCTCAGGTCACTGTGCAGCAGACAACTGAGAAGGCTGTGGCTGCTTATCCTAGACTGTGTACTGGCCTGCCTCTGCCACGTCCAATACATTGTCTGGGATAGGCATCTGTGCGCAAGGACAATTGCCTCCTTCATTTTTTGCCTTCTTCCTTTTCTTACCTAAGCAGAACATTTGGAACTGAAAGTAAAAGCCCAATCTTGTAAGCTGCTGCAATAAAAATAAAGACTGGCACATCGAAATTCCCTGAAACCTATTCAGGAATGATAGCCTGGAATCTTTTTTAATTCATTTTCGGGATCTGGGCACTACTGGCAAGGCCAGCATTTATTGCCCATCATTAATTACCTTGGAGAGCATGATTGTGAGTCACCTTCTTGAACTCTTGCAGTCCTTCTGCTGAAGATACTCCCATGGTGTTGTTGGGTAGGGAGTTCCAGGATTTAAACTCAGTAACAATGAAGGACTGGCTTTATATTTCTAAGTCAGGATGGAGTGTGACTGCATTTGGTGTTGTTCCCATGGAACTGATGCCCTTGTCATTCTTAGTGGTGGAAGTCAAAGGCTTTGGAAGTGCATTTTGTAGATGGTTCATGCTGCAGCCACTGTGTGCCAGTGTTGGAGAGAAAAGTGGTTGATGGAGTGCCGATCAATTGGTTGCTTTGTCCAGGATTGTGTCAAGCTTTTTGGGAATTGTTGGCACTGCATTCATCTAGACAACTGGAGAGTATTCCATCAAACTCTTGACTTTTGCCTTGTAGGTTGTTGAAAGGTCTTGGGATGTCAGGTGAGTCACTTTCCACAGGATACCCAGCCTCTCGCCTGCTCTTGAAGCCATAATATTTATGCAGATGGTCCAGTTAAATTCCTGGTTACTGGTAACCCTCAGTATACTGATGGTCAAGGACATGGCATTAGTAATGCCATTGAATATCAATGATAAGTAGCCAGACTTCCTCATGTTGGAGATAATTACTTACTGCTACTTATTCAGCACAAATGTTACTTGATATTTATCAGCCCATGCCCCAACGTTGACTCAATCTTGCTGCATGCAGTCATCTGTTGAAAAGTTGCCAATGGGATTGAACATCGTGCAATTATCATGAACAATCCTGCTTCTCACAATGGAAGGAAGGTCATTGATAAAGTATCTGAAGATGATTGAGCCAAGACACTGCCCTGAGAAATCATTCAGTGATGCCTTAGGCTGGAATGATGACCCCCAACGACCACAGTCATTTTCCTATATGTGAGTATGTCTCCAACCACTGGAGTATTTCTCCTTTGATGCTCATTGACCACTTTTTCTCTGGTGCCTTGATGCAATACTCTGTCAAATGCTTCCTTGATGTCACTCTCACCTAATCCCTTGAATTTAGTTCTTTGGTCCATGTGAAGAGTTCCAGAGCCGAGTGGTGCTAGCAACATCCAAACTGGGCAATAGTAAGTGCTGCTTGATAGCACTGTTGAGGATACCTTCCATCATTTTGTTGCTGACTGAAAGTAGACTGATTGGCCAGTAATTAGCCAGATTGGATTTGGCCCACTCTTTGTGAACAAGACATACTTGGGCAATTTTCAATGTTGGGTAGATGCTAATGTTGTAACTGCAGTGAAATAGTTTGATTAGAGGTACAGCTCTTCAGTACTACAGGTGAGATGTTGTCTAGTCTCATAGCCTTTGAAGTATTCCATGTTCTTTTCCATTCTTGATATCATATAGAATGAATCAAACTGGCTGGAGACTGGCTTCAATGATGATGAGGATCTTAGGAAGGAGTCAAAATGGATCATCTATGCAGCACTTCTGGCTAACGTGATAGTGAATGCTTCAGCCTTTTTTTTAGCACTCGTATACTGGGCCATCAATCATTAATAATGAGAATGTTTTTAGAGCGTCCTCCTCCCATTACTTCATGGAGTCATTGAGTAATCCAGCACAGAAACAGGCCATATCTCTGCCAACCATCAAGTACCTATCTATACTAATTCGATTTATCAACACTTGGCCATGGCTATCAAGTGCTTGTCTGGATGATTTTTAAATGTTGTAAGACTACCTGCCTCTACCACCCAGTCAGGTAGTGAGTTCCAGATTCCAACCACCCTCTGGGTGAAAGAGTTCTTTATCAAAACCTCTCGAGACCTTTTACCCTTCACCCTAAACTTGTGCCTTCTAGTTTTTGATACTCTGCTATTTAATTGTCCACCACCATTCGTTACTAGTTGTGAAGGACTGCAGAGCTTTGATCTAATCTTTGAGTTGTGAAGTTGCACCTCAACATTTACGGGTATGCCTGGTGCTGCTCCCAACATGGTTTGATAGTAAGCCAGAACGAAGGATATGCTGGGTCATAATTGTGTTTCTGCTGTTGGTGGTCCACAGTGCCTCATGGACTCTGTCTTGAACTGCCAGGTTTGTTCTGAGTTTATCCCATTTTGCATGATTTTAGTGTCATGCAACATGATGAAGGATGTCTTTGGTGTGAAGGTAGGGCTTTGTCTCCACAAGGACTGTGCAGTGGTCATTTCTACCAATGCATGTATGGATAGATGCATCTGCCACAGGTGGAATGGTGAGGATGAGGTTTATACTCATGTTGGTTCATTCACTGCCTGCCACAGACCCAATCTGTCAGTTATGTCCTTCAGGACTCGGTTTGCTGAGTGACCAATGATGCTACCAAGAACTCTTGGTGATGAACATGGAAGACCCCCATCCACAATACATTCAGTGCTTCTTCCAAGTGTTGTTCTGCATGGCGGAGCACTGACTCATCAGCTAAGGGACGATGGTGGGTGGTGATCAGCAGGAGGTTTTCTTCCCCGTATTTGGCCTGATGGCAAGAAACTGCATGGGGTCTGGAATCAATGTCAGATTTTGGGATCTGGAGTCAAGCAGTTAAGATAAAGCTGATTTTTGGATAAAAACATAGGCTGAAGAGCTCAATTCAGTGAACCTGCATTCATTCCATGCTGTGTACACTCATTTATTAAGTACTAGGTGGGCTGTATAAAAACAGATACCTTGGAAGTGGAAGTCTAAATTCTGTTTCTTCACGTAAATTTGTTGCTGATTGAAGCTGTAATTAGTTTTCATGTGTAAAAAGCAGCCATGTCAGTCAAAGGGAGTTTGGAGACTGGCACCAAGAAGTGGCATAAGTGTTCCTTTATATTTGGCTGCATACTGTGCTGGGAACAGGAAAATTCCTCCTCCCCATCTCACATTTAAACTTTGGACCATTGGTCATCACCAGGCATCCTATCCCTATCTTTACACAAAAAGACACATATTTGGAGCTTTCTGATGTTGTAGCACTGCACTCAACCACAAGGTGATCATTTTCTTAAAATATCCATTCAGGAGATGTTGTATCATTGACAGGGCTAAAATTTATTGTTCATCCCTAATTACTTTTCAGAATGTGTTGATGATCTTCTTTCCTGCACCGTTGGAAGTCCATGAGCAAAGATACACAAATTGTAAGCGAGGTAGAGAGCACCAAGATTTTGACCCAAGGACAATGAAGGAATGGCAATCTATTTCTATGCCTGGATAGTGTGTCTTGGAGGGGAACTTGCAAGTGGCATCATTCCAATACTTCTATTTCCTTTGTCCTTCTAAATGGTAGGAGTCATAAATTAGGGAGGATCTTGATAAATTGGTGTGCTGTAGCTTGCAACTGCTGCACACTGCAGCCATTGTGCGTGGATAGTCTAGGAAGTAATACTTAGGGTGCCTATCATGTGGGCTGCTTTGATCTGGATAATGTGGAGTTTCCTGCTTTGTTGGAACTACTCTTAACCAGGCAAGTGTATAGTATTCCAACACTTATCAGAATTGTAACATTCAAATGTCTTTGGGCAGTCAGAGGGTGAATCATTTATCACAGACTATCGAGACATAACATACTCTTTTCATCACAAATTTATACAGCTGGTCCAGTTATGTTACTGTTGACCCCAACCCATCACCCTCAAGATAATAATGAGAATGAATTCAATAATGGTCGCGTCTTTGAGTGTCAAAGTGAGGCTTTAACTTACTGAAGCTGGTCATTCCCTGGCACTTGGATCCTATAAATGTTACTTGTCACTTATCAACCTCTGCCTAAATGTTATCCTAGCACATAATGCCTCAATGTCTTAGTGTTGGACATGAAAATGACACAATATGATCATTGGTGAACATTCTCACTTCTAATCTTATGATGGTGATAAATATCAGTTGGTAAAAAATATTTCTTTTGTACTAAAGATTTTCCATCCATTTCACTGGCCTTTGACTTTGCAACTCCATTTTGGATTTTCCTTAGTTTGTAGTTCCTCTACACTGTACTTGATAGTAGGTCCCCTTAATCTATTAAATGCATTTATTCTGGTTTGCCTTCAACTGTACAGGAGCCGTACATCAGTAACTAGAACTGCCACACCAAACTAAGCAAAATATTGAAGAAGCTCCACATGACAAAATTACTTGCACTGGAATAACACCACTGAGCAAATGAGGTGAATGTGTTTCCTTACCAAGTTATTTATTCAGTTCTGAATAATCACAGTGATTTAAATATAGCTGCAATAGCTGTAAAGATGTTAAGTAAGGTTTTACTTCAATTGTGCAGCATGGGGCAGTGCTTTGTTTCCTTGCTGTCCCTTGTATAGCAAGAGAAGTGGCTGCAGTGTTAGCCAGGTCAATGCAACAGCACACCCGAATGGTTGACTTCCGTTGTTGTATCCCCATTCAGATAGTAATCACAATAAGCAGCACTTACCCAAAGAAAGATTGTTCAGTTTTATTTCCTTACTCTCCCTCTACTGAGAGAAAAAGATAATTCGCCCACATTGTGCTTTCCTTTATTTCCCTGCTGGCTTTCACACAGAAACGTTCTTTTCCTTACAAAAGAACTCAATTCACAAATGTTTGTGTTTTGTTACAATTTTAGTTACAATTTTTGTTTCCATTGGTTTTAATTTGATTGCAGAATACAGTCCCTATTTTGCTGAAGTCTGTGGCTTCACCCTTTCCCATTCAGGCAAATCCATCTGCACACTAATATGTAAATTAAAGCTAATTATGTGACTTGGCTGATTATTTCCCATTCACATCATCGTCAAACCATTCAGTTGAGGCTGGAATTTGAGCCATTCTGTTGGAAACAGACATTTAACTTAAAGTAACATTAAACTCTAGACTGAATCCCAAGAGTAAAATTTCCTAAATGTGCAGAATGAATACGGCACCAGAAAAGCACACAAATGTCTGGGAAAAATGCAGGTAATTTTTATAATGTCTACAATGGAAGTATACAAGCTGTCTGAAATCCATCTCACAGTAAGAAACAAAGATAAAGCTATAAGCCTTTCAGAGCCCAGCCAGGCTCCATTCTGTGTGACCACACCACCTTCTGTCCAAATGACTACTACAGCTTGACAAAGCTTACAGAAAACCGAATTCACAGGATATCCCTTAAGCCCTCCGGGAGAAATGGACTGGAGCTCAGAATTGCTGTAAAATACTAAACCGGAACACTGCACCCATTGTGAGAACTGAGCCAGTTCTGAGGAGGAAATACCTTTTATTTTTATAGAGTTATGCTGTACGGAAACAAGCCCTTCAGCCCACCGTGTCTGTGCCAACCATCAAGAAACTATTTACGCTAATCCTACACTAATCCCATTTTATTCTCCCTGTATTCCCATCAACTCCCCCCCGATTCTACCATTCACTAACACAGCAGGGACAATTTACAGCAGCCAATTAACCTACCATAACGACAGATACAAATATGGTATAAGTATTGGATATACCAAAAATGGACATTTCTCCAGCTTTGGAAGTACATTGAGCAGAAACATCATTGTTACAGGTAATATCCAGCACTGTTTAATATTCTGAAGAAAAACATCGGACAAACCTTGTAAAGCTTTCTGACCTGTATTGAAAGAATTTCAGATTTTGATGGTTTTATTTATTTTTATTTAACAACTTCATTACTTTAAATTTGTGCGAAATGGCACATTAGTATTTATATTTTGGGTCTATTAAGTTTACTGATTCTTGTTTATATTGAGTGTCAATTAACTTTTCCCTTCACTTAATGTATTTAAATCTCGGTGTTTAATACTTCTCTGCCGAAGAACATAGTGACGAAACTCCAAGCCCATCATCACTATCTTAAGGGCATTATTACTGGGCAATAAATGCTGGCTTTGCAATTGATGTGTTGTTCCCCCACAACACATGGAAGAATTTTTATAAAAGTAATGGAAATAGAAAACAATTACCTTATGTGTTTTTTTCGCCCCATTCTCCATTCCAGTCACTTCAAAAACTGCCTACACCCCATCCCACATCTTGAGTTGAGCCTCCTTAAAGCCTCCAGCTTCAATATTTCACAGCCCACTATGATTAACTGGGTCTGACATTCTAAATAAAACATCTGCACCACAACCCCCACAAAGTATTGCATGGCCCAGTCTCCGCAGCCTCTACCTCAGGGCATTTGCAAAGTGTTCAATTGTACAGTGAGGCTAACATGACATAGCCAACCAATTAGATTATTACTGGCTGCTCCCCCCTCATCTTCTTATACAGGCAAAGCAAATTTAAGCCTCACATAACTGCCCGCTAGCTCCACTGACCTTGTTCAACCTCCCTTATACATCCTGCTTTTCAACAATATAACCCTTTGCTCTTCCTTTAGATGCCCTCCTGATTTCTCCCACAATCTCCTTATCATTCCACTTAATACTGCACCTTATTCCATTTCTAAACTTCATTGCTTTCTGGTCTGCTCCCTTAAGCATTTATTTTGGTGTAATTGAATAATTTAAGAGTCTGCACAAGTTGATAAAAATGAGGATCAAAGCAGACCTGAATAATGGAAAGTCACCAAATTGAAGAATACTAACATTAAATATGAATGGAAGCCAACAGACAAATCTTAAAGAACAAATAAATTTTTCAAAACCATTCTGATCTGGAGAATAAACAGGACAGTAATGTTGATGTTAACATTCTGGCAGATATATCGATACACTAATAACAAAATTCTTGTCACCTGTCCCTTGACTGATTGTTCAGCTTCATCATTGTTCAGTAGCTATTTAAATAATTGTGCTTTTCCTTTTTCCAATTGGCTATTTTCATCACTTGCTGGTAATCCTTTGGTCAGCATCAACTTCTCCCTAAATACCTCTGAGCAACGACACTTGTAGTTCCTCACTTGTATCTCTGTGTATTCCTAATAGTAAAAATAGTAATAGTAAAAATATTTGCAAAACAAGCACACAAAAATTGCTGCAACACAGTTAAAGAGGGAGATAGACTCAAGTTGAACGAGTCCTTCCATTGTTTTTTCTAACTGAAACAAGGCTCAGCTACCTGATTTTCACAAATTGGAAGGTACATTCCCTAGTTAGAATGTAATTTCCATGAGCTGCTTTTTAACCAATCCTCCAAAACTGTGCAAAGGAGCCCACCTCATTCTTCATACATAAACAAGGGGCAACCACTCAAAGAGATAGCATAACATTACCCTCATGCATCTCAGTTCTTGAAGTTAAAACAGGAAATTCTAGAAGCATTCAGCAGGTTACACAGTATCTGTGGAGAGAGTAAAAGAGTAAATGTTTCTGAAATTTCATTTCTTTTTTTAAAATTATCTTCTGTTCTTTTTTTCTTTTTATTCATTATCTTTTCTCCATTTGTTTTTAACCAGTTTTATTTGTAATCATAATTTGACTTCATAAGGACATGCATGGACAAGTGTGTACCCACAAAAACATTCCCAGTCTTCCCCAGCCAGAAGCCCTGGATGAACCAGGAGATCCGTAATCTGCTGAAGGCTAGATCATTGGTGTTTAGGGCTGGCGATCAAAAGTCACATAAGAACTCCAGGTATTACATCCAGAAGGCCATTGCGAGTGCAAAAAGGCAATTTTGGGTGAAACTGGAATCACAAAGGACACTCAACAGCTATGGCAGGGCTTGCACAATATTACCTGTAAGGTGAGATCGGGTAGCATAAGTGGCAATGACCCATCACTCCTGGATGAGCTCAATGCTTTTTATGCACGCTTTGATAGGGAGAACTATGACACACCCACATGAGCCCCCACATCTACAGGTAACCTTGTAATCTCAGTCTCTAAGGCTGACGTCCGGGCATCCTTCAAGAGAGTAAACCCACAAAAGGCATCTGGTTCAGACTGCATACCTGGCTGAGTACTAAAGATTTGTGTGGAACAACTGGCTGGAGTACTTACGGACATATTCAACCTTTCACTTCTGCTGTCTGAGGTTCCCACCTGCTTCAAAAACACATCTGTTGTACCAGTGCCCAAGAAGAACGTGGTGACCTGCCTCAATGACTACCATCCGTTAAAGCTTACATCAGCCATAATGAAGTGCTTCGAGAGGTTGGTTTTGATGTGAATCAGCTCCTGCCTCAGAGATGACTTGTATCCACTCCAATTTGCCTACCGCCACAACAGTCAGCAGCAGATGCGATTTCTCTGGCTCTTCACTCTGCTCTGGACCATCTGGACAACAGGAACACCTACATCAGGCTGCTGTTCATTAACTACAGCTCGGCGTTCAACACAATCATCCCATCCAAACTTATCATCAAGCTTCAGGACCTGGGCCTCTGTACCTCCCTCTGCAGATGAATACTCAACTTCCTCATTGGCAGACCTCAGTCAGTGAGGATTGGTAACAACATCTCCTCCTCGCTGACCATCAACAGTGGTGCACCTCAAGGCTGCATGCTTAGCCCCCTGCTCTACTGCCTATACACTCATGACTGTGTGACTAATCACAGCTCCAATGCCATTTACAAATTTGCCGATGACACCACTGTTGTTGGACAAATCACAGGTGGTGATGAGTCAGCGTACAGGAGCGAGGTAGGACACCTGGTTGAGTGGTGCTGCAACAACAACCTCTTGCTCAATGTCCGCAAAACTGAAGAACTGATTGTTAACTTCAGGAAGATGAAGGAGACCGAACGTGCACCTGTCTACATTGGTGGATTGGCATTGGAGAGGGTCAGCAGCCGTAAGTTCCTGGGTGTGAACATATCAGATGACTTGTCCTGGGCCCGGCATATGGATGCAATCACAAAGAAGGTGCACCAGAGTCTTTACTTTCTTGGAAGGTGAAGGAGGTTCGGCTTGTCACCAAACACTCAAACAAACTTCTACAAATGTATTGTTGAAAGTATCCTGGCTGGTTGCATCATGGTCTGGTACAGCAAATCGAATGTGCAGGAATGTAAGAAGCTGCAGAGAGTAGTGGACTCTGTCCAATACATCACGGGCAAATCCCTCCCCACCATTAAAAGTATCTACATGAGACACTGCCTCAAAAACATCTATCCTCAAAGACCCCCACCATCCGGGCCATGCTATCTTCTCGTAGCTACTGTCAGGGAGGGGGTACAGAGCCCTGAAGTCCCACACCACCATGTTCAAGAACAGCTACTTCCCTTTGACCATTCGGTTCTTGAACCAACCTGCACAACCCTGATCACTACCTCAGTATAGCAACACTGACCACTTTGATCACCTTGCACTACAGTGGACTTTTTTTTTTGTTCTAATTGTGTTCTTTCTTGTATAATTCATGTTTAATTTATGTTTTTCTTGTGAATGTTGTGTCTCTAATGCTATGTGCCTTTGATGCTGCTGCAAGTTAGTTTCTCATTGCACCTGTGCATACATGTACTTGTGCATATGACAATAAACTTGACTTTGACCTTGACTTTGTACTTACGTAACAAAGCATAATAATAATTTAGGTATATAACTATGGACTCTGTTATTAACTTGTTTTCCAATCAGAAGGAATTATTACACAGAGTTTATTTGATTATGTATGAATTTGCATACAAATATGCAGTTTTACTCAGGAGTTCAAGGAACAAGTACCTTCAGCCAAATATGTCAAAGTAGGGCTGCAAACATCCCCACCATCACAAATATCATGGATTGATCACAGCATCACCAGCAGTTCATCTCACATTCAACCAAACATCGACCTCAATCTCCTGATTGATGCTATTTTATTAAATTGTTTGAAATAAATGTGTTAATGCCTATGTTTAATAACATTGATGAGAGATCGGGACTACTAAATTCCTTCTGTAATATCCTTGGGGAAGAAAGTTAAGTAGTTCCTTTGATATCTCCACAACATTTAATCGCACTCCTTGACAATCATTGATCCAGCGACCTTATAAACCTGTCAGTGGACCTCAATCAATTACTTTGTTTAAGAGCCTGCTCCAGATATCATCATTCTGCTAAACTAGCTTTCAATGTGTAATGTTATCTAGCCCATGCTTAACATCCAAATTAAAATAGCTTTTGTATTACAGTCTTAGCTACACCATTCACTGTGTTAAAGGCTGAGGCTGTTTAAGAGATCCTGGCTAAAGCTAAAATCATTGTATACAAAAGAAAGAAGAGATTTTGGGTAATGTACCCCAAGGTTTCCTGGAATTTGCCTTGATTGATTCCAGGAGGAATTCTTGATTCCAGTCTTTATCTGAAAGTAGCTTCTAATTGCATTGCTGAAACCTGCAGGTCATCTCATCAGGTTAAATTTGTGATCCAAACTCAATTGAACCAACTAATTTTGACTCACTGGAGTTACTACTGAGAGCTGTATGGAGGAAGAGAAACATTTTTTTTTGCAGAAATATAATGAAGGAATCCACTAGTGTTATCAAATGCTTGTTTGGAGGTAACTGAGATGATCAGCGGAGATCTTGGGCACTGATCTGGATGCAAGAAGCAGATCAAGGTATCATCAGGAAAACTGCGTAGAAATGCTGATTCAGCTACATTCACTTATCTCAGTACTCTGCCCTCTCAAATCACTAGCCCACCATCTGTACTTTTGACTTTCTGAATCTCCACTCATTGTCCCAGTCTTCACTTCCCTGTTGAGCAAAGCCTGCAGCTTCCCTCTCTACCTCTCTTGGTGTTTCCCTAATGGTCCATTGAGGCACTTTTTACTGCCTCCTTAGGGGCAACAGCCCCACCCCTCGTCAGCCTCCCCATCTAACAGACCCAGTGGGATGCAATCTTTCCAAACTCATTCCCATCCAAATTACCACATCCAGCAATATTCCTATGGCCACTTTCTGCCTTTGCTATTTTACTCTGGATGACTGCAATGACATCATTGCCTTGATGGATGCTTAGCTTGGATGATGATACCTTCTGTCTAAATGATTCATCTTCTTATAGTTATTTTACCTGAACACCTGACAAAATCATGGCAGTTGATGGTGCAGTTTATCACCAAATAATACCCTGGTTTATCCACTTAACTTTTTGATCAATTTCTTATCCTTAGCAAGTCACCTTGTTTCACCACCCTTACTTCTTATATCCATCATGCTCCCAAGTACAATATAAATATTAACCTATCAGATTCCACCTTTTCAGCCCTTTGTCACTTCCACCAATCACCTCCCACCTTCTTACATCATTCCGACTCCCCTCTCTCCCTCATCTGCCTATCACACCCCCCCTCACCTGGATCCACCTATCACCGGCCAGCACTTGCTCCACTCCTTCCCCGACCGCTCCCCCCACCACCTCTTTCTACTGGTTATCTCCTCTTTTTCTTTCCAGTCCAGCTGAAGGGTCTTGACCCGAAATGCCGACGGTTCATTTCCCTCCATAGATGCTGCCTGACCTGCTGAGTTCCTCCAGCATTTTTTGTGTTGCTCCAGATTTCCTGCAATCTCTCATGTCTCTGAATATTAACTAAGATCTTCATTGCTTTCCATGCTCAGCCTAATCCTTGGTGACATCAGTCTTCTTTGCAATTCACCTTACTCTCTGACCTTTAGGCCCACATAGCCTCCCTTAATGTCTCTCTCCATACGATCTCTCCAAACCTGTTGATCTTGACAGTTTACATGGCCTCACCACACCAATCATCTTAATTACAGGTAGATCTATTGCTGATCATTTTCTTGTAACCCTCTTCACCCGTATCCTACTTTCCCTTCACAAACCCATACCTTCTGTGCCCATCTTAGAAAAATATCTCTCCCAATACACTTTTGGTGAACTTTAAAAAGATCTCTGCTGTCTGGCCTTTGACCCAACAATCACCTCAACATTTCAGCAGTTACCAATTCATTCGACGATACACTGGCCTTTCCTTTGATGCCAGAGTTTCCATTAAACACATAACTCCCTCACAACCTGGCAGTTTCCTCAGTACAGCCATTATCTCAGCTCCCTTATATCCATATTTAAAATGATATGAAGGATATCTGGCAGATCAGGCTGGACCTCACAACCAGGGCTCTCATCTGCCAGAACCATTAACTATTCAAGGATCATCCCAAATGCAAACATATCCAATGCCTTCTTTCCTCTACTGTATTAAGTTCCTCCCTCCTGACTCCACCTCACCTCCATCATCAAGCTGAAGGATTGTCTGGACTTTACTCTCATGAAGATTGAGACCATTCAGTCAGTTTATTCTGTTGCTTCCATCCGCCAGTTCAGCAGGCCAAATTTCTAAAGCTCTTCCCAAGCCCTAACCCTGAACTCACATCTCTCTCTTATCTTCCTTTAGTCCAGCTTGTCCATGAAAACTACCTCTGCTCCCTTGATCCTATTCTCAATAAACTGCTACTCACCTAATTTCTCTTCCTGGGCCTGATATTAATAGTTCCCTCTACCCAGACACTACCTCCAAGCCTCTCTTCAAATCAGTTGATATCACCTCTCTTCTCAAATATACGACTCCTGACCTTTCAGGCTTTGCAAACTATCACTTCATCTCCATGACCCCGAATCTTCAAAAGTCCTTGAATGTGATGTGGTTTCCCTCTTTCCAGCAGCACCTTATTTAAATTGCTCTAATCAGTTTTCCACACCTGTCAAATAACCAAATAGTCCTGATCAAAGTTACCTGTGACATTCTTTATGATGAAGTAATTATTACCTCTCATCCCTCTCAACTTGCCTGCAGCCTTTCACACAATTGTCCACAGCATCTTCCTCCAACACATCTCTACCATCATCTGGGGAAATAAAACTTCAGACGTTCTGATGAAGGGTCATTGATGTGTTAACTATTTCTATCTGTACAAATGCTGCCTGACCTGCTGAGTATCTCCAGTAGTTTCTGTTTTTATTCCATTATTGTCTCATGAGATGTTTGTCTCCTTTCTTGTCTATTTATTCTTAGCCAGGGAATCAGTAGCTTCTCATTTTGTGCCATTACATCCCTCCAGCACAGGGTACAGAATTCCTGGAGAGAAGTGGTATGTCTACACCCCACTCAATTGGGGTATGTGGAGTGAAGGAAAACATTGCCAGAAATAGAGTACCTCTGGTACATATATGCTGATCTTTTACCATGAATGATTAAACATTGAAAACAAGAATTGTGCCTTTGCTGTGACCACTTTGATCACTTTGCACTAAAATGGACTTTTTTTCTAGTGGTGTTCTTTCTTGTAAAAATTGTATGTAATTTATGTTTAATTTATGTTTTACTTGTGTATACTGCTTATATGATGCGACGTGCCTGTGATGTTGCTGCTAGTAAATTTTTCATTGCACCTGTGCATACATGTGCTTATGAAGATAAACTCAATTTTGGCTTTCACTTTGATATTGTCTTTTGTTTTCCAGGTTCCTTTAGGCATTCATGAAGTATCAGAGGACATTCCAGAGATAATTCTTCATAGAACCATATATTTTTTGAGGGTATAGAGTCATAGTGCAATACAGCATGGATACAGGCCCTTCAGCCCAACGGGTCCATTCTGACCATGGTGCCCAACCATCTTATCCCAATTTCCTACATTTGGCCCATATCCCTCTAAGTCCCACCCCTGCATGTACTTATATATCCTGTCACAATATCGACAATCATGTAACAGGGAAAATGGATATTGAATATTCCTGGTTTTCAGTGTTTTAAAAGGGCTTAGGGAGGGGGGCAGAAGAGGATGAGGGGTGGCGATACTGGTCAGGGACATCCTCACAGCTGCAGAAAGGGTAGATAATGTAGAAGGATCCTCTCTAGGGTCAATATGGGTGGAAGTTAGGAACAAGAAAGGAGCAGTTACCTTCCTGGGAGTATTCTATAGGCCCCCCGGTAGCAGTAGGGATACTGAGGAGCAGATTGGGAGGCAGTTTTTGGAAAGATACGAAAATAACAGGATTATTATAATGGGAGACTTCAACTTTCCAAATATTGATTGGCACCTACTTAGTGCCAAAGGTTTAGATGGGGCAGAGTTTGTTAAGTGTGTCCAGGACAGATTCCTGACACAGTATGTTGACAGGCCGACTAGAGGGAATGCCATATTAGATCTAGTTTTAGGTAATGAACCGAGACAGGTGACAGATCTATCAGTGGGTGAGCATTTGGGGGACAGTGACCATTGCTCCATAACCTTTAGAATTGTCATGGACAGGGATAGAAGCAAAGAGGACAGGAAGATATTTAATTGGGGAAAGGCGAATTATGAGGCTATAAGGCGAGAAATTGGGAGTGTAAATTGGGGTGACATTTTTGAAGGGAAATGTACTATGGAGATGTGGTCGATGTTCAGGGATCTTTTGCAGGATGTTAGGGATAAACTTGTCCCGGTGAGGCAAAGAAGGAATGGTAGGGTGAAGGAACCGTGGGTGACGAGAGAGGTGGAACAACTAGTTAGGAAGAAGAAAGCAGCATACATAAGGTGTAAGCAGCAAGGGTCGGACAGGGCTCTTGAGGAATATAGAGTAGCAAGGAAGGAACTTAAGAAAGGGCTGAGGAGAGCGAGAAGGGGACATGAAAAGGCTTTGGCAAGTAGGGTTAAGGAGAATCCCAAGGCTTTTTTCTCGTACGTGAAGAGCAGAAGGATGGCTAGAGTAAAGGTAGGTCCGATTAAAGACAAAGGTGGGAGGATGTGCCTGGAAACTGTGGAAGTGGGTGAGGTTCTCAATGAATACTTCTCTTCAGTATTCACCAAGGAGAGGGGTCTTGGGGTCTTGATGATGCTGAGGACAGTGTTGGTAAGGGTAATGTTCTGGAGTATGTAGATATCAAGAGAGAGGACGTGTTGGAATTGTTAGAAAATATTAAGACAGATAAGTCCCCGGGTCCTGACGGAATATTCCCCAGGCTGCTTCATGAGGAGAGGGAGGAGATTGCTGAACCGTTAGTTAGGATCTTTGAGTCCTCGTTGTCCACGGGGATGGTACTGGAGGATTGGAGGGTGGCGAATGTTGTTCCCTTATTCAAAAAAGGTAGTAGGAATAGTCCAGGGAATTACAGACCAGTGAGCCTTATGTCTGTGGTGGGTAAGCTGTTAGAAAGGATTCTAAGAGATAGGATCTATGAGCATTTAGAGAATCATGGACTGATTAGGGACAGGCAGCATGGCTTTGTGAAGGGAAGATCTTGCCTCACAAGCCTGATAGGGTTCTTTGAGGAGGTGACCAGGAAGATTGATGAGGGTAGTGCAGTGGATGTGGTCTACATAGATTTTAGTAAGGCATTTGATAAGGTTCCACATGGTAGGCTTCTTCAGAAGGTTAGAGGCCAAGGGATCCAGGAAGGCTTGGCCGTGTGGATTCAGAATTGGCTTGCCTGTAGAAAGCAGAGGATTGGGGTGGAGGGAGTGCATTCAGATTGGAGGGCTGTGACTAGTGGTGTCCCGCAGGGATCAGTTCTGGGACCTCTACTTTTTGTGATATTTATTAATGACTTAAATGAGGGGGTGGAAGGGTGGGTTAGCAAGTTTGCAGATGACACAAAGATCGGTGGTGTTGTGGATAGTGTGGAGGGCTGTCGGAGCTTACAGAGGGATATTGATAGGATGCAGAGCTGGGCTGAGAAGTGGCAGATGGAGTTCAATCCAGAGAAGTGTGAGGTGGTACACTTTGGAATGACAAACTTCAAGGCAGAGTACAAGGTAAATGGCAGGATTCTGGGCAGTATAGAGGAACAGAGGGATCTGGGGGTTCATATCCACAGATCACTGAAGGTCGCCTCACAGGTAGATAGGGTAGTTAAGAAAGCTTATGGGATGTTAGCTTTCATAAGTTGTGGGATCGAGTTTAAGAGCTGCAAAGTAATTATGCAGCTTTACAAAACTCTGGTTAGACCACACTTAGAGTACTGTGTCCAGTTCTGGTCGCATCATTATAGGAAGGATGTGGAGGTGTTGGAAAGGGTGTAGAGGAGATTTACCAGGATGCTTCCTGAATTAGAGAGTATGGATTATGAGGAGAGACTAAAGGAGCTAGGGCTTTACTCATTGGAGAAAAGGAGGATGAGGGGAGACATGATAGAGGTGTACAAGATATTAAGAGGAATAGATAGAGTGGACAGCCAGCACCTCTTTCCCAGGGCACCAATGCTCAAAACAAGAGGACATGGCTTTAAGGTAATGGGTGGGAAGTTCAAGGGAGACGTTAGAGGAAGGTTTTTCACCCAGAGAGTGGCTGGTGCATGGAATACACTGCCTGGGGTGGTGGTGGAGGTTGATACGTTGGTCAAGTTCAAGAGGTTGTTAGATAAGCATATGGAGGAATTTAAGATAGAGGGATATGTGGGAGGAAGGGGTTAGATAGTCTTCGGTGTGGTTTGAGGGGTGGCACAGCATGGTGGGCCAAGGGGCCTGTATTGTGCTGTATTGTTCTATGGTTCTATGGTTCTAGGGCAAAACCTCATACTTTGATAGATCCAGTAAGATAGATGAGCTTTCATCTTGTGATATGCATGTCTTAAGTGAGCAGGAGTAGACACTAAAGGCAAGGTCAGCTGCAGAGATCCACCTGTAGTGAGATAGGTCACAGCTCCTCCAGAGTCATTTTAAGTTGGACAGAGACACTGAACACCTGGGGCTGTAACTGAATCAGTCTAAGTTTTGTTAATCGCTATTTTTACCACCCCAAGAATATTGTGGCTGGTGGGCACCATTGGGTGCATGAAGATCAGTTGCAATATGATGGGTTCAATGGATCAACTAACCTTTTCTTGGTCATCAGTTTTCATTTTACATATCATGTCTCATCCTAGTTTTTTACTGCATTGTGAAGAGATGTAATTATTTGGTCCTCTATATTATAATTCACCAAGACTTAATATCATCCTCCTCACTGGAATTTTCTCATTCATCTGTGCAAGAATATCCAGAATTGGCCTTTACATGGATTTGCACATTTTCAGTGTAACTTGGACTACCTTACTTTCTATCCTTTCTAAATTCAACCCCCAAAGCTATTTTGTCTTACTGACAACAGCTTCACACTGGCCAGTTCCCTCTGGGATATGAACGTCAGTTACTCCTAATACCTGATTCTGTAATGATTAAATATTAGCTTTGTTGGGCCAGCGTTTTCCTCAGCTTCTCCTAGTGTTCTCCTTGCATTTCCTGCACTACAGTGCCTTGCCTGATTTATCACATCAATTTGAAGTAATTATCAATAAGACAAATCAACCATGCTGGTGAATGTGGAGAGTGAGGCATGCAAGTCAGCTTAAGTTACAATGGCAATTTACAGATTCATATAAAGGGCAAATCAGCATGTTGGATGGAAATTAGCTTTGCTTGATCACACAATCTACCTGCCCATGTCAAAATAGAATTCTTAATGCTATACACACACTTTTGTTACCTTATTAAAATATTTTTGTTTTGCAATTGGCGATGATAGCGTTGATGTAAATAACTCGAATGAACAGCTGAGCCTCACTGAATGCGTAAGAAGGCTGCATTGAGCATTCAATTGAAATGATAATTAATGGCTGAAGCACCCTTGTTTATTGACACATTTATTGATGTTAATTCATTCTCCTCACATGGGCTTACTCTCAAAAATCCTCCCTGCTACAGATATGTTTTTAAAATTTGATAACAATAGAATAAAAGATAAGCAAAGGATGTTCATTTTCAATACAACTCTTCTTTGCTGTTCTGATTTTTAAAGTGGGCACTGGTAATAGGACTACTTAAGTGCTGAAGCAGTGTTATGCATCAAAGGAGCTTTATTTAATAGTACATGTGCAGATAGCTGGATCTGCTAATGAACGTAAAATTCATCTTTTTAAAAATGAATTGTTACTTCTTTTATCTTAATTACTTTGTTTGAAAGTAAGTGACTATTTTTATAATTACACTTTTGGCATTTTCTTTCCATATGCACATATATATGTAGATATAATTTACTGGGAATGTTCTGAATCCCATCAAAGGGAGTGGGGTATGTTCGCAAGGATAATGAGGTTTTGCTGATATTTGTCTGTATTTTGGGAATGAATGGACTGATAAACTTGAAACCAATTTACACTAAAGAGAACAACAGATGTTTCAAAGACAGTCATTTTTAACAGGCAGCTCATTGCCCCAGGATAGTCAAAGGTCAGACGTAGCCTGCCATAACTTTCCCTTTGACACAAAGACAAACACATGAGAATATCAATGTGAAACAGGCCCATTTAGTTTCCTTGGCATGAATCTATTATTATCTCAAGGTCCTTTGTAAGATAACATTTTCTGAAAGCAGTGAATGTCTGGAAATGTATCTGTTTGTGTAAAATGAACAAGATACATAAATAAAAAAAATGGAATGCAAATCCAGAAGCACAAGCTTCAGAAGGCAGGTAGATAAATTTTGCAAAAGGATTAGAAAGCCCATGCTTGTTAGATAAAAGCCCCCATTTACAATGCAGCTGTCAGCTTGAGCTAAAACCTGGAGCCCTCTTGCATCGTGGTAATGAATTAAAGAAACATGAACAATTAATTTGATATTTGTCTTAAAATGGAACTGGAGATGCCATTATAAGGAGAACAAGGTCTGCTCAGTACTTCTGTGCTAAAGATATATTTGGATTCAATTTGCAGAATTTCATTTTGTCTTTATTATTGCCTGATTTCAAAAGTAAGTTTTACATTTACAAATAACTTTCACAACCTACCAACATGCTTCACAGTCAACAAAATACAAATTTTTAAAATGTAGTCACTGTTCCAGAACAGGAAATACACCAATTTGCACACAGCATCTCCTAACAGTAAATAATGGGCCAGAAAATATTGATGACTAGTCAACAGTTTCATAGCAGCAGACTGTCAACCAACTGCAGCGTACAAGTCAATGTGTTCCAGACCTCCATTCCTTCATACTACAGAGTGGAAGTCAGGAACACACTGAAGATCAGAGATCTGACTCCTGCAGTTCTCCTGAACTCACCATTAAATCCAAGGGTTCTCCATAATATACAAAGCCTAGGGGCCAGATGCAAGACCTATGTCTTGTATGCCATAGTTGGTGCATCTAGCAAAGACCTATTCATCTGAATTGCTGACCTTTATAAAAAAGTGATTAGGTAACTTTTTTTTTACTTTATTTCACTGTACATTTATATTTACAATCAATTAACAGCAGTACAACATGTTTTAATTATAATATAATTTCAAAATTATTTATTTATTTAACAATTTAAATTTTTTTTCATCTGCTTCCATATGCCTCTGATCATGGGGAGATACTTGAAAACAGCGAGAAGATCATCCAATAGCATAACCAGGTAGGCAATCAAGGGGGTCGTTGGACAGGGTCTCAGATTATGTTGTCTGGGGCCTGTACCTCACTCATGACCTGCTCCACTTTACAGAATGGATGCAGCAGTGAGGCCTCTGGGACATTAGGAAATTAGTGTGGTCCCAGGACTAGTCGTTGGGGGGGGGGGCGGTGGGTGGTGGGGAGGTGAGGTGTTTACTTTGAGGAACAAACCAGGGCCAGCATGATCTGTCCCAGTGACATAATGGCCAGTTCATAATAACATCTGTCAGGACTTCCATTCTCGTCCTCAAATAATACCACAGATTCTTTTATAAACACCTGAGTGAACAGGGCTTGATTTTCAGGTCTCATGCAGCAGGCAGCACACCTAACAGTCTGGCGTTCCCTCGGAACTGCACTGGACAGTCAATGGAGATGTGCCCAATAAGTTAAAGAGAATCTTAAATCCAAACCCACTGACACTTATGAGTGCATTCCCACTGAGCCATGGTTCAGGTAAATAGGGAAGATGCTGAGCCCAAAGCCTGAGTTGTTTCAATAGACAGAAGCTGATGTTCTACCTCAATAATCAGATTTAGGATCCAATCCACATTGTTGGGATGACGAATCTCTTCCCTCTGGAGACACTTTTATGAGTTGATTAGTTTTCTTCTCCCTTTGTTCAGCACTCCCATCTCTTTCCCCCATCTGGTTCCACCTGCCCATTATTTCCACTCCCCCCCTTCCCTAATCTGGCTCCACCTATCATCTACCAGGTTCTGCCCCACCCCCCTCCCCCCCACCCCCTGGTTACATCTGCCCATCATCTCCTCCCTATCTGGTTCCACCTGTCACAGCCTGTATCCCACATTCCCCCCACCCCCTGCTTCATACTGCTATATACTGGTAATCTTTTCTGTTCCCTCTTAGTCCTGGTGTTCTCAACCTGAAACGTTGACTTACACCTTGTGCTGCTTAACCCGCTGTTCTTTCAGCATATTGTTTCTTTTTTATGAGGGTACAATGGAAGTACAACTTTGTTGTTGACTAGTTTTGCAGCAGAAAGAGTCATATTAGCCTGTATTATGGCAGTAGGCGGTTTATTCATGATGTTAAGCAATATGATTGTGGAGATGTGTCAAAAGATTCTGAAAGTAATTCTGTTGCCTATCAGATCTATCAATAGAACCGCACTGCATGTGGTTGCATGGTGTGGACAGGTGTTGAGGATTTCTTACTTTGTATATATTTCAAGTGTCAGGAACTCCTGTACTGGGTCTTTAAATAGATTTGTTGACAATTTATAGTTAGTACAACCATTGACAATATGACAGCAACTTGCAAATAGAACTAATTTATCAAATTGATTGAAATTAATCCATTGTGATTTAACCATAAACCAAAATAATTCATAGAGGTTTGCATTAGCTTGATTTTTACTGCCTACAGTGTATAGACCTGTGAATATCAGTAATTTACATTCTCTAAATTTGTCCATTGTATTTCAGCCTCTCTATAAATCAATACTCAGCACTTGCTGTACAGTCAGATTGTGGACATGTTAGCATGAAATTTCAGGGACCAATTTATGACTTGCCACTCCTCATTCCATTAGCCCATCCCCTATAATGTTACAGTTCTTTTATTAATTCATTTTTAGGATCATCCTGATTATCCTGGGAAGTTTGTGGTGAACCTCGTCCTTGAACTGCTGCAATCCTTCTTGTGAAGGTACTCCCAGCGTGCTGCTTTGGTAAGGAGTTTGAGGATTTTGACCCAGCGATTATGAAGGACCAACAACATATTTCCAAGCCAGGATGGTGTGCAACGTGGAGAGAATCCTGCATGTGGTGGTGGTGTTCCCATGCACCTGCTCCCTTTGTCCTTCATGGTAGTAGAGGTCATGGCTTTGGGAGATGATCTGGGAATAGCCTGGGCAATTTGTGGGTGGTGGAGTTGAATGAATGTTAAGGTGATTAACGCAGTGCTAATCAGCCAGGTTGCTTTGTCCTTGATGGTGTCAAGTTTCTTCAGAGTTGTGGGTACTGCACTTATTTAAGCAAATGGAGAATGTTCCATTACATTCCTGACTTGTGCCTAGTAGATTAGGAACTGAGTCATTCACCACAGTGACTCGCCAAGCTCTTGTAGCCTTGGTAGTTACGTAGCAGATCAAGTTAAGCTTCTGATCAATGATGAACCTGAGAATATTGATGATGTGGGATTTGGCATTTGTAATGCAGTTGAACATCAAAGGCAGCTTGTAACACTCTCTCTTCCTGGAGATGGCCATTACCTGACACTTCCACGATGTGAGTGTTACTTGCTACTTATAAACCCATGCCGAAATGTAGTTTGAGTTTTGCTGCTTGCAGGCATAAGCTGCTTCATTTGTTGAACTACATCGACAATCTGGGCAGAATTGATGGGGAGGATGAAATGGGAATTATGTAAATGGGTGTTTGATGGTGAATGTGGACTGTTCCTGTCATGTATGAATCTACGGCTGATGTGGGTAACTGCAGCATTTTCTTTGTGTGACATCATTAATTAGCTTACAACTGTTGTTCTTTATGTTTACACACTGAAATTAATGAGTTAAATAACTTAGATCAAGTCTCTTCTCACCAAGTGTTTATTCAGTCTGGTTTCAGACACAACCACCTAGCCCAGGCACCAGGGACATACGATTTTAACACCCCAGGTGTGTGACATCATGCAGTTGTAGATATAAGGTACTGTGTGTCTGGTCTCATAAAACTTTGATGGTCGGATATTTTTGGAGAAACTAGTATTGAATCTAAGAACTATTAATGCCGCATCTGAACTTGTAACAGCCATCCAAAGCCAGTTGGATTTGTTGTTAAGTGCACATCTGAAAAGATGCCAATGGAAATAATTGCCACTTAGAAAGTTGGATTCATTTCTGCAAAACTACTTTATTTTCATATAATATTTATAACCTTTCCAGAATAAATTATATTCAATTTAAAATGCGGAATTGGAGTGCATTCCAAAATGCAAACAGTGCCAATGAATAAAGTGTCAAGCATTAAATCTTCAAATTCAAAGCCTTTCTTTGAAATTATGTGTCAATTTTGATATCCCTTACCCACCTCACCCCAAATTTGACATGCTCCCACCACTTATTAACTTATTTCAAAGGAGTCACAGGAAGGACAGCAGCACCGGGCACTTGGGGTAAAAGCTAAGTAGTGCAGTTGCTTGAAACCTGAAGGAAAATAGAAACCACTAGGGGATTCAAGTTGCATCTGTGGAAGGAAAATTGAGTTAATTCTTCAGGTTGATGACCATATTCAGAACTAGAAAATATGAGATGTTACAGGTTTTAACTGGGCAAGAAAACAGGGCTTAGGAGGCAACAAAAGAGAGTGGATGGCAGTGGTGCAGCTAATAGAACTGCTGTCTCATAGCTCCAGTGACCTAAGTTCAATCACAAAATCCGATATTGTCTGTATGGAGTTTGCATGGGTTTCCTTCAGGTGCTCTGGTTTCCTCCCACATCCCAAAGATGTGTGGGTTGGTAGGTTAATTTGCACTGTAAATTGCCCCTAGGGTGTAAGTGAATGGTAAAATCTGGAAGCAGTTGACGGAAAGTGGAGAGAATAAAGAGGGATTAGTGTAGGATTAGTGTAAATGGGTGCTTGATGGTCAACGTGGACTCAGTGAGCCAAAGGTCCTGTTTCCATGCATATCACCTTTTGTGATGATGGGGCAAGAGCCAAGGGAAATAAAGCTGAATGAAATGATATATGTGGAAATTAGTGAGGACAGGAAGAAAACTTCATCAAGTATGCTTCCAATTTCCTGCCTTCATACCTTCAAATTGACCATTCCTAATTCTTCACTTTTCTTCCTCAACTTCCCCAGCCCCACTTCTGGGAATAACCTATCAGCTCATATATAGTGTAAACCCACAGAAGCTCACAGCTACGCTGACTAAACTTCCTTCCACCCAACTTCTTGTTAGGAACCCATTCCTTTTTTCCATTGCAACCACATGTACTGTATGATGCCACCTTCCATACCATTGTGTCTGATATGTCTTCTTCCAATTGTCCATCTCATTCCATTTTCACACCATCAACATCCTCTGAGTCACCATTGCCCAGAACCTGCTGGACCCATCACTTAAATGGTGGGTCCAATAGGTTTCTGGGCAATAGTGTTATGGCTACATAATGAGCTCAGAAGGTAATTGTTCTGGAGAGACTGACTCCCCTTCTAAATCACCAGGACCTTTCCACAATCTGCAAGGCATGTTTGGAAAATGATGGCAAAATCTCCACTTCCCTGGATAAATACTGCTCCAGCAACACTCAAGAAGGTGGACATCAAGCAGAATAAAGTGGGCTATTTAATTGGTAACCCATCTACCATCCTGATATTATCTCCTTTCACTACTGGCACCCTGTGGCTGCAGTGTATGCCATCTAAAATATGCACTGAGGCAAATGGCCAAGGCTTCTTCAACAGTAAGGAACGTCCTCCAGTACAACCAAATTAGGGAGATACTGGATTTTGTAAAAGTCTCAAAGTCAGTAAATTCCTTGAGCTCCTGACTCACCATTCCCTGCACACTTTGCAAACTCCAAAGAGATCTGAAAGCATCAAACATTGTATTAATCCAACCAACAATCAATCAGCAATTATCCTGTAGTAACTGATAACCTCTGTAAAGCGTGGATGGGGATTCCTTCCATGTGCTGAATGCTTTATCATCCATGCACATGGAACACATCGGTCATATCATTGAGATCCAGTTTGGCAGCAGTGACATTAAACCAGCATTGTACTTTGACTGATATCACAATTTGCCAACTCCATAAAATTATGCCAAACAATAGTGTCATATATGTGGGGCTTTTCCCAATACAGCAGTCAGCACTACATGGCACATTAAATCAGATACAGATAGTACCCAAACACTAAGTGCTGCATAGCTAAATTTTATGGCCAACACCTTTCTTCATAACTCACTTTTTCACAGATGTTAGGGACCTGTAATGTGCTTTTCTGCATTTTTTTAATCAGGCAAAATTAACAGAATTGTAAATAAATAAAATAGCAACAATTCATTAGGCTTTTATTCCCCAAAAAGTGATTTAATTGAGGTGGTTAAGATGATTGAATGATTTGATCAGTTAGACAAAGAAAAAAACAATTGCCTCTTGTGCTTTTCTTGGATATGTCACACAGTGAAGATCATGTCGACTGTTCCTCTAGATGGATGGAATTCACACTGATATTTGCAGAGGAGCTCTTTGGCCACCAGGAGGTGGAATTTTATGAAGGACCTTGGTGATAATTTTCCCTGTGACAAGTACAAAGGAATCACAACACTTCCAGAAGGAACCTCTCCCAACAAGGATTACCATTGTGCTATAATTGGCTATCTATGATCCAGTCTGAAGATTATCTAACTGTATTCAGCTAGGCAATGGCTTTCTCCTGCTCTGTTTTCAGTAATTTTGTTATCGGTGAAACTATTGCCTGTGTCTGGTCTCTCAAAGGGAATTCAAGGGCAGAATAATGCCTGTCGTCTGTATTCTGAAGTTTTGTCTTGGCTCCCTTTCTCAGGGACTTTTTTTCTTGCTTATAACATGATGAAACTGGTCTCTCTGATTTTTCCTTTAAAAAAAATGTTACGGAGGTATTTATTTTGAACAATCTTTGAATCATGGGCTTTTCATGACTGAATGTTTGATTGATGAATGTTGAAGATCTTTTAGTTTGATATTTCTATGCCAGAATCTTTGGTTATTTTTAAGGGTATAAAGTAATGACTTACATGAGCACATATCAACACGTGACTAAACAAATCATTGCCTCCTTTCTCTTATTAGTCTCTCAGATTATTAAATGAGGTTGTTTTTATTTACAGAGTATATTGTAATTATAGTAATTAATGAAAGAAGTCCATTCTTAAAATTATTCAAAACAAGATAATTGATTAGATTTCATAAAATAACCATTTTATGATCATCAAATTTTTGTACAATGTCCCATGAAAAGTAAGTACTTGGATGTGTGAGTTGAAGTAAACATATTGCATGGGCATCAGGAGAACTTTCTATTCCTCATCAAACAGTCCAGTGTAATTTTAGTGTCGTCACCAGGTAGGATCCTTTAAAAGTACTGTTTTCCTTGAGTGTTACACTGAAACTGGTGTTTGACTGACTTTTGAACTCATAATGTTCATAATCAAAGACAAGAGGCAACCACCTAGTTAAAATGACACTCAGTAGTGAGATATACGTACATGCGGACTATTAACCAGAACGATTTTAGTTTGATCTTTCTAATTTTTAGATGTGGGTTTTGCTGACAAGTCTGACATTTATTTCCCATTCCCAGTTATTTTGAGAAAGTGGTAGGTGATCTATTTCTGGAAACTTAATTTATTTGGGCTTTGAGATATTTGCTTGATTATAAATTTGTGTATTTTATTGCTCAGTTGTCATTACTCACTTGTCATTGATCCATCTTCTGCTACTTCTGACCTTTCATATCCATTGAATGGAATTTTTGGTAACAGAATTTAAGTAATTCTTCAAGTCAATTATTTTTATGATCTGCAGGCTTTTGGCACTTTCCAGAGATTTGAAACTATGTTGTGACATTTTCTGAGATGCAATTCCTCCGAGGCTATATCCTCTAGCTCTATAGTTTTGGTTTGGTTTGACATCCCAGATGTCCAGAGATCCAATTATATGGATAGTATATTTTTTGCAAGAATGACTGGGAAAAATCATATAATGCAGTGTCCAATGAAGACAAAGTAAAAGGATAAGATCAAGGAATCATAAAGCACAGAAGAAGATTATCTGTCATATTGAGTTTGAAGCAGTTCTTTGAGAAAGCTACCCAATTAGCCCTTTTCCCATAGCTCACCGTGGAATATTTTGTCTCTGCAATGGATGATGTTTGTGTTCAAATTCCTAAAATCTATCCAAATCTCTAAAACCTGATTTTGTTGCTTTGTTTGATTTTGCTTTTTTGCTTTTCCAAAAAATTAAAATGGTTTTTAATTGAATTGGTTAACAAGGGCTTTGAAACTGGACACATTTTTAACATTAATCAGGTAACCACCATTGAGCATAATCTGAATACAATATCATTCCTGATGCAGTGCCTTAATCTGGAAGTGAATAACAATTAATTTTAATTTCATAACATTTAAGCAATATTTCCATCATGTAAGTGGTTACAGGCATATTAACAAATTTTATGTGCTATTATTCTACAACTGTTTTATACATTCAGCAATGGTGGCAATATTTTCATTGCTTCCTCTTGGAAAATATACATAATTTAGTGAACTGAGATCATTTATTTGGGTAGAGATTCATTCCTTTATTTTTCCCCCATCTTGTAATTTGTTTATCAAATTTTCTGTGCATTAATAATCTTTTCCAATTATGAAAACAAATTCTGTTGATACTGCTCCAGTGTAGACAACTAGAGGGTGCATTAGGGCAATGTAAAGTTGTCTACCTTCTGATTCTCCCCCAGTCTCAGAAAGAGAGTGACCGGCCGTCATTTTCAATACATTTGCCTCAAGTATTATTCTATCACCCTGTGGCTGTAGGTTCTTTCTATTCATTTATGCACCACAAACATGGCCAGCACCTATTACCCATTCCCAGTTGCCTTTGTGCTCAGAATTCACTGTAATCATCATCTCATTTAAGATCATGCCCTGCAGAGGAATATTGAATAGCTACAATAAAGCTATGTAGTTAACATAATCAGAAAGATGTATAAATCATTGTAGAACATGGATGTTACTGAAAATGGCTGCATTTAATGCCTATCCTGTTTGCTCAAGGTGGTGAGGTGTCTTCCTGAGTTGAAGCAGTCCTTGTATTGAAGGTAATCCCATAGTGCTTTCCAGTAGGGAGTTCTGCTATTTTGATCTATTGATGGTGAAGGATTTGTGGTATGTTTCCCTGTCACGATGGTGAGGTTCTTGGAGGCGAAACTGCTGATGGTGGTGTTCTAAAAGGAATTCATTCAACACTTGTTCTTTGTAGTAGAGTTTGTGGATGGAACTCACCCACTATGCATTGAGAACATTAATCATCTCTCTTTGCAAAAATTGTAATTTCACATACTGTGCATTGCCACTGAATAATAGCACATGGATCTTGAGACCAGGCAGAATGATTGAAATTGAATCAGTACATTCATTCTTAAAAGCTGTTAAACTGTCCAACCAGATCTCTCCACAAAGGCAAAGAATTATTACTCAATGAGCCTGTTCCCAGCATCAACAAAGTAGTGAAAGAAATGATAAAAGGTATCATTAAGGATGTTATCAAAAATCACCTAAACACAAGTAACCTTCCAAATGAAATACAGTGTCTGTTCAACCACATCATTTCTCTGGACCTCATTCTACCCTTGGGAAAAGAGATGAGAGTGAATTCCCCCATCAAGGTAACTGTGACAGAATGTGGCCAATGAGCCTTGTTAAAGTTGAAATGAATGACGATCAACAAAAATCTTTTCAATTCCTAGATTCATGTATAGCACAAAAAGAAGATGGCAGTGTTATCTTGAGCTTAACTATCCCACATTAGGATATTGCTGGAAAGGTTCATTTGAGCAGTGTCCTGGGCACAATTACTTTCTAAAGTTTCACCACTGCTGGTGCCTGGAATCTACAATGTCTTCACTGAGCTTTGCCCACTATAGAGTAGATGAGGGTGAAAATGTTTGGAAAAATTTTTAGTTATGTGAAAACCAGTGAAATGGTGAAATACAGGTTTTAAAAAAAGGAAAATACACCTTTTATGCAGCTTGTCTAGCTGATAGAAAACACAGATTTAAGCTATACAGGTCATTTTCAGGTTCGCAGATTGTAACTGGAGCCCAACAGTTCTGTGGAACAGTCCTTGTGCCTCAACTATTTACAATCAATATTACTGATTTAAATGAAGGGACTGAATGCATTAACCAAATTTTCTGATGATACAAACACATGTGGGTAACCAAGTAGTGAGGAGGACACAAGAATCCAAAAGAGGAGTAGATTGGTCATCTGAAGGGGGAAAAGTTCAGTAGAAGATGTGGGGAAATCTGAGATTCTCCACTTTCATAGGAAGAATAGAAAAGTTTGAATAGAGGGGCACTACAGAATGCTGCTATACAGGGGAATTTGGGCAATCTTGTACATGGAAAACACAAAGGGTTGGTATGCAGGGTCAGCAAGGGGATTGAAGTATAAAATTAGGGAAGCCTTGCTATGATTGTACAGGGTTTAAAGAAGATCAAATCTGGAATACCGAGTCTCCTTATTCATGGATACATTTGAATTTGAGACATATCTGAGAAGGTTTGCTTAACTGGGATGACTGGGTTTTCTTATGAGGAGTGGTTGAGCAGATTGAGCCTATTCTCATTTGATCTTATTTAAACATATAAGATTCCAATGGTTTGGCAGGATGGATGCCTATGGGAAAATCTAGAACTAGGGGCATTATTTCAGAATAAGGAGTGTCCATTTAAGAAGGAGATGAGAAGGCTGTGGAGACTGAGTTGTTGAATATATTCAAGGCAGGGATGGATAGGTTTTTGGACTGCAGGGTAGTCATGGGTGATGGGGATTAGCAGGAGAGTGGAGCTGTGCCAAGATCAGATGGCAATGATCTTATTGAAAAGCAGAGCAGACTCAATGAGCCCGATGTCCTACTCCTGCCCCCATCTCTTACATTCTTATGTTGCCTAAATTCAAAAAATGCGCTTCTATTACTCATGAGGAGACGGGTAAAAAGAAAATACAGTATTGGCACTGATTCATTCATCTGGAATTTCTCATGAATAGAGTAGTCTTTTGATTTGAAAAGTCAGCTTTAATCACAAAAAGATGGTCTGCATAGAGGCATACCTGCCGGAGCTGCAGCCCCT
The DNA here is from genome assembly GCF_009764475.1 of Pristis pectinata. Classification (NCBI taxonomy): domain Eukaryota; kingdom Metazoa; phylum Chordata; class Chondrichthyes; order Rhinopristiformes; family Pristidae; genus Pristis; species Pristis pectinata. The sequence continues at coordinate 118,715,859 of NC_067406.1, forward strand.
TAATTGTCATGAGCTTCTTCAATATTTACTGCCTCGGTAAGTGAATGATGGCCTACCACAGGAATCTCATTGGGATGACTCTGTTTATTCATATGCTTTAATCACATCTTCACACGCTAATATGTTTTGGAAGATATGACCAAGTGGCTTGAAAAAAAACACAAAAGCAAATTACAAGGTCAGAATGAGATGAAAAGATTTCTTTTGCTGCTGCTGCCTTCTGTGGTGTAAAGAGTAGCCTGATCAACCCAATTAAGAATTTTGAAAAGGCAATAAAATGAATGGAAAGCAGAGTATAAATGGGTGTTATTTATATTGATTTCCAGAAAGAATTTGATAAAGTCTCACGTAAAAAGTTAACTAAAGTTGAAGCTCATGAAACCAGACAAATTGTTGATCCAGCGAGCAAACTGGTTGGATAACAGAAGACAAATACGAGGGATAATGGCCAGTTCCTTAAACTGGCATGATGCGTCAACTGGAGAACCCTTCCAATACCCTTCCATTATCCTTATCCAACTCATCTGAGTTAGGAATACAGACGTTCACACTACTCATAAATGTTTTAGAGGATGAGATACAAAGTCACTTATCCTAGCTTGGTGATAACCAAAACATTTGGTGGCATTGCAAGTAGCGTGGAGGGAAGTATTCAATTATAAAGAGAAAATAAAAGGATAAGCTAAAGACAAAACTGAATTTGAACTGAATTTCAAAGTGATTAAATGTGAGATTATGCACAATGGATCCAAAATAAAAGAGCAGATGTTTACAAAATGATTAAAAGGTAAAAGCAATGAAGGATGAAGGAGACTTTGGGGTCAATGCAAATACTCTCTGAATGTCCTGGACAGGTGCAGAACATAATAAAAAGCTCTAATGGAATTCTTGGCATTATATCCAGAGGACTGAAATATGAGAGTACAGAAATCATGCTACAACTTTATAACGCCCAGGTTAGGCCAGACTGGAGTTCAGCAAGCAGTATTAGGTACTTCTGTCCTGGTTCTAATACTGCTCAGTGAACTTCAGTCTGGCCTAACCTGGGCGTTATAAGTGCAGGAAGATGTACAAGAATGAGGGCTGCATTCGACGGATTAAATTCCCAGGAAAAACTGCACCAACTCAGGTTGCATTACTTGAAATTTAAAGGCTAAGGGGGATTTAATTCATGTTTCCAAGATACCAAGGGGAATTGACAGGGTAGATAAATAAAAAAATACTTTTCTGTTGTTTTTTGGTAGTCAAAGATTATGAAGCATGGCATAAAAATTGAAAACAAAACAGCAGAAATTGCAGAATATTCCATCTTCAATTCCTCACTTCAGCAGAAGCAAGTCATCCTCAGTGCTGCATCAGAAGAAAATTAAAAGTTAGAGCCAAGCCTAGCAGTCTACATTGCATCAGTAGTAGAGGAAATGAATAGTTAGGGTGATTAATCAAAGTTTATCAATTTAATTGTTTTGTCATGGATAGTATTAAGCTTCTGCAGTTGTTGGAGCTGCAGTCATCCACAGATGTGGAGAGTACCACATTATACTCCTGATGTGCTTTGAGATGGTGGAAAGGCTAGAGCTGTCAGGAGCACTGTCAATGACACCTTCCATCATTAAGATTGATTGAATGGATTGGATTTGTTTCCTTTCCGTGAGCAGGACATAGCTGGGCAACTTTCTGCATTGTCGGACAGATTCCAGTGTTGTCACTGTACTAAAACATCTTGGCTAGAGGTGCAGCTGCTAATTCAGGAGTAGGCCTTCAGTATCACATCAAGGATGTTCTCTCATCCCATCACCTTTGCATAATCAGCACCCTCAGTCAATTCTTGATGTCACATGCAATGAATTGAATTAGTTGCAAATTGGTTGACTTCTGTGATGGTGGGAATCTCAGAAGGAAGCCAAGATAGATCATCCACACAACACCTCTAGCTGAACATGCTTCAGCCTTGGTGTTAGCACTCATATATTGTGCTCTGTCTTTGTTGGGAATGGTGTTATTCCTGGAGCCTCCTCCTCTTACTGTCTGTTTACTTTCCCACTGCTGTTCACAACTAGGTGTGGTAGGACTGGAAAGCTTTGATTTGATACATTTGATTGTGAGTTGGCTTGTTTCTGTCTATTATATGATGTTTTTGCTGTTAAACATGTATACAGTCTTACATTTCAACTTAACTAGGCTGGCAACTCATCATTTTTAGAGATGGTCCTACCCTTCTGCACTCCTCATTGAAGCAGAGTTGATCTCCTAGCTTTATATCAATGGTAGAGAAAGAGACATGTTGGGCCTTGAGATTATACATTGTGGTGAAGTACATTTCTGCTGGTGCTGATGGTTCCCAGCTCGTCATGAATGCTCAGACTTGAGCAGCCAGATCTGTTCTGTGTCTCTCCCAAACTGCATGTCTGTAGTTTACGACAACATGATAGAGGATACCCTCTGTGTGAAGACAGGACTTTGCTACCACAAAGAATGTGCAGTGGTTACTTCAACTAAGGCTATCATGTACAAATGCATCTGCCACAGGGAGACTGATGAGGATGAAGTCAAGTAAATTTATCCTTCTTATAGATTCACTCGCTATGTCCTTCAGGACTTAGCCAGCTCAGTCTATGGTACTGCTGGTATAGAACACCAGCACAAAGGAAGTACCTTTAGCATATAGGCTGGAGCAGTTCAAGGAGGCAGTTTATCATCACATTTTCAAGTACAAGTAATGACAGGTAATAAACGTTCACATCCCACAGAAGAATAATTTATCTTGTCTCTCTGAAACACCTTTAAAATTAATTCCTGTGATATGTGTCACTAACTGTTGTGCAGGAAAATGCAAACCTAGTTTTCACACAAAATCCATTAATAGGAACATGCGGACAAGAATAGGCCCTTAAACTTTTAAATTGCTTTTACATTTATTTGGCTCATGAGGCTCTGTGATCTAACTCCATTAACCCATATTTTTACCATATTCCTTAATATCATTGGCGATAAAAATGTTAAATTTTAAAATTAGCAAATACTCTAGGATCAGCTGGTATTTGCAGAAGGGAGCTCAAACTTTCTACATTCTCTGCATGTATAACTGTTTCTTAACTCCAATCTTGACTCTATTTTTAGGTTCTGCCCTCTAGCCCTGGATTACAAGACCAATTTAAACTGTCTCTCTCAATCTACTTTCTCAATTCCCCTTGGGCTTCGAGCAAATCATTCTTCAGAAGTTCCTGCAAATATAACTGGAGCTTGTGTACATAATGTAACCCTTTGTAAGGAGCTATGCTTCACCAAGGAGGTGTGTGTATAGATTTAACCAAAACTGGAGATCTGATAGAGATTTATAAGATTATGAGAGGCATAGATAGAAAAGACAGCCAGTATCTTTCCTCCAGGGTTGAAATGTCTAATACCAGAAGGCATGCATTTAAGGTGATAGGGGCTAAGTTCAAAAGAGATGTCCAGGGCAAATTTTTTACACAGAGAGTGATGGGTGCCTGGAATGCACTGCCTGGGGTGGTGGTGGTGGAGGCAAATACGATAGGGGCATTCAAGAAGCTCTTAGTTAGGCACATGAATGTGAGGGAGATGGTAGGATATGGACATTGTGTAGGCAGAAGGGATTAGTTTAGTTGGGCATTTTACTACTAATGTAATTGGATCGGCACAACATTGTGGGCCGAAGTGCCTGTTCCTGTGCTGTACTGTCCTATGTTCTATGATGTACTAGCAGAATTATGCTCAATGTTCAGAGACTGAGGAAAAAGACTGCAAGATTCATTTGTAGACTGATTTCAAAGTTCATTGTTCTATACATGGACTATTAAAATACTGTAAAGGATTCTTCTATGACTGCTGAAAAAAATTAAGAATTTACAGTGACTGAGGATATTTTAAAACAGTGGCTGGAAAATGACACTAACAAATTAGGCCAAGGATTACGATCTGGTTGATTGGAAAATCTGTGGAGACATAGAAACACATTCTGAAGAATGTCAGGAAAGTGTAATTAAGGATTGGCAGTTGACAACTTTCTCTCAGGAATGCTGTGTGACCTGTCTATTAACATGTTTATCTTAAGAGAACTGCATGTGATAACTTGTCCATTCCTAACACATTAGAATCAAGAAGGTGAAATAAGCTAAGACCCCAGACTCACTCTGATCTTTTGGTAAGATCCCCTAGAAACAGAAGAATGGTTTGCATCAGGTGACACGTCTGACCTGATATTGACATACCAATGTGTGTACAGATATGACTGGCTACGTGTGAGGTAAGAAGCGTTGTGAATGGCATTGAAGAATGGGTCTTGGACATGACACAGTTCTGTGAAAAGAAGCACAACGGAAAAGGGTTAATGTTATTTGACACAACCCACAGAGAAACTAACCTAGCTTTTTCTGAAATTGCTCTAATAAGAGAGCACTGAAATGGGAGGAGATGTTGGGTTATATTTGCAATTTCGAGTTAAGGAAAACTAATGCCTTGTGATATGTATCAAGGAGTACTGGAGGAATTTATGAGCACAATTGGGGTTATATGTTAAACAGCAGTTTTCTGTACTTTGCGGAATCTGAATTTATATTTATATTTCAAATACATTGTAATCTCTTAACTGGCATCACATATAATCTTTTGAAGATATATTTGTTTTTGCCATGTCAGCCTGACATTGGTCTTGGGTAGACACTTGCAAGATTAGATTTTTAACATCAAAGTATGATCTCACCAAGATAAAAGAGATCTAGTTTCACTGAAAATGCGCTTCTGATCAGTCAGACCCCTGCAGCCATGTTATTGCTGGGATTTCTACGAGGTGTAGTAGGCCCACTCAGTTCTGGGCAGTGGGGATAGAATTCTCTTGGACATGATTATATCATGACCTCTAGTTGAACAATTGCCCATTCATCAAATAATTGGAATGTCAATAGCCCAAAACTATTGGTTCAGACCCACCAACCAACATTTTATGTGGCAATTAGTGAGAACATCTAGCAGCACCAAACCATTTACTTATCTTTGAAGTATCAAAGAGGCTATTCAATAACTCACTGGGGTGAAAACTAACATGAGCAAGAAGGTTGATCTCTCTTTGTTTATAGATGTGATTGCTAAACAGCATTTTCTGCAATTGGACAGATAAGTTCAAAGATGAATTGTATGAGCCCATTGCAAATGAAGGTAATAAAACTATAAGCATAGTATCCCAGAGAGATAAGGGTTTGCAGTAATATCCAGATTATGTTCTGATATCCAGGAAATCAAATGGAATACAAATGAATCTTTACTGCAATTGGTCAGGAGGTCACTGGGCTGGAAGTAAACTGACACCTTGTTGCAGGCTTGCTTGTAAATGCAATTGGAAGGAGGGGCAGATTTGTTTGGTGGGATCCAAAAGACCTGCAACTAATCTGTATTGATCAGCAGAGGCAGGATATGTAAGGTCAAACATTGGCAAAGTCATTGCCGTGTTTTGGGCATATTTATTGCAAAAATTACATATTGTTATTGACATCATTGTTAAAATTTTTGTATGTATATTATCATCTTTATTAAAATAGTGGGTATAATCAAAGCTATTTTAATTAACATATTGGAGATTGTGGTTGTTCTTTTGCTTATTGTTATTACTATGTTTTCTTCACTTATAAACAAAGAGTGGTGTCCAATTTAACTTTCTCTTTGTTTGACTGAATCATCATCATCATAATTCTCAGATCTGAGAAAGAAAGTCTTATACTTTGGAGTTCAAGTTTAATGAAAAATGAAATTAACTGTGCTATGAGACAACTGAAATACATAAACTTGGCAGATTAAATTTGGAATGGACTAAATTTAGTCAATACCATCTACAATTGGTTCCAGTGCACTGAATCATGACAGAGAAAAAAATCTCTGAGATCCTGTCCTTTGATTGCTTCGTTATTCAATAATAACATGAAATCAAGCATAAAAATTGGATGTATGAGTAGGCCATTTGGCCCCTTGCATCTTCTCTGTCATTCAGTAAGATCATGGCTGATATTTTACCTTAATACCTTTCCTGCATTAACTCCATATCCCTTGGTTAAGTCAATGGCCAAAAACCTTATCAATTTCTGTCCTGAATGTTCTCGGTGACTGAACCCCACAGCCCTGTTGGGCAGCAACTTTGGAGATTTTACATGCAATCCCCTCAAGCAAATCATAAATTTAGACTTAGAAAAGCTGGAGTCTGAGCACTGACCTCTGAGACACATCACCAGCCACAACCTCCTAAACTGAAAATGACTCATTTATTCCTACTGTCCATATCATATCCATTAACCAACCTCAATCCAAGCCAATATATACTTCCAATAATACATGCTCTAATCTTGTTTGAGAAGCTTATGTATGGTAACTTATCAAATCCCTGTTTGATTTTTTATGAAAGGGGAGGATCACTTATAAGTAATCATCATTGTGAAATAAACTATAAATAATGGTGTGAGGAAATGATGGCCTTGCTGGGGTTAGGGAAGTACTCCCACTATGCATAATAACATAAGAAATAGTAGTAGAAACAGATCACACAGCCTGCTCCACCATTCCATAAGGTCATGGCTTTTTGGCTTTTCTTATGTTATCTCAGCTTTACTTCCTTGCCTATTCCACATAAACCTTGACTCCACTATTGACCAAAATTCTGTCCATTTGGCCTGTCTATCTTTAGTGATTTAGCCCCCAGAGCTATTGAAGTAGACAATCCTCTGAGAGAAAAAAGGAAATTCCTCCTCATTCCACCTTTAGTGGCAACCCTTATTCTGAAACTTTAATACCTAGTTCTAGATTCCCCTACGAAAGGAAACATCCTGTCAGTACATACCATGTCATGCTTCTCTCAGAATACTATATGTTTCAGTAAGATTACCCCCATTCTTCAAAACGCCAATGAATTTAGAAACTACTTTGCTTTTCCTCATAAAATAGCCCTTTCATCCTAGGAAGTTACTGAGTAAACCTTCACTGAACTGCCTCCAATCAAACATATCCTTGCTTAAAAAAATGAACCAAAAAACTGTAGGTGTGGTGTCATCAGTGCTCTGTTCAGTTGGACTAAGACCTCCCTACTTTTATATTCATTCCCATTGCAATAAAGGCCAACATTATAAAGCATAATCCAGCATAAAAATCTACTTTTAGGAGAATAGCAGAAGAGGCAAGGAGAAGTAAAAAGAAAATTTGGAAGGAAAAATAAGAATATTACTGCATTTTAAAAAAAAATCAGATTATTATTCTCTGCATAATCAACTGCTTCTGCTTCCTTTGGGTTGTTCACTATATATGAATATACAAAGAATAAAAATCAATGAATGCTATCAGAATAATAGCCAGTTGAGGTACCTTGTCAGTCTGCTCTGAAACCCCACAAGGGGTATCACAATGCCACAAAGATAATTCACCAACCATTTAAAGCTTGGTGGCCTTGGGGCAGGTCTAGACTGTAACTTTAGTTTCTCATTGCCATTGGTGTAGACAGTCTCATTGTCTACGACCTTTTCCCAAGGTGAAAGAAGGAGGATTACACAGCTGTAAATAAAACTTCCATGACACAGTACAGCTGCAGGGAGAAATGTCATAAATGTGAAATGAACTATAGCTGTTGATTTACTTGTGTGAAAGCCAAATGGATGGGAGGACATGCAGGTATGCCTGCAGGTTAAAAGACACAGCAAATTTTAATGTTAAGGTAAGCCATTGTCGAAGAAATCAATTTCCTAATTTGAATCTATTTGCAGTAAGAGTGTTTGTGATTAGGGAGTCTGTGATAATTAATAATCATTATTTTATGATTGGTAACACTGTTAGCAATTCTGCCATATAATTTATATTCTGTCATAAATTTCATAATTTAAATATTTTTTCCTGTCAATTTCTTGCCTTGAAGGATTTACCAGCAAAGATACATGAGCAAGAAATTACCTGGAGCCACAGTTACCTTGCACCAAGACAGCCAGAACCCCTGGTTAAAAAGGGTTCTGCTCTGTCTCTGGGAAAATAAAATCCATGGAATGGGAGCAGCTCTAAGGAACATCTCAGCCATGATTTAAACCAGAAGTACAAATACATCTGAAATTCCTGGGTTCAAATAAAATAAATAGGTGGTGAGTGGGGGGGTGGAGGGGGGCATTGTGCGGCAATGATGCTGGGGAAATGGTGATAGTGGGGTGCAGTGGAGTGGGGGGGGGGAAGGAGTTAGAATTTGAAGAAGAATACAGTTTATTTTGCTCTTATTCAACATAGACGTCACTGGCAAGGTCAGAATTTACCATTGATCCCGATGTTAACAATCCCTTGGAAATGAGTTGCCATCCTTAATCGTTGTAATCGTGTGGTGAAGCTGCTTTCAGAGTTTTACATTGAGTATAGTTTTGAGTAGAACATGGCAGTGATGTTGTTGCTATTTGCCTCACCTGACACTTCCATGTGGTGAAGTTTGCAGACTTAGGAAGTGCTTTCAAAGAAGCCTTGGCAAGTTGCTGTGGTGCATTTTGTTAATGGGGCAGACTGCAGCTACTTTGTGCCAGTGGTGGAGGGAATGAATATTCAATGAGGTGGACAGGATACCAACCAAGCTGGTTGCTTTGTCCAGAATGGTATCACGCTTCTAAAGTATTGGAGCAGCACTCATCCAGGACTGCGGAGGGTACTCCATCACACTTCTGACTCATACCCCGTAGAAGGTGAAAAAGCTTTAGTGAATCAATGAATGAATCACTCACTGCAGAACATCCAGCTTCTGACCTGCCCACATAGCCATGGTAATTCTGTAGTTGGTTTAGTTTACATTCTGTTCAATATTAACCCTGAAAATGTAAAGGATGTAAATGTTGTTGAATTCAATGGGACGTTGTTAGACTCCCTCATGCTTGGCACATGCATAGCACAAAGATTACTGAAATTCAGCATCTTTGTCTTTTTGTACCAACATCATAATAAAGTCTGCTGCTGAGTAGTTCAGGTGGATTTCAAGCTAAACCTCAGTAAGTAGGTTATTGCTGAGAGAAAGAGAGAGCACTGCTGAAGGTGCCTTTCTCCACTTTGATGAAGTTTATGAGCAAGCTGATAGTTGGGGTGGGTAGATGAATCAGATTTGTCCTTTTTTTTATGGACAAAACACAACGAAGAAACTTTTTGACATTGTCAGGTAGATGATCATACTTGGTTAAAGGCATGGGTTATTCTGGAGCACATGCCTTGAGCAGGACAACTGGTAGGCTTCAGGGCCCACAGTCTTTACTTTATCTTGGGTGCTCAACCCTCCTTAGAGTGAATCAAATTGAACAAAGGGAAGAATCTTTGAAGTGGGGCCCTAAATGAAGAAATTGTGTTGGGTCATTCACTCAAGTGAAGAAAGCAGTGACTGTTTCCATTTTATCCTTCAGACTCTTACTGAGTTTACATAAAACAGAAGGAGCAACATCCATAGTACACTGGTCCCTATCCTTGTGCTCAGATTGTGTCCCTGGGAAATAGAGCATCAATGGAATCTGTGCTACAAGGAGTGATTATAGCATTACATATAGAGAGATGTATTACTGACAACACTGCTGTACTGGGATCCTGGTGCGAACCCCTGTCATCCCTGCTGCTGTGAGCTGCTATGTCATAAACTTGGCATGACTCCCTGCACATTTGAAGTAACAAATTGTCCATGGCTCAGTGTGGAGAGGCTGCTTTTGAGGATTAACATTGGGCAGGCTCGGATGAGCTGTATAGCTACCCAGTGCTGAGATGTGGGCTTAGGGCCATACTCTAGCCAGCATGGTGAGTACAAGCCATTATTGGGGACTTGCAGCATCTGCTCCATGTGTTGACAAACCACCCAATTTTACAGTCTCTCTGTTGACTTCCCATTGGATGTGATGGAAGATGCTGGCTCCCCCTCTCTTTTTTCTGGCTGTGCATCTCTACCTTTCACAGAGATTTTCTATGGTAACAAGCTCAATAGTAGTCACTGGCCATGGAGCATTTATAAGAGTGGCTTAGAGGAGCATGCTGTAGTGCACTTTTTGTATCATCAGCTTAAAATGGCTATCTATATGATTCGTCTTAGAGATTTGGAATGTGATCTCAGCTCAGGACTCAGGCAGGTAAAGATCAACTCCATTGTCTAATGCCTGGGGACAAAGAAGTGACCAAAATTGTTGGGGTCTATCGTTTCCAGGTGTATTTCACTGTGATTAGTTCAAACATGTAAATATTTCACAGTATTTGATCGTGACAGAAAAATATTAATGTCAGTTTTCAGTTTATTACATTTGGGTGTGTATCATATGCTTGCACCTAATGAAAGTTTTGATAGTCTCTATTAAGTACGCAAAGACTTACAAAAACCTGCTCCAGATTATAAATTAGAAAATTAAATCCAGACTGGCAATACTTGTAGTATCATAAGAACATAAGAAATAGGCACGGTAGCGTAGCGGTTAGCACGATGTTATTACAGCGCCAGCGATCGGGGTTCAATTCCCGTCGCTGTCTGTAAGGAGTTTGTACGTTCTCCTGTGTCTGCGTGGGTTTCCTATGGGTGCTCCAGTTTCCTCCCACATTCTAAAGACGTATGGGTAGGTTAATATGGGTTTAAAATGGGCGGCGCGGACTCGTTGGGCCGGAAGGGCTGTTACCACGCTGTAAATAAAATAAAAAAAATAAGAGCAGGAGTAGGCCATCTGACCCATGAAGCCTGCTCCGCCATTCAATAAGATCATGACTGATCTGGCTGTGGACTCAGATCCACCTACCTGCCTTTCTCCATAGCCCTTAATTCCCCTACTATGCAAAAACTATACTATAGTATCACTCAGGGTGATACTACAAGGGGTCCGATCATCTAGATAAGATGATCAAAGCATAATGTTATCTGTTCTTGCAAGTGAACATAAAATACCCAGAGCACAATTCTGAAGAAAACTGGGAAAAATTTCCTCAGATAATCTTATCCATCAATCATGCTGCAAAAGCAGAATCACTGATAATTAACCCTTTGTGGTTTGTGGGACAATGCTGTGGAAATTAGCTGTTACATTCCTCACTTTACAACAACAACTGTTTTAAAATGAGTCCTCTTGAGATCATAAAAGCTGGTATGTAAATCTAAGATATTAAGGATTTTCCTTGGTTGGAGCAAAACTATCAAAACTAGTCTTATCTGTTTCTCATGTCTATTAATCTTGGTAAATGTACAATATCTGTGTGTGTAAATAAGTCATGTGTGTGTGAAAAAAATGATGTAATAACACACATGGTGTAAGCAAATATAGTTGTTCCTTTTTATTGTATTATACTCTATCCTTAGATCAGGCCCATTGACACTTACCCAGTTCCTCCTTGAATCATTGCTGGATTATTGCTCCATGCCAATCACCACCCACACCCTACTCCCTTCAAATCTGATGGGAGATGAACAATACCAGAACAGTAATCTTGTGTCAAAGTTTCCTCTCCAAATCCTTCAAAGGCAATCTGGGTTCCAAATAATGAATAATATAAGCATTTACTTAACAGGAAGATAGTCACCAAAATCCTATTGTTTTTTTTATTCTACATTTACTTTAAAGGTTACATGTGATGGTGGGATGGGAAGTGAAATATTCAACAACTTTGACTGCACTAACGATAATATTAATAGCAGGGAAGGTATGTGCAATGCACATTAGGATAACAATCTCTATTTTGGAAGAACTCGTGATGGAAGTTTGAATTCAAAAATCAGAAGAGCTTGCAGCAAGTAAGGAAAATGTTGATCAAAGTTGAACCACAGAGGCAAAATAAATAACCAAACCAAATAGTAAACCAAAACCCTCTATTATAAGAATTAAAATTTCAATACAAAATATGCCATCTATCCCTATATGACATCTTACTCACTAGTCACCAAACTTGCTACTGAGACTTTCATTTTTCATTTAAATGGACATGCTGAATTGTGACCTGAGTGGTGTCATGAGTATTGGAGCTGGGATCCCAGCTGTTCACAACCTATTGTCAATTATTGGATGAAGAGGTCATGTTAATATATCCAAATTTGCTAACAATACAAAGATAGTTGGCAACATGCGTTGTTAGGCAGAAGCAGAGAGCTTTAGGAGGATATAGGCAAGCTATGTGGAAGGATGCAGTGTGAGGATCTAGCAGATGGAAAATATTGAAAAATGTGAAGTCTTCCACACGTAGAAAAAGTAGGAAAGCAGAATGTTTTTTTAAATGGTAAGAGATTGGAAGGTCTTCGTGTGTCCTTGTACATGTGCCACTGAAAGTTAACATTCAGGTGCAGCAAGCAATCAAGAAAGCAAAAGATATTTTGGCCTTTTTTGCAAGAGGATTTAAGTATAAGGATAGCCTTTTTCTCAACTTCTATCTCCCCTAAGGAGACTGCACCTGGAACTTTGTGTACAGGTCTGGTTTCCCTACCTAAGGAAGGATTTCACTTGCAACAGTGGGAGTGCAGCAAATTAATTCCTGGGATGTTGGCATGGTGGGCGGGAGGTGGGGAGGGGCTTGTCCTGTAGGAGAGAAGAACTAGACTCAGCCAAAATCCTGTGGACAGAGAAACAGAGTTAACATTTCAGGTCTGGGATTCTTCATCAGAACTGGGAAAGAGAGAAGACAAGTTAGCTTTAAGTTGCAGAGAGGTGGAGACAGGTGGAAAGGGCAAAGAGAACATCTCTGATAAGTTAAGACCAATTAGGTTAATGTGGCACCCAGATGCAGATTATGCTTCTTTGTGTTGTTTATAGTAGGGCTGTGGGACATGCCCAGCAGGACAGACCTTACCAAGGGAGAGAGAGAAAAACTGAGCTCAAATCAGGATGGGTGATCGGCAGAAATGGGCAGTTGTGATATTAACAGAAAGAAAGAGAAAATTATCTAAAATTTGAGAATTCAATATTGAGTTTGCTCTTTCTCATTCTTTCTTTCTAAATCAGAACTATCCATTTCTGCCAGTCATCCATCTGTGAATTTGACTACTCTTGCTTCTATTTATGAAGTTAAGGTAAGAACAATTAACCTCAGCCTATGGTTAACTGTAATGCGAACAAAAATAATGCTCTGGGTGATGGAATTTGTACATTGTTGTATCTTCTGACTCAAATTCTGTTAAATTTGCTCTAAAGAGCATTTATTTCTTCTTTCTGAATAATTTAAGTTTTTTATCTTCAAATTTGTATCACACAAACATTGAAGTGACAAGCAAGATATTTATCATCTGTGATCTTGATTAATTTAAGACCAATTTTTTCAAAATCTAGACTTAACAGTCTTATCATGAAAAATGCATATTCATCTCATTTAAAATTCATATCAAATCAATTATTAATCAGTATTTTTTTCTTTTTCATGTTTCTCTGATAATTTTATGTTAATACCTACCATGTTTGCATGTTCAGACTTAGTAATACCTTTTACATTTAAATTTTGCAACTTGAATATTGAATTGTTTAAAACATTCAAAAACAATATTGGCTTTCAGTCAGGAAAGAATGTCAAATGGAGGATGAGCAAAGTACAATAATCCAGTAATCGAAAAAAGATTTGGATTTCATTTCATTTGAAAAGAAATAAAGGGTGATTATTTCAATCTTCATTCTTCAGCCACACTTCATTTTTATGAAGTATGGTGAGTAATATTGGGCAGTGGGCAAAAGCAACATACGGGCCAATCTCTTAATTTCCCAACCAGTGATTTTACGAAGAATTAGATAGAACCTACATCACAGATACAATGTATGCAACTAACCACTCAATCCTGCTGTTAATGCTCTGCTCTGGTCTATCCATGCCTTTCCACATCTAGTTCACTTTACGCTCACCGGGGGTTTAAACTAGATTTGCTGGGGGAGGGGAACCAGAGTGTTAGAGCAGATAGTGAGGTGGAGGAGGAAAAAGGCCATGCGAAGACTACAGGTATAGACAGAAATCAAAGGTTTGTACATGATAGAAATGTTCTCAGGTGCATCTATTTCAATGCAAGAAGTATTGTAGGTAAGGCAGATGAATTTAGGGTGTGGATTGGCATGTGGGATTACGACAATATTGCTATTAGTGAGACTTGGATGCAGGAGGGGCAGGACTGGCAGCTTAATGTTCCAGGGTTCCGTTGTTTCAGACGTGACAGAGGGGGAGGGGTGAAAGGGGGAGAAGTGGCATTACTAGTCAGGGAAAATATCACAGCTGTGCGTAGACAGGACAGCCCGGATGGCTCGTCTACATAGGCCATATGGGTGGAGCTGAGGAACAGGAAAGGTGTGGCCACACAAATAGGGTTTCATTATAGACCGCCCAATAGTCAGAGAAAATTGGAGGAACAAATCTGTAGTGAGATAGCAGAACGATGTAAGAAACAGAAAGTTGTAATAGTAGGGGATTTTAACTTTCCACATATTGACTGGGACTCCCACACTGTGAAAGGGCTGGATGGCTTGGAATTTATCAAATGTGTTCAGGAAAGTTTTCTAAATCAATATATAGAGGTACCAACGAGACAGAATGCAATACTTGATCTCCTATTAGGGAAACAGACAGGTCAGGTGACAGAAGTATGTGTAGGTGAGCATTTTGGGTCCACTGACCATAATGTCATTAGTTTCAAGTTAATTATGGATAAGAATAGGTCTGGTCCTCGAGTTGAGGTTCTAAATTGGAGAAAGGCCAATTTTGTGGAAATGAGAAAGGATCTAGGAAGAGTGGATTGGGATAAGTTGCTTTCTGGCAGGGATGTGTTCAGTAAGTGGAAAGCCTTCAAAGGTGAAATTTTGAGAGTGCAGAGTTTGCATGTTCCCGCCAGGATTAAAGGCAAAGTTAGCAAGCATAGGGAACCTTGGTTTTCAAGGGATATTGGCAATCTGGTTAAGAAAAAGAGAGAGGTGTATAGCAGGTACAGGCAACTAGGAACAAGTGAGGTACTTGAAGAGAATAGAAAAAGTAAGAAAATACTAAAAAAGGAAATCAGGAAGGCAAAAAGAAGGCATGAAGTTGCTTTGGCAGATAATGTGAAGGTAAACCCAAAGGGTTTCTGCAAGTATATTAAGAGCAAAAGGATAGTAAGGGACAAAATTGGTCCCCTAGAAGATCAGAGTGGTCATCAATGTGTGGAGCCTCAGGAGATGGGGGAAATATTAAACAGTTTTTTTGCATCAGTATTTACTCAGGATACTGGCATAGTGGATATGGAAGGAAGGGAAACAAGCAGTAGTGTCATGGAACATATAGAGATTAAAGAGGAGGAGGTGCTTGCTGCCTTACAGTGAATAAAGGTAGATAAATCCCCCGGGCCTGATAAGATATTTCCTCGGACATTGAGAGAGACTAGTGTAGAAATTGCAGGGCCCTGGCAGATATATTTAAAATGTCCTGAGCCATAGGTGCAGTGCCGGAGGACTGGAGGGTAGCTCATGTTGTTCTGTTGTTTAAAAAAGGTTCTAAAAGTAAACCAGGTAATTACAGGCCAGTGAGCCTGACATCAGTAGTAGGTAAATTATTGGACGGTGTTCTGAGAGATCGGATATACAAATATTTGGACAACCAAAGGCTGATTAAGGATAGTCAGCATGGCTTTGTGCGTGGTAGATCGTGTTTAACGAATCTTGTAGAGTTTTTCAAGGAGGTTACCAAGAAAGTAGATGAAGGAAAGGCTGTGGATGTTGTATACATGGACTTTAGTAAGGCCTTTGACAAGGTCTCACATGGGAGGTTAGTTTAGAAGGTTCAGACACTAGGTATCCATGGAAAGGCTGTAAACTGGATTCGAAATTGGCTGTGTGGGAGAAGACAGAGAGTGGTAGTGGATGATTGTTTCTCAGACTGGAGGCCTGTGACTAGTGGTGTGCCTCAGGGATCTGTGCTGGGACCATTGTTGTTTCTTGTCTATATCAATGATCTAGGTGATAATGTGGTAAATTGGATCAGCAAGTTTGCTGATGACACTAAGATTGGAGGCGTAGTGGACAGCGAGCAAGGCTTTCAAAGCTTGCAGAGGGATCTGAACCAACTAAAAAAAAGGGCCAGAAAATGGCAGATGGAATTTAATGCAGACAAGTGTGAGGTGTTGCATTTTGGAAGGACAAATCAAGGTAGGACATACACAGTAAATGGTAGGGCACTGAGGAGTGCGGAGGAACAAAAGGATCTGGGAGTTCAGATACATAATTCCCTGAAAGTGGCGTCACAGGTAGACAGGGTTGTAAAAAAGGCTTTTGGTGTCCTGGCATTCATAAATCAAAGTATTTGATTTATGAATGCCAGGTTGCCAAAAGCCTATAGAAGTTGGGATGTCATGGTGAAGTTGTATAAGACATTGGTGAGGCCAAATTTGGAGTATTATGTGCAGTTCTGGTCACCTAACTCTAGGAAGGATATCAGTAAGATTGAAAGAGTGCAGAAGTGATTTACTAGAATGTTGCCAGGTCTTCAGGAGTTGAGTTACAGGGAAAGACTGAACAGGTTAGGACTTTATTCCTTGGAGCGCAGAAGAATGAGCGGAGATTTGATAGAGGTTTACAAAATTATGAGGAGTATAGACAGAGTTAATGTGAGTAGGCTCTTTCCACCAAGATTAGGAGAGATAAGTACGAGAGGACATGGCTTTAGGGTGAAAGGGGAAAGGTTTAGGGGGAATATTAGGGGGAACTTCTTCACTCAAAGAGTGGTGGGGGTGTGGAATGGGCTGCCATCTGATGTAGTAAATGCAGGCTCACTCTTAAGTGTTAAGAATAAATTGGATAGATGCATGGATGAGAGAGGTCTGGAGGGTTATGGACTGGGTGCAGGTAAATGGGACTAGCAGAATAATGTTTCGGCACGGACTAGAAGGCCCAAATGGCCTGTTTTCTGTGCTGTAGTGTTCTATGGTTCTATGGTTCACTTCCTGTCCACTGCAAATGCCTTTCTAGCTCTCTCTTTTATGCGTCTACATTATTCGCCTCAGTTTGCCTCTCATAAATGACGAATTCATATTCTCACTACTTTCTGGGTTCTGAATTTCCTATTTGATTCTCTAACTATTAATACCCTGTAATTTTGTTCTCTTCCACAACTTGGAAGAAGCACTGAGGATAGCAAAGGTATAAACATTCTCTCCGCGTTTATTTTATCAAATCCTTTCATGATTTCAAAGATCCTTATTAGGTTACCCACCTTTTCAAAAGAAAAGAAACCCTGCCCGTTCATCTTGTCTTGCTAGATATAATCTCACAATTCTGCTACTATTTTTCTTAATCTTATTTGCACTGTTTCACTGCCTGTGTATAATTTTTTTAAACAAAGTGCATTCAGAACCATAATTTTTCTTCTATTTTCTGTGCATCTGCTCTAACCTCTTCTCTCCTGGGACAGAACGAAGATAAAGTTCTCCTGGTACTCACCTTCCACATCACCAACCTTCGCATTTAATGTTTTATCCTTTGCAATTTCCATGAACTCCAACGTGCTCCCACCACCAGTAACATACCCATTCTGCATTTCACAGGGACTGTTCACTTTGTGACTCCCTGGGTCAGCTCTACCGTCCTCACCCACCACTCCCCATCCCATGGCACCTCCCCATGAAGTACTTGTCCATTCACCTTTTCCCTACCCACCATCAGGACTGGCCATTCGAACTTGCCATTCCTCTGTCCCCTTTGTTCCTTTTATTTGTATAGTCTGGCCTGCTCAGCATGTTTCAGACTATCCAACATCACTCAGACTTCACAACATGAGCAGCACATTACACAGACAAAGGAGCTTAAATGTCCATCAGATGGCTGTCCATCACCCTATCACAGACATTCCCTTTGTTCCACTCATTAACCTCCCCACCTTTGCTGTTACTTAGATTAACCTGCTCCCTTTTTCTCAGTTTTGATAAAGGGTTTTTGACCTGAAATGTTAACTGGTTTCTCTTCCAACAGATGCTGCTTGACTGGCTGAGTTCTTCCACTTCTGTTTTTGCTTCAGAACCACATACCAAGGTTTAACCAAGGTTCGATCTCAGCTCAACCTAAACTTCTACTTTTTCTGATCTTTCCCTAAAGAAATGAACCCTAATACTTAGTATGTATTTTTACGGCTTTAGTAATCTGCATCACCACATGACTGGTTTAGTCATTTGAAATTTGATATCCCTTTATTCTACCCCCATTTAGATTCCAATCTTCCAATTAACTTGTGACATCCATACTTACCAAAATATAATTACATATATAATAATATTACATTAAAAAAACAGTAATAGTAATATATATATCACTGCAAGGTCAATAGTATATTATTATAATTTGCTATGGTACCACACTATTGACTATAAGCCCCGACAAGATGGTCCACGAACTTAGAAATTCAGAAGCTCCATTTTTGATTGGGTGAAAACTGATGCCCAAGTGTTCAAAACAACCAGTTTTCAACCACTGTATCCAGTCAATCAAATTTACAAGGATTATATAAACAAGACAATTTTGAAGACCATCATGTGAGACCTCTTCTCTTGGCAAGCAAGAGCCTTAATGAAGTGTAGAACTCAGGACCTATTATGAATGTTCACTTTTTATTGTTTCTACTCTGATGTTTTGGTGTATAGAGTAACACAACATGGAAACAGGCCCTTAGGCCCAACTCATCCATGCTGACCAAGATGTCCATTGAAGCTATTCCAATTTGTTTATGCTTGACCCATATCCCTCTAAACCTTTCCTATCCATGTATCTGTCCAATAGTCCTTTAAATGTTATTATTGTAACTGCCTCAGCCACTTCCTCTGGCGGCTCATTTCATATACAAACCATCCTCTGCGTGAAGAAGTTGCCCCTCAAGTCCCTGTTAAATCTTTCCCCTCTCACCTTAAATCTATGCTGTCTAGTTTTTGATCCCCTTTCCCTGGGAAAAATGACTGTGTCCATTCACCCTATCTATACCCCTCATGATTTTATACACCTCTATATGGTGACCCCTCAATCTCCTATGTTCCAAGGAATAAAGTCCAGCCTGGCCAACCTTTCCCGATAACTCAGGCCCTCAAATCCTGGCAATATTCTCGTAAACCTCCTTTGTACTTTTCCCAGCTTAATAATGTCTTTCCTATATCATGATAACCAAAACTATACACAATACTCCAGGTGCTACCTCACCAAAATCTTGTACAATTGCATCATAATGCCCTAAGTCCTATACTCAATGCTCTGAATGAAGGCCAGTGTGCCAAATGCCTTCTTCACCACCACGTCTAACTGTGACACCACTTTCATGGAACTATGTACTTGTGCCTTTACGTACCTCTGTTCTACAGCACACCCCAGGGCCCTACTGTTCACTGTGAAAGTCCTACCCTAGTTTGACTTCACAAAATACAACACAGCGCACTTATCTGAATTGAACGCCATTTGCCATTCCTCGGCCCATTTACCTAGCTGATCAAGATGCCCCTGTAATTTTTGATAACCTTCTTCACTATCTATGATGGCATCTATTTAATCCGTGGGACCCATGCCCCTTTTGTTTAAAGGGCATAATCAACAGGACAGGGCGACAATTTCAATGGCAATAATTCCTTAAGGAAATGAATAAATTGGTAAAATATCTTGAACGTTCCATGAGCACAATTATGAAGGTATGGACACCAAGAAAAAAAATCAGAAAGATTGCTTCTTCTGAAAAGACCAGAGTAATCGTCCCTTTAGATAAAAAAAACAAAGTTCTGGTCACTTGAAAGCTGAATTCAACAGGTTTTGACCTATTGCATGTCTTGTGTAACTAAATAAATGGTCCAGAGCACTGGCCAAATGATCAAAATACATCAGTTCAAATCTCACCATGGCAGATGGGGAATTGAATTCAATGAATGAAGTCATCTGGAATAAACAGCAAGTATCAGTAATTTTAACTATGAAACTATGGGATTACTGTGAAACCCATCTGTTCACTTATGTTCTTTTAGACAGGTAACCTGCTGTTCTCACATTCCACCTATGTGTGACCTAAGACCCACAGTAGTGTGGATGACATTTAATTGCTCTCAGTTATGTCCTGGTAAGCCATTAGTTGTAAAAAAAACTAAAAACTTTTATAAGAAATAGCGACTTAAACGAGACTGACAACACAGCATTGAATGAGACACCAGATTTGACTCAGTCAACACTGCAAAATCCTCCTCGTTAACACTGTGTGTGATTCCTGTCCTATAGACTAGGCAAGCAACAATGGATATTGTTATGCTCACAGTTTGCTTCCACATATTCCACCTGGCAAGTCCACAACTCAATGGGATGAACATTGAATTTTCTAATTCCTGTAATCCTTGTGTTCCATTCTCTCTCCTTCTGATCCACCCAGGTTCTCTCACTCCCTTCTGTCTAACCCCCACCCCCATCACCACCCCCTTTACCAAGTTTCTTTTCCCTCCTCCACCTGGTTCCATCTGCCCATCATTCACTTGGTCTCCTATCCCCTCCCCCACTGGTTTCATCTGCCCATGATCCCTCCCTTATCTGGTTCCACTTTTCGCTTTCCTTACTGATCAGATTCCAGAATCTGCAGCCTCTTGTGTGTCCACTAATCACCTTCCAGCCTCTGTTTTTACCTCCACCCTCCCCTCCCTCCACCTGGCTCCATCTGCACCATTTTTTTTTCTCTCCTTTTCTGTCTCTACCTATCACTCACCAGACACTGTCTCCCAAATTCACCACTCTCCCCCTACCTCACCTGGTTCCATCTGTCCGTCATCCCCTTCCTCACCTGGATCTACCTATCACCTGCCAGCTCCTACCTTACCCTTCCCCATCACCTCTTTATACTAGCTATCTTTCCTTGACACTCTCAGTCCTGATGCAGGGCTTCAACCTGAAATGTGGACTATTCCTCTGCCACCACAGATACTGCCTGACCCATTGTGTTCCTCCAGCAGTTTGTTTTTCCCAGGATGAGTGCATTTCCAACAATGCTCAAGAACCTCAGCACCATTAAGAGCAAAATATCCAGGTTAATTGTCACCCCTCCAACCACCCTAAACATTCACTCTTTTAATAGCAGAGTAACATGGCCACAGTAGACTCCATTCACAGAATGCATTGTAGCAAAATGGCCTCTTTGTCATTTCTTTCCCAATTCACAAACTCTATTGCCTCGAAAATAAAGAGCAGATGAACACTGATCCCACAATCTCAGATTAACATCACCCAGACTTGAAATTCATTACTATTCCTGGAACTCCTCACTTATTATAAAAATACCTCTGTCACACAATTGCAGTGTTTCAAGAAGGCAGCTCATCATAACCTTTACAAGGGCACCCTTGTAATAATCAGTAATAATCACAACCCATGTTTGAACATAAAAATTCAAATTATCTCTTGATTTAACTGATTGATCACAAGAAACAAAAGAAACTAATCACATAAATAAATGAGAATGTATTTTCAGGAAGAGAAGAAAGAATAATATTGTTTGCATCTTAAATAAGTATTCCAATTGATAGGTAAAAAGGATTGCAAGCAATTGTCCTAAATTTCCAAGGTTCCTACTGCAGTTCATGTATGAATCTTATAGATCTCTTAAAGATGCAGTGAAAATGGTGGGAGCGGTCATTCCCAATGGGATGGCTGGTCTCAGGCTTTGGTTATAATGAGATACCTTTCCAATTTACTCTTCAACAAATATGTTCTAAAATATAGAACATAGAACAGTACAGCAAAGGAACAGGCCCTTTGGCCCACAATGTGGTGCTGAACCAATTACATTAGTGATAAAATGCCCAACTAAACTAATCCCTTCTGCCTACACAATGTCCATATCCTACCATTTCCCTCAAATTCATGTGCCTATCTAAGAGCTTCTTGAATGCCTCTGTCATATTTGCCTCCACCACTACCCCAGGCAGTGCATTCCAGTGGCCCATCACTCTCTGTGTAAAAAACTTGCCCCACACATCTCATTTGAACTTACTTCCTATCACCTTAAATGCACGCCCTCTGGTACTAGACATTTCAACCCTGGGGAAAAGATACTGGTTGTCTACTTTATCTGTGCCTCTCATAATCTTATAAACCTCTATCAGGTCTCCCCTCAGCCTCTGTCACTCTAGAGAGAACAACCTAAGTTTGTCCAACCTGTCCTCATAGTACATGCCCTCTAATCCAGGCAACATCTTGGTAAACCTCTTCTGCACCCTCTCCAAATCTCTGACGTCCTTCTTGTAATGGGGCTGTTATGAACCAGCAACAAAAGAAACACACTGAGTCATGATTCAGTGTTAAAAACTACTTTATTAATAACTACTTATGATAATAAGAAAAATAAAAGTAAAAATGTTAGAGTGTTAGAAGTAAAAATGTTAAACCTTGAACATTAACCCCAAAACTAAACTCGTAGTGTGTGTGTGGCAAAGTCCCAAACTCCAAGTCCAGGAATGGTTATTAAAGTTCAGTTCCGCAAGCCATAAGGTGAACCAAGAGCAAAGGCTTCTTCAACAACCACCGTTGTCTGAAGATAAAATGTAGATGTAGAGAGAACATAGAGAGTAATTACGAAATCCAAATGTTCCACGATGGAACCCAAACGACACCTCAGTGTTTACTCGGTAGTGACTTCCTCACCCCGAAAAGCATCCGAATCGTGGTTGTCCACACAAATACCTGTTTCCCTCTACAGGTCAGCAACAAAGTGAATTCCACTGGATTACTCCCAATTTCCATACGTGGATTGTAGTAACAGACACAGTTATTGTTTCTCATCCATTGATAGAGAAAACTAGCAGGCTGGTGTCTCTCTCTCTTTTCTCTCTCTCTCTCCTCTGACTGACTTCGACTGACTTCTTCAACAACGTCATTACTTCCTTTATCTTCTGTTGATGTAAGCACGCCACACACACACACCACTATGCTCTATCTTAAAGGGACATTCACCTAGTCCATAACAGGGCGACCAGAACTGAATGCAATACTCTATATGCGGCCTAACAAAAGTTTTATAAAGGTGCAGCATAACTTACTGACTCTTGAACTTAGTGCCTCCACTAATGAAGGCAAACATGCCATATGCCTTCTTAACCACCCAATCAACCTGTGTAGCCACTTTCAGGGAGCTATAAACTTTGACCCCAAGTACAGTTTAGTATCAGATCTATGTGATGTTCATGCCTCAGGTTTATGTCACATTGTGCCAGATTGTTTTGTCAAAGTAATTATGAAAATTACATTATTATCAATTCATAAATGGTGTCACAACTGGAACAAATGGGTACTTGAGCCCATTTCCGGGAATTTTTTTTCTTGAGTTTTCTCTTTTTTCCTCCTTTAAACCAGTTTTATTTTTTCTTTGCTTTATGTATTTTTATGTACCTAATTTAACATTGAATTCACTCTCTTTTTGAGTTCATCCACTGTTTATTTTCTAATCAATAGTTAGTTATAGATGGACAGTGTTGATTTCCCAATTCAAACAGATCCGTTATTCAGCCTGCAATTTTGGTACAAAAAGTTGAATTGTAATGGGTGACTGACTTTGACAAATGGGCATTAGCTAGCAAGTTGGAGCAAAATGTAGCCTATTGTTTAGCTAAATTACTGGATTCGAGTAATTGCATGTATCTTGGAACATGGCATCAATAAACAAAAAGTGTGTACTAAAGTACTCATGCACAGCATGCTAGTGTCTACGGGTAACAGTAAATGGCTCAAGCAAAATAGTACTCCAAGGTTAGAATTTAAAAAATGAATGGATTAAGTAGGTGGAAACAGCATGATACCAACCACCTGTAGGCTGACTGTTTCAGTGACAGATGTGATAGATTCAATATAATGTTTGTGCTGCTAGATTATCTAAAGAAGGCATGAAACAACTGGCTCAGCAGTTGACTTAAGCTATTCTCACTTAGCTAGTTATAAAGCAAATCAATATATAGCTTCCTACATTCTCTTTGAAACTTGTATGTATTCTAAGTGCATGAGAATCCCCCTGCCACTTCCAATGTTATCAAATTAGTCTGACATAGTCAATTTCATAAATCCTTTTTAAACATTCTTCAACAAATGTCAGGTTTGTTTTTAATTATCTCTCTTTTTTCTAATTCTCCTTCACCAGCTTAATCCTAAAAAGTAAATTTTCCTGATCCACATTAAACATAAGTTCTATTATGTGTAATCAATTTGAGATAGCCTTGTGAACAATACACTATATTGTACAAAAGATGTTTCTTCTATTTAACTTTACATTAGCAGTGACACCATATCTAGAATAGCCTTATCAGTCAATTTGAAGGATAGTCCATCACAACACAGATTCTGCCCACATAATGTCCCTTAACATGATGTACTGCTTTACAATCTGACCTGTATCAACATACACTCTTTCTGGAAATCAGTCACTACTCATACCATTCAGAAATACCCTTAAGCTTTTCCATTCCTGTCAGCAACTTTTTTCTTTGTGCGTGTCTAAAGACTAGCATATCACAGACGTAACAAGATGTCAGTTTAATTATACCTTCTACAAAAGGAACAAACCAGTGACATCTTTAGAAATCTGCATCATTCTTGTGAATAAATGTATTTGTGTCTTTCTTTTATCTGATTTTTTTAAGTTACTTTACTATGGCAACCTGATTTCCTTCTCTAGAAGGGAAAACAAGAAGAGGACAATTCAGTGAAGGATGTTTCAATACCAGTTTCAAGAGTCATTAAAAGGAGCACAAGTGTAGATTGTAGTCATCTACTTATATTTGCACCCCTGGAAGATTAGAATTTATTGTATATCCCTAATTACCATTGAGAAAGTGGCTGTGAGTTATCATCTTAAACTACTCATGTCATTTGATAAACATACTCCCGCACTACAGTTATAAACGGAGTTTTGAGGTTTGGACACAGTGATAATGAAGAAACAGCAATATGTTTCAAGGTCAGAATGGTTTGTGAATTGGAGGAAAACATCTCTCAGTGGTGGTGTTTCTATGTGTCTTCTGCTCTTATCCTTCATATTGATAGAACATAGAACACAGAACAGCACAGGAACAGGCCCTTTGGCCCACAATGTTGTGCCACACTAATTCATCTAGTAATTAAATGCCTAACTAAACTAATCCCTTATGCCTACACAATGTCCATATCCCTCCATTCTCTGCACATTCATGTGCCTATTTAAGAACCTCTTAAATGCCTCTATGGTATTTGCCTCCACCGCCACCCCTGGCAGCGATTTCCAGGCACCCACCACTCTCTGTGTAAAAAAAATCTCCTTTGAACTTACTTCCTCTCACCTTAAATGCATACCCTCTAGTATTAGATATTTCAACCCTGGGACAAAGATACCAGCTGTCTACTCTATCTATGCCTCTCATAATCTTATAAACTTCTCTCAGGTCTCCTCTCAGCCTTCACCGCTGCAGAGAAAACAACCCAAGTTTGTCCAACCTCTCCTTATAGCTCATACCCTCTAATCCAGGCAGCATCCTGGTAAACCTCTTCTGCACCATCTTCAAAGCTTCCACATCCTTCCATAATGGAGTGACCAGTTTGCAGCTTTGGGAAGAACTGAAGTAACAGATTTAACAAGTAACTGCAATGTATTTCGTTGATTTTTTTTAACATACAAAAGTTTATTCACTAAAAGCACTAGAAAAGGACATGCAGTGTCAAAACTACAGCAACTTCACAAGAAAGAAAAAAACTATGCAGACAGATTCTAACTACATAACTACAGCAAATAACCCTAACTAACGATCGCAAAATGCACTACTTCAGATAAGAATCTCATTTGCACCATCCACAACACACGTGATCCCCTGAGGCACCCACTGATCGCAGAATTCACCCAGGGTGCCCGCTGTACTTTGTAGATGGCACACATTACAGTTATTGGGAACTGGTGATGATTGAGTGAATGTTGGTGGATGGATGCCAATCAAGCAGACTGCTTTATCCTGGATGATGTTGAGCTTCCTGAGTATTGTTGGAACTGGACTCATCCAGCCAAGTGGAGAGTATTCTATCACAGTCCTGACTAGTGCCTCGTAGATGCTGGATGGGCATTAAAGAATTAGGAGATGAGTAATTCACCATAGAATACCCAGAATCTGATCTGTTCTTATAGCTATCTTATCTCTGTGGGTGGTCCAGTTAAGTTACTGCTGTATGGACTCTTCTGGAGTGTTGGTGATGTGTTGACACAGTGATGGGAATGCTGCTACATGTCAAGATGGTGTGACTAATCCTTCTCCTGATGGACGTGGTCACTTCTTGGCATTTGCATGGCTCAAGTGCTACTTGACACATATCAGCCCACTTTCTACATGGTACCTCACTCAGAAACAACAGGCAGAGCTGCATGACTAACATCCAATGTGTATACTCCGAGGTCAATCACTGTAATGACTGACTGCTGTGATAGGACAGCCCATATATCTCACTTGCTAAAACTTCTTGGAGTCTTTTCTTTGTCATAACCATTGTGGCAGCTTCACTGGAATGTGCAACACCCACCATCTCAGAAGTGGGGCAGAACTGGCCTATCATTTTAACATTTGTCATCACGATGGGGAGCCCATAGGATACAATGCATTATATCACACCTATTTTACTCTCCACTGACTTTGATGGAGAATAAAATAATATGGGCTGTAAATGAACATTGCATACACGCTATCCACTGCATCTGCAAGCTGAGGAATCCAGCAATAAGGTAAACCTCAGCAGACCTATCACTCTAATGCTATTATGCCACAGTAAATAGATCCTTTAGTTTTCCCAAAATGCATGTTATTAATCTGATGAATATTTGTCTGAGTGGCCCACTCAGTGATGCTGTACACATTTCCCCATGACTGCTTGAAATGATGCTTAGTTTAAAAATCAAGTGCAGTTGTCACTTTTCTAGGCACAGGTGAGTTGCCTGAGCACACAGTCTTGGTCATAATTCTTCATGTACTAGCTGGCACAGTTCCTCTGGTGCTTTTTAAGTGAAGGAGAATGATATCAAGTCGGGCCAGTCATTTAGTTCTTCACATTTTGTTAATGTGTAAATTCTTTGTTCCTTGGGATTCCCACATTGGCATTCAGTTCTTTTATTATGGCCATGACAAAGATATCCCATTGTCCTCATATTTCTTCTGGATGTCAGAAACTAACCCAGATCAATATATATATAAGACATTGAAGCTTTTTTTAGAAGCAGCTTCTGATGAAAATTCCTTCACCATTTGTCCTCAAAGTTACTTCGTTCGTGCAGTATCAAATGATTTTGTTTTGTTACCTGTAACAATCTTTAATAAACCTTAATTCAATGGGAGATTAAGTAATGGGAATTGGAGACTCCAAAGCTGCTGTTCTAGTTTTTAATGCATTCTGATGATCTTGCTATGTCAATGGGCATAAGCATGAATGGTCCAGATTACAATTAAAGTGATAACATTCTACAAGCTGGAAACACAGCAGAAATAATCATAACCCAGAATCCTTTTTTTGACTCAGGATCATTCCAGAATTCTGTTGTTGATGTTTCCAGGATCAGCTGTCCACAAATGCATGAGTTGACAATTCTTTCAAGTTTGTTCCATGGATACCAGTCAGAATGAATGGGCGTGGATGGGTGTTTGCACTGATACAACCATGTCACTAGGAGTGCAACAGCAGCCCTTCATGATCCCCAACCCCCCTCCCTCACCCACCAGCTCCACGCTCACAACACAAAGCAATTGTCTGGCCAATCTGCAGCCAGGCATTGTACATTGCACTGTCAACCCACTTATCATCAAGCAAATTTAGAAGGACACTTTCCACCCAGCACCCAAGAATGGACAAGATTGGAAACTCATGAAAAAAATGACATTTAGGTGAGCTCAATAAAAAAAATCTTCCCAACATTTTCCTATTTTCCTAGGTACATTTAAGAGACTCTTAGATAGACACATGAATGATAGAAAGATAGGGAGCCATGTGGGAGGGAAGGGTTAGATAGATCTTAGAGCAGGATAAAATGTTGGCACAACATTGTGGGCTGAAGGGCCTGTAATGTGCTGTAGTGTTCTATGTTCTATGTTTGTGCAATCACAAGGTACTGATCTTCTTTGTTTTGGTGTATCAATCTGATGGCACCTGCATGGTTTCAGCAGAGGTTGCTCCGATTCCTGCTTTGAATGTTTGGATTGTCCCTTAGAATTGAGGTCAGTTCAAATAGGTCAACATTATGATCTCCTGCTTTGAATGGATGGGAAGCCAAACCAATAGAGGTTTTTGTTCCTGGTTAACTCAGTTAAATTGGGTCTGTGAGTCTTCTCCTTTTTGTCTTTCATAACATAAATCATATAAGATTAATGGCAGGAAAAGACCAATTAATTCATTTAACACATTTATACACCATGGTGGACTGAGCATCATCACAGTGTAGATTAGCCCCAAAACTCGTGCAATCTCTTGCAAGAGTTAAAGGATCCAGAAAAGTATCATGACCAATAAGGGGAAAAGATGTTGGAAAATTCTTCTCTGACTCTCAAAATGATCAAATCTAGTTCTACAGTGGATCTGACAAAATCCGTGAGAATCAGAAACCACATTGATTATTAGTGGTTTTCACAGATATTCCTCTTGGGTTACAGTGAAATACCATGAAAAAACACTGTGAGAAAATTGTTCTTCTTAAACAGTCCCTCAGGATTGAAGATGACTTGCATCCACTCCAGTTTTTGGGTTTGGAAACGGCAAATGAGGTCTTTGTGGGAACCTCAGATTTTCCAAAGCTGGATCAAGAAGTGCCTGATAGGTCAGATGGGTGGACATTTTGTGAGATGGTGTGCTCCTTCCGCCATTTGCACAGGGCTTCTGTGTGGTCTTGCGTTTCTCCGTAACATCCCCCGAATGCTCGATCTCTACTTTGAGCGGTCATGGACCTAAGATTTTCAGGAGTCAGAGGAGATGTTGCATTTTTCAAGATAGCTTTGAGTACATCCTTGAATCCTTGCCTCTGACCAGCCGGTAATTTCTTGGAAAAGAGTATCTGTTTCAGGAGTCTGATGTCAGACATGCTCAATGCAACTGACTGCAATGGAGCGTCATGCTGAGCTACACTATCCCCCAAAAGTCATGCGTGGGAGAGGACACTAATGTTGGGTCTCTTATCCTTTCAGTGAATTTGGTGGATTTTGTGAAGTCATTGCTAATGGTATTGTTTCAGTGCCTGGAGCTGCCTGCTGCAGCTAGTCCAGGTTACAGAAGCATCTTGGAGGACAGGGAGCACTGCTGCCAGGTGGACCATAAGTTTTCTTGTAGGTCTGAGGTCTTGATCTTCAAACACCCTTTTCCACAATTGACCAAAGGCCGTGCAAGTACACATAAAGGTGGTTGTGAATTTCATCACCAATACTGTATCTACCTTAGCCAATATGTGGTTTCCAAGTTATGGGAAGTGGTCCACATTTTCATCATGAACCTTTATTGTCAGAAGTTCATAGCAAAAAATTACCTCACTGTTTTATGTACTAGTTTATTGCCTCCATGCAGTTTGTTTCAGGAAAGAGCCAAGCCAAGCAAAAAACTTAAATTATTTGGTACGTCTGATTTGCAGCATATTTGAAGTTTAGAAAAATTATTTGAATTAATAAAACTAATTTTATCAGGAATGTTTATTAGTCTAGGAAAATAACGATCTGAGAATTTATTTGGACCTTTTGAAGAAGATTGATAAGAGTTGGCTGTAAAATATTCAATGTCTCCTTCTGCAAGCTCATTACAGTGAGTTCAAGCTCCTTCTGAAGAATATACTGTGCAGACAACAGAAAAATTATCTTCCACTGCTGAAATACTTAATGACAATTGTCATGGTAGTGATTAGCATCACTGTCATTTGAAAAATTATTTTCTGCATATGCCTTGTAACAGAATATGCCATTAACATAACATTATTATTCTGTATCAGAATACACAGAACATAGAACAAGAATGTTTTTTAAAATGAAATTGTGGAAAATTGAAAAGACTGTTTAACAAGAGAAGAACAAGCTAGTAGAACTGCTGCTTCACAGTGCCAGAGACCTGTGTTCAAACCTGATCTCTGCTGCTGTGTGTGTGGAGTTTGCCCATTCCCTCTGTGACTGTGTGGGTTTCATTTGGGTTAACATAGAACAGTAGAGCACAGGAAGAGGCCCCACGGCCCACAAAGCTTGTGCTGACCATGATACCAAATTAAACTAATCCCATATGCCTGCACGTGGTCTATATTCCTCCATTCACTGCCTCATGGGCCAGTCTAATTGCCTCTTAAATGTTGCCATCGTACGTGCTTCCACCACCTCTCCTGGCAGTGCTCTCCAGGTACCTACCACTTCCTCTGTAAAATACTTGCCACAGAAATCTTCTTTAAACTTTCCCTCTCTCACCTTCAACTATACCCCCTAGTATTTGATATTTCCATTCTGGGAAAAAGACTCAGACCCAATCTAGCGGTTAGCATAATGTTTTACAGCGCCAGTGACCCGGGTTTAATTCTGGCCACTGTCTGTAAGGAGTTTGTACGTTCTCCCTGTGTCTGCGTGGGTTTCCTCTGGGTGCTCTGGTTTTCTCCCACTTTCCAAAGACGTACAGGTTAGGAAGTTGTGGGCATACTATCTTGGCACCAGAAGTGTGGTGACACTTGCGTGCTGTCCCCAGAACACTCTATGCAAAAGATGCATTTTACAGTGTGCTTTGATGTACAAGTGACTAATAATCTTATCTTATAGTAAGGTTGCCCCTTTGCCTCCCATGCTCCAGAGAATACAATCCAAGTTTGTCCAACCTCTCCTTCTAGCTAATACTCTCTAATCCAGGAAATATCCCAGTGAACCTCTTATGCACCCTCTCTAAATCCTCCACATCCTTCCTGTATGCAGTGACCAGAAATGCACACAATGCTCCAAATGTTGCCTAACCGAAGCTTTATATAGCTGCAAAATAAATTCCCTCCTTTTATACTCAATGCACTGAACAATGAAGGTAAATATGCCATATGCCTTCTTTACCATCCTGTCCACTTGTTGTTGCTACTGTCAGGGAGCTATGGACTTGCATCCTAAGATCCCTTTGTACATCAATGCTCCTCAGGGTCTTGCCATTTACTGTATACGTTCCTCTTACAGTTGACCTCCAAAAATGCATCACCTCACACTTGTCCGGATTAAACTCCATCTGCCATTTCTCTGGACATATTTCCAATTGATCTATATCCTGCTGTATCCTTTGACAACTTTGCTCACTATCTACAACTCTGCCAATTCTTTGTGTCATCTGCAAACATGAATTTTCATACAAATCACACACAGACACAGACAGACACAGACAGACAGACAGACAGACACACACACACACACACACACACACACACACACACACACACACACACACACACACACACATATATATATATATATATATACACATACATACATACATACATACATATATATCTCACAAACAACAGAGGTCTCAGCACTGATCCCTGTGGAACACCACTGGTCACAGACCTCCAGTCAGAATAACACCTTTCTGCCACCACCCTCTGTCTTATATGGCCAAGCCAACCTTGAATCCAATCTACCAAGTTTCCATGGATCCCATGTGATTTAATCTTCTGGATCTGACTGCATGAGGGACTTCTTTGAATGCTTTACTAAAGTTCAGTAGACAACATCTCATCAATCATCCTCATCACCTTCTCAAAAGACTCAACCAGGTTTGTAAGACATGACTTCCACCATACAAAGCCATGCTGACTATTCCTAATACGTCCATGCTTTTCCAAATATGAGTAAATACTATTCCTATGAATCTTCTCTGATAATTGGCCTCCCACTGGTCTCTAATTTGCTGGATTATCCCTACTGTACATCTTAAATAAAGGAACAACACTAATTATTTTCCAGTCCTCTGGGACCTCGCCTATGACTAAAGAGGATACAAAGATTTCTGTCAAGGCCCCAGGAATCTCCTCTCTTGCCTCCCTTAAAAATGTGGGATAGATCCCGTCAGGCTCTGGGAACTTATCTATCTTAATGTTCTTCAAGAGACCCAACACTTCCTCCTTCTTGATGTCAACATGCCCTAGAATACCAACATACCTCTGCCTGATCTCACTATACTCCATGTCCTTCTCTTTGGTGAATACTGGTGAAGTACTCATTTAGTACCCCACCCTCATTTAGTACCTCACCCACTTCCTTTGGCTCCAAGCATAAATTCCCTCCTTTGTCCTTGAGTAGTTTTACTCTTTCCCTAGCTACCCTCTTGTTTTTAATGTATGTATAAAATGTCAAGATTTTTCTTAATCCTACTTACCAAGAACATTTAATGGATCCTTTTAACTATCCTGATTCCTTATTTAAGTTCTTTCCTGATTCCTTTATATTCCTCAAGGGCCCTATTGAATTTCAGTTTCCTCAACTTTACACATGCTCCAGATTCCTCCCACATGCCAAAAATGTACAGGCTGGTAGAATCAGGGCAAGAGTTAGCCGATGGGAATGTGCGGAAAAGAAAATGGGTTAGGGTAGTGTAGGATAGTGTAAAAATCGTTGGTGCTTGATGGTTGGAGCAGACTCGGTGGGCCAAAGAACTTGT
The DNA here is from genome assembly GCF_009764475.1 of Pristis pectinata. Taxonomy (NCBI): domain Eukaryota; kingdom Metazoa; phylum Chordata; class Chondrichthyes; order Rhinopristiformes; family Pristidae; genus Pristis; species Pristis pectinata. The sequence continues at coordinate 118,748,417 of NC_067406.1, forward strand.
TTCCATGCTGTATCTCTCTATAGTTCCATGACTCCATAACACTGATTATTCTGTGGCATTTTTGGGTCCTTTTCAATATTCTTGCTTTTGTTTCTTTATTTCCTGCATCTATAGTTCAATAATATTAACTCATAACTAGAAATATAAGTAAATGTGATTGTGTTTGATTTGATAAAATACAGACAAAAGCAGAAAGTCCTAGATATACTGAGGACGTCACGCAGAAAGATACGTTTCAGGTTGATGACCTTGCATCATTTCTCACTCTTTTTGTTTTAGAATAAGAGTGAGTAATGGAAGTGACCATTGGTGATGAATGCACTTGGATCACCAGAATATAAAGCTTACGTGAAGAAACCATTATCTACAAAAGTACTGCATAATTGTGCAGTTCATTTCTGGAATGACTAAGCATGGATTATCAATCTACATCTCCTTGCCCAAGTCATGTGGATTGACATCTGTGTTTGGTGAATGAAATGCAGTGCAACACTATTAATTACTCTAATGGAGAATTTAAGTGGGAGCAAAGTTCTTTGTTTAAACAAGGAATTGTATCAAATGCTGAAACTGAAGTCTAAATCCAAAAAAAGAATGGTCAGAAGATTCATGCATCAAAAATAGCTTGTGACTTAAAATTCAATCTAACTCTTCAGCAATCATTCAGTCTGCTATGGTCTATCCACCATGCCAATCAGTCTTAACATCTATTATGTTGTTGAAAGTAATCACGAGAAAATGTACATTTTCATCGATATCTGTGGAATAAAAATGGGTTAAAACATAATTGAAGTATCCTTAACCATTGTCTTTCACCTAAAATTTCAATCTTTTCTGCTATTATTGTGGATTGAAAGTTACAGCTATGAAGAAATGTGATACTTAAACACACTGTATGCAGAGTACAACAAAGCTGTAAAACAGCAGTAATTCATGGAACATTAAACTTGAATTTTTATGATAAATTTATCCTTGATCTTAATTCATCTATTAAGATGGTAGGTCACCTTTCTTTTCATATCTGGAGATAACAAAGCTTTTTCACTGCAGATATAAAACACTTCTTTATTCCATAGATAATTCGCAGATTAAATTCAATGCAGCATTGCCTTGTCTCATATGTTGATAAACATGGCCAAAATATACTGGAGCATGCTGACTCTTGACAAGAATTCCAAGCATAATTAGAACATAATACTGCATTATTGTATTTTCTTATGTAAAGACTTTACATTTATAAGACTTTTTAAATATCGTTATGTTTTTTACCTAGAGATAACAATAAAAGGGCAAAGGTCTCACGTCAGAGAACAAATACAACTGCAGATGCAGGAATCTGAAACAAAAACAGAAATGCTGGAAGAACTCAGCTACTTAGGCAGTATCTGTGGAAAGAGAAAACTGTCAACCTTTCAGGTCAGTGAATCTTCAGTTCTGAGGAAGGGTCACTGACCTGAAATGTTGACAAGTTTCTCTTTCCACAGATGCTGCCTGACCAGCTGAGTTCTTACAGCATTTCTTTTTGTTTCCAAAGGTCTCATGTCTTTCACCTGACCAATCAATGACCCCCTGCCAAAGCCTTTGAATGCTGCATAATCCTGTGCATTTAAAGAATGCTCTTGCAAAACTCCGATTTAATATGTGGCTATAACAATGAGAAAATCTGCATTTTCCCATTTTAAGACTTGCGTTCATTGAATGCAAAGTAGATCTGCTAAACCAATAGCATGGTGCAACCCATCCTGCCCCAAACAGGCAGCTTTAAAAGTCCTTAAATGAAGAAAGCTGAATGACAGTCTCAACATGTGAAGAATTAAACAAAATTAACATTTGTCAGTGCCCAGAGATTGCACCAAATAGTACAGGATTATATATGGGCAGGGGTTGGCATTGGATTTTTGCCAGGTCTCTGCTCTTGATTTTCAAGAACCCTTTTCCTTAATTGACCAAAGGCTGTGTTAATGCATTGAAGGCTATATTGAATTTCACCTCTGGTGTCTGCCTTTACTGAGACATCGCTCCTTACATATTGGAAGAGGTGCCCATTTTTCAAGGTCTCCCCATGAATCATTATTTATCAGAGGTCCATGTAATGTAGGAGGACCGGTTGGTAGAGAACTCTGGTCTTGCAGATTTTGGGTATCAGCCCATTCTCTCAAATGTTTTAGTGTATGAGTCAATGATGTCTTGGAACTCAACCTCTGAGCAAACATTAGCATCATCAGTATAGTGCAGCTTGACTACTGCTGTATGGGTGATCTTGGTCTTGGAGCACAGTCACTGCAGGGTGAATAGTTTCACATTAGTTCTAAAGATTGTTTCTAGTCCCACAGAAGGTTTGTTGAAGGTGATGTGCAACATTGCAGTGAGAAGGATTGATAAAAGTGTGACAATGACACAACATTGTTTGACATAGGTCTTCACTGAAGTTGGTTCAGTTGTGGACCCATTGGTTAGTATCATGATTGTATGCTGTCATGGCACAAACATAAGATGGAGATGAATTTCTATGGGGAACTGGATTTGAGGAGGGTGTTCCCCAGTTGAAGTGTGAGGTTGAAGAAGGCCAAGTACAGTGTCTGGGTGATGCTCTCTGTATTTTTCTTGAAGTTATTTCACAGTGAAAATCATGTCCACTGTCCTTCTAGATGGATCTTCAGGTAAGAGATGCTTGTCGAGGACTCTAGCAATGTCTTTCCCTGTGGCAGATATCAAGGAGGTCCCTCTGTAGTTACCACAGTCAGACTTGTCTCCTTTCTTGAAAATGGTCACACTTACAGGATGGCTGAGGTTCTCTGTCATATCTTCCTTCTCCTAGATTTGTACAATAAACTGAGGTTAGTGACTGAAGTTCTTCACCCTGAGTTTTAGGATTTCAGTGGAGATACTTGCCACAGAATACCTAGCGTCGGACCTGCATTGGTGGTCACATTATTTGGGTTCCTAGTCAATGGTGATTATCACAGCATGTTGATGGCAAGATATTCAGCAATGACAATGTCATTAGATGTCAAGCGCTAGACTATATTTTATTGATCAATACCCATGACTAGTTCCTGTGAGATTGACTGAGTAAATGAGGTAAGGCCCAGAGGAGGAGTGGGACAGGCGGTACCTGTGAGATTGACTGAGTAAGCAATGTAAGGCCTACAGGTGGCAGTACCTGTGAGATCAACGGCCAGCGAGAATTATAAAAAGAGAGACAGACAGAGTGGGAACGGCCATCTTGGGAACTAAGCTGTGATGTTGAAGTGCTGCGGTTGCGATCAATGTTGGGGCTTTGGTGAGTGTTGGGCACAAGTAAGGAGGGTGTAAATGTCATAGATAGTATGTTCAGTGAGTTAGTCCCGCTGCATGTACTAAAAAGAGATGGGTAACCTCCAGGAAGGACAGTAAGTGGAGGCAGGTAGTACAGGCCTCTCTCAAACAGGTATACCATTTTGTATACTCTTGGGGGGGGGGGGGGAGGGGGTATGGCTTCTCAGAGGAAAGCTGCAGCAGCAGCCAAGTTAGTGACACTACCGTTGGCTCTGATCCACAGCAGGGAGGGAGAATTCTAGGCAAGTAGTAATGTTGGGGGATTTGTTAGTGAGGGGAACAGACAGTTTGCCTTGGGAAGCAAGGAAGGAGACAGTTGGGGCCCTAATGGATATTTTTGCACCTTTATTAGCCACAGGTGAAGTGGCAGAAGACAGAAGGGTAGCTAATGGTGTTTCTTTATTTAAGAAAGACTGCAGGGATAAGCCAGGTAGCTATAGTCAGTGGTAGGGAAGTTATTGGGGAAAATCCTAAGGGATAGGGTTTAAGTACACTTGGAAAGGTAGGGGATGATCAAGAATAGTCCATGTGGCTTTGTCCAAGGGAAATCCTGCCTCATTAATTTGACTGAGTTTTTTGAGGAGGTAGCTAAGAAGATTGATCGAGGCAGGACAGTAGACATTATCTATATGGACTTTAGTAAGGTATTTGACAATGTCCCCTTCTGGAGATATCTACAGAAGAAGTATTAACCATAAAGTTTTGTTATATGCTGATGATTTATTACTTTTTATATATAATGTTGAAGCCTCGTTACCTCCTATGCTTTCTTTACTTCCTTGCTTTAGTTATTTTTCAGGATACAAATTGAACTTACACAAGAGTGAACTTTTTCCTTTGTATAACCTGGTACCATTTGATATTAACATTCCTTTTAAAATTGTAAGAAATCATTTTACCTATCTGGGGGTGTCAATTACTAAAAATTATAAACATTTATTTAAAGAAAATTTTTTCATTTTACTGCATTATGTGAAAAGGGTTTTATCAAGTTGGTCACCCCTTTCTATATCATTGATTGGCCGAATTAATGCTATTAAAATGAATATTTTACATAAATTTATATATCTATTTCAGGCTTTACCTGTTTTTATTCCCAAGTCTTTCTTTGACTCTCTTGATTCAATTATATTTTCCTACATATGGAATAATAAACATCCTAGACTAAATAAAGTTCACCTTCAGAAGGTTAAAAAGAACGGAGGTTTAGCCTTACTTAATTTTAGGTTATATTACTGGGCAGTCAATATACGAAATCTTACGTTTTGGTTACATACATTAATCAAGAGGTTTTGTCCAGTATGGGTTTCTTCGGAAGCTAACTCTGTTAAAAAGTTTTCTATTATTTCTCTGCTTGGTTCTTCACTTCCTTTATCATTAAATAAACTAACAGATAATTTAGTAGTTAACACACGCTTTGAGGATTTGGTTACAATTTAGAAAATATTTTGGTTTATTTGAGTTTTTCTTTGTTAGTCCCCATTTTCTCTAATTATATTTTTAAACCTTCTATGACTGATGTAGTTTTTATAAGAGGTGTGACAAATTAGATATTACTTGTTTTCAGGATCTGTTTTGTTGAAGGAAACCTTTCTTCGTCTGAACAATTGTCTACCAAGTATAATTTACAAAAAACTCCTTTTTTTCCGATATTTACAAATTAGATCTTTTCTTTGGTCTCAATTACATTCTTTCCTATGAGTCCTTATAAATATTTATTAGATGTAATCTTTAATTTGAAACCTTTTCACAATGGCTCAATATCTAATATTTATGACAGGTTACTAGGAATGAGTAAGGTGCCACTAGGTAAAATTAAAAAAGCTTAGGAACAAGATTTGCGGCTGTCAATGTCTGAGGAAACTTGGAATGAAATTTTTAAATTGGTTAATACTAAGTCATTATGCGCCCGTCAATCTCTCCTTCAATTAAAAGTGGTCCATAGAGTTCACTTGTCTAAAGATAAACTACCCTGTTTTTATTCCAATATCTCTCCTTACTGCGACAAATGCAATAACAGAGAGGCTTCTTTAATTCACATGTTCTGGACATGTCAGAATCTTAAAAAATATTAGGCAGAGGTGTTTCAAACTTTTTCTGTACTTTTTAAAATAAATTTCAAACTTAATCCTTTGACTGCATTATTTGGGATTGTTGGAGAAAAAGATATAACTTTGAAGGCTTCTGATCTACACATTCTGGCTTTTATTTCTCTTATAGCCAGGAGAGCTGTATTGCTTAATGGAAGGAAGTTACTCCGCCTACTCATGCTCAATGGTTGCGGGATGTTATGTCATACCTGTATCTAGAGAAGATCCATTGTTCAATTCTCGAATCTAACTTAGACTTTCAAACCCTGTGGGGACCTTTTTTGAATTATTTTCAAAACCTTTGATTTGGTGATTAAAATACAAACATTGGCTAACATTGTTATGTTTCAAGGGTTTTTCCTTGTTTTTTTTAATTAAACAGCTTTGGTTTTTGGTAGTGGAGTAGATCTTTTTTATAATAAAATATTCCAATTTTTCCTTTATTAACTATTACATGTGATTATTAATCTAGAGTATTGTAATCCTAAGTATAATTTAACACAATGTATTCAGTAGTATTCTTACTCTCTTTTTTGATGCATGTACTCTGTATTTTTTTGTGGATTTAATAAAAATATTGTAAAAGACAATGTCCCTCATGGCAGTCTGGTCCAGAAAGTTAAGGCAATGAGATCCAAGGTAAGCTGGCTAATTGGACTCAAACTTGACTAGGTGATAGGAGGCAGAGGGTACTGATGGAAGGATGCTTTTCTGATTGGAGGTCCGTGACCAATGGTTTACCACAGGGATCAGAGGTGGGACCCTTGTTGTTTGTGACTTATATTAATGACTTGGATGTGAATGTAGGAAGAATGATTATTAAGTTTGTGGATGGCTTGAAAACTGGTGGTATTGTAGATAGTGAGGAAAGTTGTCTTAGGCTACAACAATACGGATCAGATGGAAAGCTGGGCGTAGCAATGACAGATGGAATTTAATCCCGACAAGTGTGAGGTGATAAATCAGGGAAGTCAAGTAGGGGTAAGACATATACAGTAAATGGTAGGGCACTAAGGAAGGTTGATGAACAGTGGGATCTTGGGGTTCAAGACCATTGTTCCCTGAAAGTGGCAATTCGGGTAGATAGGGTGGTGAAGAAGGCAAAACCATGTTTGCCTTCATAGCCCGGGGCATAGATTATAAAAGTTGGAATGTTTCAATGCTCCAATAAAAATGGATTAGACCGCACTTGGACCATTGCATTCATTTTGGTCACTACACTACAGGAAGGATGTGGTTGTGCTGGAGAAAGTGCAGAGGAGATTCACCAGGATATTGTGTGAAAATTGTTTACTTGGGATTCACAAGTAAACTTGGAAGTAAATCAGGACCTACAACACTGAAAATCAGAAATATGCTGCCCAATTTTTCTACCACTGCCTCTGCTCTAGGAGCCAAAAATAGCTTAATATTAATCCTTATATTTCTGAATGGATGTTGACCATTCTTCATGTCAGTGCAATGAGCATTTCCATAGCTTTGAAAATAAAATGTATTTCCAGCATTTTTTGCTTTTATGTTAGATTTCCATGGCTTTCCCAAGGTAACAAATCATTTTCAACAACAGTAACCATACACTGCTGCAGTACTTCTGATACCACTGATAGCAAATGACAGCTTCACCATTAACACATAGTCATTAAGAACTCCTTTCCTTAAATCTAACATACTTTGAATATAATAGGTCAAACACCAGAATGAAATAAACCATATGGTGCCCTTCCAAAGGCCTCACATGAAATATTGCTTTCATATATAAAATAATGACCTGTTGAATTTTGGCACACATCTCAGATTTCCACCCACCTATCTGTACTGACATATTCAGTACTCTAATTCAGCTATTATGTAGCAATATGTTTACAGTCAATAGAAAGTTATTAATCAAGTATCATATGTAATGGATTAAGGGATCACTTGTGGTAATTCTTCTGATAAGACATTGCAATGATGCTAATGTTGAGTGTTTGCCATTTATTGCTTTCTGTAGAGATAGACAGGAGGGTAGTAGGTGAACACAAAGGCACATTTCCCTTGCAATAGCAGAGTAAGTTACCCGCATATGAGTGCTTAATGTTTACAAAACCCCTTTCTCTGCTATTTTAATGTAGAAGTTAAAACAATGAACTGGTCAGCACTTTGGTTAAAATCACAATCTATGAACACAAGTGTTTCTGCTTCTGCAGTTAGCTGGATTTTCACCAGCTGACTGGTATATCACAGGAGAGCAAGCACAATGGAGGAGCCAGAGATAGCTGTGGAAGTCCTGCTTGGAGATACAGGGCACTCTCAGCTGGAGATGAATACAATACCTTAAAAGGCCATAGTGAAACAGGCTGTTTCCTAAGAAACAGCAGAGAATGCATAAAGTTCTGGCAGGCATTCCAGCCATATTTTGTAAGTTTGCAGAGAGGTTGAGCAAAAGTCCAATTTAGGCATTAAAGTTATAATGTCATTGGCCTGTGGAGTTACATCTTTTTTCATGGTATTTGTGTTTCACTGGATAGAACTCAGCCCTCAATGACACAAGTGCATGGAGGCTTTCACCAGTGGGTTCCATTATATGAGTACAATCGTAAACAGAGTGAATAAATCTTAACTCTAGCTGTTGACCTACAGTATTCTTCAGTACTGGCAAGGAGTTGCAGCTGGGTCTTGAAACATGCAGTGGTAAAAAGGGACAAATAAGTCAGAGCACTTTAGCTTTAATGCTGCCATTTCTCACCCTTTGCCCAGTCAATGGATCTTATGCGGTCTTGTCTTTTGGATGGACAATTCAGGTCTCAATACTGAATTCTACAACTTCAGATAACTCACTTTCTCTGCCTGTATGATAACGAGCTAGTCCATCTGTGGTACTGTTTTTCCTTTCTCCATTGACACAGCTTGACCTTGAGGCATATCTTACAGTTCTACATTTTGCAGAAACAAACATTCTGCTGGAGGAACACCAGCAGGCCGAGCAGCATCTGTGGGAGGAAAGGAATTGTCGAGATTTTGAGTCAAAACCCTGCATCAGGACTGAGAGTTGAGAGGCAAGATGGCCAGTATAAAGAGGAGAAGGGGAGTGGTGAGACAGGAATCCAAAGAGAATGGTGGAATGAGGAGGGGTGTATGGTCACAGGCAGGTTGCGCCAGGCAGTAGAAGGGGGGGGGAGCAGGTGTGGAATTGAAAGACAGTGGCAGGTGAATGGTAGATAGAGGCAGACGAAGACAGTGAGAGAAAATAAAATGAGAGGTAGATGGAGGGAGGTGCAGGGAGGGGAGAGTGCAGATTGAAGACAGCTGCTGGAGAGAAGTAGGAACACAAAGGGCCACCTACCAGTGCTGGACTATGAAAAGGAGGTGATAATGGGAACTATTAGGGGTGAGGTGAACGGCAGGTGGAACCAGAACCAGATAGGGGTAATGGGTTGGGGGGGGGGGGGTGGTGGGGAGGAAGCTTGTGGATGAATTTATGCGGAGATTACCTTCCTCTGTTTGTGTTCTCACTTTCTAACAGCTAGAGCTATTGTATTGCTTTTATGTTCTTTTGTTCATGTTCTTGCTCTTTCTAACTGCTCAGTTAACCCATTGACTAGATGACCTCATTTATAGCTTTTCCCCATGGCAACCTTAGCCTTATCTTATCTGAGATATGCTCTTTATCCTATCTATTCCCATCTCTGCCCCCCCACCCCACCCTCTCTGTGACTTAAAACCAACTTCCTTTTCTTTTTTCACATTCCTGTAAAGTCTCCATTCTGAAGCGTTAATCCTGTGTCTCTCTCCACAGTAGCTGCCTGACCTCCTGAGTGTTTCCAGCATGTTCTGTCTTTATTATGGTCAATTTAGAAAGCTGAAAGGGAAAAGAAGGAGAAGATATATTTGCTTGTGGCATCACACTGGAGATATTGGAGATGGTGGAGGCTGGTGAGATGGAGGATGACAATGAGAAACCCTGTTGTGGTTCTGCAAGAGAAGGGAAGGGATGAGAAGGTCATGGTCAAGACCTCTGTCAACTATGGTGAAAGGGACTACTCATTTGAGATAAAGAGAGAAGATGCTGAGATTGGAAAATGAAGACCTACTTTAGAATCAGATTGGCCATGGTATTATTGAGTTAAACTTGATCACTGACACAAAAGGAGCTGCCTGGCAATATAAGAGCATTTAAATTTTAAATAGCAGTAACTGAGCTAACTGAGCTTGGACTTAGGTATGAAAACAATCTTCTGTATATTAAATAACTACTGGGTCATTTGGTAGTGCACTAATAAACATTTACATTTGGAGTATTTTATCTTTTTTTTTGTTTGCACTTCCTGCTCCTATTTCCTTGTTAAAGAGACTGGGGAGGGTTGTCAAGTTCAGACAATACTCAGAACATCTACAGTTTGGCTGAATCCTCCAGAGGGTCAGTGCAAATTTCTGATTTATTGCAGCTTTAACTGATAGCGTCAATGTCAACATCAAATTTAGTGAGTAATTAGAAGTTCCCAGAAAATAGTTCATGACTTTTCTAGTTAATCTATTTTCCTTAACTTACATGCTTTACCACTAAAATCAAATTAGAAAGATATTTTGAAATATTCCAAGCACATATTGTAAAAGAACATATTAAACTCTAGCATGATAACTTAACTGTCAGCAGAAGGACAGATCAAGGCGGGGAGAACCAATAATAAAATGACTCAAAGCTCCAAGCATAAGGTGTTTACTGACATTTTCGTCATATGCACCAATCTCACCTAGTAGTACTCTACATGTCAGAACATTCGCCTTGTAATATCAACCTTGATCATCAAGATTGGAAGTTGCAGTGTTGGATTTATTCAGGCACACTGCATTAACTGTGTAACCACAAGAAATGAAGGCGGAAAAAGTATTTTGTAGCTGTGACTGTGCCAGAGCTAGATCAGAACAAGCAGCCAAACTGGATGGAAGCACAAATCACTGCATTAATGGATGCCTTTACCATTTGGATATTAGGCTTGGTGTGTGTGGATAAGTCAAAGAAGCTGAGGATCTTTGAGAGCTGAGGAAGGCACTGAAGAGAAAGGCAATTGAAGGTACCTTGCTAGATCAGAGCAAAACAACAATCATCATTGTGCTGGATGCAATGAATAGATCTTGGCATGTGAAGATTTACAATGAGACTTTATTTCTATCAACGTCTTGGGAGAAAGCAATGGCTGGGAATGTTTTTTTGTGTCAGTTCTGCTCCTGAAGATTTTCACTGAAGGCTGATCAAGTGCTTCAAGGAATCGCTGATATAAAAACAGTTGAGGTGCAATAATTCAGAAACTGAAGGACGTTTCTTTCATGTCAGGGGTCACAGTGGAATGGTTCAAACTTGATTAGCTTGAGAATAGTGATGGAAGTACCAAGCTTGACAGATTCAACATATCAAAGGATCAGTCAACTACCTAAGCCAATTCCTGCCCCATCTGAGGGTTGTATGTGTATCACTAAGGTAGCAGAAAAGGAAAGGTGTTGAATGGTGTTGCATGAATGCACAGGAGGAAGCAGTCCAATGAATCAAGGAGCAATCACAGCAAAGCCAGTGCTATGCTACTCCAGTGATAGAGGAGAGCTCACCTGACCAGTAGACTCCTCAAAAAAGAGCCTTTGAGCAGTTGTCATACAAGATGACCAACCAATAATGTAGCAAGCAAGGCTCTGACAGATGCTGAAACCTGTTGCACTTAAATTGAAAAGAAAATATTGTTTGCAACATTTGAGCTTGAAATGTTCCACTATCACATATTTTTGGTTTTAATTTTATTATTGTCACGTGTACAGGATACAGTGAACTGATCACAAATCCTTTCAAGCTAATTGTGATAGAGAATCTCCATGAAGCTCCAACAGGACAAAAACAAGAAATTCTGTGATTATATACATATATAATCTAAGCAGAGATATTTGCATATCTTTCTGCAGGAAAGACAGATCGCAGAATTGGAACAATTCTGCCTTGGACTTTAGACTTAAGCATTTATATCTATTGCCCACACTCCTGACTTCATAGGACCAATCTTATGTGATACCTAATAATGATGTGAAGCAGTTGTAGGTGGTTACATATGTCAAGAATGAGCAAATTCAAGGACTAACAGCAGGTCAACACTGCAGAGATGGAGAGGGACATGAGAATAACAATCAACTCCTGGTTGCCTCTGAACAACTCATTAAAGATCCACTAATAGCATTAAATTCAACTGTTTAACATTGATGCAAGTCAATATTATTGGATCTATAATGATGGTCATGCTGCTCAATAACTTCAATAAATAATGACACAAAAACCATATGGAAACAAACTTCTTGGAGTCCACAAATATCTGCCTAATTACCTAGTTGTCATTGTTTGTGTTCCTTTCAGAAAGTAAAGTGGTACAGATCACACAAGTGGATAGGGTAGTTAAGAAAGCTTATGGGATGTTAGCTTTAATAAGTCGTGGGATCGAGTTTAAGAGCTGTGAAGTAATGATACAGCTTTACAAAACTCTGGTTAGACCACACTTAGAGTACTGTGTCCAGTTCTAGTTGCATCATTATAGGAAGGATGTGGAGGCGTTGGAGAGGGTGCAGAGGAGATTTACCAGGATGCTGCCTGGATTAGAGAGTATGGATTATGAGGAGAGACTAAAGTAACTAGGGCTGTTCTCATTGGAGAGAAGGAGGATGAGGGGAGACATGTTAGAGGTATACAAAATATTAAGAGGAATAGATAGAGTGGACAGCCAACGCCTCTTTGCCAGGGCACCAATGTTCAATACAAGAGGGCATGGTTTTAAGGTAATGGGTGGGAAGTTCAAGGGAGACGTCAGAGGGAGGTTTTTCACCCAGAGAGTGGTTGGTGCATGGAATGCGCTGCCTGTGGTGGTGGTGGAGGCTGATATGTTGGGCAAGTTCAAGAGATTGTTAGGTAAGCACCTGGAGGAATTTAAGATAGAGGGATATGTGGGAGGAAGGGGTTAGATAGTCTTAGGAGTGGTTTGAAGGTCGACACAACATGGTGGGCCGAAGGGCCTGTATTGTGCTGTATTGTTCTATGGTAGATCATCTGTCTGACCGTATTCCCTCTTAGATCTGCCAGTTGTTTACAATCTGTACATAGCTTACATTCCTCAAATATACCCAGTTTACAAACCTATTGTTATGTCTGATCTCACTGTGACGCTTAGTGTGAGGGTAAGCCTTGTTTGCTGATATCACAATCTGAGCTGTTCACTTAAGGGGCTTTAACTCGATTAGGAAGAATCTGTCATAAGGATCTGTGCAACACTGGGAAAGTCAGCATTTATTATCCATTCCTAATATCCTCTGAACTGAATAGTTTGTGAGGCCAATTTGAAGGGCATTTAAGGGTCAATCACAATATGTACATCTGAAGTCTCATAGAAGCCAAACAGAGTAAAGATGGCAGAATTTCTCCTCTGAAAGACATTGTGAAAGATCATTTTGTGGTCATCATTACTCATCGATAGTTTTGATTTTAATTCCATATTATTAACTGAATTTGAATTCCACATCTGCCACTGCAGGATTTTAATTCAGTCCTCTGGATTGTTAGTCCAAGCTTCTGAGTTACCAGTCCAATAATTTAACAGATGTACCACCAGTATTCTCACCGGTGATATTTCATTCACAAACAAGATTAGGAAGAATTCTTCACATTACCGATATACATCTGGATCTCTCTCTCACGAAAGATCCAGGCTGCTGGAGGATGTAAGGCTTTCATGTGTGAGATATCTAGGAATATGAAGCTGTTCTGGTTTTGAATATTTTAGGTTTCATTACTGATCCTTGTTTATCATTTTCCTGCAGTCTGCTATTGCTGGCGATAGTTGGGTGCCACCTTCTGCAAAAGAGAAAAGGAAGTGTTATTGACTGCATTGCAATGTATGATGTGCCACAATGTGTGTAGGCACTGGAGTAGCAGTAGGTGTGCCTGTGCTTATGTGTGTGGGGCTGAAACATTACTGAAGCTTCATGGGAGATATGAAAAGTTTTTCAATTATCTGGGCAGATTGAAAAGCACCTAAGCCAAAATTCATATTGATCCAAATGCTCCACCATGATTCTTCAAGGTCAGTGCCTTGTGCAATGAAACCAAGATTGGAAGCTGAAGTTGACAGGCTTTCTTGAAGTGGAAATAATTGAACCTGTTAAGTAATCTGAATAGGCAGCTGCCATTGTACCAGTGCATGATGGATCCATGAGGATTTGTGGAGATTACTAACTGATTGTAAATTGAATTTAATCTCTGAAACAGTATCCCAGATCTAGAATATAAGACTTACTTGCAGTTTTGTCTGGAGGGAAGCAGTTCAATAGGTTAGATCTGAGTCATGCTGACCAACAGATAATATTTGAGGATCAGTCTAAAAGGTTTTTGACCATCAACACACCCTCCGGGTTGTTCACAGAAAACTGACCACTCTTCAAAGTTTCATTTGCAGCTGCTATTTTCAGAGAACCATGGACGAGTTGCTAAATGGCATTCCCAGGATCACTGTCGACTCAGATAATGTCTTGGTTATGGATGCCTTGAGAGATGCATATATGTTGAATCTGGAAGAAGAGTTGAACAGAATGGAAAAGACAGGCCTACAACTAAAGAGAAGTAAGTGTGCTTTCTTGGTGAATGAAGTATGTACTTGGGAATGAAGTATGGTACTGTTCAAGAGAGGTTAAAAGCCATTAACATATGGATTTTGGGGATTATTGAATTATGATTGGGGCTGCAATCAAAATCAGATTATTAGTTAGTGTGCTATTAGTTAGTGTGATTACATTCAGTTTGTATTGTGTTCGCTCTTACACTACATCCACTTATCCACATGGGTATTTTTCCTTGCACCTTTAAGCTTTGGGGAGTTTGCTAACAAACCCAATTCCCTGTTAGGTATCATCATGCCAACTATGTGCCTAAGGTGGAAAACAAAATTGCACATGGAAGTCCTGAACTGCAACAAGGACAAATTAAAGCATTTTATAAATCTTCACATTTCACAAAGTAACCTTACTTAAGGCAGATTTGTGCTGCAAAACATTGGCCTATTCTTTTGCAATGATGCTGGGGGAAGGTTGTAATGCCTCATGAGAATTAAAGACGGATGATTCCAAAGATTCTGGAGTTGGATAATGGACACATTCTTCAGTGCTGAATGTCTGCAATGCTATCAGATGAATTACTTACACTAGAGGAGCCGTCTGGCACTATCAGGCTGCTTAAGGGGCAGTACTTGAGCCAATAATCTGATTGGTCCTTGGCCAAGACCTAAGGGATTGGCAAAGCCAGACAGCACTAGTAACATCTGATTCAAGAGTTTCTCCCTTAACTCTTCCAGCAGCAGTTTCTGAGACTCAGCCCAATTTCCAGATTTTTTTCTATTATCATTATTAAACTGTTTCCATGCATAATAATTTGGAAGCATTAGTTCCATTTTCTATTTAAAATTACCACTGTCATTTGTTCCGTAGAATACAAACTTTCAAATCCTGTTTTCAACTCAAAGGATAAAAGAAATTAAAGAGCTGCAGATGGTGAAATGCTTTTTTCTACCTTGTACCCTAATCTTCCTTCATGGGTTCACACAAGAGACTGCAGATGCTGGAATCTGGAGCAACACGAGATGTTGGAGGAACTTAGCAGGTCAAGCAGCATCTATGCGGGAAGATGGACAGTCAACATTTCGGGTCAAGGCCCTTCATCTAGACTACAGCCAATGTTTCGGTTGAGACCCTTCATCTGGACCAATTTCCTCCATAGATGCTGCCTGACCTGCTGAGCTCCTCCAACATCTCATGTGTTGCTCCCTTCGTGGGTTCTCTGTGCTAACCTCCTCTTCCTTAACCTCCTGCTCCCTGGGACTAAACAGTGCACTGCTAGAATCAGAAGACATGAAAGACTGCAGATGCTGGAATCTGGAGCAGTGCTAGAATCAGGATGTGCAAAATCAAGATAAAGCTGGGGTACATAAATCTGTGCCCATTTCTGTCAAGACCAATATGCAACATCTGATAGCCAGTGTCTAGTCTCCCATTGCAGCATGCGGGGAAGTGGAAAATTTTCCCTGGAGCGTGAATCTGCTGTCTTCTTTCTTGATGGCAACATATGTGATTTGCAATCAGTTGCTCTGTCAGGGCTCTTGCTCTTGTCTGTTTGCCACTCACCTGACCCAGACTGTGGCCAGCTGTGGAGAGGAAGTGCAATCTGATCTTTTGGATCCAGAGTTGTTAGCGGTTGTCCTTTGAAGCCCTATGCAATATTCCAGACAGAGAATCAGTAGCCTTTCACCGGCCAGGATGCAACCCTGAGGGAGCACTGTGAAGGAGCAGTGGAAAAGACAAAAACACATGGAAGGCATGAACAAGGGCAATTAGTTAATGTTTGTGTGTTACCATAGTTGTTGTTCAAACTTATTTTGGACGGTTGATTTTGCATTGGTTTCTATTTTGTCAATGTGGCCAGGCAGCTTCGGTGATGCTCAGCAACAGAGAGCAGGGTCGATGGAAAATGTTGTGGAATGTGGATTGTATTTGTTAATTGTGCTATTGATAAATTAGTCACTGACTGTCCAGTTAGGAAGGGAGTTCTCTACATTATCTTCTCCCTTCATTTTCCTCCTTCTCCTGTTTTATGGTAGGTTGTTAGCATGGCCTGAACTCACATCATTATGATGTTGTATGTACTGCTGTTATCTGTATGTTGTGTGCTGAGAACAGCCCAGGCAGCGCCTAATGATATGCTTTATCAGGCAGCGTACAGCGTCATGGTTTTCATTATAAGCAAGTCTTCTCTTGTGTTGGGTTGCTCACGAGTCAAGAACTCTGTTGTAGGAGGATAACCAGTGTCTTGCAGTAGCCGAGTTTGATCTGTATGGTAGCTCAAGTACAAATGTTACAGCACACTGGTATACAACTGGTGCATCATGGTTGCTTCTCAGGTACTGAAGAGTTCATGTTGACACATAATATGTGATCTCAAATCAGCTGTTCTTTAAGTGAATAGTATTTCTTCTGGTCCAAATATGTCGCAAGAGCGTTCTGCGTCATTGGGAAATTTGCAGCCTTGGCAAAATCATGTGCTTGCTCCATTTGCTGCTCCCTGTAGCAAACGTGAATCAGATGTATTCCTCTCTCCTGGAGCAGAAAACGTCCATGACATTCCTAATGTCACAGCGTGCTGCAAACTAGGAAATGGTGCTAACGTTTTCTGCCGCAGCCTGTAAAAAAGCCAGAAGCATAAGTATTAATGAGCAGCTCTGTTCTGTGACAATAATGGTTGCTACAGCATGTAGCTTTTTCAGTGAGGATGTCTGTCAGGAAGTGGAGACATCTTACGCATTGCTGAGGTGAATGTTGGAGAAGTGTTCCATGAAGATCTTGGTAGTTGGGGCCCTTCTCAACCCAGCCATGTATCCTTCTTATTCATCTTGCTGATTACCCTGAATAGAGCAGCTAGGTAGGGAATGAATGATGGTGGAGGAGAGATGGATATTCGTGCTACCAAGTGCTGCATCCCCTGTCTGATTACAATAGTTTCAATGTTGAGATTCAATTTCACAATACTAATATGATCAACTCTGCACACTGACTGATGCCATGATTTTTTTCCTCTGCAGATCCCAGTGTATGAAAGTCACACATGAGACTTTGGATTCAAATCTGAGCATGCACATTGGAAATCAAATTGACAGCAATTCAGAGTGCCCAAAAAAAGTACCCCAGGGCATTTTCATAGGAGTTCCTCAAGGAAGTGTCCAAGTCCCAATCATACACAACTGCTTCAACATACGTTGAATAGTAGGTAGGTTTGCTGATGATTGCACACTGTTTATTTCATTTGTAACTCAGGAAATGAATCAATCCATGCCTCCCTTCAGCAAGACATGGATGATAATCAGGCATATGGTGATAAGTGGCAGGGCAGATTCACACCACACGAGTCAAAGAGTTGTAGATTCATACAGCACACGAATGGGATCTTTGGCCCACCATGTCCATGCCAACCTTTTTGCCCATCTATGTCTGTGCCATTTGCCTGCATTAGCTTCATATCCTTCTATGCCTTGCTTATTTAAGTTCCTGGCGAAATGTCTCTTAAGTGTAGTGATGGTATCTGACTCCACCACCTCCTCTGGCAGCGAGTTCCAGATGTCAACTACCTTCTGTGCAAAAAACTTACCCCTCAAATTCTCTTTAAAATGTCTTCCTCTCACCTTAACCTTCTTGTTTTTGATAACCCTACCATGGGAAAGAGATTCTGACTATCTACCTTGATATGCCTCTCATGATTTTATATACCTCTATCAGGTCCCCCTTCAGCCTCCTTCGCTCCAGGGAAAGTCCAGCCTAGCCAATCTCTCCCCATAACTAAGGTCCTCCAATTCAGGCAACATTGAATGAAAATATTATTAAAAGGCAAGGAAAAAGACTCGAGCACTAAACAGGGGTTGAGAAAATCAGTCACATTGCCCGGTGTCCCTGAAGACTATTTGATTTAATTTCCATGTTTTTATATGTAAGTTATAGAAATGCTGTCACTCCATGTGGATCACAGAGCTCTCAAAATTCAACCTGGCACATTTTGGCACGATAAGCTAAAGCATACAAGGGATATTTCACACAATGTGCATCAAGTGATGGCATACAGTTGCCAATGGATTTGTCTATAATAACTTCTGATCATCAACATTTAACTACATACAGTGCAGAAGAAAAACAGGCCTTCTGGTCCATGTTAGTTCTTCACAGAGCAGAGCTGTATCTTAATAAAAAAGTACAACATCGGTGCATAGTTATGGATTATTCCTCATACATTCTGGGACACCGTTCTGGCATAAAGATACCACAAAGAATGATCTCAGATAACCTGAGTCAGCCTTTGTAAAGGAAACAAAAAAAAGGCAAGGCAATTAGACATTGATATAATGCGGTAAAATAACAACAGAAAATGGTGGAAACACTCATCAGATCAGACAGCATCTGTGGAAGAAGAAACAGTTAAAGATTTAGGTCCAGAGCCCTTCATCAGAACTGGGAAATAGAGAAAAAAAACAAGATAGTTCTGGGTAACAGCGAAAATGGGGGAGAGAAATGGTGGAATAAATGGAATACCTTTGACAGGGTGAAGAACATGATGTGGCAGTTAAATAATTAAGGTCAGATTAAGTCTCTGTGTCTGTGTAATGTGTTGCTAATGGTAAGGCTTGGAACATGCCTAGCAGGCCAGAGTATACAAAAAAAAGACAATAAGGAAAGTTGAGCCAAAATGATGATGACAGGCAGACACGGCTCGTTCACATACAAACAGAAAGAAAGAGTGATTTATCTAAAGTTGGAGATATCAATATTGAGTTCTGCAGGTTGCAACGTGTCCAGACGGAAGATGAGGTGTTGTTCTGAAGCTTGTGTTGGTCCTCACTGTAACAGTGCAGGAGGCCACATACAGAAAGGTCAGACAGGGAGTAGGATAATGAGTTAAAGTAGCAGGCAATAGAAGCTCAGGATCACTACAATATTGAATTCTCCAACTTTAGGTAACTTGCTCACTGTCCACCACTATTCAAAACCAAATGTGATAGTACTGCAGAGCTTTCATTTGTCCCATTAGTTGTGGAATTGTTTAGCTTTCTCTATTGCATGATGGTTTTGCTGATTAACATGCTTGTACTCTTGTGTTGCAGCTTCCCTAGGTTGGCTGCTCATTTTTTGGTGTGCCTGCTGAAGCTCTTGGCATGTTCTTCTCATTGAATCAGGATTGAACCTGTGACTTGATATTGATGATAGTATGAGGGGTAGGCTCTGTGGTTACAGATTGTAGTGGTCTACATTTCTGCTGCTGTTACTGATTACCAGCATCCCATGACTGCCAAATACATTCGGTGTGTATCTCATTTAGCACATACATAGTCCCACACGACATAATGGAGACTGTCATCAGTGTGAAATTTGGATTTTGCCTCCATGAGGACTGTGCAGTGGTCACTTCTACCGATGCTATCATGGACCGATGCTCTGACACAGGTAAACTGATGGTCAAGTAGGTTCATCCCTCATGTCGTTTCATTCATTACCGATCAACCCAGCAGAACTTGGAACCAAGGTAATGTCCTTCTATGTATATATAAAACACAGAGGTAATGAAAGCTCTAGTTTCTGAGCAGTTCTGTTACCTGACAAATCAGGCCCTCAAAATATCACTAGTATACTTGGGGAAAAAAACAATTCATAATGAATTGCTGAATATAAGAAGAAAAAATATCTAAGAAGCACTACCAGAGTTATTCAGATTCTCTGAAATAGCTAAGTGTCTGTGTCTCAGATTGGAACAGGCATTTTATGAGGCTTACAGATATGAGAGTGAGCTCTTCAGCTATTTCATTTCAAGCTGAAAATGACAGGATGCAACATAATGAGTATTTGCTGGGGAGTAACTTCAAAGAAACAATACGGAACCAGAAAAGCTGAAGTAATGAACTCAAGGACACTGGTAATACACTTAGAAATCAAGGTTTGTGCATTGGTTGTTTTATTTGAAGCTATTGAC
Organism: Pristis pectinata; assembly: GCF_009764475.1. Classification (NCBI taxonomy): domain Eukaryota; kingdom Metazoa; phylum Chordata; class Chondrichthyes; order Rhinopristiformes; family Pristidae; genus Pristis; species Pristis pectinata. Next base: position 118,768,373 of record NC_067406.1, read on the forward strand.
AGATAGCTCAAGGTTACGAGGAGGCAGGAAGGTAGGATCTTTGAATCTTAGCAACTAGTCAAGATCTCTGCAGCCATCTCATTAAATCTCTTAAAATGAGGCAATTCTGGTATTAATTCTGTCGAATTTGTAAGATTCAGCATTGAGCATGGCTTTTCACACCAGTTATCTGCAAACAATTCCAATTTACAAATGTATCATTTGTATTCCAGTGCTTACCTTTTCTACTTAAGTAATATTTCACAGGAATTCCCAAAAGAGTACATTGGTTAGTTTGTGAACAACAAGAACCTGACAGAACTGTTCTATTTGTAGGCATTCCCATATCATATGCATTTGTCTGCTTGCCAGTCTCCAGCACCTCCCACACAACCTGTCACCTGACACACTGGCTCTGGCTCAAGATTGCAGTAAGAATCTTAAAATGGATTATTATATCTTTAAGTCAGCCTTTAAGTTTTATTTTCCAGTGTCACACAAAAATGTGATTCCAATTTTATATTTATAATTACTATTAAACCGTCTATTTACAGGCCTATTAACTTGCTGTAGAGTGCAGCTGAAAGAAAAAACTTCTCTCTTTGAAGGCTGATTATTATAGATTCAGCATCCAGCCCCTTGAACCGTTTACCAGCTTATGGCAGATCTACATCTTCATTTGCTGACCATAGTCCCATATCCCTTGATACTCCTATTCAACAAAAAACGTATTAGTCTCAGAGAGTTCCAGGTTTTTGTAGAAAAAGTACTTTCTGATTTCACTCCTGAAGGTTGAAGCACTAGTCTTAAAAACAAAAAGCCCTTTTGTTCTGTTTTCTCCTACCAGAGGAATTACTTTACGTGACTCCATAAAATCCTCCTGCCATCGAAAATTCTTTGTTTAGATCATCTCTCAGCCTTCTGAATCAGTGCATAACCTGCTGTAGCTGAAGGATGGAACTTTCAGAGAGGCCAGCATTACCATTCTCAATGCTGGACTGATGTTGGTCATGTGGGGAAAGGGGAAACAGGAGATGAGCTAGTGGGACAGTGGTTTGGTGGAAGCAGTAATCTTGGAGTGGAATTCACTGGGGGAGGGTCTGAAGGAAACCAGATAAGTAAATAAAAGGGACCCTACCTGATGCATGTTGGGACAAGTTCAAGGAAACTTCCTTTCCAGTGTGCTGCTGCAGAGGAAGCAGTACTATAAAAAATTAGATTGGCTGAAAATGCCCAGTACATGCATACTTCAGAGCCAGATGGATTAATTTCTCCTGACAATGTACTAAAGTATTTGCACTGATAACATGTTTTCTGTGTCAGGCTCATTTGTAATTGTGTGGATTCCTGTACAACAATTCATGATTGGAAGTACCTGGTTAAATTTCAAGTGGCACAATCCAACCTGGAAACCATTACAGTTAAGAGCCACTTCAGAATAGCACTGAAGTGAAAACAGTGGAATAGCAGCATAATGGTTAAGTCACTGAACAAGCATTGATCCAAGAACATGAGACTGAATCCCAACATGGCTGCTATGGAATTTAATTCCCATATATATTAAAAACCTATCATTTTTTTTAAAAAGCTAATCTCAGTAATTACTGAAACCACAAGATTGTCCTAAAAATTGGCTCATAGATGTCCTTCAGAGAGGTAAATCTCCCATCCTTGTGTAATTCCAGATTCAACAGTATCATCAACTTTTAATTTCCTCCTCAGTTCAGAGGCAGCTAGTGAAAGACAATAAATGCTGTCACTGCCAACAATATTCACATCCTGGGAATGAGTATGTTAAAAAAATATATATATCAATTTTTTGACATTAGTCTTTTAATTTCCTTCCTTTCACTGCAATTACATTCTTTAATGCTATTTTTTTGTTGTTTCTCTTCCATTAGTTTCCTTTATTTTCTTAGTCATCTGTTGATCTAGCTGCAAATGACAAAACTTTTCCCAAGTGAACCAATCTGTGAAACCTTAACTTGAAACCTTTCAGTGGGAGAGAGTTGCTGGTGATTTCAGTGTTGGAGCTATCCTTCCTGATAAAACTTCCTAAAACAGGGACTTTAAAGCATTCATTAATGCCTTCAAAAGGAATTTCAACTTCTAATAGCAGCATGCCCTTGAATTAATTTAAGCTGGGAGCAATCTTTCATGACTTCATTAAAAATGTACCGTTTCTTTTATGTGCATGATTTATGCCATGCTTTTATATTTTTTCAAGATAGTTTGTGCCATTTCTTTCATGAGTACCGTAATTTTTATGTAATTTCAGGGACAAACACATTTGACAGACGTGATATATTTGACATTTTGCAGTTTATCTGGATAGCTTCATTGGTTTACATGATGTCTGCTTATTTCAGCTTCTCTTTGAAATATTGTGAAACCAAACTTGGTGTTGGAATAAGGTCAGACCACTACAACTCCACCTCCCCATTTTACTTCTGCAAAATGGTTGCTTGTGTTTTTAATATTTCAATACCATGGAAGGAAGGATTGATGAAGTAACATTGTCAAGGAGTTTTCCACCGAGTTATGTTCCTGAATGATCAGAAGAGCCCACTCTGCTAACCCAGCTCCAAGTGTAATACACTGGCTCAATTGTATGTATGTAAACTTATAAATGCTGCTTTGATTATGTCAAAGGTATATAATCTTTTCTTTTTATTAAGCAGCCCCCCCTCCCCCCAGGATTGAGGCTGACCTACTTACACTCTGGTCTTGCAGGTTCATTGTGAGAATCGCAGACTCTTCCATAAATAGAACAAGTACTGGCTGATGGGCAAGTGGGTGGATAGTTTGTGAGGTGGTCCACTTATTCTGTTGCTTTCCCTGGGTTCTCGTTGAATGCTCCTTCTTCATGGACCCAACACCAAATTCCCAAAACAAACGTTCTATTCTGAGCTCTGTCATTGGAAAAGATTCCCAGACGGACAGAAGAAAAGACTCAAGGATGAAAATATACAACACAGCTTTATTATAGCAATGAAATATTATTTTCAAATAATTCAAGAGAATTAATTCACTAATAGAAGACCTACAACATCATTAGCCTTCAGGTCTTGCATGAACTGAACTGAAACTGAGCCAAGATGTGAAAAAGTTCCTTTAAACAAGTGGATATACAGGAAAACCAGATTTGGGGTTGAAATTCAGACTAGGCTATTGAATCATCAGAACAAAGCAGTGGCACTGTGGTGCAGCAGTTAGTGCTGCTGTTGTACAACTCCAGTAACCTGGGTTCGATCCTGACCTTGGGGTGCTGTGTGGAGTTTGCATGTTCTCCCTGTGATCACGTGGGTTTTTCCTGGGTGCCCCAGTCTTCTACCATATCCCAAAGGTGTGCTGGTGGTAGGGTAATTGGCTGCTGTAAATTACCCCCGGTGTTGTGGATGGCAGGAGAATGGGGGGAGTTGATGGGCATGTGAGAGAGAATATATTGCAGGGAAATAAGAGGGGGAATGGCGCTGATGGGATTGCTCTGAGAATTGGTAAAGATTCAATGGAATGACTGGCCTCCTTTTGTGTCCTGGGTAATTTGGAATTGTGAGAAATAAGATGGAATAGTTGTCTGCATGCTTTCAATTCATGGCACTGCTCCTGCAGTGAATTCTGTAATTGCCAATGAAATCTAAGAGAAATGGAGGGGATGAAGGGACAGTTAGACTGCAGGATATTTAATTTACGTGTTGCTTGCAGGGAGAAGGGCTGTGTAAGAAGCCACCCAGACAGCACAAGGTAGACCGTTAATGCAGTGACAAATGAACATAATGGAGATGACTTCTATGTCCCCTTATTAGTCACATAAGTAGTTTGCTCAGATTCGCTGAACACATAATATACAATATGAAGGGGAAAGCAGCTCTATCGATGACCTCCTTCAACATAGGACTGTGCAGTGAGAGAAATGAAGAGCATTACCAGAGCAACTAGATTGCAGCCAGCCTTTATTTATCCTTCCATACAATTTCTTTATATGTTTCATGATAGTCATGTGCCAGGGAAATCAATTAGAACAGATCTTTCTGAACACTCTAAATTCTGACTTGTGCCAGAACCACAGCAATTCTCCACTATTTAAAAATGTTTATGGCACTTGTATGCACTTAAGTCAGAAAGTGTATCAAAACACCCAGCTAATATTACCATATCTTTCAGCATGATATAACCATGCTTTGAAATGATTGTCGGATGAGGTAAATAAAGTATTAATGACAGCAACACATTTCTGTCTTTTTAAATGCACATGAAATAGAGAGTGTTTAGTTATAACTGGTTCTAATGCTTCATTCTTTAAACTTTGTTAGAATCATTTGATATCTGGAGAAAAAAAAAGTTTAATGTGAATAAGTCATTTTAACTTTGGAATCCATTCATTTGAGTAATTTTGCAATGTCTAGGATTTGGCCTTTATGGTATATTTAATTTCTATACATCAGAGATAATGGCAAGTGAATTCTTTCACTTAATGAGAGTATCCAGGTTAGTGAAAATGCAAATTTAAGTAATCCAAAGTGCCAAAGGGCCAACTAGAACTATAAAATTTCAGTCAGAGTTTGCTTCTTGCTGTTAATATTGGTGACATGAAATAACTTGGAAGAGACAGGAAAATAATTGATCAAAGGAAGTAAATGGTGAACAGTTCAGTAAAGTTGGGCCAGAATCCTACCTCAGATCAGTGTAAAGGAAGCTTATTTTCAGTAAGGAAGTAATATTAACCAAGAAAAAAGATAACTTGAATCGGGAAGATTTCAGTGTGGCACAGAATATTCTCTAAACTCGAGCAATAATGATCAATTGATAACCAAAGCTAAAACAAATGATTTGTCAGGAAAGAGTACAATTCTGGATCTGGATAGTGTTGAGAAAGTCAATCTTTTATGGAGGGTGTTTGGATAGATTCCATTGATTCCCAACATTTCTTACTAAGATCAATAGATATTGATTTACTTTGGAAATCTTGTAAAGGAAATTACTAAAAAATAATTCATCAGAGAGACAACTTTGAAAAGTGAACAACTGTAAGAAACACAAGGGTAGTTTGGATGGTGCTAAAAGGAGTGTGCTGGGATTGCAATGTGTGATTAACCTCCACATGTTTGACAAGGTGCAGATCCACACAAAATTTACTGCATGTTCCTTACTTTGTTCTTCTTCTTCTTCAGTCCCTTGGGATCAAGAATAACTTGCTTTCCATCCGGTTTTGTGGATTCTGAGGTGGCTAATGAGGGTCAATGTGGGGCAAGTGGTGACTGAATGGGTGGGCCATTGAGTAGTTTGTGAGGTGGTGCACTCCTTCTGCTGTTTATTCAGGGCTTCTGTATGCTCTTGAGATATGACCTCAAGGTTCTCAATATCATCCTTCTCGAACTAGAGCAGTCGTGGGCTAATGCTTCCCAGAAATTAATGGAAATATTGCACTTTTGCAAGGAAGCTTTGGGCACATCCTTGAAGCTTTTCCCTGTCTGTTTTTTAAACTCATTGATGATGTAGCTCAGAATAGTTTGTCTGTTTTGTGAGCCTGATGTAGGACATGTGAATGACATGGCTTGCCTAATGTATTGACTAGGGCTTAAAGGCTAGGAAATGTTGGCCTGGGCAAGGATGCTGACATTAATTCACTTTTCATTCCAGTGAGTTTGGAGGATTTTGCAGAGACAACATTGGTGGTATTTTCCCAGTGCCTTGAAATGCCTGAAGTATATACTCAGAAGCATATAGGAGGGCAAGGATCACTGCTGCCTGGGGACCAGGAGTTTTGTTCCAGGTCTGTAGCCTTGACCTTCAAATACCTTTTTCCTCAATTGATCAATGGCTGTATTGGTGAATTGAAAGTTGCGGTGAATTTCGTCATCAATGCAGTGTGTTTGCGGTAAGGAACAGTTTGTTTTCATACTCAGAGGCCTAGCCATGAATAAAAAAGAGGTAGCTCTAGTGGAGTGGCCATTTTGGACAGGGCTTTGATGGAGCAGTTATCAGAAGGCTGACAGATGTGCACAGTGTAATAAGACCGTAAGATGGAGGAGCAGAATTAGGCCATTTGGCCCTTCGAGTCTGCTCCACCATTCGATCATGGCTGATTTATTTTTCCCTCTCAACCCCATTCTCCTGCCTTCTCTCTGTAACCCTTGATGCCCTTAGTAGTCAAGAACCTATCAATCTCTGCTTTAAATATACCTAGTGACTTAGCCTCCACAGGCATCTGTGGCAATGAATTCCACAGATTCACCACCTTCTGGCTAAAGAAATTCCTCCCTATCTCTGTTCTAAAGGGACATCCTTCTATTCTGAGTTGTGCCCTTTGGTCCTAGACTCTCTCACAACTGGAAACATCCTCTCCATATCCACTCTATGCAGGCCTTTCAATATTTGGTAGGTTTCAATGAGATCCTCCTTCATCCTTCTAAACTCCAGCAAGTATTGGCCAATGCACAATGCGCAATGTACAATGCACAATATTTTGTGCATTGGCAAACTTGCCAGAAAACAGATAAGAAATGTTAAGAAGCATGACTTATAGATTCATAGATTCTAGCTACAACCTACATAATCTATGCGTAAGAACCCAGAGCCTATTCTTTTCATCCTGCAGTGGTAGTCAGATTCATTTCAATACTTACAAAATCAGCGATTACAGTGCTTGATGGACAATGTTTCATCTTCTGTGGTAGCACAAACAGAAGCAACCCGAAGTCTAACTAGTGTGTTATTTCTGGCTACTCACTGAATGGAAAGGAGTAGGCAGCACAAATGTTGTACCCACTTAAATATACTGGAATTAATCACACATTGCAATCCCTGCACACTCCTTTTCGTACCATCCAATTTAGCCCTACATTTCTTATAGTTGTTCAATTTTTAAAGTTGTCTTGCTGACATTGATTTTTGGTTGCTTCTTTTACAATATTTCTGAAGTAAAATCAATCCCTATTGATCTAAGCAAGAAATGTTGAGAATCAATTAAATCTTTCCAAATGCACTCTATAAACAGAATTTCTTCATTAACATCATCCTTGCTAATTGGATAATATAAGTTCAGACTGCTGTCATCATAGTTCTGAGCACTAATGTCCGAGGAAGATTTAAGAGCTTCACAGCAATCTGACATCTCATGGACAGGAAATGGGAATAAACTGGAGATGTCCTGGTGTCCCTGATCTTGCCAGGAGAGGTAGAGAGGTGTAGAAACTGATGCCCACTGCGACATTCACTGTTCTGTTTTAACCATACTCTCCAACTGCTTTGTGGCTAAGCATTTATCATATCTCCATTAGCAATGCCTGAGAAAGAGAGAATTGCCTAAAGCATTGCTCCTCACTGAAGTACACAAAAAATTTTTTTAAAAAATTAAAATTTAAAAACCCTTTGTGAATAGTGCCTCCTGCTGTTAAATGCCTTCTTCACCATCCTGTCTACCTGTGTCTTTAATCCATTCAAAATAGTCATTATGTTACCTGATAAAATATTCTGTGAAAATCAAAAAAAACTGCAGATGCTAGAAATCTAAAATAAAAGCAGAAAATGCTTGAAATAGTCAGTAGTCAAACTACATCTGTAGGAAGGGAAACAGAGTGAAAGTTTTATGTCAAAGACCCTTTGTCACAATATTTCCTGTATTTGAGGTATTTTTTTCCTTCACAGTCATAGTATTAACTGTGGGGTGAAGTTGCTTATATTTTACAGCATGCCATTCACTTTAATGGAACAGATTAGAGCAAAATGGAGGCCAGCTTCGAGAGAATTGTACTTTGAATGGGCATTGCTGAATAGCAGAGTGCTCCCTGAAAGTGGATAGCTCTAGAAAGATTCCCATTAAAGTAAAAAGAGACAATTTGGGCACAATAGGATGTTTATCGTTCCTGACATTCTTGGACTGATGAGGACATTATGCTAGAAAATTAATAATATTTTCTATCAGCTAACAGATATATTTATGATTAATCTTTTACAAACAACAGTAATAGGAGTTCTTAAAAAATAATTTTGTACATACTTTACACCTCATTGCCAAGAAATTAATCATCCTTAAATAGGAGTGGTTATTCATTAAATCTGTGCAGATTTTTACAATTATTGCTGTAATTTAGCATGCAGTACCATCCCATAAAAGGCACTCTCTACCAAGCCAAAAAATATTACTGGACTTGTGTATGTCATTGAATCTTAAATGAAATGGCTGATATTGAATGCCTCCGATATTCTTACGAAGACTTCATTATCCATGTGGATGAGGTAAAGCACAGGAGTCATATCCTCTGCACCAGGGTGACAGGAGGGTTCTGAGAATTGAAATGGAAAGGAAGTGGCAGGAAGTGGCAGCAGAATTATCTTCTTGGAGTGAATCAGCAAGCAGCTCGGCTGCTGTGCCATAAAAAATTCATGACCTTAATTATATGTTGCGGTGTAACACTTGGAAATTCACCATGTGCTGCTTGCATTTCAGTCTTCAGGTCAGACATACAGATGCCTTTTCTCCTATGACTGCCTATGCTCCATTTTGTATTCTTACACTCCTTATTGCTTTCCTCTTCTCAGCAACTATCTTTTGCACATGCACAAGTACACACAAACCCACAAGCTCTTCAAATATAGTAGTATATTTGATTGCAACTTACTTACAAATCATGACACTAAAGGAGACCATTCGGTCTATCAGTCCCATTACTCCTCTCATTATTTCCTTGTAGTCCTGCAACAAATTCTCTTCAAATGCCTATTAAGTCCCATATAATTTTTTAAACATTTATATACACAAAGGGCTAATTTAAGATGGGCCTATGAAACAACTAGCATGTTTTTAGGATGTGGGACAACGGCAGAGCACCCGGAAGAAACCCAAATGTTAATGGAGAGAATACACAAACTCGCCACAGACAGCACCCAAGAATCAGGATCGAACCATGGTCCCTGGAGCTGTGAGGCAGCATTACTATTGTGCCACTGTGCTGCCTATCACTAAGATCTGTGTGTACCATGTGGTATGATATTTAATACATTGTTCTACCGGCCACTACTGTTCTACTGTTGGTTGAGTGTTAACTTTCTACAGTAAAGGATGTTTGTTGGTAGATTGGTCTTTGCTGTTTAAGTAAACAAATTCTTCTATATGTGATGATGTAAATCTAGAAAATGTTAAATTGCATAAATAACATATTGCTTAAAGCAAGTTAGGAAAGTGAAAACACGGATTAATTGGAAAGGAAATATGAAATAAACGTTATGTACAGCTCAAAATGATGAATGTGTGGCAGCATCACATTACGATGAAAGCAAAACAATCAGTTGAAATGCACAGGAGCTGTAATGGGAGAGTTTACATACTAGAGAGGTGACATTCATTCATTTCTGACATTACTAATGTTCTTTACCATCCTCTGACCAGAGCACTCTGTAACCAGATGCCAAGAAGTACTAGGGATTAGGTCAAGTTCACACATTTCTTTCCCTGTATATGAATAAATTTCTATGGCAATAACTTCAGATTGTAGGTGACCATTGTTTGAATGTTACAGATGCCATCCATGTAGTGATGTGGCATTCACAATGTGTATGAATTATACTGGATACCATGTTGGTGAGGGTGTTGTCTTCATGTATTGAACACATACCATTGATGGAGAGGTGACCGACTGCAACGTCAATCAGCCCGCAATGTGGAATCGGACATCCACACTGGTCTCTTGGAGCTCAATGCTCCAGTTAATATCTCTCTCTAAATATGTACAGCTGAATACATGCACCAGTAGTAAGTACTCTCCCTCCCCCTATCCCACCTCCCCTCGCAACAGTGCTATTTAAAGGGGTCATCCACTATTTACAGGTTTGTGCTGATAGATTTCTTCTCCTGTTTCTGTGAGTCTACAAATGCTTGGTGCTTACTAGTGTTGCTTTCAGTTGCAAACATCTACAGAGTATAGTGTGACAGATGCTGCAGGAATTTTGCTGACTAGAGCCACGCATAGTAAACCTGACTGGGACTCGTGGAGAGGGATCTGTGAGTAGGATGATTTAAAGTGGGTACAAATGAACTGGGAGCAACATCCCAGGCACTGGAGTCTTCTGCAGCAGGCTACACCTGTCACTTGTGAGAAGGTGGACCCACAATAAATGGTCAAACATACTTCCCTGTGAGCAGCTAATATTTTTTTTCCAACAGCATACAAACTTGACCCAATTTCAGCTGAAAACACTCAAATTGTGATGTTCCACAGGGTTTGGTACCCTGTCCTTAGCTGTTTGTGATATGTATTAATGATTAAGTCTTAGGTATAGGGGACATGATAAAGAAGTTTTCAAATGATACAAAAATTGGTCATATGATTGACAGTGAGGAAAGCTTTCGACTGCAGGAACATATTGATATTCTTCCTTAAACAGAGGCCCAACAGGTCTCCTTCCATGGCCATCTTCCTTTTGTCTGGTTAAACATTCTTACGTTGAACAACTTCTCCTTTAACTCTACTCAGTTTCTCCAGGTCAAAAATACAGCTATGGGAACTTGCATGGGCCTAACCGCTGCGGAATTCATGGAACAGTCCTTGTTTCAGACCTACTCAGGACCTCCAACCTCTAACTCTTTACTGTTGCATTTATGACTGTGTTAGTACTGTAACCTACACTTGTACAAAGCTTGAAAATTCTATTATCTTTGCTGCCAATTTACACACTGTTCTTACGTTTACGTGGTCTGTATCTGACTCTTCCCTTCCTCTTTCTTCCCTTCCTTTGACTCTCTGTCACCAGCTTAGAGGATAGGTTAGCAACCAATATCCACTATAAGCTGGAGACACAGGAGATTGCATCAGATGCAGGGTTTCGACCCAAAACGTCAACTATCCCTTCCCCCCCACTGAGTTCCTCCAGTAGATTGTTTGTTGCTTCATTATAAGATCATCAACTTCCACGGTTGTCTGAACTACAGCTCCCATTCATTTTCCTGTCAGGAATCCATTTCATTTGCCCAATTTCTCACACTTTCAGTTTTAATTTGACTCTTTTTTTTCCTCTTTTATCTCCTAACTCCATTTGTTCTCTTCTCCCCCTCCCCTCTCATATCTGCAACTTAGCACATGCTGTTTCCTTGGTTTTCCAGTTGGGATGAAGGATCCTTGACCTGAGATGTTAGTTTGATGCTGCTAGACCTACTGAGAGTTTCCACCATTTATTTCAGGTTTCCAACATCTACTATGTTCTGCTCCAAGATCTATAGACAGGTTAATTTAGCAGAAAAATGCAAAAAAGTCAAAAATTCAATTTGGATGAGTATGAGGTAATGCATCTGAGGAGGTGCAAAAGGCAACAGAATATATAATAGTTGGGAGGATACCGAGGGATTTGGACGAACAAATGTACTTTGAAGTACATGTCCACACACTCTAAATTGCAGTACCAGTTGTCAAGATGGCTAAAAAGAAACATAAAGGCAGCAAAGTTATACTAAATATGTCTGCAACATGAGTAAGGTCACAGATTGAGTACTGTGCGTCAGTCTGGTCACTACATTTGAAGAGAGAATAGGACAGGAGGAGGATGTTGCCAGGAAAATTTTAGCCATGGAGAAAGATTGACTGGGCTGGGATTGTTTTCCCTGGAACAGGGGAGACTGATAGGAAATTCAGGTGGATAAAAAATATGAAGGTTTTTTGGTTCAGCTGAGGCCTCAAAAATCAAGGACATGGGTGTAAAGCAATTGATAGGACTAGATGAAGAAACTTTTTTCATTGAGTGTTGGAGGGATGTGGAACTTACTGCCTTAAAAGATGGTAGAAGTAGTGTTGTGTGAAATTGTTCTTTTAACTGTCTTAAGGATCAAGGACTCTGGACTTGAGCTTTGTAGACCCAAAACTAGTTTAATCACAAAGGCAAACGCGGGACAGAATGGATGGGAACAGACACATGCTCACTCACACACAGGATACCACGAACACGAGAGGGAAAGTGCAACTGGGGTAAAATACACTCACACACACAATAATACACACAAGCACACAGTAACAATGTACAACTTCAGGATATAACAGTTTAATGCCCGTCCCACACTAGCATTGGCCCTTAACGCTCCCTGACCATGTGGTGATGCACTCTTACTAATGATCTCTGCAGCGTTGTCTCACTACTCCTGGGGTCATCAAAAGAGGAAGGGCTAGGGGAGGCAGCCCTTTATATGGTGCTAGGAGGCTGGGTGGAGCCTCACTGTTGTGGTTTAAATGAGCCAATGGTGTGGAAGTCAAAGACAAAGGTTCCTGCCATAGCCAATGGTCAGGCAGGTTCAGAGACAAAGGATACTGGGGTCAGGCAAGTGCAGATGCAAAAGGTACTCTCACACCTGAGGGGTGGGTGGAGCCACACCTTGATTGACAGTAGTATCACTTCTGATCAGAGGAGCAATGCTGTCCTCCGGTCAGCGGGGGTCAGTGTCATTACTGTTACGTGACATCCATGTGGATTTCTCACAAGCAGTGACCCTCATCACATTTAAATGGTGCTTGGATGTACAGAAGAGCCATGATCTGCAGGACTATGGACCAAGTGTTAGTGATTAGGCTGGGCGGTTTAATTTCAACCAGCAAAGACAAGGTGGGCCAAATGTCTATCATAAATTTTCTATTATTCTATAGTTCTGTCTGTGCAAGCCATTAATTTCATTAGTAGGTATTAATGAGCATTCCCCTTGCAAAATCACCTGACCGAGAGAATGGGCAGAGGACAGGCAGAGCAGGGCAAAGTACTAGAAGAGGGAGGAAGAGGAGGATGAAGAATTTTTAGCTAGAAGCCACAGCAAGCCTTTGAATGTGCCCATTCTTCACCCTGTTCCCAGTTTCAGCTGGAGGAGGCCTACTTGCACCTGCTGCAGGTACAATACACCATTTCTATTTCCTTATGTTGTGCATGTCAACCTTAAGCATTGCAGGCTAGCTTTAACTAATGATAACCATTTACAGCATTGGCCCCCTGCTGTAGCATACTGCCACTGAACAGCTCAATTAGCGCTGGTTGGATGCTGCAATCAATTTAATTAACAGCCAGCATAAAACTGGTGAATGGTTGAAAATTATCATCCATTACAAGGACCATGTTCATTTTCAGGAGCTAACAAATTCAGCCACATCCAGTTTCTCAAAAGCAACTGAAACCCTTTTCTGTAGATTCAGTGAAATAAATCCTTTGATTGGAGTAATCTATTGGAGCAGTTTGCCTGCACCTTATGAAAGGCATCCAGTTTTCATTTTATTGCAACCTTTTGTATGAAAACAAAGTAAATTCTACAGCAGGTGGGGAAATTCACCAGCAGATTTCCACCCAGTAAATGGGGACTGTTCTGTCATTTTTTATTTACACACCAGTTGAATTAAAAAGAAGTTACAACATTAAATATCATAAATGCCAAACAGACTTGCTTCAATTCAACAAAACAAAAATGAAATTTTGACAATCCTAGCCATGTTTATTTAAATTCCTTTCACAATATTTAGCCTCGCAACAGATTTAATGAATAGTAAAACCCACAATAGTACTCTCACAGTGACGTGCTGAACAAGCTAATTCATAATTAATATAGAAATATTTCTACAACAAATTGGAACAATAGGACAAAGGAAAATATTAACAGATCTTTTCAGTTATTGTGGTGCTGTTTATTTGACTGTCAATGATTGCAGTGCTGTCAGATATCAAAATAGATGGCACTTTAATGACATTACCATCAATATATACAGTAAGTTGCCAAGAGCAAAATATCTATGTGAGTTCTGAACTCATTTAATATATCTATTTCATTATTGGTTTTAAGTATAATGAAAGATGAGCTCCACACTTGCAATACAGTCCAGTACAGATGTTTTGGTTATAGTTTAATAGCAATAGAACAAAACATTTTAGAGATGTCTCAAGTTACTGTAACATAGAGAACTTTTGGCAACTTTAAAGGAAAGATTAAATATGGAGTACCTGATATGGAAAGCTTCTTTTCATAGAAACATAGAAAACCTACAGCACAACACAGGCCCTTCAGCCCACAAAGTTGTGCCAAACATGTCCTTACCTGAGAAATTACTAGGCTTACCCATACCCCTCTATTTTTCTAAGCTCCATGTACTTATCCAAAAGTCTCTTAAAAGACCCTATCATATCCGCTTCCACCACCGTTGCCGGCAGCCCATTCCATGCACTCACCACTCTCTGAGTAAAACACTTACCCCTGACATCTCCTCTGCACCTACTCCCCAGCACCTTAAACCTGTGTCCTCTTGTGGCAATCATTTCAGCCCTGGGAAAAAGCCTCTGACTATCCACACAATCAATGCCTCACCATCTTATACACCTCTATCAGGTCACCTCTCACCCTCCATCACTCCAAGGACAAAAGGCCGAGTTCACTCAACCTGTTTTCATAAGGCATGCTCCCCAATCCAGGCAACATTCTTGTAAATCTCCTCTGCACCCTTTTTATGACTTCCACATCCTTCCTGTAGTGAGGTGACCAGAACTGAGCACAGTACTCCAAGTGGGGTCTGACCAGGGGCCTATATACCTGCAACATTACCTCTCGGCTCCTAAGTTCAATTCCACGATTGATGAAGGACAATACACTGTATGCCTTCTTCACCACAGAGTCAACCTGTGCAGCTGCTTTGAGCGTCCTATGGACTCAGACCCCAAGATCCCTCTGATCCTCCACACTGCCAAGAGTCTTACCATTAATAATATATTCTGTCATCATATTTGACCTACCAAAATGAACCACTTCACACTTATCTGGGTTGAACTCCATCTGCCACTTCTCAGCCCAGTTTTGCATCCTATCTATGTCCCGCTGTAACCTCTGACAGCCCTCCACACTATCCACAACACCTCCAACCTTTGTGTCATCAGCAAACTTACTATTAAATCCCTCCACTTCCTCATCCAGGTCATTTAGAAAACTCACGAAGAGTAAGGGTCCCAGAACAGATCCCTGAGGCACACCACTGGTCACCAACCTCCATGCAGAATAAGACCTGTCAACAACTACTCTTTGCCTTCTGTGGGCAAGCCAGTTCTGGATTCACAAAGCAATGTCCCCTTGGATCCCATGCCTCCTTACTTTCTCAATAAGCCTTGCATGGGGTACCTTATCAAATGCCTTGCTGAAATCCATATACACTACATCTACTGCTCTTCCTTCATCAATGTGTTTAGTCACATCCTCAAAAAATTCAATCAGGCTCGCAAGACAGGACCTGCCCTTGACAAAGCCATGCTGACTATTTCTGATCATATTATACCTCTCCAAATGTTCATAAAATCCTGCCTCTCAGGATCTTCTCCATCATCTTACCAACCACTGAAGTAACACTCACTCATCTATAAATTGCTGGGCTATCTCTACTCCCTTTCTTGAATAAAGGAACAACATCTGCAACCCTCCAATCCTCCGGAACCTCTCCTGTCCCCATTGATGATGCAAAGATCATCGCCAGAGGCCCATTGTTGCTATTCCATTGCTATTGTATTATTGTTAGTTTAAAAGAAAATTGGTATGAAATTAATGTTTTGATGTCATCAAGTATCATTCGCCTAAATTGGATTTGGGTGAGTTCACGCATGAATTATAACACACATTTTCTGTTGATATGAAACCTGACTCACTTAGGGCAAAAATGCCTGCCTCTTTTCCTTTCTTTCTCCTAAGTTCTTAATTTTCATTTGCATCTCCAATATTTGAATCATTTGCTTCCGGACATTTGCAGGGATCAGCTTTGATCGTTTACTTTCTTATCTTGAAGTTCTCCTCACAATCTTATATAATGTTATAGGAAAGTAGGAACATGAATATATTGTTCATGCCCTCTTTGTTCCACCATTCAATGAGATCATGACTGATTAGATGTATTAACCCTATTCACTTCTTTCAGTCCATATCTAGCCTTACCTATCAAACTTCTGTTCATCTCAAATCTAAAATTATTAAATAAAAATATTTTTTTCACAATTTTGTAATCAAAACTAGAAGTTTACCAATATTAACTATAACAAACAACTTTTCACAATATATTTGGGATAAAAGCAAATATAATCAAATTACTATGCCTTTCTGGAAATTAATGGCTAGATGGGTCTGTTCATCAGAAACATAAGCAAAGAATAACAAAATTACAGTTTACATAATGCCACACCATAGTTCTGGTAAAATATATTTCACAGCTTTGAGGTAACCATATTGACTTCACATGCATGTCTGACTCTGTATAGAACTTGAAGCAATCTGTAGTAAATTTGTTGTTTGTGAGAAGGATCCAAAGCATTCTTACTTATTTTTTGATGGTTTTGTTTGAGGAAGGAACTGATATGTCAAAGCAGGATGTCCTAAAATCCATAGTCTAATTATACAACTGCCTGAATAGATTATATTTACCTAGCTCATCATTTGTTTTACAATCCCCCAGTTGACAATTAAATGAAAGAATGATGCTTGCTATTCCAGTGTCATTAACCATCTGAAAATATAGTTCAGGAAAAAGTGTTAAACTGTCACATTATGCCTTTACTGAGATAAATTAGTAGGTCATGTTGGTCAGAGTTCAGGTTGTATCCCAGGCCTAACAAATAAATCCAGTTATAAGAATAGCAAACAGAAAGCTTTCTACAGTTTTCTGAAGTCAAAAGTAATGTTAGAACTCAAACTAAAATGCTTAATACCATTGATAACATGATTTTCAATCTCCATATTAAAAATTGCTGAACAGGAGGTGGAGTAGAGGCAGGATGTAATGTATTGGGAGCAGAGAAGGTTTACCATACCCTGGAATGGACAGGTTGTCCTTGAGCAAAGGTTGGACAGGCTAAGCAAGTGTCTGCTGAAGCTTTGAAGCATGAGAGGAGACGTGATTAAAACATTTAAGATTCTGTGAGACTCTTCACGGGATTTTGGGAGGATGCTTCATCTTTTGGAAAAATTTGGAACTAGGGGATTATGGTTTAAAAATAAAGGGTCACCCATTTGAAAGTGATGAGGCGAACATTTTTCTCTCAGAGGTTCATGAACTTTTGTAACTCTTCCTCAAAGAGCAGTGAAAGCAGAGCCTTTGAATATTTTTTAAGGCAGAGGTAGATGGATATACTTGGTAAGCAAAGAGTGAAGGATAAATATGAATGTAGAGTTGAGGTTACAGTCAGATCAACCATGATCTTAATGAGTCTCACAGTGGTTTGAAGAGCTGAGTGGCCTAAACCTGCTTCTAATTCATATGTTCATCTGAATGTTCACTAAAACAATGACTTTCTTCACAATGGAAATGGTTTTCATTGTAGGCAGACAATGGGTGGGCATTAGAAGGAATATACTCAGGGACAGGCCCTAAATGATTTGGATTTCAGTCACATCTGATATATTTGATTCACAAGAACGAGGACTGATGTACTGATTGGCAGAGGAAGTCCAGAAGAATGTTTCTGTACCTGAAACATAAGTTAGTTAGAGAGTAAAATGATAGAGGGGAGAAAGAAGGGAGGACCCAGAAAGAGTTTTGAGTAGGAGGAGCAATGATAGTCATCCTGCTCCTTCAAAAAAAAAGACTAAATAGAACATGTAGGGATGGGCACATTGAACACTGATATTCCTACATTAATGTTCCAAGCAAATGTACGTATGCTATTGTACACCAGTTCCAGGACCAGTTGGAGAAGGAATAGGATGGTAAGTTTGCCACCATACTTTTTGGATTGTTACTTCCTCATTCATGGAGGAAGAACATTGAAAGTGAAAATCAAAAGAAACTGCAGATGTTGGAAATCTGAAATAAAAACAAACTGCCAGAAATACTCAGCAAGTCATGCAGCATCTGTGAAAGAGGAACAGTTAATATTTCAAGTCCGGCACCCTTCATCAGAACTGTTTCTCTTTCTGTAGATGCTGCCTGACTTGCTGAATATTTCCAACTTATTTTGTTTTTAGAAAATTTCAAGTATTCCTTGATAGGAATATTGTGCCATGAAGAAAGAGTTCAAAGGGAGCTGGATATCTGAAACACGAACAGAAAATTTAATGGATGCTCAGCAAGCCAGATAGCCTTTTGGAAACCAGTCACCATGTGACCTGGTAAAGAATGGAGGGAGTAGTCTTTGATGATATATTTCATTGTTTAACTTGAAATGCTGTAATCAAAAATAAGGATTTGAGTTAAGTTTCTATTGGTATAAAAGATGGTATTTTGTATCTTATCCATATTTGGATTAGGATGTGGAATGTCTAGTTCAATTACTGGTGCTGTAGGGATGATCTTTATTGTTGTTCCATTGAGACTTCACTATTAAATGAGGCATGGCATTGGAGTATCTGTCTCAAAGTGGTTTTCTTGATTCGACCCATGTTCCTGGCATGCCTTCTGTCCCACATTGGATCATGTGTGAGAGGATTACAAAGATGTGAAGCATGCTTTGGAGACTCCTGCCTAATGTCTAAGGATGGTGGTAGCAATATTCACCAATGCCAGGAACCAGTTCATTGTTCTGGTTATGTTATATATCCAATGATTCAGTGATACTGCATTTCAAATTATGTGATAAAACCATATAACTTAGTATGGGAGCTTTAAGTTGCTTTTGTCTGCTGTGATGCTTTTCTGATACAAAAAGAACAGAGAAACCTTATTTAATCAAAATTAAATCTATAAATAAACAATTACAGAGGATTACTGAGAGTTACTGAGTAAAGATACAGCACGGAAAGCAACCATTTGGATTTCTCTTTCAGTTTGTGCTGTTATTTGAACCTTTTACTGTTTTGTTATCCTTTGTGTATATTTATCCTGCGTATAAAGAATGAACTAGTAATGCTGTAAAAATATCTATTGCATGATAATGTCCAAATGAAAGTATCAAAACTAAACAAAAATTGGTGATGTAACCTGAACAGCAAAAGTAAATAACATCTGTGATATTTACAAGGAAATAGCCTGCAGCAAAAGGTCAAATAGCAAGGCTGAGAATGTAGATGTTCTGCAGAATATAATGGCAAGATCAAATTTTCAAATTGGATTGCCAGCAAAGTTAACAAGCTTGCTCTTGACCAAGAGGAAAAAGGAACAGCTGCAGACTGCAGATGAGAACAGTAAAGGGCTTGTCTTCAGAAATCAGGAGGGAAGTGGACATTGCGGTGGGGAATAACAAATTGATGTTGCATTGTGGAGAAGAATGAACATCAAGGTAGGAGGTAAGAATAGATATGCTGACGAGGAGGAAAGGAGATGCTTACATTATGTGGGAGAACAGTGGACCTTGTAGCTGGGGGCATGAATGGACATCACAGCGTGAAGACTGAGTATTATGCACAGAAGATGCAAAAAGAGATGGGTAGCATGGAGGACATCACAGTAAAATGAAAAATGGTAGCCCGTTACAAGAGGTGAAGAAGGACATCATAATGGGAGGATGGGAAGAAATCAAGATCTAAACAAGCGCTTGCGTGTGTGTGGCATGAACTAGCAACCCTTCCATTGTGGCAGTCAGCACAATGATTTGCGCTACAATTACTGTTTGTGGTACGGGATCCAGATTAGAGTCAAATCCACACCTGTAGCCCACAAGTAACGAGCACTATGCAATCGAATTATGTGGTCTGTATGTTTTAAGCAAATGTTCGAAAACCAGATCGCCCCATAGTTTCACCTTGTAATATTCCATGAATAAATATGAGTATGTCAACTAAAATTATGCCTGACAGATAGAATGAAGGATGTTCAAGAGGGCAGACTTTCTTCTTATTTGGTGTATTTTTCTTGGTGAATATTAATTTTCACTCAGTTACACTATAAAGAGTATACATCTTTAAAATAAGGTTGATATAGTGTGCTGTATTTTATAGATACAGATCTCATTTCATAAGTTTTATTTAGGGGCATTGGCAGATTGTGGTTGTTTATTCATGCCTATCAGGACTGAGACTGATAATAACAAGACTCCTGAACTAAGAAATAAATGCAGAAATTTGTATTCAGTCTGGAGACTGCTGCCTTTTCCTATCCTTCCTTAATGAATAGGTCATCGAAAAAGCAGAGTGGATAACCTTGCCTTTATAAGACATATTGAACATAGTGAATTTGATCATTTACACAACATCTCTCAAGTCCCTGGAGTAAGGCATGCTATGGGTTGTGTGAAATTACGATCTGGTACATGCATTGAGTTGTACAACAGGGGCAGTAATCTAATGGAGATTCAAACTAAATTGTTTGCATTGGCCTAACTCAATCCTCTTGTGATTTGCAGCTGCTTTAAACCCAGGGGTGTGCAATTTTCTCTCCTTCCCCTCAAGGGTAATAATGAAGTATACAAGTTTGCATGCTGTATTTTATCAGAGTAATGGATATAGATTGAATTCAAAACCTGTTCAACAGCTGCTATCTTAATAGAGGTCTCTAAAGCTTGCAATCTTGTTGCTGAAAGACGACGACAACTGCTGCCAAGGAGTTTACATGCAAAAATCTCTGAACAAATATAAAAATACTTGTAAAAAGCAACAAAGGATTTCAGGATTTCCAGAAAATTATGTTTTGTTTTGTCAGTGGTCCGAATTCGTTGTAAGGTGTCACAACAGCACCCTCCAGTGTTCCATGAGATGTATTGATGCTACAGGGTTTACTGCAGTTACACCTCTCTGAAATCTTAACAGAGTCTGGCTATCAGGCTTTTGGATCTTTTGGTTTTTTAAGCACTTCACTGCCAACTATTTTTAGGTAAAAGTTAATATTCAATGGATTTCACTTTTTTAAAATCCAAAAATACATGTTAGTTATTTTTAGGATTTATCTGATATCTTCTCTCATCTTCATGGCTATATTTTATCTATTTCAAATTTTCTACATACATCAATTTTTAGTATATTTTCAGGAGTTATAATACATTTTGTAAATCATGAATTACCACGTGAAGCTATAAACAATTAAAATATTCTTTTGCTTCTTGATGATTGAATGAAAAAAAGGTGCAGTTTTGCATGATATTCAGCTGTGCAACCCCATACAGTCCTCGAGTCAGCTTCTGCTCAATTTATTTTTTTGTTTCAGACTAGAAAAGGTCAAGAAATGTACATTCCTTTTCTGTGTGCGTTTGTATGTTTGGGTGCTTGTTTGTTTGTATGTAAGTGTGTGTTTGCGTGTATGTGCATATTTGATTGTGCATGTGTTCCAAAAATTTTTAATTATTTTTCAAAATGTTCCTCTACTTATCCCTTTTACTGTTTATTTCAACTATTTAGTTAGTATTATTTACAAGTTAACCTATTTATGTATTACAGCAAAAACACAATTTAGCCCATTGGACTCCTGCGAGATCACAAAACAATCTGTTCAGTTCCATTCTCCCCCTCTTTTCTGATGGCAGGACTTAAGGGAAAGTGTTAAGTCTCGAAGAGGGTTTTGAAATGATCCAATAGAATGGTTTGCCTCTTTAGCATATTTTGGAGACATAGTACAGCATTATGACACTGCTATAGAGCATGTTTCTAAGTTTTCTGACATATTTAATATTTTTTTCCCAGGACAAATAAAAAATTGTGGACAGGAGGGTTTTTATGTATGATTAACCCATGGCTATTCAGGCTGACACAAAAATAATATACAGAGTATTACCTGCTCATTAACATGTTTGGATCATCCAGCCTGCACTAATTCCCTGGTCACTCCCTTGGTGGCAGGGGGTGGGGGGATGTGGTGGGGGGTGCAGTGAAGTAAATGGATGGGGAAAGATGGGAGTGACCAGCAGCAACTGAATGTAGCGAACACTACATAAAGTCAGTCATCACCCCTCTAAGGTTGTTGGGAGAGAGTAGTAGCAAAGGTGATGCTATCAAATTGACACAAAGAAGTGTCTTGGTTTATCATATCAACACCATTCAGAGTATGCAAACAATGAGTAAAACAACAAAAAGGTTTAATGAAAATCAAAAGAACTGCAGATGTTGGAAAACTGAAATAAAAACAGAAAATGCTGGAAACACTTAGCAGGCCAGGCAGCACCTGTGGAAGGAGAAGTAAAGTTAATGTTTCAGGTTAAAGACCCTGTATTAGAAGCTTTAATGTATTCTTTCTCTACACAAAACCATTTTCTTTAGTATTGTCACATTCGGGATATTCTGTGGGTCCATACTTTTCTGATGCTGGACTGGAAGTTTTAGTGGAAAATGTGGAAGGACAAGAGATGTGACCTATCTGCAGGAGGCTAGCCCATTCAGGCCTACAATGCAAAGCAATGGGTGAAAATAGCTAAGGAGGTGAATTCCCAGAGTCAAGTGCAGAGGATATAGATACTCTGCTATTAAAAGCTCACTGATCTCACATGTATGGTAAAAATGAGTTGATACATCAATAAAGCATATTTGCCATCAACTGTACCATTGACCTCACACACTATTCAATGCAGTACACAGTCATTCACCTATCAATAAACTTGACTAATCAAGATTTCTATCTAATATTCTCTGCCACATTCTCTGAAAATCAGCACTGCTGTGAGTTTCATCCCCCAAATTCCTAGCTTGTACATACTTCCAATTATTTTCCCATTACAGCTACATCACTCTGATAACTCCTGGGATATCCTCAAACACATTCCTCTAATTTGTAGGACAAGGTGTCACGTAATTGCCAGGAGCAACAACTAATCTGCAAGGAATGAGCAGGGGTGTTGTTGTAACTGGGAGGTCAGTATTTGTGGCTCAACCCTATTCTGCACTGAGGATAATGAACAGAAAACCATCTGTTCCACTGCTCTGCTTATAGTATGGGAACTTTGAGGTTGCTGTTATGTGGGCAGTTCATATATTGTGAAGGAGTAAGCAGACTCAAGATAAAATATATTTGCAAGTGAGGGTGTTGTGTGACTTGTCACACACCTTGCAGTTGTTAGAGTGCCCAAGAGACAGCTGCCTTTGTCTTGCTAGATGGTACAGGTGGATGGGATGTGAAGAGATACTGTGATGGGAAGAGACACTGATGAGTTGCTGCCAATTATTTGAGACTTGACACACACCTCAGGCATTGGACCAGTGGTAAATGCAATGAAAGCTCAGGTTTGTTAACAGGGTGGCATTGCAGTTGGCTGCTTTGTGCTGAATGAGCGAAGCCATTCTGCATACCCCATTACAGCCATTATAACTCACTCCAAGTCCAAGTGGTGGGAAGCTCTTGCTGCATTCAGGTACAAACTGCTCCACAGCTTGTTCCATGAGCTAGTGGAGAGTGCAATCTGTGGGGACTTCTGGTCTTTAGTGTTTGCCCTGACAACATGTTCAGATAGTGCCTCAATCAACATATTCCTCCCTCTCCTCTTTCTCTCGTATTTCAGATAAAAGTTTACCTTCACCTTGTGTTCAATGACAGTCATTCCACTACTCTACCAAAAATCTTTATCCCTGTTGACATTGCAGCCTTCCAGACTCAATATCAAGTTCTCCAACTTTAGGTTACTCACTTTTTTCTTCTGTCTGCATCAGAACTGGTCATTTCTGCTGTCATCATTTTGCCTCGGTTTTACTTTTTCTATTAGCATAGTCTGGCCTACCGGGCATGTCCCATGGTCCTGCTATTAGAAACACAACACAGACAGGAAAGCATAATTTGATTCTAACTGCTATTGTAACACATTTGGTCTTACTCCATCAGAGATCCTTTGTTCTATCCATCAACATTCCTCCCCTCTGCCCCACACACACACACACACACACACACACACACACACACACACACACACACACACACCTTGTCTGCTACTGAAAATTAATTATTCTCTTTCCTAGTTCTGAGGAAGGATCTCAGACTTGAAACATTTTTCTTTCCACAGATGCTGCCTAACCTGCTGAGAGTTTCTGCCATTTTCAACTGAGTTCCCAAAAACAAACCATTAACAGGGCAGATGCCAGGCTTGTCTCTCCTGCTAAAATCCAATTTCCTGTGATGTGTGCTAGTACTTTATATGTAAATCAGTTTCAAGGGGAGGGATTAATTGCACAATGCAAGAGAATAGGCATCACCACTGTATGCTTTGAATATTTTGTACACCTTACTTGCATGGAACAATGCTACTGAAAATTGTATCATGTGTCAGAATGCCATACAACTCCATCATGTGTCACTAGCAATCTTACAGCATAATTGAATCCCATATGACATAAAATATATGTCCTGCATGGTTGAACATTATCATTGGTGTTTTGCATGGGTTCTTAAATGTCTAATGAGGCCAATGTGGAAACCACAAACTCTTCTGCATATGGGGCAGGAGGTAGCTTATGGAGCAGGTAGGTGGACAAGTTTGTGACACGGTGCATTTCTTTTGTGCAATGTAGGGCTTCTGTGTGCTCCCAATACATAGTTTTGAGATTCTCAAACACCCCAAATGTTCCTGCTCCAAGATGAGCAGTCATGGGCCAGATATTCCAAGGAATCAATGATGATTTTGCACTTCATTGAAGTACCTTTGAGCATATCCTTGAATCTTTTTCTCTGTCTGTCTAATTATTTTGTCTCACAGCAGAGTTCAGAAATGACTGACCGTTTGGGGAGTGCTGATTAATCAAATGACGTGACCAGCCCAAAATAGCTAACTGAGTGTAACTAGTGACTTGGTGCTGGGGACATTGACCTGGATGTTGACAATGATTGGAGAAAGATTGAGAAATGTGTTGGGGCAATGACATGGGTCTTCACTGAGGCTGGTTCTGCTGTAGATCCTGTGGTTAGTATCATGCCATGACAGGCATGACAGGGTAACTCAAACCTGTGGAATTCACACCTTGTGGCAAGTGGGAACTTCAGGAAGCTTTGCATGTTCTGAACACCCATCGGTTCTGGATGCGTTGTCAGCTAGAGAAGCTTGAGCTCTGGGTTTTAATGCTTGAGCAACAGCTGATGTCACTCTAGCCCTTCAGACTGAGTATTTCAGGAGACATTCATACAGCTTTAATGAGTGCAAGCAGAGAGGAACTGGATAACCCCCAAGCAGATAAAAAATAACAGGCAGATATTTCAGTAGTGAGGATAGGAACTAGAGGAAGAACAAGGTATTCAGCATATATTGTCTGTGGATGATGTTCTGAGGGCACCTTTCTCTCTAGCCATTATTTGGCTCTACATATTGATGGGAGAAAGATTTCCCTTGGAAAGGTGCAGACAGAGCACAAACCATAGTAATGTGGAGTATTCTGAATTATGTAAGAAGGGAGCTGAAAGGTCAAGTGAGTGAGTAAGGGTAGAGCAAGGAGCAACTCTGAGGGAGAAACAGTGGGGCTAAAGTTGCTGCGTATATTAGCTATGTATAAGTGTACAAATAGAGGCTCCACTTACTTCAATTCTCAGAAGAATGGTGGTTACTGATTCTGAAATTGTAATGTTTAAGTGATGAAGACAGCTTCAGTCTCTGGGAAAATGACATGCTTCCTCATGCAACTGATAGTTACATATTACTGAGCACTGAAAAAGTGACCACAGTAGCAAATATCTAGCTTCAATTTCCCTCCACAGGGCTAATAGAGATATATTCTCCCAAATAACTTTATGTTTATGCATAAGGCAGATAAGCAATGGATTGTTTTTCCCAGGATCAGTAATTGTGTCAATTTTGCCAAATCCCAGGCAGAGTTCACGTATATTTGTACTTGCATCTCCAGATTGCTTCTCAAAATTACAAGCTCCATCAATTTTGCACACAATGCAATCTGAGAACCCATTTGTCAACCAAGAATAATCATTAATCATGAGGGATTAAAGTTGATCAACTTACTGCATATGCACGAAGTAAGATCTTGGAGGTGTGTTTATTTTAATTTCGGGAGATGAGGCATTCTGCCAAATGGTTTTGATAATATGCTTGTGAAACCATCCCACAGGATCCATCGTGTCCTTCTCCCATGAGGCCTGCAGGATGTTTTATGCTGACCATTGCTTGATGGACATAGTCAGAGGTGTTTTTCTCAAAGAATTTTTCCACAAAGGACAGGCAAGGTCCAACTGAATGGAACATTGCATGGTAACAAGGCCAGGCCCATCCTTTGTAACACTGGGGACAGGTAGAACCTCAATATGTAGTGACACCTGGCGCTTGTGTACTTCAGTTCCATGCACAGCTTGATGCAGCCACACACAAAGCTGGCCAGAAATGATGAGGGCAATGTTGGGTACATTTTTGCCCCCCTTATCTGTGGACGTGCACAGTGACCTATCGGACATGCTCCATCCTCAATTTCCTGACAAAATGGAAAATGGCTCAGCTGTCATGGAGGAGAAGCGGGGATGACACATATAGCAACACCAAGAGCATCTCACATCTGATGACCAGGCTCTTGCCAATTGAGAGGGAGCACTGGTCTCACAGAGCTAATTTTTTGTTTAACCTTGTTATCTGGTCCAGACAATTTTTGTTACATGCGTCGGCCCCTCCAAACCAGATCTTCAGCACCTTCAGGTAGTCAGACTTGATGGTAAAGGGAACAATGGATTGGTGGGGCCAGTTGCCAAAGAGCATGACCCTACTCTTCCTGTGGTTGACTCTGGCCCGTGGGGCCAGCTCAAACTGGTAGCAGATGGTGATCAATCTGCACACTGACCTTAGAACCAAGCAGAAGATGGTGATGTCATCCATATACAGGGAAACTTTGATCTGAGTGCCTCCACTGCCTAGCATTGTCATCACTCTTATGCCCACATCCATCCTAATGGATTCAGCAAAGAATTCTATGCAGTCCTGCAACTATCCAAGCTCCTTAATTACCTTGGACCTGCAAGTACATTTTAATGGTGGTTAGGATACAAAGGAAACCCCCTTAAAACTCGACCAATGATATGAGAGAGGAGCAGCACTAGGTGCCACCAAGGAAGCCATTGGTCTGCTAAAGATGTGTTCAGGTGCCTGGATAATTCTGGAGCCCACTCTTCTGTGCTTGTCAGTGGGTGACTCCAGAATGATTCAGTTGTGAAGTAGTGAGGATATGAACTTGAAGAAGAACAAGGCGATCAGTACATAATGTCTATGGATGATTCCCATGGGGAGGATTTGGACAATAAAGGCTATGCCTCCATTCCTGCACCAGCCACCATTGGCCTTTGAGGCTTTAGATATTATTTTCATAACTGTAGAACTCACTTTGTCTGGGGCAATGTAGCTATCAAAAACAATGGCTACTGACTCCCAAACCTCTTCTCCACAGCCCACACTCGTACTGAAGCATTCCATGTCTACAACTAATTGCCTACTCAGTGCATCATCCCATCTTTAACCCCATTAATTCATGTCTTCTCATTTAGCAATATGCAAGTTAATAGGTGGTTTTTTAGATGGCAACTGTAATTAGGCAATACAGTGCTTATGCAAATAAGAAACATTAAGTGATTCTACAAAACAATAGAAATCCTGTTCGCCACAGGATGTAGATGAAATGTGCAGCTTTACTTACCTTTCCTGATTTGGTTAAGTCATTAAAGTACTTCCTGTGATGAATGAAGGAATGTGCCGCTGACCTCCTTTATTACTTACAGCTACAACATTTTGTTGCAGCCACAACTTTTTTGCTTCCATTGCTCTGGAAGAGTGACTCTCTCCCATTCCTCGCTGCGGCAACAGAACACTGAGCATTAACTCTTGACATAATCCATGGCCATCCTGAATTCATCAATGAACATCTCCTTCCTAACAATTCCAAACTCCTCTCTTGAATTGATTCCAAATATGCATTCAAGTCATTTTGCTTCTCATGAAACCTTAGGTCATGCACTGGAAGTGCCAAAGTAGGAAGTTAAATTGGACTGAATTGCCCTGGTGAAACTGTACATTTCAATATGCCCAGACTTTTCCATCTGATTGCTCGTGACCTCCTACATACACCCATCCCTACCATGCATCGGATCATTTGAGTTATTATATGTGCACTAAAGGCAATTTAATTCTGTGAGTGGTCAACAGGGTGAATTCCAAGAGGCTATTTCCTCTGGCTGGAGACTCTGTGGCTAAGGGTATTTTCCTAACACGAGGGATTGGGCATTCACTACAAATCATTGGAATCTTCTGTCTCAAAGAACTGTAGATATCCAGTTAGTGGCAACATTCACGGCTCATTTTTTGGATATTAGAGAAATCAAAGGATAAGGGAATTGGGAAGGAAAGTGGATGAGACACAGGATCAGCTATGAACATACTGAATAGCAAATGGGCTTGAGGGATTGTGTAGCTTACTCTTGCTGCTATCTTCTACATTTTAATTCAACAGAATATAAACTGGCAGACAATTAAAAATGAGCAGGTTGCTGTATGCTCCAAACTCAACTCTTTCTCACAATTTCCAAGTCTCAGCTGCAAGGTGGAACAGGCACATTCCTTAGAAAGATGGGGATCCATGAATTTATGCAAGTCATAATGCTATTATGTCAATAGGAATCCAATTGTCTTTTAACCATGGTCTGGGTGGAAAGTACACCACATTATTTCCTGTAATCCCATCTTGTGAACCTCAACTGAAACTTCCTACTCACCATTTACCTACAAACTGGCAGGCATCCAAGAGTTGCCTGATCTTTTGAAGCCTTAGCCAATGATGGAAAGTGTGCCAAACAGCTTTAAACTTAGACCAGCAGATAGTTTCTACTTGTCTTTCCTTCACCCTCCCAAAACCCATTCTAAGTTACCCATAAATTATCATCAATAACAACTGTCTCTAGAATATTTTAATTCCAGTCTGCATGTCTTCATAAAAATAGTGTGGAATACTGCCTAAATTCTTATTATTTACCACATATTTCAAGCGCATCAGCTCAAATATCTCTGCTGCAATCCATGGTTCAATATTTGTTCTTGATAGAACACATGCTCCATGTTATCAAATATTACATCAACTTCATCTAAGCTAAAGGCTGTAAACAGAAGAGAAACAAGGAGAAAAGACTGATCCTGATCTAAGGTAGATGAGGGTAGGGCAGTGGATGTCATCTATTTGGACTTTAGCAAGGCCTTCAACAAGGTCCTGCATGGTTGGTTAGTCTGGAATGTTAGGACCCATGGAATCCAGGGAGAGCTAGTTAGGTGGATTCAAAATTGGCTCAGAGGTAGGGAGCAGAGGGTGGTAGTTGAAGGTTGTTTCTTGGAATGAAGGCCAGTGACTAGTGATGTGACATAGGGGTCGGTGTTGGGACTCTCATTATTCGTTATTTACATCAATGATTTGGATGCGAATGCACAAGGCTTGATCAGTAAATTTGCAGAAAACATGAAATTAGGAGGTGTTGTTCATCGTGAAGAAGGTTATCGTAGATCACAGGGGATCTTGATCAGTTAGGGAAGTGGGCCATGGAGTGGCAAGTGGATTTCAATACAGATAAGTGTGAGGTGATGCATTTTGGAAAGTCAAACCAGTATAGGACTTATATTATCAATGGTAAGACACCAGGGAGTGTAATGGAACAGAGGGACCTAGAAGTACAAGTGCATAGTTCATTGAAAGCAGCTTCACAGGTAGACAGGGTGGTGAAAAAGGTATTTAGCATGCTGGCCTTCATCAGTCAGGGCACTGAGTATTAGAGTTGAGACATAATGTTGCAGTTGTATAAGTTGTTGGTGAGGCTGCACTTGAAATACTGTGTAGAGTTTTGTTCACCTTGTTATAGGAAAGACATGGTTAAACTGGAAAGAGTGCAGAAAAGACTTACGAGGATGTTGCCAGGACTAGAGGGCCTGAGTTACAGGGAGAGATTGGCCAGGCGAGGTCTTTATTCCTGAGAACGTAGGAGAACGAGGGGTGACCTTATAGAAATGTTTATAATTATGAGAGGCATAGATAAGGTGGATGGTAATAGTCTTTTCCCCAGGGTAAGGGAGACCAAAACTAGGGGGCATAGATTTAGGTTGAAGGGGAAAGATTTAAAAGGGACCCAAGGTGCAACTTTTTCATGCAGAAGGTGGTGAGTATATGGAACGAGCTGCCAGAGGAAGTGGTTGAGGCAGTTACAATAGTATCATTTAAGAAACACTTGGATAGGTACATGGAGGGGCGGGGCTTAGAGGGATATGGGCTGAACACAGGAAATTGGGACCTGTGGTCAGCATGGACTCATTGGGCCAAAGGGCCTATATCTGTGCTGTATTGCTCTATGATTCTATAAACTCAAAACTACAACTCACCAACCCATGGCTTATGCCTATTTTCACGCCCTGATTCAGTGCTACAGTACCAATAGAACCAAAATCAGAATTATCACTGACATATGACGTGAAATTTGTTGTTTTATGGCAGCAGTACAGTGCAAAGGCATAAAAGTCTATACATTACAAAAATAAATAAATAGTGCAAAAAAATGGAATATTGAAGTAGTGTTCATGGGTTCATGGATCATTCAGAAATCTGATGGCTGAAGGGAAGAAGCTGTTCCTGAATCATTGAGTTTGGGTCTTCAAGCTCCTGTACCTCCTCCCTGATGGTAGTAATGAGAACAAGGCATGTCTCGGATGGTGAAAGTCCTTAATGATGGATGCCGTTTTCTTGAGGCGCTGGCACTTGAAGATGTCCTCAGTGGTGGGGAGGGTTGTGCCCATGATGGAGCTGGCTGAGTCTATGACCCTCTGCAGCCTCTTGCGATCCTTTGCAATTGGAAGGTCCATACCAGGCTGTGATGCAACCAGTCAGAATGCTCTCCACTGTACATCTATAGAAATTTGTAAGAATCTTTGGTGACATACCAAATCTCCTCAGACTCATAACGAAGTAGAGCCCCTGGCATGCCTTCTTTGTGATATTGTATTATAAACCGCAAAGACTTTGGAAATTGAACTTCAGGTTTTAATAGCATACTTGTCTCAGGTGCAAACAATGGTTCTGACTCAATGAACAACTTGATCCAATGAAGCAATGTTGGGTTTCATGCCTCACTGCCAATGTCTGGAAGTTAAATCCTTGAGGCGTAGATGGTTAGAAGTATTGTAAGTATTGAAGCGGCCTACAGGGGAGGGGTGATCCCAATAGTACTGGAAGTGCAGAAGCAGACAACATACTTAAAAAAGGCCCTCGTGATTTTAACAACTGATACACAGCTTGGATTCCCATTGCTGCTTTGGTATATTTTAAGCCTGTTTCCTCAGTGAAACATGTTCACCATACTGTACATATGAATTTCTACCCTAATAATCCTTGATGAAAATTTTGATCTTTGACTGTATAAAGTTTCAGTATTGTAATTTTATCATAAAAACAGGTTTTTTTTAAACATCACTTATATAGCACAGATATTTTCCAAATATTTCCCACGAACAGCTTATAAATGTTTGATTAGGTTTTGCGGTATGTATTATTAATTTTCAATAAACACTGGCTACAAAACATTTAAAAAATATCCAGCAGTGGCAAGTACATATTCTGACTGTGGTCAAACTCTTAATTCTGAGCTATGTGGGATCAGGAAGCTTCATTGAGTGATGAGTAATTTTATTTTCCATGTAGAAGATGCTAATTTGTAATTTTCCAATCTATTATCAGGCTGAAATTGTGATATGTTAAAAGAAAATTCATAGCATGGAACTAAATTATGTATTAGAATGTGTTAATCCTTTGAATGACTATAGGCAACCAAACATGAAAGTTGCACATTGATGTTTGAAAGTGGTATTGAATAAAGAAATGCTGCAGGCAGTGTTTAAGGAGAACATGACCAGTGGATTACCAATCATGGTCTCATATCTATCTGAGGAAAGGTCTAATGTAACCCCAAGATACATTTGATATTCAGACCATATTTTCCTTATTACTTTCCTCTGCATCATTGTTATAAATGATTCTTAGCAACAGAAACAAAAACACACACAATAAAGAGGATTTTAAAAAGTGTGATGCATGTGTTTAGCTGCTGGTTGGGAATTTGGAGGTCAGCTGCAATGTACCATTTCATTCTAGCGTTTTATTCTAGTTGATTCAGCTGGGTGAGTGCACTCTTTGATCGAGGCGCGCTGTTAATTTCAACATGCTAATTACTCTATTAATTACAGCAAAATCAACATGAGATTTGCACTTTCACATTAGTTCTATGACAGGTATTTGCACAGGGCTTCAAACTTGAGTGTTTTTGGAAGAGCAGGTTGAACACAAATGTAGCTAGCTGTGTTTGATAATTATTGGTGGGGCATGCGCCCTTACTGCCACGCCCTCCCTATCTGTGTACCTTCTTGGCTAAGGATTATGCATGATATTATTGGCCACAGTGTAGGTCACTGACTGAGGAACTCGGGGGCTGGGGAGGCATAAGGGATGAGATATAAGCATTAGAGTAACGCTTCAAGTTGAATGGATGAATGGAAGCATTTGCTGAAGTTGACAATGAGGATTATGTGTGGCATTATTGTGCTGCAATCTGAACAGTCTCTGGGTAGTTTGAATCTGATGTCCTGCATCACCATAAATCTGCAGCAGGCAGATTGCCCATTTAACTAGAGCCCAGCCTTCAAATGTTTCCTTGTTGCCTTGGTGGATGAGTGCTCCAAAAGTCAGTTTACAAAAATAAACTCCACCTGATGTAAATTGGCCGTGGGGAAGGGAGAGAGAAGTAGTTAATACATGATTGGAAGTGGAGACAGAGATGCAGAAGGTTGCAAAGACAAATGAAAAATCTGGATAAGAACAAGCACCTCAAAGGTTTTGCTCTGTGGTTATCAGCTTTGGAACATTTTTATATACATGTGAAATTCCATGCATTGCTATTTCAACAATGATGTCAACTAATTAGGGGATACAGGAAATTGGGGCTTATTACCTGGAAAATGAAGGGAAAATAGACCAAAGATAGACATGAAACTTTCTTATAAAGTGATTTATGATAATTTCTCTACTTACTTCTCATTCTGGTGACTCTGGAAGTAAAACAAGAATCCTGCTGTGAAACAGAACTTTTCCATTCCATTGTGGCAGTCACAAGCCACCACTACAATACTTAAGAGTCAAGTTTAGGAATGTGTGGTCTTCAATTTTAGCAGAAAAGTTATTGACATTTCCAGATGCACTAACCTCAATAATTTCCATTCACTTTATGGAGACCCATATGGAAAATACAAGCCAAAAAGTTAAGGTGAAGTAAAATCTAAATTTAGAGAGTTGAAACTACATGCATGTTTCTCTTCAATGCATCTTCCTCAGTGCAGAAAGCATGGAACTAGTTCAACACGAAAATTAAAAAAAAATAGGTTTAATAATTATTTAATCCTAATCTTTAAATATTATATGAAAGCTCAAAGATTAGATCTTTGGAACAAAATAGAAAATTTTTGTTGAAACAAAATGTAGAGGTTTGATCTCAAAAGTCCATCTACTAAATGCTCTTCTCTTAAAGTTTAGAACACTTTTATTGCTCCTCCAACTAGAACAAATGACGTGGTTCAGCCACGAGCTTTTATTCACTATATTTTAATAACAATGAAATAAGGAATATTAATACATGTCCAAACATCAAAATAAGCAACTGGTATGTTTCAATCAACACGAAGTTTACATAGAAATTGATAAAATGATTGAATGGTGTCCACAAATGGGACTTGATAACTGCAGTAAGTATTTTGATAATTTGACTACGTCTGCAGGTGAGGAGATAAACCACAGTAATGTCCTCAGGGATTAAAAGCAATGGGAAAATAATAACAACAAAAAATGTTCTTAACTGTAGGTGAGGTGGTAGGCCTAAACATCAAACACTGAGCAATGATGTAATCTGATCAGTAGGAATCTGGGGGAAAAAGCTATACGATGAACAGTATTGTAGCTAACTAATTGCAAGTAATATCTGTCTGTAATCCAGGTGATGTTTCTTCCACTGTTGAAGGTGTAGAGGTCAACATGACAGCCTGAGTGGTAAGGTGGTAAACTTGTGTAAATTTCTGAGTGAATACTTTGCATTTGTCTTCATGAGAAACTAGAAATGGAAGGCATATTAAGAGGCCTAAAATGTTTAAAAATCACCAGGCCCATATAAAATATATTCCAGGTTCCTAAAAGGAGCTAAGGAGGAATTAGTCTGGGTTAGTAGTGTAATTTTTCAATGCTATAGGTGTGGTGCCAGAGAACTGAAAAATTACTCATATGGTATCCTTATTTAAAAAAAGAGAAAGGGATAGACTGAATAACTACAATCTAGCCAGTCTGGTATTGATAGTTGGCAAATTGCTGGAAAACAATTCTGAGGTATTCTGTAACTTTGCACTTGGTTTAGCATTGTTATGAAATGGGAAAGGAAGACCAGAAATAAAAATTCTACATTGGGGGGGAGAGCCAATTTTATTAAGCTGAGATATGAGTTAGCAGAAGTGGAACCGAAAAAGCTACTTTAACGTAAATTGAGCTAATCAAGGACAGTCAGCATAGATTTGCTAAGGGAAGGTTGCACCTGACTAACCTAATTGAACTTTTTGAGGAAGTAATAAGGAGTGTTGGACAAGGGTAGAGTATTTCATGTAGTCTGTATGGCTTTTAGTAAGGCATTTGAAAAAAATCCCACATGGTAAATTGATCATGAAACCAAAAGCCCATGGGGACAAAGAAGAAGTGACAAGCTGAATTAAAAGTTGGCTCAGAAAGTAAAATGTAATGGTTTGTGTGAATTTTAGTGACTGGAGGGGTGTATACAGTGGGGTTCTACATGACTCAGTACTAGGCCCCATGCTTTCTGTGGTATAAAGTATTTGGACTTAATTGCAAGGGCCTCGCTTAAGAAGCCTGCCGATTATGCCAAAGGCAACAAAGAAATTGGATCACATAGTGCTCTGTTTTTCAATGCTACTTGATCAAAAATCATTTTTATCCGGAAGAAATCACAGTTGCAACGCGAATTCACAACAATCATGAAATTTTACCGGGCACTTCTAGTGGTGATTCACTTTAGTGAACCTGATACGTTTCCAGAGTCAAGTATTCACACCTAATTATATCAGTTATAATGCAAATAAAGTTCAGCCCATACAAACAGTTTTCAACCCGTTTCTCTTTCCACAGATGCTGTTGGACAGTGAATGTTTCCAGCATTTTCTGTTTTTATTTCAGCCCATACTACCTTAAATTGGAGCTCATATCTCTAAACAATAATCATCATGCAATGGCTTAAGAACTAGGAGCACAGCATTCTACATTCTGTTTTACTCACGATTAAAAGTGACTGTGCAAAGTGGAGCAGCAACATTTGGGATGGTATTGAGGGTCTCACTGCCAATCATTGGGAGCACACAGTTAGAGTAAGACCTTTTTTACTTACATACTCAAGTCCTCTTACAACACATACCGACATTCACTTTATCTTTCCAATTGCCTCTTCGACCTGCAGGTTAACTTTCAGTGGCTAGTGTACAAGGACAGCCAAGACACACTGAACATCAACATTTCCCAGTTTCTCATCATTTAAAAAATGCTCAGCATTTCTCTTTTTTTTAGCCAAAGTGGATAATCATTTTGTTTTCCATATTATCTCTATCTGATATACTGTTGCCCACTCACTCAGATAATCTATATCCCCTTGAAGCCTCTTTACATCTTCAGCACTACTCATATTCCCACTTGGTTGTCATAAGCAAACTTGGAAATGTTACATTTCATCCTCTCTCCCAAATCATTGATATGGATTGTGAATAATTGATGCCCAAGCACCAATCCCTTTGGTAGCCCACGAGTCACAGCCTCCCAACCTGAGGACACCTTTATTCCTACTCTGTTTTCTGTCACCTAACCAATTCTCAATCCACACCAGTATGTTACACCCAATTCCACGTGCTCTAACCTTGTTCACTCAGTTAAGTGAAGTACCCATATTGTATGAAAGTGCACATGACCATTTAATAATTGATCATACCATCTGATATGACATTTGACACATTATTATACCAGACACTGCTATTAGTTGAGAGTTGACTGTCTTTAATGGAAGATGTTATGTTGATAGCTCTACCTTTGTTATTTGCCTTGGTAATGAGCAGCACTAAAGAAACAATGGTGCCATTTATCAAAAAACACAGAGGTGTTAACGCAAGGCATTTAAGTATTTGATTCAGTGATACATTCATTAATTTTATACATCTTTTTTATAACATAGACCATTCAGTCCATCATGTCCATGTTAGCTCCAAACAGAACATTCCCATCAGCTCCGATCATCATTTCCCTGTGGCCCTACATGTTATTCTCTGAGTACATAAGCAAAGATGTGGTGTAGCTGTGGTAGATTGGTAGAGATCCTTGGTCTGGTGGAAGTTAACTGTGAGGCTCATCCTCCTGTATGCTTCAGAGAATGAGGTAACAATATTCTACAGTTCGGCCACTGAGGGTGTACAAACACACGGGTTGTCTGCACACTGTAGCTTGACTACTGAGGTTCAGGTGACCTTAGTTCTGGAATGTAGTTTGCTTAGGCTAAATAATTTGCTATTAGTACTGAAGACTGACTTCACTCCCACAGGATGTTTGTTGGAGGTGAGGTGCAACATTGCAAGGAGAAATATTGAATAAAGTGTTGGGGCAATGACTCAACCTTGTTTGACATTGGTTCAGTTGTAGACCAGTTGATTAGTATCAGGGCTTGCATGCCAATATAGAGCAAATATAAGATGGAAATGAATTTCTATGGATAGCTGAATTGGAGGCAGGTCCCTCCTCAATGATATAGGGCCTTCGTGAGAACCTACCAAGAGTATTGTGTACAATTTTGGCATCCTTTCTTGCTATAAAAGGAGTACAGCTAAGGTTCATCAGACTGGTTCCTGGGTTAGCAGGTCTGTCAGAAGAGATTGAGTAGACTAGGCCTCTATTTTCTACAGCTCAGAAGAATGAAAGATGACCTGACTGAAGTGTATAAAATTCTTACAGGGCTCGACATGGCTGAGGATGTTTCTTCTGGCTGAGGAATCTTGTTTATATTTTCAGACATCAGAAGCCATTCAGCGCATTAAGTCCCTTTTGTCTTATTCTCTCTATTTCTCACACGTCCATTACCTCCCTTTTTTTATGCTTTTTGCAATTAACTTTCACTAAGGGGCAATGTACAACCACCAATTAACCCAC
The DNA here is from genome assembly GCF_009764475.1 of Pristis pectinata. Taxonomy (NCBI): domain Eukaryota; kingdom Metazoa; phylum Chordata; class Chondrichthyes; order Rhinopristiformes; family Pristidae; genus Pristis; species Pristis pectinata. The sequence continues at coordinate 118,805,385 of NC_067406.1, forward strand.
GAGTGGATCTTTAGGATGTGGGAGGAAAGTGGAGCACCTGGAGGAAACTCGTGTTCATGGAGAAAATGTGCGAACTCCACATCAAAAACTCAAGGGCAGGATTGCACCTGGGTCCCTAGAGCTGTGAGGCATTAGTGATAACTGTTGTGCCACTGTGCTGCCCACAACTAGTGCATCACAGTATCAAGAGATAGGCCATTTAGGATTGAAAAGAGAAGTGCCTTCACTCATAAGATATTGTACTTTGGAACTCTCCACCCTGATGGACTGGGGATGCTCAGTGATTGATTGCAATTAAAGCAAGGATTGACAGATTTACAGATATTAGAGGAATCAAGGAATCTGAGGATATGGCAAGTAAATGGTGTTGAGGTACAGGAATGGCACTAATCTTTTTGAATGTGGAACAGGGACAAGGGACCATATGGCTTATTTCTGCTCCTATTTTTTGTGTGTTAAATACAGTTTTCACCCATGTTACAAAGGGTTTGCATTCCTAGAAAACCATCCATAATCAAGATTTTCTGCAACATGGATCCTTTTTTCCCCAAATTGAATCCCTCGTTATAACTGGAGATGTCTTGCTACGGGAAGTTTTCTTCTCAACAGTAATGCCCTCACGGTGCGTGGTCTATAGGCAAGGGAATTCTGATTGTAACAAACCTTTCTCCTCTGCCAAGAAATACATTGTTTGATAAAGTATTGTTGTACAAGTATCAATAGAAGAGATTGCCTTCTCAGTTTCCAGAGCAAATCTCTTAAGTGGCCTTGCACCGAGAACTGGCAGCCTGCGATCACTGGTCTTGGTAAACTAGTTCAGTTCTCCATATACATTTGTGTTTATCTTTTTTGGCAAAAATTCCATAAAAGCAGATTTTAATTTTGTATCTCAATTTTCTTGGTAGTGATTTGTGAACCTATAAGAGCTGACTTCTATCACCCAATCTACCGTGATCAGGGGTACACTGTATTCAGCAGGTCAGGCAGCATCTATTAAGAGAGAACCCGAGTTAATACTTCAGGTCAATGACCTTTTGTCAAGACAGAAAGTTTAGAAATCAAGCATGTTTTAAATTGCAGAGAAACCGGAGAGAACAATGGGAATGTCCGTGATAGGGTAGAGACCGAGAGCAAAAAGATAACACAGATTGGGGCTGACTGACAATGAGTATCAAAGGTTTGTTAATGATAGCTGACCTATTTAGAGTAGGTGTAAATGGAGAGAAAGCACAGGAACAAAAGAATAAAATAAAGATGCTGGATCTGTTAGGTACAGAGCATAGCAGCTGCTGCAATTCTGAAATAAAGGAGACTGTGGGGAATATCCAGTAAATCAGGCAGCATCTGTGCTGAGATACGTAAGAATTGGCCAGGATTAGAAAGCAAAAAAGAAATCTGCAACTGCTGCAAATCTGAAACAAAAATAGAACATGCTAGAAATACACAGCAATGTAGGCAATATTCAAAGAAAGACTAACAGAGCTAACACCCTAGGACTATGACCACTCCCCCCATCTCCAAAAGGTCATTGAACCGAAATGCTAACCCTCTCCCCACAGATGCTGCCTGATGTTCCCCCCTCCCCCTGCCCTAGAACTCCCAGTATTCTCTTCTTCCACCAGAAACGGCCAGTGCCAATACAAAATGGAAATACTGATTATCAGAAATTATTGAATCAGATCTCAGTGAGTGCCTCACTGGAAAGCCTTAGCCTCCAGGCATATACTAAAACTATCAGAATTAAAACAATAAATTGAGCTAGCATTTGTGTGTATTATGGATATGTTAATGATTGCAGGTGTCATCAGTAATATTTTGCAGGCAATCCTTTCTTGTCATGCTGCTGGGAACACCTGAATAAACAGCTGTGTTCTGTGTAAGTAGTTGAGACCTCCATAACCATTGAACTCATCACAGCTGCAGATACTACTCTGGCAACAAAGGTAGGATATAGCTTTAACCCAAGTCACAGAGCAGAAAGCTTGCAAATAAAAGCAGGTAAAAATAAAAATGGGAGGCCAAGAATCAGACACAGACAGCAGAAGGTTGGGAAGCTACAGTATGATGCAGGAGATTTTGCAGGCATACCTAGAGGGGATGGAATTGGTTTATCATGAAAATAATGTAAAAGAAGTAATGGGAGCAAGTAATCACAAATCAAACAAAGTGATTCACGAGTGAAAAACGACATTCTTTTGGACAAGATTGGTCCATATACCAATGCCACATTAATTGATTTATTAGCACCATGTAAAGGTAGATGATCTATTCAGTGAAACTGTTGAGTAATTGTAAACAAACAAGATGCTGGAGGAACTCAGCAGGTCAGGAGGCATCTGTCAAAGGAAATGGACAGTCCATGTTTCAGGTCGAGACCCTTCATCTGGACTGAAAGATAAAGGGAAGATAGCCAGCATAAAGAGGTGAAGGAAGGGGTGGAGCAAAAGCTGGCAAGTGAGAGGTGGAGCCAGGTGAGGGGGGTGATAGGCAGATGGAGGAGGAAAGAATGAAAATAGTGACAGAGGCTGGGAGGAGGCAACAAAGGGTTGTGGATGATGGAATCTGAAAGGAAATTAAGTTGAAGCATGGAACCAAATAAGGGAGGTGGGGAGGGCAGATGGAGGGAGTGGCAGAGGGGAAGGAAACAGGATGATGGGGTGGGTGGTGGGGTTGATGCAGAAGGAACTGGGTAGATCAGGAGAGAGAAAAAAGAGACAGAAGGGAAGCAGTTTACAAATTCCACAGCCAATTTGACCCAGTGCCCTCAGAAATCTTCAGGAGTTTTAAATTTAAGATTTAGTCAGAGCCAGGAAAAGTGATCAGAGACGATACTGCTGAAGAACCTGGCAAGGTATTGCAACATCAGGACTTTTTTCTTGTGCCTTACAAGAGCAATTTGTGCAAGTTCATCGTCAATGTGCAATACGACAAAGTTGTTCAACACCCAAGAGCTCTGATTCAACAAAACATGCACAATTATCACCATCATGAAAATGCCATCCAAAAATACAAGAGATTTTTATTTCAGGCAGAATGTAAAAGTTCATATGGAGGTTGAGGGTGAAGGTGTTGGCAGTAGGTGTGATAATGGTGGAGTTCTCTTTTTTAAGCATCGGTCAGGTGGGCACAAAGAACAGGTTTGATGGTCAAACCCTTTGCCACCATTGCCATGGCAACTGCCCAGTGCCACTAAATTATTCCAAGCAGGTAATTGTTTCAGGTATAATAAAATGAGATGCATAGCAGTCATCTGTAAAAACAGACATGGCATATTATTAACAGAAAGCAGCAGCTCCCAATTGTCTAGATGCCAAAGGAAATAAGTCTATCAGCCAAGGGCAGAGAGGCATCTGCACAACATGAGGATTGTGAATAACTCTTCCCAGAGAGGATCCTTGCCACTGATGTTGGCAGCAGAGGGAACGGTAGGGGTTTTAGAACAATTCAATTATGGGGAGAGATGTGTATAGCCAGCTGTTTAGTGAGATTCCATTGACCAAGCACATGATGGATCTCTGCACATACATAGATAAACCAATAAAGATGACAAGGCAGATCATAAGCCTTGTGACCATGATGGTCATTAATTTAAACTACTGCTATGACAAATCTTACCCACCTGTCAACATCCCAGGCCAAGATTTAATGCAAGTATTAGGTGTCACAGCTGCAAATGCATGGCAGACTAGTTCAGTGACTCTTACATTGGTATCAAAGGACACAAGGCATATGCTCGTATCCATAAAGATGCAAAGCCAATCTGCTGCTGACCTAGATTGGTCACGCACCTCTTCAAAACATAGGTGAAGACAGAATTGAATTAAACAGAGTACTAGTAAAGCTGCAACATAGAGACTGAGCTAGACCAATAGTAGTGGTCCCAAGGTCGACAGGAAGGTTTGCCTCTGCAGTACTTGCAAGGTAGTCCTAAACACAAACGTTTGCTGTACCTGTTAGTGTGCAGGTATAGCAAACTCTTAGGAAAGCTAATGTTGACCTTCATTACAAGGGTTCTAAAGTATAAAGGTGGGGAAGTTTTAATGCAATTTTACAGTCCTCTGGTGACACCATATATAGCTTTCCTATCTCACGATAGGAAGTGAAGTGCAGTGAAGATTCACTAAGTTGACATATGATCATTTAGTATACACTCAATGGAATATAGATGAATGAGAGCTGATCTTACAGAAACTTGTAAGATCTTGAGTGAGTTTGACAGAATGGATACTGAGGAGTTTCTCCTGCTGTGGATATCTCGAGCTAGTAGACAGTTTCAGAATAAGAAGTCACCCATTTCAGATGAAAATGAGGAGGAATTTGTCTTCTCATGACAGAAATAAATCTTTGTAATTCTGTACCCCAGACAATAGTGGGGGTAGCATCATTGGATATATTCAAGGCAGAGACTGACAGATAGTGAAACACAAAGGAATCAAGTGATTTGGGAGAGAGCAGGAAAGTGGTACTGAGGATAAAATTGGATCAGCCATGGCCTTGGTGAATGGTGGAGCATGCTGGAATGGCCAACTAGCTTTCCCCATCTTATGCTCTTAAAAAATCTGGTTGAGATTTCCACAAAACCAAGCAAACTCACTCTCCATTACCTAGACTATACTTCCTTCCACCCTATCTCTTATAAGGACAGCATTCCTGTCTCTGGTTCTTCATCTGTTCTTAAGATGAAGCCTTCCATTCCAGGACATCTGAGATGATCTCCTTTTTCAGAAAACAAGGGTTCCTGCCCTGTGGTTGATGGAGTACTCACCTGCATCTCCTCCATTTCCCGCACTCTGCCCTTACCCAATTCCCACCCAGGTGGAACAGGGATAGAGCTCCCCTGGTCCTTAGCTATCACCCCACCAGCCTACGCATCCAGAACATCATCCTTTAACATTTCTGTCAGCTGCAATGCTATCCCACCACTGGTCACATCTTCCCCTCCCCACCCCTTTCTGCTTTTCACAGGGACCACTCTCTTCATATCTCCCTGGTTCACTCATCCTTCTCCCCTCCCTAGGCAGTTTTCCCTGCAACCATAGGAGGAGTAACATATGTCCCTACACCTCCTTCCTCATCACCATCCCAGGCACTAAACGGCCTATCCAGGTGAGGCAGAGATTCACTTGCACCTTTTCCAATCTTGTTTGTTGTGTTCAGTGCTCCTGACGTGGCCTCTTCTACATTGATGAGACCAAGTGCCGATTAGGTGACTGCTTCATTGAGCATCTGTGCTCCATCCGCTATGGCTATCTGGAACTGCTGATTGCTAGCCATTTTAATTCCCCTCTCCATTTCCACACTGACCCATCTGTCCTCACCTTCTCTACTGCCAGGGTGAGGCTAAATGCAAACTAGAGGAACAGTACCTCATATTCCGCTTGGTAGTCTACAACCCAACAGCATGAACATTGAACTCTCTAATTTCAGGTAACTTGTTCCCCATCCTATTTTTGCTCTCCCCTCCTGATCTACCCAGTTCCTGCTACACCCACCACATTTATTTCCCCTCCTCCACCCACTCCATTTACCCATCACCCACACCTACTGGGTGCTCACCCCACCTCCCTTATTTGGTTCCATGTTCCACCTTCCTTTCCTATCAGAGCCCATCATCTGCAGCTCTTTGATGGTTCCACCCATCACCTTCCAATCTTTTGTCACTATTTCCACCCTTCCCTCCTCTATCTGCCTATCACCCCTCCTCACCTGGATCCACCTTTCACTTGCCAGCTCTTGCTCCACCCCTTTCCCTCACCTCTTTATGCTGGCTATCTTCCCTCTAACTTTCAGTCCAGATGAAACGTCTCGACCTGAAACGTCGACTTTCCATTTTCCTCCACAGATGCTGCCTGACCTGCTGACTTCCTCCAGCAGTTTGTTTTTTTGCTCACTTGCAGTGTTGGATTCTGCCTTTTTTTTAACCTAATAATAAATTGATAACATCTGAAAAACGTGAAGATGCCTTTCATTTCAAATTCTATCCAAACATCAGTCACATCAAAAGTACTTGTAAACGCCTTGCGTGGCCTGAAGTAAGCACAGGAGTACAGCGTATAATGTGACATATACTCGCATCAACTCCGATTAAACACTGGAGGACGCTGTTGTATCGCGCACGATCAATTCTCAGTTTGCGATTTGCTCCATTAACAGAAAGAAATGCTGCAGCGAAAGGCTCAGGATATTTTTGGCAATATGGTACTTTTAAGTTTCGGAAAGTTGCTGGCGCTGCTGCTTTATAAAACTTAAATTCTTTAACTGGATTAAAATGGTTTTCAGTGGTCAACGTCTGCTCTCTGTAAAACTTCGCCACACGGTATTGAACTCGCTCTTATTATTTACTGGAGTTCAACTTATTTTCTCTCTTATTTACATAGTATATTTTGCAAAATTAAAATTGGCTAGCATGTTAGTTATTTATCAAGTAAGTAGTAAAGAGGTGACAGCTGAAAACAAATCTGATTGAATGGCTGCAATGGGTCCAGTCAGGCTGAGAGTTTGACATTCTTCGCTTGAAAAACTATGTGGAACACGTAACGGTCCGGCTCACATTCAGCGCTCTATCTACCAGTATTTTCAACACACAGAAGTTGATCAGAGTGAAAAGGCATGGAATTTAAATTGGATATCAGTACATAGCGGCAAATTTAACTTTCACTTTAAATACGTCACCACCCCCTGCGAAACACATCGCCCGCAACCCATTGCCACATAAACCAGAGCCGCAAATCCTTCAGTTATTCCTGTAACCAGCTAACGGTTCCAATGCACGGCCCCATTAACCACGCCCCCCTTCTCCTCATTCTCGGCCCTCACCTTACATCACATGTTGGCTGCTGGCTCAACCTACATTCCCGGGAGGGGGGGGGGACCCGCCGCCACTCATTGTGATTGACGGCAGCATTGCCCGCAGGGGGACGAACACAATTTGGGAAGGGGGGAGCGGTGGGATGCAAGTACGAACCAATGGTCAGAGCGGCAGTGGCAGATTGAGGGGCGGGCGGAGTCTTTCCTGTGCTGTGGAGTTTGGTTGTGTTGGGAGAGAGTGGAAGAGAGCAAGATCCCGGGGAATGACCAAAGCGAGTCATGTCTTTATTGGTGCCGGAGCGAAAGCGGCAGTGCGCTGAAACTGTATCTGAACACTCTCTCCCACAGCAATCTGCAAGTTAGGACATAACGGGGGGATAAAAACGGTATTACAAAGTTGGAGTGTATCAACCAAAAGTTTACAGGAACTTTATGAAAACGCCTAAAGCAGCTTTGAAAAACTTTCTGAAGAGAAGCGGTTGAAGAAACACAAACTAGTTTTTCTTTTCTATAAATCGTGGAGACGGTGCTCGTTTACAAGGTACTCCAACGGTGCCTTTGCTAGGATTAGCCCCTAGGTTCGCTCAGATTTGATGCATTTTGGAAAAGCTATATCTTGCTGGAAAGGTGATCTGAGAACACTCCTGTACCATGGTACCGTTAGGTAGAAGCTTCAATCTTCTCGCCGTCTTGCTGGTGCTTCTGAGCTTTTGCTGGGATGCCGCGTCCAACCAACTCCGCCAAGTGTTTCAGATCGAGGAGGAGCTGCCGCCCGAGACCCTGGTGGGCACCATACTCACCAAGCCCGACTTCACCTACCGTTTCAGCGAGAACCACGCGTTGTTCGCCATCAACGCCACCACAGGTGTCATCTGCACCACATCGGTGATCGATCGCGAAACCTTGCCCAGCGACGTGATTAACATCGTGGTGTTGTCCAGCCAGCCCACCTACCCCACCGAGGTCCGCATCATCGTGCTGGATGTCAACGACAACGCGCCCGTCTTCCCCGAACCCAGCATCGTGGTGAGCTTCAGGGAGGATCCCAGCGGCGGGCGGCAGGTGATCCTGGACACCGCCACCGACGCGGACATCGGCTCCAACGGGGTGGACCACCGCTCCTACCGCATCGTGCAGGGCAACGAGGAAGGGAAATTCCGCTTGGACATCACGGTCAACCCGAGCGGGGAAGGCGCCTTCCTGCACCTGGTGTCGACCGACGGGCTGGACAGAGAAACGGAGCCTTTCTACCAGCTGCTGGTGGAAGTGGAAGACCGCGGGCAGCCCAAGAGGTTTGGCTACCTGCAGGTCAATGTCACCATTCAGGACACCAACGACAACTCGCCGCGCTTCTCGCAAGCTCACTACCAGGCCAGCATTTACGAGAGTGTGCCCGTTGGCTCCAGCGTGCTGCAGGTGACGGCCAGCGACCTGGACCAGGCGGCCAACGCCGACCTGGTGTACTCGGTGGACGAGGGCAGCCCCTTCCACATGGAGCCGCTGACCGGGGTGCTCACCGTCAAGGAGGAGCTGGACTACGAGACGAGGAAGGAGTACTCGCTGGTGATCCGGGCCAGCGACGGCGGCAGCCCCTCGCTGAGCGGCCGCACCGAGGCCACGGTCAAGCTGCTGGACGTCAACGACAACGACCCGCTGGTGAAGTTCCGCTACCTGCCGGCCAGCTCCCGGTTCGCGGCGGTGGACGAGAACGCACCGATCGGCACGGTGGTGGCGCTGCTGACGGTGAGCGACGCCGACTCATCGGCCAACGGCAACATCTCCGTCTCCATCCTGGCGGGCAACGAGCAGCTGCACTTCTCGGTGCAGCGGTCGCCGGTGCCGGGACTCAGCCTGATCAAAGTGGCCAGCGCCCTGGACCGGGAGCGCATCCCGGCCTACAACCTGACCGTGTCGGTGTGCGACCACGGCCTGCCGCTCGGCCGCTCCTCGCTCGCCAGCCTGCTCATCTTCATCAACGACATCAACGACCACCCGCCCGTCTTCGAGCGGCCGCTCTACCAGGTGCAGGTGGCCGAGGACGTGCCGCTCGGCAGCTATATCGGTGGCCTGAGGGCGACCGACGGCGACTCGGGCCTCAACGCGCAGCTCCGCTACTCGGTGGTGTCCGGCAACCGGCTGGGCTGGTTCAACATCAGCGAGGAGAGCGGCCTCATCACCAGCGCCGCCGCCCTCGACCGGGAGACGGCGGCTGAGCTCCGGCTCAACATCAGCGCCCGCGACCAGGGCCTGCAGCCGCGTACCTCCTACACCACCCTCAGCATCACCATCGGCGACGTCAACGACCAGGCGCCTACCTTCACCCGGCCCTCCTACCGCTCGGCCATCGCCGAGCACTCGCCGCCGGGCACGCCGCTGGCCGCCCTCACCGCCGTCGACAAGGATCTGGGCGCCAACGGCACCGTGCGATACCTGCTGGCCCCCGACACCCCGCCCGCTTACCGGCAACTCTTCCGCCTCGACCCGGTGTCCGGCCTCCTCACCTGCCTCACCGAGCTGGACCGGGAGCAGCAGGCCGACTACGTCTTGTGGGTGCAAGCCCGGGATAAGGGCGAGCCGCCACTCTCCTCGGTGGCCCGGGTCAACATCACGCTGCTGGACATCAACGACAACAGCCCGACCTTCTACCCGCTGCAGTACTTCGCCAACATTAAGGAGAACGAGCCTCCCGGCGCCTACATCACCACCGTGTCGGCTGCCGACCCGGATCTGGGCAGCAACGGGACGGTCAGCTACACCATCACGGCGGGAGATACCTCCAGGTTCCAGATCAACCACCACACGGGGGTCATCTCCACCAGGCTTTCACTGGACCGAGAGGAGAGGACAGCTTATCAACTGCAGGTTAGACCATTTGTAGCGAAATACATTGTTTTCACTTAGCATGCGGCATAAATACATAACTACAACAAAGTAGCGACTCAATAGTACACACTGTTGAGTGGAAGCGTGAGGAGGAGCTGAAATCCTCCCGGGCTGCTGTTAACAGACGTCCCAACGTTAAAAGCCTTGTTTCAGGGACATGCTGCCACAGCTGTTGTTCCTCCCCCATTACTTTTGGAAGCGCTCCAAACACATTTTCAAGGTATGCTTCTTGAGCATGTGCAGATGACTTTTTCACAATTTTCCATGGAGATTGGCCCTAATCAGCCATTGAAGTTTGCACTGTGCGTTACATGTTGTGCCAGAAACTGCTTCAGTTAGAGATAAAATTGATCTAGTTGGAGATGAAGGGTCTTGGAAAATTAATGATGACTTCTGTGTTATAACCTTATTTTGAAGAAACCGTTATGTCTTAGCTATTTTGCTGGTAATGATTCTTTTATCAGTGATCTTTTCATCTATCATTCATGTTCAATCCTTCACAAGAAGCTGGATGGCTGGATCTCTGATTCCCACACCCTTGTTGGAGGGAGGTATCTTAGTGAGTTTATGAGTCACTGATCCTGGCAATCTGCAAGGAGCATATTAATATAACAATGAGCCATGAAGACTGAGAGATACAACACGGAAACAGGCCTTTTGGCCCATCAAGTCTGTGCTGACCATCAACCACCCACTTACATTAAACCTACATTAATTCCATATTTTGTTCTCCCCACATTCTCACCAACTCTCTCCAAATTCTTTCACTTGCCTACACACTAAGGGCAATTTACAGTGGCCAATTAACCTATCACGTGACAGACAGCAGCTGAGGTCAGGATTGAACCAAGTATTTGGTACCAGGCACCGGCTCGACTATTTGTGTCACTGTGCCAGTCTAAATATTCTGTACCTCAGCTAATGAAGGTAAGTATCCCATACCCCTTCTTCACTACATTACCTTACTTGTCCGGCCACCTTCAGGGATCCTTGGATTTCTATACTGATGACCCTTTGCTCTTCGTACTCCCTTAAGGATGTTTATTAATAAAATCTTCACATTAAACTACAGTTAAGATCAACAACATGACACATGCATGTCATTCGTTCCTCAATGGCGACCCTGGATTACATACTATCTTATGTTAAGCAACAGCCTGTTTCCAGACCACCTCTAATGCTGATTATGGGCCATTCACCAGGAAACATCCTACTGGGTTATGATTTGCTAAGTTTCCCAGACCTTCCACAGAGCGTGGAGAGTCTCCAATCAGCGTCTTTCATCTAGAATGACCAAGAATGGGTGCTCAAAAAAAATTAATGAAACTCATTGATAAATTCTAAGCATTTGGTGGTTACTTAATATTTTCCTTCACTTGTCTATTCCCACTACATTATTCCCAGAATGCAATTCCACAAACAGTGATGGCCATTTGGCATCTTATCCAAATAGCAAATTTTCCTGATTCAGGTTTGAACAATATTGGCCTGGAATTGAGATCTGCCCAGGAGGGAATTTAACAGCAGGAGTCCTCTAAATAATGTCACTGCCCTTAGGAGCTTTTCAGGTGGGAACCTTTCCAGAATGCAAACACTTGAGTGCAATTGGGCAGAAAATCATTGTGGAATCAGAGAAAGAGTACCCAGGTCAAGGGAGGAAGTTGAGATTCTGTGGAATGTCTTCTTTGGAGGGGGTTGGATTTCAGGTTGTGGAACATAGACTCAGCTCGCAGGGCAAGAGGTCTGGTCCTAATTGTGGCACTGCAGAGGATTCTAGAGGTGGGGTTCTGATTGAAATGGAGATGGCAGCGTAGGAGATTCAGATGGTTATTTAGGTGTGTGTGCATGTGTGTATTTGTAGCTTCTTGGTTTTGGTGTTTCTGGCCCACAAGTTTCATTATCAAGATATTTACCAAACATATTCAGTCCTCTTCATCATCTTTCATCTGGCAGGTTTCCCAAGGAATGGGAAATGCTGTAGCTTGTGGTTTTAAAAAAAGAGACCATTAAAATGAAGAAAAGCAGCCTTTTTGTAACATTTGAGACCAACTTGTTTCCTGGGAGTAAATCGGCTGCATAATACTCTTCCTGCTGCCATTAAAACAAAATATTAATTTGAGGTACTTTAAGTTCCCACTTCAGATTTTTTTGTAATTTATCCACGGACATGACCCCAGTCCACCAGGTTTTTGGGACGCAAGATTTAGACCACTGTTTCCAATTGTGTTGCCTTAACTGTTGGCCAACTGAGATTAGTTAATTCAGCACAGGCAAGGGATCATAACTCAGTAACAAAGAACACACTGCACTTCTTGAAAGTCACAGGGTGATGATAACTTTTTTTTCACATATGAGAAAGTGAAATAGGACTGTGATTTATTTTCACACTATGCTAAATCCACATCAGGATCTAATTATAATATACCAGACTTGATGTTCCTTCAATTTTACAAAGCAGGGTTTTTTAATATAAAGTCATTGTTATGCAGTCCTGTTGAACAAGTTCTTAATTACGACAGATTTAACAGTTGCTATTCCAATTGCAGTAATGTGTAACTAAATATTTATTTCCTAGAGAGGAAACCTTTTAATAGATTGTCAGTGTGCTATGGTAGAGAAAGGACATAAACATGATTCCTCGTAATCTACTGAGTTCCTGAATCCAGGTGCCATGGTTGCATGGAAACATAGAGGTGAAATGAGGCACTGTCTCACATGGAGACTAAAAGGATTTTTAAGACAAAGCTTTGAAGTTTCCAACAAATAGAAAGGGGTGATGTTTGTGGAGAGTCAGCTCATCTTTGTTAGCTGAAGGCAATTCCATTGTACAGAAAGGACTGCATTAACAGGTAAAGGAAATATATAATTTCATGCCACCAAAAAGTAAATGATGATAATAAGCATAATTTTACCTTATATTTTCCTTAGTCCACACTCTGAACTCATGTAAAATCACAACACAATGTGTAATTATGTATCTAAAGATGTACAAAAATATTATGAAATGCAAAGTCATTGCAAATGCAAATATCATGAAATCCAATGAAGAAGTTGAACCTCAATGCATTTTCTAAGTTCTTGAGTATAATGATTCAGGCAAAGCACTTGTTCAATTCATAATCCAAATTTCTGTAAGTTAATTGTTGAGTCTTTTCATATTGTTAGTAATATTTAATGCATTCTATCTTGCATTAATGGTTTTTAAAGTTGAATCAATATATTCAGCTTGAGGAATGATGACAACATAAATGCAAAGTATTAGGAAATACTTGATCTAAGAGTTTTGGAAGACTTGGCTACTGAACTTTGAGACTAACTTCATAATATCACTAAATGCTCAAAATTGGTATAAAAAGTCTTCAGTGGTGAAATAAGGAATACATTTATTAAAATGATTATCAAATAAACTTAAAACTAATGCATTTGGACATTCCATCTTCACATTGCATACTGAACTCCAAAGCCTGGATCTACATAGTCCTTAAGATTTTCCAGAAGGGAAAGAGGCAGGACACTGGTTTTCACTTTGGTGAAAAAGTCAGTGTGTAAACAAAGTGATTTGTTTTTAGAAAACCTGACAACCAAGTGAATAAATGATAAAAAAACATTTTCTTTGTTTTTAAAATTGAAATTATTCTTTTGTCTAACTTGTCTGGAACCTCTATTGTCATCAGTTACTGTGATCACATGGTACAGGTCTTGAGCTTCCAGTCCATTGTATAATTAAGCTGGGTTGGACTGATTATTTTCCTATCTTGTTCTAATGTGAGTACCCATGTAAATTGTAGTCACTGAAATGTTATGCATGATTCCATGATTCAAATTATGTAGAGAAATTTGTTCCCGATCAACAAAATAATCATATTGTTTGTTGTAAGAAAAAATACTTTATATGGACAAAAAATGGCTAGAAACACTCAGCAGGACAGGCAATCCCTGTGGAAAGAGAAATTACATTAATGTTTTGGTTCAGTGCTCCTCCTCAGAACGAGGGAAGAGAGAAAGCAAGATAGTTTTAAATTGCAGAGAGGGTGGGGGAGGAAGGAAGGGATGAATAGGTCAAAGGAAGCATCTCTGATAGGGTGAGGCCAGGATTGCCGTGGTTCTAAGATGTTGATGAAGGGTTGTGATTTACAGATTAATGAGGGCAGTTAAAGAGAGAGAGAAAAAAACAAAGAAACATGTGAAGGATGTGAAATGCAGGTTAAAGTGGCAGGAGGTGCCAAGCAGATCATGTAGTATTAATAGTGAGAGAAAAGCTGAGTCATTATTACAGATGGTTAACCAACAATAGAGCCAGCCAGTTCAGATGCAAATAGAGAAAGCAATTTACCTGCAATTGTTGAATTTGATATTGAATTTTGAAGGCTGCAAAACCCCAGACAGAAAATGAGATACTGTTTCCCAAGCTTCCATTGGGCCTCATTGGAACAATGTAGGAAGCAGAGTGGGTTTGTGATGTGATGTGCAAGTGGAAGCTCAGGTGGACTGACTAAAGGTGCTCTGCAAAGCGGTCATGCAAGCAATGTTTGTTTTTTCCCGGAGGCTGCATCATGAGCATTGAATACAAAACACCAGATTAGTAGCAGTGCAAACGAATCACTACTTCACCTGGAAGGGCTGTTTAGTTTCTTAGATAGCGGGAGGGAAATCAGGAAGTCACAAAGGGCATGATCCCTTCAGAATGCTGGGAGGGGAGGGAAAGGTGTGTCTCGTAGTGAAATCTCTTTGAAGGTAGCTGAAATTAGGAAGGATGATCCATTAAATGTGGAGTCTGCTGGGGACCAAGGGACCTTGTTATGTTCAGGAGGAAAGGAGGTGAGAACAGAGTTGCGGAAAATAGATGAGGCATGGTCAAGAGCTCTAACAACTCAGGTGGAGGAGGAGTCACAGATAAAGAAAAGGGAAGACATATCAGAGATACCTGTGGGGAAAGACTCCTCATCAGAGCTGATATGATGGAGACAGAGAAACTGAGAGAATTAAATGGAGTCCTTTCAGGAAGTGGGGTGGGTGATAGTAATAGTCAAGATAGCTGTGAAAGTCTGTGGGCTTGTAATGGATAGGTGTTGTGCTGGTTGGGACTAGGAAATTGGGAACTGTCAATGGTGGAGGGCATCAGAGGTGCATGGAAAGAAGTGGGAGGAGACTGGACCAGGGAGAAAGGATAGAGTCATGGTAGGAAGAAATAAGTTTAGTGGGGCAATTGGTTAGCCTGAATTGTTCTTATTTTGAATCTTGGGCAGGTAGAAGTGGGTTGTATGGGGTTGGGAAGCCATAGTGCTAGAGGCTGTGGATGGAAGAACTCCCACAGAAATGAAGTCTGTGACTGTCAGGAAAGACAATGGTCTGATATTCAATGGCGGGGCTGTGGCTGCGGAGCTCCAGGAATCTGAAGTTTTTAGGTTTTCAAACACTTTATATGAAGATCACTGGGTATATATTTTTCTCCCTTCCACTCTTCTGCTGCGTACTTCTTTGCTCTCCTTTTATTTATAATATAGTTTTGATAAAAATGGTTATAATATAAATATTTTCATCTTCTAGAGTTCCAAATTTTATGCCGATTTGCACAACATAAAATACAGTGATGTTTGACAAGAGTATGAAATACACATAAAAAACAAAAGACATGGGTACAATTACAGGAGATATGGTATGGGGAAAAGAGTGTTTTTTACTGCTTGTGAATCCCCCTCAGGCTAGTCAGAATTACATCTACAGAAATACACCATATCAACTATTCCACTGCTCTCCTAGCTGTGCTCTTGTCTTTCAACTTCTATAATTCAGCTACCTCCATCTTAACCCACTCTCCCCCCTTTAAGATGAAACTCTTTAACCGACCCATTATTTACCTGGGCTAGCATCTCTTCCTTTGGACCTGTGCCAGTTTTGCTATATAATGATTTTGTGAAGGAGTGCAGGACAATTTTATTGAAAATATTGTAAAAATATAAGTTGTTGTTGTTACCATAGTAAAGTGACAAAAAAAGACGTGATACTTTTCATTTGGGTAAAATACTCTTCAGTTCTTTTACATTGCTCCTCACAGTTTTGGGGAAACACTGTGGGAGGTTTGAAGCAGGATTCTCCAACAACAAATCAAACACAGAAAAGTCATGGAGGGAAAAATAATTTTATATCAAACAAAATTAATGAATAGATGGAAATCTGTTTACAGATTATCTCTTGAGATTTTTTTTCACAAAGGGAAACTCGAGTAAGGGAGAAGAGAAAAAAATCACATTTATAAAGGGAGAGTGCTCATCAATTAAAAAAATAAGGCTTGGAAAACTCAGTGGATTAGACCATTGATACCTGAGCTCAGATTAAAATCAGATTGATGACATTCTTAACACGTAACAAGACCAAGACCAGGAGAACTGAGGTATTCCCTGGCCATCTGGCAAAGTGTACTGTAATTAAATTTGAATAAGATTAATAGAAATCATTAAGTGCAGATAGAAAGCATTGTGCTGCCTTTCCTGTAATTAATAGGATGAAAATCTTCTCTGCCTGCTAGTTGTAAGGGTTGCATGAAATGCCTAATATACATGGACCTAAGGCATAAAATTCTTTCTAATTTGGAACTTCCTAGTGATGTCATTTAGACAAACTCTGATTAGTGTGAAGATTGAAAAATTGGTGTCGTGGGAATTAATTTTCTGAAACACAGTGTTGGGAGGCAAAGTAAAGAAATCTTTTCTCTACATTTGGCTGTACCATACCTCACTAGAGATTCTAATACTTAGTGCATGAAATGGAAATTGTTTCAGGACCATTTGTGTGTTGACCTTAGTGGGAGTGGGATGGGAGTAGTAGGGAGGGGCTGGGTGGGGTGTTGCTTGAGAGGACCACCCCTTTTTTTATTTTAAGCAAGCTTAGTTCTGTGCATTTGGGGTATTCAGGAAATCCTGATGGAAAATAATTGAGTAGATGCCATGTTAAATAATTCTTCAGAATCATTAAGTGTTCAGCTTTATGTTATATATTTACTTATTCTTCTAATCAAATAAGAAAATTAAATTATCTCAGATAGCGTTTTGCGTTTTATTCTTCCTGCAAACTCATCCCTCCTAAGATGTTTTCATATTATCCTTTGTTCTTTTGGTAACAAAACACTAAAGGCTTTTCCCTTCAAATCATCATCTAATGTTTTTCCATGTGATTTTTGATTGCAGGTAGTTGCTACAGATGGTGGAAATCTCCGCTCGCAGACACTAGCTATTGTAACCATCACGGTTATTGACACACAGGATACACCTCCATCATTCAGCCAGAGCAGCTACAGTTTTGTTATTTTTGAAAACATTGCTATTGGTTCCCTTGTTGGCACGGTATCTGCTTCTACGCTTGATCTTAATACCAACATCACTTACCTCATCACTTCAGGAGACCAGAGGGGCATGTTTACCATCGGTGGATCAACAGGTCAAATTAATACAGCCAGTACGATAGACAGAGAAGAAATGGCATTTTATCAGTTAAAAGTTGTGGCAAGTGGTGGTACGGTAACTGGGGAGACTTTAGTTAATATCACAGTCAAGGATCTGAATGATAATTCTCCACATTTCCCTCATGTGGTTGAAAGTATTAATGCAGTTGAAAATTGGGGTTTGGGGCACACAATTTTTCAAGCTAAAGTTAAGGATCCTGATGAAGGGATCAATGGCATGGTTTCATACACCTTGCGGCAGAATCCAAAAGGTCTCTTCCACATCGATGAGAAAACTGGAATAGTAACTTTAAATGGACCTCTTGACATAAATGCAGGCTCATACCAGGTGGAAGCAGTAGCTTCCGACATGGGTGTTCCCCAGCGTTCATCCAGCTTAATTTTGACTATCTATGTGCATGATGTGAATGATAACCCACCTGTATTTGACCAGCTTTCATATGAAATCACTATTTCAGAAGCCGAACCTGTGAATTCTAGGTTCTTCAAAGTCCAGGCTTCTGACAAAGATTCAGGAGTGAATGGAGAGATCACCTATGACATTATAGAAGGAAACAAGGAGAAAAGATTTGGTATTTTTCCTGATGGGCAATTATACATTAAAGCTGAATTGGACCGTGAAACTGAAAGCCATTACGTCTTGATGGTTGTTGCTGCAGACAGAGCAGTGGAGCCTCTGAGTGCAACTGTGAATGTGACCATAATACTGGAAGACGTAAATGATAACAGACCTTTATTTAACAGCACAAATTATGTATTTCATTTTGAAGAAGAGCAAAAAGCTGGTTCAACTGTTGGATACATCAATGCTGTAGACAAAGATTTTGGATTTAACGGTGAAGTGAAGTATACATTTGAAACAGCCCAGCTTGATTTTGAGCTGAATGAAGTCACTGGAGAATTAGCCAGTAGGCACCAGTTTGACAGGGAGGCTTTAATGAGGCAAAGAGGAGCTGCAGTTTTTAGCTTTAAAGTAACTGCATCAGACCAAGGATTGCCAAAAATTCTCCAGGATCATGCTACTGTACAAGTATACATCACAGATACAAATGATAATGTACCTAGGTTCACTAAGGATCTATATCTGGCTACAATATCAGAATCAGCAGGAAACTTGACACAAGTACTTCGTGTGAGTGCTTCAGATGTTGATGAGGGAAATAATGCTTTGGTACATTACTATATCATTGAAGGAAATGAAGAAGATCAATTTATGATTCAAAGTACCACAGGACAGGTGACTTTGATAGGAAAACTGGACCATGAAGCTACAGTTTCCTATTCTTTAACTCTTCTCGCAGTCGACTTGGGAAGTGATCCTTTGAGTTCCACATGCACCTTAATTATCAGTGTGCTGGATGAAAATGACAACACTCCTTCATTTCCAAAAGCTGTGATGCACATCGACGCATTGGAAAATATGAGAGTTGGAGAGCTTGTAGAATCTGCAACTGCCACTGATTCAGATTCTGGGGACAATGCTGAGATTCATTACAGCATTACAGGAAGTAACAATCATGGGACATTTAGCATCAGTCATAATACAGGTAGCATTTTCCTTGCAAAAAAAATGGACTTTGAAACCCAATCTGTTTACCATTTGAACATAACAGCAAAAGATAAAGGAAGACCCCCAAGATCTTCAACAATGTCAGTAGTGATTCATGTTAGAGACTTCAACGATAATGCACCTAGTTTTCCCCCTGGAGATATTTTTAAATCTATTGTAGAAAACATTCCTATTGGTACATCTGTACTGACTGTAGCTGCCCATGACCCTGATGCTGATATTAATGGAGAATTACGTTATTGTATAGCCCAGCAAATACCAAGAGGAAACCATTTTGTGATCGGTGCTTCAGATGGAATACTGCGAACAAATGCGGAGATTGACCGTGAATTTTCAAATCTCTTTGAACTTACTATTAAAGCCATTGATCAGGCAGTTCCACTTGATTTCAGGCGTTTTGCTTTAAAGAATATAACCATCTTAGTAACGGATCAGAATGATAATGCTCCAGTGTTTATATCTCAGAATGCTCTGATTGCAGACAGTACTCTTGTGATGGGCTCTATTCTCACAACCATCAGGGCTATTGACCTGGATGAAGGAACAAATGGAGAAGTTGAGTATGAACTAGTTAGTGGAGACAGTGACACATTCATGATGGATCGATATAGTGGAGATATTAGAGTAATAGCACCTTTAGTTCCTTCTAGACTCACCTATCAACTTGTTGTGTCGGCTGTAGATTTTGGGCGGGAGAGAAGATCAACCAGCACAGATATGACTGTTATTCTTCAGGGGACGGATGGACCTGTCTTTACCCAGCCAAAATATATCACTGTTTTACGAGAAGGAGAGCCTGTTGGTACCAGTGTGATCTCCTTAAAGGCAGCCAGTCCAAGAGGTTCTTCAGCACTACTGGAGTACTACATAGTTTCAGTTCATTGCGGTGGAAAATCTGTCGGACGCCTTTTCACAATAGGACAACAAAGTGGTATCATCCAAACAGCTGCTGTGCTGGATCGAGAGCGAGGACCAAATCTTTATCTTGTGGATGTCTACGCAGTTGAGAAATCTTCTGATCTGCCCAGGACACAAAAAGCAGAGGTAAGTGGATATTATTTTAATGGTAATAATGGTCTTTCATAAAAGTGGTTTTGTCGCAGGTCAAAGTAAATGGATTAGTAGATACAATTTGTAACCACCATGGCTGAGGAGGCATTTTTTGTTTATTTAAAAGCATGTTGCAAGTGTACACTTTTAAATAATGGGAAGGACACACTAACCAAGATTTATGTAAGAGACATTTACATCTCATGCTTATTGTAATGTAAGTACTGAAATTAATTTTACTTTTTGCTATCCTTATTCTTTGAGAAAATGAAGTTTTCTTTTATAATAATTGCAGTATTTTATCTTTATAAAGCTCTCATTTTCCATGAAAGTGCATTTGCAGACTATGCTTTGGATAATCCAGTAAAGTGCAGATTTTGTTTGACAGTAAATGTTTCTACTTATTATATCAAATTTTTCAAACAGACCTTTATATATAAATGCAAAACATTTGCAAATTACAAAGTGAGCTACCTGATTCTATAAACTGAAAACAGTGGTCTGAGTAACTGTTATGGGATGTCATGCTTCAACAGATGGGTTGATCTGGACAAATGCAGAGACTGACTGTGAATGTGGATCTAATTTTAACCTGTGAGTCAAGTTAACCTTCGAACCCATAAAGGGCAAAGCAACAAGTGAATATATTTAGTTTCCACTCACCACCATTGTATATTCTATTTTCACCACAGAGTAGGAAAGATAAGGAACATTTAATTTTAAATGCATTTTTATTTATAAAACTAAATATTTTATTGTTTACAAAATAAAAATGCATGTATATAAAGCCCATGTGAAGACAAAATGATAACCAACATTGCACAGATTCTTCATCACATTGATTACATTCCTGGTTGTAAATCTTGGAAACCCTTTTCAAATAATGCAAAAATTGGGACTTTGAATATGCTATAAAGGATGAGACAATGGCCTTGCTTAGTAGCTTTTCTCCTAAACCTTTTATATAGCATGCACCTTGCTTAATAACAGCTCATATTCCTGGTCTTTGGAGCCTGCTAGTTAACACTCTGATATGAACACCTCTTTAATTTTATTTGCATTAATAGGCTGTTTTTTTGGTGTGTTTTGAACTCTGGAAAAACATGATGTAGCTTAGTAAACCCAAAAGATATGTTTGCGAAGTCAAGAGAAAACAGTAGTATGAGATATGCAAAGGTTTACACTTATGAAATGTGCACTGTTATACAAGTGATACAATGCAGAGAGACAAATGTCTGCTGATGGATAACAAACAGCAGAGCAAGGCTAGTGGTGCCAGACTTTTGACAGGAAAAGCATTGTTGTTTCTTTCATACTTTGTTAATTTGTGTTTTTAAGTAAAATGTACTGGAGAATGGAAATGACATTTGATTGCTGATTATACTTTATGATTGCTAATTTGTTCTAATGTGGTTTTGTCACATTGTATAACAGAAGTAATTTTTTTCCAACAAATTTATTGAAGTTTAATTGAATAATTAAATAATACAATATTTTTGTACATATGTCATGATTATATTTGTAATACAATGAAGAATTTTTGTAGGATCTTTCTGCTCTACAGTGTAAAACTGTTGAAAGTGTTTTTCTTTTGCAAACCTTCTCAGTCACAAAGTTGGTCATTGCGATATCTTAAGATATTCTTATGGCCTGTAATTAGTGGGTTTAGAATGAAGAATAATGATAATTGGATTTTACATGCAGGATCTATATACTATTAAAGTGAAAGCATGCTTGTAAGTAATACCATAAAGGATATGTGATATGACCCATTACGTACAGTGGGACCCATTTAATATTGTATAACAAACCATTGTAATGAGCAGAATTTCACACATTTCAATTAATTATGCACAAATGTCACAGATAATATTTTGACGTGTAAAGAGATATAAATATCAATAATGAGTATCTAATATTTGTTATGAAACACCACAGTAAATTTTCTAATTATAAAAGTTACCAGCCCAGCCAATCCATCACCCAGGTCCTCCTTAGTCCCTTCTCCTTCCCAATGTTGCCCATATCCCTCCCCCTCCTTCATATTGTTCAGCTGTTCCTGGAGAGAAATATGTGGTCATGAGGAAGAGCTTCATCATTGGTGTTATAGTTTTAACATTGCTTCAGTGGAATTACGGATAACATTGGGTCACAGGAAGAGGATTTATAAATAATGGGTCTAAGGTATGAGTAGGTGGAAGTTATATAGGCAGAAAATTAGATATAAGTTTTTCAACAGAAGGTAAATAAAATAGAAGAAGTTCTGAGCTAGTGGTATTGTTTCAATGAAACAGTGTTTTTCTGGGGCGCAGAATAAACTGTTTGACAATGACTTTGATATTCTAATTGGAATCAGGCTGCCAGCTAGGCCTGAAACATGGCTACTTGCAGGAGATGGTCGCTTGACACCAGACTGTTGGTAAAATCTCCCTGGGCAATGCTATGTTAACACCAGTTCTAGCAGGAGCTATAGGTCAATTGTGGAAAGTAGAGGAGTCCTAAATATCTGTAACAATCATGTAATTACCAATGAGGGGAGAAAAGGGAAATATAACACAAGGGGTAGTTGCATCTTATCCAAGTAACAGCAAAGTGCATTAGTAGGTTAATAGTAAGAGGAATTTTAAGCTCCTTTCCTAAAATGATGGGATTGTAGCTACTGCCAGGTTTTACTCTCCATGAAGTCGATAGAAGTATTTGGCAAAACAGGCAGCCACTACAATTCCATCAGTATCTTGCTGAGCAGTCTAAGTTAAACTACCCTTAATTTACAATTATATTCAAAGCATTTCTTATCAAGGAAGTGCATTATTATTGTTATGGCAGTCATACAATGTATTCTCTCACTACATTTACTGTGTCACAGCATTGGGTGAACTTGGAACATCTTTAAACTGTAGATGAGCTGCAAAACAGCATTTCCCAGACCATGCTTGGAGCATTGGCACTGGAGATCTACAGAATACTGAAATAAAATTAAAGAGCTTATTACTATTAATTTCTTTGTGGGTTCTCTCTGTCTCTCATCTTAGTTTCAGTATGAGATCCATGAGAACACCAGAAATAACATGGATGATGTCTTGGGATTTCTGCCAATGTACAGCTGGCGTTCTAAGTGGCAGTCAGGAAAAGCTCTCAAAATTCTATCCCTTTGAATTAATTTCTTTTTCGAGTCTTCTTTCAGAAGAGATTAGAGCCGTGCAGGGTTGCAGTTGTGCTTATTCTGTTGACAGCATGAGACGTGATTTATATAACTTATATGATTTACTTAAACGAAAGGGCTGAGTGACATTTTTCTCTGAAGATGCGGATTATTTACGCTTGGGTAAGATTACAGAAATGTGCTCTTTTCCTTAAAACAAAGATCTTTATTACGAATGGTCTGCATTTCAAAAATCATAATTACCTATGCTTCAACAATCCTTGGTATTTCAAATCCCTTGTGAATAAGGAAAGTGGTAGTGAATGATTTTGAATTTGGAAAGTAAAAGAGGCTCTTTCATTGCCTAAGATTTTTGGCTGATTAGACTCTGTTGTAATGGCTTTTGATCATTTTAGCATATTAATAACTATTTGTGATACTGATGTTAAATATGGTTTTATTGAAAATAAAAATAGAAAATGCTGGAAACGCTCAGCAGGTCAAGCAGCATCTGGCAAAAGAGAAATAGAGTTAACAGTTCAGGTTGGTGACCTTTTTTAAGAACTAGGAAAAGTTAAAAATCAAAGATGTCTTAAATAGCAGTGGTGGGAGTGAGGGGTAAGGAATACAAAACAATGTGCATGATGGGTTGGAGACTTGACACAAGTGGTAGTGGTTGTTGAAAGGATAGTTATCTGAAACAGTTGAATTTAATGTTGAGTCCTCAAGCTTCATTGGAACATATTAGAGGCCAAAACCGGAGAGATCGGAGCGGATGTGGTACGGAGAATTGAAGTGACAGGCAACTGGATGCTCAGTTTGTCCTTGCAGACTAAACACAAGTGTTGTACAGAATGGGTACCCAATCTGCATTTGGTTCTTCCACTGTAGAGGCCACATCATGAGCATTGAATGCAGTACTAAACTGGAAAAAGTACAGTTGAATCACTTTTGCATTGAGAAGAATGTTGGGTCCCTGGATGATGGGAAGAGGAGAGAGAAGGGGGCAAGTATTGCATCTCCTGAGGCTTCACGGGAGGGTGACATGAGGTGACTGGGTATTGGTGAAGATTGAAGAGTGAGCCACAGTAATGGAGAGGGAATGGTCCCTTCGGAAAACTGGAAAGGGAGAGGAGGATCTCTCTCTGATAGTGGTGGTGTCATGTTGAAGATGGCATTAGTTACAGAGGATAGATAATGTGTTGAATATGGAGGCTGGGGGGTGCAAGGTGAGGACAAAGAGGACACTATCTTTGCTCTAGATGGAAGGAGTAGAGTTGAGAACAGAAATGTTAGAAATGGAACAGAAGTATTTGAGAGCCTTATAAACTATGGTGGAGAGGAAGCCACAGGTAAGGATAAGGGAAGACATCTCAAAGGCACTAGTGTGAAGGCTGTCATTGACAGAATAGGTACAACAGAGAAACAGGAGAATGGAATGGAGTTCTTAAAGTAAACAAGGTGGGAGGAGGTTTAGTCGGCTTGTAAGATTCAAAAGTTTGGCACCTCTGCATGTTCATTGTGGTAGCATAGAAGGACAAAACAAAATTTTCCAGTTTTTGTTTGATTGATTAGTGGCACCTTTGTATTATTACAAAGGATTATGGTAGAGACAGTAAATTGAGACTGACATACTACTTGTATTCCACTTTCATATTTTCCCCTGTACCACTTCAGTCTGGAGCACCCACCAGTCCAATTGCTGAGAGAAGAAAATCCAGAATCTGAAATGGAAACTTGATACTGCTTTGTAAGATTCATAAATTTGGGCCTCCTACCTGATGGATGGGGAATCTTTAGAGTATGCCATTGACAGGGAGTATCATGAAATGTAAAACTCTGTTCAGAAACTATGAGTAAAAATAATCCATAGAAGCATTGGTGAACACTCTCCTAAGTTATTTGAAAGAGTGCCTAAAGGCAGCTGTGGAAAAGGTCCCCCTACTTGGGTAAGACAAATTACATATCTGAGTTTTTGGACCATTCTGAAAAAAACGTTACATATGCAGAGATTGCTTTACTTGGTATGTGTTTTCAAAATTAAATTTTGATGATGTGGTGGCAGCTGTAGTTTACATCCACTGCCACAACATCTACAAATAAATCCAGTGTAATCAACTTCGTTGTAAGAGAATATTTATCTCATATTTCTTAATGATATAGAAGGAGGTCACTTGGCCCATCAAGACTATGCCGGCACTCAGATTCCTTATGTATTTCGCTATTTTCTACTCTCCCGATTACCCATTAGCACTGCCCTGATTTTCCTATTACCCACCTACACTAGGGGCAATCTACAGTGATAATTACCCTACCAACCAAACATATACATACCTCATTAAGTGTGTGTGAAGAGCCAATCAAGGGTTCAGAACAGACCTGATGAGAAAGGTTGTGCTCCATTTCTGTGGTGCCTTGCTTGAATTTCTGTGCCATGTTTTGAAGTTATTTTGGTGTTCAGGACAAGGGATGCACATGTGCTCACAGATGCATTCTTTGAATCATGTTAGTGACCCCCACATATGCAACTTGGGATAGCACAGTGACTTGGAATTTAGCATCTTAGGCCCACTCTCCCTCACTTCCACTACCAGAATATGACCATATAGAGCTACCAGTGTTGCTGTGGTTCTTGTTTTCAACCCAGTGAAAGTGTAGGATGATTTTGGTAATGTCGGACAATTTGTAAAAAGGTTGAGAAGTAATAATTAAATGAGGCATTTTCCAACTTGTCAGCTGTTTTTGTTTACATGGACAGATTTTCTTCCTAGCAGAAGTTAGTCATTAGGATATTAACTGGTTTGGCATGTAGACCAGTCATCAGAAAATGCCAGAAACTGTAAATATTTTGAGGATTTGTCATTTGCTGTGAGCACTGAATTTGGCACACCCAAAAAGACTGCTACAGTTCAGGTCTGCATTCAACCTGCTACAGTCCCACTTAGTGGCTCCCTTTGAGGAGTTTAACATGTGCATTTTAGGGTAGGGTTCGACTCTTCATTGTGAAGTAGGATGATGTCACTTGCTTTCTGGACGAAGAATTGTAAATGGAGTGAAGCAGGAAAGTTCGGCTCTGTTTATTTGTCCTCCCAACCAAAGACAGCATACAATGTGTTTTAAGAAGGAAGTCCAGATAATAATTATTTTGCATCTTAAAAGGTATATCTTGGTGTTAAACTTGATGTTAATTCTGTCCTTGTTACACTGTAGGTAAGTTGGAGATATACACAGTTCACCAGCAGAGGGAGTTACACACATGTTTCTTGGAATGAGGAAATTTAAAAAAAAGATCAGCATTGGTGTAAGAAGTGTAGTAAATGCACAAGTCTCTGTTTCTGAACTCGCCCAGTGCTCCCCACCATCCCCAACCCACCCACTCCCAGAACTTGCTTGGTAGCTACATCTTTGGGTATCACCAGTGCACGAGGCACTATGCCAAGGTAGCAGGCAGATAAAACTCTGAAGCTTTGCAAATGGATGTAATGCAGTTGATTCACACACCTCGATTTTTCTACACCAAAGTGTTCAACAAAGTTGGTTGTACTATATTCCAGGTGTTCTTACAAACAGTGATATCCTGTTCCCTCACAGCCAGGACTGATCAACAGTTCATAAAGAAATGAAGAACCTTCAAGCTGCCCCTCCCCTTCCTGCCTACACTGGGAGAGCATTGTGTTTTGTACTTCCTTAAAATGACACTTATCCTGGGTACTACAGTCTAGGTACAACTTCTAACTCAATACAACTCAAATGCCGTGCACAAACCACAAACACTTACCACAACTCCTTATCTCCTAAAGCTTCACCTCTCCCAATACTATTTTCCATAATTGACTGCTTTATGCATACACATGCAACCTTCCAACCTTGTAAAGTCTTGGATTGGAACAGAATAATTGTTTACTTTGTAATATACTGGACATCAATTTGCTATGTATGAAAGTTGCAGTAAGTCGACCACCATTCAGAAGTTTTGGACTTCTTTATCCAAATGAGGAATCCTGGCAAAATCAGCTTCAAATCTTCTGGAAGGAGATGTAGAAGAAGGTAACGCTGAGGTGCTGCCATTGCATTTGCTTAATCAATAAAGAGATTCATCAGAACCTGTACTCTAATGTCCCTTGTAGCAAAGAGTGAGAGTATTTGCTGATCTGCGTGCGAAATAAGCTTGATATTTAGAGGCTGATTAGTGGTGCTTTCACTGCCTGGTGTGAAGTACTGAGGGAGCATATGGCTTGGGGATTTGAGGGATGTTGCTGACTCCCTGCTTAAAGTGAAGCTAAAGTGAGGGATTTCAGTTGCTGGATGAAAGAGAGCATCTGTCACTTGCAAGATATACATACTGGTTAATATTATAGTGATCTACATTTAGCAGCCTGGAAAGAAGCAGAGTCAGAAAGCTTGTCAGCTTTAATGGCCAAGGGAGTGGAGTGAATCTGCAAACTGCTGTATTGAAGTTGGCAAATATGTCCTTGGGTATTCTTGAACAAGTGCAGCCATTAGGTGCACAACTCGAAGAAGTCCTTGTAGGATCTGTGTAACCTGAACACAGAAAGGGCTATCCTTGGCTAAATTGCCTGATTCTGCCAGAAATACACTGCTGATGCAACTTGTCCACAGCCCTTGGGATCCCAGAAGGTAAAGGAAGTGAGAGGGGCTGAATTCGTCAGGTAAGTATTTATTGCAAGAACAGTAGTGTTTCCCTCAGACCTATCAAGATTATCATCACACAACTGGAACCTTGTGATAAGCGAACCACCCCATAATGTCTGATTAGTCCCCTATACCAACAAGTCTGAATTCCTTCAACCTCCTCCCCTCCAACAGGAATGTCAGAATACCTCACCTCCCCTCTTGCTAATGGACTTGCTTGGCATCCACCTATCCACTGTCCTGCTGCTTTCAAGCTCGATTCACAGACAGTCAAACAATTTGGATATTGTATGGGAAATCTGTTGAAACAATTTTAAAAATGTCCTGCCGTTAAGCAGGATGCAATGTGTGTTTCCAGCCATAAATTCTCCTCCTACCACTCGCTGATTTCCTGGCTTTGAGTAAATATATGGACCAATGTATTTTAGCAGAGGAGGACAAGAAGTAAATGATAGGATGCCAGTTGTGGAGAACCAGGATGAGAGCTGTGTCGTGGGAAATGTTTTGCAGTTCATGGTTGTTTCAGAGGAATAACATGTCCACCAAGCCACTTTGGCCCAAATATTCACTTGGATCCAAAAAGATAGTAAACTGTCGAGAAAAACTGAACTGATGCTGTGGTTTTGAATATGTTAATAAAATTCACAGTAGTAAATTTTTTGGTAATGGCTGATTTTCCGGGTGTTTGTCAAAACTGCAACTTGGCTTAACAGATGACCAATGTATTGCTCTGGAGGCCTGGAAAGTTTATTTGTTTATTTGAGATGGTTAAAGAAACAGCTGCCCTGTGTACAGCAAATATTTCCGCTTCCAACCGTCTTGGTTGAGAAGCTAAACGATTGTTACCAATCAGATGGGCAGCAATACTTCAAAATGCCACATCTTCAAATAATACCAGATTCAAAAGATTAGCGTACGGCTGCTAAGTTCTCGGGTTAATGGGTTCGTGGAGGTATTGAAAATGACGTTAACTGAAGGACTGCTCTTCTGGAAAAGATCATCAAATGAAACTGCAACTCAGAGTGCTAATGTAATTTTGCACTTCTCTTTGAATTCTTGGACACAGATTTGGGACTATATTTGAAGTCTCATCCTCTTTCTGTTGACTCTGTGGCTTCACTAATAGCATTCTTGCCTCAGAGTCAGGAAGTTGTATATTCAGATTCACACTCCAGTGCAGTACTGAGGAAATGTCATCTTTTGGATGAGGCAGTAAACTATGGTCTATTTGCTTTCTTAAGTGAACTTGAAAAATCTGATGGCATTCCAAAGGAAAGCAGTGTCCTCATTACCCAGGTCAATACTTATTCTTCACCTAACAGCACTGAAGTTAATTATCTGGTCTTCATCACATTGCAGTTTGTAGATGCTACGACACTTCCAGTATTACAGTAATGACTACCCTTTGATTCTGAAGCACATTGGGATATGACATAAGCTACATAAATGGAAGTACCCATTTGATTTGTGAATGGTACCAACTTGTTTCCTTGTGAAGTTATAAAGTTGCTCCTTGTTTGGAGTTCTGTATAGCGGCCACATGGTTACACTGTAGAATGCGACAACTTTAAGAAAGTTGGAGGTTTCAGTTGTCTGCACTATACTGTACAGAAATGGGAATATATGGAAAAATATCATGGATGCAGACAAAAAATTACTGAGGAAAATGCTCCTGTAGTTGGATGAATCATGTGGCAGTATATTCTGACAATATGATTTTGGTGTTACACTTGTAAAGCATAATAATTTCTTGAACGTGCCTAATGTAAGTAAGTTGTAGGTAATAAAATTAGTTGTGAAATATTAAGAACAAGAAAATGCTATTCTTAAAGCATTTGTTGCATTTAAATAATGACTTGTAAAATATTTTCTTTGAATTGCGTTTTATGACTTTTCCTGAAAGTAACATTTACATCCTGGCGCACAGATGTATTTTCAGGGTAATTGAGTGAGATTTATGATCACCTTTTGCTCTTAGCTGTCTGCAAAAAAAGAGCCTGCTATTAACATTGTAATTAGAATAATAAAAGAACTAAGGAGGGGTAAAGCACAATAGTTTAAAGATTGGCTGTAAGAATGTATGTAATGATAATGAAACCTAAAAAGATTTCAGCCTCCAGATTTTCCTTTTCAAACTTACTTGGGCTCTTGAATCTTGGGAGATGTCTTATTTAATAAAACTTATGCAGAGAGTCATACCCAGATGTGTGTATATATAAAAAAAAGTTTTACTTCTCAACCAAAGCAAAGTCAGCTGCAGTTCAAGCCAACAATTCCCCTTAGGTTAACAGAGGTATGTACTGTATCCATGATAATAGCAATGATGCAAGCAAATGTGCAAAATATTTACCTGGCTAACTCCATATGTAGAGTAATATTACATATTTGGCATGGTCAGGTGAGGGAAGGGAGATGCATGTTTCCGGCAGGAAGTTCCTCTGGTAGGGTAGCTGGATGCTTCATCAGTTTCATTAATGGGCTTCTTTTAAATTTTACTGGTCTACTTCTCACCCAAGATGGGTGTGAAGAGGACATGCAGCAGATCCCTCTATGTGAAGTTTGGAAGTCCCTTGATTGATTGGCCTCTATTTAAGTGGTGGAGAGGGGTTAATGGGAGTGTCTTGGAGGAGGGAATATCAGCTTGTGGCAAAGTAGACTGACTTCTGCAGCAAGCTTTGGAGTACGAGGGTGTCTATAAGGAAAATTTTTACATTTATGTTAAAGGCCCCTTTTGTCTGTAAACCAGCTGCAGAGCTGCTTTAGTTAAGCAGGAAAGTCACAGGCAGCTTTCGCCCACAGGGCCCCTGTTAAAATGTCATTGGGGTCCAATTGATGCCTTAGGACCCCAATTAGTATTTATGCATGAGGTTCCTGCTAGATTTCAGCCAAACAAAGTGTACTAAAATCAGAAATTGGCAGGAACTGAAGAGGAAATGGAGCTGCTCCAGTTTAACTGCCTGCCTGCTCCTTTCCTGAGCAGAGAGAGTAATAATCCACTACCAACCACCCACAATCCGCCCAACCCCCTTTTAATGACATTCCCAGTTAGTTGACTGTTTAAGGACAATGTGGTCTGTTCATGGTAGAAAACAAGGAAGTGGCATAAATTTGACATTGAAGGGTTGGCTTGTGTTTCAGTCTGACATAGCTGTACACTCCAGATAATGAAGGCTAGACTGAAAGAACACAGATGGTCAAAGCTGATAAAAAAAATAATCAAATTGCTATTGTTTTTTTCAGTTCAGCACATTGCAACTTCTACTGCTGCTCCCCTCTCTGCTTTCCCTACCTCAGGATCTTATAGCAGAGACTCGGTGAATAATAAATTAGTGTTTTGTTAGCTTTGTGATCAGGAAAAGTGGTCAACAAATCACTTTCTGGAGATGAGCCTTGTTCCAGGTCTTTACTCCAAGGAAGCAATTTCCAGAACAAAGGAAAACTTGACTTTTAGCAATTGCAAGAAATGTGTGAGTGTACTAGCCACCAGTTATACTTAGATCCTTAAATACAATACCATTGAAGTCAACAGAATCAAATTTGGGGAGGGAGGTATGGCCTGTGGCCAAAACTCGCTAACATTTAGAATTGGTGGCCAAAACTTAATTTCTTCTCCATTGTTCACTATTCTTATTTTTACATGGAAATGTATACTAAGCTAATGTAATATTGTAAATTAGAGTTTAAAAAGCACAAGACCCTTTCCTTCGGATTATTATTACTGACTAAACTGGCAACCGACAAACTTCTGTGATGTGTTAAATAAAAGGCATCTTTGTTTGTAAGCAAACCTTCTCTCAATAAAACTGAGAAATCTTGTCAGCCCGTAGACCATGCACAAACTACACTTTGTCCTGCAAGCCAGAATACAATTAGTTATTGGAAAAGTTAGTCAGATAGGGTTAACAGTGAATGCTGTGCCTCATTCTGCATATCAGTGTTAGTTTCCATTAAGTGCTGTGAATGAGTGTCACTGCTTCTTGGCCAAATGATATAGCATCAGTGCAGTTAACATTTCCAATGGGATTAATGTCAACAAAGGAAATGGTAATGCCTAAAACAGAATTCTCTCTCTCACTGGGGACTCACTCTAATGATTTGATGGAGAGTGCATGCTAATCAGTTGTTATAATTTCTACATGTTAAGAACAGAAGCTGAGCACATCTTCATCTTCTGTTAATTGGCCAATAACTTTGAGAAAAATATTCAGAACAAATTTAAAACATACAACTGTCTTACCACACTTTAAAGAACCTCTTTCTGTAAATAGCACCAAACTCAGGAGGGCAACAACTGTTCATATTGAATGGTTATATTATTTTAATCTGTCTCTTAAGCAAAGCATCAAAGTAAAATAAAACAAAGCTTATGAACTTCCAAAATATGTTCCATGTAATTTTACAGTGAGATAGTAGGTAGATGATATGATCTTTCTGCAGATCTTTGATAGTATCATTAGGTACTAAGAGTCCTTCAAGTACAGAACATATTGATTCATTTACTAAATTTCAACATTCTTAATGTGGCTGCTATTTTCTGTATTGGAAAATAGGCCAAGATCTGCAGCATAACACACATTAAAACTTTTCTCAATTTTTCTCATCACAACGCCTCACCTTGCCTTTAACAAGCTTCCTTCTGGAGAGTTGCTAATCCATAGGACAAATAGGAAGCTGTTCAAACTGTGAAACAAGGTCACTCTAACTTCAGTCATCAATTGCAGTATGCAGATGATACTTGGAATCAAAAAGTCATCATCAACGTATTCACTGAAGCATACAAGAGATGGGCCTACAATTGTCACTCTCAGAGTAATTGTTCTCTACCAACCTGCCCCTGACAAATAACATTTACCCTTTGTCAATACTTGTCCACAATGGGACCTCAGAAAACTTGGACCACTTGCCATATCTCGAGCCAGCCCTCAATGAAGGATGACATGGAGGATAAAATTTTCCACTGCCTTCAGTGTACCCGAATAGACTTGGGCTGTCTGATGAAAAGAATGTTCGAAGATCAACACCACAATCCAACAGTAAGCTCACGGTTTGCTGAAAGGAGTTATCTATACCCTCCTGTCTGATTCTGACATATGGGATACCTGTATTATGCACCTCAACACATTGGAGAGAATCCACCGAAGCTGTCTCTGCAAAATCATCCAAATCCATTGGGGCGAATGAGTGAATTAGGTTAGAATCTTCTCCCAGCCCAACACCCAGCATTGAGACCCTAATTATGGTCAGTCAACTCCATTGGGCAGGCCACATCATTAACATGCATGAAACTAGACCTCTGAATGAGACACTCTATTTTGATCTCTTCAGGAGAAGAGATTACCGGATGGATAGAAGAAAAGATTCAAGGATGTTCTCAAAGTCTCCTTGAATGAATGTAATATTCTGACTGATTCTTGTGAATCCTTGGCCGATGACTGCTCAAAATGGACAAGGAGCATTTGGGATGTCATTAAAAACCTCAGGTTAATTTATTGGGAACACACAGAAGCCCAGCATAAACAGTGAAAGGGGCACTAGTTCCAGACTATGCACTCATCTGTCTCATCAAGCTCCTCCTTTCCCATCTGTAGAAGAGAATGCGGGTCCTCATCAGTCACCTCAGAACATATACAACTGGAGTGGAAGCAGGTCATTCTTGGCCCTGAGGGACCACCTAAGAAGAAGAGAACACCAAAAATAAACATCATGGTAGATAAGATAAAGCAATTAGTTTATATTTAACAGAAAAGTTGAGTTTTAAAAGGTTGGTTTCTATTTAATACCATGTCTTCAGATGACGCCTCAAGGCACCACCTTGTGCAATGATTAAAGTGACAATCATTTACCACTCATATGTAATGTCTTTATATATCATTCTTCTAATTTATCAGCTCTGGTTTCACAAGGTTTTTGGATTATCTGTATTATAGACGTTCGTGTATGGAAGATTTTGTCTTTGTACTTTGCATTACCTTCTCTGAGCCTTTTCCCTTTACGATAACTGATTAAAGCCAGATCATGTGAATGAGAAAAGTGATAAATAAATAAATGAGAAAAATATATTCATTCAGAAAAATGATAAAGTTAGACATTTTGGAATTATTTATTTATAGAAATGTGCCCATTATTTTTCATTTATTTCCTAGCTCAACTGGGAAACTTTAGGGATGGCTAATGAAACAAAACTTACTGCTGTTCTTACTGTTTATTTTTGTTCCACACTAGTTAACAGTACATTAATCTTTCAGGTTGATTTTTACATTTGTTTTCTGTTTCTTCAGCCTCCATAGTGCTTCTTTCTTCAAGGTCGGACTTTGCCTGCCATGTATTTCATTGTGGCCACCATCAATCCCATTTCCTGCTCCTGGTAGTTTTACTGCCTCCTAAGAATCAAGCTAAATCAAATCACTAATATACTCAACTTAACCGCCTAGGTAATAACTTCTGGAAAGGAGGGCAGCTTGACTGTGGAAACCATGGTAGATCTTGAGCTTGAGGGAATGAGTCTAATGTTGTACCTCTTCAACATGATGAGATTGT
This sequence comes from Pristis pectinata, assembly GCF_009764475.1. Taxonomy (NCBI): domain Eukaryota; kingdom Metazoa; phylum Chordata; class Chondrichthyes; order Rhinopristiformes; family Pristidae; genus Pristis; species Pristis pectinata. The sequence goes on from NC_067406.1 coordinate 118,839,486, forward strand.
GTTTTTTGTTATATACAATTGACTTGTACTTATTTAAGTAAATACTAACTGCAGTACTGGCAAATGGACACCAAAAGTAATTAATCTGAATTCTGGTCACATTTGGAATGCCATTATGCACTAAAAATTACAATATGACATCATTTAAAAAAGTACTATGAGTGACTTCATACTTCTGAGTTCTTTAAGGCCCTGGACCTCCATAACAGTGAATTTCAAGAGTTAATTGTTTCATTATGTTCGATTTTACTGAGCCCTGAAGACAGCTCAGTGGGAGGTGAATGTAAACAAACTTTGGCATGTTCCACAGCTCCTGATTGTGCCATTGATAACATTTCAGGAAGCTAAGAGCATTACCTGGCTGTGGTCCCTGATGTATCATTTATAAACAGAAAATAATATATTCATATATGAAAGAAGAATATCCAGTCTATTCTTTGTTGCCTGTAAATGCATACACTCCTCATGTAATCCAGAGGATGTTTGAAAAATCAAATGCAGGGAAGACATTTTAAAATGTAAATAAATTATAAAGTATAAACAATGAAGGGACAAGGGCATGGATCTTTGTTCCAATGAAAAGCTGAAACTGTAATGTAGAACATTGAGAGAGGAAATGTTGGAAAACATAAGGTTTTAAATTGTCAACTGATAGAAAATTAACAATAGTTACACATATCATTAAGTTAATGGATTTGCATTTGTCTTTCAGTTGGAATACAACAGTTTAATAAAAACTGCAAATTTTAACAGAAGATTCCAAACAGTCAAAAGTGTAGTTGGTCTTCCCAGGATTATAGAACAAACAAATTTGGAACAAAATTGTCAGCACCATTGCAAAAATTTTGTTGCTTGACATTTTCCTTGAGAATATATCATTGCCAGCAGTTCTTTTGTTCCCCCCCGTGTTAAGCATCTCCAATCGGTTGGTATCCCTCTTCAGTAAACTAAATCATGAGGTAGCCCACAATTACAGCCTCTAAATGAGATGGGTGCAGTTACTTCCAATTCCAGATAAGGTTATTTAAGGATATTGTCTTCATTTGAAGATTATAGACATCCTTTCAGAGGTTAACAAGTTCAAATTATTTGCCAAGCCTTGGTGAAAATTGAAATAGACAGTCTCTTGGCATTGTGCTCTTGTTGAAGAATGAATATATTTTCACTCCATTTAGTTCAATAAGCCTTTGTCTTTTGTTTTGGAATGCAGGAAACTAAATCAGTTTCTATATCCAATTTCCAGCAATATGTTTTGTGTAGCCCAGAACAGGATTTTACTTCCTCTGGACAGGTTTGTAGAATTCTGGAATCTTCATTCTTCTTTAGAGAAAATCTCTGTCTCACAGTTCAGAGGTATAAATGGGAAGTAGGAACAGTGCCCACAGTGATCTTTATGATCATCAATTCAACTGTTTTTGTTAGAGCATTTCAATTGAATCTACTCTGCCTATAGGGTTCTCACAAACTTAACAATGACCTATCTGCAGTTTCTCTTCAGTTAATGCATTAAAAATGATAGATATATTTTTGTTGGTTGGGGAACATGTCTTTGATCAGAAACATTTGACTACCCAACATGTTAATGCTGATGGAGTTATGCAGCCCCCTGTTTAGGCCCCTACTTGAAGCTAACCATTACTGTGAGCAACTAAACTGGAGAGTTCTCAGCATTGATAAACATAAAGTAGGTCTTGACAGAACAGAAAGGAAAACTTATCTGGAAAAAAAATGTAGCCGTCATGAAGAAGAAATTTCAAGGAGGAAATATGGTGAACAAACCTGGTTTCAAGCAACAATACTGGAAAGAAGAAAGTAAAATACAAGTCTAACAGCAGGATGAAGCCATTAATCAAATTCATAAAGATAAATACAATGAGGATATGAAGGATTTAAAAATATACTTATGTAATTAATAGTGATTTTTTTTGGCCAAGTGATTGGAATTCCTATCTACTTAATTATTTTTAAACCAATTTTACTTTTGGATAGATTAATTGGAGGAATGAAACTTTTTACCATGGAAGGTTTTATGACTTGTATTGCGCAATCACTTATCAAGCTTGTAATTACTTTAGAAATCCACAGCTCATATTTCTATCAAATAAAATGCAAGTTTGTACTGATTTGAATTTTACATTTTGTTACCAAAAATAAAATGGCTTATATTGGCCATTCAACAAAGTTGCTTGCTGAATTCCTTTCAGGAGGTTTATTTTTAAATCATGGGTAACCTTGCTTTCTAATGTATTTCTGACTTCAAGCCTCATTAGTAATCTATGAGTACACATATGGCTAGTGTACATTATTACTGCCTTGTGCATATTTTCTTCTCTGTGGGTCACTTGTCCATCTGGCATTGGTATGTGTGAATACAAAAATAAGGCACCTATGGGGAAAATCAGCTTAGACCTACTCATTTTTTTTACTGAACTGTTTCTCTTTGATTTTGTCAAGTTTTAACTGTCCTCTGTGAATATTAGAATATTTTGTGGGTGACAGGAATGAAAGGCACAAAAGTTTTGTAAATGTGTTCCTTTCTACAGTATCAAGACTAATTTCTAGCCTGGAGTAATACAATAAAAGATTCTTCTGTAATGTTCCCATGTGAAGTCTGTTTGGGCAGTTTCACCTTAGCTGTTCATAAAAATATGCTGTAATTTTGTACTAATTGGTACTAAATCTCACTCAGGAGGTTGCAAGGGCAGCTATTGTTGAAAACGGAAGTAGGATTGTGTGTGTTCCAATGGGATTTAAGAGGAACAGAGTAAAGGGAACCTTGGTTTATGTTTGACCTGTGCTATCTTTGATCCTACTGTGCTTGATCCTGCATGAATACTGACCAAAACTAACTGTAATCCATTCAATAACTCTGGTGGTCAGATGAATTTTGTCTGAGGAAGGCAAAGACAGTCAAAGACCCCTTAGTTACACATCACACAATTATTTCCATTATATGCCTCCTCAGCAGTTCACTGAATTAGGCTAATATGCAGAAATATATTTTATACTCTTTGGAATTGATAATGTTTAGCAAATTAAACATTTTCTCTTAGGAAAAGGGTCCTTCCAGTATGATCTGCTTGCTTTTATTTTCTGCGCCTCAGCTATAAATGCGTGTCCCATTTGCTATCTCATCCAACTGACATACCAGTCCTGCTACTTCCAAGGTTCTGTGTGCTTGCAGTTCAAAGCCCTTCTTTTGCTCTACACTTAGAATCATAGAAATATACAGCACAGAAATGGGCCCTTTTGGCCTACCTCACTCATACTGACTGTGATGCCTGATTTGCTCACATTAGGCCCATGTCACTCCATGCCTTTTAAATGCAGTAATTGTTTCTGTCTTGTATTGTATTTATATTCTTAGCATCTTACCACTTACTATATGTTCTTTTGCCTTGTCTGCTCTTCCAAAAATATAACATCACAATTTTCTAGATTGACTTCCCTTGACCACTGTTCTGCCCATCTGACTGGTCAATTGATAAATTTCTGCACCGTAGCTTTCTTCCTTATATCACATACACCAATTTTTGTATCATTTGCAAGCTTCTCAATCTTGACCCCTACTTCTAAACCCTAAGTCCTTAATACATACAATGAAAACTTAGGGTCCTATATTGAGCCCTGAAGAACCCTTTTCCAAATAGTCATTCAGCCTCTGAATCACCAGTAACTTATTATTTAGTTCCTCCCACTGAGCCAAATTTGGAACCAACTTGCTACATTCTCTTGGATCCCATGAGCTTCTATTTTTCTGATCATTTAATTATTATCTGATCATTTTTGTCAAATGCCTTCCCAAAATCCAGGTGAAGTACCCTAACTGTGTCTGCAGTATCTACAAAGTGCATGGCATTTACTTGCCAAGATGACTTCAACACCACCTCCTATAGCTGCAAACTCTTCCACAAGCACATCAGCAGCACCTGCATGTGAAGACCACTACCAGCAAGTTCCCCTCAATCAATCAAACTGCTGGGTCTGAACCCCAGAACTCTCTGCTTAACAACATTGCCCGAGAACCTTCAGTAGCAGTTCAAGGGGCAGCTCACCAACACCTTCTTAAGAGAAATTGGCCGTAGATAATAAGTGCTGATCTTGCCAAGGATACCCACATATTAATATTGAAAAAAGTTTTATCACATTTTAGGTTCTGCTTCTTAATCTTTTTTCCTGCTTCCTTGTAATCTGTCTACAGTACCTCATTCCTCTCTTTGCCAATGTCAATGATACTGATATGGACCATTTTCTTACTGTTCATCTTCCCCCTCAGAAAGTTCTGTAGTTGCTCAATAATAGCTTTGACCCTGACACCAGGGAGGCAGCATACCATTCTGGAATTATGTAAGTGGCTGCTGCAATACTTGTCTGTTCCAAACTTGATAACTTACTTATAACTTTTAAATCTTACAGAAAGTTCAGACTTAAATTTCTGCCCCCTCCAAAGCAACTTCCTGTCTGCTGTTTTTTTATTTTTCCTTCCTTTTGAGTCACTTCCCCTTTGAGAAAATACTTGCCTTTAGATTTATACCCTTTGTTTATCTACTGTTGAGAAACCTGATTGTACACTCCTTCCTCAGTTCCTCCCTCTGTAAAGACACAAATGTTTACCTTCAACTCACAATAATCCACATTGAAATGATGTGATATCAGCTGTGATCTGTTTCAAAATAACTGGAAAATAAAGAAAACTTACTGAAACAAAGGATGGGGGAGTTATCTTTGGTACTTTACCAGCTGAATGTTATAATACGATTTAAAATGCCACATGGTTTATGTCTTGAAAATGTAAAAGCATTTTGCTTGACTTCTTTAGATTCGAAAAGCACATTGATGAATGTGTGTGTGTGTTTTAGGGCTGCATTATGATGGGAAACAAAGTGCAGATTAGAGGAGGATGAAGGCAGTGGTTGTTAGGAAGGAAAGGGAATGATCTAATACAATATATAGAATAGAATGTAACATTAATATGATTTCTAATATGAAGAATAGGTTGGCATCATATTTTAAATCCTGCCTTTTTACTGTTAACGCCTTGGCTTCAATCCAGTACAAATACAATTAGTAAAGTTCTGGCAATTACTAATGTTCTCTCCCTAGTCCAAGAAGTGGGGATCATCAACCAGCAAAGAGCAACAGAGTCTGGTTGAACAGTGGTTTTGAATAACACTTATGCTTAACTCTCCAGAACATTTTCTGCAATGATACATATGGAATATATAGTTGTTACAATTAAAACCTGAAAATGAAATGAAATTCTAATAGCTCTAAAGATCCTAATATCACAACAGGCAGTTATTTACCTTTGTGATTTATAAGTTATATACTGTCATAAATTAGATTTCATTTCAACTAAAAACTGCAAAGATGAAAAGACATGCTTTATTATTTTTCTGTTTGTTGGATAAAATACCACATACATACTGATTGGCCAAATTGTCAGAATGGCCATGACAGATTTGGGTCTGATTCATGATATCGCTGATCCTCAGTTCTTACAATGACAGTCAAATTTCATTCCCTTATGTCCAAAATAACTTCTAAAAAAAATTTACTACCCTGTGTTTAAAAAGAAAGGTGATGGCAGACAGATTGTTTAGGTAAGGCCTCGGTGGAAATATCACTTTGTAATTTTTATGGTTTAGACTTCCCTCTTGGTGATCATGCAATTTTTTTTTACCCTTTCCATGCTCCTAGCTGTGATCATGAAAAATGGCCACCACTCTATGAGAAATCACTTGGCATACATTAGATGTTAATTTATAGTGGTTACTGTCAAAATTGCTAAAATGCTACTTGTCTACTCAGGACCAAATCACAGGCAATGCTAATCATTCATATCTTTAGTAATGGCCACAGCAGCTATCACACTGTATCTGAAAGTAAAGGGTTACCAGTGTGAGACAGAGTTACGTCAGTATTTCCCATCATTCATTCCTCATAAGGGTACACTCAAAATATAGTTACTTTTTCTAGTGGGATTAAACATGAAAAATGAGTCAAATATTAACTCTTCTTTTACGACAGACAGATGTGTATGTCTCCTTAAAGGGTAATATTTTGTATTTTTCAAGTTATAAATTTCAAAAAGAGCAAATGAAACTACAATGTGATGGATGTGAATATGTCTTAGTCATGAATTTTGGAAGCGATCTCCTTTTGTCCCACGAAGAAAACTTTCCTGCTGAAAATGTATCATCCACTAAATAAAAGTATTGGAAAAGTAACATTGAGGTATCCTCACTGAGGAAGGACTTTGACGGCTAAGCATTTACACATATCTAGTTCAGTTATTTTGGAAGCAGTATTTTAAGATTTGCTCTGCAGAGACCGGAAGGAGATCCCTTTGGTATATTAAAAGTCAAACAGACTAATTGATGATGACTGTTAAAGATATCCCCATGGAGTGTATCAGCTGTCTTGAATCGGTATCAAATTGGTCTCTTTACAAACCAATTATGTACTATCTTTGTTTTTATAAATTTGTTTCAACCTAAACTTTTTTGTGTTCTCCTTTAAAGAAAAACTTGGATTGACAATAAAAGACTTCCAGAAAAGGAGAAATTTCTACTCAAAAATGACTGTTAAGACATACTTTTCTGCACAGAATTTGCAAGCTGATGTGGGATACTACTAGGGTCAACCTTGTAAAACAAATTAATGACACCATATGTAACTGAAGCAGCTGTTATAACCTAAGCCAGCAATCTTGCTGGTTAATAGTAATGTTCCTCTGTTGAATTTCAGCTCTGGATGCTCATTATTGCTGACTCCTTTTTTATTTTGCTAACAGCAAGCAATTGACATGATTAATGAAAAATCAGATACTTATGAAAATTTAGTGTATAATCTTCCAAGTAAGAGGATTCCCTTGGTCCTTGAGTAATTAATAATGTTTGTATATTCATTCCCTGTGACTGTAGGGTTCTTTGAAATGTCAGCTGGAAACATCTCACCTTAGCCATATAGATAATTCAAAATCCCCTTGTGTTTTAGTAGAATAAGGTACAGTGTCTTAATAATTATCTCAGCAAATTGTAAGAGTGGACATGAAGGTAATAGAGTCATACAGCATGGAAATAGGTCCTTCGGCCCATCGAGTCCACACTGACCATCAAATACCCATTTACATTAATCCCACACTAATCCCATTTTATTCTCCTCATATTCCCATCAACGCCACCCAGACTTTACCACTGACCTACACAATAGGGGCAATATACAGCAGCCAATTAGCCTAGCAACTTGTTTATCTCTGAGATGTGGAAAGAAACCAGAGCACCTGGAAGAAACCCACACAGTCACAGGGAGAATTTGCAAGCTCCTCACCGAGGTCAGGATTGAACCATGTTGTTGGAACTGTGAGATGGCAGCGCTGCCAGGTGTGCCACAATGCTGCCCAAGATATTGAGAGTTTTGGGATGGATGATAAAACCTGAGTGAATGTTGCCAGTGCACTAAGTTAACATTTCTGTTTCCTTGGATATTTAAAAATGCATCCTCAATGGAATGTGCACATTTGTGGGGCAAATCATACAGGATGACATTATGGACAAGAGCAGAGAGAGCAGATACTGGAATTATGCAGACAAGACACAATAGTACCTTTTAGTGTGGAGTGCTGATTTTGCACCAGCATTTCTATTTTGGAGCTCATTGCCTTAGTTAACACTCTCTTTACGTAGCTTTACTTCTGTTTGGCAGCTGGAAAGAGCCCTATTTAAAAGGGTTACTTACAAGTGTTGAGTAATACCTATTGTTGTTCCAAGTTGCAAAAGTCTCCAATATGTGGCACGCAAATGCTGGAAGAATTTCTGCTAATTTTAATGTTTCTCCACGATCAATTTGTACTGAAGTATGACTGTATTAGTAGCCATTGCAAAGCAGTGTGATTGGGTGAATAATCAGAGGGGATGCAGATTAGGACAAACTGCTGAAAGAGAAAGAAGGATGCCCTCACTGAAATCTGACATCCACTGTAGGCACAACTGCAACTCGGAGCAGAGCAAGGACCATATTATCAATGACTATCAAGACAAATGTTTCAATCAACTTTTGCTATGTTCCTGGCAATTTTCAAACCAAATCTTTAGATGTTTGCAATATCTCACACTTTGCTATGGTTTAAGTGCACTCTGAGACTGTCAGTACAAAGAAAGTTAAGGAAGAGTCATTTTCTCTTGTTAGATATTAACAGGCAGAGAGAGCATATGGCTTTGCTGGATTGCAAGGTATCATTGGAACCACATGTTAACTTTGACCCATATCAGAACAAAAAGGGGCTCCATTGACTTAGTGTCTACCTGTTGTGCAATCATAGGTAGGAAATCATGAAGGTCACTGCCCTGTATCCTGACGGAAGTCTGCTAAACCAACTGCAATAGAACCATTTTGGCAAGCCAAAAAGACAGTTATTGGATAACAGGGTGTATTTGCTGAAGAACTAACAGTTGTCTCTGGTGCTGAATCCATGTACCTGTCCATAGCATACATTAGAAAAATGCCATAATACTTCACAAAATCTGTTAGAGCAGGAGTTTCAATGTCTTAGTCTCTGCAGCTGCCAACTTTCATGCTAGTGTATTGCATGCTGCACAATCACACTATCATGTGGTCTTGTTTCCTCTCACATCCTAAAGATGTGGTTAGACATGTTAGGTGACCACTATCAATTGTCCCCAGTGCATAACAAAGTGGTAGAGGCCAGGGGCAGTTAATGGGAATATGGGGAGAGTAAAAATGGGACTATTGTAAATGTGTACTTGAAAATTGGTGTGAAATATCTGTTTCTGTGCTATATGACTCTATGGCTGTTGAAGAGTTTAGGGACGCTGTCATGGTAGGGGAACAAAGCCAACTGCACACGTATTAGCTGACCATACTACCTCTGAAGATTCAACAACAGCTCCATAGCATGGTCTTTTTTCAAATTTGTTCAGAAAATATAGGAATCAGTGACAAGGCCAGAATTTATTGCCCATCCCTAACTGCTTCGAGAAGGTGGCAGTGGAAAACCTTCTTGGCAACTGAATGACTTGCCAGGCAATTTCAAAAAGCATTTATGAGTCAACTACATTTCTGTGGTTCTGGTACTACATATAAGCTGGGCAGGGTAGGATGACATATTTCCTTTCCTAAAGGACGTGGTTAACCAGAAAGAGTTTTAAAGACAACGTGGTAGCTTTATATTAACTATTACTGATACTTGTTTGTTTTTAATTTCATATCGATTGAGTTAACCAAATGCAAATTCTCGATTTGAATTTGAATATGGGATTTGAACTCATATGTCCAGATCTTTAATTTAGGCATCTGGATTACAAATCCAGCAAATTAATCACTATGCTGCTGCACTTTATCCCTGACATGTATTTGCTTGACCACAATGCAAAAAAAAATTTCCAACAAAAAATAAATATTCCAAGTCAAATTTGTGAATAACATCATGTAAAAGTCAACCAATCACATTATTGCACATCCTTGTGTCTTTGCCTGACTGGTGCTTGAATGTAGTGCAACCCCAGCAATTTTTCACTTTCATTGATGAACATGATCTTGAGCAGCTTTGGCCCTTGAAAGCCTGCGGATCAGCTTCACTTTCCCTGCACCTGAGTGAAAAGTCCACTGACTGGCTGATAGAAAACAGCATGGGCACTGGCAGAAGGGTATCAAGGATGAAAGTCACCATCAATGAAGGCACCACTGCTCATGTTGGGTAACGTCACAACCATCCTCGCATTTGAGAACAGATTGCTGGATAGTTGTGGCACTCTCATAACCTTGAAGGCTGCCATCTCACCTTGCATGGCAGGAGCCTGAGCTTGCCCTGTGGCACTCAGAAATTATGTGGTGCTGTGTGAGCTGCAATTGGAGTTGGAAAGTGGGTCTTCAGACATTGTCTTATTGTTGAGTCCATAAGTATACCTGGCCATCACAATTATGTTGGCCCCCTGAGGATAGAGCTCGTCAGTCCTAATTTACATCTCCTCCACTGAGGTCTCCAATGCAACATGTGAAAAATTTGGAGCCTAACCTCAGCCATCTTGTTTACCAAGTTAGAATAATATGTAGAATGATTGCCTGTACCGTACCAGTAAGAATGCGGAACCTTTCAGGCCATCTTCAAATACCGCAGACCTTCTTTGTTGAACTGGAGCTAACCACACACAATAGTAGTCTCCTGTTGAAGCATTCTGCCATTCCGTATCACGATTAGCACTGGATGAATGCCTAAATAATCAAAATGACCAGACAGCATTTAGTTGGCTTGCTGCCTGTATTCCACACAAAGGGTGCAGGTTAATTGTCCATCAACATCTTTGCACCCATTTTTGAGGTTTATTGAATTTGGCCTCCAGTGAATCCTTGTGGTTCTAAGTACAGTTTGAGGCCAACTCTGAAGCCTATACTTTTGGGAGAAAGTAGCATTTGCAGGAGTGTTGAACAGCATAAAAACAGGTTTAGTGCTTCTTGGTGGCATGCCAACCATTGTGGTATTAGTGGCTAATAACAGAGCAGGCAGAAGAAAACACAGTAAACCAATCCATCAAGCTTATTTCTTCCAGTTCATTTTTATAGTACAAAGCACCTCCAGAAGATGAGCTGGGTTTGCACACCATGTACATATTATTTGAGTGGTCAACTTCATTATTTTTTTACTTCATGCTTTTACAGGAATAAGGGTTTAAGTAAATTCAGGCTGTTTGTACTATTATAAATTACAGCAGTTTTGAACAGCCTCTAGCAGTGAAACAAATAGTAATCTATGCATTGGTTGTGACTGCTTTGTGTATTTATTGAGGGAAGTGTGAATAGTCTTTTGTGGTCATCATCATCTACTAAAGAAAATACAGTTATCTGTTTTTTTTGACTGCAGGATTGTGACCCTGTAAGTGCTCTCTTGAGAAATGGGGCCTCCTGGCCTAGAATAGTATCAGAATGCATGTTATATTGTTCCTGTTTTGTAAAAAAAAGTACTTGCATAATGATACCAAAATGATTTGGAAAAAAGCACTGCAATAGCTGGCTGACTGCCAAGAAATTCTAAGCACTCTTAAATCATATTACTTTTTAATCAGCATTTTTTGTGGGCTGTTGCAGCCTTAATTTGTTCAACGTGTGGTTAATGAATATGGTTATAAATAATCTTTTCAAGTTTATGCTCCCTATAAAGATTGTAAGAATTTTTTTTAAAAGCAGCAATATAGTAATCTCTGACAATAAATTACTTTTGCACATTTATTTTTCTGTTTGTACACTGCATATATTCAAATGTTTGACTAAATATTTTTTCTCTTTAATTTTTGCTGGTTTAATGGAAAATGTGGCTTGAAGGTGTACAAGGTGATGAGAAGCACAGATAGAGTGGACAGTCAGAGACTTTTTCCCAGGGCGACAATGGCTAACAAAAGGGATTTTAAGGTGATTGGAGGAAGATATAAGGGGAATGTCAGGGGTAAGTTTTTTTACACAGAGAGTGGTGGGTGCGTGGAACGCACTGCCGGCAGAGGTTGTAGGGGCAGATACATTGGGGACATTGAATAGACACATGAATGATAGAGAAATGGAGGGCTATGTGGGAGGGAAAGGTTAGCTAGATCTTAGAGCAGGATAAAATGTCAGCACAACATTGTGGGCCGAAGGGCCTGTAATGTGCTGTAATGTTCCATGTTCTCTGTTTAGAAATACCTATTTAGACTCAGCCCCTCTTCAATCACAGGCTTACACGCATTCACTACTCTAGTCTCATGTATGTCTTCACAAACATTACTTTGGGACCAGTATCTTCCTTCTTGTTATGATGCAGGGCCAGCAGATATTGCTGGCCTCACTGCTCCTCATTCTTCTGAATTATGACAATTTTTATTGACCCTAAGCAAAGATTTAAGACTTTATTCTGCTTATCAGTTGCTAATGGAGCTAAGAAGCAAATAGCAGAGAGAGATGTATAATAAAGTATAATTTTAATTTATGTTTGTATAACTTAAAATATTATATTTTATTCAATAACAATGTTGGTACAAACCAATAATAAGAAACTGTACTGGTGTGCTCTTCACAAAATAATTTCCTTGAGTATTTCAGTATTCAGGATTCAGTAAGCGATATTCTTTAGATACTCTAACAGAAACACAGATGTGGACTGGATGGCAGTCCACTGCCCAATTCCTGCTCAGACCCCTCACTCGCCCCCATTTCCTTCCTCCAGCTGAATGAGTTGACCTTCCTTATCTGAGGGGTGTCAAGTGAGGTGGGGTGGCCTTTGAGCAGCAAGGAGGCCTCAGGTGTTGTATCCTGAGGCCCTACCTCCAGCCTATCCTGCAGGCTCTGACAGTTCACTGGCTGTTAAATGTTTTTTTAACTTTTTAAAAAGTTTCTGAGAGTCGTGGACGTTTAAATATATTCAAAAAATGAAAAAAAAGTAAAAATATATTTAATTGAAAGCACATTAAAGTACTAACAAATAAATAAAACATTAAAAGAAAATCAGTGAAAGCCGTTTTACACAGGACTGCCTTTGGACTGAATGGATTTGCTGTTTGTTTGCCAGGTTTACAGACATAAAACAGAGGGCTGGTTGCAAAGCAAATCTGGACCTTCTCCAGTAAGTTACCAACCACTACAGGGCACAATGGCAGAGTGGACATTCAGATGCACTGGCAGAACAACTCAGACTGCCACCTTTTGCCTGACTGGCATGGAAATTGGAGACGTGTTGAGGTGCAAGTGGCCAATAGTTGGTGCTTTCCTTTGAAACTGCCAGATATCACTTAGCAAAATTCAGGCCAATAAACTGAGAAAGGCTATTCATCCTGTCTTAATTTAAGATGTAGAATGACTACAGTTTCCTGATCACAATGTTGTATCAATATTTTAAGTTGATTTCTCTAATTATATCAGTTCTCGATGAATAAATCCATTTAAATAATAATGCATTTTACTACTTTGACCAAGCTTCTACTCCCACAATCAAATTACATTTATCCCAGAATAATTTTTCTTAATCAGATTATTTCAACTCACTCTCATAATTATCTAAATATCACCTCTGTAGTTTCTTCTTTCTAACCTAAAAAAAAGCAAAACTGTGAAATTTAGTTGCACTGCATTCTTATTTTGGATCCACGGAACAATTTGCTTCACATTTTCTGTGTAATGTGTGAAGCACAGTTGCAGTGTTAGACATACTATTGACCATTTTGGTGAGTGCAGTACTGTATGCAACACTCATGGATGCTGGAAATATGCAGAACAGACAGATGCTGACAAGCCTCATGCACTATTGATTTCACAACCACGATATCGGGGTTCAATGCTGTGTTTTTAATTTGTACCAGTATTTACCAGCAGGTGAGACCTCCGACCTGCCCATCAAATACATGCAGGTGATTGATTGAAGGAAGTGCTGGCTCTAGTGAAATATAGCTTCATGTTTTCAGAACTTTTAATGGTTACTGAAGCCTGCAGGAAGCAAGAATTATGTATTGTTTTCCTGGGATAATCTCAACACTTTTGTACCCAGTAAAGAGACTTTGGTGTCCAATCCTTGGTCTTCAGCATAACAGGGAGAAGAAGATGGCTGCAGGGGAGAGAAAGCTAGTTAGAAGAGTGGGTAGAAGAAGAGCACAAGTGACAACAGTGTCGTCACAGGAAGAGCTATCTACAATGGGATTTTCAGTCGAAGTTTTCTATGATATTTCAGTGAGGAGCAGTGCTTGAAGCAACACAGCTTCTCCAAGTGGGTCCGATGGAACCATACTATGTACTTAACCACAACTGCAGTCAGAGAACAGGACCAGGATTGTAATGCCAGTGGTCTAAAACCTATTCACTAGAGGATATTTTGCCTATATACTATAATGTACTGTGGCAAACGCTGCAGTGACAACTACAGCCAGACAACAGGCTAAGCTTTTACTAGCCATTTGGGATCAGAAGAGCAGGGGAGGTAGAGGAGGAGGAGGAGGAGGGTAAAGTGGTGTAAGAAGAAGAGGGAAAGAGGAAGAAACACTATGAACCACTTCCTGGAGATGTACTGATCCAACTACTGTTTCAGTAAATTCAATTTTAATTCTTCATTCCACTGGAGTTGTCATTTACCTTCCCACTGTTTATGACCATCACAGTGTTCGCTTGACCACAATCAAAGAATAGAGGCCGACACTAAATTATTAATCCACACTATAATTACACATTCAACCATGACAAAATACACACAAACATTAACTACACACACATGTGCATCCCTTTTGTGCCTGTGATCTGTATGCCTTTTCAAATTTACATCTGTGATTTGAGTATTTTTAGCAAAGCCATCAATCATGGCCTGTCCCAAATTGCCCCTAAGAAGACAGTGGTGAGAACCTATTTGCTCTGCTAATAAATATATGGTCGATATGGGGAAAATACTCTGAAACACTGTTGAGTGCAGAGTTTCAACATTGAGGTTCAATGATTGTGAAGGAATGGCAATATACTGGATAGTGCTGATGGTGTATAATGTGGAGGGACAGCTTCAGGTGGTTGTTTTCCAATCACCCTCCAACTCTTGCTGCTTCTGGTAGTGATGGTCATGAATTGGAAAGGTTTGATTAAGTAAGCCTTGACGAGTTGTTGCAATGCAGTTTGCAGATATTACACACTGCAACCATGGTGCACTTGTAGTAAAGGCAATGATTACTTTATGTGGTAGATTGAAGTACACTGCTTTGTATTGGATGGTCTTGAGCTTTGAGAGTGTGGTTGAAGCTTCACTCATCTAGGCAAATGTGATATTATAGTGGAAGCAAAGTTATGATGGAACAATTAAAAACTTCTGGGCCTAACTGGATCCTTGACTTTCTAACAAACAGACTGCAATCAGTGAGGAAAGGCAGCAATACCTCTGGCACGATTATTCTCAATACTGGTGCCCCACAAGGCTGTGTCCTCAGCCCTCTACTCTCCTCCCTATACACTCACGACTGTGTGGCCAGATTCCGTTCTAACTCCATCTACAAGTTTGATACCACTGTTGTAGGCTGTATCTCAAACAACGATGAGTCGGAGTACAGGAAGGAGATAGAGAGCTTAGTGGAATGGTGTCATGACAACAACCTTTCCCTCAATGTCAACAAAACTAAAGAGCTGGTCATTGACTTCAGGAAAGGGGGCGGTGTACATGCACCTGTCAACATCAATAGTGCTGAGGTCGAGAGGGTTGAGAGCTTCAAGTTCCTGGGTGTGAACATCACCAACAGCCTGTCCTGGTCAAATCACGTAGATGCCACAGCCAAGAAAGCTCACCAGCGCCTCTACTTCCTCAGGAGGCTAAAGAAATTTGGTTTGTCCCCTTTGACTCTCAACAACTTTTACCAATGCACCATAGAAAGCATCCTACCTGGATGTATCACGGCTTAGTATGGCAACTGCTCTGCCCAAGACCGCAAGAAGCTGCAGACAGTTGTGGACACAGCCCAGTGCATCACGGACACCAGCTTCCCCTCCTTGGACTCTGTCTTTACCTCTCGTTGTCTCGGTGTAGCAGCCAGCATAATCAAAGACCCCACCCACCCGGGACATTCTCTCTTCTCTTCCATCGGGTAGAAGATACAGGTGCCTGAGGGCACATACCACCAGACTTAAGGACAGCTCCTACCCCACTGTGCTAAGACTATTGAACGGTTCCCTTATACAATGAGATGGACTATGACCTCGCGATCTACCTTGTTGTGACCTTGCACCTTATAGCACTGCACTTTCTCTGTAGCTGTGACACTTTACTCTGTACTGTTACTTTTTTTTACCTGTACTACATCAATGCACTTTGTACTAACTCAATGTAACTGCAGTGTGTAATGAATTGACCTGTACGATCGGTTTGTAAGACAAGCTTTTCACTGTACCTCAGAACAAGTGACAATAATAAACCACTACCAGTACAGGGATTTGAGGAAGTTTTGTAGTAATTTCCTGGGACTGAGATGATTGATCTCCAAAAAAACAACTATCTTGCTTGTGTTCACTGTGATTCCAATCACTGGAGATTTTTCCTCTTGATTTTTGTTGTTACCAACTTTACTAAGATTCTTTCATCCCACACTCAGTCTATTGTTGCTTTGATGCAAAGGGCAGAGTCACCTTCACCTTGCTCTGGAATTCTGCTGTTTTGTCCATGCTTAGACAACGCAGTAATGAAGTCTGCAGCCCTAACTGAGCATCAAAGTGCAAGTAAATGGTGAGTAAGTGCCACGATAGCACTTTCTATCTGCTGATAATTGAAAGAAGACTGATAGAGCAGTAGTTAGCCAGATTAAAATGTTATGCTTGTTGTGGATACAACATATCAAGACAAATTACCCCATTGTCAGATAGCAGTACTGGCAAAGTTGCAACTAGTTTTGAGACACAAGTTATCAACACGTAAGCCAGGATGTTGTCCTGTTCCAAGGCTCTTGGTATATTCAGTGATCTTGCCTGTTTCCCTATCACAATGAGTCAATCGAATTGACATTTACGTTTACACTGCAAACTTACACTACAAACTTACAAGAAGGACACTGCAAACTCACACTACAAACTTACATTTGTAATGGTGGGGACCACAAGAGCAAACTGAGTTAAATCAATCACTTGAGCTTCTGGCTGAAAACCATAGGAGCAAAGACAGTGGCAAGATACAGTGGTAGGATCACAAATGCTTTTATCATGAATGAGGAAAGCTGATTCTTGCACTGCAGAGCTACTTCCAGTCTCCTGGGACAACATCTTAACAGTCTTTTGTATCTGTTGCAAGACCGACTGCTGGAGTGCTGTGACACTTTAAAGCCCTTACAACAGCGGAATCCAGAGCCATGACTGAAGCAGTCTTTGCTTGCATGGCAGATGTCTGAGGTTCCATTGCAGCATCAGGCACTCGTTAGCTTCTGCTTGCGCAGCAATAGAAGCTGAGACTGGTCATCAAGTTTGGTTGTTGAAATAGGAGTTACGGCCGCTTCCATGCTGTAAAGGTAGAATGAAGTTTTGTGCTAATCCAAGGGTAGGGTGCAGTCTTGACGCCCAAGATCCTTGATATTTCCAGATGTTCGCCAGCGGGTCTGTCAATGCAGCAAAATCTCACTCGTGCAGGGTGCAAGGGCAGGCTCAATGTCAGGAGGGTGACGTCACACAGCCTTTGTTTAGATGTCTCCATCAGAGTCCTTTACAGCTCAAGTTCTGTGTGACTTCATCCTCTTGGCATATAGCCTGCCTTTTCACCCTGCGCGAATGGCAGGCCACTCTTGCTCAGTGTTTTGCAACATACAGCTACTTAATTGGCCTGTACAGTATGTGAAATGTCAGGATCTGAGCTGGTTGCTGAGAGTGTTAGATCGAGTGAGAGTTTGCATTTATGATCACTTTCTTACAACTGAGCTGTTGCAGTCAGGATAGGCTGAGCCCCTTTGCTCTTTGAAGAAAGACATATGGATAGAATTAGAGAGGGGAGGAAAGATGTTCACGCTTGCATCATCTACAGCTTGCCAAACAGAAGAAATTGTGTTAAGCTTTACATGAGAAAGAAGGTTAGGTGTAGGCATATTGCCATCTGTATTGGTCTCTGGACTGCTGATGGCTACAATTGCTGTGATGGCAGCTCCAATAATAGCCAGCACTCTCCTCCATTGGCTGAATCAGTGGAGATATGCATGTCTCCCACTGCTTCCCTGCTGCTGGCATCACTTAAGTGCCATCTTTTTCTGCAAAATTAAGGCAAGTTTTTTTCCTGTGATGTGTTTGGGTGCTATGCCTGGTATGCCTGAATCATTTGTAATGCAGGACAAACTCTGAGATGTTGGTGTGAGGCTGGGAGAAGTTTAAGTGTGTTAAATGTGTGGTGGATTTATGAATGCTGGATCCAAGTACTGATAGAAATTGTTGATACTTGTCGAGATGTGCAGAGCTAAGCAGGATGTGAGTGCATTGGGGAAGCTGGTGGTAGATGGGATTTAAAAATACATTTGACAATGCTTATAAGCCACTATTTTTTTTCCACTATCACATGCACATTCTTGAGGTTTTGATTCCTTCCACTTGTTTGCTCCCACTCATACTCTAACATGTATTTGGAGGTCTTTGGGTAGAGATTATTTCTCTAATTTCCTAGTCATTTACCAAAGCCTTGAATGATCTTGATGTCTGTGATCAGCCAAGGCTTCAAGCAAGCTCCAAAGGTTTATAGAACCACTCCTCCAACTATTTCTAACCACAAAGGACCTCCTGTCTAAGAGGT
Organism: Pristis pectinata; assembly: GCF_009764475.1. Lineage (NCBI taxonomy): Eukaryota > Metazoa > Chordata > Chondrichthyes > Rhinopristiformes > Pristidae > Pristis > Pristis pectinata. The sequence goes on from NC_067406.1 coordinate 118,857,736, forward strand.
GCAAATTGGATTCAATCACAGCTGGCTAACTTGAACTAGTATTAGTTACTCAAGAGTCTCTGTGGAAATATATTAGGACAATAAACAATGCTGTTAGTGCTGGAAAATCATGATAATTAGGTGACAGCTTTAATTTCGAGTATGGCCTATGCCATCACAGATTAATCACCCATCCTGAACACAAAACATTCTTTTCCCAGTGCTGACCACTTTAGCCTTCAATTCTCTCAGGTCTACCTCATAATTCACACCTTAGGCATTAGGGATCAGTATCTGAATACATCCCTTGTTAACTAGCAAAGAGACCTTGACATAGTGCTCAAGATACAGTCTGACCAGAGCAATATAAAGCTTAATTATTCCTATTTACCTGTTTCTGTTTACACCCTTACTTAGTTCAGTACCATTCTTGGAGTATGTATGACCTACTAACTTTCTCATTTGTAGTGGACTACAGTTTTCTCCATTAGCTTCCAGCTGTTACTCTGCACGTACAAAAAAAGAAAACTGTTGATCAGATAATGCTGAAGTTACTACCTGTTGCAAGCTGAAGTTATATGACTTTTGCATTTCTCTCTGGATTTAGTTTTGAGAAACACCTCAGTGCTGTTCACAAATCACAAATGTTACTTCACCAGAATTGCTGCAGAAACATTGTTAAGTGAGTGGGGGCAGTTCTGCGGTTTCCTGCCCTAAGGTTAAAAAAAAGTAGCAAGTCATACAATTAATCACATTGTGATATTGCAGACCATACCACGATTAAACATTACTGTCTCACAATGTTATTATTCCATCAGTTTAATTTGAAAATAAATATTCAGCCTCACCATCAATCTCATGATTGGATTTAAAGCCTAAGTGGATATATAGTTTAAAATCTGATATTCAGTTTAATCGTTACTCAGTTAACGTAGAGTGTAGTAAATATTTCAGTGAAGGCTCCAGTCAGTGTCAGAATGTCACTTGTTCATTTCCAGTTTATTGTCTCAGGTTATAAGGTATCAGTCTGTCACTTTAATTGGGCTTCACTTTAATTCTGAATTGTTTCGTTTCTGCTTATCATTATTTTTGTAATGGGGACTATGCCATCCACCAAAAGATGGCGTTGTCTGTTAAAATGGTATGATTAGAACTTCACTCAACATTTCAAACTGAACTGAAAATTGTTTAATGTCCATAATGAAAATGCACTTAAACCATGCTTTGCAAAAGTACTCACAGATGCTTCCAAAAACTTCCTGTAAGATTTGACACCAAATGCACTTGGCACTAGAGAGCAGCAGAAAAGTTTGGTAGTAGAAAATGGAATGTTTGTTAACTTTGGTTGAAATCTTAAACTGAATTTACTATGAATTTATTTATTTTAAACTTACCTTGTACAGATTGTTTAACTTGAGTTCAAAGCCTGGCTCAACCATCTGAAATTGCTATACACATTAGTACCAAAAGTCATTAATGAACACATTTAACAATACTGTTATCTAAATACAATAAGTGATAAATTTGAAAAAGCGTAAGTGTTAGGGTTGTGCAAATTATTTTAAAACTTGCTATATTTAGAGTATGTTGAAATGAAATTATCAATGTAACGCCTGGATTTTTACTTTAAGCCAAACAGTGAGGTCATTGCTGATAGGATTTCTTGCAGTATATGCCTTTGTACTTCAATTCTACTCTGCCTGTCTTCCTTATGCTTGCTAGTCCTAACAGAAATCCTTCAAGATCTGGCTGTATAGTGCCAAAATTCTTTTAAGCATAGGTTGTAAATCTGGCATGTATTTGCCTTTTATTCCATTAGAATTTTTTTCAGGTTTGATTCTTACCAGTCCTGTACAAAACAGTCCTGTAAGTGCGAGAGCAAGACGGACATTCCTTAAACATTAGGAAGTATTGACAGCAAGGGAACAGGACACATGAAAAACACACAGAATTCAGCTTAAACTAAATCACAAAAGGTGATAGCATACCTTTTCATCTTGTGTATGATTTGAATACTGTGGTTTTATGCAATGGCCACTGCTTAGCTGCCTCACTGAAAAAAGGCCACCAAGTGGTTTGAGTGGCAGGAGGCAACCTGCTATAATGAAAGGAAAAGTCACTGACACTGACATTCATGGTGTTTGCAGAGAGAGTTTGCTTAAGGGATGTCTTCCATATGGGAAGTGAGAGAGCACTTAGGAGACGTAAACCAAGGTAATGAGGAAATGGAGATTACAGTTTTGAAATGGAAGGACTATGCCAAATAATATGGGGACAGGATAGAAAACTGAATGGTTACAGTTTTAATGAAATTGTATCGAGGTCACAGAAGTTATATTTAATGGATGATCTGGGCTTGGAAAAGAAAGCATGGAGAAACATATTGGCTCAAAGCAAAGCTGGAGAATGCTGGAGAAAAACTAATGATTTGGTGGATAAAAGGAAGGAGATTTACAGCAGGAGTTGCTGATATGATGATGACAGTCTCTGTCTCTCAAGATTTCCATGCCATCCTTAAACTTGTTAATGGAAGTAAGGGTGGAAGGGTAACTGGGAGCAGAGAACAGTAGATAATACTGAGATAGTTTTGACAGCGGGATATGTGGCCCAGCAGCAAGTGATGTGATTCATCTAGATGTGGGTCAGGTCCACTGTAGGAGCCTGGAAGGATGAAGATTTACCAGGATTGGAAGCATAGGGAGTGTGTGTGTGTGTGTGTGTGTGTGTGTGTGTGTGTGTGTGTGTGTGTGTGTGTGTGTGTGTGTGTGTGTGTGTGTGTGTGGCAGAGGGGAATGGGGAGGTTGCTTGGTAGACAGGCAGAGATGGTCGACCAGTAGGATTGGGTGAGCATATTAGTAACTACAGAGACATTGTAATGAATCTTGAATTTAACTGATTTTGGAACAAAAAACAATTCTCAGATATTTTGATTCAAAAATTTACAGAGGAATATGGGTTTGGAAGAGGGAGGGAACTTGGTTGATATTGGATACCAGAACATGGTTGGAGATGCCTTTGTTAGTTATCTAGAGCACAGAACAGACTGCTTTCATGGTCAATTGAATAATCACCAAAGTATTAATAACTACCTTTCAGTAAATATTTACTTATTTCACATGTATACATAGACAGAAAGCCATTTACTGTTGATGTAAGTGGAACTTACATGAGAACATAGGAGTCACACCAGCTTTAAGAAGATAGCCTCGTTTCCTTTTATAGAATAGCGTGAGTTCAATATAAATACATTATGATTGCTTTTCCAAGGAATGAAAGTCTCTGGCATCCAGTGGTGCATTCCCACAGAATCTCTACCATATCTGAAGCCTTTATTTACTTCTATGAGGTATCAGCAATACAACCACAAGCTCCATCCACAGGTTCACGACCAACAAGAATTCCATGTAATGACTGAGTAAGTACAACACGTAGCCTTTCTCCCAGGAGCACAAATTGCGAAGCTGTGACTGCATTCCCCACAATGTAAAATCATGCAGACCAGGGGTTTAATTCCTTGTATGCCAAAGCTTCATGCTGTGGCACATATTTAGACAATTGTCCCATAAGTGCTATGCAATATGAAACCAGCTAAGGCAGCTGTCAGCAAGAATTAAATCTCAACTACTACCACTGCATCATATGGTGTAATTATTCATTGGAAAGTACTGTGCTGTCCTTTCTTCTAACAATGTTAATTAACCTCGCAAAATAATGACATGTCTGTTCTCCCAATTTTCTCAGTTCTTAATCTAACCTATGTTAAAACAGTGAAATCATTGATGTTGAAGTCGTTGTTGGGTTCTTCTCACATCGCCTGGTCAACTAAGATAGACATGGAGAGAAATATAGAAGGTACCAAACCAACAGATGCTTAAAACTTGAGAGGACCTTAAAACGTTGTGGTGAATTGAGGCAATACCCTTCACTGGAATAAACATTCAGCATCCATGTTCTGAATGAGGTATATTAAGCAACATTACTTTAGTAGCTAAAGCTGCTCATGTTTTTAGATTGGCTGATCCCAACCCCAGGCATGCAGTCTAGCTATTCACTCCAGGCAATTGTATTAATGATTTGGCCATACGATCCTGTTTCTATTTCTTTGCAATAATGAGGATTAAATAAACAACCGATCTTCTGAAAATCTAACTGAAATGACCTCAGATTCTATCATTTGGCTAATATGAAAGGATCCCTTACCCAGTTATTCAAGTCCAGAATTTTTATCTGAAATTTTCATCAAAAGTTGGGGTCCACAAAACAAGACAGCAAGCAAAGTATTCTTCAGCTGAGTATGAATTCCAGGTGTCCATTTGCTTATGTAAATAACCGATAAGCTTACTAATTGTAACTCAATAACTTCACAAGCTTGGCAACACCAGGGTCTTGCTATCTCTTTAACAGAAGCAAGCTGTTACAGATGGATAAGAGGCCTGCATTGTTGTATGTGGATGAAGGTGATTGCCAGTTCATTGGCAGGCCAAGACCATCGTTTTTCTCATCAAGCTTTTACACACCAGGCCTGCCTGGCAACCAAACATACAGCACAGTATTAATGATATTCCAAATGGGATATAAAAAACCATTTGTGGAATGTTATTTGGTCCCAGTACTCACCATTAAGAATATGAGTTTTAAAGAGCATTGCAAATGTTCTTAGAAGATTTATGTTGGCTTTTACCTTCGAAAAATTTAAGAGGCCAAGAACTGACTGCCTGCTGAGAGACTGAAGCAACAGGTAGGGTTTCATGTGGTTTGACATCGTATGAGTTGAATGCCTTCATTTCTTCCAGAGGATGCTGAATTCAAATTAATCAGTCATTTGTTTAAGATCCTCTTAGCTCTTGTTTGTTGCTGTCATGTGACTTAAGAAAATAGATAATTAATGCCTCCAAATATAACTGGGTAGATACTATAATACTTTGGTCTTGACTTGGAGCCTTGTTTGGAAACTTAGAATCTATACCCCCAGAGGAGCCTTGAAGTTTCCTCTTATCTGTGGCAGTGTAACATTCAATGGTGTATTTTTACTTTAATAATTTTTACTTCACTTTTCTGCTCTTTTTCCCTCTCATCTACTGAATATGCTGGCACAATGTGCTCCAGTTCTGTTTCACAACAGCTGGCTTCCTTAATTAGTCATTTGGATCTACAATTACCTATCCATCAAGTGCTGGACAGTGTGCGTGGGGTGAATTATACTTTTCTCTTATAAGCTTGTGTTGGAATTCTGCCAAAGTTTTGCTGCAGGTGGGCATAGATGGCTTCATTTGAGGAGTTACAAACAGGATGGAACCATCACAAGCCTGAGCAGTCATCTCCACTTCTGATCTTATGATGGAAGGAAGGTCATTGTGAAGTAGTTATCCTCAGGACATTGCTCCTGTAACGGTATATTATAGATGAGAGAGCTGATCTTCAACAGTCACATTTATCCTGCTTAATGCAAGGTACGACTCTAGCCAGTGAAGAGTTTTCACACTGGCTCTCATTACCTTCAGTTTTAGTACCTGACCTTGATGCCACACATTGCTGGATAGATGTCAGGTAGATGCTAGTGTCATAATTGTACTGACTCACTCTGGGTAGAGGACAGGTAAATCTGAAGCAGAAATCTTCACCTCTGCAATCAGGATGCTGTTGGTCATCACAGCCGTTACTGTGTACAATGTGCTCAGCCCTGATAGAGGACCTGTTGTCCCCAAAAACAGTGCAGTGGTTATGCATATCAGTACTAGATTCATCAGCACAAGTAAATTTGTGAGGACTAGGTTTTACCTTTGTCTTGTTTTCCTTGAGTTGAGTTTACCTCTCATGGACCCTAACTGGTAGCTATACTGGGTCAGCTTGGCCATTGGTGCTGCTACTGAGCTGCATCTTTTTATACTTATTCATTTTGTTGCCCAAGAAGGTGTTCTTGAGCCACATTCTTGAATTGCTGTACAGTTCCTACCCAGGTTATGACATGGTTCTGTTCCTTTTGGTGATGGTCATTCATATTACCAACTCAGAGTATATTCTGTGTCCTGAGTGCTTCTTCCAAGTAGAGTTTAACAAGATGGAGTACAGATTCCTCAACTGAAGGAGTGCGAAAATCAGCTGAACGTTTCTTTGCCTCTATTTCACCTGGTGCCATGCAACCTTATGGGCTTGAGAGATAGTGTTGAGGAGACTCAGAGCCATTCTTTTATGTACACTGCTTGGCCACCAACTTCAGGTGATCTGTAATAAAATGTAAAAGCATGTGCCCAAGTATGGTAATGCATACGTAGGGAACATTAACTGAAAGGAACAATTCTGTGAATACAACTTTGTCGGACTGTTGTTTGACTCATGTGGGACATCTTCATGGCATGAATCCAGGCATTAGTGAGGAGGAGGCATGATTGAACTGCCTTTGTCATTTCCAGTGCCTGCATCTGTTGGTTTTATCTTTATTATTTTCTGTTGTGGTCTACCACAGCTGAGTGACTTGCCATTTCAGAAAAATATGAGCCAACTACATTGCTGTGGGTCTTGAGTGATATATTATAAACCAGGGAAGAATAACAGATTTCCTTCACCAGTTGAATACAAAGGGATTGCATGATCCTGATGCTAGTTTTTTTATCCGATATTTATTTAACTGAATTTAAATTGGTCCATCAGCTCTTTGGATTACTAGACAAGTAACATTTGTGTAGCCCTCTGGATTAATAGGCCAGAAACATAACCTCTGTATTGAATGTGGGACTGGAAGGTTGAGAGGTGGGGATGTTCATGTAGGGAATTCCAGTCTGTGAGACCCTCGCTGCTGCCTGTGGTAGGGTGCAGTGAGTAGAGTATATGAACAGCTGATGGAATTGGAGGAAGACCGCCTGCATTGAAATAGTTGAGCCTAAAAACGAGAAAGCACCGGTGAGAGTTCCAGCAGACATTGGGCTGAGGGTGGGTGTGCATTGTGTGAAACTGCTTACAGAGGGGACACGTAGAAAAATCACCCATTGGTGGCAGTAGGGTAGATCAGTGCAAATTTCCCAAGTGGTGCCAGTCTAATACATTTTTTCCATGAATTTTTAGCCCTATTTCTTAAATTTTCTCTTCAAGAGTAAGGAAGTCATAATGAACCTTTGTAACCATTTTGGTAAACTTCTTCAGCATCCTCTCCAAAGGCTTCATATCTTTCCTGAAGTGTCTTGTGCAGAACTGGACACAGTATTTGAGTTGTGACCAAACCAGTGTTTTATGAAGTTTCATTCTGTGATGAGACACTTTAGTTATTTGGATGGACTGGAGAAGCTGGAGTAGTTCTCCTTGGAACAGAGGTAGCTGTGAGGAGATCTGACTGAGGTATTTAAAATTATGAGAAGGATTGGCAGAGTAGATAGAAGGCAACTATTCTCTTTGGCAGAGAGGGCAAGAACTATTTGCAGAGAATAAAGATAATTAGCAAAAGAACCAAAGGTGACACAGGGAAAAACAGTTTTACACAGTGGGTAAGATCTGAAATGCATTGCCAGGGACAGTAGTGGAGACAGATGTAATTATAGCTTTGAAAAAGAGCCAGATAAGTCTCTGGAAGGAATGAATGTGCAGGATTATGGCAAAAAGTGAGGGATTGGGACTAACTGGATTGCTGTAACACAGCTGGTTTAGACTGGACAGGTAGAATGGCCTCTTTCTCTGCTCTGACCAGTATTTGGTTCTGTAAACTGAGCAGAAGAGTGACAGGATGCTCACCAAAAGCTGGTAGGCAAGAACTGCTTTTCTTCAATCAGAAATATTAATGAACAAAATTAAAGAATAGGCACAAAATTTTTTTCAGCAAGGCACCAACATTTTCTGTAGCCTAGAAGACGCAGATATTAGCATTTCTGATGGACCGTGTCAAACTAACCACCGGAGAAGAGAGGCAATAAAAGTGGGTGGGACAGGATATGCAATATAAAATGTTTTTTCGCTTTCTTGATGGCTACCTGGGGTTTACTGACTGGAAAATCACTATATTGTAGTAGTATCAGCTGTAGACATGACCTTCTCCATGTTAGGTCAGGACTGTTAAGAATCATACTGGAGCTTGTCTAATGCACTAAGTGGGAAAACTATTTATCAATTTCAATTGGAGAAAGGATCAATTTCAATTACTAAAGAGAAAGAATGCAGAATGCATTTGACCATTATGCTGAATGAATGGAGATTTTTTTTCTCTGTCTCCACAATTGGTCATTGTTTTATGGGTTTAAATTCATCAGTTGTACCTCGGGGAATTGGCTGTTGTATTTTTAAGACTCTTGTTGTCAGCTAATTTCTAAATTCTGAGATTCCCATTGTGCTAGTGATTCCTCAAATGCAGATGTGTGCAGAATGTAAGACAAGCAACAGAGCCAATTGACCTAAAAAAAAATCATTGTATGTTTTGATTGAATATCACTATAACACTTGGATTTTGAGGAAGGAGTGATATTTCCTCAAGTGCACTGTGTATACTGACATATCGTGAAAGGTGATTAAAACAATTTACTTTTGGTGTCAGTGTTTTAAGTGTGTGTTCAAAGTAGTTTTGGATGTTAGGTTACTGAAATCATTCGTCTACTGTTGGCAAGGAGCATAAAGTTGATCCAGATGGAGGAATCTGTTGCTGTCAAACCAAAATTCCCGTGAAGCCAATCCAAGCCAGGTTTAGGCCACAGCAGACTGGTAAATCTGTCGAGCAGGTTGAGATTCACAAGCATTTACATTAGTATTACTTACTTCATAAAACTGGCAAATGGACACAGCCAGTTGTAAACCATCCCTTCTGTATTATAGCTGTCACTCATTTGGGATGGAAGTAGTATGTGGGATTAGAAGATTAGACAGAGTGTTTTGATTCGAGCACCAATTTTAACCTTTCCAGCCAGAGGAAACTGAACAGTTGGGTTCATTAAAACTTTAAAATAATTGGAGTGACTAGAGCCCATTGCTCTTGCTGTTAAAACTGCTTAAATAATTATAAAAGTGAATTTTTGGAGGACAACAAAGCCTTTTAAATTCTTGACTTCAAAACAGAAAATCTGACTTGCAGTTTTAAATGGTGTTCTTATTTGTTTCATGGGTGATATCAGTGAATTTGTAGTTACTTTCTTGTAAATATTCTTACACATATGTATACCCGAAACTGGAAATCATAAAACTTGCAACACTTTTATTAAATTGTAATATTTTAATCTAAACCAAGAAATTCTTTGTTAAAGAATTTGCATCTATTTAAAGGGACTCCCAGTTGACATCGAGATAGTTGACCAGGTAGCTGCTGAACTGACAGCTGGCTTTTCGCAAACACCTTCCAAAGTTCTCCAATTGTGATTAAACTAACAAGGAGTTTTTCATTTGGCACTTAGCTGCTGAGTATCCATTTAATGGGTGCCTCAGTGGTGATACTGTTGGCAATAATCTTAGGATGGGTTGGGGATCTTGGGGCAGAAGGCAAAGACAACCCCATCTGCAAAGGGACTACTCCCACAAAGTCTTCAGAGACATGTATCCTAACTAGACCTCTCAAATGCACAGTGAATTTTCCAAGGCTCACATTTTTACTTTATTCTTAAGCCATGCTTTTGTGTCTGGATTGCTCTCTTTATCTTTTTTTTGTGTAAATCACTAAAAGAGAAAGGATTGTGCTGATGTTTTTAAAATGTTTCTGCCCATTTTTTGTTGAAGTCCTACTGCTCCAGAAATTTGGCAGGGTATTTCCTGCCATGATTCACCTTAATGTGGCTGTCATTTCTCCACTGCATTTCGCATATGTGATGATCTCACCAAAGTGGACACCACCCATTCTGCACTGACTACAGGTCATGACTTCCACCCTTCATTTCTAATGCTCAATAAAATAAGTACATCGCCTAAAAGTGAATTATGCATGACTTAAGGTGTCCCAGCTGGGGCATCATTTTTATACTTTGTAAATTCCCTCAGAGTCTCCCAGTCATTTTAACATATTATGAAAGTGATTACTGACAACCCAGAGCATGGATCAGAACATCTGTACACTGATATCTTTTAGTTACAGATGCCTCCACTGTAGGCCTGCTGCTGCTGCTGAGATGTCTTAGCACCACCTGCAATATGGGGAACAATGGGTCTGCTCTATGTGTTGAGGAGGTTCTCTGTCTCGAGGCCTGCGCACTGTTTCTCCGCCTCTCTTCTCCCTCCTCTGTGTTTTACATGATTTCCCTTTTATTTGCCACTATCACCCAATGGAGAAAGGTCTTGAATAGTGCTGATTCATTTGCCATGAATAACCATCCAAATGATGTGGTGGCTACTTGTTCAGTCGTGCAGGTCAGGTTTTAATACTTAATGAGAGGAGTTGAATTTTTAAAATATATATAAATAATATTTTGATGACATCCATCAAGGCAAAATGTAATGTGTATTTAAATGCATAAAAATGGATGAAATCCAACTTCCAGCCAATACTGTATGTTTTTGCTATTTGGCTGCCATGTGCTGATGCCATCGCAGATTGGTGCACAGCAGATTATCTGAAGCTGCATTCAATTGAGCCTGGTCCTCTTGGGAATTGTACTTGTCCCATTTTAGCACATAATTCTGGGTGTATACAACTAAAGCACTGTTTCCAATGTATTTTTCTTCCCAATATCACTTTTTTTGTGGAGGATCTGCTTGGGCACAAGTGCTACACAGCTCATGTTTAATGCATCAAAAAAGGGCCAGATTTAATTACTAGGTGGTACTGTTGGTCATAATCTTTCTGCTTGACCCTTCGCCAGCACACCACAGACATAAAACGTTGACACTTTGTGGCAGTTCTTTGTAAGACTGGTGTGAAATTAATCTTGTGGTTGTATCCATGAGAATTCTAAGCCTGTGAGGACATGTGAAAGACCACTTTTTTATTGATTTGGATGGCACACTGTGGAATTGATATAAATCAGCTTTTACTTTCATGAAAGCTTTGCCAGAAGAGTGACAGAGTCCTTTATAGACCAAAGAGCCCTTACAATCTGACCTTGAAGGGAGCCAGCCAGAATTGGGTTTCCAGCACTGGTCTGGGATCTACTTAGGTGACTTTCTTTCGGCATGAATAAGTATCAAACAGAATGAGACATACATGCATGAATTAAAAATTACAAACTTACATTCTGAGTCCTCAGATCATTAACACGCCAGCTGCATGGAGGACCCAGAAAGATAATCACAGACACTGTGCAGCTTGTATGAAGTCTCTATTTTCCATCAACTTTCAATTGTTATTGATTCTGTGTTACACAACATGTGGTACCACTGTCATCCAGTTTCTAGGCATTAGTGTGCTCATATGAAATTCCTTTGTCTTTCAGAGGAAGTATAGCCCATTGAATGAACTAACCTATAGTAAAATTACAGCAAACTAGTTAAATTACAGGCAATAAAAATTCAGGAAGATCATTATCAGTCTTTTGCTAGCTCCTACACCTCAATTCAGATGCTGAGGTGCTAGCTGTAATATTAACATAACATAAGAGTTCTCTGAATATTGGCTGGTATCAAAACCTGGTCACAGTAGTTCTGAAATAAAAGCAGAATATGCTGGAAATACTCAGCAGGTCAAATGGCATCTGTGGAGCGAGAAGCAGACTTAATAGTTCAGGCTGATGACTTTTCATAAGGACTGTAGTTCTGTATTGCTGCTACTTGAAGTCGCCTGCTGAGCAAAAATGTGTTGTAAAGGACTAACATGGACAGGGTAGAAGGATAACATTAGGTTGGTCACCCCCTTATACATTTCTCTTGGTTTGCATTGACTTCCATGGAAAGGAAACTCAGTAAAGCGCTTTGTAGGTAGCGAAATATGAACTGGCCATTTTATGCAATTGCCAAAATTTAAAATGGTCTTCAAAAATGTTATATCCCAAGCTGTGCTATGAAGGCATGAGAAATAATTCAACTTGTATGCTGGCACAAGCTTGTGCCTATTGCATATAAATGAGGCATAACTAATAATAAACGACAATAGCAAAACACTTGAAGACAATGCCTCATTTTCTTATAGTCTCATCATCCTCTTTGTGACAGATCACCTATACAAAAAGAGGCCAGAAGTCTGCCTTTTCTCTCTTGCAGCTTTTTGTAAGTCATTCTTTACTTTTTTTTTCCTTTTGAGCCTAACATCTCTTTGTCTTTAAAGTCAGTAGTTCAACTGGATGCTTGTGATTTGTATGGGACTAATCTTGAGAGCGAGTAATGAGTATTTTTCATTTAGCGAGCTGTTGACAAGGCATTTAAACTAATGCTCTTAGAGGGTCATTAGCCTTTTCAGAGTTATTCTGATGGTTAGTGGAAACACTAAAACCTAGTGTCTTCGGGTCCTGATTAGTGACACTTTGATAAAGTCATCTGAAGTTCCTTGGACTGAATTTTCCACCTTTTCTGCAGTTTCTATGGTCACTGTGAAACGACCTGTATTCAGGCTATTATGCAATCTTTTAAATGCAACTCGTTTAAAAGTTACTGTGCAATTCTGTGCATTAGATTTCTCACTTGGTCTCAAAAAGTGAATTTATAAACAACAACAACAGTGTTTTTTTCCCTTCCTCTTCAGTTTTCTTAAAGTGACAGACATTGACTAAACAGGACCTTTTAAGTTGACAAAAGATTGAAAAAATCTTTACACTTTTTATTGCTGAAAGTTTCTTGAGGGCCAAAAGAAACAAAGCCGTTTCTCTTCCACTCGATTTGATAGCAAGGCGAGAATAAACTTTGGGGGCGAGATATATCTTAACATTCCCTGAATTTTTCTAAGCAGAGAAAACAACTATGGCTAATTGGTCACAATCAAATCATTCATGGTTAACTCAGATAGAAAGGATTAATGCATTATGTATTGGATAACGAGCAGGCTCAACATTTGAAACACGTGAGAACTCAGTAAAAAAATGACTGCTAAGAGTTGTTTCACAGGAGATGTGGAGTCAGGTCATTGACTTGATTTTCATGGGAAGACTGAGTAAGGACTGGGAGCTTTCAGACTGTGAGTAGCTCAGTATTGACAGCTGCGATTTTGGGAGGAGAGCATGCAGTATTGTGATATGGTTTGTTGAGAAAAAACAAGAGATGGTTTGAAACAAAGCTGTGAATGGAAACACTAGGTTCTATGTCCTATCACTGAATGATTCCAACTTATTGCTGCATTGTAAATCTTTACTGCTGCAACACAAATCATTACAGGGCAAGGACAGTAAAAAAATAAACAAATATTTATTAGTTTATTCAAAAGCCAAGACACTTCTATACATACATCAGAGGGACTGCAGCAATTCAAAGCAGTTGACCACCACCTTCTCAAGGGCACTTAAGGGTGGGAGGTAAATGCTGGCCTTGGTAACGATGCCCATATCCTGCAGAATAAATGGGAAGAAGAACTTTTTCCAAACGAACAGCTTGGTTTTGAAATTGTGCCTGTTTCCACAGAATGTGTTAACTGAAAATTACCTTTGCCATGAAGGAAGGATGTTTTCTCATGTTTTGTTCATATGTATTTATATTTCATTTCATATTTTTAAATGCATAGCGATTAGCATAATGCTATTACAGCACTAGCGACCTGAGTTCAATTCCTGCCGCTGTCTGTAAGGAGTTTGTACACTTTCTCTGTGACTGCGTGGGTTTCCTCCAGTTGCTCCGCTTTCCTCCCACATTCCAAAGACATACAGGTTAGGAGCTGTGGGCATACTACGTTGGTGCTGGAAGAGTGGTGACACTTGCGGGGTGCCCCCCGAACACTCTTAATAATGCAAAAAGATGTATTTCACTGTGTGTTTTGATGTACATGTGACTAATAAGTAAATATCTTATACCTTCCCACAAAACCTTCTCCTTAAGGATAGACTGTTAGAAGAAAGAAGTCGTGTTTTTAACTTTAATGAGCTTGTTTTTTACATAGCTTCTGTTTCATATGCTCTAAATAATGAACATGTGATTTGTTTTTAATGTCAACACTATCAGCAGAAAAATCCAGGGATTATCTAGGCTCTGACTGGTTGAACCATGTAATGCACTTCTGAAAATATCCCTCGATTTATATAATCTGTCTTCACAATTTAAACAAATTATTTTTTGTTATAGAAGACATAAATCAACTGAAGAAATTTATCAGAGCAAATCATAGTTCTTTATATACAGTATATACAGACACACATACGTATGTTTTTAAAAACAATATTGCTGGTGAGACTCCAATTTCATGCAGGTAGAATATTAGTACTGATATACTATATTAACGTATTTTAGTTTATGCACAATTCGCATTATGGGAATTCAGTGTTTACAGATTTGTGTACTGTATATAACTTGATTTTGATTCCAAGTCAAGGTAGTAGATTAAAGGCAGGAAGCATTCTTAAGACTGTTATTTAGATGCAGAGCAAAGCTTCCTATGAATGCACAAAGAAAAACTGAAGTTGCTGGAAATCTGAAATAAAAAGAAACAATGCTGGATACACTCAGTAGGTCAGGCAGCATTTGTGGAAAGACAAACAGACTTAATATTTCAGATCAGACACCCTGCATGAGAACTTCCTATACCTGTTGCTTTCATTAAGAATGGCATCATCAGCAGTAACAACATTAGCTAGCATTAACGTAACACCACTTTGGAACCCAATTTTGTCACCAAACAATCCAGTGTATTTGATCTTCTTATTTTAAGTCCTTCCAACTTGATCCTCACCATGTTTAAGGAATGAATGAGATGATGCCATTTTTTTGTTTATCTTGACTTTATTTGCTATGTTTAAAATGTGCAGTTTTGAATCAACAATTTCTCAGTGCTCATATCTTTGACCCTATTCAACAAATCATCCTTAATTCTGTGATCAGAGTGAGGCAGTGATCATTAATGTTAGCCATAATTCCTCTTCTGTCGTAAATATATTTGCCTTTCATCATGGAAGCTTCAAAGATGAAAAGACAAATTTTAATTGCTTGAAAGAAATGCTGGAAAATGCTTGAAATGCTAAGCATGCTCAGCATCATCATCTGAATAAACAAGGTCAGTATTTCCATTATCATTAGCAACAAACAATCTGCTGGAGGAACACAGTGGGTTGTGCAGCATCTGGTGGGGGAAAGGAATTGTTGACATATCAGGTCAAAACCCTGCATCAGAAGATCATCCACTTAAAAAGAAAAATTAGAGGAGCTATTAGTTAAATGGTGAAAGATTAAAGGTGTTGGTGTTCAGGGAGACCTGGGTGTCCTTGTACATGACTCACTGAATATTGATATGCAGATTGGCTTCATTGCCGAAGGATTTGAGCAGAGATTTCTTGCTCCAACTATGTAAAGCCTATGAATGCATCTAGACCATCATGTACAGGTCTGGACCTCCCTCCTTCAGGATGGATCTACATGTGTTTGTGGGACTGCAACAAAGATTCACTAGATTGATTCCTTGAATAGAGGGTTTGTCTTGTGAGGAAAGATTAAGTAGATGAGACCTGTATTCTCATATATTTAGAAGAATGAGGGATAATCTTATTGAAGTTTACAAAATTCTTACAGAGCTTGTCAAGGCGGATGTGAAGTTGATATTTTTGAGTTAACATTTCTAGAACCAAGAATCACAATCTCCATTCAGGACAGAGATGAGGAGAATTTTTTTTTCACTCAGAGGATAGTAAATCTTTGAAATTCTAAGAGGGTTGTGGAGTCTCAGTCTCTGAGTATATTCAAGAAAGGGACTGATAGATTTTTAGATATTAAGGAAATCCAGGGATATGGAGTTACGCAGGAAAGTGGTGTTGTGGTAGATGGAGCAAACACAAGGAGATAAATGACCTACATATGCTCTGTGTCTTATGTTCTTGCATTCTATTCTTAGTTCTGATGAAAGATTATCACCAGAAATGTCAGCAAATCAGAAATGTTAATTCTCTTTCTCCATAGTTGTCTCTGACCTACTGATTATTTCTGGAATTTTCTGTTTCATTAAGGTTTTCAGCACCTGCAGGATTTTGCTATTTGAACAGCACAGTTAGCAGACCATGCTGAGATTACATGCTTTGATCAATTGTGTGACATGGTTTATGTGTTTACCAGTGGTTCAATATGTAGTTGAGTATTTTTTTCAAAGGAGTCATTGATTTTGCTCATAGGAAGGCAAATTAACATGCATACAACTGGAATTTCAATGGCTGAAACAAGAAATGGCCATACCTATTGATAAGAGCTCAACACATTTATACTTATGGATATGGAAATCTTAGACGACCAATTATTATGTCCACATCATCAAAGCTTTTTCCTAGAAGCCAAGGTCTCAGAGCATCATTGGAAACCGCCAGAAATAGATCGAGATAATGAACTGCTTCTGTTGGTTCAGTGGGTAAATCCAATGTATAATGTGGGTTCTCAGCCAAAGAAACTGGGAAGTTCCAGGTTTGATTCTTAGTCTGCTTTCAGTTAGCCAAACTGATTTGTTGTTCAGAGGTGGACTGAAACTATTTCTGGTAACCACTGAGTGAGGGAGAAAAAGAATGAGCCAAGTTAAACATAGCCTATGTGCCTGTTCATTTGCTTGTCTGCAGTGGCCCCCAAGATTGCAGCGTAGAAGTTTCCTCACTGCAAGCATGACATTAGATCAAGAAGGCAGTTCTCCATCACAAATGGTGATGAACAACAACCGCTGATCTTTCAGTGACATACACCATGCTTTGTGATATTGAATAAAGGGAAATCCAAATCCTCCTAGTGACATGGTTCCCATGTTGCCACCCCTCTGTCTACTGCTGCACAAATAATGAAAATCAGAATATAGAAAGTTAACATATAAAACATTTTTATCCATTCAGCTAAAATAAACAACACACACACATTGGTTGATCACCCTTGTAGAATCCCTTCAAGCTTGTTTTCCATCTGACCTTTTCTGCCCCACTGTCTAGAACATAGAACATAGAATAGTACAGCACAGGAACAGGTCCTTCATCCCATGATGTTGTGCCAAACTAATTATGCCAATGACATCCAATCACACTAATCCCTTCTGCCTGCACATGGCCCATATCTTCTGCATATTCATGTGCCTATCTAAGCAACTCTTATCGGCCTTTATTGTATTGGCCTCCACCACCACCCCTGGCAGTGCATTCCAGGCACCCGCCACTCTGTGTAAACAAAAACTTGCTCCAAGCTTCTCCTTTGAACTTTCCCCCTCTCACCTTAAATGCATGCTCTCCAGTATTAGACATTTTGACCCTGTGAAAAGGATACTGGCTGTCTGCTCTCAATTTTATAAACTTCTATCAGGTCTCTCCTCAGCCTCTGCCACTCCAGAGAAAACAACCCTAGTTAGTCCAACCTCTCCTTATAGCACATGCCCTCTAATCCAGGCGGCATCCTGGTAGTCCTCTTCTGCACCCTCTCCATAGCCTCCACATCCTTCCTATAGCAGGGCAACCAGAATTGAATGCAATACTTCAGACTAAGAATGCAGTTCTATATCTTGTTTTTTTTTCCCGTGCTTAGCTATTAGCTTAGCTTATTGATGACTGCTGCCTCAGAGGTGAGGAGGTTGTAGATAACCATGAAGGATGACCACAAGCAGCTAAGAGCCAGTTGGGTCTGCTTTAGACTGCACCATCTTGTCATAAGTAGAGAAACAAAGGACTGCAGATGCTTGAATCGAGATGAAAAACATTATGATGCTGGAGGAACTCAGCAGGTGGTGCAGCATCCGTGGAGAAAAGCAGGCAGTCAATATTTCTGGTCAGGACCCTTTTTCAGGACTGAAGATAGGAAAAAGGGGAAGCCTAATATATAGGAGGGAAAAGCAGAGCAGTGATAGGTGGACAAAAGAGGGGAGGCTCTTTTGTAGTCTTTTGTCCAACTATCACTGCTGTGCTTTTCCCTCCTATACAGTATATTGGGCTTCCCCTTTTCCTATCTTCAGTCCTGAAGAAGGGTCCTGACCTGAAGTGTTGACCGCCTGCTTTTCTCCACGGATGCTGCCTGGCCTGCCGAGTTCCTCCAGCATCACAGTGTTTTTCATCTCATCATAAGTGACAGTGGTCTCGGCTAGCTGGCTGATGGACAAAAGGGAAAGGCACTGTTTAGGTTTTAGTAATGGGTTTGTGAATGCTATTCACCTGAAAAAGAACAGCAATAGATGCTCCATGAACTCATTGACACACTCCAGGGTTGGGTACCTTGGCCGAGCAATTTTTTGGAGGACAAAACAACACAGTGCTCTCACATGCTTGAAGTCCTGGTAACAGAGGAATCCAGAGTCAAGTTGGCAATCGGCTGAGCTTTTGACTAGCGGCAAGCTGAATTTGCATCTTAGCAAGCTAAACTCAGATGCAGAAGTGTGAGCTTGCAGGGCAGGCCACATACATTATATAGCTTCTACTTGTGCCACAGTGGAAGCTGTGACCTTTGCCATTATATGCTGTCTGAAAGTTTGATCCATAAGTGACAACATCGAGGTGGCTAACATATCCATCCTGGTAAAGATAGATTCCAGGGTTTGCACAAATCTGTACACAAGGTTGGATCTTGATTCCCAATGTACATAGATACGTACCATATGCTTAAAGGTGGCTCGTCAATGATCAAATATTTGCAGCTGCATTACTTGTCAGTTTTGATGTGTGAACTGC
This sequence comes from Pristis pectinata, assembly GCF_009764475.1. Classification (NCBI taxonomy): domain Eukaryota; kingdom Metazoa; phylum Chordata; class Chondrichthyes; order Rhinopristiformes; family Pristidae; genus Pristis; species Pristis pectinata. Next base: position 118,876,338 of record NC_067406.1, read on the forward strand.
CCCACTGCAGTCTTCGTCTGAACCTTCTGGTGCAAAACTAATGGATAACCCTGACATTCAGAGAGCTGGCACACAGGCTACTTTATCCCCCCCACCTGATGGCTGATCAATTGTGCCTGGCATCTCATCCATGCACTTCCCAGCTTTAAATTGCTCTCCACCCTCTGTCAAGGGCCACGATCTGCAGCTGGATGAGAGTGACAGATGCAGGATGGGTGGCTTCCCTTTCTGATGGCTGCAGCCCTACTGCTGGGCCCTGCTGTGCCTTGTGTCTTTGAAATGAAAAAGACGCAATGATGTAGTCACGGTGAGGAGGATCACACATTTGAACGTAAGAAACAGAAACAGCAGCAGGCATGTCATGCATTCAGTTTGGTGAAGCTTTTCAGTGCCACTTTTCTCCACAAACTTCAGATCTCATGATTTCCTTAAAGTCTAAAAATTTGTCAAACCATCTGAATGTTGTAAACCGGAAGAGATTGTGGAATGAGGCACTGTGGGATGTGAGAAGGATGATTAGGCATCGGCATGCCATTATCCAAAGTCATCTCACATCAGCTTAAGTCAATGGCTCCGCAGCGGCAGATCTCATGATCCTTCACTCTCCTCTGAGTAACTGAACCTGTGAGAATAGCTGAGATCCCATCATCCCTCACCCCTTAGTTTATTGATCTAGTCTGTGGGTGTATGCAGCCTTGTTTTACAAGACAAAATGAGGAGTGTAATGACTGTGCAAAAATATTTGTGTTATATGTCTGCCATGAATGAATGTGTGTGTGTGTGTGTTTGTGTGTATGGGAGAGTAGAAGTGCACATACGTTATTAAGCCTTTCTGTGATACAGGGGAAGGACTGCAGGCACAAATGTAGCCACTGATCCCTCTGGCCACCTCCTGCCACTGTGACTTCATTTCTGCCCTTGCTAACTTCCTGGGCTCCATAGGGTGGAGGACCTCTTTTTGCATATCCACCTCTTTCTGTAAGATCTCAAGGTTTGCGCCCATACTTCAGAGTATTTACTTTTATGCCTGTGCTTGCATGGCTGCTAGCATAAGGTGAGTTAAAGCTGGTCAGCTTCAGCAAGTTCAAGGGACTCCTGCTGATGGGATCAATTTTACAATTGATGCCTCCAAAATATACAAATCCTTTCTCAAGATGTACTCAGATATATGCACTGGGCCAAATCTGCATTAGTCCCCTAAACATCACCATTATGAACTAATGGACTTCTTGGTCATACCAGTTTTTTAAAATTAATTATACATGTTTAACATGCAACAATTTGCTGAGTGCTACAGTGGTAAAGACAAAATATTTTGGGGTAATTTAAGGGAAGTTGCTGAGAAAACCTTTGACAGATGGCAACCCACACCCCTGACATAAATAATTAAATGTCAAATAAACAATGAAATAATTTTAACAATTGTTGAAAGTAAGAAGAAAATTAAATGGTCTAATTTTTGAATAATTGAAATATTACAGCAAACACAACTATTTAATAAAATAAACAAAAGTAATTAACAATTACTTATTCTTACCTGCCTCCTTGCATTTATAAAGCCATCATTGAAATGAATGGTTTGGGGATCCTGTAGGAGTTCTAACCAGCGAAAGGATCTGCGAGCAGATTACCCAGTTTAAATGTCGGGCAATTCCAACACGTTTCTGGTCCACTCTAAGACACTACATGATGGTCCATAAGGAATGATTTGCCAATAGGAATTTATCGGCAAGCTCAGGTCTTTTGTGTTTAGATATTTACGTTCTGAAGTTCTGGAACTGCTGTCGTTTATGTGGGAAAACATCAGAATTGGTTTACAAGTTATGAGCTGTTTCTCTACAGTGGATCTATTCCTTATTAGAATAGTATAATCGCACAGATGCTGTGATACAGGATAGAGAAGGGCTATTTTCTGTGCCGACATCCTCCCCAGTATGTGAGCAAGATGAGCAGTATGACTGACGTTAATGGAAGTCCTTATAAATGAAGGATGGGTGCCTGGAGGCATTTAGATTTAAATCATAATAGAGGCCTATGGGAAAAGAGGGTGAAAGTAATTGCAATTTAATTTCCTAACCATCATAAGCCTTCAGTGTTCGGAATTGAAACCAGCTCCCAGCGCTGCTGGTGTATTCACCTTAGCCGATTCACAGACGCTGGAAAAGCTGCATTTTATGGGGAATGAGGTGCAACACTGACATCAGCTTTTGGCTGAGAACACAGTAGAACTCATCCGGTACTGATTTCAGTTGCAAACTACAAGACTCCACGCAGCATTGAGAAATTGCACAGCACTATTTTCTTGCCAAACCCTCTGCTTACCAGTCCCCTCGTGTGCTGCCATGTTTTTCTCCTTTATAAACTCTTGGTTCCCCTGGTTCTCATGGAGCAGATATTTACAGTGGCTATGTGGAAATGTCTTTCTACCATTGGAGACATGTTGAATACCCATCTATTTTTTTCCTTCAGTTCCTTTGTCAGCCTGTCCTTCTTTGACAAAGAACCTTAGATGAATGGAGAACATACATTTTTTGTTACAAAATTGATGGGATCAGGGGGAGTGAAAATAAAATAACATTCTTTCTTCAGCTAACCTCCAGTATACAAATACTTTGTTCCCACTCGGTTATCTCAGTTTAATGTATTCGCTATTCATTCACAGTTAGAAGTTAATTAATGAAGACAGTATATTGAGATCATACATTTTCGAGTAATTTACTTGTAAATTAGCTTTGTCCTTCATTAACCTTGTTCTATTTATGCCTTTGTTGTAAGTGTGAATAATATTGGAAATAAATTATTTGTACTATTTGACAGAATGCTAGATAAAGATTGTGTTGGCTTATGAGCACTATACACAGTTTATAAAAATAATACACGACAACAATTATAAATCAATGTAATTGAAGCTTCTGCATCTGAAGTGTTGCTATCGCCAAATGAAATGCATCTTCTGAGTGACTTGAATACGTCAGGTTTGAAATAAGCAGTATCAGATTGAATATCAAATACAAGTAACTGTGCAGTATCTGGGCAATATATTCAAACGAAACAAAACCCTTGTGACAAGGCTGTAATGAAAGCTATCAGAATCTAGAACACAATAGCAAGATAACAGGAGTGGAATCAAAAGCTAGAGAACCACTTGTTTAAAGTGCCACCAATTCTCATGAGTTTGCTAGAAACTAATGCTGTCAGAGGCACCCAGGAATTCCAGCTGAATGGTTTGAATTATAGACTCAGAGAAGCAAACCAAATGGTTGGAATCCAAGACAAGCAAATACCACAACATGTCAGTTCAATCCAATTCGGAAAAAAAAGAACAAAATGCAGAATCAAATGCAAATGGATTTCGAGAGACAGCAGCACTTGACAGTGAGGCTGCAGTTCCTCCAGAGAGCAGAGCCAATAGCTAACAAAGGGCATTAGTTTGCAGCAACAAAAATATTATTGTTCTGCTCATACCACGCACTGCATGAAAACAGAAGTTCCCTTCATTTCAGCCAATTTTGATAATCTGTTGAAAAATATACCAATTTGTGCAGAACCAATGCAGTAGGACATTATGTTGATACGTCATGCGAACCATTTCATCACAAATTTATGAGCCTGTAGCTAAATTTATTAATTCCTATCTAGTCACTCTATATTAACTTCGGAAGAATTAATATATCAACAGTCAAGTACATACCTGAAGATTAGAATTTACATCTTGTGTAGAATCTGAGTTTTGGAGAAATGATGCATGTGGATTTTTCCTTTACTTAAATTGGTTTATTTCTAAGTATTGTGCATGTTTGAGCATTTCACTAGGATTTTCCTACTGGCTCTGCTGACACAAGCATATCCTACCTCTTCACAATTAACTCAGCAGAGAAGAAATGGTATGCACTGCAGGCATAAAATGGATACAGTGGATAATAGTTTAGAAGTAGGTGAACCTATATCCAATTTGCACATCTATTAGTCTTTCTGATAAACTCATGACATGCAAGATTTAGGGATTAAATTAGGTGGTTGTGGTTTGGGAGTGCTTGCAGCCAACTTCAGGCCCAAAGACAGTTGCATCTCTTAACTTCTATCTCCATAAATCTAAATGTAAAGATTTTAACCTTGAATTTGTTCCAAACATGTTTGAAAAATTCAACAATTTATTCAAATGTAAATTATCTAATTAAATGCTGTGGTTTTAAAAAGATTTATGTGAAAACATGTTCATCATCATTTTCACTTCCCTAAAATAATAGGATGGAGGATCATGACTTATCTCCCAAAAGTAACATCTACAATGTATAGACATCTCTGTGGAAACTACTCGGTGATTGTGTGGATATTCCCCAATTGTCACTGGGATAACTTTCTGTTGAGGCTTAATTATGGTGAATGACAACTTGAGGCAAGTAGTAAAGGTCAGCTGGACAGGAACAAGCTAAATCTCAGCAAGAACTCATATCTTCAGAAAGGAAGAGAAACATACAAACAAGGAAAGGATGATCTCCACATTCTGCAGTACACAACATCACAACATATCTGTGACTTCCATTTGATTATTCTGATGATGATTTTCAACCGTTTCCTGCCAGTTAAACTCCTAAAGAAATTCAGGACCCATATATTTCTAGTTAAGGTCATTTTTTTAAGAAGTATAATATAGGAATAGTACAAGGACAAACCTTTAAGCAGAGTCTGGGTACAAGGCAAATACAACACTGAGGTCTTCTGAGTGGACACAATGAAATGCCTACAACCCACTGTTACCATGCAGTGTTGAAACAATTCTGACATTAGTTTGCTCAAGTTCCACATGAGTATCAGACAGTTTAATGAATTAAGAATTGATCTTTTGATTAATTTAGAGGCAGCTTTGTAAGGTTTTTGGTAAGTGTGGACCAAAGAATCAGTCATACTGTTGACGTGCTCGCATTAGCAAATGTTAAGATCAGTAATATTATAGCCTGTCATTTAGTTATCACTATTATTCCCTATTGAAAACACAAAAGACAGCATGGTAGCATAGCAGTTAGCATAACACTATTACAGCGCCAGTGATCGGGGTTCAATTCTGGCCGCTGTCTGGAAGGAGTTTGTACGTTCTCCCTGTGACTGCGTGGGTTTCCTCCGGTTTCCTCCCACATTCCAAAGGTGTTTGGGTTAGTAGGTTAACAGGGTTGTAATTGGGCAGCGCGGGCTTGTTGGGCTGGAAGGGCTTATTACCCTGCTGTATAATAAGTTCATATCTTGTTCAGTGTGCCATGATAAAAAAATTATAAAAAATGAAGTGCTGAAATGCCTAGAAGCTTAGGCTGCATTTGTGGAGATAAAAATGTTTCATATCCAAGATGTTTTATCAGAAATTCTGATGTAAGGCTGAATTGTTAAGTTTGTTTCTTTCTCCACAGTTGCTATCAGATCTTATGAGCATTTCCAGCAGTTTTTATTTTTATTTCAGATTTCCAGCATATGCTGTATTGTCCCTTCAGAATATTCTTACTGTATTGTCTGGAAGAGAAAGAAGCCCACACATTTATTAATAAAAATAATATTTGTGTTGCAACTCATTTATTGTGCCATAAAGTAAGTGCAGATTAAGTGGTGCCATGGAAATTTAGGAATTTCATCACTGGAAGTATGTATCAGTTAAAGCAGACGTACAATGGGAATTACATACAGCTCCAAGGATGTGCTTGGAACAGTACCAGGACAGCTGTGTTTTGTAAATGGAAATATATGTTTCAGTATTTTGTTGAATAAAATAATACTGAATAAAACAAATATCTGCTTGCAGGTATGTGAGTAATGGGATATCACAACAGATGTTACTTATTAAGGCTTTAACTCGGGGAAATTGGGCTCCTGGTCAGATTTAATTGCTCAGTTATTTAATTGGAATTTTAAGTGCAGATGCATTCTGCTTCCCTCAGAAAGTCCATTTTGCCTTTTAATGTTTTTCAATCCATGGATGATATAATTTTCTTGGACATTTGTGCAAAATGGATAATAATGCCCCAGCAGCTCATTTCACAAGCTGCCTGACTGTTTCCCTTTGAAATTCAAAGTAAGTTTTGTGCTACTTCTTCAGACAAATATTATACCCAAGATCCCTTGCATCTATTTTCTTCTCTAAAGCCATTTCTGTTTTTGTACTATTAACCCACTCCTGTCTGATCCAATAATTTGTTAGTACTTTTTGTTTAACCCTGGGGTCACCAGATAGTAGATACCAATCTATTAGTTAACCCCAGTCTCCTACCACCAATAAAATTGTTGGTTTTCATTAAAGACAAGCTTCTCAGGTTTCTCACTTTAATCTTCATCTTCCTTTGATACTCTCATCCCCAACAAGTCCCAGCCTTCCTGCAACTGCACCATTCTGTAACTGCAGTTCTTACCTTGTGTTTCCTTAGAATTGAAGGTTACCAGCTAGAGCACACCTGGTACAAGACTGCTGTCACTTTCAGCATCAAATCAGGTTGAAAGGATGACTCTGACGGCCTTTCCTTAGACAGAGTTCCCCACTCCAGTTTCATTCCAAAGGGTAAGGCCAGTCCCAGAATTTCCCTAGTAATAATCTTCTTCCTCTCTCTACCTACCAGTATGAATGTGAAAAGCTGACATCTTCCTTTATTTTAAAGATTAGGTCTCAGCAGTCTCCGCCTAATAGATTTTCCTCCAGGTCCTGCCAAGCTACTACCTGATTCCCTCAAGCTTTGCAGTTATTTATTCCACCGTCACTGAGCTCATCACAAGAAAGCCACTTCTACACACTTAACCTCTAGACAATGCAGCTCCTTATTATTCATTGTCCAAATCTGAATACTGCCAGTACTTCATCTTTTAATTAATTATCAATGTTACTTATTCTAAATTAGTCTTTTAGGAAAGGGAGACCAGGATGAATTTTGGATAAATAAAGTAAATAATTGTTTTTTACATGTTTCATTTAATGCATACTTATTTGTATGTAATACTATAATTCATATGCAGTATAACACTCAAAAAATATTTTAGGTATTTAGAAATACCAGTGTTAAAGATTGACAAAGCTTGGTATGTATAATTCAAACACAATCTTCTTTGAATAGTCCCAAGAAATCCAGAGCTGGGATCTTGTAGTTTGTGGTCTCAGCCGTACATTTCAAAATTAGCTGCAGCACTCTTATAAGAAGATCCACCATTCATCTATGTTTCCTGTCAACCTCTAGCCACTCTCTATAAGCCTGCCATTGCCAATCAGCTCCATACCCACCTCAGTCAACATTTGCTCTTTGAATCCAGTCAATTCTGTTTACATCTTGGACACATTATTGTTGCTCTTTGCTGACTGTGAACATTGTGTAATGTGCCTCCCAATTCTTTATTATTATTTCTGTGATATTTAGCTTAGCTGACCATTCTATCCTGCACCATCTCACCTCAATAATTCCCTTCTGTTTTAATGCACTGCCACTCAATCCTGTCCCTATTAAGTCCACAATAGTTTTTTTCTCTCACTGCCTGCTTTCCTTTGCTTATCTATGTACTTTCCCTTGATGATAAAACATATTGGCATGTGCTGACTTTTATTTGTATAATGAGGGTGGCAGCCTTACCTTTCTTCCACCTTGACTTTCTGACCAGCACCATGTTTCCAACTTATTAGCCAGTAAGAGGTACAGTTTAATTAAAAACTTAGCAGTTGTAAAAGATGAATCCATTCTGTTTGACCCCTGACAAAAGCTTGCCACTTTAGCACTTAAGTTTTGTCTTGTAACTTAGCAAGACAGCCCGATGGTGCACAACCTTAATGCATTTTGACCATGAACTGAGACTACAAATGTCACTTTCTGATTGCCAATTGAATGTGGTTCAGGGTGTTTTTTGGCCCAAGCCCATTGCTCTTGAAATCAGCCACATGTCAATACCATTAACCCTTATTCCACTGCCCTCTTTGCCAGACTTCTTAAGGAATTTCAGATTATTCAAAGCTGCATGAGCATGTCCTTTCATGATATCACTTCTTTTTCATAGTTTCCACTGTGTCATCAGCCTTCAGGTGCTTCATGTCCCCTTATGCATTTTATTTAAAATGCTCATCAACCTCGAAGGGTCTTCATGAACTCTACTTCCTGCTAATGCTCAACACTCTTCATTCCTGACCTCTTTCCACTTTAGCTGCACATTCTCAAAAAAACTCATTCATTTGATGAGAAGTTCATCCCTGGTCAGTAGTACTCACCACACTATAAAGTGGCGTGAGCATATTGTACATTGCCTCCAAAATTCATTACATTAAAGTTGATGGAGTGTAATTCAGAATGGAATGGAATATATCTTAGTAAAGAGCATGTCCAACTCTTATCAGCCAAAGATGAATTTCTGGGGAAGTGTTCAGCATTCATGGAACAACGTTTGATGTTCCTGGCTGTGTTTAATAAATAGCATGTGTAAGAGCTGGAAATGTATAATTAATTAAAGCTTTGCATATGTCAGGCAGATCAGACATTTTGGTAGACCGGAAAACAAAAATGTGCCAGGAATTGGGATTTGGGCCGAAATCCAGGGTTGGTGCTTTCCACATTCTGTCCAGTTCTGCTTAATTTTTGCAATTATAATAGATTTTAACATAGATTTGTGCTCTTTGTTTGAATTTCATTCTATTGAAATGATTTCCAATGTGTTGGTGTACAGTTTTTAGAAATAAAATGTGAGTAAAATGGGCTTTAAGGATCCTTTATACAGAACTTCACTCATGATATGTTTCAAAGTAAATTATTTTTGATTCTTTTCAACAGTTTTACATTGAAATCATAATTGTACCAGATTTATGCATTTGGAAGAAGCTGCATAGCTCAGCAACACATCTTTGCCATATCTTGATCATTGGAATATTTTGATTGATTTGTAAAGACAGCTAAGGTTAACACTGGCTAAGATCAACAAGCTGACATGAAGATGGTAACATGTCAGTGGCATCAAAGTGTCTTAAACTAAAGCTCTGGTCTGTTGAATTGGCATTTTACTGGGGCAGTCAACTGCACAGCCAACTTCATTCACAATGGTATTCAGGAAAGAAAGGTGTAGGAATTTGATATGTTGGTATGCAGATTCCTGCAGCCGATATTCAGAAAGACTAGCGCACTTATCAGCACCCTGTGCTGAAAGAGAGAACAATTAATAAAAAAACTGCAAAATGGTTTCAAAGAGTAGGTTTTATTTTGTAAATCAGAAAGGAGGGTCTCCTGATGAAGCGTTTACATCCTGAAGCTTTAATTCTGTTGTTCTTTCCTTGGATGCTGAGTGATCTGCTGAGTTTACCCTGCATTTTCTGTTTTATTTTATGGTTTATTTTGTTCCTGGCCCTTATGTTAAGGGATTCACATGAATCGTCTGCAGTGTAACATATGATGCAAGTTTGCAGCTGCAGCATAAATGGAGCTTTACTGTGGTAATGAGAACCCCCCTAAAACTCTGTTTATTGGAGCAAGACTTTGGATATTATTATGATTCATGATTGATGTAATCAGCCTCTTCAGACCTGTGGCTTCACTCATTTTTGAGTTACGACTGTGATTTCTGAAAGAATATCTGAAGTAGATTTTGTGTGACTGCAGACTTTCCTTTATTACTTCTGCAGATTATTTTGACTATTTACACTCCATAGCAAGAGCCATGTGGCAATAAGTTATTGAAACTGCAACTAATCAAAACTGTTTCTCTTGGATTTCAAAATAAGATAATGAATACTCCCTCTTTAGAACATTTTTCTTCTCTTAAAGTCTTCATTCTCCAAGTCTTTCACCTCTTCATCTATGAAAGGCAGATCACATGGTTGCCTCTCAGCTTCCAGCGCAATTGTAGTCAACTATTGAAAAGTATATATGTGTTTTAGAGTTCCTGTACCACTGCTTTTCCTGTTTTGTAAGAAAAAATACCACTGTTCCATTCATCTGGTCTTGGTAAAATGGATAGGACTGGGAACTTGCTGCATAAGAATTAATTAATGTAAACATGACACATTAGAAGTACAGTGAAGTGTTCCTGCTGTCCTCACCTGCTCCTGCTATTTACCAAAGCTGCCAATCCTCCCATAAGTTTCGGGCTCAACTAATTAAATATGCCCTTGTAATAGAAACTGAAGTAACAATGGAATAATTGAAGGTTTAACTTCTATTCCTTAAACTTCAGAGTTCTGTTGACTGGCCAATAGCTCAGTCGTGCTTGTGATAACAAATTCAAAAATCATTAACTAGTCTTTAAGTCCAAAGATTAATTTATCTTTCTTGAGGAGCTAGTGTCTTTGTTATAATGATCAGGGCCGGACTGTGGGCTGAGAGGTTATTGTTTTTACAATAATTGCAAGTGCCAAGTATGCACAGAAGAACACTGTATTAGCTTTATTAAGATATGGCACTGGGTGGAACAATGAAGTAATTTATTGCCAGCTTGAGACACCACTTTATCACCCCGTCTTGGTGTTCTTCAAGGGGTTTGCGCTCTTGCTGGTCAAGTTCTCATTCAACATATAAAAAACCTCTCCATAAATGTGTCATTTCTCAGCACAGATATTTCTAGTTACATCATGTTAGATGTTCTGAGAGTACAGGCTGCTTTTTGTGCCTGCAACTTCTTGTCTTCCAGCAGAGGTATTTTTAATACCAACATTTATCTCTTATTCCATTAAACTGAATTGCTTCTCCCTTAATTATCTTGCTGTCACTTGCATGTATCGTAAGCTTCATTCAGGAGCAGATATGTGAAATTGAAAATAAATACCGGTCATATCACAGCTTTAAAACTGCAGTGATTCTTTGTACTACTTTGAAACACTGGATGCTACATCTACATAGGAATTTTCCATTATTTTACTCAGATTTATAGTTTTTTTACTTTAAGGAATTGAAAGCAAATAATCCTATTTTAGAGAGATCAATGCTACTGTCACATGCAATGCCAATTTTAATCATTTCGCTAACAGGGAATCAAGATCTCAGCTAAAATAGGTCTTTCAGAAAGAAAATGGAAGTCACTGCCATTCTGCTTCCTTCTGACAGGAAAAGAGGAAAAAATCTTCTCAGGGCTTTGCATAACGAGATGACAAACCCATCTGCAAAGATCATGTTTACAATTCTGTGACACATAACAGACCAGCAATTTTCTCTTTAATTTTCACATTAAGCAAGAAGAAAATAGCATTGCTATACTTGATGCAACATAAATTTTCTCAATGGTGAAGGATGCATGCTGTTATTATTGCTAACACATTTCAAATATGATTGTGAGATTTTGTGGTGCAATTACTTAGGATGAGATAATGAAAATTATTGCCATTCTGGGAGCAGAGGGCATGTCTCAGTGTAAAATATGTAGATTAACTAAGTTATTTAAAAGGAATAATAGTTCCCTGGAAGGAAACTAGGCAATGCAGTGACATTTAGCAGAATTGTATCATTAATAATACCATGAATGAGACTAACGAACAACTGGCAAAAGTTGCCACACATGAAAGAATCAGGGTCTGAATTCACTGGTGTTTGTCCTTGGTTACCATTAATCAAATGTTTTTAAAGTGTGAAATCAACCACGAAGTATCGCCTTTTATGGTACTTAATATGATGTAATGTTTCAGTTAAATAAAAATCTCCATGAACAAGTTGTTTTTTATTTTAGTTTTATGTTCACTGGGACTAACATTTGATTCACCCAGAAACACAAGATTGAGAAGACCCAGTAAAATCCTTAAATCCTACTTTAAAAATGGAGAAATCACACATTTGCAGCTGCAACTATTGATTGACAGAACAGTGTCCTTAAAACAGTAGTCCTGCTGTTTTGAAGTTGTTTTCTCTGCTGCTGCCAGTGTATAGCAAGCAGTCTCTGCTGCGTGTCCCACAAACCTAAAGTGGGATGGTAAAAGCTGTCTCGCCATTGAGTCGCTCTATTGAATGATTTGAAAGGGAAGTGAAAAGCAGCTGTGATAGTGTTCAGCAAACCTAGCATGGTGGTCTGCCAGTAGACTCGACAGGATACTAAATAAAGAATAGAGAAAATCATCAATATTTGTCACACCGAGTATTGACAGTGGGTGGAAAATTGAGTGCTTTTTAACAAATTAGTAATTTTCGGTACTGTGAGTTGGCTGTGCAATTTTCCATAAGTTATTTCACAAACACATAAGATTTGTTAGTTATCACCAGGGACAGGACCTACAATAAAAGAAGCCAGAGTTCATGTCCTATAAATGTGTTTACTCACAAAGGTCCCAGCCCCACAACTCAAGGGGTCGTCACTTAAAATGGAAGCAGCTGTGGAATTGGTGTGAGATTACGAGTGTCAGACATTGTTTGTAAAAAGCTATAAATTAATGAAGTGGCAGAGCTGGGAACTTCCTGCTCATGGCACAACTGGAAACTCCTTAGCATATTTCTAGGATTATAGCTTTCATCCATAGAAGCAACAGGAATGCTTTTGAAGTTGGTTAATCTTTGCATTTGATAAATCATTTTTTTAAAAGTAGATTGTTAGGAAAGCATTAAAAGCCATGTAACTTCAAAGATATGGAAATGATAGACATTCCGTTTTGTAATCACAGATCACTGAAAGGAAAATGAAATTTAATCAGAACATAACTTCAGGTAAAAGGTCCAGTGTTGTCAGGAATTTCTAATTTACCATGCAGAAAATTTCAATTACGGACTGTGAGATATCATAATGATTAGCAATCTATCTTTTTTTCTGCCACTGACATTTTGTGTTGAGAAAGGAAGATTTAAATTAATTGTAAAGCAACGCCAATCCCATGGAAGATTTTAAATCAAAATAAAAATTTTGAAAAGCTTTTGAAATCCTTTGATGAATAAGTATATGATAGAATCATATTTTCAAATGTTGCACTTGATTTTGTATTTCATGCTTTAGCTGAGGCCACACAGATTTCTATTACCAACAATTCCAGCTATTCCAACGTGATCACACACTTGAAGCTGTTATCAGAATATGGTACTGCCAGCCTTGTTTCCCCTTCTGAACAGCACAAAGCTTAAAAACACTAGCCACTTTGTCACTGCGTTCATGGTTACTCATTGCTCAAACTCTGCTAATCAGCAGAAATAATCTACTCCAACTGTAGACAAACAAAGGAGTTGATCAGAATATTTAGTTTTGAATTGTTTGGTGATGTTAAAAGATTGCATTTTTAAGATCCCTGTTGGTCAATGAATCTCAGATGGATTGAATTGCTGTATCTGATTCAGATCAAACCAAGCAACCAGCAGCTGCAGTTTGTCATTCTGACTAAACTAAGCATTTAAAGCATTAATTCAGGGAACAATATCCTTTTCATGGCCCTGCAAGTTTCATCTCAAACTTATACCTTACAAACAAAATCAACACCGATTCCTCCAGCGTGACACTCTACACACAGCTGAACGGAATTCCATCTGTTTTTGTTTGTTTTTCTTTTCAGTTTAAATTTTGCTTTATTTTGGATTAGTTATGCTATGCCAACACAACAAACCACTAAACTTGAAAATCATGATTAGCTCAAATATTGTTATGATTATAGTATGGCCATCTCATTATAGAATAGCTCATTGCCTCATCCAGAAGATACTTCAGTCAACTTATATAGCTATCAGTTTAATGGTTGGGAAAAAAGGGCATTTGTATTTTAAAAAATTTTTTAAAAATCCACCAATATATTTGGATGAGGTTAGAATTTAGTTTGTTTCCAAATTTTAAAGTAATTCCAATGATAAATCTGTTAGAGCAATGCGATATTAACATTGTGGAGCAGTCCAAAATATCCTTAGCACCGTGTTACCATGTTGCATTAGTCGCTGTATGTTGCTGTGTCATATAACTGGGTGGTCGGTGGGTATGTGCCTAGTACCACAGCAACAAAGTAATTGCTATGTTTTATTTTCTGTTTTCCCAATATTTTACTTTTCTATCTTAAACTGAGGTCTGGTACATGTGTAAGGAAAATCACATTTGTTGCAAATTATATATTATATGATTTAAGAAATTTTAGCAAAAGAAACATTTGTTCAGCTTAACAAATATCCACACCCTAATCTTTAACTGCTTTGTCTTCACAGTGAAACTCCAGCACTCTTTTTGTACATTTCAGTCCCAGTTCTCGATTAGCTATGGTGTAGGGAAATCAACATTCCTTGGTTTTCATTATTTTTTTATCCTGTGTTATAGGAGTGAAATATTCAAGCCATCTCGAGACAAAAGTTAAAGCAAAAGTCTTAAATTATACACTCAAATGGCAGTTCTTTAAGAAACATGATGGAGTATAGTTGCTGTCCAAAAATTTAAACGGGTAGAAAATCAGGAGCTGTCAGCAAGTACTGTGAAAGAAATTCCTCAGAGTGAGCATCTAATGTGCAATTAAGTCTTTTTATCACAAGAATCAGCCTTTCAGTCAATAATAATAGAAAAGCAAAATATGATTGAAATGTAAACAGAAATATGCTGTAAAATCAGCAGGTCAGGTAGCGCACATGGAGAGAGGATTTATCCACACTGGAAAATAGAACAAGTTTCAAGATGCAAAGCATGGGAACAAAATAAAAGAGTAGATTTTCACTAAAGTCCAAGGAGAGATTAAATTACCAAGGGGATGACAGTGCAAGGCAAAAGTGAGTGATAATAGAAAGAAAGAAAAAAAAGTGTAAATAAGAATAACAGAGGCATTATCTGAAACTGTTGAATTCATTTTTGGGTCTAAAAGGCTCTAATGTGTTTAGTCGAAAGATGAGATAGAGTTTCTTGAGCTTACATTGAGGTGCATTGGAGTAGTGTGGGAAGCTAAAGATACAGAGGTCACAGTGGGGTTGGGGTGGAGAATTAAAGTGGCAGGTGACCAGAAGCTCAGGGTCACGCTTGGTGTCTGAACAGAAGTGCTTCACAAATGTGTGTGTTCTTCCTAAAGTTGAGAAAACCACTTTGTGAGCAACAGGTGTTAAGAAGCCCATTTTCTCCGCTTCTGTTGTTATGTAATAGGTCAAGTTTCTGAGTGTGGGACAAAAATCAGAGACATTATTGTGTGTCTGGCTTATATAGATGCTACAGAATGCTTGGTTTTCACAGTTGGAGATATGAATAATCCACCAGCTTCAAGAATGCAAACAAAAATAAAAGAGAACAGCCAATTGAGTTTGATTATGACTTGCTTTCACTCCAATTGTGCTGATTTTTAGGTGATAGCTGAGGTCTATGTAGGAGTTGCAGACCCTGCTACAGGTGGGTAGGAGGCACTTGAGATGGGTGGGTGGATAGGAAGTATGGAAGATTGTGCATCCTTCCATTTTCTCTGGGCTTCTGAATGCTCCTGACAAATGGACTCAAATATCTCAGTGCTTTCTTTGATATTTCTTCCCCACTTTGATTGGTCAGGTGCTCTGCCAAACCTGTGAGGATGTTACATTTTTTTGAGGAGGCTTTGAGAACATTCACAAAACGATTCCCCTGTCCTCATGGTATTCTCTTACCACACAGGCTCATAGTAGGGTGACTTTTGGGAAACTGGTGTCAAATTAGTGAATGATGTGTTCACCCATTGGAGATGGCTGTGTAATTAGGAGTTCAGTGCTGGGGATGTTGTCCTGGAAGAGGTTTCTGACATTGATTAACTTATCCCTTCAGTGGCTTTGGAGGGTTTTGTGTGTTGGTGATCCCTTTTCAGTGCTTTGAAACTTTGATTCAAGGAATAATATCCATAGTTACGCAATCTTCATCTCAAGTCCTAACCTAGCCAATGATGCAGTGAGAATGTCCAGTCATTATAATACTTTTTTCATATATGAGAGCATGAATAATAAAGCTACTCACAATATCCAGAGTTCAGGTAAAATTATGTTTGGAAGTTGTTGAGCTTATTGACAAAAATGATTGGATCAAATCTTAGTTAGATTTTAGTGTAGACCTGAGTATAAATGCAAACACAGCCCAAGAGAAAGGTTCTACTTTTATATCTCACAAAACATCATTTTACAACCATTACAAAAAAGATTCAGAAATATTGAAAAACTATTTATACCATGAAACGTTATGTGTGTAAACATCATACTTATAGTTTTAAGCTTTAATTCTAATTTCAATGTGATTAAATAAAAAAACAATGTGTATGAAATATTGATTAAAATCAACTTATGTTATTTTTATTGCTTGATAATTATTTCCAGAAAGCTTAAGGGATAGCACTTCCATTTGCAAGGCAATGTGTTGCTACTTTGCTACTTGGGTATCAGTAGGAGCTCTTTTTAGCTACACTGGTAACCACTTATTTGCCAATGTTAAGCCAATGGCAGGACTTTGTTTTTCCATAAGTTACTGAGAATAATGCTGTGTTTTTCTGATACAGCTTATGTTAATCTAACTGAAGCTTTTTAAGTTATTTCAGATTTGTAAGGTTTTCACTGATACCATGATGTATGGAGTAAAATGCATTGTATAAAGCTACAGAGGTATGCTAAAATATAATTTCTTTTATCATTTGTAAGCGAGGGAGCTCTGTGAGAAAACAGTATAGTTTCTTTTTTGAAAAGTTTCTGTGCTGAAACTCATCAAATAAAATTACAAGCAATTGAACTTTGTAACCACTGTGTGGCCATACAGGGGCAGCAGTGTTCTTGCTGTGTATTTAGGTTCTTTTGTTTTATGTATAAATTTGTGTTTTCTTGCCATGCTTAGAAATAGATCGACAGCTGATGTTGATCTTTTTTTGTGCAATAGATGGAATAGATTACGTATTAGCCCTGATATTTTACAAAGCAGGAATCGTGTCTCTTTGCACCTCGTTCCATTTATTGAGGGAGTGCTTAAAAGACATTCTGACAAAAAGTAGTGACATGAACTATTGCTCTGTTTCTTTCTTCACTGGTGTTGCTGAATCGGCTGACTATTTCTAACGTTGTCTGTTTTTTAATAGATTAAACTTCATGTTGTGATGGTAGCACTGTAGTGCAGTTAATAGAAATACTGCCTCACAGCTTCAGTGACCTGGGTTCATTCTGACGTCCAGTGCTGTCTGTGTGGAGTTTGCACTCTCTCCCTGTGTTTGGGCTTTCCTAGGGTACTCTGGTTTCCTCTCTCATCCCAAGGTAGTGTGGGAAGGTAGATTAATTAGCCTTTGTAAATTACCACTAATGTACAGGTGATTGGTTGAATCTAGAGAGGATTAATGAAAATATGAGGAGAATAGGTAATATGTTTATTATAGATTACAAGCAAATGAACTCTGTAAGCACTGTCTACAGGTTATAGACAGGTTATTGAAGGTATACACCACCTACATGATCCTGCCAAAGTGTGTAGCTGGCATTTTGATGTTGTGAAGGTGGTACATGATTCAAATGCAATGATATAACTTGTAAGAAAATTCACAGGGGTCAACATTTATTGCTGAACACCCAAGAATGTAAAATTTTACTGTAAATGTTTATTGGAGACTCATGTTGACCAGTCCATCCAAGTAAGTGCAAGGTATTGGTCAATATATTTGATTATTTCAAATAGCAAGTTAATGGAAATAGAACACATTTAGTTCTACTTCTATATAGCTGATAGGCGCCGAAGGATATGAGATTAATACAATGCAAAAGCAAAAAATGACACCAGGTGGAACTCTGAAATAAAAACTAGAAATATCTAGCAACCTTTGTGGAGGTAATGATCCAGTTCTGGTGGAAAAAAAAATCAACCGGAAACATTAACTCTTTTCCTCTTTCCACAGGTGCTGCTCCATTTGATGAGTATTTCTTACATCTGTTTTAGTTACCTTATAGGATTCTACTATTTCACTAATGAAAACAGTGAAATGTCAGATCACTCAATGTACACAACTATTCTTGCTCTTTCAAGATAGAATTGTTGTTGATGCAGTCTCGTAATGGTGTCTGATTAACTATCAAGTAAAAAAGGAATTAAAACAAAATAACAGTGGAGCAACTAATTTAAGAGGCAGAAATTAAGGACAGGAGGAAGAATAATGATGGCATATAGTTTTATTTGGAGAAACATGCAAGGAAGCATCAGGTTAAAATAAAGAGAAGTGACAAATGGATAACAGAAAATTGCACATAAAGGCTTACAGGAAGAGAGAAATAACTGAGGGAAAATTAAATAAAAAAGACACTGATTTGAGTTAATCCTATCTTCCAGTTTGTATAGTACTCAAAAGGTGAAATAATTAAATCTGCTGGTATGCTTAATACATCTCTAAAGGTATTCTTGTAAAGAGTAAATTGACTTTTTGTTTTTTATTATAGTGGTGTAATTCTGTTAAGTAGGGAATCCTGATGCTCTAGTTGATTAATGTGGACGTTGTAATAGCTGATTTGAATTTAATTAGTTGAAACCATGCCACTTTATGTTAGGTCCATATCCACTGAAATTATTTAGTTTTATCATACTGTCAAATTCTTTGTTTTTCCAGCTATTAGCGTTAATGATGTTGTCCATATCATCAAACAATAGAAAATACACAACAATGAAATGTTTGCTAATATTGATACAAAATCACACTGATTGATAGTGACACTTTCTGAACTGATTAAATGTAATCAATATATATGGAATAAAGGGCTTGTTAGCTAGACATTTCTGCTATAAACTTGCCATGCTTTCCAAAAGAGTCATTTTAGATTCCTCCGTAATGAATTAAACATTTTTTTCTATTTTCCTTTTTTTTATGGAGCAAATAATTTTTTTCACCGGTTATTCCAATTTCACTGTGATCTGAAGAGAAAAAAAAACATTTTAGTCTTTATACATAAGGAGTTTCTGAGCTAATGGAACCAAATAGGAAATTCCTGAATTCCACAAGTCATTTGGACCAAAATCTATGTGTACTTTTAAATATTTAACGCTGTGATTTGTTGTATGATTTCTAAGAGGAAATTTTTGGGGCACTAGAAGTAGGAAGGGCACAGCAACTTTGCAATGTTCTTGCCACGTTGATTCTTTTAAGAAGAACGACATCATCATCCAGAAGCAAATGGAAGGATTTACATTTCATGCTGTTGTAGGTCTGGCCAAGTTACTTCAAGTTCAAATTTATTGTCATGGGCATACATGGCATTTTGGGGCATAAATACCATGAAATTAGCTTTTTGAAACAGCACCACAAATATGACAAATGTAAGTTAACCTAAACTTAAATTAACATAACATATCTAACTTGCATAATAAAATAAACATAACATTAGTGCAAGTTGTTACTTAATAATCTGTTATAATTTACTCAACTTAGAAAAATGTTTAATGCAGGAATTACTTAATGTTGAAAAAGGCAAAGAGTAATATCCAGTTCTTCAGGAGGGGGTACTAGATTAGACCTTCAGAGCTGATTCTTATGTCAGAGTACTTATTGATGAGGAAAAGCGATTTTTACTCTTGCAGAAAATAAAATGATTGAAGCTAATGTAGGGAAGATAGTAGCTGAAAAGAAAAAGATAATCCTAAGCATTGAAGGGAAGCTTAGCAAATTGAATCTGCAATATTAAGTGGGTAATGCTCTGGAATACTTTATAGTAAAAAGGACAGCAGACACTGAGCATAAAGAGTGCGAAGAGCAGAACAGGAACTAGGCACAAGGCTGAACGATTGATTTTATGGAGATAATTGGAACCAGGGAGAGAAGGAGAAAGGGGGAGGGAATTGGCTGCAGAATTCCAGAGGGCAATAGTGTGGTACTTGAGGTTGAGGATTGATGTCAGGAAATGTTTGCTTGTAAGTTCTTGGAATGATTTTTCAGCAATGCAATGGAATGGAAAAACACTGGGTTATTCAAAAACTGGTTGGTAATTTAGTGTGGGTTTCTGTGGCAGAAGTCGGGGGTGGGGGGGGTGGGTTGGGAGTTGGTGTCATGAGCCAAGTGGGCTCCTCATGTGTATGAATTGTTGTGACTTGTATGTAACAAGACTGAGTATGATTTATTATCCATGTTCCATTGCTGAAACAATATTAACCTGGCCCATTTCAGCAGTCATTCTGCCAGTGATTTAATCTCACACCTATTGTGCCATTGATTGAGAGAAACTTAATTCTTTTGCTGAATCTGAAATTCAGTTTAAGGTGGTTTCTACATAAATAGAAAGGCAGAACTTGCCCATAACTTAGCTAATTTACTATTTAAGCTTGGTGTATAATCATATGTGATGATTAAATGCAAAAATAGCTTAATGGATGTAGCATCTGACAAGAATGTTGAAGGTTAAGAAGGTTAATTTTCTGCCAACAACTCTAATCTGCACTCTGAGCAGCAGGGTGGAGGGAGGGAAAGAGAAGAAAGGTAAGAACAATCAATCAACAGAAATGCAGTGCAGGGTAATGTTCCAAAGTAACTGCACTACACAATGTGTATATAAGAACAATCATAATTGAAACATCCTACGCTAACAGTGATCTCCTGGGATAAAAATGGGTTTGTAAATTGATTCAATTTTCCAGTCATTTTAATTTTGTTTTTGCCCATAGGACATCCTGGCACATGGTCCCAAGTGTTTCTATTTGTTTTTCCCTCTCCTGTAAATTATTGACTTGGCTTAATACCACATTCTGTCCATCATCATTTCTGTTATATTTTCAGACAAGAATTGATGGTTCTTTAATTTAATGTCATAGTTGAACTTGATAACCCAATAATACAGTGTCAGGTTACCCTTTTGCTGAAGGGACAGGAAATGCTGCTACACTTATATAAATAAAAAATAATTCAATCCAAGCACAAGTCCTTGCATGTAGCATAAAGGATTATGGCACATATTTCATTGTTTAAAATAAACAATTCATGTTATAAAGCAATTATGAAGTATGTCAAGCAAAAAAAGTGTTCATTAATTCATTGTTTAAAATATTATTTCATATAGAGCCTTGTAAAATTTTCAAACATTCTTCAGGAGAATTAATTGCCTAGTGCCAGTTTTTCTTGGCTTATAGACCTGTTAGTTTATGAACTTAATGTCAGTCATATGAACTAGTTGTTCTTGCATTCAACCATTTTTTATGTAGCCAAAACTTCATCAAATAATCTCATGAAATTTGTGGGGAAGCAAATGTTATATGAAACATTATAACATCATATGAAATCAAAAAGTAGGAGCTGGGCATTTAGTATTCCTTAAGATTTATTTGTCTTTTAGATAATAAAGCATTTGAAATAAGAAATCCACTGGTTCATTCCATGCACATTTGAGAACTTGTTGCTTTGTTTGGCTTTGTGGCAGATTTCCATATTGAGACAGATTTTGCAGAAAGTCCATCCCCCTGTTTGCCAAATAATTACCTCATAATTGCGGTCACGGTATGCACCATTCCTGCTAAAATCCATCTCACTAACGAATCCTGCAGTGCATTCATTTCGTTGGTGCATGTGGCAAGTCATGTAAGCACCCCTCACACTCAACAGCATCAAAGGAATAACCCAAAAAAAACATTTTTTTTCAAGAAGTCATCAAGGGGACTGATCATGTTTCTTATGTGTAATGATGTTCATTTTAATGTCTCTGAACAGCCAAATAATTCATTCACTGTATGAATTTGCAGTGTTAAACTGTAGGCAGACATCACAGTTGATTGAAAAAACACATTGGTTACCTCAGTCTTTCGGGAGAAATACCTTTTAAAATTCGTATTATGTAGTTATCTCATGTAATGCAAAACACAAACTATTGGGTTTACTTTAAAGTTTCACACTGCATTTACTCTGATGTGTCATCAGCAAAAATTTAAAAATTCAAGTAACTTGCAACAACTCAGCCAATATATAAAAACCATATCATGGTGCATAACTTAATACTAAAGAAATACTTGGGTAAAATTATGCCCAAGAGCATTGGGAACATTTGAACAAAATATTGCCAGTTATGTCTTGAGCACCTTATTATCAACAGTTATTTTGCTTACTCAAATGGTAGCATTATGATTTCATCATTATGATATCACTGTTTAACAAATATTACTTTTCTAATGGGCCAATCTTAAAGAGGATTGAATATTTTTTACAGTGCATAATTTATACTCCGTATTAATTAAAAATGGTAGAATTGCCATTTGGAATTCAACTTTAACATAAGTAGACAGATGACAAAGATGATACCTTGTAACTGATGGAGTAAGTGGTATTTCTTGTGTTGCTTGCTTCCCATAAAATCTTTGTGATTGATGTTAATGGTCTGGAGAAACAAAGACAGCTTTACGAGTTGTAGGCTATTAGACTCCGGCCACCAATGTTTTTTCACTTTCTCTATTGTCATTGGGTGGGTTTTGGTGATTGCAGGTTAGACCAGTAGATGGAGTGCTGAACAATCATAGATTATAATCCACATAGAAGCATAAGAACTGGAGTAGGTTATTTAATCTTGTGAATCTGTTCTATCATTCAATAAGAAGATTGCTGGCTTGTATCCCAACTACATTTCCTTGCTTTTTTCCCTATATCCCTTAACAACTTTGGTTAATGGAAATCCTTCAATCTCAAATACTAAAATTTACAATTAATCTATCATGAATAGCTGTTTTGGGAAGAGGGTTCCAAATTTCTGCCGCTCTCTGCGAGTAGGTGATTCCTAACTTCTCTCTTGAAAGGCTAGGCTCCAATTTTTAGGTTGTGCCTTTTGATCCATGATTCCAAAACAGTGGAAGTAATTTCTTTCTATTTTATCAGTTACTTTTAATATCTTAAAAACTTAAAGCGAATTGCCCTCAACCTTGCAAATTTTCAATATTGCAACACCAATTTCTGAAATTTTTCATGGTAGTCCTGGTAAGTCTACACTGCATTCCCTCCAAGGCCAAGATATCTTTATGAAGAACATAGTGTTTCCAGTATAAACCAATAGACTTGTGTGACCATTGTTATTTGTTCCCAGACCTGCTCAGGATACTCTGGGTGTAGCTTGAATAGTTGCAGCATAATTTCTAGCTCTTATACACAACTCCTCTAGATATAAAGAACAGAATTCCATCAGATATTTTGATTTTTTTGTACCTGTTAATGAAATTTTAATATTCTTAGGACACTTGAGTTTTCTCGGACATCAAATGGTTCTACCATTCTACCTTAAGAAAGTACTCCGTTCTTTCTATTTAAGATCTGAAGTGGATGCCTTCTTACTTATAAACATTGAGATCCCTTTCCTACACTCTTATTCATATACTTTATCTATTAATATTGTTTTGTAATTTAATGCTTCCATCTACATTGCATTCAGTACTCCCAATCTTTAGTCATTGGCAAACTTTGATATGTGGCTTTCTGTTCAATCATTTAAATCATTTGTAAAAACGGTGAAAAATTGTAACCCTATCAGTCATGTACTCCCAAGATGAGTGCCTTAGCTGGGTTAATAATTGCCTTCAATCCCAAGAGCTTCAACCTTTACTGACAGTTTTTTGTGAGGGAGTTTATTAAATACCTTCTGGAAGTCCATTTAAACAACATAATAAGATTTGTTCACTGATTTAGTCACTTTTTCATGAGATTAAATCAGTTTTGTAAGGAATGATCTACACTTTGCAATTTCATGATGATCTTTTCTGAGTGACTGAAAATTTTCGAGGAATTGAGTCACTCATCCCAAATTATATTCTCTATTAATTTCATGTCAACAGATGTTAAACTAGCTCATCTATGATTTCCTAATTTCCTTTCCTCACCCTTCTTAAGTAAGAGTGTGACATGTGCAATTTTCCAATTACAGGAACAGACTTTGGGAAAATTATAGTGTTGACATCGACTTCTTTTAAAACCCTGAGATGGAAATCTCGAGGGGAGGGAAGACCTACAGGACTATCATTGTCCCGTAGAGGGGCAACTTTGATGGGTTGACCACAAAACAACATGAGAATTGACCAAAATGGAGTTCATGGTTGCACTATTTTCAGCTGAGGGAGGATTGAAGTTCAGCAGTGACACATATTTATAAATGAACAGGTAGCATACTGATTGATATTTTTACACTGTATTCTATAAATTTTGAAAGTAGGCTAAACTATAAGAAATACCCTTTCATAGTTTGGTGCAGGGAAAAACTCGGGGTGGTGAATTGGCCATCCATTTTCTTTGATTGACAGTTTTCATTTTGAAAATGAACAAAATTTCCTGAAGGAAATTGGTAGGACTGATGGGTTTGGTTGCCAGTACTCTGGGACTATCCTGGTGTCACCAAGAATTGAAGATTAATCTTCTGAACAAAACTGCAGCAACTTGGGTGACAAATCATTGGGACCCAAAATCCAGTAATAAATTAACATTGGGGATAGTCCACATTTACTGTATCAAGCAACATTTTCACTATCATATCATCAAATGGTATATCATCCAACTCACTACAAGCTGCAACAAGAAGAATATAAAATTCTTTAGGTTAATCCTTCTTCTGGTGGTTGTAACCAACTTGCAAATTATAACTTTACACTGTGTTCATACTCTACATTTTAGGTCATGGTGTCCAGTTAAAGTTTTAGTTATGCTATGTATGTTGGCCACTTTTTGAATATTTCTCCAGCCTTAGCTGACATGTTTCTATAAAACATTTTGTACTTTTTATTTTTCACTGGCATTCTTCAATCAATTAATTCACCACAGATAAGAATAGCAATTTAAATACTTAATTGTTTGTGCACAAAAATCATAAAATAATTTGCAGTACAATTTGGCGATGTTTTTAAGATGCAATTTACATTACCAAACAAACTTAGGAGTTGTGTCTTACAATGAATCCTCTTGTGTATACATAGATCGAATGTGTAGGACAGTAACTAACCACTAGATGAAGAAGTAGCCCATTTGTATTGATCTCTAATTTAATGTCATGTAAACTCATAACATGTTGATGAGGATGTTGCCGGGACTCGAGGGACTGAGTTATGGAGAGAGATTGAGCAGGTTGGGTCTCTTTTCACTGGAGCACAGGAGAATGAGGGGTGATCTTATGGAGATGTATAAAATTATGAGGGACATAGATAGGGTGAATGTGTACTATCTTTTTCCCAGTTTGGGGAAATCAAGAACTTGAGGGCATATATTTAAGGTGTGAGGGGAGAGATGTAAGAGAAACCTGAGGGGCAACGTTTTCACCCAGTATGTGGAATAAACTGCCAGAGAGAGTGGTTGAGGCAGGTACATTAACAACATTTAAAAGATACTTGGACAGGTACAGAGATAGAAAGGTTTAGAGGGATATGGGCCAAATACAGGCAGATGGGACTAGCTTAAATGGGAATCTTGGTCGACATTGACCAGTTGAGCCGAAGGGCTGTATGACTGTATGTTATAAGACAATGTCCCTGGGTTGACACTGCAGGGTGAGTTCAACAGCAAACTTGTTTCAGCTGTAATTAGTTAGCAGAATTTTCATTTTAATTTAATACGAAATTACACACAGCTTTTCTGTTCATGTAGATATCAGAGTTTTAAAAGAATGAAAAAAGAATCAGGTTCACAAGAATATTTTTGTAATTTCAAGGACATTGTACAGTTACTCATTCAACTGTACCCAAGTATTGCTTAAATATGGTAGAATAGTCTTTGGTAGTGATGTGAATACTTAAGAGGAACAGATAGTTCTAAAAGAAAACCTTTAATCCTTTGGTACTATGTAAAGCTAAAGCTTTAAAATCTATAATTGCAGTACTTAACAAAATATCCAACCAACACAAATAAGTTTAAATCTGGCAGTTATAATGCAGAGTTAGAAAGAGAAGTCTTTCTTACTTCACTGTTGTTTTCTAGAAAAGAGTTGTGATATATTTTAATTTATATTGGTGCATGAATATTTCTGCGGCTTGACAGGATTTACATGTTAAAAGACCACCATGTGCATTCCTGTTTAACTATTGCTGCATAAAGAAATTGTTCAGCATATTCATATCAATGTGACATCTAATTTACCACCCCATAACAATACAATCTTCTACTGATTTTGTGCCACATTTTATGGTGGTGTGATGTTGCCTTAAGCATGGGTGCTGCACAGAAGCAGAGAATAAAATAGAAAAATCTCCATCTGCTCCCAAAATTCCTTCTCGGACTGGCAATATTCTACATCGAAGTTTTTAGATACTTACCATTATTTATTCATTTTTGGGATGTTGGTATTGATGGCAAAGCCAGCGTTTATGTTTAGTTGCCCTTAAGAAGGTGGTGGGATCCATACTCTTGAACTTCTGCAGCCCCTCTGGTGAAAGTGCTCCCATAGTACCATTGGGGAGAGTTCTAGCTTTTAACCCAACAAATGTAATGAATGCTATAAACTTCCCAGTTGTTGATAATTGGCTTGGAGGAGGAGCTACAAAGTGGTGGTGTTCCCATGTTCCTGCTGCCCATGTCTTTCTTGCTTGGTGGAAGAGGTCAGGGGAGTTGGGAATGCCAAAAGATTAGCCTGGGCAGGTATCTGCAGTGTATTTTGGAACTGGTGCACACTATAGCTACACTGTGACAACAGCAGAGGGAATAAATGTTTAAGTTGGTGGATGGGATGCTTTGTCCCAGATGGTGGTGACTAACAAGTAACGTTGGAGCTGCACACATCCAGGCAACTGGAGAGCATTCCATCACATTCCTAACTGTTGCCTTATGAGATGGTGGAAAGGCTTACAAAATAGACAGTTGAGATAAACAGCAGAAGGACTTGGAAAAAGAATGAGTTGAAGGGGTTGAATTCCATGTTAAGGACAGAAAGAAATGGAAAGACTGAATGAGAGAGAAAAAATGGAGATAAAAGGAATAATTGGAAAAAAGTATTTGAATTTGACATCATTAAAGTTTGTTTAAAAATTTAAAAAACAGAAGTAAGAGTCTCCACTTTTCAGAGCCCGTGAGATTGATTGGTAATAATCGGCACTTATCTTGTTGTTGAAAGGGTTATCCCTTGTAATTGCTTATTCTAAATCATGATGCCATATGTACCTGTTGTTATTATTCTTCATCCCCACCACAAGATAATATAGTCAGGATGCAGACAGACTGGGTAGTGCCTGAGAGACTCAACCTACTAAATACAGCAACTTAAAGGTATTCAATACATTTCAGTGCTGAGTCAGACTGTGAGGTACCATTTTGTCTCATGCTAGGAAACATTGTCAGTATAAGAGGATGGGCATTTAGGACTGAGGTTAGGAGAAATTCCTTCACTAAGAGGGTTGTGAATCTTTTCCACCCCCTGTACGTTGTGGATGTTCGTTTGTTGAGTATCTTTTGAAGATTGAATAACCTAGGGTAATCTGAGGGCAGAATGTCAAGCTGATATAAAAGGTTAGCCATGAAGTTGTTGGATGGTGGAGCATACTCAAGGGGTCTTATGACCTGGCCTACCTATTTCTTACATTTTTATATTCTAGTATTTGTACCTGATAAGCACTGCTTGCAAACATTCCATTTCTCCAAGGAGGTGGTGACTGAAATCAGCCTAATACTGTATCCGTAGATCTGTGAGCAGATGGCTTTGCCTGTGGATGTAAAGGTGAGGGTAGTGCTCAATTCTTTTCATCTTGGTGTTATTCTAGGCTGGTGCTGGTGATGTTATGTAGTTCACCACTGTATTTAGGAGGTGGCAGAGAACATCTTCTCAAGCAGCGGCAAATTCCCCTCATTTTCCATGCATAGAAAGCAGAAGAAAGTTCATGAGTGAGGATTCTCCAACATTGAGGGTATCCCTAATGTGGAGAAAGTGCTAATAGTCAAAGCCAGAACTCCATCATGTGCCAGTCTGCGACCCCCTCTTTCCAGCAACAATGGCTGGCCAATGGGCTGCTTGGAGACATTGATAATTCCCTCTACAGCTGGCTCCCAACCCCAGTAGATGCTCTTATAAAAAAGACATAGAACTGTCTGCAATATGTTTCAGCACACCAGTACATTGTAAGAAAGGTCTGTCAAAATTGTGCTCTGTTACTACACACTTTTGGATGTTAAAGTAATCAAGGTCTTGCCTCACAAGCCTGATAGAGCTCTTTGAGGAGGTGACCAGGAAGATTGATGAGGGCAGTGCGGTGGATGTGGTTTACATGGATTTTAGGAAGGCGTTTGATAAGGTTCCTCATGGTAGGCTTCTTCAGAAGGTCAGAGGCCAAGGGATCCACGGAAGCTTGGCTGTGTGGATTTAGGAATTGACTTGCATGTAGAAAGCAGAGGGTTGTGGTGGAGGGAGTGCCCTCGGATTGGAAGGCAGTGACTAGTTGTGTCCCGCAGGGATCGGTTCTGGGACCTCTACTTTTTGTGATATTTATAGATGACTTAGACGAGGGGGTGGAGGGCTGGGTTAGTAAGTTTGCGGACGACACTAAGATGGGCGGTGTTGTGGATAGTGTGGAGGGCTGTCGGAGCTTACAGAGGGATATTGATAGGATGCAGAGCTGGGCTGACAAGTGGCAGATGGAGTTCAATCCAGAGAAGTGTGAGGTGGTACACTTTGGAAGGACAAACTCCAGGGCAGAGTATTGGGTAAATGGCAAGGTATTTGGCAGTGTGGAGGAGCAGAGGGATCTGGGGGTTCATATTCACAGTTCATTGAAAGTTGCCTCACAGGTGGAAAGAGCAGTTAAGAAGGCCAATGGGATGTTGGCTTTCATAAGTCGCGGGATTGAGTTTAAGAGCCGCGAGGTGATGATGCAGCTTTACAAAACTCTAGTTAGGCCACACTTAGAATACTGTGTTCAGTTCTGGTCGCCTCATTATAGGAAGGATGTGGAGGCGTTGGAGAGGGTGCAGAGGAGATTTACCAGGATGCTGCCTGGATTAGAGAGTATTGAATATGAGGAGAGACTTAACGTGCGAGGGCTTTATTCACTGGAAAGGAGGAGGATGAGAAGAGACATGATAGAGGTATATAAAATATTGAGAGGAATAGATAGCGTAGACAGTCAGCGCCTCCTTCCCAGGGCACCAATGCTCAAGACGAGAGGGCATGGCTTTAAGGTTATGGGTGGGAGGTTCAGGGGAGATGTCAGGGGGAGGTTTTTCACCCAGAGAGTGGTTGATGCATGGAATGCACTGCCTGGGGTGGTGGTGGAGGCAGATACATTGGACAGGTTCAAGAGCTTGTTGGATAGGCATATGGAGGAGTGTGGGATGGGGGGATATGCGGGAGGAAGGGGTTAGGTAGTGTGAGGGTGGTTTGATGGACGGCACAACATGGTGGGCCGAAGGGCCTGTTTTGTGCTGTATGGTTCTATGGTTATGGTATATGGTGTTAGCAAGGAAAATGGGAGTGAGATTAAAGATCACTCATAATCTTATTGAATAGCAGGATATGTGTCAGGGTCTGCTTCTATTTCTTATGGTGATCATATGGACTCAACATATGTCTGCAGTAGCATCACATGTGGTGAGAGAGGCAGAAGAGGAAAGAAAGAACAAGCAAGGAAGAAGGCAGTGATGAGAGGCCATTTCTGGCCAGGCTATCAGGAGAGATTTATTGCCTTGCATTTTGACTGAGGAGAAGCCAATATTGAATTTCCAACCCTCAGATAATTAAGCAAGATGTCGACAACATTCAATCTTGGGGGATTAAGTGGCAAGTAATATTTATGTCACACAAATATGAGACATCTCCAAGGGAGTCTTGCCTTAATATTCAATGGCAGTACCAGTGTTGAATTCTCCACCGTCAATGACCTGGATGCAAATGCTTTAAAATGGAGTTTGAAAAGTGGTATCAGTGTAGCAAATCTGGTAATGATTTTTATTTTGGAAGCACATTAGTCATTTCTTTGCAGCTATAGAGATAGAAGTTCTTTTACAGTCTCTGTGTAGAAGTGATCAATGCTGTTCTTGGTCAAAAATGTAATCTTAAGTAGAATTAGAGTGTCATTATAAAAGACTGAAGCAGAACAATTGTACTTTATTGCAGGACTGGAGAAGGAAGTAATTTTGAAAGATTGTTTTACTTGGAACAGGGGGTAAAAGCATGATAGTTACTGTAACTGTATGTGCAGTTATTCTGCCCAGCTGGAGTGGTGGTGCAGGTAGTACTCCTCTATTCCTTTGGTTTTAATGCAGGGTCATTAAAAACAAACTGAAATATTTTTCAGACAATACAATTCTAAACTCCTTTTGAACGCTGTCTCATTAGATGCTACTCAGCATCCAGGCAGGAAGTTCAACTGTGGTGTGTACAAGAAGGTTATTTGAAATGAACACAAGGTAGTTTTAAATAAACTGATGCTATAATTGCTACAAGTAGTGGGAACAATGGGCTAATCTCTTCTCCTTTGAAGTTGTTAAGTCATTAGAAAGTACTTATTACACCATCGTGGTGAATAAATTGTTATGTGATTTATATATGGCTCAATATTTTGTTCAAGTTCTCATTGCAAAATGTAATTCAGTTTAATTCCAGCAACAGTTATTCATGTGCATGTCATTAATCAGTGTTTAAAATTCTTTAATCCACTTGACTTGTGTGGTTTAATAAGGTTGCCATTGAGCATTTCCATCAAGCTATTAGTTTGTAAAGATAACATTTTAGTTTATCCAATTCTTAATTAATTTTACATAGCTCCACATTTTTGAATGGTGTATAATATCTACTTTTCCTGATAATGAAATTGTGAGTATATGAAATTCATCAATCCTTTGCTTCTGGCAGGGAGTTAAGCCCACTTGAAGATGAGATTATGGTGTTAGAAGTATTGGATAGCTATATTTATGCTTAGCGCTTGCCAATTTTGCAGTTTTACAGCTATCGACTGTTGCTGGTGGGTATTACTTCTAATTTGAGAAGCAAAGGTGAAGAGCCCTAGCTCATAGTACAAGGATTGAAGAGGAGAGGGAGACCAGTTAACTCGGGAGGCTGCACCTAGATGATGTCAGGTTTTAGTTTTGAAATAAAAATAGAAAGTCTGGGGATACTCAGTTGGTCAGGTAGTACCTGTGGAGAGAGAAACAGTTAATGGTATTGGTATTGGTTTATAATTGCCACTTGTACCGAGGTACAGTGAAAAACTTGTCTTGCATACCATTCGTACAGATCAATTCATTACACAATGCATTGAGGTAGTACAGGGTAAAAACAATAACAGAATACAGAGTAAAGTGTCACAGCTACAGGGAAGTGCAGTGCAGGTAAACAATAAGGTGCAAGGTCATAACAAGGTAGATTGTGAGATCAAGAGTCCCTCTCATCGTATAAGGGAACCATTCAGTAGTCTTATAACAGTGGGATAGAAGCTGTCCTTGAGCTTAGTGGTATGTGCCCTCAGGTTCCTGTATCTTCTGCCTGATGGGAGAGGGGAGAAGAGAGAATGTCCCCAGTAGGTGGGATCTTTGATTATGCTGGCTGCTTCACCAAGGCAGCAAGAGGTATATACAGCGTCCATGGAGTGGGGATTGGTTTCCATGATGTGCTGGGCTGTGTCCACAACTCTCTGCAGTTTCTTGCGGTCCCGGACAGAGCAGTTGCCATACCAAGCCGTGATGCATCCAGATAGGATGCTTTCTATGGTGATCGATAAAAGTTAGTAAGTGTCAAAAGGGATGTGCCAAATTTTTTTAGCCTCCTGAGGAAGTAGAGGTGCTGGTGAGCTTTCTTGGCTGTGGCATCTACAAGGTTGGACCAGGACAGGCTATTGGTGATATTCACTCCTAGGAACTTGAAGCTCTCAACTCTTTCGACCTCAGCACCATTGATGTAGACAGGTGCATATACACCACCCCCTCTCAATGACCAGCTCTTTCATTTTGTTGACATTGAGGGAAAGGTTGTTGTCATGACACCATGTCACTAAGCTCTCTACCTCCTTCCTGTACTCTAACTCATCATTATTTGAAATATGGCCCACTACGGTGGTATCATCTCCAAACTTGTAGATGGAGTTAGAGTGGAATCTGGCCATGCAGTCATGAAAGTATAGGGAGTAGAGTAGAGGGGCTGAGGACACAGCCTTGTGGGGCACCAATGTTGAGAATAAGTTGGTCAGAAAGTCAAGGATCCAGTTGCAGAGGGAGGTGTTGAGTCCCAGGTCTCAGAGTTTGGTGATGAGTTTGCTTGGAATTATAGTATTGAAGGCAGAGCTGTAGTCAATAAACAATAGTTTAACATAGGTGTCTTTACTGTCCAGATTCTCCAGAGATGAGTGCAGGGCCAGGAAGATGACGTCCACCGTAGACCTGTTTTGGGGATAGGCAAATTGCAGTGGATCGAGGTTTTCTGGGAGGCTGGAGTTAATGCGTGCCATGACCAGCCTCTCGAAGCACTTCATGATGGTGGATGGCAGAGCCACCAGTCGGTAGTTATTAAGGCATATTACCTTGTTTTTCTTAGGTACCGTGATGATAGTAGTCTTCTTAAAACAGGTGGAAACCTCAGATTGAAGCAGGGACAGGTTAAATATGTCTGCAAATACCCCCACTAGCTGATCAGCACAATATCTGAGGACACGGCCAGGGGCACCATCTGGGCCAGATGCTTTCCTATTGTTCACTCTCCGGAAGACTGATCTTATGTCCTCAGTGGTGACCACGGGTTCAGTTGCATTGGAGACTGTCAGGGTGGGTGGTGACAAACCAATCCCCTTGTGTTCAAAATGTGCATAGAATACATTAAGCTCATCAGGAAGGGATACGCTGTTGTTAACTATGCTACCTGACTTTGTTTTGTAGCCCATTATAGCATGTAAGCCCTGTCACAACTGACAGCTGGTCTGGTACTCTATTTTGAACTGATATTGTCCCTTGGCATCTCTGATAGCTTTGTGGAGGTTGTATCTCGATTTCTTGTAAAGGTCTGGGTCATCTGATT
The DNA here is from genome assembly GCF_009764475.1 of Pristis pectinata. NCBI lineage: Eukaryota > Metazoa > Chordata > Chondrichthyes > Rhinopristiformes > Pristidae > Pristis > Pristis pectinata. The sequence goes on from NC_067406.1 coordinate 118,909,064, forward strand.
GGAATGCAGCAGTCCTCAACTTCAGTAGGGAGTGGATCTCCCGGTTCGTCCATGGTTTCTGGTTTGGGAATACCCGTATTGTCCTCTTTGGTACACAGTCCTTAACATACTTGCTGATAAAGTCTGTGATGGTGGTGACATACTCATCTAGGCTGGCTGCTGAGTCTTTGATCATGGACCAGTCCACTGACTCAAAGCAGTCGTGTAGAAGCTCATCTGTTTCCTCAGACCAGCACTGCATGACTCTCTGTACTGGATCCTCCCGTTTCAGTTTCTGTTTGTATGCAGGGAGAAGGAACACAGCCTGGTGGTCTGATTTCCCAAAGTGAGGATGAGGGGTGGCTCGGAAGGCATCTTTGATGGTTGATGATAGCTCATTAAATGTGTTGTCCTTTATTATGTTCTGGTAAGTATGAAATTCAGGAGACTCGAGACATAATACTAAGGGAAATATTGGCATTGAAATTAATTTGTGCCAGTTTTTGAACAAAAAAGTACAAGAATTGATATTAATTTAGTTCTTGGATCTCACTTGCATATTGGGTGAGCTCTTGGCTTTCCCACTGCTTCTATATTCATTTTACTTGATGGTAAAACAAACTTGGAGCTGGCTGGTTTGTGAGCAGATGATGCTTGACCTGTTGGCCATTTCCAAAACTTTCTGCTTTTGTTGCCAGCAGTAGCCATTGGCTGTGTTGTAGGTTGAAGCAATCTTCATCGGTTACAGGATATCTAGGGAAGGGCAGAGGAAGCCAATGCTAATTCTGAAGAGTCAGAGGGAGAAGAGTACTTCTGCACAGGAGGACTTCCAGTAAAACATTCTTTGGACTGACCAGCATTTGGCAATTGCTGAAGAACTTTCTAGAGCGCTGTTTATCAGATATTAAACCTCTCAGTTACATAATCAAATGATCCATTGCCAATTGCTGCATATAAAGTTGGTCAGGAATTTATTGGTGGGACCAATGCCTGCTCAGATCAAGAGTAAGCATTGCTGTTGGAGTGTGAAGAGAACAATGATTTACTCAGCATGCATGGAGCCTGAAGATTTCATACCCAGCACTGTATCTGTTCTTGTAAGCACAAAGAAGAAAATGCAAAAAGCAAAGAGTTATATTGTCGTGTTTACATAATGAAAACAACCTGGACAGAAAAGTTGGCTCCACAGCATGTGTTGTTTTATTGCTGCAAGTGGTGAAATGATTCTAATTTGGCACACGTATTTGTAGAGCAAATCGCCATGTTGGTAAGGACATTAACAGGTACACCACAAGTGCATGCCAGAAATACACAGAGTAGGCAGTGCACAGCGATCATCAACTTGTAACGTTGATTTGATGTGAGCATTGCTGAGCTGGAGTTTAGAGACCCACCTAATAACGTGTATTAACATTACATTTCAGAACACGTGCTGAATAGCAAGAAACACCTGCCACCAATGCTCTTTAAACTACCTGAAGCTTTGTTGCTGATGGATTTCCATTGGCTGTTGCTATAATTTTACAAGGGTTGATGATTTGTAGAATTATTAAAGCTTATAGGGTGTGGTGTGCCAGATGCTCAAGAATTCTGTTGAATTTTTAAGTTTCTGTGCAAAGCAGTTGCTACAGATGCAGGTTCATTGGTAGGCATTTTCTCTCAAAGTGTAGCCACATCCAGGAGGAAGAGCAGAGAGCATGTAGAGAAAGACAAGATGGTACATGATGGAAGAAAAGGAAGAGGGAAAGTACTTGCTGTAGAAGGCCATAACCACCGTGGTTTTCAGGAAACAGTTCTCCTACCTGAACTCAGCTGAGAACATTGTTTGAGGTATCAATGTTTCAGTCAGGAGAAAAGGAAAATATGATGGCTCCTGCACACCTGAGCTAAAACCAAAAAATGCTAGAAATATATTGCAGGCCAACAGATCTGTGGAGAGAATAATAGAGTTGGTGTTTCAGGTTAATGGCGATCATCAGTTCATTAACAACCCTCCACCCCCCCCCCCCCATCTTTATCTGAAATTAATATGAAATTGCTCAATAGTTAAGTTCAAGTACTTTTTCTATCATTAAGGTAAATGACTGAAAAGTCCATTTGGCTTTGATCTTACCAGTTATTGCACATGGGTGCTGGGTGGGCATATGGCTCTAGCTGAACAGTGTTACATTTGTATCCTGGCATCACATCACATTATCTGAAACATTGACACAGTGGATTATTTATTCCTTAAACACCAGAGTTGCATACCAAAGGACAAGTGACGTGAAAACACCACCATTCTAATAGATTCACAGACCCAGTCCACACATTCCAAAGTTATAGCAGCTCTGTTTGTCCTCATTGCCCACAAACCAAACTTCTTGCACCTTAGACCATGTGGTAGGACATGTAATGCCAGAAGTTATCTCTTATTGCCTGATCCTGTAATCTTTGTTTTGACTGCTTTCATTTCCTTTGTTCGATTCTTTATTTAGTGGCGGCTCAGTTCTCCCATTCCTTTCGATTCCCTTCTTGGTCTCTTTTCATTCTTTCCAATGACTAAAAAATCAAATTGGCCACACTTCTTCAGAAAATAATTTAATAACCTCAAGGCATTCCAGACCATTGTAGGTTTTTAATTTTATTTGGAATTCAGAAATGGTATGGATTAAATCACTGCTTTTGGAATGTAATTGTAATTTTTTTGCAATAGCAGGATAAGTATGGCAAACATCACTCACCCATTGCTCCTTGACTTCAATGAGAATGTGCCAAACTTTCTTTCAGTGTTGCTTTGAATGAAGGTTTATGTTAATGTACATGTAATTTTTTGTCTGAAAATATATTAACAACAATCCTGCTTTATGATTATGATGAATTATGGAGCTATCACAAGATAATAATACCTCCCAATTCCCTCACTTCATTTATTGGTTAAAACATGGCAAGTTAATTTTACTTTCTGGGGTATTGCCAAAGGTTATAAAATTGGGAGGCCTATAATAAAGAGCTGTTTACATTTATTCACATGGAGAGTCTTTACCATTTTGCTGAAAACTTCCTTGTCAGCACCTAGCATAAGGGGAGGTCGGACTCTTTTGATTTTATAACTACCCTGAGAATAATCTCGGTTTCTTTTTTTAATTTATGAAGATTTTTATTTAATTGTCTTAAATTCAATTACGTTAAACCATAGTCAATAAGGGTAGGCACATAAGAGAAAACTTGTTCATGGTAACTGTCAATGATGTACTTAAGGCCATGTCTGAGTGAACCAAGCTTGGTTAGAACATAGAAAACATAGAAGATTCACCTCAAAATAAGCCAGCTAGAAGTCATTTTTAAGGTTCTCCTGAAACCTAATTATTTTGTGTAATTTCAGTTTTAAAAATCATAGTGGTTGAGTCATCATGAATGAGCTGACCCTCTCACAGATGTAGTTTGGTTCTTCTGGCATTTAGATCGAAGATCTATCATTCAAGTATTATTATATTATCAAATTATAAGGAACCCTTCCCCCCCCCCCACAACATTACAGCCAATTTGACACCACAATAATAACCAATACTACTGTAATAATAATGAAATGTGTGAATTAATTTTATTTACAAAGGTGCTATTAATTTGTGTAGCTACTAGCACTTATGTTTCTTCCATTAACTTTATGGATATCTACTCATAGCCTGTTTCTTACCCCATTGTTCAATTTCGTATCCTGTGCTGGCCATTTGTACAGTCGGTCTGTATACTGATCTCTGTTTTCTCATTCTTAGTCTGGCTCAGTTGGTAGCATGTTCAATTGCAAGGCAGAATTTCATTATTTAAGATCTCACACCAAGACTAGAACAGAGAATGGAGACTTCTGTTATGAAAAGTGGTGCAGCATGAAACATTTGTCATATATTTACAGAATGACTTCTAGTTATATAAATAGAGCAGTTAAAGCATCCAAAAAAAGTTTCCACTCTTTTACGCTGTCTGAACAAAAAAGACTGAGCCAATTGTTTGGTTCAGAATGAGTTTTGCATATGTACTGATAGTGGATGTTTGTGAAGTGCAATGATTTTTTTTGAGCTTGGAAATTGCAGCTGATTTCAGCCAGTAATTCTGATCTAAACCATGAGTGGCCATCTAATTTAAGATCTTTATTGGAGGAATAAGGGTAAATGAATACTACTGCTGCACTTCTATTGCAGTGATAGTTTTAGGAAAAATAAACAAGTAATTTGTGATAAATAAAAGGGAGAAACAGATGGGTAAATAGGTGTGTGGCACATGATCCTTGAAAAGTGTAATTGAGTGACATATGTGGCTCAGATTAAGCCCCACCCAAAAAACTCTTCTGGAAACCTTGGAAAGCAGCAAAACATCACCCCAGTCTTTGCTGTCATAGGTGTCAAGTTTTCTCAATGCTTTGGAATATCCTTGACATTAAGAAGCATAAAAAAATAAAGTTGTGAGATTTTTCATATTTAAAAAATTATAAAAGTTACCTAAGCAAATAATTTACTTTTACATAATTAAGAATATGAAATCAAACACAAATTTAAAAAAAACATGCCTTTTGCTGCCTTTCTTCTTCACTAACGTCCAACCGCCATTCAAATAACTTGGCATGCAGATTCTATGCCAGCTCGAACCTGGCGCAGGATGTGAGAGCAGATTCCCCAGTATAAGTACTGGGATTCCACAAAGCTCCTGCTCTACATTCCAGTGCAAGAGTGCACCCGGGAATTCACCATGAGAACTCAGCCAAAAGCATTGGGACTTTTACATTTGTATGGGAGTCCCAAAAAATTGCAGGCAGTTACTTTGGTAAATGCTGGCAGTTTCATGTGGAACTACTGGCAAAACTCACCAAAACCCAGGCCAATAAGTAAGTTTATCCAGAAACAGCTATGAAGCATCTGGGTTCAGCAGTTTCTTAATTTTCTTATAGCTTTGTTATGAAAGCAAAACGAAAAGTGTACCTCCTCTGTTCAGCCAAAATGCTTTCTGTATTGAACACCTGCTGCTTTTATTGTGCAAATCAGTAGAAGGGCCAAATGTATCATAATTTTTTTTGGAAAGTAGTGCCAAAATGAGAAATCTATTAATGTGAACCTTACGGACAATCCCAATTACTGCCGTACTACAAGATTACTCAGAGCATCCAAGGAAGATTACATGCAGAATTAACCCCACAGGAGTTAACAAATTATTTGGCCTATCAATTCCATTTGCTGTATCTTGGATCTGGAGGATACCTTCTAGAGTCCAGTTGGCCAGGATTTTGCTGTAAAATAACAGAAAAGTTAGCACTGCTCACTGCTTTCATATGGTAAACTGGGCAGCAACTCCATGTATAGAATTAAATGTGGAGATGAGGGAGCTGCTAGCCAAATTTCCTACTCCTTTAGAAGTTTGACAACACCATCGCCTCACTGACAAACCCTTTTTTGAAATATATGAGCAACTTGAGATTACAACACTTACATAATAAATATGATCAAAACAAGCAAAAGTCTTGTTCCTTCCAGGACATATAAATTCTTAATAGTTTGACCATTTAATTTCTGCTAATCCCTCCCTACCACCAAAAATTAACTGTAATGAACCTCAAATCTTCTGATTTTAATTGAAGATTTTTAAAAATTAAGAAGTTTTTTTCATCTTTCCCTCTTGATTCAACCTTTTTCTGTTTTTATTTTTCTCTCTGCACATGATTGACAAAGTATTGACCTACATTTTTGGTTAGACTTTATGCATTAAAACTTCTTCTATCCAGTTGAGGAGGTGAATAGTGGCTTGAGCTTGTCACATGGGACCCAGGTCTCTTCTCAGAAGGAGCCAGGCTGAAATGCAAGAGGCATCCCAGTTCAATAGGCCACCAAATCCAGCCCATGAACCCAATGTAATCTATTCCAGGGAGAGAGAAAATAATTCTGAATGTTTTTATAACTGCCCTGAACAAAACTTGCCACGTTAATAAAGTGGTATCTCGAGCACTTCATAAATGTAACTGCCAATTGCTTATTCTCAGGTGTTAAGGATCTGGTGCCACAACTTAGCATTGTGCTCAGTGGAGTAGTTACTGATGTATAATGTAACAGCATTTCCAGTAATTGGCCAACATGAACATCTAAATCTTCTGCTGCTTGTTGAAACCATTTAACACCATGCAATCATATTTTTTGCATTGTTATTCTTATACTAGTTTTTTTGAATATAATTTTGTCTGCCGGTGGCTATTCTTTTCTGTAGAAATATCCTGTTTTTCTAGAGAACTGAATGCTATCTGCAAACTTGCATATTCTAATTACATTCATTTGGGTTCATGAATGAATGTAATAAATTACAGTGCTATTTGGCCAATGGAAATTAGAAATAAAACTACATCTGGACCAGCTTCACTCTGAAGAATAGAGAGATATCTGGGCCAATTGGACTTAGAGGAAAAGCAAAATGTAAAAGCATTATGCCAAGTCACAAAGGTCACCTGGATTCTCTACATAAAACAGTTTGTTTAATTTGTGTTTAGAGAAACTTAGAAGCAAATAGCCAAAATACCAGATGTAAAAAGCTGCTCTGTTTGTTCCAGTTCTCCAAATATATAGATTAATAAGGTCATAGAGTAATACAGCACAGAAACAGGCCCTTTGGCCCAACTTGTCTATGCCGACCAAGATGCCCATCTAAGCTAGTCCCATTTGCCCACATTTGGCCCATATCCCTCTAAACCTTTCCCATTCATGTACCTGTCCAAGTGTCTTTTAAAGTTGTTATTGTAGCTGCTTCAACCACATCCTCTGGCAGGAAGTGGTTGAGGCAGGTACAATAACAACTCAATTGGGGGAGAGACTCATGGTCAACCATTTCTCAACATAAAATCAGAGGTAAAAGTTCAAATTTGTGGCAGGGTCAACCATACTAGAGTAACATGACCACTATGGTGTCTCAGCTGACTCTTTGTTGCCGAGCACCCTTCCTAGGTAAGTATGTGAATTGAATTACAAGATTCCAAAGCAACAATGGTCAGTGACTGTACTTGATACACTCAGCCTAGTTTCTCCAAATATAATTATACAAGGATGGTGGAGACTGTTTAAAACAAAAAGGATAAAAATCTTAGCAGATTTTCAGGTTTTAGCCCTTCAGCCTTAGGATAAGCAGAAAGGTGTGTCCATCTGCGTGAAAAGAACTCTAGTTTACTACCAGTGTAATTGGGTTCCAAGGCCCCCTCACTCAACTAGTGCCAGGAAATATATACAGTTGAAAACTTCCCTGCCATGCCTGACAGGCAAGCTGAAACAGAAAACCTCTTGTACCCTTGACCTTTCACTTAAAGTCCAATTAGCACAAACTTAATATCTTGACTGAATGAGCAAGATTTCAAGAATTTGTTATGTGCAAGTGAGCAAGCTAATCGACTTGTGGTCAGAAGGACTATCTTGCAGAATTGACTCAAGTAGAATTATAAGTAATTGAGATTTTTCGAGAAGGCAAAGACACTCTTCAAACTTAGTGTAATTGTTTTCAGCAAAAGGAGAAAGGCAAGGCTTTGTAACAATTTCAACTTCAGTGGACAAAGACATGTGCAGTCATTAACTAGGCCCAGAGGACTCTTAGTAAGCAATAAATATTAGTGGTTTTCTGCTCTACAATCACAATGCAACAAAGTAATGTCTAACAGGAAGGGCATGTGCAAGATTTTTCAGTTAAAATGGAGATCTGTCATCTTCAACAGGCCGGGCTCCAACCACACACCAGTGCTTGCATTGATCTACCTTTTGGGGTGAAGGTCGCTGTTGTCCTGAATTTAGCAGATGATTCCAGGAGTAGCAGCTGATTTACGTCACATCTCACTGTTTGCATTAGGAAGAGGGAAATTGACTTCTTGCTTCTTGAGTAGAGATCAGCAGGTGTTATGGGCATGTGGATTCTCTCAGATGGTGAGACACCCACAAATTCAGGAAGTCATGGACTGAACCCATGCAATGCTCCAGGCTCCCCATGTGAAGTTGGAGCTTTTCGTAAATTACAATGACTGTCACTCTCTGACCATCCTGATTGTGTGCGACCACCCACTGTGATCAAAGTCTCCTTTGTATTTGGACCACATGGGTCCTATGCTGATTAGCCTGGGGCCAAAATTGCTAGAAGTGTTACTGCACTGACATCTTTCACTCTGAGTGAACAAAAATTACAAAACAATAAAATCAAAATATAATGAAATAAATAAAAGGGGACATTTTGAATTGGATCAATGTTTCATGCTGCTGAACAATGGGCAAAAACATTTAGTTGAATAAAGCTTTGGCTTGGTTCAGCACTGACAAACTGAAATAATTCTTTGCAGGATTCATTTCAGACAATGATCTTCACCTATAATTCAAAAGTGGCTGTGCATGTATTAAGTATATATCAGATGAACCTCTCCACGCAACTCTGAGTTTGCTTAACTGTTTCATAAGTCTTTCTGAGATGTTAGGCATTAAAGACAGTGAAAATAGTTCTATTCTCATTGGCCAAGCTGTTAATGTTATTTGGCGTTGTTTTGTGACTGTGGCTTAGATTTCCAAGATTTATTATTCCTGCCTAAGGCAATAAATTAAAACTGTAAGGCACAGAGTCCACTAAACCACAGACTTTGCTGGATATTTTGCCTCAGGTTTTTGACCCTTGCATAGCTGTTGCACAAATTTAATGGCCAATAATTCGGGACTTTTATTACTGAAACACATAAATATTTGGCAATTAATTGGCAAGAGCATGTGGAATGTGTTTTCAATAAATGCAGGCAGAAGAAGAATAGCATATTGTAGTCCCAGTGTTGTGAATCACACGTGTTAGCAGTTGTCTGCTATTAATGCCGTAGCCCTCAATCTTTATGTGTTTTTCTTTTGTGGTTTGTTAATTAACCTAACTGGATAAAATTCATAAAAATGAGGTGTAAACTAACGCTTATCTGAAGCCTACAGTGTATCTAAAGTGTGTAAGGCGACTGATGGCTCCCACACTAATTAAATGGCGAGACAGTTAATCAAAATCTTT